>NW_028277098.1:53992500-55242500 GCF_059951505.1 Python bivittatus | reverse complement strand
GGACCGAATATGCTTAGTGACTCACAGAAGACAGGCTGAAGGGGGCGGTGGGGGTGGGCAGAATTAAAAACTAGGTTCAGAACTGAGTCAGAGAACTAGAATAGATCAGAATTCGAATTGCTGCACCCTGAATTTAATGATGCATTTAGAGGAAAGATGCTGAATGTGATCAACATCTCTTTATAGACGTGAAGCTGCATTTCTGCCCTGCGCCAGGGTTAGCCAGTCTCAAGCCCCTGGGCTTACTGAAAGAGAAGAAGGTCCCTGTGTGTTGTGTACCTTGGCCAAAGTGTTTGCTGTGAGCAGAATGTCCATAAAGTTTGCAAGCTGTGTTCTCAGCAATGCATGTGTGTCATCCGGTATGTGCAACCCATTCAGCAGCTTCAAACCAGCAGTTTGCACATCGTTGTCCCAGTCGCTTGTCACTATCTCAATGACTTTGGGGACAAATTCCTGCAAAGAAAAATACATAAGGACAGTTGAATTCTCTTTTAGCAGTTGACAATCTCCTTTGAGAAGCAATGCAAATAGTTGATTTCTGACTTGATAAGGGTACATCTCTAAAGTTAACTGCTGTGCTTCTCAACCTTGGCAACTTTAAGATGTGTGGACTTCAACTCCCAGAATGCCCCAGCCAGTACACTGGCTTTAATTTAGAATTTGTGAATTAAAAACAACAACAACCAAAATCAAGTCACATACCCCATTGCCATAGTGCCCTCTAGCGGTGGCTGAAGTAATGTCTTTTCATTGAATATGCAACTCTAAATTCAGTTGAAGGAGATTTTTGTTTTAGTTTTTAAAAATTCATGTCAGCCCCAAAAAACAAACTTTTTCTCATCTTTTCCTTGATTTTTGGAAATATTAGGGTTCACATGTATATATTTATTTCTTTTCTTCTCATTGTTAGTTTCAGCCCAACACATCTCTATTGGTTATGTGGAAACAAAGTATCTTAGGAATACCACTAAGACGAGGCAGATACTAAATTGAGCAACTTGCTCTTTTACAAAAAAAAGTATATCCTTCCCCCATCTTTTAACTAAGGAATGGGTTGCCCTAGTGGAAATTTAAAATTGACTAGTTATGTAGTAGTTCTGATTCACAAGTATTCAACATTTGTGGGAAAACAAGAAATGAGAGATTCAGAAGGATTTTTTTTTAAGTTATTGTTTATGAATGTACTGCATTTCCTTCTGGGTCTCTTATTTTTTTCTAAATTATATTTAAATATACCTTTATTAAAGTAGTCACAAATTGTTAAATATTATTCTTCCTATAAACAGATACTGTAAATTTATTGGTTGTTTGGAATTCCTTTAAGGTGTATGTGTGTGTGTGTAGTCTTGTTTATTTCTTATGCTTTATAAAAAAAAAAAAAGGTGAAAAAGTTAAACAGGAAAATATGCTTTTGAGCATATATGCAGATGATTTAAACCCCCAATTACACAAAGTGTTTATTCATGCTAAATAGGAACACAATTCCCTTTAAGTCCTTGAAACAAAATAATCACTGAATCATATAAAGGAAAAATATTGGGAGCAAAGTAAAAGACCTGGTAAATTACTAACCTCTCATCTGAAATAGTTGCAAGAATGTAATATTATGCAAACTAGTGAGGATGCCCAGGAGATAAGAGAGATGGATAGTTTATGAGTCAATAAATCAACTTTTAAAATTTTTTACTCTTGATTATGTAATACTCGATTATGTAATGCAGAGTCACCCATTGGGGGAGACAGGCGACATACAAGTTTAACAATAAAAAAAAAAAACTGAATTAAATATAACAGAGGAAAAAAGTAATCAATTTTTATATAACATAGCTCTTCCTAAGATTATGTAAGACAAAGCAGCTTATTTAGCTGTGCTTCCATCTCACCAAGGAATAATAGATATCACTATGAAAACAGGAAAAGCTCCTTGTTGTCCCATTATGTATTATAAGACCTATATTGAGGTTTCTGCCCCAGTACATTTCAAAGTCTAAAATGGTGCCTTTTTAAGTAAGGTTTTTCCAAGCTCCTTTGGTGAGATTATATAACTGTGATTTTGAAGATAGGTAAAGATCATGCTCACTGTGCAAATTA
Source organism: Python bivittatus (assembly GCF_059951505.1). NCBI lineage: Eukaryota > Metazoa > Chordata > Lepidosauria > Squamata > Pythonidae > Python > Python bivittatus. The sequence continues at coordinate 55,240,409 of NW_028277098.1, read as the reverse complement.
TTGTCCAATTTCCTTACTAAATGTTGATGCAAAAATATTGACCACAACCCTGCTATGTACTCTGCCAGCAATTTTGCTTTTCATCATCCATCCTGCCCAATCTGGTTTTATTTAAAAAAAAAAAAAATCAAGCATCTGATAATTGAGAAAAATTAAAATCAATGGTGGAGATTTTGAATGACAGGAAAAACCTTAGAAATGGTGCAGTAGACTTTTTTGAAACATACAGTCATGTGAAAAAGAAAGTACGCTCTCTTTGAGTTCTCTGGTTTTACGTATCAGGACGTAATAAAAATCATCTGGTCCTTAGCAGTTCTCAAAAGTAGGTAAATACAACCTCAGATGAACAACAACACATGACATATTACACCATGTCATCATTTATTTTACAAAAAGAAAGCCAAAATGGAGAAGCCATGTGTGAAAAACTAAGTACACCCTTACTGCTTCCATAGGTATGAAGAGGCTAAGTAGCAGCTAGGTGCTGCTAATCAAATGCCCTTGATCAATTGATCATCAGCAAGTGTGACTACCTCTATAAAAGCCAAAGTTTTAGGAGTTTGCTGGTCTTGAGCATTGAGGTGTATGTTAACACAATGCCAAAGAGTAAAGACATCAGCAGTGATCTTAGAGAAGCAATTGTTGCTGCCCATCAGTCTGGGAAGGGCTATAAGGCCATTTCCAAACAATTTAAAGTCCATCATTCTACAGTGAGGAAGATTATTCACAAGTGGAAAACATTCAAGACAGTTGCCAATCTTCCCAGGAGTGGACGTCCCAGCAAATTCACCCCAAGGTCAGATCGTGCAATGCTCAGAGAAATTGCAAAAAATCCAAGAGTTACATCTCAGACTCTACAGGCCTCAGTTAGCATGTTAAATGTTAAAGTTCATGACAGTACAATTAGAAAAAGACTGAACAAGCATGGTTTGTTTGGAAGGGTTGCCAGGAGAAAGCCTCTTCTCTCTAAAAAGAACATGGCAGCACGGCCTAGGTTTGCAAAGTTGCATCTGAACAAATCACAAGACTTCTGGAACACTGTTCTTTGGACAGATGAGACCAAAGTGGAGATGTTTGGCCATAACGCCCAGCGCCACATATGGCAAAAACTAAACACAGCATATCAGCACAAACATCTCATACCAACCGTCAAGCACGGTGGTGGAAGGGTGATGATTTGGGCTTGTTTTGTAGCCACAGGACCTGGGCACCTTGCAGTCATTGAGTCAACCATGAACTCCTCTGTATACCAAAGTATTCTAGAGTCAAATGTGAGGCCATCTGTCTGACAGCTAAAGTTTGGCCGACATTAGGTCATGCAACAGGACAATGATCCCAAGCACACCAGCAAATCTACAACAGAATGGCTGAAAAAGAAAAGGATCAAGGTGTTGCAATGGTCCAGTCAAAGTCTAGACCTCAACCTGACTGAAATGCTATGGAGGGACCTCAAGAGAGCTGTGCATAAACAAATGCCCGCAAACCTCAGTGAACTGAAGCAATGTTGTAAAGAAGAGTGGGCCAAAATTCCTCCACAACAACGTGAGAGATTGATAAAGTCATGCAGAAAACGATTACTTCAAGTTATTGCTGCTAAAGGTGGTTCTACAAGCTATTGAATCATAAGGCATACTTAGTTTTTCACACACGGCTTCTCCATTTTGGCTTTCTTTTTGTAAAATAAATGATGACATGGTGTAATATGTCATGTGTTGTTGTTCATCTGAGGTTGTATTTACCTACTTTTGAGAACTGCTAAGGACCAGATGATTTTTATTATGTTCTGATAGAACCATAGAACTCAAAGAGGGTGTACTTCTTTTTCACATGACTGTATATGGCCTAAATGCAAATTTTCTCCTTCTTTATCAATTGGATCAAAATATAGCATTCAATTCCCTTTGCTGAGATTATTATAAATGGAATTATCTATTTTACTATTATGATGTCATATGGAACTCATCAAGAATGCCTTTTATTTCCTCTAATTTTTAAGTTGATCAGTTCCATCAATCTGCTTGAAATAACTTTAAGGTATAAGCCTAGGAATATCACTACTGTATGCCAATATATCAATCTTGAAGTAATATTCATTTATACAGCATTTATAAATTTGATGAGATTTTAATATCAATAATGTATCACTAGCGTATAATAACAGTTCTGTATTACATTCTAGCTACTGTTATGTACAAAATGCTCTGTCTAATAAAACAGGCCAATTGGGAAAAAAATTGGAAGATTCTGGCAAGGAAATATAATTCTGATCCTTATTCACATATTTATACTTTGAGGTAATCCTAGTGTAAAAGGGTCCTTTTGGAAGCCAAAGGCAATAATAGTTTAGACCACACTATTGTCAATCAGGATGAATAATTTGATTTATTGCAAGAAGAATCTGGAATGCATAAAATTGTGAAATGGCAGAATATTCAGTTAAAACATCTCTCGATTTCACAATTTGGTCAGGTGCACTAGGACTGTATAAACTCTCAAGCTATTATTAATATTGGAATGTCTTCCAGATGCTTTGATATGTACAGTATTTTTTAAACAAACAATTAAAAAGTATCACTTATTGGAATTTAGCTATTTGCAAGAAATATTGAATATTTCATATTAATAAATCATGGCTAAGGGTTTTAAAGAATATTAAATATGTTTCCTATAATCTTAAAATGAGACTAATTCAACAAAAGATTCATTTCTACATTTACTAGCCACTTGAGTGAATATCTACAAAGGGTTGACTAACAATTTATATTAGAAGTATAAAGTGGTTAAGATGCTGGATTAGGAGCGGGAAAACCTGAGTTCTAGTCCTTTCTTAGATAAAAAACCAGCTGGATGATTTCAGCCCTTAGCCCTAGAAAGAAGGCAAGGCGAGGCGTCTTCCAAAAAAATCTGTCTAAGAAACTGCATGGACCAGTCAATGTAGTCACCAGAAGTCAAGCCTGACTTGAAGGCAAAAAAAGGTAAAAAAAATAAATAAATGAGGGGACACTCATTCGTATAACATCTGCATCTTATACTTATTGCCTTATTTATTTATTTTGGTTCAATATCCATAAGTTTGTTTGTTTATAAATTTTATTGCTTTTTAATTAATAACAAAAAGAAAAAAAGACAAAAATAATAATACAGAAGAAGAAAGAAGAAAATATTAAAAGCTGGTATTACAAAAAAGTGACAAAAATTCAAGAACAAAAAAAACCTTAATGTAGTATACCATTATACAATATATTTCCAATACATTTATATGACTGTAATTTTTTTTAACCTACTATATTTTGTATAAAGGAGTCCCATATTTCATTATACTTATTCATACAAAGTCTACATCTATAGGCAATCCGCTCATAAGTGGCAAATGCAATCAGGTCTTCAATCCATTGACTGAATGGGACCATACATTTATCTTTCCAATGTTGCAATATCTGTCTTTTGGCCATAGTAAGGGCATGAAGAATCCATTTACATTATCCAGATGTCAATTTCCATATACTAGGTATATAGTTCAAAAGAATATTATCCTCTGAAAATGTTAGCTTTTGTTGCACAATCATGTTTATATACTGTAGTCCACTACTTTCTCCCAAAACAATATCCATAAATTTTTTAATATGGCCTTACAAGTTCAATATTATTTAAAGATATTAATATACTTCTGAATTATATACCCCAAACCTGAAATTCATCACAGTGTGAAGAGATGTAGAGTTATGAAGTATTGGGGCCCTCAAAAGAAGTGACTCTTCCATGCTGGAAAGACAGTGTAATCCCAGGTTTACATATTAGACCAGTATGTGTTTTTATGAGCTGCCTATTTATTGCTAGAATGGAAAGACTGATGGATATTATTTCAAATAATCAAGATTTAATTAAGTATTTAACAATTAGGATAAATGATTTTCTATATGTTTTGGGATTTTTTTTCTTCTCTCCCTCTCTGGCTTTGGAAGGTTTTTTTTTTCTCTCCAGTTTATATCTTTCTTTATTCTTGTTCTTCTTTTCCTTTTAATTTTTAAAGGAATAAAATTAAAATATTACATATATGATGGAGATATGAACAGAGATGCATTTTTCAAAACTTAAAAGCAACTATGAATTGCTGCTGTGAGATTGTTAGACAATGGTGGGGTTTTTTCTCTGTGTCAATTTCTAACTGAGTTAATTTAGACACCAGCCCCCGTCCTGCAAGGGAAAATATGCAAAGCAGAGCACTGAATAGCTTTGTTCTCAGGGTTCATTTTATTAATTAAAAATTATTTGTATCCCATCCTTTTGAATAACGTCTCAGAGTGGCTTACAAAAATACAATTTTGAAAGTAAAATACAAAACACACTTTGAAAAAACCTAAAACATACAAAAAGGAAGCAAAGCATAAATCAATAGCAATTACAAGATTTAAAAAATCACATCTGTAGAAAGTTATGCTGAGGTCAGAATCCTTACGGATGGCTAGGCAGCTGATAAAATCCTTAATGCTGTTTACGTATAACAGCCTAATATGATTATATATGCCTTATATTAAAGTTACTACAAGAAATTAGGCACCCTAGAAATATTTTGGGATTCATACACAGTTTCCATAAATGTTTACCTGGATTTTGATTTTAAACCTCCAGATGGCAGTGAAGGCTTTGAGGGCATTCAAGGCCTCAGTTTTGGTGTCTTTATCCTTATCATCCAGGAAAGAGGCCACTACTTTTACGTCATCATTGGTGCAATCACTTGCCTAGGAAGTAAGAAAGAAACGATCACGTGGTTATACGCATCAGCCTTATCAATCACCAACACTGGAATGTGGCAAATATGTCATATTCACCATAACACCATGTGATCCTCATGATGCAACATGTGGTGGTGAAGACACCAAACAGCAGGCAGTATGTAGACAGTAAAGGGTTAACTGTCAAGAGGGATGCGGCAAATTTCTGTTGACATTGACCCTGAAGGGCAATTCCATTTCACATTGGCACTGCAGATTCTGGGGACTGATCATTTGCAGGGAAGGCATAATCTTCATTTTATTGGGATAAATGCCAAGCTTAATCCAGGTCTTTGTCAATTCCACCTGCCAGTATGCACAGCTGGCATCTTGACTTTTTTTGGTATTCCCCATGGGCATTCCTGTGGAGGACAGCCTTCCTCCTCTCACTCCTTGAATGTGTTTAATTACAAGCCCCATTAACTCTGTACTGTGATGAGGGGAGTTGTAGTAAAACATATCCAGAGGGCTTTAGTTTTGACAAGACTCACATGGGATCATGAATCACTGGGCAGGGAAATTGGTAGGTGGGTAAAAAAATACATAGGTCTTCTTACCACTGGAGTGGCTTTGGGGTTTTTTATTTTTATGTTTGAATGGGATTTGATCTCTAAATATGGGGATGGGTGCTTAACATATACAGTAGTACCTCGGGTCACGAACGCTTCTGTTCATGACCAATTTGGGTCACGAACAGCACTGTTCACAGAATTTTCCTTTCGTTCTTGAACGCCGGATCGGGTGACGAACAGGATCCGTGGCCATTTTCCCTCCCGTGACACGTGGTCGTGGCTTCCTGTAGGGAGGGGGACTCTCCCTCCAAACAATAACCACCTCCCCACCCGCCTTCCTGTCCTCCACGCCAGAAGTTGCGTCGAGCAAAGTTAGCATTCTCTCTCTTCGTACTGTACTTTGTGTCATATTTTTGTGGTTTAAAAACAAAACAAAACATATGGTTCAGAACGGATTAACCGTAATTACATTGAACCTTATGGGAAAATTTGATTCGGGTTGCAACCAAAATCAGTTGGCGACCAAATTTGGAGGGGTCAGAACGGATTAACCATATTTACATTGAACCTTATGGGAAAATTTGATTCGGGTCGTGACCAATTCGGGTCGCGACCAGAGTCGCGGAACGAATTAAGTTCATGAACTGAGGTACACTGTACTTAGCCTCCCTAAGTTTAAAAAAGAGCTAGGAAAACAGTTGCTCTCCAAAAGATCTCTGTATTATATATATATTACACACGGATCCTAGGCTTATCCTGGGATGAAGTAGGTCCTAAATACCTGCATTTAAATGTACATTAGGACAAAGGTAGTATCCCCTTCAGATTCAAGGACTTCATGAATGATGCACAATGCAGCAACAGAACAGTAATTCCACATCTGCTCCAGGTCTAATCAGAGTCTAATTCACCCAGAGGGCTGGTGTACAGGTAGGAAGTGCTGATCTGTGATCTATGAATGTACCTTTCAGTTTCTGCTGAGAATCTGACCTAATTTTTCCCAGTGAAAGAGGCACCTTAAATCTCTCCCAGTAAAATATTCTGCAGAATCCCTCATCCTTTTTTGCAGAAAAAGTACACAGTCTTGGAAATTCTAATGGAATGAGGACAGGGTAATAATGGAGCTTTAAAGCTGAAGTTGTTGAGCTGTAAACTTGTGCAGCTGCATCAGGCCCAACCTTTCTCATTGCATTCTACAATATGCCCTGTAACTTAGAACTTTCACCTCAGATTCCTTCAAGTAGATACACTGAGCGATATTATGAAGTGTCATCCTCTTGGTGTCATCATCTAGGTTGGGACTGAGGGACATCAGAAGTCGCCTGAGCTCTCCTGGAACAGTCACTTTTATAGATGAAATTTGGTAAGATTCTGAAGACAGCCCTAGAAGCAATAATTCAAAAATGAAATTCCAACTCCATGGAGCTCAAAGATGGTTTAGAATCCCTTTACAGACATTCATGCACCAGAACATCCTGCATACTTCTGAAGCAATCAAAAGAAACATATTAGTCCAGTGGAAGACAATATAGGACCTGTGAACATTTCCCCAAAGACACCTTCCTTGACACCTGCCCAGATTCTCTGCTCTACCCAATTTTTTAAATTTTTAAAAATTTGTTTTCATTTTTTAAAAATTGGCCACTGGAATGCTACCAGCTGACTGCCAGACTCTAGCATCATATTTACTCTCAGGAAGGCCTCCGAGCCTCACAAGAATCTAGTACTTTTGGGGGGGGGGAAATGTTCATCCAGATTGAGGCAGGACCAAACAAACAAACAAATAAATATGTAAAAATGGCAGGTCATAACAGTGCTTTGTTTAGAAGTAGGCCCATCTGCCCCCCAAAAAGTCAAAGTTAAGTGAATTTCTGCATGGCACAGTTTTGGACTGAATAGTCTCTTGCAACTATATGATTCTGTGAAGTGGTATGACATAGAATATTTTGGCACAGCTTGATTGGAAGGAGCAATTTCCTCAATTAGCCTTCTGATAAATGCATATTTTGTGATTGGCTACATTAATTATGGCAGAAGTTCTGTGAGAACCCCCATATGCTTTCAGTATATCCAAATATATTGACAGCCCTCCCACCAGTTGTCTTCCCCCAGTTTTAATCTCTATTTGGGCATAAATAAGGGGGGGGGCGGGTGTCAATATACAAGTACTTCCAGTAAGTCTCAGCATATTACTGAAATAACATCACTTTCTTGTAGACATTCAGTACAAACAACTGCAGGAAATTCCTGTATGACTGAGCACTCTCAGTTTAAGGTTTTTGTCTTTCCTAAAATATGGTAATGCCATGAGATTCTTTGTGTTGATATACTTGCCATTTGCATATCATTTTTAGATAACATTTCATGCATCTGGTGAAATGAACTCCAATGCAAAAAAATCCAGATGCTGTAAGAAATTTGTTCATCTTTAATGTGCCACAACTCTCCCTCTGAAATTTACCTGAAGCTGATATTGCTGATATTCCTAAGGAAGCTAAAATCAATGTATCAATGTTAGGATCCTCCCTCCCTTTTTTTCAAATTTAAGGATTAAAAAAACTCCAAGATTGTTATGAATTTATGCAAAACTATGGTGCTGCTACACTGGTGTACTACCAATCTTTGTATTTCCAAAGGAATATTATAGAGATGAAGAAGGTAAGAAAAGGGTATCTAAAATGATAAAACTTTCTGAGAAAATGTTACAAGTTTTTCAAGCTTTTTACTTACACAATCAGCAAATAAATGAATTAGTTCACAGCAGATGTGTATAAAATTATACATGGAGAAAATAAGAAGAATGACATTTTCATAGTATTAGAACCTGAGATAATCAAGTGAAGGTGAATGATGGTTTGAGATGCGACATTTCAATGCAGCCCAACATTGAATTATGGAATTCATTCCTATACAATGTAATAATAACACCAACTAGGATGGTTTTAAAAGAGAATTAGACAACAACAAAGACAAGTTTATGGAGGAAAAACCTACTAATGGCAGTAAATCTCTCAGTGTGAATTGCTGGAAAACACCAGCAGGAGGTATGCTGTTGGCTTATGTCCTCCTTGGGGACTTCCCAGAGTTATCTGATCAGGGGTGATGACAGCATATAAGGCACCCTTGTCCAGAATTCCACTTTGATCCCCCAAAAACATTTTTTAAATATTCACAATTTATTAAATATAATTATAATTATGCAAGGGCCTGCTGAGTCAGTTTCCATCACCAGTTTTGCCAGCTGAGTGCACATGCACAAAGTCAGCGAGCCTGTGTTGTTGATATTGAATCTCAATCTCAATCTCGCTCTCTCGCTCTCTCTTGCAGCTGTGCCCCCTTCTCATACAGTGTCCTTGTGTGGTACACACTGGATTGTTCTCGGGAGAAAATGCTTGACTAGACAGGCCATTAGTCTTACACTTCAGTAGGTGGCACCTTCTATCCAATCTTGGCTGATCTTGGAAATCAAGCAAAGTCAGTCCTGGCTAGTACTTGGATTGAAGGCCATCTTGGACCTTCAGGGCAGTTGGTTAAAGGGAGAAGTTGAAAAACATTGTGGAAGAAGATAATGGCAATGTTTGTGTCACTGCAAAGAAAATTGCATGGATGCCATATTCAGCAGCCCAGCTGGACTCAAGGAGTCTTTACAGAGCAGATACAATTATCTTGCTAACAGGGATAAACTAACATAGCATTTGTTTTAAAATGTGGCTGCAATAAAATGGACAGAATTCTCTGATAGCAAACAATTGATTTAAACTTTTTGACATTCCTACTCAGCCCAACATGTCTTGCACCCCCATTTCTCCACCTCACTTTGGCCCTATAGCTTGCCACATTCTAATCAGTTCTTTCCCCCAGTGACCCTTGGCCAAATAAGATGTAGTAAGTAAGCAGCCTCTTCTGCATTTTCCAGTTCTCTTTTTCTTTCCCCTTATTTTATTTTAGTTTAACAATCGAGATGACTCATAAGTGGTAAAGCAAACATAATGGCCATAGTGTTCCAGGAAGAATTGGAAGAGATAAGTGGGAAGGGAAAAGTCATCAAGTTCAGAAGCACAAAGCCTGAAAGCAGAGTAGTCTGTTACAAATAATAATGGACATTGGAGAGGTGACCCAGAAACAGAGAAATCATGGGAAGTGGCTGAGGACATCCACTGCAGATGGAAACATCAACCTTTTAAGATGTTTCCCATTTGCTGTACCTGCATAAGCCCAAACTGCTGCACTGGCCTTATAATCTGGCACCAGCACCTAACAATTCTTCAGACCTGGAGGATGATAACTGGTTTGGGAATCAGGGGGAGGTGGTTAGATTGCTACTGAGAGACTGAGACCCCTCCCTCCCACCTGAAGCTGGGGGGAGACTTCTGGACTGGGGAGTTGAGAAAGATATAGCAGAGATGGAAGTTCTCCCTTACTTGTGGCCTGTTGTCACAAAGAAACAGACACTCCTACTCTCAGATCCCCCCTGCCTGAAGCTGAGTGGGAGACTTTTGGACTGGGGAAAGTTGCTGAACAGAGCAAACTCTTTCCCTACCTGCTTCCTGTTGTCAGGAAGACAAAAATTCCCCCTCTTCTCCAGGGAATCGGGGAGGGAAGAGACTTTGTCAGCCCCAGCCAAAATACAGGTGAAGGCGGGGGTGGGGACACATAGTCCCTTCCAATTCCCCATGCCTAGGGGAAGGAGGGGAGACACTCCTGGCTCCTTAGGGTTCAAGGGAAATGGAAGATTCTGGGGAAGGAGAAAATAGAGAGGCAATGTGAAGGCAAGAGCTGACAAGGTGAACAATCAAAGACGTGGAGATCAAATTGGTCCATTAAAATAGCAAAGGGGCCAAGTACTTGTCCCTATGAGAAAAGATTGGCTCTCAGTCCATTATGAAATAAAGGTAGGAGAATGATTTAAATATACAAGGCTTGAATCATAGAGTTTCCACTAGGGCTTCTCTAGTATCTGCAATAAAAGTATCACAGCTGTGTCCATGAATCTCTGGCTGTGAGGCTTCTCATTTGGATATCAGTCTCCATGAAGCTTGGCAGGAAGGAAGAGAAAAAGAAGAAGAACAACATACATTGTGAGCATGTTCAGCCCCTATTTCATTTAACTCACTGGCTAAGTTCATTGATTCAGAGTTGTAGGGGGGACTTCTGAGAATTGCTAGGAGAGTCTTCGACATCAAATAGATAGCTGAAGCTCCGTAAGCTGCAGTTAACACGTTTTTACTAGTTATCAGCTCATTGTACTTCATATTGCTTTGAACTTCCAGGAAATCTGATGGAGCCCTGACCTGACTAGAGGCCAACCCACCCTTCACCTGTGGTAATACTAGACTTCACATGGTTTGTGATGTCACCTGGGCCCTTCATGACAACTCTGGCACATCATCATCGGAAGGGTAAGGCCTTTGAATCTTCTCTCCTCCTTCTCCCACTTGCTGATATCATGAAAATACTGTGAAATCTTGAGAGATGACTTCTTGGCATCCCATCTGGAGTGAAAAGATGCCGAGAAGAATCATTGGTCAGTAGGAGAAGGCAGGCTTTGCATGTGGCAGGTTCCCTAGCTCAATCTCCAGCATTTTTCTGTCTATAGAGGGAGTAGGGAGCAGACAAGATAAAAGATCCTCTCTGCATGTTACTTTGGAAAACCACTGGCAACCAGAGAAGATCAGCTCTCTCCAATCTGATGTGCTACAATTTCTAGAAGATTCAGCTAGAAAACAAAACACCCCCACCCCCACCCCCCACACACCATTTTCTTTGGGGATATGGAATAACCTCTTTCTGGAAAGACTTTGGTGAAGAAGCTTTTTAAAAACGTTTCAATTGTAAATGTTTTGAATCCATATTTTAGCTTCGTTTCATACTTGCAGTGGATTTCTCTCTCCTGCTCAATTGTTTGTGTTATAAATGTTTAGCTAAAGTGTTGATATTACTCTGGAGGAAATTATTATTCCTTTTAACTGTTTTGCTGTTTATAAGCCAGATGATGTTGTTTTTGTAGAAGCATATATGCTATCAGTAAATAAATAATAAATTGCCCATTCTGCTGGATTTTGTATATGGGATATGTATGTATCTCAAGGGTAGGGTGGGGAAAATCTTCCTCATTCTCTCAGGCAGCAAAATATTTTGACTACCCTAGGAACTTTTCTGTGTTTCTATTACAAAGGACAAAATATAGTGACTAGATAGGACCACATTTACTTTTTCATAACTGACCTTAATATTGCATTTAAACATATGTACACACAAATTTGTTTACTCAGAAGTAAGTCCCACTATGACACATTGCCTAGTAAGTGTGGGTATGATGGCATCCTATATTACAGTAATTTGTTCATTTTCAGGCAGGGATCTATTTGCTGTGTTTTTAGATCTTCAAAGAACATTTGGCAGACTCCTGAAGAGGGCAGCAAAACTCTTGAGTTCTGTAGGCTGTATTCCAATGAATCAGAAAGAAAAGGCTGCAGATGAAGGAAGCCGGTTCTTTGGAACTTGGCTTTCGCACCCTTTCTTTTTTTTCAGCATCACATCCAGCTTTCATGATCTCAGCTGGAGGTCACGACATAAGATGACAGCTCTGTCTTTCTAGTCCAAGAGTTCCAAAAAGGAAGGTACAGACCACTCAGAAGATTGCAATAGTTACTCACACTGGCTGGCTGGAATTACAATCTGGTCCAGAGTTTCTCAACCTTGGCAACTTTAAGACATGTGGACTTCAACTCCCAGAATTCCCCAGCCAGAATTCTGGGAGTTGAAGTCCACATGTCTTAGAGTTGTCAAGGTTGAGAAACACTTGATCTAGCCCATTTGGAGGGTACCAAAAAGCACTTCCAGATGATCATGTTTTCTGTTTCTCTATTCTTCTGAATGCAGTTCAAAACACACCTGAGACTGATCCAGGCTGTCCTGACAATTTTCACAACTATTTGGACAACAGGATGCTATAACCACAGGCTTGTTTCCATGTTTGAAAGTCTATAGAGGTCTTTCAAACCACCAGCCAATCAAAGCTTGCTCTTTCTTGCCAATACTTGAGAACAGACCACTGTCAGCTAGTCGGTACTCATTGCTGGCCAATTATTAAGTGCCTCATCATGTCCCCTCAGGTCTCTGTTCAATACACATCCTTCCTTCATCCACAGAAATAAAGGAGAATAAATTTACCTAATCATGCAGTGAAAAGATCCACAGGGAATAGAATATAAGATGTGTCAAGAATCCCTTGAATAATAATCACAGACTGTCCCTTTAAGCACAAGGCAGTGGCATTTGCTGTTTCTGAAACCTTTTCCCACCCATAGCTATGCCACTGACCAAGGCTATTACAAAACTGTTCATCATTGCAAGCCCCAACGATAGTATCGTGTGATTAGCAGAGGCCTTATCTTGTATGGTGCTTCAGTCTGGCAGACCTCCTAGAGTTGTGGATCGACACAGAAGTTAAAAATATGGCAGATAGGAGGATCAACTGTGATGTACAGTCCTATTCCTGAAATGACCTCCTTGTTCATGTGGTCATCCTTTGCACACTGGAGTAGATTGCAGTGAAGATTTGATGCAATTCACATATGTGAGGGATCTGAACAGCAATCCTGGGGGGACCCCAATATCTACAAAAAATACACAACAGTTTGGGAAGAATGCACTAAGGCAGGAATCTTAAGGAATTTCTACTGAGAAATGATGTGTTCGGTTCCAAGGAATATGACTGCTGGAGAAAGAGAAGGGGAAAAATAGGAGACAGGGTGAGATCAGCATCTCATCCACACCGTTCCAGGTTCAAGTTCACTTTCAACCATGGAAACTCCCTAGATGATGTTGGGCCAGTCACTCCCAGTTCAGCCCACCTTACAAGGTTGTTATGGGGAAAAATTGGAGAAGGAAATGCTATGTATACCACCTTGAGCCCCTGGAGGAAAGGAGGGATGTAAATCTAACAAATAATACATACAACAATAAAATTCTCCTGCAGATGCCACTTGTGGATAGTGATTTCACTAGCAAGACACACACACATGTAGTTGTTCAGCTTCTAATGATTTACAAATGCTACTTGCTGACATCTTAAGATGCAGGCCCTGGGATCTCATCAGCAGCTTAAGAAAAACAGTTTAAGGCTTTTTGCAAGACAAGTTGTCAAATGTTTCTAGAGACCCCATTTGTATATGTGTCATTCCCATAACACACACTCACACATGGACACACATGTATATATAACATTGTAGAAATGTTGCAGTCCACACATGGGTCTCTCACTTTCTCCATAACTTAAAAGGAAAACAAATTTGCCCGTGGAGACAACTGCATCTGTGCATTGGTCCTGAGCTGGATGCAAATAGCTCTGCAAAGAGTTGTGCTGGAGCTAAGAATTGATGTGATTCAGGCCATGCAAAACAACTTTGTGACCTATGCAACTTGACCCTTCCTAACCCAGAACATCTTATTCAAGATAAAAATAACTCCTGCCCATAAAATTCTGCTTGCACATACTTTTAGCTCCCCAAATCACACATTAGCTACTATTCATTGTTCACTGTCCACTGTCACATGATCACTGCAAGCTCCTTCTTCTTGGGAACACCTCTATATAAATTTTCTTAAATGTTCTCAGTGACATCTTTTTGTCAAGGGTTGTTTATTTTGTGGCATTATCGGAGTCACTCTTTAATCGCTATCATTTCTTGGCGATGCTGTTGCTAAGGTTGTCGTTGCCCTGTGTTATGTTTATTCTTGACTTAATGAGTACATTTGGCAGAATGCACCCTCCCACCCTCTGCTTATGTTGTGAAAAATCCCCACTGGATTTCACAGGCCTCACACAGCTGGCTCTGTAACAGATATTCCACAACTGATAACAGCCAGAACCAGCATCCCTATGACATTATGGTAATGGCTACAGAGAGATAGATGATAAGCCATGGTTCAATCATTGAAGCCTCTGGATATTGAGGAAGGGAAGGGGCACCTAAATGGGCGAGGCACTGGGAGGCCATGTTGGCGGCACTTAGAGCCCTCTGCTCAGTGGGCTGACTGGGGGCCCAGGACTTCTCCCTGAAGTCTGGTCCAGATGCAAACATCTAAGGATGACCTTACTATTTTTTGCTATATGATAATCGTGCATTATAGGGCTTTATCCAACATTTAACAGATGGCCAAAGGAAACCTCTCAGCAATCTCAACACCCTTTTTGTTTGAAGTTCTTCATTTTTACTTTCAGGACTGCTCAAACCTGCTGCTGGCAAGCACCATCTTAAAAGAGGCATTCTGCTTTCCTCCTCAGCTGAGGCAGGACTCTTCTTTTAAAGTGGTCTTTGCAGCAACTGTAAGGGCAGCCTCTGCAAACGGAAGGCACGTGCTTTTGTGTGCCTCTTTCAAGCAATTACTGTTCCAGCCACATGTCAATTCTGCCGATTTCATTGAGCCATTTGATTAACTGATTCTTTTTAAATGTGGGACGGGAGTTAGTCCTCTGACAAAGTTCTTTTCGATCCCCGTATTCTCTGTCTGTGCACACGGACTCAACTTTCTCAAGCCCACACAAATACACACACACCTCTTACACGCCTTCAGTACAGCTGCTCCCCCCACGGCAGCACCCGCCTGCCTGCTGCCTTCATCCCTCCACCCCCACTCTGCCCTTACAGGGCCGGTTTTTTTTCATACTCAAGGGTACAGGATGTTCTGTTCCTTCTCTCTCACACTCACACACGTACGCGCACACCCTCCCCCCCCCCCCGCCTGTTTCTGTTCCTCAATATCAGGCTTGGGGCCTTCACCTTTTTAACCCCTTCAGCACCAGTCTTGTACTAGGCGAGGCACGGATCACAACACAAACCCTGCTGCACCACCACCCCTCCCTCTGACAGGCTGGGCATTGCTCATTGCAGAGACTGACAAGCAAACACGTTGGCCTCTCAACTAGCAACTCAGCCTGCTTTTACGAGGGGGTTTCCTAAAGAGTTGGTGGGCCAGCTGGCAGGGGAGGCCTTGGGCAGTAAGAAGCATGTGGGTTTTTCGGCGCTTTTAGTGGTGGAGCCAGAGAAAGGCAAGCCTCCCTCTTTCCTGGCCCCGGGGATCGAGTTATCTCTTCTCCTCAGGCCCCTCCTTCTGACCCTGCTTTTTCTCACAGGTTGGCTGTCCCTGGCTAACAAGGCTAGGAAGAGGATGACGTAGATTCACCAACAGCACCAGGAGATGAGCAGAGACATCTGGCAATCGCTGGCTTTGCGTTGAGGGGAACACTGGCATTTTTGCTGAAGAAGCGTCTGGCCAGCCATTGCCTTGGTTTCTCTACAGCAAATGACCCTCCTCTGGGAAATTACCATGAATAAATTTGAACATCCAAAACTAGAACCCTTCCCCCTCCAAAAACGAGTGATGTGCTAAGGGAACTAACTACATTTCAGGGGAAGAGAGAAGGTATTTATTTATTTACTCACTCAATTTATATAGCTGCCCATCTCACTTTTACAAGACTCTAGGCAGCTTACAATAAATAAAAAAACAAAATACATCATATAAAACAAAAATAAAAACACATAGCAGCTGAGCACGATCTAACCTATCATCCATACAAACAAGAGACAGGCTTTAACCGACACCCAGGGCCCCAGGCTCAGGTACAAAGCCAAAGGCCAGCAGGATCAGGGCCAATCTAATCTCAGGGGGAATGAGGTTCCAAAGGGTGGGTGCCATGGCAGAAAAGGCTCTCCTTCTGGGCCCTGCCAGCTGACACTCCCTAGAGCATGCTCTTCCTGCCAGATTGGGTAGGATGGGTCAAAACAATTGGGGAAAGAGATTTATATCTTTGCCACAAATGCTTTCCTCATAGGCACACTTTCTGCGATGCAACCCTTGGGTTTTGCTGGTGTTCCCTTCACACAAGCATTCTTACAAAGGCAGGACATAGGGCTGGCAGGATGCTGCCTATGAAGGAAGGATCCCAGGAAGGATCAATGAAAATGCATACCGTATGTACCACTGAACAATCAGAGTCCCCTCTTCTACTTAAGCCTCTTCCTCATCTGACACATTCTGGATGAGACTGTCATTTCCATTTGCTAGGCCTGGCCCTTTTTTCTCAGGGATGTTACTCCCAGGGATGCAGAACAGAGCTCAGATAGAATAACCAGAGAATCAGTCCCAGTGAATTTTTGACTCAGAGGAAAGGGAGTGGATTCAGTACTGGCTTCCCGCTCTTTCAAGGGCACTGCTGTTTCTGCACACAACCCAGGCACAAGGATCATCTACCAGAACCTGCCCATAATTAATTATCATCATTGGAGATCTTGTTTCATGTGCCATCACTTGAGAGATACAAATTCAGTGATATTTGAGACAAGGCCTTTTGGCAAATTCACTCCTTCAGAGGATGGTGGTAAGATTGGCTTCTTCATTATTTTGCAGTATATCAGCAGTGTAGCCAGTTTGGTTGTAGAATATTTTATGTCACCCTTCTCTTTTAATTTTAATACTGTTCTCATGGTTAAAGGTTTTTAATACTTTATTAAATTGTACACCACTCTGGGTACCTGATGGAGAGCATGATTTATCAAAACAAATACTGTTGCCGGCTTCTGCAATATTGAGGGCGTTTCTCAATGTCATAAAGAAGGGGAAAGGACTAGATTATGTACATCTAAGATTCTTCAGGCTATTTCTGCAGTTTTAAAGTAGAAATGTTTTGGAAGGATATCAGTGGTACTCAGTGTTGGTATAGCATCCACTGAATAGATGTGGGGATTCCTCGTATCCTTATTTACACCATCTGTACATGTTTCTCAACTTTCACTGCAATCCGGAAGCTGTTAGAAGAACTAGACTATGATATTAGAAGTAATTAGAGGGTTTGGTAAAAAAGGAAGCCAATGTGACCCGGGATAAACTATAAACAAACAAAGCTCAAGAATTCCTTTCAGGTGTCTGATCCTGCTTGCCAAAGTCAATTAGATTCTTGCCATTGACATAAACAGGAACAAACCTCCTATTTGTCCCAGATGACTCCATGGCCAAACTTTGCAAGGAACTCACATCTTGCAAAAAGTGTCCTACTAAGACTAAGTCTTCGACCAACAGCTCTCCTCTACCTTGAACTTTGGAAATTCCTCCAGAAATGAAGCTGCCAGCCATTCCCACAGCTCTGCAGGGCAGGATCCTTCCCCGTCCCAAGACATTCCTGTGGATGGAGATGCTAGCCCAGTTTGATGACAAAAGTCATGATGCGCTGCTGCTTAGCAGGGGTATGGGGAAGAGAGCATCTTGATATATGACTGAAAGGAACTTTTCTGTAAACTGGAATACCACAGCCTTTGAATAATCAATTTTGACAGCAGTCCTTGGGCAATATTTCTGATCCCACACAGCACAGTAATGAAACTTAGCTTCAGAACCAGAGAGGCTTATTTTAACACTCACAGAGGCATTATGTTCATATGGCAAATATTATTGACTAGTGGTAATGTGGTACAGTCAGACTTACACTCACATTTCAAAGTGAGGTGAAGCATGGCAGCTCTCTAGCAGGTTGCATTTTCTAAGGATGACTTGATGGTGGCTTTTCCAACCAGGTACAAAATGCCCCCAGCATTTTGGACTATATGTATATTTTTCATCATGCCAACATGGCCAGATTTCAGCAGTAACAGGAAATGTAATTAAAAACTCCTGGAAGGCACCAACTTGGGGGAAGTCGTACATCCTCCTGGGCAACATTTCCAATTATTAATCTAAGGCTGAGCTTCAAAAAATCTTTTTCCCCATTTCTATAAATATATAATGTGCTTAATTACACTGACATTCTCTGCTAAGAGCCTTGATAACTATGATTGCTAAGAAAAAGTTGTGATTAGCATGCTTTTAGTGTGTAAAAAGCAAGTTCAGTCCTGAATTTTCTATTCTGTATTTCCACCAAAACACTACAAAGTCCTTGCAATGCCTATTTACTGCAGGGAAAATCTGAACATGATCACCATATGCTCAACTTACATTTCCATGGATTTTTCTGTTGTATTCTTTCAATAAACCCATTGACTCCTATTTCTCTTTTTTTCCTTTTTCCATGTTTTTGTACTACATGTAATACTAGATGATGAGCAGAAATACCCAGAATATATTAAATAAATTCCACCAAAGCACTTGCACACTGGGGAAAACTTCTACTTCTGAATGTCTACTTCTCATGCAACTATTAAAAAAAGAAGCAAACACCCAATTGGTGCTGGATGCCATTTTTCCAACAAAAAATTACAAACGTTGGCAAGGGATAATAGAAGTCTAATATACTTCTGGAAGGGACCAGATTATGGACCACTGGGCTAACAAGTGAGAATTACCTCCCCATCCTAACAACAATTTATTTTGATCCATAATCAGATTAGAAAAAATAAAAAATCACAATGAAAAAGGAAAAATAACAGTTTGAGCTTTGTCTCACCTGTTGCCTTGTTTTCATTGCAGCAACTTAAAATTTTAGCTACTGCACCAGTGATAGATCACTTCATATCTGAGAGGAGGTGGTTCACATAATAATCATCCATTCTTCTTGGGTATTGATGCAGCAAGCATATGACATATCTATTCTGAATAGCCCTACAGAAATTACAGTAGAGTAGGACATGGTGAAGCACTTCTATTTCTCATGAATGCTCCACCTTCTCCTCTCTTTGGACGTCAAGCTTTTCTTTCTTCTCCATATAACTTTGTCTGATGAGTTTTTCCACTTCTTGGCATTCCCTTTCTTCCTCCCCTTTCATAACAACATTCTATTCTTCATCATTTTTTCCAGCTCATCTTGCATTTTTTTGCTTCTCCCTTTTTCATTGCTGTTTAAATGACTAGTTTTCCTCTCTACATTCTCTCTATTCATGTAGATGTTCTAGACTATGCCATGAAACTTTCTTCTCAGGACACTTGCAAATCTGTTACCCTTTGTATAATCGAGACCTGGGTAATGACATTCCTTAGGTGTGTTACTCACCTGTAGACTTTGCCACATAATGTTTAACTTAGAAGACTTCATATTTTGGGCTAACACAATGCATCTGTGGCAGTTTATGATTAAAAAAAAGAGGTAAACCACTGACAGACTTAGCAGTGGGTCTGTTGATGGCTAAAGCCATATATGACAGAAAACCAATTACAACTACTGATAAATGTTTTGTATATTTTAAGGAGTCTTTAACCACAAACTGATGTGAACATCTTTGTTACAACACTACCTAGGAAATGTAGCTTTCCTGTAGAACAAAAACTTTCAAACTGTGGTCTACTGGTAGTCTGAAGAACAGTTGGGGTTAACTAGTCCTTCACTTGATTATAAACATTTTTCTGATGATGGAAACTGAGGCTGTTTCAACCAGGCTGGATGATGATGATGATGATGATGATGATGATGATCTGCCGCCACTGCCAGCCAACAAAGTCCTGGTCCATGATTTTCTAAGCTCAGCGCTGGTTTCCATGATGCTGCAGGAATGAAATTTAGTATAATGAGTTATGTATGTTTTTAAGTGGTTTGTTTTAAAGAAAAGTTGAGGCTTGGCAGTGTAAAAGATAGGTGACTTTGGGAAGAGGAAAAGAAATAGAAAAAAGGGAAGCAATGGTTCCTAATTTTGTGTTGAGCTGTCCTAATTGGATAAAAAAAGGCATTTCCGTCTCTGACCTTTCTCTTTCCGTTTTTTACGTTGCCTTGAAATGTATCGTTAGAAACTTCTTCAGTACTCTAAAACTGTGCCTGCCAAAGTATTGATCTAATCTAACAGCAGCAATCAGGTGCTTTGCTGTGGCAAATTCACCCCACTTTTTGCAGCTGTTCTTTCATCCGAATTAACCCTTGTTTGTTTCCATGGTTTGAGATACCCAAGAATGTAGACTGTGCCATCATTTCAACTGCTCATTGTTTCTTAGTTTGCCTTCCAGGAGGTATACCAAGAGTCACGGGTATCTGCTGGGTGGGGGGAGGTGGTCCAAAAAGTCAAGATGGTGGCCACAATCATGCAATCAAAACCCTTCCCCCTTCCCAAAGGATGTAAAATGAAAGGATTTGATCCCATGGTCAGGATCATCATCCTGACTTTTTGAGCCATCCCCACAGACATCCCTGCCAAGGACCCTGATAAGCAGTGCATGCTGAAGAGCATCTCATCCAAAGCCTTGAAATATTCATTGCATGAAAAGGGAGTGCTGGAATTCCTATGCATGAATTTGCATGCAGTTTGTCACAAAGTTAAAAAAAAAAAATTTCACAGGTACCACAAATGTGTGAGGTCATGTTTATCCACATCCAGCAAGGGGCAAGCACCTCTGTCTTAGGAATCATTGGAAAGACAGTAAGTAAAGATTCATTTTAAAGTCCAAGTCAAAAGTAATTTGAGATGGATTGAGATTGGCTAATACCTTGTTCCTGTGGTTCTGACCTGATTTAAACTCGTGCATTTACACTGAGCTCCCATATAGGTCAGGAAAGGTAATCTCTAGCCTGAAGAATTCCCAAGGCCAACTTTGCTTTGCTTCTACTTCTGCTGGTGGGGGATGATGGAAATTATAACTCAAGACATCTAAAGCCTTTGGAGAAAGGCTTCCAGAGAGCAACAGTGTCTTCAACTGTTCTTTTTGATATGAGTACTGCCATTTTTTCTATGTTCTGGAAGAAAGGTGGTCAGAAAGTAGAACAAAATCTTGTAGATCACTGGGGGCTTGTAGTAGATCAGCAGTTTTTGATGCCCAGTTCCCTAACAAAATAAATAAAATTGTCAATAATAAGAATAACAGCAGTCCTGCCAGTGTTAGGTTATTTATCAAATGAATACTAGTTGATATGCTGAGACATGGATAGAGGGTTTTTTTTCCCTTCTCTATATACAAGTTAATGGCTCATAGAACAAACTAAGGTATCAGTTGCCAAAGCTTCACTAGTGGTTCTGGCTTGTGCTCCTTGTAGGATTTATTTTCCTTTTTGTAGTTTCAAAACTAACAGATCCTGTAGATATTAAGTCTGTTTGCTCCTGGTTTATAATGCCCAAGGTGGCAGCTATCCGGGCAAAGATTTGCTTCTACAAGTTTTAAACTAGTTTTGTAAAGCAGACATAAATTCAGGAATATCACATGTAAGAATTTAGCCCATCTCTAACTGTAACATGAATTATTAGTCAAAAGTATACATCGTGAAGAATGAACTGATCTCTGTTGTTCCTGAGAGTTCAAGCTGTGGAAATAAAGAGATTTAATATTAGTGCTGAGCATTCAGAATGTAATCTGCACCAATCCTGAATCTCAAACAGCCTTTCTGAGGCAGACTGGTGGTGTGCCTTTGAATATAATCATTCTATTTCCCATTTTAGAGATGGGTAAAGTGAGATGCTTTGAGCTGCCTAGGGCTTCTGAACCTAAAGCAGAGTCAGAGAAACAGAAAGAGCAGGAATGCTCCTTCCTGAATCTCTGATCTTGAGATGGGAAGCAGGCGAGACTGTGAAGATAGATAGACAGCTGGAGTCCATGAATGTCTCTCTTTATGCCTTGCAGCCTTCGTGGTCTGGTGCTGTGTTTCAGGAGGACTGATGCTGCTGACCACAAGCCCACAGGAGTGGTTTATCTAGCGACACAGCACACCCACTTCCCTGGCTGCTGAGTCAGGCTGTTCCCTTTGCTGCCTCGTGCTCTGTACATTGTGTTCCAGCTCTCCTCATTGGCACGTAGCCCAGCTCACATCAGCTTCTCGCTCTTGTTTGTGTTCTCAGTTTGCACTGAGGGCTGGTTTGCAGCTCAGCGGTCCTCCCCTCCCATCTCCCACTCCTTTCCCCAGCCTTGCAGAAGCTGGGGCTCCCCTGCCAGGAGGAGGAGGAAGCCTTCATACAAGGTCGGGATAGCACAGGGTGACCAAAGGGACACGCCTTGTTCATAAAAGATGGATTCTCATCATCCACACATTGCTGCCTGGGTGTTATTTCTGAATGTAAATCATCACCCTTGCCCTGCGGATCTAATGAAGCAAATAAAAGAGATCATGGTTACAGGCAAGTTGATATGCATGGCTACATAGAACCCTCCTGGGAAGCACATGTTTGCAGCATTCTTTCAGCACCAGTTGATCCTACTTCCAAGAGCCCAAATAAAATGCTTTCTCTTCACCATCCTGTTATCCTTCTCACTGCATGTAGGTAGGCACGCAAGTTTTTGGCAAAAGCAACCTTATTAACTCTGTTTGTGCCCCGTGCTATTTTCTAATTTGTTCCTCCCATTGTTTGGCCTAAATTTTTATAGTTACACCAGGGCAGGAAATGCTATAATTATTGCCCCTGGTGTAAAGAGCAGTAAACCCATGTAACTGAACACAGGAGCTATATCAACTGGCACACTGACTATATCAATGCACCACTCCCACAATCCATGGAGAGGTTTTCTGTGAAATGAGACCCTGATTATCCTGCGAGCTGTATAACACTAAAAAGCTAACTTTGCTCTCAGAGAACTTGTATGCTCAAACACAACCATTTCCAAACATTTTGGGCTGAGCCTGAATGAACAATCAAACAGTGCCCTTCTTGGGAAAAAGATGGCCTCAACTCATTATAAATACAGAGCTGTTTCAGAGATTCACAAGGCCACCTGAACACCACAAAGTCTTCAGAGATTAATGAGACCATTTTAGCTATTACCAAGTGCTCAGGAGATTAATGACACTCTCTGAAGTACTCATTATGTTCCCGGGGCCTGGCAATGACCTCAAGGTTACATAAGGCTGGGAATATTTGGAAAGAAGTATGAGTGTGTTGGGGGTGGGGGGTGGGATGGGAGCATGAATTATAAGGGAAAAGATATTGGGAAAAGGACATACAGGATCAGAGGTTGGGATTGTAGCTATGGGAAAGGGGTATATCAAATCCAAAGATCTTTGTGAGCTGAATTAGGAGCTTGAAAACTACAGATTCCCTAATCCTGGTCTAATAGACAAAATAACCCATTTATAAAAGTGGAAGCATGTTGTCAAGGTCCATTTGCATCTAAAATGACTTTTTTTAGAGTCCAGTTATCAGGAAACCCAATCATATACTTTCCAGTTAAAATAAAAAGTCCTTGTTATACTTGAGTTGTTCTTTGGGGCTACCAGAACAGACTTAGTGCCCTTTAGCCATCAGACTAACATTATTTATTCATAGTTAAGTGATTCACTCAAATGTACAGGGGGGAAATCAGAGAGGTTTCTCCCCACTGAATGAACCACCTGAAAATACAACCAAAAGAATTTCATAAAACAAAGAGCCTTATGTGACTGAATCTTACCAACTTGGTGATGTCATTTAAATGTTATCAAAGCTGAAGACGAAACCTTAATGGATAAGCAACTTTCTCAAGACTTGGAGAAAATCTAATGGAGGGTGGGCTACTGTGACCCACAGACCACATTCAATCTCTAGTTTCTATTTTACAGTCCCCAGAACACTCAGAGATTATACCTCCAACATCTGGTGACTAAGATGCCAATTTTTGTCAGTGTGATTTCCAGGGTGGGAAGGCCTAAAAAATGTAAAATCAACACATTAAGCTTCTACAGGGCTTAACACCTATTTTACACTTTTAAAAAAGAGGCCAAAAAAACATGCTTGCCCATCAATGATCCTTATAAATCCAGTGACAGAGTTTAATCTGGAAACAAAGAAGGACCCAGTCCCTGTGTCCCAAGAAAGGAGTGTGGTAAAAATGTCCCACACTAAGAGTCCAAATCAGTTATTTCCAAATTCTGCTGGAGGACCCATCATTGGGCATCAGAGGATGTGTAGGTTGATCAAGTCGAGAATGAAATTCCTAGCAGCAAAAGAACCTGCAAGACAACAATGTCAGGAAGAGGAGCTATGGAGGACAGGTTTCAGAAGTTGGCATGATTCCACTGGTGGAGTGTCACTTTTTTTTTTTTTTTTACTGATTTGGGATCCACTGAATAAAGATGAACAAGTATGTTGTCTGGAGAAAGCCCCCCAAAGCAGGACCAGGGCTATCAATAGCAAAGCAGCTTGTTGTTTTACACTGATCATTCCTTTGCACGGTGCAGAGCATCGTCTCATTCTCCATCCCATAACCTTCTCTAAAGAATCTCTTCTTCTGCAGATCCCTACCCTGAAATACCTAAGTCACTGCCTGGGAGGAGATTGGTACGGTTTGTTACATTCAGGCCGGAATGTACTTTGTGTTACAAATGGCTTTGGTCCAGGGCTCAGAAGCTGGACTTTATTTATACTTCCCAGCTCCAGACTCAGTCACATCCTGCTGTCAGTTATGTATGTCTGCCTGCCTGGCTCTATCTGTGAGAAGGATGATCTGGCCTTTAAAAAGCCATTCATATCATTTAAGGAGGAGAAAGCAAAATGAACCATGCCTGCCTGCTTTTCTTCCCAATGCACAAATCATCAAATTAGTTCTATGAAGAGAGGGAGGAGAACATCCTTAAGTATCAATATTTGGGATGCCCAAATAAGAGAGCAATAAGCACAGGGAGAGTGGTTCCAAAGTGATAGCTGGTTTAGCATGACTTTGGCAAACCCTAAAGGTTTATGTTTTATTTCCTCATGTAAAGGTTTTTGATTAAAGCAACTTCCAGGTGGATCTTTTACTGTAATGTGTGTTGGCCACAGTTTATTACAGTAATTTCACAAGGCTTTCAACACAGGTCATCAAATACATGACTGTTCCCTAAAATTTTGCTTGGATACATTTGGGGGTACATCATGTCCATCAGCCCCCACTTCTTCCCCAAACTCATTCACTCACTATTGAACACACTGGGGGGCCCTTGTTCCTTTTTGCTCGCCAATAGTGTTAAAATCTCATGTCCAAAAAGTGTTTGCCTGCTGCAGATTTAATCGATTGGTGAAATATTTTTGTTGTGATTACAGCGTGGATATGTACATTTGCAGAGGTAACTGTCAAGCATCAATCAATAACCTTAACTCTATCCCATTTGGCAGGGAAAAATGTGTGAGACAACCGAAATGAATGGACATAATTGATTGGTATGTGAAAGTCACTGGCGGGCAAAAACCTTTTGGCAGACAAAAAAGGAACAAGAGCCCACTGGTATTTCTAAGCACATGAGTTAGTGTTTTCTATTTTGCATTGCACTTTTCCTCCACTACTTTACTTTCACACAGAATGTCCAAACTCTACAAGTTTGCCAGTTTTAAATGCATTTATTGTATCAATTTTTCCATCTTTTCTGATCACAGTTGAAGAAACATTTTCCTGTGTTGATGCACTTTACTTGCAAATCTGCATCCTTTGTTTTTTTATTCTCTGTGATCATATGAAAATACTGATTATGAAGACAATAAAGCAGTGAAGACAATTAAGCAATCATCAACCTTCTAGCCAATAACATTGAAATGTTTTATCTCCAGAGACTGTTCATTTAATACATTAATCTATCTTAGCTAACCATTTGAAAACTTGATTTGCAAGTTTTCATTGTAAATCATAGCTTCATTCCTATCTCCACACATCCCATGACAACAAAATATTTCACAATGGCATCTGTAAAACAACAGTTAGAGGGTTAACCTGTTCCAGAAAACATGTTTGAAGTGTGAAGACATAAAATCTACTATTTCTTTTGTCAAAGGGAAATGATATATGACCTCAAGCAAATCACTGCCTTTCCTCTCTGCTCCTCCATAGTAAATGGGCCATATATCTTGCAGTGTTGTAAGATAAACAGAAAAAAGGCATGATACTACTTTGCAAAATAAAAGGGCATAATGATAATAGCTATAATTAATGCCTCAGGAAATGACCGTGTTTTGTTTTTAATTTTTGAACTGGGAACAAAAGACAATTTGCATAACCAGTATTCAGAATGTTAGTCTTCACCAATCTGGTGCTTTCCTTCTCTCTCTCTCTCTCTCTCTCTCTTTTTAATTCAACTCCTATAATCCTCAACCAATGTGGCCAACTACCCATTACACAGAATAACAGTTCTCAGAGTTCCTAGAAAACTCTGTGAAAATAACAACGATTGAATTCTAGTCTGTGACTGAATCCTAATCGAAGTGTGTTGATTAGATATACCTTAAGTCAGGGTTCCTCAACCTCAGCAACTTTAAGATGGGTGGACTTCAACTCCCAGAATTCCCCAGCCAGCCATGCTGGCTGGGGAATTCTGGGAGTTGAAGTCCACCCATCTTAAAGTTGCTGAGGTTGAGGAACCCCGCCTTAAGTACAGTGGAACCTCGGGTTACGAACGCTTCTGTTAACGAACTTTTTGGGTTACGACCAGCTCCGGCCGCAAAATTTTGCTTCGGTTTGCGAACTCCGCCTCGGGGTACGAACAGGATACGTGGCCATTTTCCCTCCCATGACACGGTCCGCGGCCATTTTCCGCCCCTGACACGTGGTCCGCGGCCATTTTTCCGCCCCTGACACATGGTCTGTGGCCATTTTTCCGCCCCTGACACGTGGTCCGCGGCCATTTTCCGCCCCTGACACGTGGTCTGTGGCCATTTTTCCACCCCTGACACGTGGTCCGTGGCCGTTTTCCGCCCCTGACACGTGGTCATAGGGAGGGGGACTCTCCCTCCAAGCAATAGCCGCCTCCCTGTCCTCCACGCCAGAACGGATTAACGGTAATTACATTGAACCTTATGGGGAAATTTGCTTCGGGTTGCGACCAATTCGGGCTGCGACCAGAGTCACGGAATGAATTAAGTTCGTAACCTGAGGTACCACTGTATTTTCAAATGGCTATGGAAGAAAAAAAAGGTAATGTTCAGTATATCCCACTTCTGCCTGTACCTTCTCTATCTTTAATAATTCCAAGAGTATAACTGAATATTTGGGATTTGGAGATGTCTTACTTTGAGCACAATATAAGAAGGTACAAATAGACTTTACAAATAGCTTTAATACCATGGAAACTGCAAGGACACGTCCAGGCAGTCACCAGGAGTCAGCACTGACTGGAAGGCATAAACCAAACCAACTACAGAAATGGAGAGGCGCAAAAGTCTAGCTATCTGTAAATAATTTTTAAGTGAAGTAAATTATTTTTTTAAAAAAACTAAAAGGTATGGGAAACATCAGTGATTTTAATTATTTAAATCAGGGCAATTGACCAAGTTCCATATTTCCAAACATAATGAGATTGCAGCACTATCAGCCTTGCTAATAATTCCCAACGTACTTTAAAACTAATCTGCAGTTTCTGTACATTGTACTTACCATCAGGAGATCTAAACACTTTCAGCATGGTGCTATTTCTAAGCTTGTGAGGTGGGAGTTCACATATGCTCCTCCAGCCAATCATTGCTCAATCCTGAGCAGAGAGCCAATCGTGACTGGCTCTTTTTCTTTCAAACTGGCTAATCACTGAGAGTACTGTTCAGAGAGCTTGCACCACTCCATGAATTAACAAACAGCCCAGCCCCTTCCTCTGTAAAAAAGAGAAAGAAATAAGTTTCTAGCATCCCATGCTCTCTCTCCCCCCCCCCCCGCCCCGCCGGGGATGTGTGTGCATGTATATGTATTTCACAAAATTGTGGTTGGAAAGGCACTCCTTTCAATAGTTTGCTATGGAGGCAATTACGAAGTAAGACACAATTTTTAAACTAATAAGAAATGCATACAGAAGTCTCAAAGGACTTCTTGTCAGGCCTAGCCCAAGGAACTCCAAAAGACAATGCCAATTCAGTCCAGCTATGTTTATTAGCTAGCAAGAATCTTCCCAGACTAAAACCCCAGTTCCCAAAGTCCTCCAGCCACAACAGTGTGAATTCCTCAGGGAGGTGCCAGTCTCATCCTCTTGTTCCTCTCACGCGGTTCTGGCGAGCTAAGAAAATGTTTATCTCCCTGAGCTTGGCCTTCATAATTCCATTCCATCACACTTCTGTTCATCATCCTCCAGATCAAAGTGGCAGAACAAACTGGGGAAAGTGACATTCTAGTAAACCCAGGATTATGTTGGCATATACTGAATGTTGCATGGCAGCAAAATGTCTGGGAAAAGCATGCCTACAAAATTGCTTTTAAGGGTTATTCCCTTAGCTGGGCTAGATGAAACCCTTATTAGAAGCTGGAGGATACAGAACATGGCAAGCAGTCTCTCCATGATAAACACTTGCCCACCACCATTGGAATTTGTTTCTGAAGTGAGGGAGTGAAAATGCAGATGGATTTTCTGAGGGAGATAATGAGTTGAAGATTTCAGAAATTCTGATTCAGAAATCAGAGTTGGTCTGCAGGCAACACATGCAGTGCGAGTGGTAAAAAACAGTTCCAGCACATCTCAGGACACCAGGTTAGGAAAGGGTGGCTTAAACTTTTAAAAGTATTCTGCTTCTGCTTAGGATTCATATGAATCATTGGATTATCATGAGTGCTGCTGAGATGAGTGCACTAACTTCTATGGTCTGTACTGAAAGTGTTGGAAATAAGGATGTGCCATTTGTTGAGCTTGTGTGGTTCAAACGTCAGAGTTATTGAGATAAGAAGCAAATGAAAAGCCAATGAGATGGAAAAACAGAATGTATTTTTAAGGACCAAACTAGATGAGACTAGGCAAATGAATGATATTATTATACACTATTAAAATCTTTGTAAACAGCCTAGATTTTGATGGGGAATGAATGAATGAATGAATGAATGAATGAATGAATGAATGAATGAATGGAGACTGTGGCTTATAAAAAAGTAGGAGTTATTCTTCTCCCAATTTTCTCCCCTCAGTGGATATACCCCTTCTCCAAGGCTGCTATAGTAGCATTACCATATAGCGTATATGTTGCCATAAACATTGCCATGGCCATGGGTGGAATATTTCCAAGAGAGTTTCCTTATCAGGCAAACCAAGATCTTGCTGAGACCTCCCAGATACAAATCTTGGGGCAACTTTCATCACAAAAACAGGCTGGGAAAAATGTTTAAACTGTACTCTTTCTGCATTGCAGTCCTGATTCAGAGTAACCTCCCCTCCCGTACAAAAAACCCGAGAGAGCAGCTGCCGTATGCAAAAATTTAAATCCCAAGGAACAACTTAGGCATCTCTCTCTCGATGGTAAAATCTGAAGACTGCTCAAAAGCTGCAGCTGGTCCAGAATGCAGCAGCCCAGGCAGTTATGGGCATGCCAAGATTACCATGAGCTACACTGCTTACCAGTAGCCTTCCAGGTGCAATTCAAAGTGCTGGTTATCACCTATAAAGCTCTTCATGACATATAGCCTGATTATTTGAGGGACTATCTATCTCCATAGTTTCCACCCATCCTATACGATCAAGCACAGTTGGTATGCTTCAGGTTCCGTCAATTTGATGTAAGCCACTGAGAGTCTTTTTTCAATTGTGGTGGGATAGAAATATGCATAATAAATTTAAATAAATGAATAAACAAACAAACAGTGTCACCTGATGGGACGAGGAAAAGGGCCTTATCTATCGCAGCACCTGCCCCCTGGAACGATGTCCTCTCAGATTCATTGGCTCCCACTCTGTTGCTATTCAAATGAGCCCTAAAAACCTGGCTCTTTCCTCAAATAAGATCCAAAGCATGCCAACTCTGCCTGATTTTATAGCAGGGAAGCAACTAAAGAAGGCAGAGTTGTGATGGAATTAGGCAGCCTATAAACAAACAAACAAAAAATGCTGTCTCCATTAGCACTCTTGGTAGCTGCGCACTGGATTTCTCTGTTCTCTCTGCCTGTTCTCATGTAAACCTCAAATCCTTTCAAGCTACTTAAGATCCCACAATTCCTGTTAGGGGACCTGGAGCAAAAGCTCCAGTCCAGCACTGCCAGCATGATACGTCATCCCCAACTTACTGGACAGGGTAGCCCTGAGGCCTGGTTGGAAGGGTGGTTTTGTTTTTATCTCTGTTTTTATTTATTGTTATGAGCTGCCTAGGATCATTATATGAGATAAGAACCATATAAGATAGATAGCTAGATAGCTAGATAGCTAGATAGCTAGATAGCTAGATAGCTAGATAGCTAGATAGCTAGATAGCTAGATAGCTAGATAGCTAGATGAAAGAAAGAAAGAAAGAAAGAAAGAAAGAAAGAAAGAAAGAAAGAAAGAAAGAAAGAAAGAAAGAAAGAAAGAAAGAAAATTTGCTATCTTATCACAATCTCTAAAACAATCTGTAAAATTACCCTGAAATGCTAGAGGATGAAAAATACATATCAGTACATTAAAAAAAAAAGAGGAAAGCAGCATTAAACAACTGAGCATTGCTATGGAGGATGTAGGCCTGCTAGTTTTAAAAGGATCCATGTTGCACTGGCATTTGCACATGGCTTCTAAGGAGATTTTTTAAAAATGGCAGAGATTTGAAAAACCTAAACACACAAAATGATGATGGCATTGGAGAGAGTGTGTTGGACTGGGTTTCTTTATAGACATGCCTTATACAATAAACATTTCCTGCAACCTGAGGCATGTGTGAACACATACATTGTGGAACATTCAAAGCTGAAGGCAGCTGGGAAGTGGGACACAGCAGAGCTGAGATACCCAAGAACAGAGTTGTGAGTGCAGGATAATGTTAATCTAGCTTGCAACCTTCCAATAAGATTCAACTGCCAATCCAAATAGAGTCTGTATATGGAATGGGATGGGACATGGGCACCAGTCTGCTTTTCCTTCAAGTGGCATAGTATCTTGGGATAGCCTTGAGTACCTTACACCAACTCAGGCCACTGATCCACCTACACCAATATTGTTAGTACTAACTGGCAACTAGTTTTTAAGATTTCAAGCAGGAGTTTTTCCAGACAGAGAATGTTATAGTTGAACCTAGCATCTTCTGCATGCATACTATGAAGATCACAGATATAGTGATGTGATCCAAGTGGCTAATTTCCCTGAAATGCATATGCTAATGGGGGGAATATCATCTTTATCACAAACAAAAACTGAGCAAATACTTGTGTTCCTTGTGTGTAAAGACTAAGAACATGATTGGCCTGAAAGTCCTTTGATAACTATCTTGGTTTTTTACATTAAATCCTGACTGCAGTCAAAAACTAAAATGTATCAGAGTTAATGACTATAGATGACACTGCATGTTTGTTTCCTTCCAACTTCAACTTGAAAAGGGCTGTTTGCATAAACTACATTTTCCTTTACATCAGCATGAACTCCTGGAAAGCATCTACAATGTACAAAAACCAGTTTTCATAAACAAATGAAAATGGGAAGTCATTATCTGCTACAGCTCAGAATCCAGCAGCAATCTGGCCTATGAGCTAAAACCCTATCCTTAAGAGCCATCTTGGGTCCTTAGAATACCACAGACCTGAAGAAGTGGAACCAAAGGAGTCATCAATTAGAACTCAAAAGACAAAGAAGTCTCAGAACCAAACAAATGCAAGCTCTTCTTTAGGGACTACTTAGTGACAGAAATGAGAAGAATGTTTATGACCGATACTACTATATCTGCTCAAAGGTGGTTCACAGACCTTGGGTGAACAGTTGCATGTCTATTTCAAGTAAGCCCCGAGGACTAATGGTTAAAAATGTCAGAAGTCTGAAGTAGCAAATGTGCATTAATATGGCAGATAAAATTACCCACTTTGCTCCCTCCTTAGCTATGCCAGAATTCAGTATGAATATAACCAGAATATCTTACACCTTAGAGTTCTTTCTGTTTGTGCTGCTTGAGAATGCATGGAAGCTTGAGGGGTATTAAGTATCAAGTGTTGAACTTGCCATTTCTGGACAAGTTAATGAAATGGGAGTTGAGGCTGTGGACTTTACCAAGAAAATGAGTTACTTCTGTCAGAAAATAAAAAGGAAAAATGTAATCTTGCTTGCTTTCCTGGATTTTTGTCAGCACTGATGCTATTGAGAATAGGATCTTTCTGGACCATCCTTTTCTAGCTGAACCTGGATGCACAGTAGTCCCTTCTGGTGGAACAGATCCAGAAGTTGATTGAAATTCTACCTTATGATGGGAGAATTCTACTCTATCCTCCATATCTTTAAAAGTCATCCAGGAATTGAGATGAAGAATTATTAGCATGCAGATAATACACATTCATACCTCTCATTTCCATGGACCAGTCTCAGGAAAACAAAGAAAACACTCAGTGGTGTCTGGAAGCAGGGTTTAGATGAATGAAGACAAATAAACTGAATCTTAATACAGATACGATAGAGGTATTGTTGGCTGGAAACGCTCATGGGTAAAAATTTTGGAAAGGGTTACCCTTCAGCAAAGAATCAAGAGTGTTATCTATAAAGAGGCAGATGACTTCAGTGCCAAGGCAACTTTTACCCATTTCATTGGTCGATGCACTATGGCCCTATCTGGAAAACAAAGGCCTAACCTCTGTTATACCTACACTAGGCACACCATCAGAGATATCCTGGGAACTAGTTCAGCTGCCAGTTACTTGTGGGGTTAAATAATTTGATCCTCTCATGTTAGTTTTGGATACTGTAATGGTTACCATTTGGTTAAAGTGTCCTAAGAAACCACTGAAACCCTGAATGGTTTGAAGCCAATTTTGAAACCATTTTTCCCCACATTAAATCCCCTATGGTCACTCTTGATCAGTGGCCATGGAAGTTGCTTCTCCTGTGACTCTGTAGTACAACATATCCAGAGACCCACATTTAGGAAATGCTAGGAAAGAGATTTAACTGTTGGTACAAAACTATTGACTAGTAGGGAAAGCACCATTAGAGTAAGAGCAATGATGGTTATACAGTACCCACTGATCAGTGTTTTTCAACTTTAGATGTGAAGATGTGTGGACTTCAACTCCCAGAATTCCCCAGCCAGCATGGGAGTTGAAGCCCACACATCCTAAAGTTGCCAAGGTTGAAAAACACTGCCACAGGTTAAAAAAGAAAACCTGTAAAGGTGGAAGGCCCAACATCTGCGATACCATGAACCAACAAAGCTGTGTGAAAGCAGAATCTAGAGTTCATCTGTGTATAAGTGTATAGTTGAAGAGAGTGTGCGTGGGCAGGAGGGACGGCTAGGAACAGGACAACAGTACGTATAGTTCTGAACAAAAGCTGTGGAATTAACCAAGAGACATTCAAGGCTATGATAAGGAGTCCCTGAAACATTACAGAGCTACACTGCCATTTTTTCCCCTACATGAGCATGTATTTGTTATCTATTTACCATTTGGAATGTTACCATTAAAATAACAAGCCCAGAAATACAGAAACAAGAACACGTTATCAGTTCTGTGGTTTTGTAACAATTGCTACTTCTCCCTTAATCCAGTTGATACAAAAGGCTAAAGTCAATTTACAGTAGCACAGAATAAGAAACATTCATTAGGAGCACATGGCCTGCGATGACACAGATTACCCATATTGATTGCCTTCATGCAGTAAGCACATAAAGTACTCTTTACATTGTCGCCAGTAAATATTTGGGATATGGAAAGCAGGAACAAGCTTGTCACTCAAGTCTTCTCCTGAAAGCTTATGCTATACAGTTAAAAACATCTCTGGTTATAAATGCAGCCCACTCCTTGGGGAAATTAAATACCACAAGTCCTCCTCGCTCGCTTCAGTCTTAATGGGAGAAAGAATGCAATCTTAGGCGGCTGCGAGTCATTTTAGTTCGTTCCATTAATCCTCCTCGATGCTAGTACATCCTGTCCCCGTTTCACAGACAGCAGCGAAAATGCTAGGGATGGGGCTGCTGCACCATGTTTAAAATTGCAGAGAACCCCTCATGCAGGAACGATAATTGAAGATTGTTTAGACCTATCTGTTGCTGCACTTAAATTGTCATCTGGAGCAGCTGCACCCAATGCTTACAACTGGTACAGAATGTGCTAAGAGGCTATGCAGGCTATTGTGTAATTCAGAGGCCCCAACTAGCTGTAAACATGCTGCCTATATCCTCTGACGTAGTTGCTCAGGCCTAGGTTTCATTTAGCAGCGGAGGGCAGTACTGTCCTGCCTCACTCAATGTGCATAAGCCACTCCCTGTTGTAAACTTCCAAAACATAAAGGATTCTTGCGCAAACTAGAGCATACTTTCTCTTTCCCCCTCCTCCTTTTGGGTTAAAACTTGGCATACTGCGATACCAGCCTCAGAACAAATATTTTTAGAAAAATGTACAAGGAAAGGGAAAAAAAATTAATGTGCCTGAATGAGGCAATAGTTTATCCAGACTATTGCAAGAGACATCTACCCTGCCTGCTTCAAAGCAGCTTTTGAAAAAATCTTTTGAAGCTCATATATTATCAGCAGAGATTTTTCTGTGGGAGAAACATATGTTAGCCCATCTGCAGGACAGTGCCTTTGGCATACTAATACATATATGATGACACGCAATATGTTCAATGTCCGCACATGTGGACGCTTGTAGAACCCATCTGTCTCCAGCCATTCAGTATATTGAAATAGTGGGCATTTGGTAGAGTATTTGAAAGCAGGTGGGAAGATAAGAGGTTTAGATTCACATTCAGCCCTGAAGCCATTCTGGGTGACCGGTCCAATCATTATCTTGCAGTCTAACTCGAAATGGGGCCTACCAAGGGGGGGGGCGTGTTTGCTCACCTCTTTTCCTCCTTTCCTTTTTCTGAAGCTGGATCTCTCACTAAACTAAGAAGTGCTGAACCTAAAAGCTGCAGCCGCCTCTGTAATTCCTTGCCTCCCCTCCCCCCCCCCCCCCCATGGTTTTGCTGGAGACGTCCTGGCCCTTGACATCTTGTTGAAACAGATTTCAGCACTTCTCTCAAAAGCGGCACCAAGCTGTGTACATCAGCCTTGGTGGACCTGTGAAACCCCTAACCCTTGCCCAAGTATATCACATGAGGACAGTAAGGCTCTTTCCCTATTGCTGAGCTGAAGTGCTATCCATTCCCGCTTGAATAGGTAGACACCTACACCAGCAATAAATGAGCTGTCATTAGCCATCCGCATAGCTGATCTTTATCCTGTCTCTTATTCCCTCTCTTTCAATCTACAGAGTGGATTCCATCCTGCATAGGATCAGACACCTGCCAAGAAAGGAGCCCTTCTCCACCACTTCCCCCTTTCTTTCTTCTTTCTTCTCCTGCTACTCAGGCAAGGGAAGCAAGGAAGATAAGAGACCCCCCCCCTTCTCTCTCCCCAAAGCAGGGGAGAGGAGGAAGGGAAGGAGGTCTTCTCTCCCTCCCTCCCTCTCCTGCAGAGGCATGCCAGCTGAAGAGTGCTTCCCAGGCTTCCCTTCCCATGGAGGAAGGGAAGTGGGTCTTTAGCTGACCCCCCACCACCCTCCAGGTGGCTAATAGCTGCTTCCCCTGGCTTCCCTTCCCCCGTTTCAAAGCA
Organism: Python bivittatus; assembly: GCF_059951505.1. Taxonomy (NCBI): domain Eukaryota; kingdom Metazoa; phylum Chordata; class Lepidosauria; order Squamata; family Pythonidae; genus Python; species Python bivittatus. The sequence continues at coordinate 55,204,856 of NW_028277098.1, read as the reverse complement.
GCTTTGCAGCTGGCAACGCTGCAGGGCCTAACCTGCGTGGGGGCGGGGGAAGAGAGAGATGGTTTCCCCACATGTTCAGAGATCTCCCAGAAATCCACTGAAGGTGTGTCTAGGATGCCTCCCATAGCTTTGATGCTGCAGCAGCAAACCTGCAGGGGCAGCGGGATGCCATATCACGGGAGTGCTGCTTCCCCCTGTGGCTTTGGTACTGCTGGACATGACATGTGTATAGAACAGCCGCCTCTCAAGGTGACTTATGCCTGATCGTCTTCTGGAAAACTGCTGGGTACGTGTATAGAAGGCTTAGGTCATGTGGCTAAGAGCTGTCCCATATGGGTGTTGGCTGCAAAGCAGCTTGGAAGTGAAACTGTGGTAAGAATGGGATATACATGTGTCAGCATAAGAGGCAATTCCCTGGCTTCCTTTCCCATGAACTCCATGTGCCCATTTCTTACACACCTACCCAAAAGGAAGAAATGGGCTGTATAAATGGGCTGCCCAGTCTCTTCCATGGTTGCAGCCAAAATGGCCATGGAAGAGCAGAGCACAGCAACCAGACAGGAGGGTAAGTCCCAAAGCGGATTTGGCAGGCCAATGGAGCCCAGCAGATTGCTGGTCTCCCAAGGCTCCTTCTCCATATTCCTTCCTTGTCTCCATGGGAAGTCTGGGGTCATGGGAAGAAGGAAAACACTTGTGCTGGAACAACTAAAACCAACCTCAGACTGCCTCAGTGGTGTGGTCTGGAAACAAGATTGGGGGGGGGGGTTGCGGGTTGCATCTTGAGAACATGCCCTTGATCAATCTTTACTGGGGCATATTTCACCACAGCAAGTGGAACACATGGATGAGTCCATAGCCTAATAGATTTTATAAAACTTGAGGATGCCCTTGAGCGATGTAGGTATAAGGGGCAATACTACTTTCACACTGGAGCAACTATGGACAACTTAAGCTTGTGTCTCTGATGGGTTGGGGACAACATGAAGGAAACCTCATGGGACATGGCAGTTGTTCTGTGGTTAGTAGCAAGTAAAGAAAGGCTCTAAGCCTTCTTGCTTGTGCTTAATGTCTACTGTATGGAGGGACATTGCCACTTCAACTTAATTATTGTTAACTTAATTATCATAGAGGACAACCACTGATGTTCTCCTTCTCCAAGCACATGTCTAATCCTTTTTGGAAGCCATCTAAGCCTAACGGCCATCACACACCTTCTAGCATTGATTCTTACATTGTATGAAGGAGTCTGGTGAGCAACATTCTCCTATGAGACTGTCTGATTTATTTTTCCTTCCATCTCTGCAAATAGGAAAACCCAACCAAAGGAGGAAAGAGGTAATTTAGAGCATGGCATATCATAGCTTTGCAGAGTTTTCCTTAGAAAGGCATTTGCAAGATGTTTGGGACTGCAAACCCCAGAACCCCTAACACGGCCACAGCAGCCAGGGGTTTAATACAATTACAAGACCTAGAAAATGCCAAACTGAAGCGAGCTGTACAATGTTTGGTAGGGGCTGGCTACTCTGGGAAGATGTAGTGAGGAAGGGTCAGTACTGAGCTTCAGGTTCTAGCTGTGATTTGTATATAGCCTGTGGTCTCAGGCAAATTATTTGTCTAGTTCTAGCAATGGCTAGCCACACACCTCCAGGAAACTTACCAGTCGGGTGTATATGTGTTTGTGAGACAGAGAGTCAGGGAGGGACACTATTCCTTTGTTGTTCTCTCCTGCATTATATATTCAGAAACATGTCGCCTCTGAACATGGGGGAGGGGAGCACTTAATCCAAGTTCCAACAAATGAACAGAAGGAAATGACTCACCAACAGCTTTTTTTCTTTCCAAAGACAGGGATATAGGATTGCATACAGTTAGAGTGTGATATTTTATTTCTGTGGATGCAAATTTAGACATAGATTCCATAGTTTAAAAGAAATGTTTGATATCTCATTAGGTAAAGATTCCCTCAGGTTGAGTTTGACTCCTGCCAACTACATAGGAGACACGCCCATGTTGTTTTCTCAGTAACAATACTGAAGTGGTTGGCCTCAGCCTTCCTCCACGATTTTTGTTTTGTTTCGTTTACTTCCCAGACTATCCTATATCCCTGGTAGTCTCCATACAAACATCAAACAGACGCAACCCTGCTTAGCTTTCCTCAAGATCAGCCAAGTTTGGCTTGAGCTGGAAACAGTGACTACGTGACCTGAATGCCATGTATTCACTTTGCTGTCCAGCTGCTAACTGTGGATGGGCAAGTTCAAGCCTAAATCTTCTCCAAAACAGGAAACAGCCATGTTAGCTAAGCTGTGACATCAGATGCTGTGGTTCATGAGCATGGACAGTGAAGTTTCCAGTAATAACACAAGTGAAAAACAATGGCAACTTTGCAAAATCTTGAAGATACAAATGGTGGAAGTTCTGTTGTGCAAGAGCACAACAGTGTATACCAGCTGAAATAGTTGTGTTTAAAAAGAGAAAGAAAAGAAAGCATAAGCAAAAACTAGGGTAAGAGGAAAGTCGCTCAGTGATAAATCCCTGCCTTCTGTGTGCCAGGATCGTTTCCATAAATGACCTAATCACTTGTTATCTTCAATATTGTGATAGATAGATAGATAGATAGATAGATAGATAGATAGATAGATAGATAGATAGATAGATAGACAGACAGACAGACAGACAGATTCATACTTTTTAGAAAAGAAGAAAAGATGGAGCAGGAGGGTGAGCAAACAGTAATTGATCTGTGGATCCCTCTATTCTTTGGGTTTTTAAGCTGAAAACAAATATGGATTTCAGTCAGGGTCAATGAAAGCTAACCCAGTCCCCCAGGGAAGGAGGACTGTATTTAATATAAAGACAAGAAGAAGTTCTGTGGCAAGTTAAAGACAAGCCAGTTTACTATTGCATAAGCTTTCATAAGCTCATGAAAGTTTATGTGCTAATACCTTGGTTAGTCCTTAAGGTAACTCAAGCGCCTTTTTTTCCCCCGCCAAAACCTGGAGTGGCTGACCTTTCTGAAATGGAAAACAAAGAGCAACCATCCCGCCATCAGCCTTACGTCATGCCTGAGGTAGAGAGGCTTTGGGTTCAGGGATCATAATGTGCTTTCTTCCATCTGAAAGTTGTTGGGCTTCTTCATCTTCAAAACTGCTAAGCTGCTGGGCTGTAGTTGGATTTTTATCACTCTCCAACCTTGTGCTTCATAAAAGTGGGCAGCTGCTGAGTTTCTTGCAAAGATTATCAGGCCCACGACAGGCAGAAATTCTGTAGATTCAACCTTTCCTAGCAATATCAGGGTGAAAGCAACCTATCTGATTCTTGCTTATGTAGTACTTGGCTGCGAAACTGACAGAAATTAAACTGCTGTCTGCTGGTTTCTGCTGTTCTTTATGAAACTCCAGCCATAGCAGAGGCAAGTAATATTTCATTTCTACAAATCTGCAGTCACAAGAGAAGATTGTTCTGTCCAAAGATACAGAACCAAACAAAAGTCCTCAAAGGAAAACCAAGGTGAGGCTTGTGTACCGGTATTTCATAATAAGTAGCATGTTCAAGCATATACTAAGCCCCCTTGCTTGTCAGCAAAGAGCAATACTAATACTTCTTTTAATACTTCTGAAAAATTATATACAGTAGTTGAAACTTGACCTGATTCCACCATATCTGGGGCTTAATGTCTGAGAAACAGGTAAGTGAGGAGCAGAAAATCAATTGTTCAGGTTTCCTCCCTTATTTTCCATATATTGGCAAATTAGAGAAGAATGCAATTTGAGTAGAGATTTTTCAGCTTTAAACCCACTTCTAATAGCAAACATCTAGTTTTCATTCCATTTAGCTCAACTCTGTGTGCAGTCTTCCTTGCCAGAAACTGCAACAATTTTAGTGAATCAGTGCAAAGCAAGTCACAAACAGGCTATAGAGTCAGTCATCCTTATATCAGATTCTGCACACTGCTAAAAAGATGGCACAATCACCTAAACCAGCACGAAAGCCTTCTTGCTCTTCCAGACAAATCTGAAAATCAATTGTGTAGAAACCAAGAAAAACACAACCCTAAAAAGGAATGGTTGCATTGAGTAAATGACTGAAAGCACTGTCAGAGAAAAAGAAATACCAATTATTTTGATCACTGGAATTCAAACTTCATTTCACATGGCAATTATTTTGGAAGCTCTGGAACACAGCTTTCAATCTGGGATATGAGCAATCACTGCTGTCCTTTAGTGCTACTGTATTATGTTATGCAACAGAAGTGCTGTGAAGGTGCTGGCTGTGCTGATCAGCCTTCCTATTACTCAAGTCCACCTGATTGTACAATGACAACAAAGCAGGGTTTCAGAGAGCTGTTGCAACTATTTCCCATTACCAGGAATGGGGATGTTTACTTTATCTCTGTGAGTTTCACAGAGAAATGACAGTAAACCAGAGCTCGCCTTCCTGGCCAGACAACCTGTAAGGAGCACTTCATTCTCTCACCCTCTGATCCAAAGCAAAATACAAATCCTTTCTCCCATTAAAACAACACAAAACAAAAGATAAAAAAACAGGCCTTTCAGGGGGTTATCAGAAGACAAGCTGCCTAAAATAATATCCTAGTTATTGCAACTCCTTTTCCAAGTTTGAGTTTCCTGCTGCCAAGCCAGGATATTGGGAGGCTGGAAGTGGGATGAGCCAAACATCCCCTCCAATGTTCATCAAGACAGACCCATTCAATACAATCTTGGATAGAGCTGCTGCTTCTAAAAAGTTCCCTATTGGCAACAAACCTCACAACAGCACTAAGAATAAGCCAGGACAAAGTACTATGGTAAGCCCCCAAAGTTGATCAGCAGAGGGCTCACAGCCCCACTAAAATGTACTCTTGTCCATTACAGCAATAACTGGAAGCTAGCTTCTGGTTCTTCCCAAGTGCTCTTTGATGTGATACAGAATCTTGCATAACCAGCTTGACTCTTTCAAAGCAGAGAAAAAAATAGCAACTATATATCGAGATATAACATTCCTACAAAGCTCCTCTCAAGACTTCCAGATTGTTGGAATCTGCTATTGTCCTTTAGATAGCATAGCAAATGGTGGTAGGAAGGGAATAGGCTGCAAAATCAGGCCAGTTTGAAGGTGGCTTGCCTATAATGGCTTCTCCAAAATGTAGTCATAACGTTGTATTACTGATTCATCTTTCCAAATAGGGAGCTTTTGCAATGAAAATAACACAACATAGTTACCCATTTTAAAAATTGGAAATAGAAACATGTCCTATCAGGTATCCTTCAAATTATTAGCTATTTCAGTATTTGCACACCTTGGCTTCCACTTTCACTCATAAAAGTTTTATGACTGGCTTAACTGAATTTCCTATTCCTAGTTTCAGAGCTATTTTGGAAAAGTACTGACAAAGCTATGAAATGTAAGCCAATTATCACCACAGATACACTACTTCCTCATATATGGTGGCTACAGAGTGCTTTGGTAGAAAGAAGAACCTTGATAGCTTATTTTCCTTTTTTCTTCAGAGTTAAGATATAGGGGGGAAAAGCTTCAGTAATCTCCCTTCCATCTCTTGGATTTTCACTGTAGGTACAATCTGGAGCATGACCATCTGAACCCAAACACCCAAGCTACCATTCAACCAGAAGTAAGGAGGAAGATTTCTGTGTTGTTTGTCATCTCTGGAATTGTACACCCATATTGTGAAGCACCCCATCACTTCTGGTTCCTCTCCAAGCACTGGAGATCAAGCAAAGGCTCAAGTATTAATTTATAAGGCTCAAGTACTAAGATATAAGAACTGACTAAAAAGATGATTCTCTGAAGTAATAATTTCCATTACAGAAGAGTCTAAGGGATACAGCATCTCCCCCTTCCCCTCCCCCTCCTTTTTTTTCTTCTTCCTCTTATTGGAACTGTGTGCTGATGTGCATAATTTCTAGAAGAAAGTGAATTGCATGCATATACATGTAAAAAGCATCTTTGACACTTCACTCTATAGTAGCGAGGGACTATCTCGTTGCAAATTTCCTCTTGTTGCCCTGCACTTTAATCTATATAAATGTAACCTGTTTGTTTCAGTGGAAACTGTTAACTTTGAGAACTGAATGTGTCTAAACCGCACTGATAAAAAAACAATGTTTATAATTTTCCTTTTAAACAACTACGACAACTTTATGCCATTCTGCACAAAGCTAACCAAGCTAAGTAGATAACCAAATAAAACAGAGACAATGCTATCCTCTAATTAACAGCATGATGTCGTTATTCTTTTTTTCCTTACTCTCTGCCCCAAACTACAACACTGAATTTTCCCCAAAGCAATCCAGCACTACAGCCTTTTGCAAGCTCATTGGCTACTTAGATGGAAATTGTCTAGACAAAGGTTTGTTAGTGAAGTTTTCCAAATGCATGAAAAACATATGGGAATAGTCAGGTGAAGAACCACATTAGGCTATTTTCATGATACCACTGACTACAGCAATGTAATATACACCAAATGTTCTTCTCTCCTTTCAAAATTGCAGGGCAGATGTGCTCTAAGAGTAGATAAAAACAGTTAACTGCCTATAACCTTATGAAGAAGGCTAGCATTGCCCTTGGAGATGGACGTCTTTAATGGGGTGAGGGACTGATGCTGACTGCAGGGATCTCCATGTGTATAATGAGATGGTACAGTTCCACGAGAAATGGATTACGTGCCTTTCCTAAGCATTTTAATCAGCTCTAAGTGTTCTGGAGCCACATAGTCATGAAATAACCATGGTAACGCTACCGCCGGGTTCAGTTGTGGTACCTGAATACTGAAAGGTAGATAATAAAACACCAATTTTTAACAAAAGTCTTTGCAGGCAATTCTGGAAAAGCTTTGGTGACCAAAATAGTGCCATTCTGTTATGAATATGTATATTAGTTGGGAAGAAATGAATAGCCATTTAAAGATGTAACTTCTATCTTAGACAGCTTGTTGACAAAGCACAAATGAACAATTCACTTTAAAAAAATCCTCATGAAGGCTTCTCTTTGATTAGGGAAGCAATTGCACTAGACTTATTTCTTGACCCTCAACACATCCACATTATTACTATTAGATTTTTATTCTCTCTCTCTCTCTCTCCAGTAGTATGTACCCTCACTTACTGTCCTCTGTGTGGCAAAATTGCAGTTACTTCCCATATATTTATGACAGTTTTCAGATCGGTTTTGCACACAGGACTTAGTCACCAGCTGCGAGAGCTAAGTTCGTAAGTGGCTTTGTGTTATTGGAGAAGGACCTATCCTTTCACTGGTGCTACCTTTGCGGACTCTCTAGTAATCAGAGATGGGCTTATCTACTGATGCTACCAGTAAGGACCTGTAGATGTGTCTTCCATTTCATGTAATAGCCCAGACATGTTGTACTCACAACCTATAGCCATGTAAGTGGGGTGACAGGGCATGGAATATAGTCAGTGACACAAGAATATGCAAAATCTGCAGAAAGAAAGTAATGAAAGGCTAAAGCACAAATGGAACAAGCTCACATGAAAAACTAATAGAAATAAAAAGATTACTTTGGCTATCTCAGTAATAAGATGAAGAAAAAAGAAAGAATGGGCCCACTGCTTGGAGAAGATAATAGGGATTGTAATATGCAATAGAGAGGGGGCAGAACTGCTCAACTCCTGCTCTGCTTCAGTTTTTTCCCAAAGGGGAGCTGTATTCAAATGGACCTAAACAGAGCTACTGATACAAGAGGGGAGTGGCAATCAAAGTAGTTGATTAATCTATTAATCGAAGAGATAGTTAAGGAGCACATGGCTACCACAAATAAGTTTAAATCTCCAGGACCAGATCATTTACATCCAAGAGTCTTGAAGAAGGCTGGTGTGGGTCTTCCAGGCTGTCTTGAAGAAGCTTGCAGGTCTCAACTCTGACCCCATTTCTGTGATCTTTGAGAAATCATGGAGGATAGGCTTAATGCCAGAAGATTGGTAAAGGGCAAATACTCCTCTTATCTTCAAAAGGGGGAGGGGGAAAAAGACCCAACTAACTACAGACTGGTCAGCTTGACATAGATACTGGGCAAAGCTTTGGAACATATTATTAAGCATTTAGAAAACAATGCATTGCTTGGTAGGAATCAGCATGAGTTTATCAAGAGCAAATCAACCTCATCTCATTTTTGAGATTGACCAGTTTAGTTGATCATGCTGGTAAATATAATGTACCTGGACTTCAACAAAGCATTTCACAAAGTCTCTTATGAAGTCACATTGGCAAAAGATGACCAAATGTGGGCTTGACTGTGTGATAGTTAGGTGGATAAAGAGCTAGTTGAAAATTGTACCCAATAAATGTACATCAGTGGCTAATCATCAAGTTGGGAAGTGTTGAATGGTGTACTGTAAGGCTCTATACTAAGCCTAAAAGTTCAACTTATTTATAAATAATTGAGATAAAGCATTAGAAAATATCAGATTTGTAGATAAAAAAAGGGGGCATATCAAATACCTTAGAAAATAGTATCAGGATTCAGGAGGATTTTGACAAGCTGATACAATGGGCAGAAACTAGTAACATACATTAGAAATGGGGACAGATATTAAGTCCTTCATTGGAGAGAAAAAAATGAAAGACATGAGTATAGGATGAGGAAAGCATACTTGGCAGCAGTACATGCAAAAAGATCTGGATTCCTTGGTATTTGACAAGCTGAACATGATGCAGCTGCAAAAAAACAAATGTAATCCTAGCCTGCAACAATGGAAGGATCAAGTCAATATTAAGAGAAATTGCCATTCTTTTCTATTCTGTTTTGGTGAGACCAAACCAACAATATTTTTACCCCATTCTGAGCACCACATTTTTGGAAGAATATTTTTGCTGGACAAGGTAAGACTGCTGGTAGATATAATAACTATCTTTAAGTATCTGAAGGGCTGCCATGTAGAAGATGTCGTAACACTGCTCAACACTGTTCCAGAAGACAAGAAGCAATGGGTTTAAATGTACAATTTTAATTGAACATCAGGAAAAATTTCCCACACTAAGAGCTGTTCAACAAGGGGACAGAATGTCTTATGTCATGGTAGACTGGCTTTTGACGAAGGTATTTATGCAGATCCTGGTCGGTCATCTTCCAGGGATGTTGTAGTAGTTGGTACCTGCGTTTGTCAATGATCTACATGATCTCTAAGATCTGTTCTAATGTTTACATTCTGTGATTCTAAAAGTGACAAATGTCCGTAAGTCTACTTTTTCTCCTGAAGCAACATATCCCTTTTGTAATATGAAAGCTGTGTGCCTCCACATTCTAGTGTTTGAGTACATCTTTACTCTTAATCTATCATATTTGCTTTAAATTTATTCATTTGTTTTCTTTCTTACATTTCTAAGACCACCCATGTGAAGTAACAGATTAAAAATAAAACCACAGTACATTAATACCAGAAAAAAGATAAAAGATAACCATAAAAGGGGAACAAACAAGTACCATATAATAATCCATGTAGTACAATCTAGGTGGACATCCCACCCCATTCCAGGACATGGGGAAAAACCCATCTCTTCAAAGGATGTTTAAAGGATAGCAGGATTGGAGCTGTTTGGACATCTAGATGGATGCTATTCCAGAGGGCCGGTGACACAACAGAGAAGCCTTGTTTCTAGGTCCCATCGAATAGTACTGCTTGAGAGATGGGATGTGGAGTGAGCTTTGATCAAATAGGATGGATAGAAAAAATGGAATAAAGACAATCCTTCACATGATGTCAGACCAAATTAGACCAGGTCAAGAAACAGAAACAGCAGGGTTTCCAGGAATGCTACTTTATTGTAGGGTATATTGACAATATCTTGAAAGCCTACCCAAAATCTTCATTGCCCCCTTTTTAAGGACACCAAAGTCAAGGAGGGGCTGTTCTTTTACGTCTTCCTCTTTCCCAGAGCTGAGTAGCTGTATTACCTCTCCCACTTCCTTCTCAAGGCCAGAGCTAATAACCAGACCCTTTGCCATGAAGGGCTTTCTAGGTAACAATCAGCACTTTGAAGTGCACTAGGAAGTCACTGGTAACCAGTACAACTTGCATAGGAGAGATGTTACAGGAACATATCCAGGCATGCCCACAATTGCTTGCGCTGATACATTCTGGACCAGCTATAGCTCGCAAATGGTATTCAGATGCAGCCCCATGGGCAGTGCATTGCAATATCCACTGACTAAGGTGGCTTATGAGGTGACTAAGGCATTAGTGATCATGAGAAGGGACTTCCAATTCAGGAAAGGGGACAATTGGTACACAGATAGATCTGTGCAAAGGTGTTCCTGGCCACAGTTGCCACCTGCTCTTCAAGCAGGATCTGTGAGTCCAGGAAGACACCCTAACTGCACACCAATTCTATCTAGGAAGTGTCACCCCATTAAGTACTAAACATGAAAAGTCTGGGGCACCAGAGAAACAATGAACCCATAGCCACTCAGTCTTGACAGGGTTGAAATTAAGCCTGTTCCTCTCCATATAGACCCCAATAGCCTTTAGGTGCTGGGACAAATGGTTCATCATTCCTCTCAAATATATCTATCTTCTAGCAAAATTAATTCCTTTACATTATGCTGACCAAGATCTTATGCTGCTAGCATTGACTGAATGGGATGAACTGAGTTCTCGTGAGTCCTTATCAGCTGGAAAGTTCCTGAATGGGCTCCTGGCTCTCACAGGAGCTCAGTTAGTCTGACCAAGGCTGACTAGTGAAGAGTACTATATTCTGATTGAGACAACCCGAAAGCTCCAAAGGGAAAAAACTATCTGAAGGATAAAAACTGTTGGCTGAGAAGGAGGTTACAAAAGCCTGCCCACAGTACATTTAATTAGAGTTTGAGCAATGATTGCTTCACTTTTGCATCTGCTCCCTATTCAGCTGGAGGTGGAAGACAACAATTCTGAGGCATGTATTTTGATCATCACTCAACTGTTTTAGCATAAGCATTAACAAGATGTCAGAACAGGGTGATCTTACATAATATATGTGCTGGTGCAATACACAGGCACAAATAGGGTAAGTTGAGGATATTGTGGCTGGCTCAACAGAGAATTTCCTGGCATTCATCAATCTATGTCAATCATTTTAATGTAGATTTTATAATCTTATTTACTTTTAAATTGATACCAGCAAATAGGAGTTTGGAATGATGTGAGAATGTAGTGGGTATACAGTTGTCTTTAAGACATAGGAGCAGTCTGGATGACAAGAAAAAAAATCACAGCAGGCACAGAACTTTTAAAGGGAAAAACAGTAATTTTGGTGTGCTCATTTCATAATAGTGTGGGAGTTCTGCCTGTTGACTCTCTGCCTGGATAATGAAATTATCTGGCATTACCACACAAACACACACATTCTTAGTTAAAACAAATTGTATAGGAAAGTCTTAACCCCCTGTCCTAATCACCTTATGTGCTCTCAAGTACAAGTGCATTTCCACTGCAATCCTTAACATTTTGTTTCCAAATACATTGTTCTTTGTTGTCTTTGTACAACACGCTTCATGAGCCTTGCGTGTTGCATCCTGTTTATAGTAGTACTCCTACTAAGAAACATTTGTTTAGTGCCAGTGGTAGGTTAGGCACCATATAAACAACAGATATAAAATTGTTGCTTTCCAGGAGACATAGAGGACTAGATGTACAAGACTGGAATTAAAAGAAAACTACTAAGGGCTGAACATTGCAACGCTGGATGAAGAAAGAAGCATCAATTGGGAATATCGAAAACAGTTGCATTCTTACTTCCATTATTATAGTTCTGCTAGAAATGGATGACCCACTCAAATAATTACTGGTGTATGTACTTGAGGGGGACAACATAAACATTTTTCAAAAAGAAATTTGTATAAGGAGGACAATACAAGCAGCATATCTGTTTTAGATACAGGTAGTCCTCAACTACCGGAATTTCCATCACTAAGCCATGGAAACAAAGGTTGGTTTCAACATACAGAGCTATGTAAGTTAAGCCATCACAAACATGGTATCAATATTTGAATGAGCCCAAAGGCTTTTATCCCAGAAGCTCCTGGTCTCCAGCCAAACATGGCTGGTACTACTTAAAATGGATTGTGGTTGCTGGTTTATCTGGGAGTAACAGACTATAACTAGAACATATTGCTAAAGGATACTATCCCTCACTGGTCACATCATTTTATCGCTGGGGCTCAAAATGAGCTTGCACTTCCCTGCCAACCTCTCTCTGGTCCTCCTTGAAGCAGCAGCTGGTTTGACATCTACATCTCACAACTGTAATAACAAAATGAAAGCGAATGGGCACATCTGTACTTCCAACTTACCTAGTATAAGCATGAATTACCCACTACTTCTAGAGGGCAGGAATTCACGACATCAACCTCAACCCACCCCCACCAGCAGCTAATGCAACCCTCCCTGTGTTATCTGGCTCACTATCAAAAGTAGCATTCTCCCTAATGCTCTGGCCAAAGCTGTACTATCAGGTTTGTGTGCTGCACCTGTTGAGGGAATGCCTCTCTCCATCAGCCACTGGCTTCCACTGCCATGTTTTAAACAAAGTCACTGATAGAATGGTAAAAAGCTGGGAGGGGATGTTAGTTTTAGTTCATTGATGGAACGATGCAGAGAGTGATGGACCTTCCTTTTTACTGCTCCAGGAGGGATGCAGAAGCAGGTGAATCAGATGGTGGTAAACTCATTCTAGACAGATCAAGGCATCAGTGTGGCCACAGAAAAGGAAAGGACTGAAATCCAGAAAGGATTTCTGAAGCCTGCTTCATTTCCAGCCATTTTATACCTGGGAGATGCGTGACTGCAGTGTGGAAAAGCCCAGTGTGTTTCTGAAAGAAGCTACACCACTATGACTTCCATGCTCTGGGGTTGACCTTGAATTCATCTATGAACCTCCCTGCTCTTTTCTTTCTCTCTTTGTTCTCCCTCTAGCAGTGGCAAGAGCTCATCTGAGAAAGGATGGAAGGTGCTAAGAGGATACAAAATAAGACTGAAGTGCTGAAGATGAGAACATTTGAATAGGGTGATTAAAAAAAGAGAACAGAAAGAAATCTGCCAACATTAATATATACTTAGTTGTAATGAACTCATATGGTGTGACTTGAACTTTCTGTTCCCAGTCATCTTACATGATTAAATTAAAAATTAAGACACATACAGTGAAAGTTCAAGGAAAGCAAAGGTATAATTATCAGAAAGTCTATATTAGATATGTCATAAAACTGCTATTCCAGTTCTCTGAAACAAATTACGCTATACAAAGCAATGCCTCTTTGTCTGCAGTAATTATTCACCCAGAAAACAAGCTAGACAGTTTTGTATATTTAGTATTGAAGGAAATAAGAGTAAGGAGGCCCTAGTCAGGGGTATTCTTGCCTTACCGGATATATGACCTGCGGTAGCCCCTCACTAATTGACTGACCCTTTCTATGTTTCCTGTAATTGTTTCCTGTTTCCATGGATTGCCATAGGAACTAGGATGCTCCTTTTGAACATATACAGAGCACTGAGTTGGGTGGAAGATGGGAGATTTATGTAGTTATAGTAAATGCTTGTTATTCATTCAGGTTTTAGAAATCATTGTTTTAGAAATCATTGTTCCACTGGAATGATGCAGATTTCCACTGGAATACCTAAGTGCATGTGTTTATGTGTGTGTGTGAAGGAATACTTCTATCACAGGCTGAGTCCTCCCTATGCCTGCTGCCTCCTTCTAATAGAGACTTAAAGGAGACTTCTGCAATAAACATGCCAACACACAGTTAGATGCCAGCTATAACTTTAATGGCATCACAGATCTGAATATTTATTTGAATCTGCATTATCTTAAATCCCACCGCTTGCCTTATTTGGTTCTGTTGCCCACTAAGAACGCCTATAGGTTCTGTCTAGCGTTTCTCTTATAAATAAAGATGATGCTAGTGGTTGATAGATGCTGGCCTCCTACAAACCTATCTATTTATCTATCTGTCTAAAATTAAAATCATCTGAAAGTGGCAAAATGAACTTGATAGGAGTCAAGGGAGATGTGTAAGAGAAAAAGTGGTAGAGAGAAAAATCAAGTCAAGCAAGAAGCAAATAAACTAGCAATTTATCTCATCAGAAGCAATGTTGCTAATTAACAGTTCTGAGAGATAACTTCACAGATTTGAAGGCCAAAAGCACAAACTTATACTAACCAAGTGATTTATTCCATTGTCTCAAAGTTTTCAGCTCTATTATTTCTTTAACCAAAGAACTGCATTTTTAATGTGTGCAAATAAATTTGTTTTCTTATTTCCCCTCGTGTACCTCTTATTCACTATTATTTTTTCAATTGTACCATGATGGGATTTAATCACAAATTAAAAAATCAATAAGTTAAGCCATCACAAACATTGTATCAGTATTTGAATGATAGCAGTTCACAAAAGCATCTGTAACAGCTCATTTTTTAAAAATCAGATATATTTATAAATAAATACAATTTATGCAGCCACACAATAAATTGATCATGGCTTGACTCCTCACTTCTGAATGATGTCTGGGCATGTCAGCCTTACTAGGTAGACCAGACAGGAAACATGACCAGATGAGCTAATTCTAGTTTATTTTAAAACTACATTAACAGAATCTTGCAAGTCTGAAACTACAATTCTTCCACTGTCTCCTTTATAGCCCAAAAAACTAGGGACGGTTTCTTCTGAGCCTCTTGCCCCACCCACTATTCAGTTGGGGACTATGCAATCTCTTATCTGACAGTTCCCTAGCAGCGTCTCTTGGCCCTGTCTCCCAAGGTCTTTCTCACATACCATTACAGAACATCCCTTTACTTTCAGTACACAAGCTACTTGTTTACAGTGATGGTAGTGTGGTAATAGATCCAAGAAGGTAGAGAAAAGCTATATTTTATGTGGTCCAAAATTCTAGACAGCTATTATCCAGATTGTGATTTCATTATTGTGAGAAAAAGACCCCCTAAAACTAAACTGAAGATATTCCTGATAATTTGTACCTATGTAACATCACTGAGATTGTATGAGATTTGCTAGAGCTAGTCAAAAAGCAGTTTTAGAACAGGCAAATGTTTCATGAACAGCAGGGATGCTGAAGTACTTTGGGGAGGAGGATTCTGTATTCTGGAGCAACCTCACCTGGTCTACATCTTTCCAACAAATGAAAACAGGTATCACTCTAGAATCCATATTCTTGCCAAGTTCTGTGAAGTGGTCCCAGAGCTGCCTACTAAATATTTTAATTTTTTTTTAAATGGGAGCAGCATTTTTATTTTTTGTATAAAATATCCACATGAGGAACAATACATCAGCATCTACTGTCCCTTCCAGAGGTATTTCCAACCCCATTTCAATGTGTTCAATAGCTGCTGAATCTTCTAGCAACTTCAAACTTCTAGAAAAACCTATTTCAGATTTAAGAGGCTACCACCTCATGAATTTGTATTTTGGTTTTAAAATTAAGAATTTTGTGCAAAAAATTGTTTAAAAAAAACTGAACATGTAAGTTCAAATGGAACAGACGAGACTTAATTGTGTTTTGGCATTGTGAGAAATCAGCATGGAGAGAACTGAGACAGATTTTTTGAATCCCTATACCCAGGGCCTTGATGGGAAGGCTTTTTCCTAGTTAAGGCATGCTTCTGCAGTAAACCCCTTCATGGATCACTGCCTTGTCGTGGCGAAGGGGCTTGCGTAACTCAGTGAAGCCATGAGCTATACCGTGCAGGGCCACCCAAGACGGACAGGTCATGACAGAGAGTTCTGACAAAATGTGGTCCACTGGAGAAGGAAATGGCAACCCACTCCAGTATCCTTGCCAAGAAAACCCCATGGACAATGTTAAAAGGCTAAAAGATATGACGCCGGAAGATGAGCCCCTCAGGTTGGAAGGTGTCCAATATGCTACTGGGGAAGAGCGGAGGGCAATTCCAAGTAGCTCCAGAAAGAGTGAAGCGGCTGGGCCAAAGCCGAAAGGACGTTCAGCTGTGGATGTATCTGGAAGCGAAAAGAAGGTCCGATGCTGTAAAGAACAATATTGTATAGGTACCTGGAATGTAAGATCTATGAACCAAGGCAAGCTGAATGTGGTCAAACATGAGATGACAAGATTGAACATCGACATCTTGGGAATCAGCGAACTGAAATGGACGGGAATGGGTGAATTTAATTCGGGTGACCATTATATCTACTACTGTGGGCAAGAAACCCTTAGAAGAAATGGAGTTGCACTCATAGTCAATAAGAGAGTGGGAAAGGCAGTAATGGGGTACAACCTCAAAAACGACAGAATGATCTCAGTGCGTATCCAAGGCAAACCATTCAATATCACAGTCATCCAAGTCTATGCCCCAACCACTGATGCTGAAGAAGCTGAAGTTGACCGCTTCTATGAAGACCTACAACACCTTCTAGAACTAGCACCAAAAAGATGTCCTTTGCATCATAGGGGATTGGAATGCTAAAGTAGGAAGTCAAGGAGTAATCGGAATAACAGGCAAGTTTGGCCTTGGAGTACAAAATGAAGCAGGGCAAAGGCTAATAGAGTTCTGTCAAGAGAACAAGCTAGTCATAGCAAACACTCTTTTCCAACAACACAAGAGATGACTCTACACATGGACATCACCAGATGGTCAATACCGAAACCAGATTGATTATATACTTTGCAGCCAAAGATGGAGAAGCTCTATACAGACAGCAAAAACAAGACCAGGAGCTGACTGTGGCTCAGATCATGAGCTTCTTACTGCAAAATTTAGGCTTAAATTGAAGAATGTAGGGAAAACCACTAGACCACTCAGGTATGACTTAGATCATATTCCTTGTGAGTACACAGTGAAGGTGATGAATATATTTAGAGGATTAGATTTGGTAGACAGAGTGCCTGAAGAACTATGGATGGAGGTCCATAACATTGTACAGGAGGCAGCAACTAAAACCATCCCAAAGAAAAAGAAATGCAAGAAAGCAAAATGGCTGTCTGATGAGGCTTTACAAATAGCTGTGGAAAGAAGGAATGCGAAAAGCAAGGGTGAAAGGGAAAGATATAAGCAACTGAATGCAGATTTCCAGAGAATAGCAAGGAGAGATAAGAAGGCCTTCTTAAATGAACGATGCAAAGAAATTGAGGAAAACAATAGAATGGGGAAGACTAGAGATCTTTACAAAAAAATTGGAGATATGAAAGGAACGTTTAGTGCAAAGATGGGCATGATAAAGGACAAAAAAGGCAGGGACCTAACAGAAGCAGAAGAGATTAAGAAGAGGTGGCAAGAATACACAGAAGAACTATACAAGAAAGATCTTAATGTCCCTGATGTCCATGCTGGTGTGATCACTGACCTTGAGCCAGACATCCTAGAGAGTGAAGTCAAGTGGGCCTTAGGAAGCATTGCTAACAACAAAGCTAGTGGAGATGACAGTATTCCAGCTGAGTTATTTAAAATACTAAAAGACGATGGTGTTAAAGTGCTGCACTCAATATGCCAGCAAGTTTGGAAAACGCAACAGTGGCCACAGGATTGGAAAAGGTCAGTTTATGTTCCAATTCCAAAGAAGGGCAATGCCAAAGAATGTTCAAACTATCGCACAATTGCACTCATTTCACATGCTAGCAAGGTTATGCTCAAAATCCTACAAGCTAGGCTTCAGCAATACATGAACCGAGAACTAGTGGATGTACAAGCTGGGTTTCGAAGAGGCAGAGGAACTAGAGATCAAATCGCCAACATTTGCTGGATCATGGAGAAAGCACGAGAGTTCCAGAAAAATATCTACTTCTGCTTCATTGACTATGCAAAAGCCTTTGATTGTGTGGATCACAACAAACTGTGGCAAATTCTTAAAGAGATGGGAGTACCAGACCACCTTACCTGTCTCCTGAGAAATCTGTATGCGGGCCAAGAAGCAACAGTTAGAACCGGTCATGGAACAACCGATTGGTTTAAAATAGGGAAAGGTGTACGACAAGGCTGTATACTGTCACCCTGCTTATTTAACCTATATGCAGAGTACATCATGAGAAATGTCAGCCTGGAAGAATCACAAGCCGGAATTAAGATTGCAGGGAGAATCATCAACAACCTCAGATATGCGGACGATACCACCCTAATGGCAGAAAGTGAAGAAGAACTAAAGAGCCTCTTGATGAGGGTGAAAGAGGAGAGTGCAAAAGCTGGCTTGAAACTCAACATTAAAAAAACTAAGATCATGGCATCTGGACCCATCAATTCCTGGCAAATAGAAGGGGTAGAAATGGAAGCCGTAACAGACTTCATTTATTTGGGCTCCAAGATCACCGCAGACGGAGACTGCAGCCATGAAATTAAAAGACGCTTGCTCCTTGGGAGGAAAGCTATGGCAAGCCTAGATAGCATATTAAAAAGCAGAGACGTCACCTTGCCGACAAAGATCCGCATAGTCAAAGCTATGGTTTTTCCAGTAGTAATGTATGGCTGTGAGAGCTGGACCATAAAAAAGGCCGAGCACCGAAGAATTGATGCCTTTGAACTGTGGTGCTGGAGAAGACTCTTGAGAGTCCCCTGGACTGCTAGGAGGTCAAACCAGTCAATCTTAAAGGAAATCAACCCTGATTGCTCATTGGAAGGATCGATAATGAAGCTCAAGCTCAGATATTTTGGTCACCTAATGCGAAGAGAGATCTCTTTGGAGAAGACCCTGATGCTGGGAAAGATTGAAGGCAAAAGGAGAAGAGGACGGCAGAGGATGAGATGGTTAGATAGCATCACTGAAGCAATGAGCATGAAACTGAGCAAACTCAGGGAGGCAGTGAAGGACAGGAGGGCCTGGCGCAATATGGTTCATGGGGTCACGAAGAGTCAGACACGACTTAACGACTAAACAACAACAACAATCTGCAGTAAAAACATATAGGTTAACAGATTTCTGTTTTTGTGTGTGATGAACTCTCAAGAAATACTAGACCCAGATTCTTGTATTGCCAATGAAGACAGCTAGAAGGAAATACAGAATACCCTATTAATCAGGGACACTGGTCAAAGGGGTTATGGGAGCATGAGCAATGATTTATAGTACCAAAATAAATATGAGTAAATATCTAATTCTGTACAATATCTTACTATAAATAAAAATCATGGCTTTGTACGTATGGGATGGAATCCTGGTGTATATATATATAGAGGGGGACTTATACTGTAGATTTGTACTATCCCAAACATATGTTTGGATGCAGGCTTGAATAAAGTACAAAGTGTAGCACAGGAAAGCCAAAAATAGAGCCAGAGGGTTGCTTGAGGGAAGACAGTGTATATATGCATAGGGTCAGGGGCATCCAAGAAGACATTAGAGAATGGATAGAAAAAGAGAGCCAAGAGCTGTAGGTAAAATGCATCAGGAGATCTGAAGAGAGAGGGCAAAGACAGTGTTAGTGAGATAAGAAAAGAGAAAGCAAGAGGAATATTTCCAGGAAAGGTGTTAATAGAACTGGAGCAGAAAATGGAAAGAAGTCTTGGCAGGAAGAGGGTCAGGGGGAGAAAGTTTAAAAGAAGTACCATACTAATAGGGATGATCCATCAGATATCTTTTGACTTGCACTTATGTTATCTAGTTGGGTAATGAAATGTCTGTAAGCAAACAACCAAGCTCTGAGAGCCCCAAGAACTCCACAGTTTAACCCTGAGCTTCAGATATTCTCTTCTGTTGAGACATTTTTTTTACTTGGACTCTAAGCCTCTGATGAAGTCCTTCACCAAAGACTTAAGGAAGCATGGAAGCTGTGGGATAAAGTTAAAGAACAGGAAGTAGAAAGCAGGAATGGACAATTTTCATATTGAAGAGATGTGAAAAGTGTTTCCCACTCCAGGAATCAATGTTTTGATTCAGTATCAGCATTATAAAACATATCCGTATTTTTAAGCTTGTTTAAGTTAAGCATGAGTATTGAAGTGGCCAAGTTTGCAAATGATATCAAACTCTTTAGAGAAGTAAAATCAAAACATGACTGTGAAAAATTCCAAAACATTCTCACCAGACAGGGTGAATAGGCCATAATAATGTCAAATTCAGTTTGGTGTTTAAAAAAATGAAAATGATAGATATTAGCTTTAAAAAAACCCCAACCTTAACATATGTGTTAATGGGGTCTTTCCTAGTAATGACTGATCAGGAAAGTGATTCAGGAATCATGGTATGATAGTTTAATAAAAATACCAGCACATCTCAGTTGTGACTGCTAAATTGCTTCTGATGAAATAAATGTTGGGGCCTTGCAATACTGCTATTAGTGGTAATATTTTTAGGTGAGAAACTAAAATGTATGCAATTCTGTTACGTTATTCACTATTCTGTCCTAAGGTTAACATTATACAGTATGACAGTGTTTTCTGCTCCAGTACACCAAGAAGTAGAAGAAATTACTACTGAGGCACTTAGAACATCAAATCCAAGGTTAGGAACTGAGAAATGACCGGGGACCTTAACACAGTCCTTGAAAGCAGAAAGATATGAGTCTTATGATAAAACTGTTGCCTAGAACTTCAAGCTACGTTGATGGTACATTTCTAGTTGTATGTTTCTTTGTATGTTGATATGTTAGTAATGGAACTGGGGTAGACAAGACTGGGATAAATATCCTAGAAAAGCAAAAGCAGACCAGTAAAGCTTGAAGAACGACTCAAAAGGAGTTACCCAATGCTTCACAGTTCCTAACATGCTACTATGAAAACACTCTTCTTTACCCCAATCTTTTGAATCAGGGTAAGCCAGATTCTGCACCACAAAACAAAGAATTTTGCAAGAATTTTTTCATAAATTATGCAGATTAAACAGATTTTATTTTAGTTCCTTTCTGTTAGACATTGTTAGGCAAAGAACCAGAGCCTTGTCCTATCCTTTAGGTAACCCAGAGAGTATCTTCCCACTTTACATGGACATTGCCTGACTCCTTTTAGCATGCATATGTATTATTGTCTCCCAAATCTGGCATACTCCACATGAGTGGATTCTGCAACTCTCAGAATTCCTGGACACTTGGGATTCTGGGAGTTACAGTCCCAATGCATCTGGGGTGGGTGGTGGGTGGGGTTCTGGTTATAAGAAGCTTCAAGAGGTGCTTCTTGAAAGCAAATACTGTGATTCTTGGGATACTGGTTGAAATGCCTAGAATTTGATTCTGTCTATGTGTAGTAGCCAATCTTGACATCCCAGACCATCCACACAGTTTTTAAGGAAAGCATGATTTCTGTTCCTTCTCCTGGCTCCTTCTATATCTGGTAGCAAGAAAATAATAGATGCATAAATCTGATAGACACTGGTTAAAGCAAACTGTTATGCTATAAATGTAGTTTGATAGATCTGTGCAGAATTCTGCAAGCTGATTTTCAGCTTCGATATACCAAAACTTATATTAAGTAGCAGGCTGAATGGTAACAAAACAATCACCCAATTATTACACTACATATCCAACTTAGGCTTTTCAACCAGCAATAGTAAATGGGCCTTGTAAACTTCCTGCAACACTGGCACATATGGACATTTTATACTGTAGACATTACAAACTTAGCAAGTGCATGGCTAATGAGATTCGCATGTTTCTGAACATTAATACTGTAGTTATACAAATGGAAAGCTAGTTTCATTATCTCTGGTTGTTAAGGGGTGGGAAGAAATACAGCGGATTAGTGTTTAGACATACTTACCACATACCCATTTAAATTAATGGGACTTAAGTTATGACTAACTTAATCCACTGATTTGAATCAGTCTTCTCTTAATATGACTTATTTGGGCTCAACTAAATAGTCAATAGAATAGTCAGTACAGTATTTGAAAAGAGGCTGCAGTGGTTGGCTTGTAAGCAGTTACTCATCTATTACAAATCCTTGACTAAATTAAAAAGGTTCTTTTGATACATTGGACAATATGTGTTAATTATTAATATTCTCCTTTATTTTATAAGATCTATTATTAAAGTTGTAACAAAAATGCAGGTGGCAGATGACATGATGAGGCCATTGTAGAGTATGGCAGGCTTCTGAGTAATTCCTTCCTCTTTTTCTGACTATATTACAAATATTCTTACTTTTCTCTCACTTTCTCTTTTCTACCTTTATACATCACCAGAAGCACAGACTGCAGCTCCCATCAGCATTAGCTGTAATCCAAAAGCATGGAGAGCATCAGATAGGGGAAAGCTGAAGGCAATCTTTGCATGCATCATCTAATTAAAAAAGAATTCCTTTATTCCTAGGCATTTTTTTTGCATAATCAGTAGACAAAGCCCTGAACAACTCCCACTAAGCTTTCTTAAATTAGGCAATGGCCCTTTTATACTTCAGAATGAAAGTAGAGATTTGCCATCTCTGCAACTACAACTGTCCTGCCATTCTTTTTTAACCATTTGTGGAGTTATTTTTCTAGCAATACAGTATTTTATCCTGAACATATAATTCTTCCCAAGTTTTTTTCCCTTTCAGACATGCACACACAAACAAGGCAAACTAAGAAAGAATTATGTTTTTCAGAGTATGCTGCCAGTCCTAATTTTCAACTCACAAAACTAAGGAAAATAAAGATTCCATAGCATTTAATTCTATCCTCCTCCCTTGTTACTGTCTAAGTGATCTACCAGATGTGCAAATGCAATTAACAACACAACATGGAGACACAGGAGTGAGTTGAGGGCAGGGGTTTTTTTTGGTGGGGAGGGTGCTGAGTGATCAGGGCATGGTGACAATATGCCTTGATTTAATGCTTACCTTCATTAACTTGGGAAGTGGGCAATTTTTCACCTTTAATTCTCTACACTGGTGGATACATAACTAGGTTAAAAGAGGGGCAAGGTTTTCAAAAGCCAGCTTCCCTAACAGTCCTCAGCTATTCCTATACACTTCAGCCCAACTTTCCAGTGCCACAGATGAATTACCTTCTCCTGCATCCTAGATCACTGATTAGCTTAGTCCCATCCGAGCCTCTTTTCCAGCAGAGAAACCAGCCACTGTTGTTGACCTCTCCTCTGGTTTTTCTAGCTGCTGGTCACAAACGTTGGAGGGCACGGCTGGGGGAAGGGAGGGAGGGAGAGGCTGGATTGAATGAAATGGTCTCCTACGAAAGAATCTTGGCCAGGAGAAAGGGTCGAGATTTCATAACATTATGGACATTTTCAGAAAAACAAAAACATGCACGATCAGTGGTCGAAGAAAAAACCCAAATGTGATAGCTCCATCTACGGGTGCGTGAGCCAGGTATACAGCTACAGAGGAAAACTTATCTTCACTATTTTAAACCGTAGGCTTCAAGCAGGATTTGTTAAATATTCCAGGTCGAGTGAGCCTGTAGCAATTTTCCTGGGGCTAGATTTCACTCGTGTTGCGTTTCTCCGCGGGCGCCGATTAAGAATGATCTCTTCCTATCCATGATTTTTAGCTAAGAAAAGAATTGTTGGGAAGGGGATCATCTATCGTACTCTAAAATAGAAATCCTGTCTCGTAAAAACCAACTTCTGTATCCCGGGCCACGTTTTTGCAAGATGGTTTTGAAAGCTCCTCTTACCTTCCACGGAGAGCGTTGGAAAACACCTCCCCTTTTATCATGAGAGGATGCCGACAAAGTTATACCTGAGTCGAGCTGGGATAGTTACAGTACATACAGATCAACTTACACCCGGACCGATACAGCCGCCTGTGATCTTTGGCGGGAATTTGTCCCCACAGCCTGCTCTCTACCTACCTTCTAAATAAACACCAGAATATTGTTTGCGTAAATACCGATTACGCTAGATTGCTTAATTGGTAGGATCTACCTACCCATTCCCGGGTTAAAAGACTTCGAGAGAAACAACAACAGAACATATCAGGGAAAAATAACAATAACGAGAATCAGAACAGCACCATCCTGTGGGATTTGTACAGCACTCAGTTAAAGATGCTGTTTGTCTAGGGCAGCCCTGAAGATTGCGTTGGGGGGGGGTGCTTTGATTGTTATTGTCAGTTGAGCTCAGTAGCGGGGTTCATCGGGTGGACGTTTAATGGCCGGGATTTTACGCTGCATTACTCGATTTATCGGCCCTTTTTATTATTATTATTACTTTCGCGGAGGGAAAGGAGAGCGGGGGGCTGGTAGCTCGAGACTTCGGACTCCCCTCGGGCGGTTAATTGACGATGGGAAGGAGGCGCTATTTACATACGGGAGGGGAGAAACGGCCAATGAGAAAGCGCTATAGGTGCCGCGGCTACTGACTGGCAAGCGCCAGGGCCAGTAGACACGAGAAGGAGGGTTTTCACGAAGGGGACTCGCGGCCAGCGCCGGTAGCTCGTGTCATTCCCGGTTGGGTAACGCGGCGGCGGCGGCGGAGTCGGAGCGGACGGCGGCAAGGGCAGGTACCCGGCATTGGCTCTCGGGTTGGGGGCGTCTTGGCTTTGTGAAGAGAAAAAGGCGCCTTGCCAGTGCCTCGTCTCCTCAGAAGGCGGAGAGGCGTCTTGGCCGGGGAGACTCCAGCCTCATCTTACTCTGCGTACGGGGGCTTTGCAGCCACCCTCCGGCCCCCTTTATCTCCTCCCTCCACCCCATAGGAGAGGCCCCTTTCATCCTCTTTCCTGGAGGGAAACCTCAGCAGCTTAGTCTGTTTGCTGCCGTTGGGCGACTTGCTCTCCTTCTCGAAACAGCCGCCACTCATCCCCCCCCCCCCGCCCCGCTGCTTTCCAGGTCCAATTCCCGGGCCAAGCTTTCTTTTTCTTTGCAAGATACTGAATGGAATAGGTACAGTTTTTAAAGAATGTTTGTAGTTAAACACGAAAAGAAAACGAGAAATAACACGCCCCTAACCATCAGTTTGACATGGAAGCCGGCCTAGGAATTACTGCAAACGCTGCGTCTGGTCTGTAGGAGGGGCGGAGAGAGAGAAGGGAGAAGGCGCGAATGAAGACCCGGTTTGCTCCCAGCACCACCCCAGAGCAATCACGGCTCCTCGGGATGTTGACACACCTTGCGTTTCCAGCCTAGATTTCGTGCATGTACCGTTTTGTAAACAACACTGCTGGGGCAGTAATATTACCAGCAGACAACCATAAAGGAAGAAAAAGTGTCTTGCCACACTCTCCCCTTTCTCTAATTGTGCAGGGATAATTTGGGATTGGGGGCTGGGGTTGGGGAGAAAGAAATTTAAACCGTCATCTTATTTCCTACTATCAACAGCCTTGGGAGATGGCTGATTTGGAATTGGACTGCCAGCCCAAGTTAAACATAAATATTAATGGAAAGGCTTCATAGAGGCAGTGTGTTGCTTTTCTTCAGAACCGCTCTCTGCTGAAGAGATGCGTCCCAGAGTTCTCAGAACTTTCGGCTCAGTTTGCCTTGCAGACTCCAGCCATTACAGAACTCCTGCCTTTGTACCTTTTGGGATTGGTTTGTGTGTTTCCTTTACAGTACTTAGTAGTTGTAACTTAAAGTAAATGAATACTCTCCTCAGTATGTTGTGAAGGTTGAGAATGAAGTGTGGGCAGAAATTTGTGCAGATTTACCATCTTCATTCTAAATAGTTAAGAATATAATTACAGTGAGTAAACCTGTGATATTTAAATGAGCAAGGAGTGTTCCTATAAATTTTGGTCTCATTTGACAGAAATCAGTGGAAATCTTTGTTATCCAAGAGAGAGAGAGAGAGAGAAATCTGTATTGTCCCAACCGTACATGCTTTCCAAAAAACATTTGTCAGAACCTACCAACAAATCTCCTAATGTGCAAAAGAAAGTAATCATGAATCCCATGACCAAAAAGTTTTCTGTGCAAGATCCATTGAACTTACTAGCAAGAAGAAACTCTCCTTTTATGTAGTTCCTATTTATTTGCAATAAGGCTATGCATGAGAAATTACTGCTTTGTTTATTTACTTATTTATTTGTTTAGATTTATATGGCTGCCCTCTCACCACAGCAACTGTGGGCCGTGAACAATTATATTACAACCAATTATATTGGTTAAAAATAACACAATGCCTGTAGTAAGCTTTAGCAACCAGATGCTTACTTTTATTTCCCCCCTCTTTTTTATTCATTGGTGAATATCCTGTAAAATCAGCACTTGAATTATTAGTATTATGAAAGACATTATAAATGCTAGAAAGAGAAAATTGAAGTAAATCCTTTATGATTTCTCTGATTGTAATAAAATGTTAATATTTCAGAAAGTAGCAGTAAGAGTAGAATAATTTATTTATTAGATTTATATCCTGCCCTTATGTTGTAGAGTTCTAGTCAGTGTACATAATGTTCCTTCCCCCACCTATTTTCCCCAACACAACAAACAACCCTGTGAGGTGAGTTGGGGTGAGAAAAAATGACTGATACAAAGTTACGCAGCCAACTTTCATGCCTAAGGGAAGACCAGAATCCAGTGTCCCAATTTCTAGTCCAGCCTCTTAATCACTGTACCAAATGGAGTCTTTGATAAAGATATATTTCAGAATTGTTTAAAATACCAGACATTTTTCTGCAGATTTCACAGGGATTATAATTAGACTTGAAGAGCACTCGTGTATGTGTGTGTGTGTGAGATTAAATGTTCAGTACTAGAACTAGCTGAAAGGTAGAAATTGGTGATGAAGAGTTTTGAGTCTTCTATTTGGGGGGGACTAAGACCCCTTTAAGCACTTCTTCCTTATGGTTTCAGTGCTGCATAGTGCCATAGAGCCACTTTTCAAGGTTGCCTACATAGTAAAGGCAGCTGTAAAAATGCCCAAAAGTGTAAAGGAAGCTTAGGTTGTAAGAATAAGCGCCCTTCAGTTATCTTCCACTAAACTTTGAGTTCCTCTTTTGAATATTACTGTACTAATAAGGACTGCAGTTTAGAGCAGTAGGGAGTTTCACAAATTAGTCAACAAAGTGTTTAAAATTTGAAAAATATTTCCTTGCAGTTTATTTTAAAACCTGATCTGTGGACTTTTCGTTGGGCCTGCTTTCTGCTTCTGGCATTACATACAGGTAAAATTGTACAATTTATTTATTTTCATTCTGTTTAGCAAGCTACAGGTGAATTTACTCATTTCAATCATATATCATTTAATGATTGAACCATCAGGATCTTTGTGTAGACAGGCACAAGAACTCATAATATTGATTGTACTAAAGAGATTTAAGATGTATGTAAAGCTACAATCATCACTGTTGTCTCACTCTGCATATTATAAAAGCCATTATACTTGTACTACAGTAATGCAAACTATTGAGAAGAATCCAATCTATCTTCTCAGATGAAATAAAACAAACTGTATAACTCAATGCAGTTCTCCCCATGTAGTAAAAGTTCAGAAGGGAATAGCAGAATATTGTTCAAAGTCTAAATAAAAAGGCCATAGCTTAAGACTGATAGCCTGCAACATTAACTGCACTTATTTGTAGTTGAAAATGTAGTGCCTTTGATCCTCTCATTTGAATTAGTCCTCTTAGCTTCATGAGGCACAATGTATACTGTACCTTGTTTGTGGTCTTCAAAACCCCTGTTTGGGTAGTTGCTGATAGTTTGGGTGGTGGGACTTTATACTTGTTTGTTTAGGGCTGTCTCACTGCCAACTACACACATCTTTAGAAGTGTCCTCCCCAAGTAGCCATGCAGCATTTAGTTCAGTTATGGGCAGCTTCCAGAATCCTTCCCAGTACCCATTTTCTTTGCTTTTGTCTCCAATTCCTTAAGTTGAATTGTTTGTATTCTGGAATATCTTTCCCTTAAGAGTTCAGCTATGCACAAATATATTCAGGTGAAATTATATGGATTTAATTGTCTATTAAGCTCTTTATATTTGGGTTATAAATACTTCAATTAATATGAAATATAATTTGCAAATGAAGAGCCTCCTGGATCACATAATGGAACTGTATCAGATTCCAGAGCAGAATTAAAAACATAAAATATATAAATACATAAAACATCAGTTAAAAACATTACTAAAAAGGGGAAGGAGAGTCCAGGAAGATGAAAAATCTGAGGCTGAAGACAGGAGGCCTCTATGGGGCTAGCCTTCCCCATGCTTGAGGTATTCCCTCCCCACCCCAGGCCAAGTGGCAGAACCAGGTCTTCAAAGCCTTATGGAAGGCCAGGAGTGTGTGGGCTAATCGCACCTCTGGGGGCAGAATGTTCCAAAGAGTGGGGGCTACCGCAGAGAAGGCTCGCCTTCTGGACCCCGCCAGTTGAAGTTCTTTCACTGAGGGGGTCCGAAGTATGCCCTCTCTGTGTGATCGGGTGGGACGGGTTGAATATCACTGTAGAATTAAATATGAATAGTATAAGATACCTCTAAATGTCTGTTTATGCAGTGTCACAATATTTTAGTGGGCAATAACAACACCCAGAGGGCTTCAGGAGGGGCCTTGCACTTGTTTAGGATTGTTCTTCCTTTATAATCTCAGACTGATTAGAACTGATGAAAACATATTACCAGTTCACAAAGGCCTGCATCTCACTTGATATGTAGTTCTGGTGACTTTTGAAGGTAGTAGCTGTAAAAATTTAGGTATTTTAGTAGTGCTTTTAAATAATAGTGTTTATAAAATGCATACATTTGGTTTTGTTATATAATTACTGAATTATTGAATGCCAAAGGGAGATAACCCCCTGCCTTTGATTTACTAAATGATTTTTAAATTAATTTTTGGGTCTGTAAAATGGAGAAAATCTGACTTTTAAAGTTTGCTAACAGCAGGCAAATTGATTTTATAAATGGATTGTTTTCAAAGTCTCTGACTAATGATATGAAAGAAGTCATACAATTGAGCACCTAAATAAGAACTCTTCAAGGCTTCAGCTTTGGCTGCTCACTGATAAATCTCTGAAAATGAGGTTAAGAGAAGAACTATCATCAATCATTTTACAGTGAATATCAGTCTTATTCTGTGTAATAAAATAAAATGTCATATGAGTTAATAAGGGAAGCAAATGTTTAGAGGCTGATTTGTGCATTGTTATTAGTTTTGATAGATATACTTCTATACTAGAGAATGTTTTAGAATTTTTTAATTGAGTGTAGTTTAATTCAGCATGTTAATATTGTATTGTTTAGACAATTGAATAAAAAATAGTTTTACTAAACTGTTGTTTAATCTAAAGACCTATATATCAAAGAGAAAGTGATGTATAAAGATAGCAAATTAAAAAAATAAAATGAACAGTAGGACTTTATCTAATTTGGGTAAATTACTTAAATGCTATCTTAGCAAACAGTGGGTAATAATAGAAGGAATACCTGGTACTAAGGATAAGATCTTACATCTGTAGTATTCCCAAGTACAAAACTTTACATTTTCTCATTCATTCCCATCTAAGTCAGAATTTGTGACATTGCTGATCAGTTTACATTGATATCAGTATTGTAGTAAAAATAAAAGGTTTCAACCCTTCACATATTATTTCTGTTTTAAATTTCTTAAAGAAATGCGCATACTAATTGATTGATGTACTCACCAACACATAATGATTTAGAATTTACTATCCAAGAGAATATATTTTCTCTATCTGGCAGTATTTTGCTTATAATTTTGTAAATGTGAATTAAGAATGAAAGCTAAAAGTGAGATATATTTAACAGACACATCATATAGACAGGATCCATGAGGTCTGTGTATAGTTTTTCAGCATAGAGTAAAAAGAATAGAGAACCCGCTCTCCACACAAATTGTGGACATATAAATTGAAAATGGATTGTCTATTTTCTTCCAGTGCAGTTTCTTGAATGCCTTGAGAAACTGTGATTGGAACAGAAAGGTGGGGGGACTGAAAAACTATTTATTCTATTGTATTTCCTTTCATTCCAATAAGACATACTCCTCAGTAGCAAGTATTTTCAGGTCTTCTGGGTAAGTTCTATTTTTTGTCATCTAACAAAACTCAATTCTGTCATTTGCTTTGTTCTCCAATTATGAGTATCTATAACTTTACTTAGCAATAAATTGTAGTATTTTTAGTTTCTTTGGTACGCAGTTTTCTCCCTGTAACTGCCAGTCTTGTTAGAATATTTTGGGCTTTTATTCAGTAAATAAATGATCTTATAGAATAGAAGACAAAAAAGTGTGGCAGTGTTGTATATTACATTAATTGGCTTCATCAACAGATGAAGATATTGAAGTATTTCATTTCCACAGGCTCCTGATCCTTTAAATATGTACAGCAGATTAATGCAGAAATTCTTATTTCTGTGGTTCATAATAGGAATAAATAGTGCTTTGATGAAAATTTATTTTGTAATAATTTCCATCTCCAGCCACACTGCTTCTAGGGATGGTTGACATGCAATGTTGCATTAATAGTAAAAATGATTTGTTTAAAGCATCGCTATTCCAAATATTTTTGAAAAATTAGTATTGCCACTTGGGGGAGCTAGGATAATTTATATTTCAGATTGTTGTGAATCTCACTAAACTTGATAGGGAAATGGGAAAAACAAGTAGGAAGAAAGTCATGAGTTACTTAACCTTTATAATAGATTATAATGCCAAAAATAACCCTTGGAAATTGTACAAATCTGGAAATTTAATTTTTGGTTAATAAACTTTTACAACCAATATGCCTAGCTTCAACAAAAAATTTATCAGAGATAGGTGAACAATTACTCAGCAATAATGTCACAATAAAAGACTATATGATATACTATAGTCAGCCACTTCATGTAACTACTGTACATTAAATTACTTCATGCCTTTGTGTCAGATTGTTAGCTAATTGCTAACAGTTTTCTCAACATACAACAAATGACAAATGACTCTTCAGCAACTTGGTGTTTAAGGGTGTCCCTGATGTTAGTATGCCACTTTATCATGTTTGGTGATTCTTATGAGATCACTCAAGAATTATGTTTAGGAATACTTAAAAGGAAAAACTATTCCTTAGCTATGAAGGATAAACAAAACTATAAACCATTTTAGACTTCAATGATTTAAATCGTTTAAATCTTTTTAAAGTATGGATCTCAAACTCAAATCATTTTCCCAACTTGCCTGCTCCCTTTACCAGTATACCAGCAGCTGACAACTACACAAGTAGTAAGGAACTGCACCGGGGCAGTGTCTGTGGTAACGGTGATTAAATGAATACAGACAACCTCAGTTTGGCCTGTCTTGGTTCAGAGCCATTTCTTCTCAATCTAAGAGAGGATCCATAGTGCCTGGCCAAGATTGGCAAGCTGCACAGTCACTCTTCTGTTTGTATTTTATTATTTATTATTTTATTATTCTGGTCAGTCAGCGAGCTGCTACTCTCCTCATCAGCCAAGAGACACAGGCCCCATAGGGCTTATTCTTTAAGTATTGTAACGGGCCTCAGAAAGGGATTCATGAGACCTCTCATATTGCCCTTAAAAATAGAGGAGTTTGAGAAAGCAACAGAGCTATAACTAGACTGGGTAGTTGAAAACCTGTTATATTTTGCATAACAGAATGACAAATTATTTTGACCACTGAAAGCATATTAATACAAGGAGAATTTACAATGTGTTCTTAGTGGCTATTCCATAATTATACATTCTATCCACAACTACTGTAGAAACATTCTAAGCAAAGAATTTTGGAAATTTTGGGGTAGGATTTGGCCAAGCTTGTCTGCTGGTCTCGTCCTGGTTAGAAGTTGGATGGGAGACCATCAAGAAATACCATAGCTACAGGTTAGTGTAGAAATTCAGAAACTATATTTGGAGAAGGCACTTCCATACTATTGCAAAGAAAGCTGCATGGTTGTGTCCATCAGGAATAAAGATCAACTTGAGGGCATTTTTATCTTCTCTCTTAAAGACCATAATTATATTTATGGTGAAAATATGAGCTGAGGTCTGAGGTTTTACTATTTCACTTTATACATTTTCTAGAATGTATCACATTCTGTGTTAGGGATTTTAAAGCACCATAACTAATTTTAAGAATTATTGATAAAATTGAAGAATTAGTGAAAATCTAAATGTTGACTAAAGTTTGATTTTACATAGTACAGTATAATGGGACAAGTGCTAGTTTCTGTATAGTGGTGGAAAATAAATTGCATTTTTCAGCCATTCACGTATCAGTTTTCCATATCTATTTTTTGAAAGGATTTTATATGAAAAATTGAGAATAGTTGCAAGGGCTTAGTCTGGATAACACTGCCTTAAATATGTTTACTCAGAGATAAAACCCACTGAATTCAGTGGAATTTACTTATATATTAAATAGATACCAGATTGCAGAGAACCCCTATGCAGTTTTTCCATTAAATTAGAGGCCATCATTCTAATTAAAATCTTTAAAAAACTAGTTGGATCTTAGCTTACATTTTAAACTACTGTAGTGAAAGAATGGAACAAAAAGCATATATGTGATAGGAAAAAAATAATTAAATAGTTGGCAGGTACAGTTTGTATAATAACATGAAGTTTTTCCTCTCCTGTAGAGGAGATATTAGTATGTTCTGAAAAAGAAGCTGTAGAAAGGGAAATGGTATTATTAGACAATAGCCTTTTGAGCTGACCCAGACTCTTTCAGTTTTTCAAAATGGTATTTACAAAATGTAATTTTTTAAAAAGCGAATTTGCTTTGGTCTGTAGAAAATATTGCCAGGGAGATAGATAAGACTAAATTAAAGGAACAATGTATTTGCTGAATATCTGTAACTATTGTTAAATAGTTGGGGGTCATTAATATCCTCAAGCTTCTAGACAATTAAAATGTGACAGAACATGGAATGACTAATTTTGCATTTTTAAACATCCTTTGCTTCCCATTTACAATATGTAAACTTACATGAATATGTAATGTATACATATACATATACATTACACATACGTACATGTTACATATACATATCCATCACTATTCCATTTCAGAGTGAGCAGTGTTACAGAGAGCATAAAAAGAGTAAGAAGTAATAAGCAAAATAAATTAAAGGCAAAAAATAAGAGAAAGGTGAGAGAAATAAAACTAAATCTCTTTTACGCCCACACTGTTCACTATATCTCTGCATACCTATCTGTTCTTGTTTTTCAAACTTCTTTTTTGGTTTTCCCCTTTGTTTCAGTCCATGTATTCTTCACATACTATGTTTCCAATTTAATCCTGCTCATTTTGTCTATATGACCAAAGTACCACTACTTACTTTTTTCATACTGGTCACTCATTTTTCAACATTCCTTCATCACCCATTTATTCTTTACCCTATCTCTCCTTTTACCACAAACATTTTTAAATCAATCAATTCCCATTGTGTTCAACTCTTAGGTTTCTCCCAATATACCCAAATTTTATAAGAAAATGAGCAGAATAGCATGCTTATAGATAGTCATTTTTTTCTTCTTTCATCAAATGTTTGTTCATTACAACAGATTACATATTACATGCTATGATTCTACTAGCATTTGCATTTCTTCATCAACTTTCTCTTGACTACTATAAAAGTATTCAAATTGATCTGCTTGTTTTAATATTATACGAGTTATGTTTAATTTGTTATCCACTTCATTTTCTGTGTTAAACAGAACTATCTTGGTTTTTAAGTACATTAATTTTCAGATCTGTACTCATTGCAATATGCAATCTAACATTCATTGCAAATCATTTGGATTTTCAACCAACACCATGGCATTATTTGCATACAGAAGCTCATAGACATTCACCTACCAACTGACACACCTCTAATACCAACACAAACATTCCTTATTTTTGTATACATTTTAATACATTTGTATAGATTTATCCATAAACACATTAAATGGCTGAGAGGGCATTGCATGTCCTTGTCTTACTCTCTGCCTGATGTTGAATCAATAATTAAGGATTACATTTATTTTTATGCTTGCTTTACTTTCATTATATACTGTTGTTATGACATTCAGCAGTGAACTTTGAACTTCATTTTCACATAATTCAAGCCTATTCATTAGTATGCTCTTTTTCTAAACTTTCAGGAATTTTTTTTTAATGAATTATCTACTGAAGAATAAAAATCTGGTTGCGTGCTGATGTGCAGTATGAAAACACACTAGTTCTACTACAGACTGTTTCTACTACTACTCAAATTGTGCTACTGCCATCTCCTATAATCTTTCAACAAGGATTCTTCCAAACACTTTGCCAGGCACACTCTTGTTATCTTTTTCTTTGTATAAGAGAACAGGAATGGCATTCTTCCAATCATCAGGCACAGATGGAGTCTTCACAAATGCACTAAACAAGTTGAGCAACCACTTGATGAGCAAATCACATCCATAATCTTCACCTGGCTCCAGTCTACTATCTACACATGCAGCCTTATTATTTTTCATCTTTCTTGCAGCATATATGATTTCCTTTTCATAGTGTTTATTGGATACTTATAGCATTCATTTTAATTCCACTTTCAGCATAGCTGTCATTCCCACAGAAATCTCTAAAATACTGCTATATTTCCTTCTTTCAGTTTTATCCCAAATTGTTTCATCCCTTTTACTCTTTATTAGAACCTCTTTACTCATTTTCAAATCTTTGTTTCCATAAAAATTACTCTGCGTTTTCTCTTCCTCTTTAATGTTATCTATTCCTTGCTCTCATTTACTACATCCCTTCTTTTTCTGTCTATAAGCATTGTACTGTACCTTTCTGTCCTAATTTTTGCAGCAATCATTCTTATATGCAGTTTTTCTGTCATCCACAGCCTCATTCACCTCATTATTCCATCAAGCATTCTTTTTCATACTTCTGATTAAAGTAAACCCACATATTTCTGCAGCCCTCTGTTGCATAATTCTTATCAACAAGTTCTAAGCAGCTTCCATAACATCTTTCCTTATGCCCACTTTCTGTTTATTCTGTTGGGATATTAATATGTTTTTGAATATTTGTAAAGAGGACTTATACTTCTTGCAGCTGCTCTACTTTGACTCTACTTCCTTTCACCTCTTTATTCTTCTACGTTCATTTTTGCCCCAAGATCCTCTCTTGATACTACCAAATAATGGTCTGTCCCACATTCCTTTTACCATCCTTGCATCCTTCACAGATTCTCTCATTCTTTCATCAGACTCAAGTCAGTCATGGTTTTAGGAATATACATATACTTAAATGACAGATATTCACTGTTCTCATTTATTCTTGGATCTCTGAATGATCTAATAATTTTTTCCTAGTCTCTCAACTGGTTCCCACCAATCATATCCATGTCATCTAACAGAATAACTTTTTCCTCCAGATTGTATTCATTCAGAATGTTTCAGGGTTTTTTCCAAAACCTCATCCTGATGTTTCCATTATCACTGTTAATAGCTGCTTGTTACATTCTAGTTATAACTGTAAATCCTTACCTTCATACAGACACGCATTTATTTATTTATTTATTTATGAATGAATGAATGAATGAATGAATGAATGAATGAATGAATTTATTTATTTATTTATTTATTTATTTATTTATTTAAACTATTTATATAGCTGCCCATCTCATCAGCAAGCGACTCTGGGCAGCGTACAACAAGGCTAAAAACAAATACATTAAAAGATATAAAAACCACCTAAAACAAAACAAAAAAATAACAGATAAAGGGATGTTATAAATAACAGAACCACGTCACTAGCTCAATTGTCCCTTGGAGTCCCCAGGATTCTACCTCACCATTATCTAAAGTATACCGGTTCATATTTTCTGACAGATTTTAGTTCTTCCCTAATTGAACCTGTGCTTCTATTTCCATGCATATATTTATTAACTCCACTGCACAAGATCAGATACCTTCATTCAGATCTATTAAATCCTTCCTGTATCTCTTAGTTTTACAAACAACTTTTTTTGCTTTCAAAAGAAATGTATGCCTGTTATCATACACAACCTAAAGTTGATGTGATTGTGGATATAAATGTAAACTAATTAAATAAGTATACTCCACTTAGATAATCTTCCATGTGCCCTGGCCATCAACAGATAGGTCCATGAATACTGACTTCTGCTGCCCATCATGGCTTGTTCAGTAGGGCTTCCACGTAACACTTTTTAGTGAAAGAAGGAAAGCATAAATTGCTGGTCTTAATTGTACCCATAACACATGCAGCATTCCCTCCTAACAGTTATTTGGCTGGTGGTTTGTAAAAAAAAACTGGAGCATTTTGTATGAGGAGAAAACTTCTTGGGCATTATAATGCATATAAATTTCAACTGAAAGCTGTGATGGAAAACTGTAATTTACAGTCGGATGTTTTTCCCAACAGCAGCAACCATGATGGTAGGCTGCATTGTAGAGCCTCAGTCTCTGTGTACAGTGTGTGTACATGCATGTTTCATTCTTTTATTTCTATTTTAGTGTATGAAAAAGAGACTAAAAGAAATGAAAAAAAATGGAAGAATAGCATAACCATGTTATATTGCATATCATTCTGTCAATTTTTAAACAAATCATTAAAACTTAATCATATGAAACAATATTAATTAGTGCTTAGTATAAGCACTTAAACTAAAAGGAATGTCATGTACATTTTGCATGCTATATAAACTGAACAAAATCTATATAGCAGAGTAGCTGACCTGAAATATTTGAATAGAAATGAAATTGATATTAGCATTTAAAGATTTAGCTGGAATATTTTTAATAAGAATATTTTAAATATTTTTTAATAATTATAATTCAGTAACATATACTACCCTTACATTGTTTAGATTTTAGGACAAAATAAAACAGCTGAAAATGTACTGTATTAATTTTAGCATTCCTGAAGTGCACACAGTGTACTTGTGTACCTAGATAGCTACCTAGCCTTTACTTGAATATATTTATAGGAATATATTGATCAATATGAAAGAAGTATGTTGAGGTGGTTTGAGAGAATGATGAGGATTCAGTTGCAAAACAAATATATGGATGAAGCATGAATCAAGTGAGGAAAAAAAGACCAAGAAAGTTGTAATTTGGTAGAGTTAATGAGATCCTTAGAAAGAGGTGAGAAATTGAGAAAAGGTAGTGTTCAGATCTGTGTATAGATGTGGTGGAAGCAAAAATGGTTCCAGGGTTTATGTAAACTAGATTTAGTTATATTTTCCTTTTGCTTATCTTATGTCTTTAATTTCTTTTGCTTTCTATTTTTTACTCTTTCTCTGCAATTTGCACAATGTTGCTTACTATGAAGGGGAGTAGCAGTATATGGATATATATGTATGTATTGTTAGGAAGTTTTTTCTAACATTCACTTGGAATGCCTTTCTGTAACTCAAATTTATTATTCCATGTTCTGCATACTAGAATGATAGAGGAAGTCTTGACCTTCTTCTGTGTGCTGTCCTTTCAGCTAATTGAAGAATACTATCACATTCCCTTTTCTTTTTTCCCTTAAGTCTAAACCTGCCCAAATCATTTAATCTTTCATAAGCCTTAGGTGTTGTCCTCTGATCATTCTCACTGGTCTGTGTGGGTCCAGAACTGAACTCTTCCTATAGTGGGTCCAGAACAAGAGATAATGTTCAAGTAGAGGTCTGAGCCACACAGAAAAAACTGGACCAATGCAAAATGAAGTGGAATTAAATCATGCAATCCAACCATACTTAATTAGCTTGTTTATTGGAATGCCATGAGGGTATTTTGGCAAACTTTTTACTGAAATCAAGTTGTATTATAGCTATAGCATTCCCATTATCCAAGAAGGAAATTCCAGAATCAAAAAATGAAATATTAGCCTGACAAGAATTGTTCTTGACTTGGGTTTCCATATCTGGGCTGCAAAAGCCTGGACAACCACTAGACAACAGCAAATATTTTTTTGTATCCATCTGCTGCTACATAGTGGTTTTCCAGATGTTTGTAGCCTATATGTGGTAGCCCTATTCTTGAGAAGTCCATGCTGGCTTCTGATAATGATCACATTGTTTTCAAGGTACTTACTGTATATATTATATATGCTCTGTGTGTGTGTGTACTCACTCTCTAAAACAGATATGTATATACCATATATAGAGAGAGAGAGCATGAGTACCAGTTTGGTGTAGTGGTTAAGGTGCTGGACTAGAAACCAGGAGACTGTGAGTTCTAGTCCTGCCTTAGGCATGAAAGCCGGCTGGGCGACTTTGGGCCAGTCACTCTCTCTCAGCCCAACTCACCTCATAGGGATGTTGTTGTGGGGAAAATAGGAGGAGGGAGTATTATGTATGTTCACCAGCTTGAGTTATTTATAGAAAAATAATAAAGATAGGATAAAAATCTAATAAATAAATATGTATTGAACTCTTCATGAGCTGGTCTAGAGTCTTCCTCAGTATTGAGACTTAACTGTTCTCTAGATCCCTGAAATTTCCTTGCTTCTCTTTTTGAAGATAGCGTAGTATTTGCCCTCCTCCAGTCATTTGGCACTTCAAGATATCTTAACAATATGTAAAGTTTTGGCCTGACCATTAGAATGCAGTTAATCAAGCTCTGGAGATTTGAATTCATTTAGAATAAATAGTATTCCCCTACCATTGTTCTGCCAATTTTGAACTTCAAGTTGCCTGGTAAAATATCTTCCTCTTGTTGTAGAAGATTAAGACAAAACAAGAATCAAGTAGCTCTACTTTCTCTTTGTTATCTATTAGCATTTTGCCATCTTCATGAGCAGCTGATACTGTGTTTTGATTCATTTATTTTCTCTTTATTTTAAACATATCTGAAGAATCTTTTTTTATTCTTAACATTGTTTGCCAGTCTCGGTTTATTCTGAACTTTCTTGACATTCTCTGTACTATTCCTGTTCAGTGTCTTTCTTCCTTGATGATCTATCCTCCTTTTTACTACCTACATTTAAAACAACAGGTGTCCTTTTTTGTTTTCAGAACTTCACTGAGCTTTTGGGGTAGCTGTCCTTCATTTTTTCCTCATTGGAAGGAAAGAGATTAATTCATTCTCATTCTCATTCTCTCTCTCTCCCCTTCCCCCCTCCCTCCCTCCCCCCCCTTTCAGGATTCACGTTCAGTTATATTTAGCTTTAATGTAAGTCATGTCCTTTTCAGGTGCAATTTACATTTTACATTGAACCCCTGGATGGAAACAAAATAAGCAATAATATTCTGACTAGCAGTCAGAAGACATGATGAAAACTCCTAAATCTCACAACACATGGACAGACTTAACCATAGTTTTAACTGGGAAACTGTCAGCATCTTAGACCAAGCTAAATCCAAAAATGCAAGAGAATTCTTGGAAGCTTGGTATTCAGACAAGGCAGCCATCAACAGACACATAGAGATAAACAACATCTACACACTATTCAAAAGAAACAAAAGAAAGGAAAACAAAGGACCAGAACAGCTCCTCACCAGCAATCATCACCCAGATAAGCAGAGATTAACTCCAAGGTTGCTACCAGAGATACAAGCAGTAAACAATACAACACTGGCAGGGCATGCCACAATATATAAACAGAGAGCAGACCCCATTCTGTTCTAGCACTGAAGATGTTACCTAGCCGGGTAATGAAACGTTTGCAAGAAAACAACCAAGCTCAGAGAACCCCAAGGACTCCACAGTTCAACTCTGAGCTACACATATTCACTTCTATTGGCAATAATATCAATATCACAGCATATTTCAGTATAAAAGATGATAGTGTTAAAAAGACATCAATTCCATTTTTAAACCAGGTTTGATTCACATGTGGTTAGAAATAGAACTTTTTTGATACTATCCAAACAGAAAGAAGATGCCAAGCAATAATTTAGGGGGCTGGAGCTACATAACTAGGCCATCATAATCAAAAATGTTCTAGAACAATTTCATGACCATCCAATCCACCATATTTCAGATTACACAGGTATATACTAACAGTCCTCTAAAACACACAATGTCAGAGGTAATATTATTCAACAGCCTTTTAAATGCCAATTTTAAACGTGCTTCAGTTCAAAGCTGGATATTGAAATATAACCTGTCACACAGAGAAAGAAAAAGATTCTGCATCTGTGACTTCTATCATGGAATATGGTTTAGAAAAAAATTGGCCTAATGTTTTAGTATTTGAAATTCTGGTCACAGTAGCACAGATGGATGCTTTGTTTTGCTAAAGTCTATTGTTTGCCAGCCATCTCAATCTGGAGAGAATAAAATATTAAATGACTGTCAATATTTTCAGTGTCTCACACTAAATGTGCTAGATTGTGTTTTTGAAATAGCAAACCTGGAACAATTAAAATGCTAGAATTGTGCTCTTCAGCTTTTTCTGAACATATTTTCCTTTAGATGAGTTGAAATGATAACTACAGATAGTCAATAATGTGTGCCTGGGCATTTATGTGTCTTTTTGATTAAAGATCAGCCATGGTTCTCCACTCAGACACTGTCAAATGTTGCTGTCTAGAATAGAAATGTATTTGATTTTTCCAAATTCTCTTTTTGTGCAGCTCAGTTATTTCATTATTTATTTTTTCTGTATTTGCTAACATTTATGAATTGCCTAGCTGCAGAGACACTGGGCAGGCCAAATAAGACTCATAAAAATAACATTGCAGTATAAGAATAAGAAGTTAAAAACACACGTGATGGTTATAGAAAATCCATACTTTAGATCTTAATCTCCAAACGCTCCTTAAAGAGTCAAATTTTTTTGCTCTATGAAAAGATAGCAATGTGGAGATTGAAAAGGCCTGTTTCTAGGTAGATTCCCTCTGGAGGAGACAGTTTCATAAGAAGCCTAGGCTTAAGCTGTGTAGGGCTTTATACTGTAGATAAACAGAATCTTGAACTGTATTCAGAAATAAACTGGTAACCAATGCAGTACCCATAATATGGTGTACTTCTACTGTAGTAGTTGACATTTACCAAATGGGCTGCTGCATTTTGAACTAGTTGGAATTTCTGAGTAGTTTTCAAGGATACCTCCAGACAGAGCATACTACAGTACTTGAATTTTGAAGTAATAAGGAAGTTAGTGACAGTCACTAAAACCTCCTTCTCTAAGAAAGGGCAAAACTGTTATACTAGCTTGGCCGTCACCTGTTCTAGAAGGAGCTGTGAGTCCAGGAGAATTCCCAAGCAGCAGACTTGCACTCTCAGGAAGAGTTCAGCCTCATCCAAGAGTTACTATAGGGACTACCAGAGAACCAGCCAGTTTCTGGACAAACAGCCACTCTACCTTGCTGAGATTCAGTTTCAGCCTGTTTCATCCCATTTGGATCCTTACAGCCTCCAGACACTAGGTTAAAATATCCACAGCATTTCCTGCCTGACCCAGAGTAAAGATATATAAATTATTATTATTATGGTTGGTCGCACAGTCAGCCAGATGTTTAGACTGGATTTGACACTTTTGTCCACCTATCAAGTCCTTCCCAAGGACCTAGGATAGGCAGATGTTGTTTAATAATATTAAAAATATTATCACAGACTGTGAGCTGTTCCAAGTAAAGTTGCCTTTTGCAGTTGACTGATGGTGATTTTGTCAATGCCAATGATGTTCAAGTGGTGCTCCAGATGTTTTAGGATTGCACCCAAGGCACCTATTACTATTGGTACTATCTTTGCTTTCTTTTGCTACGACCGTTCTACTTCTATTTGTAGGTCCTTGTATTTTGTTATCTTTCTCTTATATTCTGCTGTCTCCAGGTATTGCAATGTCCACTATCCAGACTTTTTTGTCTTTCTTATCAACAGTTGTTAAGTCTGGGATGTTGTGTGGCAGGTGCTTGTGTGTTTGAATTCTAAAGTCCCAGAGCACTTTAGCTTCTTCATTTTCTATTATTTTGTCTGTTTTGTGCTCCCACCAGCTCTTGTCTGTAGGCAAATGGTATTTCTTGCAGATATCCCAGTGCACCATTGTTACTACTTTGTCATGCCATTGTTTGTAGTCAGTCTGTGCAATCTTCTTGCAGCAGCTAACTAGGTGGTCCACTGTTTCTTCAGCTTCTTTACAGAGGCGGCATTTGCTGTCTGTTGCTGTCTTCTCAATTCTGGCTTTGTATGCATTTGTTCTTAAGGCTTGGTCTTGTGCAGCCAGAATTAGCCCTTCTGTCTCTTTCTTCAACTTTCCTGCTCTTAGCCATTGCCAGGTCTTATTGTTATCTGTTTTGCCTGATAGCTTTTTTATGTACTGGCCATGTAATACTTTGCCTTGCTGTGTCTCTTTTCTGTTCTTCATTTGGTCTTTCTTACAGGCCAGTTTGGTCTCTTTGGTATTCAGTAAGCCTTCATGGTGTACCAGCTTCAGTGCATCTTCTTTATTGTCCTTCAGAGATTCTTCCAATGCCTTTTTTTCTTCTGCAGCTGTCTGGTGTACTTGCAGCATTCCACGCCCACCTATGCTCCTTGGCATATAGAGTCTGTCAATGCTGCTGCATGGATGAAGGGCATGATTCATTGTCATTATATTTCTGGTTTTCCTATCCAGGGCTTTTAGTTCAGCTTGAGTCCAGTCCACTATTCCAGCTGTATATCTAATGACTAGAATTGCCTGGGTGTTAATTGCTTTGATGGTATTTCCACCATTGAGTTTGGACTTTGATTTCTTCACTCTTCTGATGTATTCACTACTAACCTTCTTCTTGACTTCAGTGTGCTTGATGTTGTCAGAGCCTGAAGGATACCCAGCTATTTGTAGTGATCTTCTTCATCCACACTCTTGATGTTATTTCCATTGGACATCTTGTTTCCTTCAGTTTTCACTATTTTCCCCCTGTTGATGGTAAGGGTGGCAACATTTGTCCAGTCCAAACTCCATTGCAATATCTTGGCTGTATATTTGGACAGTGTTGAGCAGCAATTCCATTTCAGATGGACTTCATCTTGTTGTTGTTGTTGCTGTTGTCATTATTATTTGTATGCTGCCTGACTCTCAATGACTCTGAGTGGCTCACGAGAATCAAACAAAGAAATTACAATAAAATCAATAAAATACAGAAGATGGCAAGCAGGATGAAGAGAGGGGTCTCACTCTCCCTCACCAAAAGCCTGGATAAAGAGCCAGATCTTCACTGCTCTTCAGATCTGCATATGTCATCCAAAAATAATGCCTTTCCTTACCTGGTATATAACAACTGAACAACTGAGTTCGGATTTTAATGATTCTATATAAATTTAACTTTTCTCTATTTTGCTCAAAAAACTAAGATTATAGAGAGAACAGATCACATTAAACTACAAGTAGAATCTAGACAACATTAAGAATAAAACAGGCTGGCCTGCAAAAATACTCATTGTCATTGGTAGAGCTGAACTTTCTCTCCTTTTCCTCCATCACCTTGCAAAGTATCCCTGCTCCTCTTTGTTTTTTCTTTCCATCATGCTTGGCTGCACTTCTCTCCCTGTCGTTCCCCCCCCCCTCCCATCCAGGATACAGCCCTCCTCCTCCTTCTACCTGCTGCTTGGATCCATTTTTTTTTTTCCATCTCAGGATCCAGTTTTCCCCTGCCTGCCTTCCCAACCTAGCGTCCTGCCTTGTCCAACCCAAGACCTAGCCCAATTCCTCCCAGAATCCAGACTGACTTCATCTGTTATTTTTGTTGTTTCTGTTCCTATTG
This sequence comes from Python bivittatus, assembly GCF_059951505.1. Classification (NCBI taxonomy): domain Eukaryota; kingdom Metazoa; phylum Chordata; class Lepidosauria; order Squamata; family Pythonidae; genus Python; species Python bivittatus. The sequence goes on along the minus strand of NW_028277098.1, from coordinate 55,161,454 downwards.
TTATTTCCATTACTTCAGAGCCATGGGCAATAAAGAAATACACTTCAGAAGTATAATCTGTGTCTGTGTGTGAAGGTAAATATGATTTACTTGACCACGGAGTTCACTGGGTGACTTTGGGCCAGTCACTGTCTCTCAGCCCAGCCTGTGTGGTGTTTGGGGGATAAACCAAGATGAGACTGCTATGTAAGCCATTTTGAGCTCTCAGAGAAAGTGTGGGATATAAATGCATAATCAATAAATATATTTTCCATATCATCTACTGGAAAACCTCTCTTTCCAAAGTGCCCCCCCTTTTTTAGAAAGTTCAACTATGATGTAAGAATCTCTTCCTTTTCTTCTTATCTCACCCATTCTTCCATCTCTCTTTTTTGGGAGCAGGAATGAAAAAGCAGATATAGTAAAGAAGCAATAGGAGATAAATTTTGTTCTGAAGGACAAAGATTAGAGATATAAAATATCTTTGGAAAATATAATACAAATTCTGATTCTAATTTAGCTTAAGTAAATTAGGTAAAGTATTATTCATTATTAGGTAAATAATGAAATATCTAGGAAAAAATAAGATAAGATTTTCCCACGTTCAACAGTAGAAAAAATAGGGCCAAATTCAAATAATATTTTAGAAGGATCTCCTTAACCTTCTTAAGTGCTCATCTTGATGCTTTAATAAAAAATACTTTTATTTATTTATCAAATGTATATACCCCAGTAATCTCCTAGAACTCCTGGTGGTAATAAATGTATTATTTATTAAAAATATTTCTATCCCACTTTAAGATGTGTGATCTTCATGAGGCACAGTCTATTCCTTTCCTTTTAATTCATTTGTGTCAAGAACCACGTAGCCTTGTGGGGTTACTGCTGGTGACCTGTGCTACATATTTGTTCTGTGGCATTCTAACCTACTTCTCATCCCAGTAAGAGCACTAAAGAGAACTAACATGCTTCTCAGCATTGAATGCTGGAATGGAAGTAAAAACAAGCTGGTAAAAGAAAGAAATGGAGGTAGCAAAATAACCTTGTCTACTGTCAATATGTAACTTGCATTACCTCTGTGAGAATGAAACTCTTTAAAAAAGGCTCTCCAGTCACACATTATATTTTCTATGATTTGTTCTGCTTATATTCTTTCATAATTAACGTGGAGAAATTGTCATCTAATAGATGGCAGCATTTGGAGTAACATTTTGATAGGGCAGTTTATCGTATTTCATTCAAGTCTGTATTTGTCTGCAAAGGCTGTGCCTATGAAATGAGACCATGACAACTGATGAGGCTACGAAGAAGGAAGGAGAGGTCCAAGCAGCAACTCTTGCTGAACAAGGCGAAGATATCACACCAAATAAAGATCGAGGAGTTCTGAAGGTGAGATTGTAGGAGAAGTTAATGTTCTTTTTCAAGCATAACAGTTTGGAAACATGCCAAGTCAAATGGCAGCACATTCACCCCCCACCCCTCATTACAATGATGCAGAGATTCTCTGCCATAAAGTTTTACATAAGCAAACAAAATGAGATAAGTACAGGATACTGTATAACACATTTACACCATTTTAAAAAGGCTAGATGTTTTGAGTGTTTCCAGAGGAATTAAGTAGCCCTTGAAAAATATGTATTTCAGTAATCTTACAGTTCTAATTTAGTCTTGTGATAAATGTGAAAAGGGGGGATTTAGCTAGATGTAAAAGCCACAATGACATAGAGGATTGGAGATGACTTTTCAGGTCCGAAACAGATACCATAGTTGAATACAGTGTAAAATAAAAGATCCAGTTTGGATACTACAGCAAAATATGCAGTTTCTTCTAGTGATCAGTACATGGCAGAATGCATTTTGCAGCATTCTCTATGATAAATGGAACAAACACCAAATCTCCCATATAATCAACAATAGATTATCTAGGACAGGGTAAGCCCACTGGCATCTCCAGGTGGGGCAAGGTGGGGGGGGGGTCAGAGTGATGAAAGCCAAGTTGTGGTGTTGAGATGCAAGACCCACCTCTTATCTACCTGCAGTGCAGTTGCATCCATGGCCAAAAGGGTAGAAGTTGTAGCACCACTTTAATGCTGCTTACATCAGAATAACAAAAAAAGAATGACAAAAGAAGTGTGGATGCCATGCTGATGCCTTTTAGATATTTTGGATTGTAACTCCTAAAATCCTTGACCATTAGCCATGTTGACTAGGACTTACGGTTCAAAATATTTGGCAGGTTTACCTCCTGATTTAGGTGCAAACTTTTTACAGATATGGGCAGCCAAGCAAAGGAATGAATATACAGTATATGAGAGTGTACCACAGCCTTAAGACGTTGGGACGAAGATATTTCATCCTATCCAGATCAAAGGATCTGTATCATGATTTCAGCTTTGTGTTTCAGTCAGTTGACCCTCATCCTGAGTCAGTGCACCAACACAAGTTTTGGCCTAGATGATAAAGAGTAATTTCAGTGACATCATGTGGGCTTTTTGTCTTATGATGTTCTGGTGAGATGGATATCCTTTCTCTTGTCACTTCAGCACGGTCTACTCATGTAATGGAATGAAATAGCATTTTAGTACCTCCCCTGTGTAAAAATATAGCACTTGAAGAAGATAAATTTATTTGAAAGTATGTGGATTCCACTCCTAACCATTATTGGTAATGTGGTTCACATTGTTTAAACAACATTGTCATGATAAAAACACAACAGCCACACACATTAATAAATATAAAAATTGGGATAAAAACCATAGTAGTCTGATGAGTATAAAACAGAGTTGAAAAAGAAAATAAATGGGAGCAGATGAATGGTCAGCAGAAGGGAGTTTCACAGGCAAAGTGCCACATTCAGAAAAATCTAGTCATGATCTCAGAGGGTTCAAACACTTTGCGGGACCTTGGCAGATCATTCTACCATTCTGCTGCTTCATGTAGTTCTGACCATTATATGCTAACAGCAGCTATTTGAGAGATTTGAGTTTATAATAAGCCCCTTGCCTTTTTTTTTTTTGTAGTTACTTGTAATGCATGCTGATGTAATGACTACCAAGTTTTTGTTTATCATTCAGTTCTCATTATGGATGATTGGCCAGGAATTGGTCACCCCTTGGAGTATTTTTTGTGCTGTGTGAATCAATGCTATATTGCAGAATTACACATTAAGAAGAACAAATTGAGTCATTACGAATGGGTACATTGGAAGTCATAGAATTTTCTGGGATGTAGTCCATATGTACTTCTTGCCTTATATTCTGATTATTGTTTTTCATCTATCTATTCTCATGTATATATGCAGAATATGAAACTAAAAATCCATGCATTTGACTAATATGGAAGAAACTTTAGAATTGATCACCTGATAAACTCCTCTCAACTTCACTTTTCATATCCTAATTCTAGATTGTGAAGAGACCAGGGAATAAGGATGAATCTCCTATGATTGGAGACAAAGTTTATGTCCATTACAAAGGAAAACTGGCCAATGGAAAAAAGTTTGATTCCAGCCGTGAGAGGAATGAGCCATTTATCTTCAGCCTGGGCAAAGGTAAAGAGTGGAAAAGGTGGAGAAAGGTAAAGAGAGCCTTAGGGATATGAATGGATTTTTTCCAACTAAATTACAATGTATGTGTATATGATCCTGTTTTCAGAAAGACTGTAAGAGCAAACAGAGAAAACTCCAAGAATTAGCAGATATGTGGATCTGTCACTACTGGGCAAATCAGGCCCTCCGTGTTTTTTTTCTTCATAATATTACTATGAAATGCTGACCTTAGCTTGCAATGCTATTTCTGGATGCACTGAAGATGCAAACATTACAAAATGGTTTAACTCTTATTCCCACCACAATCTGGGAAACTTGAAAATTATATTTCTGTCATAAGATTAGGGACCTTTTAAAGGAAAATTCTGCATATGTGCATTTATAAATGTTCAAGTCTTTGGTTTCTTGAAGGGAGTTATTATACTAATTTGCCCTAATAGTTTAGATTTCTAGGGTAGATTTGCCCTTAGCAGTTCTTGTGAAAATGGGATATATTACTGCGCTATGACTTCTATAATTCAGAAAGTATGCCTGCAATATTTAATATATAATTGAAAAAGATGTTTTCTAATGTTTTTGTGCAAGCATGAGTAGTTATTTGTCATTCTTGCAAAACATATATGCTCACTCCCTTCTTTTTCCAGTCAGGGACTAAATTTCCAGTTCACCATCAAGGCTCACACAGGGCTTGCTTTGTTTGTAAACATTAAGAATTATCAGATGGGGGAATCTTCATCCACCCATTGTGCAGCTGCCAGCTTTTTGTAGGTTTATAAATATTTTTGAAGCAAGCCTGGAGTTTTCAGATGTGAATAAAATTTACATGATTAGTAACCTCATGTGATGTATCTGTTACTGATTATGGGTGGGGAATCAGATGCTTGACCTTTCTTCCTGACATACTAGTTTTGTATATGCTTTTTTGTTTTGGCAGAACATAAAAATATGTATTTCCATTTCCCATCAGTTACAATCTGAAATGGCGCAATAAAAAAATACATGCGTTATATGAGGGTGCGTATCACTGTTTATTTTGACTGTGGAAAAATACTTTGGGTAATGGCAATACTGTATCTTTTCAATTTGGTTTTAGAAAAAAGGCAGATCTTATAATTCTGACAGAGTAAGATTCTCAGTCATCTGAGGAATTTTGGCATAGTTGCCAAGCAGCATGATTGCATAGCTGTGAAGGAAGACAAGCTCATTGTTCAACCTATGTGAATGTGTAAAGCTGCATTATAATGAATCATGGCCATCTAAGCATTGGAGCACATCTAGCTCTGATCTGAATAAAATGGACTGTCCAAAGTCATTCTCAGGATCTATTTTCAGCCGTAGCACTTCTAGAGGTTTTCATCAGACCTTCTACAGTTAACGCACATAACTGAAAATGTGTTCAGCACTGGAAAGAAACAAAAAATTAAAATAAATACAGTCAAATAGTTGCTAAATTTTAAAACTAAGACAGCAGGTTTAAAAAGTAGAATGCATGGTATCTGCTACAATGGCTTCCACTATCAGAATGGGAAAAGGCTATTTCTTTCAGCCTGTCATACATCAACAACAGTGCTCTGGAGCAGATTTTGAATGTGCAAGGAGAACCTGGGCGAGAAAAGAAGAATACATCCTGCTGTTTCCATTCATATGAAAATGATTCTGCCCTAATTCCTGGACACTGGGGATGCTTTCAGGTTATCAAGACATGGTTCCATTGAAATCTTCCTCTTTCTTTTTCTGATGTGTCAAAATGTAGTAAAACAACATAGTTATTAATTGTGGTTTTTTAAAAAAACTGATTAAACTCTATAGGGGAACTTTAACTGTGGTAGCCTTTTCAAATTTCTTTTTGTGAAAGATAATACTTAGATAAGTAGTTATGTATGTCTGTAATAACAAAAAGAAAACATTTTGAACACTAGCTTTTGTGGTTTATAATTGGCAGTTTATAAAACTGAAAGTACTAAAGCTGAATTTCTTTCAACAGCAATGAGATCTTTGCTTCTTGGCAAACGTACAAAGGCTTGATAAAACTGTGTGCTTATTATGTATGGATCTATACTTTCCAGTGTGTAAGTTTTGTAATACACTTTTGTGCCTTTGAAAATGGATGCATTATTCATTCTCGGTGAAGAGATGGAATTCCACTGAGCCATGAAACTATCAAGTTCATACTTACATTTTATACTATAAGACAGACTAGCAGTTTTCATGCTTAGTTTAGTTTAGTATTTTAAATAATTAATTATTGCTTGCACAAATCATATTTTCCTATATTTGGATAATATAGGATACTGATTTGTTCATAAGCAAAAGCCACATGTAGCAGACTATGGGAAGGCCTTGGGGGTCAGGAGAAAGAGCCGCTACCAAGACAGTGGTCAGATAAAATAAACCTGAGTCCAGGGCACAACTGTAGCCTGAGAAAAAGATTCATGCCATGTGCTTTCCTTATGGTTAAAGGAAAGATGAACAATGAGATTAAGGGCTGATCTGCACTTCTTGCATGTCCCAGTTAGAGGAGAGGCCACCCACCGCTTGGGGAGGACAAGAACAGATCACATTGTTTTCAGCCATCTTAGGCTCCTAGGAAGGTGACCTCCACCTGACTTTCTCTGCTTTCCATCAAAAGTAATTGTTTTTCCTTCTTCTCTGCTACAAGTGAAACAATCCACTCTTTCTGCTGTGCTTCACTCTCTTACACAAATGCCTCTTTTCCAATTGGCTGTTCTTTACTTTGATGGGCATCATGCCCTTCCCTACCCCTACCCCCACTCCTGCTCTCTGCCTTTGCCTTTGCCTGCCATTTTGCACTGGGCTGCCTGCCAGTAAACACCTTTCTTTCCAGGTTGAGTAGTAGAACATTGAAATGCTGGCTATGCCTTTTTTAATATTTTGCTATTGTTTGAACAGGTTTAGCAGAGAACCAATGAAATACCAGATTTTTCTTTGTTTTTGTTTTTTCTTTTAACTAGACAGAAGTGATGAGTTCTGCCAAGTTTCCCTTTCTAGCCTAAGTAACAGGGAGAAGTGTAAAACTGGGGCAGGGGGGTGGAATGTTCACTCATCCTCAAAACCCATGGCCAGAGAAGAGAAAGCAATTAGCACTTGCTTTCCTGGCATGGGTGGGAATAGAAAGAAGTAGGGAAAAAGATAATCAGGGATCAAGCTGACCATAGTCTGGACAGAATACTGTATGTGGCTGTCACTGTGGCCAAAGTGCAGGAAGGAATTGAAACCTAGAAAGGGATTTCTTAAGCTGGCTTCCTTTCCAGCCAGTTCACACACACAAGACAAGCAGCTTCAGTGCAGAAAAGCCATATGACTTCTGCAGATGATGCTAAGCTTCAATATAGTGTAACGTCTGAATTCGATGGTTGTGCAGAACTTCCTTGCTGAAATCATTGCCATCTCAATGAGCACTCTACAGTTTATTTAAACTGTCAGATAAAAATGTGTTTTAGACATAGTTTAAAGCTTAGTATGGTACACTATTTTATCATTTGAGCATTACTTTGCATATTTCTAAATGATTCAAGAAAAGCTTACTGAACAAAATTATTAAATTGAAATCTTTCTTTTAGGTCAGGTAATCAAGGCATGGGATATTGGGGTTGCCACCATGAAAAGAGGAGAGATCTGCCACTTGCTATGTAAGCCAGAATATGCATATGGTTCTGCTGGTAGTGTCCCAAAGATCCCCTCAAATGCAACCCTCTTTTTTGAAGTAAGTTTATAAAATATGTTTTATTTTTATTTATTACGCATATTTAAATTCCACTCATGGTTCTAAAAAAAGTTAACTACAGTAAAATACATATATATATAAAAATGTAAATTATACTTTTATATAATTAGTAACTCTGTTTACTAAGTAATTAATTTGTGAGTTATCAATAAAACCAATAAAATTCACATTTGTTTTTCCTACTCTGGGAAAATGTATGTGCAGAAGGTCATCAGGGTATTTTTAAAAAGTTAAAGTCTGGAGGCAATCCCATTTTACACATAAGATGAGGCATGAAGAAGTGGAGGCAATGCTTATCAAATTTGCAAATGAGAGAACATTAGGTGGACAGCTAATACCCTACCTTGAAAGGTGAGAAGTGGACTGAAAGTAACAGTATTAAATTTAACAGAGATATATGCAAAATTCTTAATTTAAGGAAACAAAAATCAAATGCACAGATATAGAATGTTAGATGCTTGCCTTGATAACAATAATTGCAAAATTACCTTGGCATAGTAGTTGATTGCTGATTGAATATGAGCCAGCAGTGTGATGTGGCTGCAAGGAAGGCAAATGCAATTTTAGATTGCAACAACAGAAATATAATTTCTGAGATGAAACAAGTTCTTTAAAAAAATATTGAGGAACAGAAAACTGATTTTTCATTCAGAGGATAAAAAACTAACTTGGACCAGTTATTCATGCTAGATAGCTTTACATCTACAGAACTTTTAGAAGAAGTTTGATTATTATTTTCTTTAAAACAGATAATCTTATACCTAAAAGTACGAAAATACTTTTCATTCACATAAATCTTGTAAATATTGCTAACAAATGAATCAAAACTTGATCTGTTGTCACCTTTCAAACTTTTGTAAAGTAACAGATGTTAGCCACAAAATTATTTTCAGTCCACAAAAACACTTCCAAAATTGTTAAAAGGGTTGCCAATAAAAATATGTTACCTTCCCAGGAACAAACATTATGAGTTTCTTATCTTGGATTAGTCTTGTGATTTTTATTCAACTATAAAATTTCTGTTAATGTCCTATAAAAACTATGAGACAAATTTACAGTAGTGGGAAGTCTAATTAATTGGCATAAATTATGCCCCCAACAAATATATGTTAGAACTGTGAACTGTTTAGCTACCTGATATATTCATCTAAGCAGCATGTCAGTGCTTCAGATACTGTGTTGCAGGGGCAAAATTGTAACAGGCTTGAAAAAAATCATGCCCTTGTCCTTTAAATAACATAACTGTTGGAAATGTATGGTATCATTTAAATGCTGTTTAGACAGCCAGGGACTCCAAACCAATTCTGCATAATCAGACAAGCAACTGGGAAACAGACCGAGACAGGGATGTGGAGGGCCATCCCCGAAGCTGCATTGCACAGAGCCTGAGGAATGCAATGATTTTGCTCAGAAATTTGCTATCTCTGCAAGGCTTAGTGAATAAGGAATCAGCGAAATGTACGCAAACATTTTTTTAAAAGTAGTTAAAATAAAGTCTCCTTTAAATCAAATTCCAACTCCTGGTGAGTTCATTGATATATCAATATTGTTTTCTCAGCAACAATGTGGGAGTAGTTTGCAATTGTTTTTTATGTGGTGTTTTTCTGGCTTAAATTCTGCTCTACAGCCCTGAATTTTTTGGTAGCCTCCCATCCAACGTACCTAGCACTTTAAGACCAGTCAGGTTTGGCTAGGTGCTGATACCTAGCTGGGCTTAATATGAAAACAAAAACAAAAAATCTTCCTAAAGTTGGGAGAATAGTATTTCTAAATGAAGTTTATTTAACTTTGACATATCATTGGTTCTAATAAAATCTAGCGTAATGCTGATTCCCATGATTACTCTGGTTATAATGCCTGGTAAATCCGTTGGAATATTCCTTCTGAGAAGATACAACAGCTGAACTAAATACTTCATATATCCTTTTTCTTATAAATATAGAGGAAAGCAAGCTCACTGGAAGAGTTATTATATGGATTTGTCTTTAGATATTATGCATCTGTGTCTTGTCAGTACGCTTTTATGTAATGGAAATTACATTGTTTAAAGTTTGAGCTGTTTATTTGTTCATCTAGATTGAACTGCTTGATTTCAAAGGGGAGGATTTATTTGATAATGGAGGCATCATTCGTAGAATCAAGCAGAAAGGAGAAGGATATTCCAACCCCAATGAAGGAGCAGCTGTACAGAGTAAGTGTCTACTTCAGCCTGTATAAATTACAGAGGTCATTGCACAGAGTAGTTGTATTGTCTTTCTAAAGTACAGTATAATAATAAAAGTAGAAGCCACGGCAATGTTCTGATAAGCCCCTCTTTCTCTCCCTCCTGCCCCCCTTGGTAATATATGGGTAAAATTTCTGACTTGTAATCTGTCATATAGAGAAAATAAAGGTGGGTATTCTGTTTCCCCCTCTGTGTGTATGTGTGTACATGTTAAAATAAAATATTAAAAAGAGAGGTTATCCATTGAGGCAGAAGTTTGCGGATACATCATCTCAGTTAGGAGTAATAATAATATTGAGTTGCACGTTCTCTCTTCCTCTGGTTTTGGATACAACCCTATAGTATATCAACCCTAAATTCTACAATAGTCTCTAAAAGAAACTAAGTATATACTTGCAAGTTACGTATTTTCTGGATTTTTTTATGCTAGATATGAATTCCTCAGAAAATAAGATTCTAATATTGCATATGCTATTCTAATAGTGTCCTTTATCATTCCCACCATTAAGGCTTGTTTGGTTTCTTTGTGATTATGATTGCAAGCTTACTGTATTTTAATTAATATGTTTTCTTCCTGTTCATATAATGCACAAGTGTATTGCTAGACATATTTATAGATATCTTACATTGTTTGTTTGCTTACTCTTCTAGAATGTCCAGTAGCCAGAAATCACTTGTTTGAGATGGGTGGCTATACAAATTGAATAAATAAAGAAATAAAAATAAAGAAACTACATTTCTTTGGGCAGTATACAAATCCACTGATACATAATAATTTTTTTTTTTTAATAATATATAAACCAATGAAAAGTACAGGGCAGCCACCTGTTAATCTTTTCCATTAATTGAGAGAACAGCTACTTCATCTTCCTCATCTTGCTTTATTATTGATGAGGCTTATGAGAAATAGGGGCTAAACTCAGTGGAATCATTTCAAATGTATATCTAGAAGATAAGATCCAGGCATAGTAGCATAGGTTAGTTGAATCTTTTAATACGCTTTTCTTTCTAGCAAGCTGGGCATTCCCAGGGCTTCTCTTCTCCCATGGGAAAAAAAAGTTGGGAAATGTAGTCTCCTTTTTTATAAACTTGTTCTTTGAATTATAATGAATTATTAGGTAACAGATTATTGACTTGAGGAAGAATAATATTCTGATGATAATGTAGGGTAGCATTCTTCATCCCTTATGTTAGAGTATCTAGATGGCATTGATGTCAACAGGTTTCATGCCTGGTGAGAGCAGCTCAGTGCATGGTATTTGTCCTTCATGCTCATCATGCTGTGCTTCTAATGACTGAATCACCCAGGACAGAAGCATTGACAGACATGTCCTTGTCAGAGGAAGATGGCTGTAGTTTGTCTCCCAAGGAATGAGCCTACTTCCAAAGATAATTTTATGTTTCCTTAGACTGATATCCTTTCTCTGTAACAGCAGCAGAACTGTCAGATTGAGTCTGGGATGCTCCTATCACATCTTAAAAGTTTTAAGTGTTTCTTTCTTTCTGCCTTTCTCAGCTTCTGCTGATCAGCTCCCTGGAGCTCATTACATGTGCACACACCTACAACTGGCAAGATGTTGTGCTTCCACACCCTTGCTAGCTTTCTACTTTTTTGGGTAGTTTTTAAAAATTGATTTATCTGGAAATAAATTACTGGAGGAAGAAGAGGTTATGTTGACTGTCTGTCCTCCATGCAGTTACTAAACCTTTCCCCCCTCCTCCCCCTTCGCTTTCTTTCCTGATCGTGTGGGCTTTTAATCCTGTAGGGCTGGAGTTCTGTTCATGCCTATTCTAATTCCCTGTTTGTTCTGTCATTCGTTTTTTCTGGCTTGCCAATTCAGAGGGACATATAAGTGGTATTGTTACCACATCTTCTGTCCCTAGTTTGCATCTGCATAGTCAAAAACTGTGATGATAATCCTAAAAATAGTTTTTAAAAAAAGATTTTTTAATCCCGCCTTTATTATTTTTATAAATAACTTAAGGCAGTGAACATGACTAATATTCCTTCCTCCTCTTATTTTCCCAACAGCAACAACCCTGTGAGGTGGGTTGGGCTGAGAGAGAGTGACTGGTCCAGAGTCACCCAGCCGGCTTTCATGCGTAAGGCGGGACTAGAATTTAGAGTCTCCTGGTTTCTAGCCTGGTGCCTTAACCACTAGACCAAACTGGCTAATTTAATTTAATAATTTAAATTAAATTATTAAATTTAGTAATTTAAGTAGTTGTGAGTGGTATGGAAATAAGATGTTCAGAAGAAAGTAAATGTCTGTTATTATCCTCTGTTCTAGGAGATAAACATCTTTGGATTGAGAGCCCATTTCAGATTTCTTGTCAACTGTAGTGAAGTGGAAATGTGTTGATTGATTTAATATGAATATAGGAGGTTGGCAGAAAACCAAAAAAGTTATGATTATATTTTGAAGACAAGCAGGTGGTAAAACATCCACAACCCTGATTAACTGATAGTATTTCTGCTGAGTTGTAGTAAAGCCCAGCATTAGTTAGGAAGCTAATTCAGAGATTCCTGACATTACTAAAATTAGAATATGCATGTAGTTGTGTTAAAATCTTAGGACAGGATTTATGTAGACAACCTTATTAACTTGAATGATACGGCATATTTCACAGCTGTGCTTCCTAAAACACAGATTATGCTTGGATATTTGCATTTCAAGTTACTGTGCAGCCCTCTGCTGTTTTAATCAAGTTGTACAAATTGCTGTCAGTGCACAGAGTTCATGTGCCAGCCACATTAAGAACACAATGTTCTGTGCTCTTCAAAACAAAATTGCTCTAGGCACAGAGAGAACAATAAGTCAACTCAACAGCTGAACTGATGTTCCCTAGTCTGGCTGGAATTTCTTACTGTGCAATCCAAGTGTAATTCTACCCAAGTGATCTCTTTCAGATAGTATTTAAGTAAGCTTTGATAATCATGTTATGGAATTATTTCCTGTACTATATTTACACAATTCATGCAGAATGATTCTATTAAAGAGCGAACTTAGGTGGTTAAGCGTTGTTGGCATGGAAGAGAAATGGGACCACCCAAAAATTAATATATACCTAATATATTTATATAATAATTTTGAAGTGTGTACATTAAACTTTTTTCTAACTACAATCCGCCCCCACCCCCTGATAAAGATACTGAGTGGAAGCTATAAAGTTAACAAAATATTGCAAGAGCTCATTTTATTATCTGGAAAAGGGGCTTCAAAGTTCACACTGAATGCCAAAGAAAGGAACTCTTATCTTTTGCTGCTATGTTTTAAATTAGGATGACATGCTATTGCCCAGTCACAGTTATTCAAAATATTTTGGTTTTTTTGTTATTTTCAATGGACAGCTCATATCAGTTCTACAAAACAATAATGTGTGGTGATACATTACAGTAGGAAAATTGTTATACATAATATATGCTCAAAAATATATCTGGAAAATAGAAATGTCTTTAAAATAACAGATCAGGATCTTCGGAAACTGCCTGTGTACACAGGGAGCTAATTAATTTAAAGCAGATACATGTCTACTGGACAAATGTATCACAGCGCATAAGGTGATGCCATAGTACTTCTGATCCATTAGTCCCAGTGACGTGGCCACTAACAACTTCAGTACTACAAGACTTCCATGTATCACCGTAGACAAGTTTCATGTTCACTTAGGCCACTCATAACATACTTTGGAGAATAATACACACTACACAATACCTAGAATCCTTGAATAGGATACCTACAAAGAAGATTCACATTGCTCAAGACTCTTAGAGGAGAAAATGCTATGTGGATTTCTTTTTGTATGTTTTTGCAAAAGACAAACAATCATTACCAGCAATTGGAGAGTCATAGGACAGGGCTTGGAAAGTGGCAAAAAGTGTTGTTTCGGAGACATAAAGAGAAAGCTCCTAGAATTCAGATCCACGCTATGGTCCTCTTCCTGTTTTATTACCAAACAGTATAGGCATTTTTGCTATGTTCCTCCATATATCTTTGTCTTCCTATGTTCCCATTAATATGCAGTAGTCACTATATCTATTAATAGAAAGCAGGTCAAAACTCAAAAGATTGTCAAATGGGAAGAAAAACGTAGCATATACTCTTATAGACTGTGTATTAATAATAATGGAATGAAGCTCACATTTCAAAAGGACTTGAGCTCTGTTTATGTGAACAAAATCTCTGGTGGAAAGTGGTTTTGAACTCCCATCCAACTTTATTTTGTAGTATTTTATGCTAAGTTTCTGGCATCTCGTTACATTTCAACTTTTGCATGATATGCATGCTTGATGATCCACAGATACCTAAACTTAATGTTGGCTTCCAGTGCAAAAGGCTTTTAAGAAGAGAGGGTTGTTTTGTTTTACATTTGTTTTATATTTATATTGGCAATTGTTTTTATTAGGGCATCAAATACTGACTTCAGTATGAGAAGGCCAAGGGTTAGAAATTACAAGGAAGAAGCAAAGGATTACTAGGGTTCAGCTGATTTCTCTGTGGGATACAAATACAAGACGTTGTAGTGCCTTAAAGACAAATAAAAGTACTGTAAATGTTAATGGACTAGAATCCTCTTCATGAAATGCATGAAGCGTTTCCTAAGCCAGCAAATTTGTCAGGAGGAAGGATGGGCATTGTAAGTAATGCAAACAAAGAGAAATAAAATGAAAAAATACTCAATGTATGTAAAATTAATTCAGGGACCAGTCAGAAAGCATTGTTAATGATAATTCAAACATCATGGCATTAGTAAGCTAAAGAACAGAGTAAAAATCCATTACCTCAATTCAAACCATGCTGATTGACTTGAATTTTTTGTTTATGTGGGATAGCTGCCTTGAACACGATTTGTAGGTTGAAAAGTATGGAATAAACTGGAAATACAAATATTACATTGACTGATGGGCAGTTGAACAAATTTTTGATAACATGCTAGGCAGTTGGAACAGTGTTGCCTGAATAGATATAATTCTGGATTTGTTTGCAGAATCTAGTCTGTAGACTAATCTTTAGTCTAGACTTAATATGTGGCCTGGTTTTGGTGGTAAGTTAGGGCAGAATTTGGGTAGAGGTAGGCAGTTGGTGTCTTGGGCACTGGAATGACCCCAGGCATTCCCTCTGATGCCCATCATACCCCTGTCTATATTGCTTTCTAAATGTTTTTTAAAGAGATGGCATGCTGGCAAAATAAATAAATAAATCATCCTCTAGTATCATATTTATTTGTACCTACAAAAGTCCCAGTAGAATGGTAGAATGTACCCTGAGGAAGGGAATAGCACACCTGTTAGTAAATGAAAATTTTATGACTGGCCAAGGTTACCATTTTATGGATAGGTAAGTCTCCTATGGCGACCAAGCCCTGAGTGCACCCATTACGTGATTGCAGTATTCCTAATGTTCTTCCATTATAGAACACTCCATAAGTTAATAGTTACTATGTTTACTTTACGTAAGCTTTAATCAATATTGACAATATGTCATGCCAGTGTGTCATTCTTTGCAGTCACTGAGAGACATCTGGCCCATTTTTATATTCCAGTTATTGGCTTAGAATGAATACAGGTCTCATTCTTCGAGTAACTTAACACTCCCAATTTCTTCTCTTCCATCCAAAACAGGAATGGGCAGAATTTTGGGACTGGTGGATTACACTGAGTCCTTTGGAGACTGCAGCAGAGGTGGAAAGGGTTGGTGAGAGAGGTCATGCCCAGTCATTCTCACACATATATAACTGCCAGTTCCTACATATGCATATATATCTACATAACGTCTGTCAACAATAATCTGGCTCAGCCTTCCCTACTTGGATGCCTTCCAATTATTATTATTATTGTTTTTTGGCAACATTACAGAAGTGTTTTACCATTGCCTTCTTCCGTGAATTGTTTTCAACTTCCCAGTCTAGCCTATAGCCTTGGTGTTTCCATGATAGTCTTTCAATCAGTTCCTAATCAAGTCTAACCCTCCTTAACTTTAACGATCAGTGAAAGCCAGGATTCTCAACCACATAATTCCTTGTTACTAACCTTATAACTCTGTTTTATGTCTAAGATCATATTTATGTGGGATAGTATTCTTAGGGCAGTCTACAACTTAATATCATTTTATCTGCCTTTAGAAAAACCTCCCATACCTGTTCTTGCTTGTTACTTAGCAGGTATAGTCGTGGGGACATCTGAGAAATTTGCAGATTAACCTTTCAAGACATGATTATCATATCTGTCAGAGCTGATCAGAAAAGAGGCAGATTAACTATTTTCGTTTAACTTGTCCAGAGAGGCGTGGACCTCCATAGTGATGCTTTAGGCAGCATGTATGCATTTCCTCTCTCTTTCCGTGAGCCATAATGGAAAGGGAATTATTGCATTAGAATCCACAAATAGCTTTCTTTAGGAATATTGTTGTAATCTTGTAGTTGGTCTTTCCATTACAATCTGACAAGTCACAAACAAACTGTTCATATTTATAAATTGTAGTATTAATCTACAGTAATTATAGTAAAGCAAACAGTCAGTGGCTTGTTCTGCAACATTAACAGTGACATTCTCTGCCTGGCAAGAAAGGTAAAGCTGTTTGGCTCTTCCTCTCTCTGTAAATTATTCCTTTCAGTCCTTGCTCCTATCTAAATTTACAGTGTTCTCCACAAGGCACCAAAGAAATCATGTCCTGCCAATGTAATGCAGGTGCCATTTGACAGCTTTTTGTGCTCAGGCAGAATGTCAGGAGTTTTTGCAGTGCCACATTCCAAGCTGGGTTCAAAATCAGGCAGGATTTTGCTGCCTAATACCAAGAGCTGCCACGTCCACACCAAAGCCTCAGAGAACTGAGCCACAATGTGAGTAAACTTGTCTTCAGCTCTGTAGGCTAAGAACATTTGTCCAGGTTTTAGAAAAGTTCACATCAATCAGCTTAAGCATTCTGGGGTGAATAGTGGTCTCATTTTATAAATGGGAAAAGTCAAAAGCAATATGGCTTTGGAGTTTCCTTTGGGACCAAGCTCTTCTGTTACTCCAGCTATGATAATACAAGAATGCCAACAAATAATGTGTTTTAGTCATGCATATCAAAATGTTGATGGTAATGCCTTACAGCCCATAATGTTTCTCTCTCCCATACAGTCCATTTGAAAGGATTTTGTGATGGCAAACTGTTTGATTGTAGAGATGTAGCATTCACTGTTGGAGAAGGGGAAGACCATGACATTCCCATTGGAATTGACAAAGCTCTGGAGAAGATGCAAAGGGGAGAACACTGTATCTTGCATATAGGAACACAGTAAGAAATGTGGGGGGTGTATCAGTCTGTCCCCCCCTTCCTCCCCCCCCCCCCACTTTTGGGTGCCTTTAACTCAGTCTTGACTTCTGGTGTCTACCTGGAAAAGTCTATACAGTTTTCTTGGCAATATTTTTTTAAAGTGGTTTGCCATTTCCTTCTTCCCAGGGCTGGGAGAGAGTGAGTGGCCCAAAGTCCCTAGCTGGCTTCATGCCTAAGGCAGGATTAAAACTCTCAGTCTCCCAGTTTCTAGCCTGATGCATTTAACCACTACAACAACCTGGCTCTCATTTCATTTTTACACAGCCTTTATGCAGGTCTCATTTATACTTAACACCATACCTAGTGACTAGCTGACAATAAGTTTGTTATGTAAGTTCTTTTATTAAAAAAACATTTCTTTTTAAATATATTTAAAAATAACATTTAAATACTATGTAGATAGAATCTAAGCAATTATTTCAAATATTCTTACCATTTGCACATCCGGTGTTTAGTGTAATTTCAAGATTTTGAAAAACATTAATGAAAAATAAGTGCATAAAAATTGAATAGGATGCACAATACATAATTGTATCCAATCTGAATACAAAGTAATAACATCAGGTCCAGTATAGTATGTAGAATATGTGTTTTGCCACAGATGAGCTACTTAGACATTGGTTTCCTAGGCAACATATGTTTTGTCTCCAGGACCTGATGTGTAGCTAACCCGTTATCTCCATGTGAGTGTAAATATCCAGAATGCTGAATAATGTGCCTTATCCTATGTCATTTCTGTTAGCACTTTTTCCCATGCTTTGTTTTAGATATGGGTTTGGTGAAGCTGGAAAGCCTATATTTGGCATAGAACCAAATGCTGAACTTGTGTATGAAGTCACATTGAAAAGCTTTGAAAAGGTGAGAATGAAATTTCTTCAAATAATAAACCATCCTGTACACATTGGGTATTTACCCACAGGAACTTTTCTACAGTGAATACATTTAGGAATACCCATTCCCACCTCCATCCGGCATGTTTGTCACAAAGCTTGGTAAAGATATGTCAGCTAGGATCACAGTGTTCTTGTGTGTGTTTTATTGTTTTGGGTGGGGTCCAAGACTTGTCCTAGGCTTGTTCCTTTTGTACTTTTTTTTTTCTGGTTGTAGAAAAAAAAAATAATGTCCTGCCAAACAGTACTGAAAGGAGGGCAGGGCAAAATTGCTGAACAGGCTGTGCCCTTTTTAGGGTGATGGAGAATGTACCATCTCTGTAAAGTACAGGGAAGGAACAAGATGTACATAAGGTGGAGGTTTGATGCCAATCTATAATGGGAAATGTTCACAGGAAGGAAACTTAAATGAAAGAAATCTGTCTACCCCCAGGAGTATTGTACAGGATTCTTTCATGATTCTGTGTTATCCTTTCATATTTTTTAACTCCTTTGTCTTCAGGACAGATTTAAGTGGAGCTGAATACAGTTTGGACTGGAAAGAAACTTAATATCAGTGACATTGATATTGGGCTACTCCAAATTTCACTCTGCCTTAATTTCTGAAGCCAAATGTAACTTAGTGAAGTACTTTTTATATATAATTATTTTATTGCTTCTATTCATTCAACTTATTGCAATGGTTTTAAAAAAGCCTTGCTTATTGGGACTAAAAAATAATACGAAGTTTGAAATTAGTAAGATTCGACAAATCTTACTGTGTTGTAAAGTATAGATTAGATATCCAGTATTACATTGCTTTCTATTATTTGATTATTGCTATAAATACTTGGTTGCAGGCCAAAGAATCCTGGGAGATGGACACCAAAGAGAAACTTGAACAGGCTGCCATTGTCAAAGAAAAAGGGACTGTGTATTTTAAGGTGTGTGAAAACATTCTAGGAATAGTGACATGAAGAAAGAGACTTCTATTGATAAGTCATCTGTAGTTTTTTGTTTTTGTTTTTTACTTTGCTCAGAGGATCTATCCTTCTCGACATTCCTTTTTGTCTTTACCTTTCAATGAAATTTAGCTTTCTGAAAAGTAGAACTGCCTCTAAGCTTTGGTTTGGAGGGCTTCTGAACAGTTCTTTTCCAGTAAATGTTGATCTGTCAGAATGTGGCAAAACCGGGAGCATTTGACATTACTGCTTTCTGGTATTCAAATTCTTAATTCCAACTTGGCCATTTGCTATCCTATTGACTTCCTCCACTTCTCCCTCATTCGTCTAACATTACTGATTGTTCAAATTATAACCCACATTTAAGAAATAAATGTGTTCTACTTTTCAAAGTAATACTCATCTCTCACCTTTTTTATCTCATTCTTAGGAAGGCAAGTACTTACAGGCAGTAATTCAGTATGGAAAGATTGTATCCTGGTTAGAAATGGAATATGGCTTATCAGAAAGGGAATCTAAAGCTTCAGAATCTTTATTGTTGGCAGCCTTCCTCAACCTTGCTATGTGCTACTTAAAGCTACGGGAATACACTAAAGCAATTGAGTACTGCAATAAGGTAAAGTCACATCTAGCCATGTGGAGTTGGGGAAGCACTTGTGATGATTGATTATGGTATTTACTCAGTGTCCTTATTTTTCATTCAGTTTTTTGACTTCAGTTAACTAACACACTAGAAATAAGTATCAAAATGATACAGAAAAAACTTTACAAACCAAGTGTATAGATATTTTCTATAATAAATATAGAATAGTTGGCTACTTAAGTTCTTAGTTTATTAACACTACTTGGATAATTATTTGTATTTTGCAATTAATATACACCATAAAACAATTTTGTAGCATTTTGGAAGCTAAGGACAACTTTATAATTTTTTATATTGTATATATTTATATTATATAAACTTACATAATTTATAATATAGATTGGTGTCAGTCTTGTAACAGCCAGGCAAGAAGCACACCCAGAAGTACTAGCTCTAACTTTATTGTAAGGTTACATTAACAGAATCTTGCAAGTCTGAAAGTACATCGCTCTCCCCTCACCTTTCCAGTCCAAGAAACCAGGGAGGCTCCCTTCTGAGACATTTGCCATGCCCCCATTCCTTCTGCAGACTCAGCTACCTCTTGTCTGACCGTTGTCTAATCTGTGGCTCTTCCTCCTGTCTCCCAAGGTCATTCCCACATACCATTATAGACTGCTGTTGTATCACCCATCAGCTGTTTTTCTGTAGGCTAAACCTACCCAGATGCTTAAACTGTTCCTCACAGGGCTTGGTTCTGGAGCTTTCATCATCGTGGTAGCCCTGTGCTGAACTTTTTCCAATTCCTCGCTGTCCTTTTTGCTAACCACTACTCCAAATGGGACTGACTGACGAGTGGAGTGAAACAATAACTTCCTGTGATGTAGTCTCTGTTCCCGTTAATACATCCCAAGATAGCATTTGCCAAATTGTAGATGCATCACTCTGCTGGCTCATATTTAACTTGTGATTGACAAGGACACTCACAAACAGTGCTGCCAAACCAGATCTCCCCCATCCTATATAAGTCCCTTACATTTTTCTTACCCAGATATAAAACTTTACATTTCTCCTTGTTAAATTCTACCCTATTCATGTCAGCCAAGTGCTCAATGCTTACAGTAGATATTTTTTAGTCTTCTCTTTAATCTAAATTATTAGCCACCTCTTCCAATTTTGTGTCATCTGCAACGTTTGTGAATGTCATCTCAGTTCCTTCATCTAAATCATTCATTAAAATGTTATTGATAAAAGTCCTGGCTGACTTTGCCTGCCTGTGTATCCTGTCTCTGAACAGTCCTGTTAAATATCTTCTATCTTGTTATTCAATGTTACAAGCTTTAAGCTTTTTCTTTCAAGATGTTCCTCAAGTGTACAGGTTTCTGAGTATAATAAAGCTAGAACAATGTGTTAAAAGTGAGACAGAAAATTTATATTACTGAGATAATTATGTAAAATAAAGGCATGTGTTTTTGGACAACGCTATAAATATCTGGGCTTTGTGAGTCACCATCTAAACTTTGCCTGTAAGTTTTCTGTTGGGCCTCCGTTTGGAAGTTTTAAGCATAATATCTACTTACATTTAGTCACTGTATCATATTACTGTTTCTGGAATATTCCATTTGTAGCTGTAAAAGGCCTGTGCTCCACAATATATAAATATCCAACTAGCTTTGGAGCAAGAAAAATATCTGTTTTTAAGCCTAGTGTAAGAGGCTTCCATAATTTTAGTGGTAGGTTATTTGAAAGACAGATTGCCATGAATGATTTTTAAATGCTTTGCTTGTTTCAGTAATATTGTTCTTATTTCTATAGAAGTATATGTGACATTGTAAAACAATCTGGTAAAAACATGCTACTTTTGAATTTTGGTTTCTATTTTTGATATACAAATGTCAATTACACTATGAAGTTTACCATATGCAGTAGGAAACTTAAGTTTTACTTTCCTATTTTAAAAATAGCTGAAGTTGATAGTTTTGTTGCTAACATTAATAAACTCATCTTTTATTATGAGACAATTTTCCCACCTTTAATTTATATTAAATATAAGAATGTTTGCTTGCAGGCATTAGCACTGGACCAAGCCAATGAAAAGGGCTTGTACCGAAGAGGAGAGGCAAGACTGCTCATGAATGAATTTGAGTTGGCAAAATGTGACTTTCAGAGAGTGCTAGAAGTGAATCCACAGAACAAGGCAGCCAAGTCACAAATTACCATGTGTCAGAAGAAGACAAAGGAGCACAATGAGCGGGACCGAAAGATATATGCCAACATGTTCAAGAAATTTGCGGAGAGAGATGCAAAGGTTTGTACTTTACCAGTATGGCTTCCTTCCAACCATTGTTAAATTCCAGGCTTTCTTACAGAATTGGACAGAAGTATTGTAATAATACAATTTTCTTTGTTTGATGCATACAAAATGTCAAGCTTCGGACACATTCATTTATTATAAACTATTTCCAGTAATTTGGTAGTACTGCTAAAATTCTTGCAACTGTTGCAAATAAGAAATAGGAATGAAATAATTGCAGTCGTGTTATTTTCTTATGGTAGTAGAAGTGATCTCTTTAAAGAATTTCTGTTTATTTATATGTAACAGTAATCAAAATAGTTAGCAAAAAACAGTGAGGTATCTTTCCTACAATTACTTCATAGTTTCTTATACACTCAAAGTGCAGCTTTATAATATAGAACATACATAGATATTTCATGTGCTTCCAGTTTATTCTAGATATATATTTAGAAAGTTCAGAGGTTTTGTGAATTACTGTGTGATTCAGAAGTTGTGTAAACAACTTCCATTTTCCATTCTGAGTCTTATACCCATCTTTGTTTCAGCAAATTTTAAAATGTTCCTACCAAGTAATTTCTTTTTCATTAATCAGTTTAGGCTGAAGGACTTACTGTTTTTTAAACTTATGCTTGTACCTTTCCCCTAACTCCCACATGGGGTATTTGTTATTGGCTGTAGGAGGAGGCCAGTAAAACTACAGAAGAGAAGGAGGAAAAGCCATCTTCTGAAATTGAGATTAAGAAGACAGTGACTGAAGGCAGTGAATCAGAGGGCCATGTATGATTGTGCAGCAGAAGGACAATCCTGAATTTAGCCTGCACCCAGACAGGTTTCTGAAGAACTCAGAAATTCAACAGTGTTTATTGTAAAGTTTGTTTCAGTAGGCATTATTGTGGAAGCAAAAAGCCTATCCAGCAGCTTCACAAGAAATGATAAAATTACTGCCACTGCTATGACCATGCTCAGCAGTGCAACATAAACCAAGGACAGCATGGGACCACTTCAAGTGGAACAAATGGTTCAGTAACAAATACCCACAATGGTTCTTGATTATAGATGGCTCAGAGCTCCTTTCAGTTTGCATCGACTCTTCAGACAGTGACCAGGATGGGGCTTTATGGTTAGAGCACACAGGAGCTGTCAACCGTATAGATTTGGCATTGCATTTGGTTGTATTTATAATAGTGTGGTAACACCACATGGGTGTATTCTGTAGGTCAGAAAGAAAGACCCAAGTGCTACCAACTCAAGGTACCACTCTTGCGTTAGTACAGTCAAGTGGAAAACAGTTTTAAAAGCCAGACTCCTGGGATCTTATTCTCTCTGTCTTGTAGTTCCAATGGGTTTCTGTAGCACAATAGTTTCTCAGGGAACTGAGTAGTCCAAATCACATTATTATTGTTGTTCTTGTTCTTGTTGTTATTAAATGATTGCTTGCTGGCAAGGTCCCTGATCCATTGAGGACTGAGTACAGCAGAAATGCCAGCTTCTGGGTGTGAGCATTTCCCACCTCCCACTCCCCACTGGGCTATAAAATGATCAGCACCAAACGGTGCTGATTAGCTGCTGCAGAAGGAGGGGAAGAAATCTGGACTGAACCAGGCAGTTTTTCTTCCCTCTCCAGTATCAGTTGGGCGCGGACATAGGGATGCTCAAGGACAGTAGGCTTTTTCCTTTTTATGCATTTTTCTTGCTGTATGGGACAAATGTATGCAGTAATCAACTTGAATTATGTGTTGAGACCTTTTGAATGCATTGCTCAAGTTTATAACATGATAGCAATCAGGATATTAAAAAAGAAAGAAAAATATTTCCTTTCAGGAAATTATTATGATTAGTCTTATCAGTAATATAGTGACATGTTTTGCAACATTAAAAACACTTTTAGAAACTAAATTTGTAATTTGCTTTTAAGGTTTTTTTGCTCATTCTGGGATTCTTACTTTAAACTCTTGTTTGGATCCTCCTGAAGCTGTCAGCTTGTTTTTGAATGCTTTGTAAAGCAAAGTGGGTCCACTCTGAATGCTATAAATGACAGGACTGTGTAGTGTTTCAGATATGAAGGTGAAAAAGTTGCTTCAGAGTGCATGGAAATGCAAACAGCACCTATCTGCAACTCCTTAAAGCAAACACATCTTTTCCCAGAATCATACAGCAAGCAGCCAGGAGATCCTGAGAAAAGGTGCGGCTGCTTCTGGAAAATGCCTTTGAATCTGAAGTGCCAAACCATTTTTGCCTTCAAATCCAAAACACCACTCAGCCCTAATAAATATTTCTTACATATGTTTTCAAGATAAAATTTTTGCTGCAGATGGCTCATATCAATCTGCATTATATCTCAAAATTCATCAATAGCACTGAAATGCATTTATGTGCTCATTCCTAGGGAAAGATAATTCTACTTAAGCCCCATTGAAATGGCAACATGTTTGCCTCATTGCTTTCAGTGGAGCTTGTGAACTAATTTTCTCTGGGTGTGGGCCAACATGTTTACTGATCTGTGATGGAACATTACATTTCATGGTGCGTAGAGCTGTACCTCCATTACAGAATATGTAGGGCATTTTGCTTTCCTGTATGTCAGATGGGCAACACTGCTATATTTTAAAATTTGTTTAGTATTTTTTATGTTAATTTCACTGAGAATTTAACAAATGCTTAACTTTTTGTCCTGGTGGTTTTCTTCTCTGATAAAATGCGGTTTTATGGTTTTTTTCTCTTCCTTTCTGTTCTTATTGAAATCATTGTTCTCTCTTTCTCTCTCTCTCTCTCTCTTTTCCACTAACTGTTGTTCCACTGTTTAATTGTACATGAACATAATCAGAGAAGAGCTAAAACCTCACTGGCATTATTTTTAAACTTTAAGTGGAACATGGCTTTCTTTGTCCTAATAACATGGGGATATACCCAGTCTTTGAATAGGAAAGCAGCATCTGTAGGTACTAGGCAGATATTCTGATGGTAATATCTGAAATTTGAATGATAGATTCTTGCTGGTTATTCTGTTCACTTTAACAGAAACTAAATTTTATTCACCATGGTTAATCCTAGCTTTTGAATTATTCTATACCTCTCTACATATACCCAAATTTCTGTATAGGATGCTAAGAGATGAAGTAATAATATTGCTGTCTAGAATACACTGACCAGCAGTTTTGAACACATGTCCAGATGTTCATTTTGTTACATAGCCAATTGTATTATGTTTCTATACCAAATCATAGCCTTCAAAATTACTTTCATGAGCCATATTGACACAGTAGGGAGCAAGTCTTTCAGATTTAGAGTGCAAGTCATGACTCTCATTTTTGCTTTCTGTGTTCATGAACTGCATGAATTATTGAAAGTCTTAATATAATAAACATCCACAATAAACAAGAAAGAGGATACAGATCAGTTTTGGATGTAGATTATCCAACAATAGCAAAGAAGAATGAATTTTTTATATTGCAATATTTCACCACTGCTACAGAACTTAGTACAAGCAGTAATGTTTCCTGTTGTCTGGTATTTTATCGTTTTTTTCAAGCAGGAACATGACCAAACGGAATGTCACTCTTAGACTATAGATGGATTTGTCAGTCTTGTTTGAACTGTGAATTTTGAGGGTACTCAGCTTGATCTTCCAGATGATGATGATTTATGATGCTAATTATGGTTTCAGTTTCACCATGATTGTTTTAGCTGCAAGAAAGATTTTCTGTTTGAAATAGATAAAATTTTAATGGGTGAAGGGCTCTCCCAGCTAGGGAGGATCGATTGCCCTTTAAATATTATGTGGTATCCAAAATGTGTTCCAGTTCTTTTAGAAAAGTTATTTTCTGCTGTCCTAAAATCTGTGACTGAAACAAAGCAGTTGTTTTAGCCTTTCCACCTGTATCAGTTCCTATATTTTTATGCTATCTGTCATAATTTTAGCATGTGATCCCTGGCTTCAACTAAATCTTCCCTTTCTCTCATATCTGTACCATTACTCTCATTTCTCATCAAATTGTCACTAAACTCAGAACTTTGCTGAGGGTATCTGTGTAGTGTGATGTGGCTTGGAAATGTGTACCTCTACAGGTGGATGTTTAACAGTTTCCTGTTGTGCATCCTGTAGATTCTTAGCTTATTTTTAGTTATATGGCTGTGGAACATCAAGATAACTACATCTACTTGAATAATGTGGCTTTTATTTTGTTACTCAGCTCAGCCATTTGATGCTTGATTCCTTGCTCTAAATTAAGTTAGCTTAAAAATTCAGTTTTAATTGTTTCATGTATCTGGATTATACTTTGTTAAGAATACTATAGAAAGAGGAAAGTGAAGTAATCCAGTTCATCCATCAGTAAGATTTCTATGTGATTTTTCTCCTAATCTATCTTTTTTAAAAAACAGAAGATCAGATATTTTCCTCTTGTAACTCGCTAAATGATTGCTACTGATAGGAGTCAATTATCCTTTGCTACCCAGCTTATACATAGTTGCTAGTAAACTACTCAAAAGCTACCTTTGCAAAAGCTTCCTTTGTTGGGGTCTCCTGTTAAATAGAGAGAAATATAATCAGTAGCGGTACAGTGGACAACTTCCTGAACTGTTTTCTTAAATATATCGACCTTTTTTGCAAAAATGATAATCGTTTTGTATGACTTTTAAATTGCCCCTGGATTGGACATACTTTTTTTTTTGTTTTTTTACTATCAGTGGACTCTTAGAAACACAGATGTATAGTACCCTCACCAGAAATGGGCTTGCCAGTATTAGTGCTCCACTAATGTATCTTGTATAATGTAATTGGGTTAAAAGGTGTGAGAAAGATGAATTATTCACTAATTAGTGCAATCTTGTTATCTGTTTTGATATCTACTGACTCACATGGGCTTATATTCTGCTAAGACAGATCAGAGAGACATACACACGTATTTTAGCTGCCTTATAAGAATCTGGCCATAATCCACATTGTCAGTTTCAAGATTTCACATTACTGCTAATAATCTATTGTCCTACACAGTTCAGTGCCTGTTTCTGATATGTGCAGAGAATATCAAATATTCAAATTCCTATATTGTCTCTTTTGTTTTCATTTTGCTAAAGCAGACAAACTTTGACATCTATATGACACCTAACTTATTTTCATCTATTTCCATAAGGTCTTAATTCAGCAGTCAATAACTGAACTAATAATTGGTTTCACCTGGCCCATTATTCCTGATTGCCTTTTTTTTTCTTGTTGTGATGCCCATATCTAAAGGATCAATAACTTATATTTGACCTTGGTAGCTAACAGAACATGCAACTGCATTAATTCTGCCTCTTTCTTAGATCACAGGAAAGGGCGATGACTTGTGCCTATAGCTCTGATGGGCTCTCAGAGATATTCACAAGTAATGAGAATGTTTCACTGTTGCAAAGTGCCTGTAAATCCCAGCTTTGCAGATTACCATCTATCAGTCTCTCACTTTGTGCCTATAAGCCATGCTTAGTTCAGTGATACACTTACCACTATTTAAGAACTCTAGACCATATGAGTCTGGTGACCTAAAGACTAAAATGCAGATCTGTACTCCACAGAATTACCTCCCAACCTACCATGTTTTTGCTTTCCACATGGAGTATTTTCTGGGTAGCATGGCCTAACAAAGCCTGTTAGTGTCTTAAGAACATAATACCTGAAAAAGTAGGCTGATAGTTCTTCCAAAGGAATATTGCTGCTGAATGTTTTCTCTTTATGAAAAATACAGATGCATAGTTATCCTTTTACTGTATATTGTCTATTGACGTGTGAAAGATGGTAGCAAGCTCTCTTTCCAGAAGTCTTGTGAGGCAAATATTTGCCTCTTGCCTACTTTCTAAGTTCCTACCTATCCTGAATTACTTGTAATGTGGAGTGCCAAGTTAATAGCTTGAAGACTTTTCAAATGGGACAGATGGATTCATGGAAGGTAGGTCTGTAAAAAACTACTGACCAAGTTGCAACTTCCATCTTATCAGAAAACATATCTTAGGTAGCAGACAGTGGGAAGGAAATAAAGAGAAGTTGCTATCTTATTCTGCTTTGTGAGTCATCCTTCTGAAAGCATTTACCTGGTCAACGTGGGAAACAATGCTGGAATAATGAGCTTTAACTTTAATTTCTCTGAGCAGTGTTTTACTTGGTTTCATTCTCCAAAGTTTAGCTTTGCCTTGTATATAAATATGTACTAAGCACACCAGAATTATGCAGGCATTGTATTGTGCATCATGTTTTTCTTGGATCCTGGTTGTTTCTGCTCCACTCATTGGAAAACTCATCTTGGAGGAACTGCATATTGGAGCTCAGAAAGATGGGAGATTGCAATTAGTTTAGAATACTCCAAGCCTCAGAGGTTTATATCTGAGAAACTTCAACACATTTTAATAATACAAAGGCATCAGATAAATTATAAAACAGTCCTTGAAACTGCTAAAGGGGGATAAGTGTCCCCCTCTTTTGTTCACCACACAACTGATACTTCGATGACAGAAGGCACAGAGTAAACAAGGGAAGCCATCTATTACTTTGATTTTCTGCTATGGAAAGTTGTGATATTGAAGCTGCAAGTCTTGTGCACTTTTTCTTAAAGGACTGGCTATTGTGTTTGGAATGAGGTATACAATAGCCTCCACAGTACACTTCTATGGCTATGCTAAGATAATGGCTATCATTACTATATCTTTGTCCAGGGACAATTGTTCCACATCCAGCCTGAAATTGCAAATTGCAGGATTGTTTAAGGAGGGAAAAAGCTGCTTTTGTGGCTATATTAATGCTCTGTATTACTTGCTTCTGTTGGGAAGCCAGGATGTTTGTGTTATTAATCATTTACCTTACTTTACATTTGCTAAGAGGAAAACCAGTTTGGTGTAGTGGTTAAGGCATCAGGCTAGAAACTGGGAGACTAGGAGTTCTAGACTCGCCTTAGGCATGAAGCCAGCTGGGTGACCTTGGGCCAGTCCCTTTCTCTCAGCCCTAGGAAGCAGGCAGTGGCAAGCCACTTCCAAAATCTTGCCAAGAAAACTGCAGGGAGTTGTCCAGGCAGTTGCCAGGAGTCACCACTGACTTGAAGGCACCATAAATAAAATACCTGCTAAAACTGCACAGTGAACCTGTGGGCAGCACCATATTCTTCATGAACCCTTTCTTCACTGACAGACAGTGAGGTTTTCAACTCCTGTGAGCGGAAATGTGGCCTTTCACACATTATCTTAATGTGCTTTTTCCTTAGTCTAAATACTGATCTTTTGTCTCCAAAGACAAAAATGAAAGCAAAGGCCACTTCTAAGGGAGAGAGGACTGAAAGCTCTGCTTGCCCAGCATGTGAAACTCTAAACTCTGTTTAACGAACTATGCTAGCTAATACAAAAATTAATCAAACTACAGGGTGTATTACTGTGTTGTGTATAATCACAGCATCATGTCGTCATGTTAAATTGTGTGTGTGCGTGTTGGCTTAATTTGTTATATTAACACAGCCATTATTTTTGTTAACCATAGCTTATGGATTAGCATGTGCAAAAGTAACCAGTGCGTCAATTACCACTTAGAGAAGAAAGCAGAGTATGCTGTTGATTTCAGAGCAGAGAGTCTGCACCTCCTTTCTTTAGAAGAAATTGACTGACTCTAATGAGACAATGAATTCTACCCAGTGTTTTCTTGCAAACGCTGACTGAGCTCTTGAAGCCACAAAAGTGGGAAATATTATTCTGAAATACCCTCAAACCATGTTGCAAATACAACAAAAGCAGACATCACCACCATAAAGCTGGTGGTTTGCTGTTTGAGTCTTTCCCCCAAAACTTTCCCTAGAAAGCCAGAGTTTTACAGAGTCCATTTAGCTCTCACCTAGTTGGCCTTAAGATATTGCTACTCAAGGAGGCATCTGAATCCTCTATCTTCCATGCTGCTGGAGGCAATACGAGCCTATAATGACAAATTATATCATTGCTTTCCTATAGGTAGTTGAAAGAAAGAAATACAGCAACAATACAGCCTTAAATCAGTGGAAGTTTCCCCCTCCCCGCTTTTGTGGATTCCTTTTAGAATAAGGAAACCACGTCTATCTCTTCTTGCAAGGAAATCTTTCACGAAGCAGTTGTGCAAGTTGCAAACTGCCATTTCTTCTGTCAGATGGCACCTACATTGCTGCCATGTATGTGCATAAACACACGTGCCCCGAGAACTTTTGGCACTCATTTTTAAATGTTTACTTTTTAGACAGGTGAGGAAGAAAAATGTACTTCTGCTGCATTAAAGCAAATGAACACCCAAAGTATGAGAGGAAAGGCAAGGGTGATGGTTGAACCAGTACTTGACCTAAAGCTTGCAAGTTGGACTTAGATTACTAGTGAAGTATCTGATATGGCTGATCTTTAAATACAGTATATGTCTTCATTCTGTGACATTCTTGTCTTTATACATATTTGGAAGGATTCTTGGAGTCTGGTCATTTTTGTATCCACCTGTAATTCATCATAGAATAGCTGAAAAATGGAAGTCATTCATGCAGTAAAGAAAACCACTACTTTAGAAAGAAAAGAAGTTGCCCCATTTCATATTGAAATCCACCAAAAGAATCATGATCAGATACAGTATTGTTGATTAGCTACCTTATTTTCTGTCCAGCATAAAGGTCTGAAGGAATGTTTCCAATAGAATTTTAACTTGTAAAGAAAGAGCAGTAGGGTAGCGTCGTCCTATAACACTCGTTGAAATATAGCACAATAAATTAATATGTTTCTAGTAGAACATGGCTGTGCTGAGTAGAAAATAACAAATCTGAATTCTTTAAAAAAAGTATTTTTTAAAAAAATTAAAAGGCGAACATAACTGAATAGGAAGCTTAGTTCTGTGGTGCTTAAAGTAGCATACTGCTTATACGATGGCTGGTGTGGGTCTTCTGGGCTGTGTGGCCGTGGTCTTGAAGTCTTGTCAAGACTTCAAGAACACGGCCACACAGCCCGGAAGACCCACACCAGCCATCGTATGCCGGCCGTGGAAGCCTTCAACAATACATACTGCTTATACGTTGCACATGGATGGATTGTTCCAAGCATGATCTAGTAATCTGTATATCCTTGCAAGGTAAAACCTTCCCAAAACATCTGTTACCGTGATTTAAAGCACTTAAGTGTTGGGGAAACCATTTTTAACCCCTATTTGTATGAAATCTTGAAAGAAAAATAAAATCTGATCTTTTTTCCCAGCATGTCATGCTTTGTGTTTTTCTATATCTCTCTTACCTATTCTTACAATCAGGAACTACTATAATCCGGTAATGTATGTGTCTTAATTTATAACAGTACACATTCGTGAAACAAGGGGCACATCCTAATACAAGTAGGTATGTCAGAGATTTCATTGGAGAAGGGAAGTCAGCGTAAACCAGCTTTGTGAAATAAAGTCAGTTTACTTGGCACTGAAAGAATGTGATGATTTCTGAGCCATAACATATTGGTACTTTTGAAATATATGTAATTTAATTAATGTTATTTGCAGCCATTAGCAATTGCAAAAGCACCATGGACTATAGACACCCCAAACTGCAAGAAAGGCTGAAATAAGTGAAATTTCCTTCTGTGTCTGAGCAAGGAGAGATAATCTTATGACCTTACCAAGGTCAATTTGCCATGACATGTATTGTCTGTCTAATAAACTAGATGAACTGAGCTGTTATTTCTATAGAAACAGAGAACAGCATGTCATCTAAATCCAGGAAGGGGATTAATCTGTGTCTAACTCTGCCTTCTGGCCTTTGGACAAAGATGGGAGGCTAAAATAGCTGTAAAATGGAGCAGCTCTAGCTGTAGCATCTCTTTAGCTCCCTTCCCTTGACCTTCCCTGGATGCTTGTAGAGTAAAATAAAAGCAAACAAGGGAGAGGGGGCTTTCATCTCCAGAGTTGTATTTTTTTAACCCGGAGTAGCTGGAATAATTATGAAAATGCCATGTTAACTGGCTTCCCATCAATATTTCCACAGACTTCACCACACAGCAAAAGCTACTAAAATGCCACTTTTGCAACAACTAACCAAAGCACTCACTGCTTGACAAAGCCTCAAACTGGGACATGGAGTGATTGTAAGCACTGATCGACAACACATAACCGTTGGCAGTCAGTGCACTATGTAGTTAAATTTACATCTGTACCTAAAAGTGTCCTTTATGAGAGAGATTGCTGGTAGATGGTCAGAATGGATATTTCCTCAGAATGAAGGAATAGTTTGGAGAGAGTTTGTTGCATCACTCAGTGAGACTACCATCTTGGGAGTGGTGGCACATTCAACCTCTGCAGCTGACATAAGGATGGGCAACTCACAGTCTGTGGGCAAGGGCATCTGATGAGGGGATAAAGTCAAGATGGCAGCTACACCACAGGATTGAACTTTGTGTCTTTTTTAGAGCCTGCCAGGATAGGAACAATTGGCAAACAGCATGGCTTTATTGTAGGAGTGTCATACAACACATGAGAAAAGGGATGGGGCTTTGTCACATGGTTGTGGCCACCATTCTGACTTCTGACACCCCTCCCAGTGTGGCTGTGCTTGTGAACCATCTGCAGCCCTTCAAACCTCTCCAGATCACAGAAAAAGGGCCAACTTTAGTGATATAGTTGGTGGGGTAAATTAAAGGCCACCAGGCTGAGAAGGTTTCCAACTACTATTCTAAGAGGAGAGGCAAGTGTGAATATCAGAAAGGGGGGCTGAAACAATAGTAGGCATGCATGATTATGACTACTGTGAAGCAAGTTAGTGTGTAATGGAAAAACCTGTCCTTGCTCAAATCATAGGCAATGGAGCCAAACCTCATAGTAATGCTATGTAAAATGCATATATGACCACGATGGAGAGAAACTTGGGACCACACATTTTGGGAGGGGTTTTAATTCTTCCCCCCACACCTATCTTGTCTTCTCATTAAAATATTCCCCAAAAGTGTTAATTTCCCCCAGATGGAAGTTTTCTGCTGCCCTCCCGGGGCAAATGGCTCTGGGGTGTTAAGTTCAATGACACCGCAGCACAGAGGAACGGTTGGCCCCCATTTCCTGCACATCAAAGCACCAAAGCATCTTGATTGGGTCTGTAAAGATGTGATTGGATGCTTGAAGGATGTCACAAACTTTATGCCAGTCAAAAAGGTTTGGGGAAGATTATTCTGTCTTTATATAATGAGGAACTGAGCTCTTTTGCTTTTCCCCATCACCTCTGCTAACATAACATCAATTTCCTTTCTTGCCTACAGCTAATTCTTTGAGAGTCATTTGGGTAATACTGTGATAGTTAAAATGCCACCTAGTGGAAAAATATGCCTCTAGTCCTGAAATGAAACCAGGGTGCAGCAAATTAACAAGAAATGCCATGCCAAAGATGAGTATCATTCCATCAAAACTGAGAAAAGAATGAAGCTCTAAATCAGAGATAAGGGTCTGTTTTTTTTTTTTATGGGTTTCCATTCAAGCCCACTGCAGAATGATTCCATTGCAACAGCAGATAAGGTAAATAATCAAGCTTATAGAAAAGTTCATGTAGGTTTCTAGACAACAATCCAGATTTCAGAGGTGATTTGCTGTTGCTTCCTTTTTTTCAATTTGTCCTAACCTACGGCTCTGAGATTTCCTGGAAGATTCCCATCCAGGTCTGAACCTTCTCAGCTTTTCAAGATAAGCCAAGATTGATGAGGCTCAGTCATACTATTTTCTTAGAGGTACCCTTATTGAATGCCTCCTAATATTGGCAAATAATCCATCTGAATAGGAAAGTTCTCTGTAGATTTATAGGTGAACATAAAACATCAGTACTGGGAAGGGAACAGGATTTATAAGGAGCCTTACCCTTAGTGATTCCTATTCCATTTCTCAGTTTTAAATTAGCAGCTAAAGAAACCATCCCAAAAGAGGCCCCTTTTGTTGCCTCCCCATAACTTTAGGATTGAAAGCATTCCAATGTCTAATAAAGGGACTATATTTTATTTTCTAAAATGACATTTGCCTAGGAGAAATTAATGTAGCAATAGGAATAGGAGTAAATATCTCTTTGTTTCTGGAAAACAATTAGCAACTATTACAGAGATTCAAGTGCAGGCTTAGGATGCTCCAGGTATTGTGCTTTTAGTGGTCTAGCTTCTACATTTCACCAGTTGAAGTTTCCACACACTATTGTTCAGGATATTGCACTCTCAAGCCATATTATTACCCCAGCATGAGTACCTATGCCAGCTCTCATCAGCTCAGAAATGTCAGTAGACGCAACTGTGCAAACACACTCCTTCGCCATTGCTGCCATTTGGGGATCCAGAGAAAACTGGAAGCCAAGGAGCACCCCTAGTCTGTGTATTTGCCCTTTCAGAGAAAGGACAATGCATACAGAACAGGCTGAAACCCAGTTTCAGAGCCTGGTTTCTATTAATCAACACCTAATTGGGATTTAATTTCAGCTTCTCCAGCCTATTACTGATCTTTAGGTATTTATCTAGTGACGCTGTGGATTTGGGGGATTCCTCTCTTATTTGCAGTTTGTCTTATCTCTTGAGTCATGGAGAACTTATTTTGTGGTGCCCTTGTTTTGGCAAGCTATGGCCTAGATTATGTACAAACCAATGGGTAAGATAGAGAAATTCCTATCTTCATGATAAAGGACAGACAAGGTAGAGTTTGTAGAATTCCAGTGCAGTTCATGTCAATTTGAGACAAATTGTTACTCAGGGCAGATGCTTCTAGCCTGTCCTGGCTTAATGCAAAATATTTTGTGAAGTTTCATTCATGGTCATTGCTACAGCAGAGCTCTGCCATGCTTACAAACGGCAGTTTAATGGCAGTCACACCAAAAGGAAGAAAATAACACTTTTGGTGTTTGCTTGCATTGAAATGCCTTACTGAAGAATGGTACAGAACAGAAAGTTTTGCATTCAGTGATCATAAAGATTGTCCTCAGATCAGAGGGATCAGACCACTCCTTATGCCAATCACTCCATTTTGATGGATGGTGAGATCATGATTACTGATCCTTTTTGAAAATGACTAGGCAGTGAGGAGACCAAGTGAGAGTTGGCAGGTAGGCAGGGCAGCTCTCAGTCAAACTGTGTTTGCAGAGATTTACTGGGGGGCTTTGGGAAGGTTTTGGAAGTGATAGGAGCAGAAGTTGCTAATATCGAAAAGCAAAAACAGCAACAAAAGTACAGAATAAGATGCTTATGATGGCTTATATCAGATTCAGATAAGAGGTTCTAGTCCAGCTTAGGAGCCATTAGAATCACAGTCACCAGAATTAATGGTTAGGAGAGGGTCAAGATGGAGTTTGAGGAAAGTAATGTTGTTTTTAATGGTACTTTTATATTATAGTTTCTCTGGGTGTTGTGCAAACAGCTGAAAACTAAAACTATATATAATAGTGTAAAACAGTACAAATTATCAAAACCTAATAATAGTTCTACAGAGGAATCCCAAGAACCAGACCCAATAGGGTTATGCACTGCTTCAAATTTGGTATCTCCAAAATGCAGATCAACAGGGCAGTTGCATGATCCCAGGAAAAAAATACTGCTGACTTCAGAGCCTGCATCGAGTGTTACATTTCTGCCCCTGTGCAGTCCAAAGCACCCTTGGAGATTGAACCCAAAGCACTGCACAGTATTTCCAGACTCTAGCAATTATGCTGGGCCAGCAACAGACCCCACCAACCCTCCCTTGGACCCACTAGAATCTGACCTAGATCAGAATGCTATGAATGGGGAGAATTGTCTCCAATTCATAACATCTTCATTTCTTGTCACTCGCACTCTCACATTAGACAGCTTTTCAGTAGGTGTTAATTTGTCTAGGCCTAGGTCATATAGTGCCCCCTAGTGGTCAGTAGTGAATATGACCATTCTAGACCAGCATCTTCTCTACCAATTGTCAAGAGCACCATTGTCTGAGGTAGAAAGTGTTGGGCTCCCGCAGAGACATGGACAAATACAGCCTGTAATTTTTATTGGCTTCTAGGAAACGATGGCTTTATAACAAAGCTTATTGCTTCTGATATACTATGAAGATAATTCAGAATTTATATCCAGCCAGATTTCAAACCTTTCATGATCTTTTGCAACATTTTCTGAACAGCCTTTTATTTCCTCTTATCTCCAGTCCTTATGATGTCCATTGGTGATGGATGCTTGCTTACATTCTCTGCATTCTTGCTCACCCATTCAAATAAATCCAACAAATTAGGGGGGCTTCTGGGGGAGGAATGGTGGATTGAAGACTGTGGCGAAGAATGAAGAACTGGTGAGTTAACCAGCTCTTTGGAACCTCTCTGGACAAAGAGAGGATGGGAGATTGCCTACATGTGCTCCAGATGTCTGTTCCTCACAAGGAGGCCACAGCACAGCATCTCCCACGGGTTTGAGTGCTGGGAGATAATGGGAATAGCCATCTTGCTCACAACCATGGCCGGCACCTTTTAAAGGACACTAAGTTTGCTAATCTCTTTCTAATCATTTTTGGAAATTGCTTTTAGCTATTAGAGACCTTCGGAATGACAAGTTTGAAAATGCCAGGTAAGTTTGTCTTCAATCCTGAAAGAAAGAAAATTGTAATCACAAGCTTAAGAATTTAAAGAATTTGAAATAAACAGCAAAAGGCTAAATAAGATTTTGATTTTAGAAAGTTATAAACAGACTAAGGGTCCAGATAAATTTGGAATATAGAAACTTTTAAAATAAGATTTTGGAATTAATTATAAAGAACAAACAGCTTCTTGTGGGAAATAAATCTGTTTTGTGTTTTGCAAGACATAACAAAGATAAGTAATTTTATGATTCTAAAAACTGGACAAGAGAGGGGACTAAAGATTCTAGGCAGAGGAAAAAAACACAAGCCTACATTTTGTTAATTAACTGGGACCTACAAAATGATGCAAAACATTATAACACTGAAAATACTAAAGGAGAGTTTTGAAGAATGGAGACAGTAGTCACAATATCAATATTATCAGTCATGATGTCTGCCTCTATGGATAGATTATGTCCAAAGATGTTATTGAAGAAATGACAGATGTGGAACAAATTTTATCTGACAAGATAGATATGGTAGCAAAAGTGGATTTACAAATGAGAGACTTGGAAAAGGATGTCTCACTGGATATATACAAGAAACTGGCTGATGTTTTAAAAATCAAAAGAGAAATGCAAATGATACACCAAGAAAATGACCTGGACAATTTTTTTCCTATTGGATTTACAAAAGAGTCTTGTTAAAGCCTTGAAGAACTCTGTACGATGGGATAAAGAAGAAATGAAGAGAAATCAAATCCTACAACAATATTTGAATGAACTAAAGATTAAGACTATTAAAAGTAAAAGGAAGGAATATAAAGTTGGTTTATTTGATCAAGGTTAAAATAAGATATGTTGTTACTTCTGGCAACCCTTTATGGACTTTCTGACGACACCAAAACTAAAAAGATGATGTTTTATGGATTTGCCTATAAATAAGAGATGGGATATAGGATGAAGAGATAAATGTTTGTAACCTTAGAGGGGGTGAAGAGTCACTAAATTTGTTTATACTTGTGATGAAGGTTGGAAGTCACTTCTTTATATATTTCTTTTCTCTTTATTGCTTTCTTTTTCTTTTCTCTTTTCTCTTCTCTCTTTTTTCCTTTTTCCTTGTATTTTTTACTCTTTCTTTCTGTTCTCTTTAAGTTTAGTTTGCATTAGATTTTACTGTTATAATCAAAATTCTTAATAAAAATTATACGTAAAAAAATAAGTCCACCAAATTAGGCTGGAATACTAAATACAATACTTACTTTGAATCTTTGATTTTCCAAATCATATTCTAGAACTGGGAATATGGCAAGAAGATCACCTTTGGACCAAGGTGGACGAGGAAAGGTTACTTTTGGAACATCAGAGCTGGCTTTTCAAGCAGGTTTGGAAGTTTCCATGTAACTGTACTTTGCAGCTAATTCTATGAATTTGCATGGAAATATCCTGACAGCAGTTGATAAACTCTTTGCATTACATTTATTTAGCATATTTATAAGACTTTCTCTCTGGGCCTTGACAAAATCAAAATACAGAGTTATTATGAACTGTCTTCAGAGAGAGATTTCAGCCTTGATCACCTCAGAAGTGCTACTAACTGACCACCCTAGGTTACAATGAGACATCACTTCCCAGGAATATTAACTCTATCCTTATCTCTTGTTCTAGAATAGGAATATGCAATATGATCTAACAAATTATGGAATTCAGCAATCATCCCAGTTTTGTGGATAATGCATAGAGATGAAACAGACATAAAGAACAATGGATAATACATTTGCCAGGGGTTTTTTTCTTCCAAAGTATGCATGAAAAATTTAGACTTCCAAATTCAAATTTTACGTTTAACAAGTGCTTTGTAGTTGAAAGCTTTTGCACTTGGCATCTTTTATTTTGATTTTGTCAAGGCCCAGAGAGAAAGTCTTATGAATATGCTAAATAAATGTAATGCAAAGAGTTTATCAACTGCTGTCAGGATATTTCCATGCAAATTCATAGAATTAGCTGCAAAGTACAGTTACATGGAAACTTCCAAACCTGCTTGAAAAGCCAGCTCTGATGTTCCAAAAGTAACCTTTCCTCGTCCACCTTGGTCCAAAGGTGATCTTCTTGCCATGTTCCCAGTTCTAGAATATGATTTGGAAAATCAAAGATTCAAAGTAAGTACTGTATTTAGTATTCCAGCCTAATTTGGTGGACTTGTTTTTTACGTATAATTTTTATTAAGAATTTTGATTATAACAGTAAAATCTAATGCAAACAGTTCATAATAAATCTACTTGATATAGCTACAGATGGAGCCATTTCAACAGAAATGCTTCTCGCAAGTATGGAGGTGCCTGAAACAGCCCAGAGAAATTTAGTTTATGGACATGGACATGAAGAGTCTGGGGAGCAACTTCCCTTTACAGAAGGAATGGAGTGCAACAAATTCTGCTTTCAGCAATGCTAGTATAAACCCAAGTTGCTTCTGTTACTAGGATTCTTTAGCACTTCAGGCCCCAAGGATCTATCTAGCCTTCTAAAAGCCTTGCAGGTGGATTTCCAAGTCCCTCCAAGCATGACTGAATGCATGGGGAGCAATAATATTAACTATAGTCATTGAACTGGACTGAATTGAATTGGTCATTTTTGCCCTGACCCTATTTGCTCTGGAGGTCCAGCCTCCAATTTCACAGTTAAAGCTCACATAGTCCCCCGCCTGCCACCTATTATGCATCTCTTTTCTAGAATTACTGCAACATGCCTCTTCTACCATAATCTGGAAGTGGAATTAAAATGCTAAGTAATTCTTGTAATTGTACAATTCACATCATCTCTGTTCATAAGCAGGGCTTTTCTCTTGGAAGAGAATTCACAGCTAACTCTCATGTAAAGCATTAAGACATATTCTCCATTCATCCACAAGGATCATGGGAAAACATCCTATCACAACAATGGTTTATATCGTATCCTTTGAGCAGATCAAAGTATTGTTTCCTTATTGCAGAAATGCTTAATAGCCCATTTTGTTTCAAAAAACAACCAGAGGGAAGATGAAGCTGGCAAAAGAAAAAGTGAATCAGGCACAGAAAAATAGGCTTATCAGATATGGGCTGCAAAATTCCAGAAGCAAAACTTGTAACTTCTTCCAGTGATCATCCAGGTTTTTGGAGTCCAGAATCATTTTTTCTACCCTATCATGGAGTTGCATATAGGATCTTTGGTGAGCAAAGCATGTTCTATGAATAAGCTGTGGCCCTTCCAACCTTATTTATATGTTGAGTGTGTATTTCACGCTAATTGTAAGGGAAATTAGAAATCTCTAAACCAGATTATACCTTTATTTGTTCCAAGCAAGCACTATAAAACTGGAGTTAGTTTTTGTGGAACTATCATTGCTACCACCATTCAAACACATTTGCCAATGAGATATTGGTGAAAAAATATTCTAGGCTGTAACACTAGTGTGGATAGTTGCACAAAAGCACCATGTTCCACACCTTCTGCATTTGACAGGCATAGTATAGACAATCTTACAAAGCTACAATAATCTTCTCTTGGCCCTGTTTAAATAAATTACAGTGACAGATGTCCCATTTGTCTAGTGCCAGGCCATCAGCCCCTGAAATCCTATTATGTAGTTTGAAGGAATAAAAATAATCTCCCTAGCTTTCCAGTTCTTTCTCTTCACTACAGCTCCACCAGCCCCTCTGCTAGTTACCTGAAGAATTCTGGGTTGAAGTTTTATGCTGCTACAGAATACCTACGAATCAATGAATTGTATTCAGACTCTGAAGATGATCAACATGTGATATTAGTGTTGCTCTGCAAGGACAGAGTGATAAGAATATCAAAAAGGAATACCTACAAGGTGGAGGCATTGAAGTCTTCTGCTTGATATACAAGACACTGAAGTCATACATCCTATAGCACGCTGCTTTATTTATGCCAGTGTTGGAGAATAAGTTGCATTTTTCCCATACAACTGCAAAAAAAAAGGTGGCTGCTGTCTCCAAGACTGACCCTTTTCCTCTTTGAATTTGTGGTTCTACATTGTTTACAATGCCCCTTCAGTCAGACATCCTCCATGAAGTATGGGCATCCGATGGGTAAGTCTATGTACATTCCTCTTAAGCAAGAATAAACTGTCTTTAGAGTGACATTGGCAATGTAGATGGGAAGTGAAAGTAGATTAATTTATCAGGTCCTTCCATGCCAGCTTCAGTTTTGGAATGAGATAAGACTTAGACAAGACAGCTTCAGTTGACTCCCATCTCTGGGTGAACTTTCTCTTCATCTCTGTGACTATTGTAAATTTGCTTGTCCTCTTCCTCTGGACAAAGAAAGGGAAAATATGTCTTACTGCTACTTGTATGCTCAGGAAGGAAAGTAAATAGTCAGTGGCAGCAAGGGGATGGAGAATCAAGCAGGCCAGTGGGTCCTAAGAATATTGATGCTCACTGGTCCTGAAGTCCTTCTCAACATTCCCCTTCTCATGATTAAAACAATAGGAAGCCCTTCAGGGGTTCATCTATGAATCTCTTGTTTAGAGATTTTCAACGTTATCAGTTATATCATATTTGCAATAAATAATATCTTAACTCCTAATGGTTTCCTCATGTGTTAATTTAGTTTTCCAGTCTTTGAACTGAAAGTTGCTATTCTTTTGTTCTCTCACATCATCCACTTAACAGCCTGACCTCAGAACTGTTTCTGAAAATTGGACATGCAGCTTGATAGACTGAAGAATTTCTCTACTTTTATTTTCCATTAATTATAGCAGAGATCAGTGATGGTACAATTTCATACAATGTTGTGAGTGCCTAAATAAATACATTTTAAGAAATGAAATCTTAGAAGATTTGGCTGTCTCATGAGGTTTTGATCATCTCTATTTTTTAAAAAAATATTTGGAACCTTATTTATTTTAAATTAGATCCTTGGATGTCAGGTTCTATGTCATCAGTGGACCCAGGAGTTATGGGTATTGTTTATTATTGACAAGAATGAGCAGAAGTGAGGTTAGAATGACATGCGTTTATTGGTACCTAAAGATTACTTAACTTGTCTACTAATTAAACTTCCATATACCCCTGGGAGAAAAAATTAACAACTTTAGGCCACATTGGTATGTACACAGTTTTAAAGCTACTGGTTTACTACAGCCATGGCAAACATTAAATTGAAGTAGTTTGGCCTGTTGTGAAGGGGCGAGTTTATGCAGTATTATGCAGTCTCCCTGATCCAGTGCCTCCAAGTGTGTTGAATATCACCCCTATCATTCTTAGTGTGGCCATTCTATGCTGACAGGCAAGGATGGGAATTGTAGTTTAACATATCTCAGGAGCACCAGGTTTAGAAAGCTGGATTAAGACAG
Source organism: Python bivittatus (assembly GCF_059951505.1). NCBI lineage: Eukaryota > Metazoa > Chordata > Lepidosauria > Squamata > Pythonidae > Python > Python bivittatus. The sequence goes on along the minus strand of NW_028277098.1, from coordinate 55,120,054 downwards.
AAGAAATCCCTGGTTTCCTATCCCTCCTACTGGATAGGAGATTACTGGTTGGACCCCCATCTCTATCATGAACTCACCAGGTAGAGTCTCTCAATTTAAGTCCCCACCCACTCACCCACCCATTTGCAGTATGGAATTACTCACCTAACTTGCAGGTTTGGTATTATTATAAGTTTCTATTGGGTGTAAATTTCTCTGGACCATCCAAATGCATTTCATAAATGCCAGAAAAGACTGTGATAGGTTTTTCCACCTAGAAATCCATAGAGTTCCTAACATTTGTTGGAGCCCCAGTGTACGAACTGCCCTGAGTTCTAATTATTGTAACTTTGGGTCTTAAACATAAATATACTGAGCACTATCCAGTGTGGCATTATCCTAAATATACATCAGCCTCACAAAGCAGTCCAAACTAAGAAACCAATGCTATATAGGTCAGGACTACTTTTATTGTAACAACCAAGTCTGAATGGCTTCTCCCTTTCCTCCCTTTATCTTTGTGTGAACTAGGGAGGGATTGTCTGAGATGTTTTCTCACATTATTTTCTTGGCCTGGGCTCAAGCCCCATTTATCTTACCATTGCCTTGATATCAGCTCTTCCTCCTATCCGTCAAGACCATTTCCTTTGCCCTCTACCTTTCCTATATCTCCTTTCTACCTCTAACTACAATTTAGCGATATAAGCCAGTCTTCTCCTGTCTGGGTTCCTCCTGGCCTATTGTGACTAAAACACCCATGATTCCTAGATGGCATGGCCAATAGTGAGTTGCAAAGGCTTACGTGTTTATATCCTGTCTTTCTGCTGCAAAGGCACCATTCAGGGCAACTTAAATATTACTTAAATTATCTTTCATAAGAACAGCAATGTAAGATAATCAAGCAAAGAGTCAGGCAGGACCAGCTATTAAAAATAAAATAGAATCATAGAGTTGGACACGTGTCCCTGACAGAGAGCTACCCAGTCTTTGCTTGCACACACCCAGCCAAGGGGATCTCACCACATTTCTGGTTCACCAGCAAAACAGTGAAACTGCTTTTACTAGTAGGATTTTTTTCTAATATTCCTCCAGAATCTGCCATCAGATAATTCAAATCCATTAGTCCCTGTAGGGTACTCCTCAACAATAGAGAAAATAAGAGCTTTGGGGCTGATCCAGGCTTAATTATACCTAGGGAAACCCAACTTTAAAAAATAAAGCATAAATCAATCATGATTCACTTAAATCTCAAGCCTGGATCCAAGACAATTTCTGGGCTCACATACTGCATTAAGCTATGGTTTGTTTGTAAACCATAGCCCAGCTAGGTTAATACATCACAATGCCTTAAATCATGGTTTACTAACCATAGAGCTTGGGTTTATACATGATAATCTGAAACCAAACCAAACATATTAAGGTTAAATGGAGTATGTGACCATCTAACAAAAGTCTGCTGTAATGAAATGGTTTGCGATATATTATGAAATCTTCCCTTAATTTTTAAAATGTTGTCTAACTAAGGACAGGGAAGTTAATCTATTCAATCTGGTTTGGATCCTGGCTTAATCTTTGAGTTCAATAGATACTGCAGCTATGTCTGAGAAAATTTGTACAATGCAGATTGTACATATTGTCTCTCCTTCACATCCAACAATCTGCTAGATTCATATTCATTTTATGCATATTTAAATAAAGAGGTTCCGCCCAAAAGCTTTTTAAAAAAATCAACATTGCTCAACCAACAAGCTTTACAACAGCTCCTCTTCAGTCTGTTTAGTAAGTGCGATAAAAGAGCTTTAACCACCCAGCTAAAATTAATCAGTGAAAGGGTGAACTCCCCCCTTGGGAAGAAGAGTGTAAAGTTGGAATAAGATAACCAAGAAGTTTTTGCTCCACCAAATATATTTCTATTGATAGAGCATGCAGAGCAAGGCTGCTGAGGAAGAACAGAGTAGGAAAGTGTAATCTGCACAGATCTGAATGGCCCATGGAGGGCAGCAAAATGTTTGCAGTCCAGATATGGTCTGTGTGTGGGGAGGCAATGCTTCCAAACTATGTTAGGTTATCAGCAATACTCAGTTCTTTGGGTGTCCTGTTTAAAAATAATACTGGTTAGAGCTGATCAGACATAAAAGTTGCAGTCTAACATATAAAGAGGGTAGAAATACTGGAGTACAACATGGATTTATTGCTTCACATTGGCACACCAGTTCACAGATGAAGAACATGAACTGGAACCACTGTCAGAAAAGGGCTAAGGAGTATAGGGTGCAAATGTAACAAAATGGGTGATGGTTCTACCATGTGATTGCCTGGCTGTAGTATCACCTTCTGGCAACAAAGGTTCCTTTTCATTGGTTGGACATTATTTGTGCTGTGTTAGTAATGTCTGCAGTGCCACCTGCTGGCACAAGCAGGTTTCACATTTAATCCTCAGACATTAGTTATTTATTCTTTGTGTGGGTTTGGAGGCTGAGCAGACGGAGGTCTGATTTATTCTTAGATGAGAAGCTTCCAAGGAATATGCCGCCTAGAGTCACATACAAGTGAGATAGGCAGCTTTATACATTTAATAAATAAATAATAAAATAAAATAAAATAATAAAAATAAAAATAAAAATAAAAATAAAAATAAAAATATTAGGGTTGTAGGCTATGGCGGGCAATTGAAATAAAATCCCAGAACAAGGCAGAGTCAAACCCCTTCTGTTCCATACTGGTATAAAGGAAATGACATGGACATCAACTGTAAGGATCAAAATTGACTTGAGGGCCCCTTTACCTTCTATTTCTGGAGGGTGCAATGGCCCAGGTTTGTCCCATAAACATTTTCACCCTCCAGTTTAAAGTCGGTCTTCCTAATGGTGTTTTCTTTATTCCCCTTCCATTAGTGCAAATGAGGAACCTGTGAACCCTCCATCGCAGAGACTTAATAAACAGGTAGGAAAAATCTTCCCACCCAAACTTTAGTTTGATTATTCGGTAAGCCACATGTGCCTAAGCACATTTTGAGTTTCTTCGCTTACACATTGTGCAGATCTTGAGGTTAGAACGCCCATTTTCACCATAGTGATGTCTCATGTCTTAAAACGTCATTCAGCTATCCCTGTGGCTGCATTCATTACATCATTAGTGTGGAAATGGCCAATTACTACGTCCCAACCTTTATTTCTTGCATTTCAGTCCCACCCTTCCTTCAATGGGCACTTGCATAAGGTTGTTCCATAACCCACAACTTTATGCTGAGATCAGTGTCCTTCTCACATACACACAGTAATCTTTAGGGGTAGAATTAATCCCTGTTTATCCACAGTTTTAATCCCTGTTTATCATCCTACATTATTGCAACATCTAGCCTCAATTAGATCATAACTACCTTCTGTCTCTTTGCATAGACCTAGGGTTGAGATTGCTAATCTGAACAAATTAATCTCATAAGAGAAGATTGCAGGCATCATTCATATTGCCAAGCCCTTATTTGCAGACTTTGCACCAGCACCATTTTTCAAACATTTATTTCTCAACCACATGACCTGCATTTGATCAGTCACAATTAATTATAGTTTATGACTAATGGGATTGACTGCAAAGTAATCTTGATCCATCTGCTTCCTCTGTGAAGTCTTTCTGAATGACCTTAATCTCAGAGGAACTATGTTGTAGTATTGGAGAACATCTTGTGTAGTCTCACAATCCTTTTTAACACATAATGGGGAAATAACCCTTCATTAAGCCATCTAAAGAGCACAATTTGTGTAAACTTTTGAGAGCTTCAGATCTCTTCATCAGGCAAGATATTACAAAAAGAAGATGGGGTGGGTGGGGGAGAGACTTTGACTTTGAAGCCATAAAGCCTGTGCGATCCAAGTCTGAGATGTTTCACATAGGTTCTAGATTTTGCTGTGATGCAAGAAATAGTACTTCCCATTTTTAAAACTATAAAATCCACCAGCACCAAATCCTCTCTCCATCTTTCACTGAAACACATAGGGTCCTAATCTCCCAATCACATTTATCCGAACTCCTGCATAATGTCCAGGAGAGAGTTAATAGTAAACATCCTTTGATACTCCCTAATAAATGCAGCCAATAGTTCAGATCATCCAACTATGGGTGTATGTGTGTGTGCGTGTATTTGATCATGCGTATACTGCAGCCTTATGCCATTTCCACTGTGAAATAAAGGAAGGCATGTGGGTAGAAAGTGGTGTCTCCTACCTCCACCCCTTATTATGTCATCTAATCGTGGGTGGGTGTGTCAATATTTTCCGCTTCCTTGTATTCGAAAAGAACCTGTATGTTGGATCTATGTAGCTTAAACTAGGGATAGGCACAATAGGTGAGCAATCTCCACCATCTCACCCAGGCCCATTTTTGGTTTCTCTGTAAATCATACCAGCAACATTCAAAGTTCAGCAGCAAACCACCAAGATATAGTGGTGCAAGCTTGCTTGCTTTCCCTCCTTCCCTCTGTATAAAGATAAGCAACCAGCAGCCTTCATAGAACTGTTTTACAGAACAACCTTCCCAACCTCCAAAAACTCTACCAAATCTGGTAGCATCCGCAACACCCCATCCCCCCACAAAAATCCAAATCCAGCCAAAAAATGTGCTTTTCCACCTTAGTTTTAAAATTGCACATCACGGCTTGGAAGACACACGGGTTAGGTATGTAACTACGTTACATTGCATTGCCCACGGGTTTTCTTCTTTACAGAGGACCTTGTAAACTCTGTCCTTGCCTAAAAATCTCACTCTTCTATAGTTTGCAACTCAAGTTGATTAGCAAATTAGCAAAGCCGCTCTAGCCTTGCCACACAAAGAAATGCATGCCCTCCTCCCACAGCAGGCCTCACTCACTTTCAGTGCCTAATTCTTATATCTGACAGTTCCAACATTCAAGCTGCAAAGCAACAAGCCGCCGGATCTGTGCTGGCTTGTTGAAAAAGGCTCTTGCACATCTGCAGTTGGAGAGGAATAATACCTGGTCTTGCTATGACATAAGCAAATGAAATCATAGTATTTTCTTTAACTTCTAGTTTGAGATGCAATGTTCTGTCTCCCTGCTAGTGATATCCTTACCAGATCAGCTTAATAAACAACTTCTTGTTTGTTTCCTTCTTTGCTACCAACTGGAATTCTGACTGGTAAGTTATTTGAAGGATCTTCACCACCTTATCCAACAGTGCTGCTTCAGCTGCAAACATACCTTGCATACTTATGAGGAAGAATCTTTGGTTACGGAATGGAATCTTCTAGAGTTTATTATTGTCACCTGTTTTTAAATCAGTAACTCTGTAATGGGATTATGTTATATAAACCCTGCCAGCTGAGCTCAAGAAAGCAGGATGTTATTGAAAATGTTAGCGAGAAGTTAAGATTTCTTACCATTTATCATATTAGCACTCTTTAGATACTAGTTTCATTCAGACGACGGGTGCTCCAGGTGTTTTTGTCATGCCTCAGCTTCCTTCTCTAATCAGTAACATGCCTATGTGCTTTTAAAGTTATTGATGCAAGAAAAAAAGGAGATAAACATTATATTTCTTGGATTTCATCGAGAATGACTGTCAAATATGGTCAGATATAAAATACAGGATATCAGATATTGACCCCAAATACAGGAATTGGATATACATCATCAGAATCCATGGTGGAGGGTTTTCAGTGCAATTCTAAACACATTTATGCAAAAGCAGATTTCACTGAGGACACACAGAACTGCAGCCTAAAGCAAAGTCAGATTTCTTGCAGTTGTAATAAACATTACCTCAGAGAAATGTTAAAGCTCCATTACTTGTTATCAAATGCTGAGATTCCCTTGGTAATGGCTGACATTGAAAAAATAGGCATTATCCTGGTTAGATGTCAAAGATACCATCTCAGTCCTCATTGGGGCTATTTAACAGCCCTTAATAAAAGTTGTCCATGAAATAATTATGAAGCATCTTTGCCATATCTGGGACAAGTCATTTCTACTTTTCTGTGCCACATTTCAGATTGTTATTTCAGTGTGCCAGGGTACTGGAGAGAGATTACCAATTCAGTCTCTTCAGCTAATTTTGGTCTGCCTTCCAATGATTGGGCTGAAATGTAACTCTTCCTAGTTGAATTAGACACTGACTTCACATATGTGTTCCTCTGTGCTGGGTGGATTTCACATCTGGAATACATACTGAGTTTACACAACACTATCTTTGTGTTATACAGTTTTATGGAAACCAGATTAATGAACACAATTGTTGAGTTCACATAATAAGTTATGCCCAGACAAACAAACAAAAGAAATCATATTATGAGTTAATATGATGTCTTGGTTCACACACCATATTAAGAGAATGGCTGAGATGCCACAACACACTGAACCACAAACTATCAAACTCATTTTAACGTACTGTAGTTCAGTATGTGAGGCAAATCTACCCAATGAGTAGTAATTCTCAGCAGAACTGGTGGGGGTATAGAGCAGGTAACTAGAATACATAATAATATTTATGTAATCTTAATGTTTTTCCACAAAACTACCTGGCAAATTCCTATATACCACATTATTACATACATGTATTTTACACAATATATCTGAAGAGTGATACATATCCGTTAGTCTATGGAAGAATTCCAGCTGATACAATAAGGCCAAATACAATCCATATTACTTATTATGACTTACTATGAAACTGAATAATTTAGTTCTCCATAGGTTTCGTTAGCCATCCAAGTAGGGCTAATGTTTGTGCAGCCCAAAATAATTCAAGGCTCATGAAAGATGGGTGGTGTTGGCTCTGCCCTATTCATTGCTGTTCATAACTGTGTAGTTTCACTAGGCATAGCTTGGCTATCAAAATCTGGATGACCACTAGATGGTAACAAAGAGATACCTAAAACTTTAACTGATTTAATGGTTGCAGATTTTCACGGCCCTCGTATAATATGTCTACTTTCACCACATTTTCTTTTGTCTTCTTAATTGGAAATGAAAAAATGCCCAATATCATTTGGGATGACAAGAGCATATCTGATCATTTATATTTTAATAAACATTAACTTGAGTTGAAAGTAATTATTATCATTGCTTTCATTATCTTTATTCTTATTTGTATTTATTTTTGCCCTCCCACTACCTCCTCCTTCCTCTTCTTTTCTTCTTCTTTAAATTTCTAACCTTGATGGTTAGGAAGAAAACCATGATAATGTGATTATGGCTTACTTCATATGTTTTGAAAAACCAGTAACTATATTAAAAAAAATCTTTTTCACCAACTCATAATTTTAGAGGCACCATCCCTGGATTTTTAGCTTGTGGGATTGGCAGTAGTACAGTAGATTGGTTTTACATATTGGCTGCTTTGTTTGTTTGGAAACATGCCCATGGTTGCAAGCCTCTCTGAAACTACTCATTTACTCCTCCTCCCAGTATTGTTCATTTGTGAGTAGGCCTAAATTATGGTATCTTTTCACACTTTGCAATCATAAGGGACTGGTTTGTTCTTAAGTTTTGATTCAGAACCATCCCTCACATCTCTCTCTTTTTTTCAGGCAACCATTATGAATTATATTTGTGTGCAAGTGGACACACATTAACAAACACAGAAGCATCCACACACATGCCACTGTACATGTTCTCATAAATATAGGTCAAAAATGCCAAATAAACCAGTGATTTATAAATTCTGCCTTCGGAATAAATTAAACATTAATTTTGCTTTTTTGGACCAATGATTCGTATATTCATGCATTTTTTTAAATAATAAAGGCTAGATAAATACACCAAAGGCAGGAATGTTGGGAACATATAGCTAGTGAGAAGAAAATTGTCACAGCAGAGCAAGATTTACAGAATCTTGTACTGATTTTAACTTCTGGTTTGAGAAGGAAGGAAGGAAGGAAGGAAGGAAGGAAGGAAGGAAGGAAGGAAGGAAGGAAGGAAGGAAGGAAGGAAGGAAGGAAGGAAGGAAGGAAGGAAGGGTTTTAGTGGGTCCCAATATACCAAGGTCAGCTCAGGTATCAATGGCCTATTCACTGATGTCCTGATCCCCTGCCACTCTCTAAGTGGTCCTTTGTCCCCACATAACTGTGGTGTTCTGAACCTCTGCTTGAACACTAATTCTTAGTGCCCCTTTATACTTGCTATCAAACACTTTGAAGCAGAGGTTCCAGAGGTAGAACGTTTGATATCCATAGCATGTGCTTAATTACAGAGGTCCATCCCACATATGATAATGCAGTAAAAGCCCACATTTCCTCTTTGAGTATTGTACAGCAAGTTGGAAAAAAACCTGTAGAGCTTTCCAATAAATGCCCATATCTGTCATCAGGACTTCCTTCCTATGGTCAATACCAAAAAAAAGGGAAGCAGAAGTTTATTAATACAGAAGTACCCTATTTGTAGGAGGACATGGATAGCATTTGCTATGTAGCCTACTTATCATACTCTGAAGTTATATAATTCAATGTAGAGACCATTTTATCATCAAGATACTGCATTTCCATCACTTTTACAGCCTGTGTTTCCTCCTGCAGCCACCCATCTGCTGGAGCAGAAGCTGAGGAAGAAATTGAAAGAAACTACACTGGAAGCAAAGCCTAAAAAATCCAGAGTGAAAAAACAGGAAAAATCAAGCCCTGCAGAAGAAGCCAACAGTGTTCCAACTGAGAGTAAGGAGAGCAGCAATCGTTCACTGTCATACCAGAAGTATAGATATTGGTCCATGAAGAGGACTCAGAGCTGTTATCTTCTTTTTGGCAGCAGACAGGCGTAGAATCACTGAGATTTCAGGTCATCATGCTGGCAATTAGCCTGTGGGGAAGGGTGACAGGGGAAAGATGGCTTAGCCACACTCAGTGAAGTAACCTCCAGACTTCCTCATTTTCTCCCAAGTTTCTGAAAAACTGACATTTTAGTACATAGACAAAATGTTTCTTTTCATCAGAGCATTTGACAGATGAAAGTTGGATTGCTGATATTTTAATTTTTAAATTTACTAATTAATTAGTATTTATTAACTGCACAGGTTAGATTCATATGCCACCTTTCCTCTAGAACAGCGTTTTTCAACCTCTGCAACTTTAAGATGGTTGAGTGTTTCTCAGCCTTTAAGACCCATGCTGGCTGGGGAATTCTGGGAGTTGAAGTCCACACATCTTAAAATTGCTAAGGTTGAGAAACACTGGACTAGTCCAACACTTTAGCCACTATACATATTGGTTCTCCATGAAGTATTTTATTTAATGAGCTAACAAATATTTTATGATAATAAAATACATTTTTGTGCAAGTTAATTGCAAAGTGCAATAAACACACGATTGTATCTGCCAGATAAAAAGATCAGTGTATACATTTAGCACATAAAGGAAAAAGAAACATAAATAGCCAGATCAAGAGCCTCTATATAGCTCTGTACAATCATACCACCAGGAGGTATAGACATGATGGCAACCTTACAAATTTACTTGTTGATTGTTTGAATTCTTTCATTCTTATTAGGTCAATGTGGAATGGAATGCAGAAGAAAAATCAGATCTATTTAATATCTAAGGAAACCCAGCATCTGTATGACATTTAGGGAAAAGATCATTTAAATTTTGTAGGTGAAAAGATGGAACTTTCAGCCAGCTATCTGCTACTGTCTCATCTAAGTAGAAAACAAGATGGGACAATGGCAGAAAAGAAGATCCATATGTCAGAATTAGGTTCCAGCTGAATCCCTGTAGAGTAGGGAAGAGGCCATTTAAAGAGTAGGAGCGGCTGAACTTCTCCCCTGCCAATGAGTTTACACTGCCCCAAGAACTGAGATGTTTCTAGTTTTACTGGTAAAATGCTAAGACCAGAAGTAAACTCTGCCCAAAGGAAAGAGTACTTACAGAAAGGTATTTTCAGTGTGTAAATCTTGATGGGAATGGCCTTCTACCTGCTAGTGTAGTATTTTAGATCGCCTAATTTTATAGGAATCTCTTCTGAATCAAGTTAGAAAATGTTGCTTTCCTGTCTAGTGTGGCCTTAAGGGTGATCAGCTCCCTATACTGCAGATACCGTATTCTGGTCAGATTCATCCAGAAGAGGGCAGACGCACATTAGGCAGGGCACATGCAAAATATCCTCTAGCAGCTGGGACATCACCATCTTTTTGTCCCAATAATCAACACTGCTCAAGAGAAGCACAGGGCAATCCCATCTGATCCCAAAAGACAAGGTGTTTGCTGCTTTTCCAAAGCCAGCCCATTCTTCAAAGCCTTCCCATTGTCTGCCTGTGTTATACCTCATCCTTCATTTCTCAAATACCTGTCTTGACCCTAGTGTCTCTTCCTAAGCTGTTATCAGAAAAGTGAGAAAAAATAAAAAGGAGAAGCCACAAGAACATGGTGAGAAAGACACATATGCCAAATTCATTAAGGATCCCAGAAAAGAGAAGGAAAGGCCTTCTTCTCATTTCAGCGTGAGGAAGACACCAAAAAAGAAACACGGTAAGGCACCACCAGCTCCTGCATTCTGTGTTTCAAGAAAGGACATTTCTATAGAGCAGCCCCATCTCCCACTTCAAACCCTCTGCAGGAGTTTCAAGCCGTCGCATGAGTGTCGTCACTGCTGAATGTCTAGTCTGACCATTGGCCAACTGAAGGGTATACACACACATACACAGGCACCTAGGCAGAACTACATCCCTTCCATTGCCCTGTTTGCTTTCTTGTGGCAAAAAAAAAAAAAAGCAGATGCTACCATTGTTCACTGTTTGGAGGAGAGGACAGCAAACCTGGCCCTTTCTACAGCCAGGGAAAACAAGGAGGAATCATGCCACAGCATGATGGTGGCTTAGCTGCAGGAAGAAGGAAGGAATTTCCAGGAAATGGGTATTGGGATGAGGTGGGAGTTCTTGTCAATAGGAAAATGCTCACCCTACAGCTGCAGAGAAAATGCTTGGTGTCATGAATTTCTATACAGATGTAGTAATAATCCAACCCTACTCCCCTTTGGTTGGGTCTGTTTCTTTTGAACAAATTATGTTCTTCCAGTCCTGTGTTCCAATCAAGAGCCCCATCCCAGCAGGTTTCAGTAATACCAACAATGTCATATTTGTTCTTCACCTCGCGCATGACTTCCTCTTCTCCCTATTTGTTCCCCATACTCTGCACATTTGTATACAGTGTTTTTCAAACTTGGCAACCTGAAGATGTGTGGACTTCAACTCCCAGAATTATGCTGGCTGGGGAATTCTGGGAGTTGAAGTCCACACATCTTCAGATTGCCAAGTTTGAAAAACACTGGTGTACAGGCAAAACATTTTTTTTCCAGCTGTAGATTTCTCTTTATCAAAGAAACTCATCACAAATGTGGAAACTGCACTTTTCCAACATCATGTTTGTTTTGGAATATTTAAAGATGTTAATTTAATCTCCAACCTGATGAAACTGACAAATCCTGAAAGTATAGCATTTCCCCAATCATAGGTGTCTGCAGGGTGTGGTCAAAAAAGTCAAAATGGCAGCCAGGACAGTGTGATCACAGATAAAAAACAGGTGGAGCACATAAAAAACAGGCTGAGCATCAACCACACCATTGTGGCCATCATCTTGTGTGTTTTGACCACACCCTGTGGACATCCCTGCCCTAATCTATCCAGTAGCATAAGTGGAGGGAATGTATCATGCAAATGAGATAAATTTAATTGTGCACACTTCGCAGAAGCCTGTGAATAAATCCTTCATCATTATAATAATAGCTACTGACAGACAGAATAGGAACATTCTTAGCTCCAAAACTAAAATAATCTATTTGTATGTAATATTTTACCTCTGTTTTTTTCCATTTCAATAGCTTTGAAACCATCGCTTCTTCTATTTTCCCTCTGTTAACCTCTACTTATTCAAACCTCAAACTTTTAGCGGATTCTGAAGATGAAGTGGAAGAGGATGAAGAGGAGGAGTTTGAAAGTGATCTACCAAAAATACCCAAAAGAAAGATCCTCAGAGATATTCCATTGGTCAAAAGTAAGGGGAGGAAGGCCAAAAATAAAGGTGAGTTTGAATTTCAGAGGCCACTTATGGACCATAGACAAGTTGGTTTAGATGTGGTTTCCATGCGTTTTCTGTAGTTCTCTGAGGGATACTAAAACTGTTCCCAAAAAACTTTTGGGAAACCATACCCATAAGCTGCTACCTGTGGTATAGATATATCCAGAACCAAAAGCTTGTTTCTGTTTTCCAGTGCTTGGAAGGAGCATGTTTTTAAAACTGGTTGAAGCTATTTTTAACTATTGCAGAATTCACTTTTTAAACTGCTACTCTGCAAAGTTAGTTAGGAAAAAAGAGCGGAACATTTTTATCACACAAGAGGACACCAGCAAATCCAATGTTGTGAGTAGGCCTAAGATTCCACACATCATGGGAAGAGATTCACAACAGCAAACACTGAGCAGATGTAAAATAAGCAATCTCTTTCCTCCCCTACAACTAAAAGCATAACTTCCTCTCTCCCATCACCTAAATAATGTTTATTTATTTAGCCACATTTATATCTTATGCAACCTACTCCTTGTGACTCCATTTGGCTTACGATATATAAAACTATAGCATATGAAAATGAAATTAAAAGTGATTAATAAATACAATGACTAACTACTGTTCATAAAAGCTATTGCTACACTTACAAAGACCTTTCTGCTCGAATGCCCTTGGGGAGAAAACATGTTTCTGAATGCTGCTCCCAAAGAAGGGGACTACTCCTGAAGCAGTAATGCAGTTGAGCCCCAATCCCCAATTTCCTTCAGGGTGGACACCCAATGCATTCTCTCTCTGTTAGACGGTGCAAGGTGAACAGATTGTACTTGGAGAACATGGCCTGAAATGTAACGAGGGTCCATGCTGTACTGGCCCAGAAAGCTACTGACAACCAACACAGCCCGTGCAACAGATGTGCAGGATTAACTCCGCTCAGCAAGCAGGCAGACACACACACACACTCTACCCGCCGCAGTTTCTGAGCTACTTTACATGAAGCAAATTGCAATCTTCTGGGAGATGACAAGGGCATGAGTCACAGTCTTCAGCACCTCATATGTAGTATAACCTTAATAATAGAAGAAGACTTCAATTAAAAATGTTATTGTTCTTCCCGATACATACTAATGACTGTAATGATACTTGATTGCATAGTGATATCACTCAGATCTTTCATGCAAAATACCAGTGATAAATCATTTTCTGTTTGAAAAACTGCTTTGTTATTTGGGTGAGGGGGAAATGAACAAATGGAAGATTGCAAAGAGGAGTAAATGATAAAGTGTATGACTTAACAAATGGAAACAAACAAACAAACAAAAATGGTTGTATATCTGTAAAACTAAGAGGAAGGGGAGGAGATAACAGGATTGAATGAAAGTGGTCTGAGTTTGTGGAATGGAATTAATTAATACCTACAGGAAAGTGAAGGTATAAGTTTAATTACGAATGAAAGGCCTAAAAGGTATGTCAGAAAGTACCTAGTTTGTTGTGACTGTGCATGAAAGTAGGAATCAATAGATTGGAAATACCTGAATATTACGTTCCAGTGAATGATGATATTGGAAGAACCAAAGATGAGTTTTGTAGCAATTATGCAACTTTCTGAACGAATGCTATCTGGGGGTGGGGTGGAGGAAATATATTCTGTTAGGTGACATGAATGAGAGAGCACAGATAAAATGATTAGATAGTTCAGAGACCCAAGAATGAATGAGAATCGTGTCTGTGGAATATCTGCATAAAGAAAGGTCTGCCTGTTTCAAATATGTGTATCTGTAGAAAAGGAAGGAATATAAATTTTAAAGTGTGATTGATTTGATTGTTTATGATGAAGGATTGAGAGAATTAATGAAGGATGTAAGAGTGATGAGAGCTCTGGATGTGAGAGATGATTTGTTGGTAGTGTCAGGAGAGGATCTTGTGAACAAAGAACACCGAAGAAAAAAAGAAGTGAAATGAACTAGAATGAAAGTTAAAAGATGTATGAATGCTGGATTTTAAAAAATTGGTAAATACATTAATCTCCCAACAGGATCAATGGAAAGTGGGCATAAGAGGAAGGGAAAGCAGCTTGGAACAGAGTGAAAATAATTATACTACACGGTGCCGTAGAAGTGTGTAGAGTTATAGTGATGGACAATATGAAAAAAGATGCTTGGTGGAATTAGAAAGTGAAAGAAGCTGTGGATGAGGAAAATGCCTGTAACAGAATGATAGTTAAAAATGAGAACAAGAAAAAGGAACAAGATTATTTAATATGTATATAGAGAAGGTAATTGCAAAGAATTTAATCAAAGAGATAAATAACAAAATGCAGAGCCATTTTGATGGAAAAAAGATTGTTCCAGAAGTAGGTGAAGAGGATTAAACAAGAACTCTCCAACAGAGTGTATGACATTAAAAATAAAAGTGATAAAATTATTTGGGATGAAACTGAAGTGAAGGAATGCTGGAAGGAATATTTTAGAGATGTATTGGGATGATTGTGATACAGTATGTCTAAAGAGTGGAATTGAAACCAATACGTCTTTGTAACTAAGGAAAAAAAAGAAAATACCTAAACACTGTGAGAATGTTGAGAAATTATAAGACTGAAAATGTGCTGGTGTAATTGGGGAAATGTTAAATTATGGAGGTGGTTTGCTTATGAAGTGGCTATGTGGCTCGTTTGATGTATTTGTGAAGCCTGGACTTGTGCTTGAAAATTGACTGTTGTTCCGCTGCACAAAGAGTGAAGAGTGTAGCAAGAGTGACCGTAATAGCTACAGGGGGACATCTTTCTTTCTTTCTTTCTCTTTCTTTCTTTCTCTTTCTTTCTTTCTTTCTTTCTTTCTTTCTTTCTTTCTTTCTTTCTTTCTTTCTTTCTTTCTTTCTTCTGCCTTCTCTCTCTCTTTTCTTCAAATACCATATTCTCTCAATCAGTATTTTCAGGGTTCTTCAACAACCAGCAAATTCTGATTGATGTGAAATGACATGATAGCAAGACTAAAAGAATTATCATGAATGTATCATGGCCTAGTATCCTACTTGTAAATCTCTTAATATTTGTTATGCGTCTTTGATAGATACTAAGCCCAGATCAAACAAAGCTTATAATGGTATAGCATGATATATAAATTCAGGTCTCAGTTCATCCAATTCCTATTCTCATTCTTTCACCTTGGACAGGGAACAAAGCTGAAGCTGATGTCAAGGCAGGAACTACAAAGACACTAGAAAAGGATTCAACATCTGTGTTTCAAGTGAATGAGGATAACAAAGGCAAAAATGTCAAAATCAAAGGTGAAAGGTTTTACATCTACAATATATTTGCATTGTTGTCCCTGCAGGCCCATTGTCCGTAAAATGCATCTCTCTGATAATGTGATAATGATACTGAGGTTCACATGATAATGTGGACCATTCAGGATACTAGCTAATGATAATGAGGCAGAGAAGGAATCATAATTGGATTGATGATTATGTGCATGATTCTGTGTACGTATGTATGAGAGAAAGAATCTGGGGGAAGGTAGTAGATGTGACTGCATTTTAAGTGTGTGTGAATAGAAGAACGGGTTGGTGCAATATATGGGAGGATGGGCGAGGAGGATATGGTGCCGTACCTGTGTGTATCCCCTAATAGGCCAGGTATGACTCCACTGACTTCAGCCAAACCCAGTGGCATGCAGCATCTGGTGTATCGTTGCATGCTGCCTTTAGTGGTAAACAGACTGCCCCCAACTGCCTTAGGAAGGTTTACTCATGCAATCCATGGAGCACATTTGTTTCCTATCTTGTTTGATATAAGTGCATGAAAGGTTCAAAATTACTCTGGAGCTACAGAGAAGTAAGCATAAGCAATTCTTAGGATTTATCATGATGCCAATTTTTGGGTCTTGCACAGTCTGAATCCAACATTAAATGACATTACTTGGCTCAGTCCCCTTTTCTGAGGATTCAGGGGAAACTTGGCAATATCTGTTAGGAGATCATGTATTATTAAAAAGAATACAATCGGACCAATTTCTCCCTGGATAAGAACTTTTCACTTAATAACTGTAGATATGAAAAATAGTGAGACAGAAGATGATTCCGGTTCCAATGCCAAGTCAACAACACTGGAGAAGAAGAAGAGTGCAGTGGCAATGTTTCAGGCTGGAGGAGAAGGCCTCAAGGAGAAGAAAGCTAAAAAGAAAGGTAGGTGCAGTATTTGCTGATAGAAACACGGAAAGAAGATATATTCACTTATTCACACAGACTTCACAGTCAGAATGCTTAGTACTGAGGTGCCATCACTGAGAATTTTGAATCATCATGCTCATATTGGAATGGACTTACTGCTAAGATACACATCCTGTCCTTCTCTCTTCCATTCCTATAGACCAGGGTTCCTCAACCTTGGCAACTTTAAGACTTGCTGGCTGGGGAATTCTGGAAGTTGAAGTCCACCCGTCTTAAAGTTGCGAAGGTTCAGGAACCCTGCTATAGAGTATGGTCCTTGAATCAATGGAAATTGTATTACCTTACTTTAAAATGATTCTCAAGACATATTATTCCAATCTCCATTTAGTTGATTATACTATACCATGTTTCTAACTAAGGTTTTATCTGGTATTGTATTTATTATTTGTCTCCTGTTTGTTATATACTGTGTATTTTTGTATTTGAAATATATTGTAATTCACTTGCTTAAGTTGCTTATCATAAAAAAAAAAAAAACAGGCTGAAAAGCTATTAGATAAAGGCTGTTCCCCCCAGATCAATGACAAAAATATTTGCTTTTCCATCAGTGGCAGAGTGGGACAAAGAAGTCCTGAGACTGCTAACAAAGGCTAATCTATATGTTGCTATCAACTGTATAACCATCAGATGGTCACTAAATTCTTTTTTCTACAGCTCCCCCCAAAGCCATTGAAAATGACAGTGAAGAAGATGTAGCCCATAAGAACTCCAACAGGAAAGGAAAAGCGAAGAAATCCAAAAAGGTAACCAGTGAGGAATTCCTATAGGATGATGCCATCCCACTTGGCATATTAAAGCTGAAAACAATGGGAGAAATTAGGATTCCTGCCTGTCCATTCACATTCCCAGCTTCCCTAGTTTATGTCTCTAACTTCTTCACATGGGATCGGAACAGACCATTCTCTTTTCACCCAGGATAGAGGATTGACTGAATTTCCGTTCCTGAACTAAGAAGCCAATGAGGAGTTTCCGAACTGAGAATGGGGAACGGAATTTAAAACTTTGCCAATCTTATAACAGGAAAATGTCCAGCAGTATTTATTTATTTAAATAAACGGATTGGTACCCTGTTAGGGATTATTAGGCAAACATCTCCAGATAGGCTGTTATGACCAGGCTGTTTGCAAAACATTTGGCAGATAAAATCCACTCAGAGTTAGTTGTCTTATGGGCAGAATCTAATGAGATGACTTGGCCATTGTCTTGAAATATCATCTGGGATTTGCTCAAGTTGTGGGCTCTGAGAAATGTGAACAGGGTTCTCTGTAATATGAATGCTCCATGAGTTGGATTCATGGCCCTCCAGCAAGGGCTGTTTGGATTCAAGAGGCAGTTAATGCTTCTTGGGGGAGGAGGGAACCACCTTGAAGGAGGGCAAGATTCACCCCTCATAAGGTCGTCCTCTTGTGATCCAGCTGTATTGGATAACTTCCATCTAGTCTCCACTGCCTTTTTTGGAGAAAGTTATTGAAAAGATGGTGGGGTAAATTGCCAAAAGTCCTGGATGAAGCGGATCACCTGGACCTTTTCTAGTTTGGTTTCAAACCTAGGCATGGGACTCAAACTGCATTGGTCGCTCTTATGAATGACCTGAGGTGGGACCCAGAGAGAGGAAGGAACGGAGTGTAGCCCTCCTGATCCTACTAGATCTTTCAGTGACATTCAGTGCCAATGACTATGTGGTCCCCTTCTGACCCTATGAGGGTCAGGGATGTGAGACACAATATTACAGTGCTTCTGCTTCTTCCTGAGTAGGTGGTTCCAGCTGGTGGTGGTAAGGGATGATAGGTAGTGCTGTTGGGCATGCCTATGTAAGTTTCTTTAGGGTCTGGCTCATTTAATCATCACATTTGACAGTAATATAAAACTGCTGAGACAGATTATCCATTGTCTGGGGTGAAGTATCATCATTATGCAGATGATACTCAGCTACCCTGAACTCCAGAAAATGCTGTGGAGGTCCTGGTCTGGAGGCTGTCACAGACTGAATGGGATGAAACAGGCTCAGGTTAAATCCCAGAAGCACACAAGAGTTATTTGTCTAGAAACCATGTGGTTCAATGTTAGCTCCAAGTTTGGCTCTGGATTGGACCACACTCCTCCTGAAGAGGAGGTCTGTGATCTGGAGGTTCTGCTGGTCACTTAGCTCCTCCTAGAACAGCAGGTATAGGCCATGGCAAGAAGGGCTTTTTGCCCAACTTTGGGTGATTCACCAGTTGTAACTTTACTTGCAGCAGGATGCCTTGGCAAATGTCACTTATGCCCTCATCATCTGTGTTTGGATACTGCACTAGACTCCATTTGGAGCTAACTCTGAAAACTACTTGGCAACATCAATTGGCACAGAAAGAGCAGACCATCTGCTGAGGGGTATCAGCAGGGGCCTACACCTATATCACAGGCACTGCATTGATAGCCAATTTATTTCCAGCTTTAATTCAAGGTGCTGGTTATTAGTCAAGTCCTAGTTGCTCACAGGAACATGTTATCTGACTAGAGTCTACCCACCCTGTACATGTGAGCAGGGATGAAGAAACTCATCCTCTAGGAGGCAAGGGGAATGGAGATCCAGAAGCACATTTTCTCTGTGGTGGCCTTAGTCTTCTGCAACAGCTTGCCTCCCAAGTCAGACTGGTACCCTCTCTGTTCAGTTTCTGCAAGATTGTCATAGCTGACCTCTTCTGTCAAGACTTTGGGAGTAAGGATAATCTGAGTGCTGCTGTCATTTTTATGCTGGTTTTAGCTGTTTGATTTTGTTGATTATTTATGAATTAATTACAGGTAGTCCTCACTTACCGACTGCTTTGTTCAGTGACTGTTCAAAGTTACGACAGTAGGTTTTATGTAGGTTTATGACCAGTCCTCGAACTTGCAGCTGTCACAGCATCCCCGTAGTCATGTGACTGTGATTTGGGGTTTTGCAACTGGCGTGCATTTATGACAGTCGCAGCAACCCACAGTCATGTGATTGCCATTTGAGATCTTCACAGCCAGCTTCTGACAAGAAAAGCCAGTGGGGAAGCTGGCAGGAATTCGCAAGTTGTGGTCATGTGACATCTCGCTTAACAACCTGTGGTGATTCACTTAATGACCACAGCAGAACTGACGTAAATCTGGCACAGTCATGTGACATTTCACTTTACGACTGCATCACTTAGCGACAGAGTTGCCAGTCCCAATTGCGGTCGGTAAGTGAGGACTACCTGTATACGTGAATGTTGTTTCTTATGTATTGGAATCAGCCCTGATACTTTGTTACAACAGCATATAATTTTTTAAAATAAATGACTAATTAAATAAGTGATTAATCCTAGCCCCTGTCTCCATTCCACTCTCTCTCACACTTATGGAACTCAGCACTTTGTCATCATCTGCTTTCAGGACTTCACACACCAGAGAGAGCAGAAAGCACTTTTCAGGAACCAGCTTTTGGATACTGTGGGACCTACTATGTCAGAAAGAACAACAATAAACTAAGACACAGATGGTTGGGAAGTGATACATAAAATATCATCACTGCAATTTTCAAAACAAACAATGCTGGTCTTTTAGTGGCCATGCTGGAATGCTTAAGATAAACGATTTTGTAAGCAACTTCCTCTCTCTTTCTTGGTACTGGACTACAGAAAGAAGAAAAACCACCTTCTCCAGTCATTGAAGAGGACAATCTGGAGGATTTTGTGCTGCAGCCAGCTCCTCATGGAATGACCATCAAGTGTCGGCTCACTCGAGACAAAAAAGGGATGGATCGTGGTCTCTACCCTACCTATTACCTTCATCTTGATAATGACAAAAAGGTGCGTGACTAAAGGGAGCAGTCTTGCCTTTGTGAGTGTGTAAAGATTGCCTTGTATGTTTATATTTAATATATAATTCATGCTCGCTGTCTACCAGGCACCAAGGGCAATGTACAGTATGAATAGAGGAGTAAAGCCTATGCAACAAAAATAATCCAGATGATAAAGTGTGAAAGGGCATTAAAATTACAGAGCAGTGAAACCATGCAATATTGAGACCCTGATGGCACAGAATGGCCTTTATTTTAAAGCAAGTGATGGTGTCGGGTTTTTTTCTCTGTCTTTGGAGGGAGAGAACCTCAGTGAGGGGGCTGCTGTGAAAAACCCTGCTTTGAATCACATCGGTCCTCTCTCTCTGGGACCTAGGCCGTGAGATAGACAGGAAAACCTCTGATTCTATTCAGACATTACAGAAAGGCTCACAAGAAAGAAGCTGTCCTTTAAACAGTTCACTGTAATGAAATCACACAGGGATAGATAAATGGGTTGCTAAATATATCTCCTCTGAGAGAGATCAAATGGCAGCCTGTTTCAATAGGCCAAACAAGAAATGGTGTTAACTGTGAGAATGTAATCAATGTGTGTAAATCATAGGAAATGGGACATGAAGATTATTTTTTTTCCTGCCACAGTCTTAGCAAAAAAAAAAAAAAAAACCCTTAGGAGCAGCTGTTTTGCATGCCAACAGACGGCTTCCTGGAAGAGCAAATTGGGAGCCTCTGTTGAAACACAAATAGGAGATTCAAAGGGTATTTTTGTCTAGACACCCCTATAAAAGATATCTAGAACCTAACTTATGAGAGAGTTCTAGGAACGTTGTGATAATGAATATACTAATGCAGGTTTCTCAAACTGTGGGTTGAGTTGGTGAGCAACTTTCAGTGGCAAAATCAAAGCCAGAGATTACTTTTGGCAGCACCTGGCAAAGCAGGTTTATGAAGGTAAAGCAGAGAGCAAAGGCTGAGTGAGTTTTGCCAGGCCTCCAGTTTTGCCTGGACAAGCCTGACTTGTGCAGTCGAAATGGAGCATTGTCAAAACTTGCTCCCATTTTGCCTGGCCAAGTCCACAGCAGGCAGTTGTGGTACTGCACAGTTTGAAAATGTTAAATAAATTATGTAATTAAATATTAATGTAATTATTAAAAAGATATTGGATATTTGGTTATTGTCCTACTCTGTGAACCCCTGTGAAATATATACATACCCCTATGAAATCATTTGTTCTATTCATGTGGGGGTTGCACAGATTAATTTATCCTTCTAGGAGGTTGTAGTATCGCAAGTACTGTGATCCCCAAACTGTCTAGCTGAGATGATCAATGATTGGATGTGGCAGCAGGTATTTCTGGACAGTTACTGTGCAAAGATAAATCACTATGGATCTGAAAATTGTAAGTTCAAAGGGTATCTGAAGCAGCAAAGGGAGGGGAGACAAAATGGTGGGCTCAACTGTGCATCGAAGCATCATCCCTTTCTATATTTGTCAACCTCATATGGAGGTTGGAAGGAGTGGAGCTTTGATCAATGGTTTTCCCCACCTATTTGGTCCTCTTGGATCCCACTTTCTGGACACCCCTGTTTTGAAAAAGTGTGGGGAGGACTAAAGTCTTCATCCCCAAGCTTCCATGCTCAGCCATAGAATCCAGCAGATCAGGCAGGGATAATGCTGAGCAACAGGGAGGATGGGACGCCAGCAACAAACCCAGCTGTTTCCTGCAGCCCGACTTTAACCAGAGGTGGTGCTTGTTATTATTGTTGTTGTTGTTGTTATTATTATTTATGACCACCCATTCCAAAAGATTCCTTGCCCCCCTTGGGTGATACATGCAGCTAGAGAGAGCATAACAGCATGAGTGCGGAAAGGGATTAATGTATCTTTGGAGGAAAGGATGATGCAAACTGTCTTGAAGAAGATGGTGGCACATTCCCCTCCTCAAAAAGCAATATCTTGGCCCAGCAAGTATCCTATTACAATTATAGGCCAGAGAGAGACTGGGGTAAATCCAACCGTTTCTTGGTAAGGTTGTTGAGATGATTGGACTCCAACTTCTAAGGATCCTGGATGAGATGGATTATCTGGACCCCTTTCATTTTGGGTCAGGGCTGGACAGGGGACTGAAACCACACCGGTCACTCTTGTGGATGACCTGCAGCTGGACTTGGGGGGAAGGTGATGGGGCACCTCTCCTTGTTTTATCAGAGTATTTAATACCACTCAGTATTTGATACCATTAATTATGGCATCTTTTGGGCTGTGTGAAGTTTGGGATTGGAGGCAGTATTCTGCAATGGTGCTGCTTCTTCAAGAACAGGCAGTTCCAGCTGGTATTGCTGAAGGAAGAGTGTTTGAGCTTCTGAGTATGCCCGTGTAGAGTGCCCAAGGGTTTGGCCCTCCTCCCTACATGAAACTGCTGAGGAAGATTATCCATTGGTTTGGGGACAGTATCATCAATTTGCTGATGACAGCTGTGTTTACAGCTCTACCTCAGACCAAGCAATTGATGTGGTGGAAGTCCTGACCCAGTGCCTGGAGGCTGTGACAGACTAGATGGGGTAAATCAGACTGAGATGAATCCCAACAAGAAGGAGTTACTGTTAGTACAGAAACATTCTAGTTTCATGGATCTTCTATCAATTGCTTCAGACAGGTTTGAATTTCCCTGAAAGAATTAATGTGTAATTTGGGGTTCTCCTGAACTAATAGCTTCCGCTGTAACAGATGGTGGAAGCTGTGACTAGGACAGCATTTCACCAGTTTCAGTGGCTCCACCAGTTGTGCTTGTTCCAGGACTGGGTTGTTGAAAACAGTGACATGCCCTTGTCATCTCTCAGTTAGACTACTGTAATTCCCTTTACAGAGGGCTGTCCTTGGAGGTGATCTGGAAGCTGCAGTTAGCTCAGAACAGTAATTAGTTCAGCACAATAACAGAAGCTTTACAGATGTTACACTGGTTGTCTGTAGGCTTCTGGGCCCAACTCAAGGTGCTGATTGCTACCTATAAAGCCTTTTACTTCAGTTTCAGTTCCCTGCTCTTGTAGTCTTTGGGATCAGCAGCACCATTGCAATGCTCCTTCCAACTTGCTGCATATGGTCTCACCAGGAGAGGATGCTGGACTATAAGATTTTGTATGATCTCGGTTTAAATCATTGTTCAAAACTTTAATCATAATAATGAAACTGAAGGAAGTTATATTATTTTTTATTTAAAAAACCAGTAGCCTGATTTTTTAAAGATCTTTTTATGATTTATTTATAATTAGATATAATTTCAATGTCTCTTTTTTTTCTTCTGTTCCTCCCTTTCTGCCCCTGCATAGTAGTTTAGGGATTTATCTTCCTTCCTTCCTTCCTTCCTTCCTTCCTTCCTTCCTTCCTTCCTTCCTTCCTTCCATCCATCCATCCATCCATCATCTATCATCTCTCTCTCTATTTCTCTATCTCTATATAATATTTAAGCATGTAATATTTTATTATATACTTTAAAGACAAAACATAACGTGTGTGTGTGTGTGTGTGTGTGTGTACATGGCTGGCTGAGGAATTCTGGGAGCTGAAGTCCACACATGTTCAAGTTGCCAAGGTTGAGAAACACTGGTGTATACTATAACTAATGTTTTCCAAAAAATGTTATTTGTAATGTTTTTAAAGTTTCATATATCATTTTTTTACAAAGAGAGGATGCTGTGGGTGCCCATGCCTAGAGAGATAAGGGAATGGGAATGATATGCCTGGTGACAATTTGGGAGAGCAGCTTTCCCCTGGAGGTCAGGACAGCCCCCACCCTTTTGTTTTCTAGGAAACTGGCAAAGACTGTCCTCCATAAGCCATTGGGTGAGGAAGATTTTAACTGAGGACAGCAATGGGTATTATCTTAAAGTTGGATTGATTTTTGAATGGATTTGTAATGCATATGTTTTGTAAGACGTCTAGAATTGAACAAGTAGGTGGCATACAAATAATTGTAATAAATAAATAAATGGGCTGGAGAGTGGAAACATCCCAAGGACACTATGGATGTTAGATTGTGTAATAGTCAGAGACTTCAGTTAGTAAATTAAGATGCTTTGATTTCCCATATCAGTTCTGTGCCTTTCTGATCTCCTTTTTTTACCTAGGTTTTCTTATTGGCTGGTCGAAAGCGAAAAAAGAGCAAGACATCTAATTACCTGCTTTCCACTGATCCTACTGACTTGAGCCGAGATGGGGAGAACTTCATTGGAAAGTTGAGGTTAGGGTTATTTCATCAAAGTGATTTTGAAAAATCTGAGATATTCTGCAAGGAACAGTTCCAACGTATTTCCCTGTAAATACAGCTTGGCAGACAAAAACAATGTACCGTGGATATTTGAGAACATCTTGGAAAAGAAGTACAACAGATTATGAAAAATGTGTACAATCTGTAGTACTTTAACAGTGTTCTATGTAATTTTTTTCCTTTACTTAGTCTTTCAGAAAG
The DNA here is from genome assembly GCF_059951505.1 of Python bivittatus. Taxonomy (NCBI): domain Eukaryota; kingdom Metazoa; phylum Chordata; class Lepidosauria; order Squamata; family Pythonidae; genus Python; species Python bivittatus. The sequence continues at coordinate 55,095,601 of NW_028277098.1, read as the reverse complement.
TATGCAGCAGTTAGTGTATGCACTCTTAAGCTACTGTTGTGAAAGCAAAATATCACACCCATCTTTCTTACTATCTGCAATAGAAGGAACATTCACAATACTGTGTCTCATTGGCAAGTCAATTCAGGGGCATTTTAGAATACTTAGGTATGGCCTCCCCCCCCCCAAACAGTCTTGCACTCTGGCTCTAAGGGTTTAAATTGGCAGATACATGCTGCCTGTGCCATTAAAAAGTCCTTCTGTGCACCACAGAGGTGGGATGCACAAATTAAAGCTTTTATTTACTGATGCAACAATTCTTAAGACAGATAATCAAGCAGATTAAGAATGTAAATTAAAGTTGGTCCTGAACCAACTAGAAACAAATCTATACTACAAACCAGATCATATCACAGTTTTTTGCTGGAACAAAGCAATAAATGCCACCCCACCAATCACTCGTTTGAGGCAGAAAACCTCACAAGCAACATTTCTTCTTCATCTCAGACGTTGTAATTGCAGTCATAATAATTGTATTGCCCTTTCACACCATCCTAAGTTAACTGCCTAAAGTGATCTCCAACTTTACCAAATGTTCTAGTCAACCTGTTAACAGATTTGATAAGCAATCTAAGAAATTTAATAAATGTTACATTTCTAGAACTGTCATTTGGAAAGGGAATGTTATGGATTCTTAACAGTTTTCAACAACTTCAAAAAAACTACAGTTCCCAGGATGCTCTTTGGGAAGCAGTAGTTCAGCCTTCTCTAGTCTAGTGCCCTCCAGATGTGTTGGGATTCCGAAGTTGAGTATTCCCATGCAACATGGCTATGGCTTCCAGCTGTGGAAGGCTGTCAGATGTTATAAATGTGATGTTACTTCATAATGAACCTTGCAGGTTCAATATGTAAATATTAATGGTTTTTAATCTATGCTTTGTGATATTATTTCTTTAATATAATTTATTCTAAACAGAACAGAAAATCTGATTTGGTAAATGCTCCCTTAGGGACCCATTATTTCTTAACACAGAAATATCTCATCATTTCTTCATTAATAATACTATAAATTGAAATTCAGTTTCAGTGCATTTCTAACTCAGACTGTCTTCCTACTTCTTCAGTTTCCATGACCAGACAAGGATCTATTAACACCAACTGATTCTTAGGTACAATGCAGATTGCAGGCATATGGCCCCAATCTGGATTGGGAGATCATGGGGGGGCAAAGGATTAGAGCCCCTTTACCATCTACTCTAGCGTTCTCATTCAGATGACCTTCCTCTAGTTCCAGTTTTTAATTAAATATTCAGACTGATGGAAGTCTCCAGGATTTAAGTCATTGGACTTATTTTCATGTTCCTCTAAATGAGTGTTTCTCAACCTTGGCAATTTAAGATGTGTGGACTTCAACTCCCAGAATTCCCCAGCCAGCAAGGTTGCCATGGTTGAGAAACACTGCTCTAAATTGTGGCAAACACATTCCCAGGTAACCATTTCTGTATAACATGTCTTCATGTCATTGTGCTTTTCTCTTCTTCAGTCCACAGCTGAGGCAGTTTAAAGTCCTCTTTAGCTACTGGCCTCACATCCCCTCTCCTCGAGTTGCTAGGCACTGCTCTCTATGGCCACCATGGTTTGGGCTGCCAGGGCGCCAAACATAAGGCTTCTGGAGAGTGATCTGATTGCACAATATGGTTAGTCAGACAGCTTGACAGGTGGCTAAGCCTGCTGTTCAAAGTACTGGCTATACTTGCCCCACCCCACCTCACATTAAGGACAGAATTCGCGGCTGTTTTTAGATTTAGGTTTTATTTTAACATGGTTGTTTGGCTGTGGCCATTGCCAACCTTACCTGAAGGGCCAAAGAGTAAACCTCAGACTTTTGTCATGCAGAGCTTGGCCTTATCATTGAGTTATAGCTGCCTTTTATTTTAAAAACATGGCCCTTCTTCCTCTTGGGTAGAGATTTGTCTCAGTTCTGAACTCAGGATTTCTTACACCCATAATGATGGTCAAGCTAGTGCATAAACCAGTGTTTTTCAACCTTGGCAACTCTAAGATGTGTGGACTTCAACTCCCAGAATTCCCCAGCCAGCATGTAATTCTGGGAGTTGAAGTCCACACATCTTAGAGTTGCTAAGGTTGAGAAATACTGGCATAAACTAACAAACCAGACACATCTTGCTATCAGATCTGTTATGGAGATTGTCCCTGGGGGCAGAGATGAAACAGTGGTTGGGCTGGTTTTAGCCAGGAAAAGGAGAGGCATGCATGTCACAATTTTATAGGCCTGGAGTTTAGAAATACAGCAGATGCCCTGATTGAGTGACCTTTCCATTCCTTTCTTCTTCCAACCCACCCTGAAAACCTAATATGTTTGTAACAGCCACTTCAATATATAATGTAACATGACACTTCAAAGAAATTACAGTTGTTCAGACTGAAGTGTGGTGTTGTGCAATTTCTGCCCTTTTTTGTTCTCGCGGCCTGACTTCTGTCTTTTCTTTTAGATCCAATTTAATGGGTACTCGATTCTCAGTATTTGACAATGGTGTAAATCCGGACAAAGCAAATGCTGACTGGTCCAACGTACGCCAGGAACTTGCAGCTGTAGTTTATGTAAGGAACCATTCTGTGAACCATTTCCCCTTTAAACTTCTATTTAATAGGCAGCCACTCAACCAGTATTTCTCAACCTTGGCAACTTTAAGATGAGTTGACTTCAACTCCCAGAATTCCCCAGCTAGCATGAGAAACACTACACTAGACTAATCCATATCAAGATGGTGGGTTACTAATCAGTACCAAGGAATTTCAAGAACTTTCCATTCACTGCAAAAGTCATCCTTGACAGCTATATAGCTTGATCCAAATGTCGATAAAAGTGTACTCCAATATAAAGGAAAGAAAGAATGTCTGTTCCATATGTTATGGCTGGGAATAATCTAATTTGTAGTGGGATTCATTTTTTTTCCTAAAGGAATTGTCATATGCAAAGAAATAATGTAATTTAATCTAGATTGTCAGGGCATGTTTTATGTTAGTTAAATCTTATATCTGCATATTTCTTGAGCCATCCTTCTAGATCTTAGTCCAGTTAAATATGCCATATTGCCACTTTATTATAGTTTAATGGTCTCTATCAACCTATCAGTTTAACACAGATTTTCACCAACAATTCTCCAGTGCTTTGGGGGAGCCAGAAATCAGTGTAGGTTCCTAGGTCCTCTGGTCAGAACAGGTGGGTTCCAAATGACCCACAGAAATACACCTGTCCTATAACACTGCCCATGTCTCTGAAAAGTAGAGACTGGGCTTCACACCATGCCACTTAAATAACAGTTGTTGCTCTTTTTTTAGCCATAGCAGTGAATTGCCACAATCATCTTTGCTGGGGCACCAAGGGGGCAGGATTTTCATTACAACAGTGACCTTGCTGCCCCAACAGCATTCCCTAGTGGTGGAGGCCGCAACCACCCAGTGGCAGGGAAGGGGGAGAAGCAGCATAGCAGGATGGGGAAGAGAAGGAGAAGAGACATGGGAGGAGACTGACAGAGGCAGGTGTAGCACATTCCCTTCCTTAAATTCCTTTTCTTTTTCTTTTCTTTTCTTTCATATATGTGTTGGGAGGCTAAATATATTCAATACTGGGTTTTGGAACTACTGAGACACAAGTGCAATACAAGGCTTGGGACTAGCAGAAAAAAGGCTTTAAACTGTTAAGAATCAGCTGAAGTTGATCCTGTTTTGAGGATATATGGTGGCAACTCAGTTATGAAAGTTTTGGTATTTCTATTTCAGGAGACAAATGTATTAGGTTTCAAAGGACCTCGAAAAATGACAGTGGTCATTCCTGGAATGAATTCTGATAATGAAAGGGTGCCAATCCGTCCCCGAAATGTAAGTTACACATAAACCTTCATACAAGGTTCCATTACTTCTGAGTAATCCCAGGGTTTACTCATATTGCCATCTTTCTGATGCTCTGCTTATGCTGATTACTATTTTTTTTAAAAAGATAAGATGCCCAGATGTGTAGAGAGACATTTAGTCACTTAGTGTCCTGCATCTTTACCATAAAATTCTGTGTCAGCAAAACTATCAAATGCAGAACTTCCTTTTAGAACAGAAGACATAAGGGTGTTTTCAAGGTTTTGTTTCTAAAACAATCTTCCTGAACTTGGCACCCTCCAGGTGTGTTGAACTGCAATCCCCATCATGGTTGGGAAGTGTTAGAAGATGTAGACCAACACATGTGGAGAGCACCAAGTTGCAGAAAGTTGCTCTGCAACAAAGGATCTCAATCAACAAGTAATATAAATGGTAAAGCGTTTCCATTGACAAAACAAGACTGAGTAGGTCAAATGCTATATAAGCATTTGCTACGTCATCCAGTTTGACATGAAGATGTATCTTCAGATCCTTGCTTCGCCATCTCCTTCCAAACAAACCTCATATACAGTTTTAAAATAAAATGATTATCTCAAGCTCCTCAGAGGAAGAATGGAATACATCAGCATCACTATGGATATAATTCTTTCCTCAAAAATTTCACAGCAGAGAACACTGATTCTGAAATCTGAGGAAAGAGTCAAAGGTAATCTTTCCTGACCTGGTGACCTCTACCTGGATTGGCATTCCAGCTTCCAAAATTCCTAGTCAATATGCTGGCACCAGGTTGTCAAAAGCTAAGCTAAGGATTGCAAGCTTTGATATATAATTATATGTAAATATTGTCCTTTACAAGCTCCCTTGAACTCCACTCATGAAACCTGGAGGAACAAGTATGTACATACTTAGTTTCCTAGTATATTAATATCAATACTTTTATTGTGCAAGCACCTTTAAGAGCAGCAAGGCTAAGATGTTACCATAATAATGTTCACAAATTTTAGAAGACTTCTTGTTATAATATACACCCTGAGAATCATTTGTATGTTATTTCTTAATGCAAATACAAGCAAAGAAATATTAAAGAAGGCATGCTTTTGAATTACTTGTGGTAATGCTTTTTCTCACATCTTCCTAGGATAATGATGGGTTACTCGTAAGATGGCAGAATAAGATAATGGACAACTTAATTGAGCTGCGTAACAAAACCCCTGTGTGGAATGATGAAACTCAGTCCTATGTGCTGAACTTCCATGGAAGAGTAACTCATGCCTCAGTTAAGAACTTCCAGATTGTGCACAGTAATGACCGTAAGTCTTGTGGGATTGTGGATTTTTTTTTTTTAATGCCTCTACATGAATGCTGACTGAGAAGCTATTGCTGCTGCTAGTTAGATTCATGGTTAACTACAAATACAGAGTCAGAGGAGGCATTGTGCTGCATTGTCCATTCAAAAAGGAGGTAGGCAAGGGGACCAAAATGAAATCCTGGACCTGCATGGCTGCTTTTTCCCCATGTGGATGTGTCCCCTTTCCTGTCACTTGACAGGACCAAATTAGATGTGGTGTAAGATAAGTATGGTTAATGTGTGTGTGTGTGTGCACACCTTCAAGTCAGCACTGACTCCTGGTGACTGCCTGGATAAGTTCCTACAAAATTTCATAAGTGGCTTGCCATTGCCTCCTTCCCAGGGCTGAGAGGGAATGACTGGGTCAGGGTCACCCAGCTGACTTTGTGCCTAAGGTGGGACTAGAACTCACAGTTTCCTGGTTTCTAGCCCAGAGCCTTAACCACTACACCAAACTGGCTCTCATGGTTAATTAAATCAATTAATTTAAATAATTTAAATAATTTAAAATATTTAAATTGATGCCATGCAAACAGGATTGAAATTAAGGCTGGCCTATGAGAAGGATGGATTTAACTCTCCCCACTTCCCCCAGCATGGTCCCAATGAAAATACCACTCCACTTAGTCTCAGGAGATCCCATGTATGTGAAACCTGTTTTATGCAAACATGTGCTGTATGCCACCTGGACTGGATTTGTTTCATTGCTAAGAACAAGAAACCAATCAAAATTTGGAGCAGTACACACTGAAGAGTGGACAGATCAGTGTTTTTTTAATTTTGACAGGCTAGATTGGGCTCAAGGCCATGATTTATTTAACCATGATTTGTTGAGTAAAGCATAATTGGCTGGGTTCACAAGCTGCACTCAAATCAAAACATAACACATTTGGCATAATGAAATATGTGAACTAAACCATAGTTCTTTGCTGGATCTACAAAATTAGGTTTAAAGGAACTGTTTGCCATGACTTAGTAAACTGGAATCTTGATCTATTATGATATGCTCAAAATATCATAACAAACTGTTACACACATACAATCTGAGACATAGGAGCCATTTGAAACTGCATCTGTATAAAAAGCAGTAGTTTCTAAGATCTAATTTAAAAAGGTCTGTATGTAGTGCATTTATTTTCCATCTTATTCCATCTTATTTATTTCTATCATGCAACTCTAGCCAACGTTCATAGGAATTCAAATGGGGTCTCCCATCTGAGTGCTGGCCAGACTCTAATCTGCTTAGCTTTAGCAAGATGTCTGTCTCAGACATGATAGAGATCTCCACAATCACATAAGATTTTTCAGCTTTCTATATGGAGGTGGCTGTGTGAAATGCTTCTGGCAACTGTTGCACAGAGTACATAAGTGAAGTCCTTGGGGTTCTCTGAGCTTGGTTGTTTTCTTGCAAACGTTTTGTTACCTGGCTAGGTAACATCTTCAGTGCACTTGGCTAGGTAACATCTTCAGTGCAGTGCACTGAAGATGTTACCTAGCCAGGTAACAAAACGTTTGCAAGAAAACAACCAAGCTCAGAGAACCCCAAGGACTCCACAGTTTGACCCTGAGCTACATATATTTGCTTCTATTGGTACATAAGTGAATCAGCTCAATCCAAAAGCAAAGCAAATCTTGAGAATTAGTCCTCTAACTGCTTAGGGTAATTTCAGTCTGAGTGTGTTTCAGAAGATACAGAGCCATTCTCCTGAACCTGGTTATGGTATTCAGAGCAATATCAAGGAAACTTAAGTTGTTAAATGTACTTGCTTCAGAACCAGATTTTTCATATTGCATTAAAATGCTCAATTTCCAAAAGGTCAGATTGTTTAACATATTTTGCATTTAGAACGACTTCTGTGAAATCTGTAAATTATCATCATTCCAGGGAGATGGGGTGAATTTTGCAATTAGGTCTGAACAAAAAATCCCATTGTCTTGGATTGTGCAGAATATAGTAAAAGTCCACTAGAGGGAGCATTATAAGAGGCAGACTGGAGTAATAGTTTGAATGGCCTGAGCCCTCCAAAAAGCAAACCTGATCTTCTTTTACTCGCTTGCTTTTCAAGACTGGGTTTCCACATGGATACCCTCTACAACTTGAGCATAAATTCATATGACTCTGGTAAACATTAAAGAGCATGCAAGATGTTTCCTGAAAAGTCAAAAGCTTCTAGTATTGGACAAGGCTACATCCAAAACAGTTGTAATGGGCGTAATTTGAGGACTTACTTCACTTGACTTGTAACCTCTGATTCAAGAAAAGTTCTCTAAATTTCCTGGGGGCAAGAAATATTTTGGGGGTGGCAAAGTGCCAGAGACTGTACTGATATACTCATGGCAGTCAAGAGTACAGTGACCATATGTCCTTTATTATAAAGGACAGTTCTTTATTTCAGAAAGTTATCCTTTAGATTTATTTAATTTAATTATGTATTTTCTTGGTTTTGCTCTTGAATTTTCCTTTGTAAAACAAAGTTATAAACAATTTATCCTTATGAACCTCCTTCAGATTTGCCCTTTTTTCAGGTTCGTCCTTTATTTTTTCCAAGAAAATATGGTCACTGTAATCAAGAGGCATATGTATCCAGAGTTGGCCTTGTTTACACAACTGAAATTTAAAGGATCTAGTCAAGGGTTATTATTCTGATTTGGCTTAATGCTTAATTACCCAAAAAAGGGAATTGTAGGAGTTTCAAATGAAGTAGGACGTGCACTATTGCTGGCCGCACTGGGACACTCACAGATTTTTCTTTAGAACTACGGACAGCCCCCAGAGATAACAGCCACGTGATCACTAATCCCAGGATGAAAAGATGGGAATAGAGCCGCTAGTCCTGCAGAAGCTGTTGACTCTTAACCTCCAGTCCATTCCATGAATGCATAAAACAGGGCTGAAGCTCATTTAGATACACTTCTGGCAGGAAAAGTGACACTGTAATGAAAGACAATAGGTAGTGCTTAGTAAATACAACATTAAAAGAAATTATGTGAAAGAAAAATATAGATGTAAACCTGAAGTAGCAACTGTGTGAGTGGTTTTCAACAAAGGAAATAAATGTGGGAGGTCTGGCAAGGTATGTGGATGATCCTACACACCTCTATGTAGCACCCCCCCAGCACATATATAATCTCCATTGCTGTCCAGTTTCAAACAGGCCATCCATGACTGATATTTGCTGGCAGAAAATAGTTCCCACTGGAAACTTTTCTTCCAGTGCAACTTGAAGACACCAAAGGGCAATCAAGATTGGGTGGGATATATGGAAAGGATCAGGATCCCTATCCTGTACCTGCCATGGATTTGATCCAGATAAAGAGCCCTGCACCTATTTATTTTTAAGAAGCCATTCATTCAAATTCTAATTATATGATGGTACTTGGTCCTCAATACACTTTCCTGGTGAAAGCACATAGCTGATATTGATCACAAGTCTTTTCTATGGATTAAGTCACAATCCTGATATGGATTCAACATGTTGAGTTCATGTAAGTAGGATCCAAATACTAGGAATCTAATTGTGTGTTCTGTGTGGTCTATGAGGATCTAGTTTTTATGCTTATGCTTATGCTTATCTTAGCCTTTTGATGCTCAACTCAAAGCAATTATTTTGATTCTGATACCTAAGAAGGACCAAATATTATCACAATAGCATTTCCTTCCCCCTTGAGTATATGCTGGGGACACAGGCACATTCTGTAATCTACATCAGTACAGTAAACAGCAGCAGCCAAGCAATTTTGCAGCCTGTGTGACTTGTCTGCTTGTCACCTGTCCAGCGCAATCAGGAGATGTTACTATCCGGGGGTGTAGGATTACAGGACAGAAAGAACCTGCTCAGGGCCCCAGTTATTTTTACAGATTTCTTGTTGCCCTCACTGAAAACAAAGGGAGTCACAATCAAAACAGGGAATCAGAGAGGCCTTTAGAAGACCACAAGGGTCTTAGTTAGGAATCCTGGTGAGAGGGCACGTCCCTTGGAGGGGGCATAAACTTGTTTTTATGCTCTGTCCATTTAGCTGGAAAAAAGAAATGGATTTACTTAGCAACTCTGTTGAAGAGACACCAGCCATTCATTGCCCAGCAGGTGGCCAGTCAACTTCTGAACCTTCTGGGTTCTCCTCTGTCCCATTCCCTTAACATCTGAATATTTTTGTTTGCTGCACATGATCCTCAGTACTGGCAAAATAGATCCAGAGGGCTTCTAAGTGAGTCTTTCATTGTACAATTGCCCTGCCTCAACCATGGACCTCCCTTTCCCTTTCCCTTTCCCGCCCTCCCTCCCTCCCTTCTTTCCTTCTTTCCTTCCTTTCTTTTTTAACAATGTATATGGCTGTCCATTTCACAAATGTGACATTGGGAGGCTAATGTAAGTTAAGAACTAAAAACAACAACAATCCAAAATAATTAAAACAGTTATATCAGCAATCAAATTCAACACACCTGAGGTCAAAAAAATTCATTCTACCTTGTGAATCAAATAGTAGACAAACAACAGACAAACCAATTAGACTAACCTAACATCCCTGCCCAACGCGTGATGAAAAAGTGAAGTCTTTAAAGCTTTACAGAAGGCTGACAAAATAAGGGACATCCAGAATTCATGGGGGGGGGGGGGCGGGGGGAGGTGCCATAGGGCAGGCATTGCAGCAGAGAAGGCACATTTTCTAAATCCCACTTGCAAGATTCTCTTATTATATCCAGTTTTAATAAATGTAGTTTTAGCCATCCTGTGGAGTTGATTTCATCGTCTGGTCTATGTAGTGGGGCTGACATCAATCTTGCAAGTCTGATTGTGCTGTACCTCCTTCTCCTTATAGTTCAGTGAATTAGGGAGGTGTCTGTCTGAGCTGCTTCCAAACATTATCTGGACATTCTGGACTTAAAAAATGCTTTAGCTCCTTTTGCCTAGACAATAGCACCTGCATATCTCTGTCAAGGTCATCTTCCTTACTCTTTTCACGTATTCAAGGTTGGCCTCTCAATTAAATTGAGGATGAGGAGAGCTTTATTAGAGGGCAACCTGGCATTAAACAGCAACAGCCAGGAACCAGGGCTACTGAAGCTCCAATGACCAGGCACTGGATCAGACCACAGGGAGCAGAATGCAGTATTAGTGCTAAACACCAAGGCCATGTTTCCTGAGAGTGACATGCCCCTATCTCCACCTTTGGCTATTACCACCACGATGTCATCACCTGCCCATCCCTTCCCCTAACACACTAACCTCCCCAATTCCAACCAACCTTCCTCAAGTCAAAGGGCCCCATCATACCATGGATACCACAATCTACTCAATCAACTGGCTGAGAACTTCTGATATACTTCTGACTTGTACTTAATGACCCCAGTCACCAGCTTTCCCATCCAACAATTTATCACAACACACTATACCCCATTCACTTCCAACATACTGTTCTCACCAGGTAGGTGGAAGAAGGCCACAAACAACACTCCTATGGAGCTGGGGTAAGCTGGGGTGCAGTTCTATAGCTCCCATCTCACCCCATAACTCCCCTCTCTTTTATGAGGATTCCAGACGATCTCTCTTCCATTTGTGTCCTTCCTGTATTTTCCCCACTATCTTTTCTTCTTTTCACCCAAAATTCATAAATATGACAAAGGTGAAATAGCTGTGCAATGCTTTTGAGTTCGTAATGCTAGAAGATTTCCATCCAGGAGCATTACATTCTGAACCATAAGCCAAATATTGTTTTGAAGGTCACCTATGAGGGACAACATACAGCAACCAGATTCAGATTACAGGTCTTGACAATTGTAGCAGGTATGTTAATAATTGTCCTTCTTTTAAATTGAGTGTTATAGCCCAGAAGCTCAGTAAGGATGTTGATGAGGTATGTGTGTTGTGGGAGAGTGGGAATAACATTCATTTCTTTTTACTGCTCTGTGAATTGCTCTTCCTGTTGTATCTACATCCGCTCCTGGCAATAGGTCGCAGATTCAGAACAGCTTCAGCAAGAGTTAACAGCGACTTTCCCAAATTCTTTTTCTCCTTTCCAGATTAGAAGTCTTCTTTCAGGGCAACTGATTGCTGTGCAAATTATGTAATGACAGTATTTAGCTGCCAATCTCTCTGTGCTGGATATAATATAATTGCAGAATGTACATACTGTAGGTAGCGTAAGACTCTTATCCATTGTCAGCCCAGGATTCTCCCCTACAGGGGTATCTGCAGGGTGTGGTCAAAAAAGTATAGATGGCAGTCATATGTGCAATCATAGCTCTATGACACACATAAAAAACAGGCAGAGGTTCAATTGCACCGTTGTAGCTGCCATCCTGACTTTTTTGACCACACTCTGTGGACATCCATGCTCCCAAGCTCTCTTATGCCTTTCCTTTTAGAATGAACAATGCTAAAATAGAAAAAAAAGAGCATGGCCTACCTTTACTAATAGTAATCCACCTCCATCCACCTTTGTTGAATTTTGTCCTGAAATGCATATAGGACCAAAAGTTTCTATGGCAATTTATACTTGATTTGGCATTTACCTGCCCACCTGATAACGTCATCTTTCCTTTCCTGCAGCTGATTACATCATCTTGCAGTTTGGCCGAGTGGCTGATGATGCTTTTACCATGGACTACAATTACCCACTTTGTGCTGTGCAGGCTTTTGCCATTGCCCTCTCAAGCTTTGATGGGAAACTGGCCTGCGAATAGCACACCTACAATGCCATTATGCCTAGGTTTGTACCAGGTCTGGACCAGCCAGGCCAAATCTGACCAGTGCAAGCACAAATATACCTTACAATGAAAGGCAGCAGAGATGATATAAAGAGGAATAAGAGCTCAACTGAGGTTGTTAAACATCGCCAATATACCACTGGGAAAAGCCTTGCAGAATTCTGAACACATATTAATAATAGTATCATTTTAGCTGGAAATACCATATGCACATACTTGTCTTTAGCACCTTCCTGTGAAAATTTAAAGCCATGGTTCAAAAAGACTGAAAACATCTTAGGTTTGATACTTTTAAATTACTCACTCCTAAGGGATTTGGACCCAGCTGCCCATCTCAGGCTATCAGTGACTTACTGTATACATATGTAATAATCAAGACTAGGTATTGTTTGAATTTCAAGATTTGAGTGTTTAGATCAGTCTCAATCTCAGCAACTTTAAGATGTGTGGACTTCAATGCTGGTTGGGGAATTCTGGGAGTTGAAGTCCACACATCTTAAAGTTGTTGAGATTGAGAAACACTGGTTTAGATTATTTGCTGGGCTGGTGGGTGGGTGGATGGTTTTGTTTGGTTATTTATAATTGACATGGGGAAAGGAAATTGTTTTCCTGTAATGATAATGATCAATGGGTTAAAGACCAATGGGCAGGACAAGCTTTACTTTATTGTCTTTTCAAAAATCATGGCCTGCCTGCCAGTCACAGGAGTCTAGATGAATGTATAAATTCGTTGGTTGTGGACATATAAACTTTGTATAAATTTGTTGGGGAGGAGAGACTAAGGGATTTAGAGTTGAGTTGCAAATTGGGGTCTGGACACCTTTCTTTAAATACTAACTCAATATAGAAGGAGCAATATATATAAATTATGCATGCCCCAATGGGTGGGGACATTTCAGCACTTAGATAAATGGAAACTCTTTGAGAAAGAAACAGAGCTTATTTACAAAGTTTAAGCGTAGTGGAGAGCTGCAATTTAATATATTTCTACAAAGATGTGTTCTGTCTCTTTCTCTTTTCTCCCCGTTTTCTTCTCTTCTCAGTCCCCAGCTCGAATGACATTTCCTCAGCTGGGGAAGAGACATGCTCATGTCTCCAAATTAGTACTGCTCTTCCAAAACATTCTGGGATACTACCTTATCGTTCTGAAGAAGGTGGTTTGAAAAGCTGGCAAATTATCACCTTAACTTTTTAGCAACAAATATATCTGGCCAAAACTTGCTTGGCAGGATTCAGTTCCACCCAACCAGGTTGCCCTACTAACCATGTCTCAGATGGCACCCTCTACCCACCCCCAGCCCACCAGGAACCCAGACTGTACCTGTCTTTCCTGTCAAGAACCAAAGTAGTGTTTTCCTGATGTTTTGCCTGCTGTGCTTCATTTCTGTATAAAGAAACATCTCCACTCCAATTAGTTATTATGGACAATGATGGAAAAACCTCTCCCTTCCAGTACACTGATTGCTGGCATTTTGTTCTGGGATGTCAGAATGCCTGACCCCTTCTGAATGGACCTCAGCTGATGAACCTGTTCTTTTCTTTGATTTACCGATGGACCAGTGAAGTAGTGAACTTTTTCAGGTGTGTGTGTGTGTCTGTGTGTGTCCTCACCTCTCTCCCTTGTTTCTACTCTGCTCAGCTGCCTGCTTGTGGTGTGGCTGCATGCCCAGCAATTAACTGAGTTTTGGTAGAAAAGAAGCCGAAGACCAAGAAGAAGTGAGCTGGGTTGCTGGAATAATAAAAAGCTGTTTGTTTGCTTGTTTCACTGATGGAAGGTGAAAGGGTCAACTTTTCTATAAGTTTACTGATTGAGCCATGAACAATGGATCTTCCTTCCTTCCTTCCTTCCTTGTCTACTGATGGATACACCAGACAGAAAAGTATCAAGTACAGGGGAGAGTCAACAGAGGGGACCTCATACAAACATTCTAACAAAGGAAACCACATGTTCTCAAAGACCTATCCATAAAGGAGAAGGATGTTGGTGCTTGTTTCCCAGCATGAAAAAGAAGCAGGGGTCCACCAAGCAGGAGCTGTGGTAAGCACAATCCAGACAGAAACTCTGGCTATTACCATGGCCAAAGCAGACAAGAGAGTTGAAGTTTAGAAAGGGATTTCTTAAGCCAGCTTCATTTCCAGCCTGTTTACACATGGGAGCTTAAGGCTGCAGTGTGGAAGTATTCCTGAGAGGTCATCCATCTCTTGATCCTACAGGGAATGCAGACACCTCTTGGAAGCTCAAAGAATATTTTGATTAGAAGCTATTTCAAGCAGTCATTACTGGGCTGTTATGAGAATGTATAATTTGGCTAAGAGAATTTAGGCAACATTGGTAGTTATTTGTTAAATATCTTCAATATTCTGTGAATGTCATTTCTTTAATGGGATATTTCTGAACTTATTTGAATGGTAGTTTTAGCTCCATACATTAGTATCATTTCCCCTGGTATCATAGTCAGGGTGTTAATATCCACCTTTTAAAAAAACAGTTTGGTATCTTTATTATCAATGTTATGATGTAATTTTCACCAAGTTAGGACGAAGCTATTCCTATGTAGTTAAAGATAATGCTGGGAAGGAAGGAAGGAAGGAAGGAAGGAAGGAAGGAAGGAAGGAAGGAAGGAAGGAAGGAAGGAAGGAGAGTATTTTACAAAATAAATTAACAGATGATCTCAAAATCAAATTTATCAAGAGATGAAAGCTAAGGGATGAATGCTAGTAAATGCTATTAACCTTATTTAGGTTTAGTTGCAAGTATGTTTTCAGTTATTATTCCACCTTGCTTTCCAAGAACATAAGGCGGAGAGCACAGTATTGCAGATACATTATACATCATTTGGTAGTAGGGAAGTCTCCCTCACTATCTAGCCACCTGTTGTTCAGTGCATAACTGATAACTTCCATCCTACAATCTGAACGCCATCAGACCAAATTATTTCTTCACTGAAGATGACTGTCGAAAGCAGCAGAAAGTTCCAGTGGGAAGTCCAAGTTGTTGCAGGAAGTACTTAGTAACAATGACTCAAAAGGTGTGGTCCTCTTTGTGAATCATAGTGTGGCACTTCACAAGAGTATCGATGAAGGGTATTATGCTTGCTTTTTCTTTTAGAAGCCATTGCATGAGCCTTGTCTTTCTGGGGGCTCGTGTGGTGGGTTTGCCTGGGAATGGACAATTTAAATTTAAGTAGGACATCAAAGCTGCTTAAGTCATCGGCAGAACTCTTCTTTCATCCAGGGTTCAGTTAGGTAGAGTGAGAGCCTTCACTTCCTGTCCTTATGCGGCATTCATGGTTGTTACTGTGGGATTGTAGGATGATGCCTTCCAAGTCACAATGAATCATATATGTAGGTGTGGAAGGAAGGCTGAGAAATGTTTTGTACATGTGAGCTATAATTAATTGTTATTATTATTCTGATTAATTGTAAAAGGAAAGACACTTATAAATCTTGGTGGTTTCTGAGTATTTTCCTACTCCCCCTCTATTATTTAGTATGAACCATTGTTATAATAATACAGAAGCCTTTCCCAAACTGGTTTCCTCTAGATATGTTAGGCTATAACTCCTATCATCCTCGGCCACCCCTTAGCATGATAAGTTTGGAAAACACTATGCTAGGAAAGGGCAATTTATATCTGGATGGAGAAACAAAAGCACCAGAGAGCATCAGGCTGGAAAATGCAATGTTACAGGCAAAATTTGTTACAGTACGTAATGACCTCCCATAAGAGGAACAGTGTAAGAACATTTTTCAGATGAATATAAACTCACTGCAGCAACCTAGAACACCAGAAAAAGGAAATAGACTGCCTATACAATATCTTCCAACAAAATGGATACCCTCACAACTTTATCAAAAATTGCCTGACCATTCAATCCACTACAGCACAACCAACACAAGTTATGAAAAGGATAACACTATCATACATCAAAAACATCTCAGAAATAAACAACAGACTATGACAGCCACAGGGTATCACCATAGCACACAAACCAACTAAAGCCCTCCAAAACATCTTAAGTAAACCAAAAGACCTAGTAGCCCAAGAAGCAAAAACAGGAGTCAACTACAACATGCAGTGGTAGGACTGTAACAGCCATTATGTAGGACAGACAGGCAGAAGATTAACAGTGCACATCCATGAACACCAACTAGCAGTCAAAAGACATGATGAGAACTTCTTAATCTCACAACACGTAGACAGACTCAACCATAGATTCAACTGGGAAACTGTGAGCATCCTAGACCAAGCTAAATCCAAAAATGCTAGGGAATTCCTAGAAGCTTGGCATTCAGACAAATCAGCCATCAATAGATATATAGAAATAAAGCATATTTATACACCATTCAAAAGAGACAACACAAAGCTAAGAAGGAAACAAAAAGACCAGAACACATCCTCTCCAGCAGCCAACACCCAGATAACCAAGATTAATACTAGACAAACAATCAGTCAGAAAACAATACCCTAATCAAGGATCTACCAAGGAGAAAACCATAACCCCACCAAAACTGGTAGGGCAAGCTACTGTATATAAACAGGGAGCAAACCCCACACTCACTAGGACTGATAATGTTACCTAGTTGGATAATGAAAAGTCTACAAGCAAACAACAAAGCTAAGAGAGCGCCAAAGGCTCCACAGTTCAACCCTGAGCTACATATATTCTCTTCTATGTAATGAAGCATTAGAGAGGTACATTTGCCTTGGGTCACTAGTCTCCATAAGCAATCACTTTTGAAACCCTCTGTTATGTAATTTAAAAAAATTATTTCTCACATGTTAAAGCCACATCAAAGACAAGAGATTGACAAAATGGAGAGAGCATTTTCAAACTCCATGATAATTAATCAAAAGCAAAACCTGAAAATCAATGGAAAATTATGCTTCTGTGAGTTGGCATCTTCACCGTCAGACACCCAACTCCATCTTGAGCTTCATTTTGCTCATATCCTCAGTAGTATGGTTAGCTGTCCTCAGCTCAACATGGTTTATCAAAAGAGAACCATTGCAAGGGGCAGCAGGGGCTTGAAGTTGCCCAACAACAATTTTATTTACAACCAATAGTGCCATGAACACAAATTCTTCTGCAGTTTTTTCCCCTACCAGTTCTCATTCAATATGATAAAAGAGAATTTGCTTTTGAAATTTCCTTCAAAGGAGAAGAAAATTTCAATCAATTTCTCATGGGTAGTGTATGGTATTCTAAATCATATTTTGTTATTTTTTTAAAAAATAATTTTTAGTAAAGATTTTTTCAAGCAATAAAAGGCAAATCTAAAAGAGAAAATAGAAGAAAGAATAAGAAAGATAAGAAAAAGGAAGTGCAGAAAACAAAACAAAAAAAAAGGAAAGATAGGAAAAAGAATCAGAGAACAAAAGTAAGAAAAATAAGTGACTTCTGACCTTTACAACAGAAATTAACCAACTTATTATCCAACCTCCCTCAATATTACAAAAACCTTTCAATCACTTCGCTTTTTTCTGTTTTCAGCAAAAACAGATTTTCAGTCTTTTAAAAAGGTACTTACTGTTTTATCCCTGACCAAACAGGTCAGTTTTGCCATTTCTGACAATTCCAACATCTTCACAACCCATTCCTCCATTGTGGGAATGTCAGTATTTTTCCATTGTTGTACATATAATAGTCTTGCTGCAGTTACCTTGTATAAAGTCAATCTTCCATGAGTTTTTTCTATCCATAAACCCCAATAAGAAAAGTTCTGCCTTTTTCTCATTAGTAATCTTTAAGTTTTTTTGCATCATTGCATGTATTTGTATCCAGAATTTTCTCACAAGTCCATCATGCGTGGTAAAATGTCCCTTCATGTTTTTCACATTTCCAACATTGATTTGAGGTACCTTTATACATCTTTGATAGTATAATGTCATATGTCAATGGTTCATCATTTTATAAAAATGCTCTCTTAAATTATAACACAATGTGAATTTCATCCCATTGATCTACATTCTCTCCCAATTATCCATTTGTATGTTATAACCAAAATTCCCATTTCATTATGCATTCCTTAACTTGTTCTTCATCAATTTCAAATCTTAATAAAAGCTTCTACTTTTTGCAATTACATGTTCATCATTTGAACCTAATTCATTTTCAAATTCTGTCTTATGTTGCTCAGTTCCAACTACCCTTTTATTTATATTAAACCTTTCTCTTAATATGAAAACCATTAGAAAGTGTGTCCCTCTGCAGTCAATTGTTCTCTTGACTTCATCTGAAGTTCTCCTTCTTCCTGTATTAATAAATCTTGATATGTTACCCATTTCTATCTGCTGTTTCTTTTCTATAAAATGCTTCCTGTGCTGAGTCTCATAAACGTATCTTTGGGCACAACCTGAGTTTGTATTTATTCCATATTCTTAATATGGCACTTCTCATATAATGATTTTTAAAATCTACATTAACTTTAACTTTATCGTACCATAAAAATCCATGCCATGCAAATCTCAGGTTGTGCTCTCCTAATTGTAACATTCTTTTATTTCTCAGTAACATGGGTCATATTTTGTTATGAGGTGTTATTTATTGTTAGTTATTTAGTTACATGGCAGCCAAGATACGTGTGTGTGTGTGTGTGTGTACGCGCGTGCCCTATCTTTTGTTGTACAATAATTTTTCCCACGGTCTTCAGCTTCCTTGGCACCTCATACTTCAGTTAAATCCCACAGAAAGACATTGAAAGAACTTCTTCCATTGGGCCTTTTCAGACTAAAAAGTGGAGTCAGCCAAGGACAATTCTGAATGACAGATGTGAATCAGAAAACACGAATTCTCAAGCAGGTGGAAAATAAAGCTAGAAAAACCAAAGTCCCCCCCCCTTTTTTTTTTTACAGGGGAAGATAACTTCTAAGAATTGCAAGGAAAATTTCAATTCAGCACTAGAGTGGACTGATCAGGCAATCAAGTTCCTTCAGGGCTTGTGATAGGAATGGCAGAAATGCTTTCTAAATAAAATCTCTTTTTGCTTTTGCATCAATACATATAAATTAACACATACAAATTTCATTTCAAATGTGTGTCCTCTTATCTTTTTGATGACATATTGCTTTTTATTGTTTGTTTCTTTTGGGAATCTGTAAGTGGGTCAGCACTTTTTCCCTTTGGAAGAAAGAGTTGGAAGAATTCTTAGTTAGATGCACAAGATGGAGAAAAACTATTATAGACATTCCAACATACCCCTAATTGCATTTGTTTCTGCTTGGTACATGATTCTATGTATGCTGCTTGGAGGAAAGATGGGATATAAATCTAACAAACAAATAAATACTTCTCTTAATCATAATTATATTTCAGAGGTATGAATAGCATAAAATGTTCGTGGGGCCCTGGGTGTTGTTTGTTATTGTTATGATAGTTTTAGTCCAGACTGCCCACGCTGTTGTCTGTTTTTAACTCTTTTTATTGTTTTTATATTGCCCAGAGTTTACTGGAGTGGGTGGCTATAACAAATTTTAATAATAATAATAATAGTAATAATGATAATTTTTAAAGTCACACAGGAAAAAAAAAGGTGAAATCTTTCCAAACATACCAAAGTAGGCCCACTAAAACGAGCAAGATTTATCAGAACATTTTGGCTGGCGCTTGAATGATGGCAGGTGAATCTCTCTGGAGTTTACATGACCAGGTATCATTGTCAAGCAGTCCTTTCTGTGAACATATGCCACAGCTCATCTTCCCTCTGAGGAAAGCATTTCCTAGAGAAAGGTCTCAGCAGATGTTCTTAGAACAAAGGCAGAAAGAGATCCCATCCTTGTAAAATCTTAAAAGGAATTGCGAGCGTTTGCCAAGAGGAACTCAAGATCAAACCGGTCCTAAGTACTCCTAGTTTTCTATTATGCCTTCTCTCCTCAGACAGATGCAATGGAGATCATCTATTTGCCTAGTATATTTTTTTACTCTTTAAGTGTTAGGAGAAAGAAAGCTTGTCAAACCAACTAAACAAACAATCCAGAAAATATATTAGAGTGTTCTGAAATGCAGAGTGCTGTGTCCTCCAGACAGGAATATTCTATTAGATGCATTAAATAAGTCTCTATATTAGGCTTATGCATGGCAAAGAAATATGTCCAAACACTTTTAAAAATGATACCTGCTCTATACTGGCAACACAGCTATAGGTTTACAGAAATTGTAAGCCACTTAGAGTTGCAATAGTTGAAGCGGCATAAAACCCTTCATAAATAAATAAATAAATAAATAAATAAATAAATAAATAAATAAATGATAAAAGACATTTTCCTTTTCTTGCTGTTTACTCTTAAATGCATTCAGCGATAGACCTTTGGTCTTTGGTGAATCTCCCTGCAATTAAAACTACTTTCTCTCAATCTGGTACCATGAGGGCCACCCAGCTCATCTTGGCTTTAATGGATAGTGATAAATCTGAATGGGCCTCTTCCCAAAGTTGGTTCACACAAACAAATCTGCTAATAAAGTGATTTCTGGTGATAACCCTAGAAGTTGGGAGGGCAGTCCTATGAAGAGCAAACAGCTGGTGTGCACCTCCTCTGAATGCCTCAATGAAAATAACAGAAGAGAATGCTTCCCTTTACAGCCTACTCTGTACCTGATCTCCTGGCACCATGGAAGTTGTTTCCTCCACTCCCTATGTCTCTCATGCCGATGGCAATTTCAAAACTCCCCGCAACAACCCAAGTTTGCAGGAGCCTTGAGGATGAAAAACCAAATAAGAAACAAGGACGAGGAAACCCTTGCTCTTGGACAATGTGAACTTACTTAGGCAGAAATACATACTCCATCTTTACCTGCAAAGTCCCCTAAAGTAGCAGACACTGACAAAGTGTTTTTGATTTATCAGGTGAGAAGCAAGCAAGCAATAAAGAAAAGGAACACATTTTAGTAAGCATCCCACACACTGTGACTGTGACCAATATATTTAGAATAAAACATTATATACTTCAGTAATTAATGCTTATGTAAGGGAAACAGTGTAATATATACACAAGCCACATAATAAATACAGAAAACAAAAACTAAAGCTGGTTCCTTTCATTTTTGAGTTCTCAGAACCACTTTATTCTGTTCAGTAATTGGTGATATAGTCTAGATTTTTTTTATTAAAAAGAATACATAGCGTCAATAATTAGAACAGTTTCATTAACATGCACTCACATCATTCTTACACAGTTCATGGAAATACAGCTCCATGAACTGAGAAAATTTGGGAACCTCTGCATTAGAGTAATATAAATTAGACATTAACAGACCATGGATCCAGGTAGATTTATGTTTGACATACCAGCCTAACCTGGTAAAGGGCATTCAGTACAACAGAAGACACTAGGGTCTCTAAGAACAAATCACCATATACCAAATGTTGGGGGGGGGGGGACATACCACTATCACAACTAAATAAATTCCTCTCTCCCCACAGTACTTCCATCTCATCAGGACTGAGCCTTGATTTACTGACCTTCATCTAGCCTATTACCATGGCCAGAAAGTGGTTCACACTTCTGTAGCCTCATATGAATCTGATGAAAAAGAATGACAGCTGATGACACTGCACTTAATCTTGAATTAACTCGTTCAGATGTTTTGGGAGGATGTTGAATGTCCTAGGGTACAAGACTTAACTATGTGGAACCTCAATGCTCCATTTTATTGTACTATTTCAATGCATATCCCACTTTTATCCTCATAGGGATTGAGCAGAAACTCATCATCTCCAACTTCTGTAAAAAGAAGTTAGTGTATGTGAACATGAACAGAAATACTGTATCTATCTATTCTAAATCAGAAATCTCTTCAAGAGGATGTCACGGTCCATGGTACTGTAAGCCACTGAGCAGTCCAGAAGAATCAACAAAATATGAAAATTATATATCTTGTCATATATCACAAGAATCCATGTTTAACCATTTCACTGTATGTACATATGGAAAAAGATGTACATTGTATGTACATGGGAAAAAGATTCCACTGATGACAGATTCAAATGATGCATAGATGTGGTATATATATTCAGAAAGGCATATGGTAAATAGATAGAAACCCTAACTGCATTAGAAATGAGCAAATATTCAACATGATGCGTATTTAATTAGATGAAAATGTCACTGGCATTGAAAATCAATCTAGGTAAAACAGCCCTTAAGGTTAAAAATAAATTATGAGAGTTTTTAAAAAACGATTCTGTCAAAGAGAGAAGAGGATGCCAAAAGGGAGAAGAGCATGCCCTAGATATGTGTTTGGACCAGTAACAAATTGATGACTCTGAGAACAGTCACCAGAAACCTGTTATAATGACACCTCCAATCCACTCTCAAGTGGCTCAGCTAAGAGTGAGGTGATGATTTCAGGATCCAATGCAAGCTGTTAAACTAGCAATAGTCCAGTCCATCCAAAGAGCCTAGGCTGAGAAAGGCTGAACTAAGTCTGTGTACATCACTGTTACTGTTGATGCACAAAGAAATGCATAACCCAAACACAACCTGTAGCTTAAAACAAAATTAGGGTGATTTCACATGTACAACTTTAAACAATGTATTTATTTGGATTGGCCTAGGAGGGTACATATGAATCCATTCACAAATTAATGAAACCTCTTCCCTCCTTGTTCCACTCACTGACATCTTTTGCCAAAGTGAGAAGAATTTTATGTGGGTACTGAAGTATAGGAGGCTCTGATGTGCAAAAGGCCAACAAAGGTTTTGGCCCAGACACGTGTTGGCATTGACAGTAAAGAACAAGACAGTCTTTGTTGATTCACAATCCATTCAAATGTTACTAATATGGTACGTCTGAATCCCACTTCCTATACTAATATAAAACCTATGTTTACTACAGGTAGTAATTTCCCTTCTGTCCTTAAGTACTGACATCATAGTATAGCAATGTATTATGGCTCATCTGAAAACACAGTGCAAAATATGTATACTTACATAGACATAAATACCACTTTGTCCATTAGTGTAGTGGTATGTGGGAATGACCTTGGGAGACAGGGCCAAGAGACACTGTCTAGGGAACAGTCAGATAAGAGACAGCATAGCCCACAGCTAGATAGTGGGTGGGGCAAGAGACTCAGAAGAGACCCTCCCTAATTTCTCGGAGTGTAAAGGAGAAAGGGAGAGAACTGTACTTTCAGACTTACAAGATTCTATTAATGTAGCCTTACAATAAACTAGAATTAGCTCACCTGATCATGTTTCCTGTCTGGTCTATCTGGTAAGGCTGACAATTAGGGACCACCCCCTACTAACAGTATTTAGAATTGAAGTCTTAGGGCATTTACTCACAGCAGCCTTAAGTTTCTTATATAAGCTGGAAATGAAGTTGGCATAAGACATTGCTGCCCAGATTTCAAGCTTTGGCAACAGTGCTGGCCAAGTCATTCTATGCAGATGGTGGTTACTATGGCCTCTATTGGTGGATTGCTCTGCTTCTTTACTCCTCCCACCAGTGCCAGGGACACAAATGCCCATTCCTTTCTGTGGGGAGGTCTTTGAGGACACAATTATATGATCATACAGAGTTCATCTCATCCAACCTCCTCTTCATTGCAGGAGTTGCTCACTCACAATGAGCAGTTTACTGGTTCACAGTTGGACTGGTAGGAAACACCGCCCCACACACACACACAATTTCACCATTCCTGCTCTCCCTTGAATTATAAGGGGAAACTGGCAAATGTTTGTCAATTTCACCTCACTGCTTATGCTCAGAGAGATGCTCCCCAGCAGTTGGCTTTGCAAGACCCATCAGGAGAGCTTCAATAAGCCAGGAACATTTCCGAATTTGAGTCCAGGCTGGTATGGTCCTTGAACTGGGAAGCATATCTGCACTGGGAGAGAGGAGGCGAGTGGGTTTTTAAAATCTCCTTTTCTTTATGATTATCAGGAAGAATTAGCAGTTTACTTGCTTCTCTGGTGTTCTCATGCGCTTGAATGCATTTGCATCCACACACACACACTTCCCTCCCCTCCCCTCCCCTCCCCTTTCTCCTTGCAGCCTTCCTTGACTCACCAGACACTCCCAGCTTCCTTTCCCTCCTCCATGTTCTTGCTTTTAGGTCTCCAACGGGCCAGTTTAAAAAGGCGGGGAGGGGAGGAGAGGGGAGGGGAGGGGAGAGAGGAGAGGAGAGGAGAGGAGAGGAGAGGAGAGGAGAGGAGAGGAGAGGAGAGGAGAGGAGAGGAGAGGAGAGAAGAGAAGAGAAGAGAAGAGAAGAGAAGAGAAGAGAAGAGAAGAGAAGAGAAGAGAAGAGAAGAGAAGAGAAGAGAAGAGAAGAGAAGAGAAGAGAAGAGAAAAGAGAAGAGAAGGAGGTCAAGTCTACTTGGTTCTAAAAAAAGAAAGAAAAAAGGTTCAATGTCACCAGGCCAGCACTGCTCTATGGAGGACAGTGACCAATAACTGGAGGAGAGTGTGCATGCCTGCCACAGCACACACTAGTCAGTGGAAGTACTGGCACTGCCTACAATGAAATCAAGCACAGCTCTGCCTATGCTGGCAGAGGCTGGACTTTTGATGTCCTGCAGGAAAAGACAGGCAGAATTTGCCTTTGTGGCAGACTAGGGGCAGGTGAAGGATGGCATGGTGCATTTATATCCTCCAGAATCCATAAGTGGGCCATCCTTGTGCCAAGGCAGGGAAGATGTGTGAATGAGCTTGCAGATGGTAATTCTAAGTACATTTAGGGATCAAATGTTGATTGATTTATTAAGTAGATGTAATAGAAACATCTGAAATCAATAATCAAGATAAAAAGTAAAAGACCAAAATTGCTAATAAAGACAGCAACAGCATTCATGTAATGGTCAGAGAAAATGAAGTTTAGAATTTGCCTCCCCCAATACAAACAATATCTTAAGGAACTGCCAAAATATATAGATGATGTTAACATTGTACCATACAAAAACTACGGTAAACATAAAAACATAATCAGCTATATAGACAAAAATCCTAATTGAAGCTGAAGCTTAAATTGAAAATAATTTGATGCAGAATTATATTTGCAGCTCTGCAAAAACACGGATCTGTTTTAGACAGAAAAAATGTGCATATTGAAGATAAATTAAACAGAGGATTACAAAGTTTATGTGGGCATAAAAGGAGTACCAGCAAAGAAAATAGAAGAAATAAATCACCTAAAATGTAAAATCTTTTTCAAAAAAGCACCTCTTTTGTGAGACCTAAGTTGAAGTCCTTTAAAGGATTTGAGATTTAAGTTGATAAATGATTGGTTTTGCTATGGCAGCCTTCCTTAGTGAGATGCCATCCAAATATATTGGCATACTACTCCTGTCATAACCAAGAGGGGCAACTTCTGGAGTGCCAAGGTTGGAACATCTATGGCAAGCAATACATTTGCTTATTTGAAGGACTGCCTGTCTCCAGTTGTTTCTGCTCATCTGGCGTGTTTGGGCACAGCGGGAGCACGCCAGGGCCCCTCAATTAAATGTTATCATGTTTATATATATGTATATGAAATGTTATTGAAATTTTTAAACACAAGAATAAGACTAATACAAACTACAATAGAGTGAAAAAGAAAAGAGAAAAAGGGGAAAATGAAAGAAAAAACT
Source organism: Python bivittatus (assembly GCF_059951505.1). Lineage (NCBI taxonomy): Eukaryota > Metazoa > Chordata > Lepidosauria > Squamata > Pythonidae > Python > Python bivittatus. The sequence continues at coordinate 55,070,104 of NW_028277098.1, read as the reverse complement.
AAACGTGCAGAAAGAGAAAGAGTAGCAGAAAAATAGAAAAGAAAAAAAAAGATATAAAGAAATGGCTTCCAATCTTCTTTACAGCAGTTATAAGTACAATTATAAATTGACCTCTCTCTCTAAAGTTATATTGTGATAATCATCAAACCATAAACCATAAGTTCATTTTTCCCTTTTTTATGCAAAAAGTCCATAAGGGGTTTCCAGTCATCAATGAAATATATCAACTTGAGGGACCAAGGAAGTGTGCCTTCTCTGCCATTGCCCCTAGTCTTTGGAACAGCATCCCCCAGAGGTATGTATGGGTTCCGCTCTCCAAGGGTTCTGGAAGCCCCTTAAGACCTGGCTCTGTTCCCAGGTCTGGGGTTAGGAAATCTGGAGAGATCCTGTTGAGTCTTTTTTGAATGTTGGAGAATGCTGTTTCAGTATGAGCAGTCATGCTTTAGTTGTGTTTTTTAACTTAATGTATTGGATATGTTGTAAGCCTCCCAGAGTCTTTTTGGAGTTGGGTGGCCTTAACAAATCTAAATAATAATAATAATAATAATAATAATAATAATAATACAATAATTTATTAAATGTATATGCTGCCTGACTCTCAGTGACTCTGGGTGGCTCAAAACAATCAAAGAAATTTCAATAAAATCAGTGAAACATAAAAAATAAAGATAAAATCAAAGTCAATCAAATCAAATGTATGAAGTTCAGTGTAGTAGCAGTTATTTCATTGCTTAACAGAGCTAAAACTGGAAGCTTACAGATCAGTTCACTACAAGGTTGTGTTCACATTTACCCTAACCCATGGTAACTCAGTTATAGTTTATTAAATCAACACAATTGCCTGGGTTTGTACAACATACTGAGCTATAAACTAGCCAACTATGCTTTAGCATAAAGTGTTTTGGCAAACATTGCCATAGTGAGCCCATAGCTGAAGGGTGGAGGATTTCTATGCATTGGAATGATGGCACCTACACAAACTGCCTGTTAGCTTCTCCTGGCCAGAAACAGTTATAAGAACTTTTGTTTGGCAAAATTTCAGCTTTGAGTTCAAGTGGTTTTGAATTGCACTATTGTGGGTTATGACTCTTGTCCCCTGAGTCTTTGGTGGCTGCCCTCAGCCCAGCTCTGACAATATGTCATTATAGAGATCGGATAATTCTCTTTCTTGAAGGCTTTTGGAAAGATTAGAAAAAAAGCTCTTTGTGATACCTTTAGGCACAGGATGTTCAGCATCAGAAAAGGATTTGGATCAGATCAGTGGTTACTAAACCATGACTGGCTGATCAAGCTGGCAATGAAAATTCTGCCACAGATGTGAATCCTCATTACCAGCTTGGTAGTGAATATCAGCTATCATTTTTGAAAAAAAGCATCTGCAACATAAAGGTAGAAATGATTAACTTTTCATTAGTATTAACCCAAAGTCACCACAAACTAAATTTATTTTTCTGTGTTAGGCTGAGCAGAAGAAGAATCTATATTTGCTGGTAGATTTCTGGATTTCTTTGCCAGTCATCTCAAGTGGTCTTGGTGTGAAAGAAATGCGAGCGTGGGTCAGTTCTAGTACTGAAAACATAATATTTTTCTGTGCAGACTTTAGTCTGGTGGTGGATCTTGGGGTTCTAATAAAGACAAACCAACAAACAAAGAAGTAGATCCCACAATCCTTTTTCCTTGTTCTATACAAAACGTTAAAATAAAGTCTCCCTTAAGTTAAGCTCGGTTTTGGATGACTACATGGATACATCCATGTGGGATACTGGTCTCCCGTTCAAATGCTAACAGGTCTGACCTTGATAGCTTTTTCAAGATCAACCATGGCTCCTTAAATCAATTGCCAATATCTATTTCATCATATGCATTTGCCAGCCTTCATCCTAAGTACCTTGTCAAGAGCCCATTGGGGGAGTCTTTCAGTGAGAAAGAAGCCAAATCTTAAGTACCCATTAACATCAGCCCTCAGCCATAGTCAATCTCATCAGAACCAAGAATCACAGATGTCTGAAGATCCAGAGCCACAAAAGTGAGGCTCAGGGTTGACTGTCTGCAAGTCAAACCTTATTGAAAGTAATAGATTTTTTAAGGAGTAACTCCTAAGTAGCGTTTCTGACTGATTAATTCTTGATGAACAGGGTCTTGGAGAAGATTGGAGCATACAACCTTGAAACTGAGAGCAAATCATTACTGGAACTCTGTCTGTCTGTTTTAGTAAAAGCATAAAACAAATTTTATAACATAAAATTACGTGGATATCCATTTTATCAGAGGCACACCCATGGGATCACCACTGTCAGGACTCATAGCAGAGATTGTAATGCAACGCCTAGAAGTTATAGCACTTCCCCACATACAACCTAAAGTATGGATCCGGTATGTAGATGACACATTTGTTATTATAAAAAAGAAACAACTAGAGAAGACACTTGAAACCATTAACAGCATCTTCAAAGGAATAAAATTCACCAGAGAGGAAGAAAACAACAACATGCTTCCCTTCCTGGATATCCTCATCAGCAGAGGAAAGAACCAGAAATTAGAAACCCAAGTTCATTGGAAGACAACCCACACCAATCAAGTACTCCATTACCAAAGTAACAACCCAACCTCCCACAAGAGGAGCTGTGTAAGAACACTATTCAAGTGAGCACGAACACATTGCAGCAACCCAGAAAAGCAGAAAAAAGAAAAAAAACACCTATACAACATCTTCCAACAAAATGGATTTCCACGTAATTTTATCAAAAAGTGCCTGACCACTCAACCTACTATAACACAACCTACACAAGCTATGAAAAGGATCACACTGCCCTACATCAAAAATGTCTCAGAAACCACCAACAGACTATTACAACCATGTGGCATCTCTGTAGCACATAAACCAACAAAATCACTCCAAAATACCCTAAGTAAACCAAAAGACCCAGTAGCCCAAGAAGGAAAAGCAGGAGTCATCTACAATATACAGTGTAAGGACTGTAACAAACACTACGTAGGACAGACAGAAGGCTAGCAGAGCGCATCCATGAGCACCAACTAGCAGTCAGAAGACATGATGAAAATTCCTTAATCTCACAACACATGGACAGACTCAACCATAGTTTTAACTGGGAAACTGTCCTGTCATCTTGAACTTATCTTTTTTGGAACATCACCTGGTATTATTAGCTTAATTTCTCTTAGATTTGCTGACCTTTGTATTGCTTGACCTAAATTGCTGTTTGTCATCTTGAACTATAGTGGAGCAGAGCACATCGGCCAGCTATCTAAGTTAGAACTGGTGCTCACATAAAGCCAGGTGCAAAGTGCCCTGAATAGAATGGAATTCTGCTCTCATCAGTTAACCTGGCATCAAGGATTTTGAGCTACATCCTAATTTTGAATGGTGACCATTCAGCACAAACCAACAAATTACTGCATGTAGGCCCACACAATAATTAGGCACAAAGAGACACATTCTCAGAGGTGGCTTCCATGGAAGTTGACTAGGAGTATAGACAATGCTATCTACAGGAATTGCTTCAATAGCCATGGGTACTTAGTACTCAAGTACTAAGTACTCAAGTACTCAATCAGTACCTGATTATCCTTTTTGTCTTCTATGTTATGATTATTGAAACAACTAGTTTTCTAAAGTCCCACCTGCTTAAAACAAGCAAACAAACAAAAAAGCCCGAACAAGCCAATTGCCCCACCCCTTAAACCATCCTATGGAAAAAATCGAAAACCTTAAAAAGTTAGAACATCTATCTGTTCCCTTTGAAACTCAATTACTAGTAACTTTTCTGCCTCATTTACTATACTGTTTTCAGATGTTAAAAGTATAAAAAACTCAAAAGACTTTTTTTTTCTTGCTTTGATTTTAATTGCTTTAAACCTTACAGGTTGTTTTAGAAGTTCTGTGACATTGAGATGGCCATGCTATTGCAGGTTTCAGTCCATCCACTTTGCGTAGCTTTATCCTGACAAGCTGACAACAAGGGTGACCTGGTTTCTTCTCTCACCTTGTTGTGCTCCTGTCTCTCACCTAGCCACACCCTCTCTTTCACCCACTCATTGCAGCTTCGATGGCACTTCTGTTTTTACAAGAACTTCAAAGCCTCTAATTGCAAAGCTCTTTTTTCTTGCTCAGTTTTCCACAAGGACAAAAGTGTTCAGCTGCTTTTGCATTCATATGGCATACTAAAATCATATTCATCATTCATACATTATAGTACACCATGAATTTGACTTTTATATTTTTTATGTATTTATTGATTGTTTTTAACCTTGCTGTATGCTGCCCAGGGTCGCCTGTGGTGAGATGGGCAGCTACATAAATTGCTTTAATAAATAATAAATAATAATTCCCTAAATTATGGTTTAGTTAAAAAGCTACAATTGGCCAGATGTCCACAACATCTGGATTTCCAGAATGCTGGTTTACAAAGTGGAATGGATGGGTTGTATTACGCCATAACTTGATCTGAGTTTAGTATGCTGTATGAACCCAATGTTGGGTTCCTAGAAGGCAAGACAAGTGTAATGGTCCTACTTGCATGATTAATGCAGATGCAGTATTGCAAGGCACCAACAAGCAAAATGAAAGATTTATTTTCAGTCTGTCTGACTGGTGAATCTCCCCGCTTAGGACTGTGAGGGCTTTTCTGCCAGATGGTGTTTTCCCCCAACATCCCAAATGTACAAGTGCTTCTCATTTGTTCTGTGTTGTGGAGATCTCTTCCCTGAAGTCAGGACTGCTGCTGCTGAGATGGTGAAAGCAGCCTTTCCCAGCCTGATGCCGTGCAACTCCCTGCAGTCCCACCATCGTGGCTTGTCTGGGAGTTGCATTCCCAACACATCTGGAAAGTGCAAGCTGGGGAAAGATAAGAATTCAAAGCTCAGTAATTTGTACTTGGAAAACATAGTCCTTTCTCAAACAGCACAACAATTCTCTATGATTTTTTTAAATTTTATTTTTTACTTTTAATATTTTAAGGCAAGAAAAACCAACAATATAAAGTAACAGCCCAGAACAATATGTCTCAACATTCAGTCATACTTTACATTTAACATATCAGAAGAAGAGTTACTACTGTTAGCATATTTTATGTAATCTTTCTAGATCTGATAAAAATGCAATTCATCCCCCTGAGAAAATAATATTCAAATGTTATCAGTGATTTTTCCATAAGAGTACAGTAATTGACTATACTTTAGCACAGTTATTCACTGATAGGCTATCTAAAAATTTCCATTTTTGAGCAATTATTAATTTTGCAGCCAATAAGCTCCTTTTTGTTTAGAGGTATCTCCCTCAAAAATGTGTAATAATCCTAACTCTGGAACACATTCTGCTTCATGTTTAGTTATTATTCTAACTTCTTTGAATATTATCTTTCAATAAGGCAGCACTTTCTACAACTCTACCCCATATGAAAAAATATTCCTTTCTGATTGCAACCCCTCCAAAATTTAATGAATAATTATGAGATATTTATGCTAGTCTAGTTATCATTAAATGACAGTGAGTGATGTAATATCTTTGATTACATTTTTATATGGAAGCTGGCAGAAAACCACCTGATGTCCAAAGTGTTTGCCATTTCATCTCTTCCATTTGTTTTCCTAAATCTGTATCCAAGCTTCTTTTAAACCTACAGAGGGGTCACATACCTCCCATTCTAATTCTGCATGATTTTGACTGCCCTTAGGAATGCATTGTATTTACCAGAAAGGAGAGGACCCTGATTTAAAATTCTCTCCCCCCCCCGCTTTTTCTTCTTGATCTTAAAATGAACCTTCCATTAAAAAAAATAAATTATTTGGGAAAACAAAAGTAGTCTACCTTTAGGGGGGGAAAACAGTAATTCCAAATGAGCACCACAGGTATGTGCAAGATGATAACTAGCATAACTTTCCCACCTTGATTTTTCCCACATGGGGTCATTTTATTTATTTGTGGTTTAAAAGAATGTAATCTTGGAGTGATGATATTATGAAGTCTTTTCTTTTCTTTTCTTTTCTTTTCTTTTCTTTTCTTTTCTTTTCTTTTCTTGTTTCTCTTTTCTTGTTTTTTTATTTATTCTCTTTCTATTTTATCTTGTTTCATCTTGCTTTAGTGTATTTTTATTCCATTTTCCCTTTCTCTGGTTTTTAAGCCTTAGTTTTTAGGTTTCATATGATTGCTACACTATCTTATATATATTTGGTCATTGCTTCTGAAGATTTTTTTTTTATTTTGCTGGTCATGACCGTAATTAAGTAAATTTGATTTGACCTTGGGGGGTAGGGTTGTGTGAATAGTCCTTATATATTACATATTCTGGAAGTTAATTGTATGCTATACAACAAAAACATTCTTGTGCCCTGAATCTGTTGCCCATCAGTGTCATTTGAGGACTACAAATTACAATGCTGTGAGTGGATTAAAAAAAAAAACTGCCAATGATCTACTTGCTCCACACTATTAATTTATTTCATATACTTTATTGGCACCGCTTTGTGGGGATACACCATTTTATTTTTATTAAAAACTTCATAGAAATGAAGCAAAAGGTGCCCTAATCTTGAAACTACTTAGCTCATATTTGTTTTGACATTTCTTCATTTATATGCAGTTATGCATTTGAGTTGGACATTTGGTGTCATACTAAAAAAATGTTCCTGATCTAGGAAAACCATGGTCTAGCAGCTCTTATTCACCACTCTGATACTTTCGTTTGATATATTCTCTCATTCCTGCAGCCATCCTTTGCTGTGATTTAAATATTTGTTATCATTCTCTCAAGTAGCAAACTCAGTTGCTGAGTGCCAATAAGGCTGTAGTCAAAACAAAATCTCTGAAAAATATGAGGAATGGAATTGGCATGCTGAGGACAATCTCAACATTTGAAGCAGTTATCAAAATCATTTAAGAGATTCTATCATAGTTATGCTAAAATCCTGAAAAATATAGAAATATTATAAATTGTTATGGACAACTCTCATTTCCACCCTAGAAAAATATGTAAAAGAACCATAAATTTGGCAGAGTACTGGGTTCATATATGGCACAAAGCTAATGGCTGTGCTCACAAAGTTTTCTAAGCCATTATTTGATTTTAGCTTAGTAAATGAACTTAAATGAAGTCTTTTAACAGACCATGTTTAATCAAACTATAGCTTAATGTGATGTGAGAACTCAGTTTCAGTATGTCTATGCATTTATTCTGTAGATAGGATATCAACTGGCGCAGTGATGGGACCTCTAATGATATATAGCAGCCTTCTCCAACATAACCTTCCCAATGTTTTTAGAATTTAATTCCCATCATCTCCAGACAATATGATCAGAAAAAGCTGGGATTATAATAAACATCCTGGTGGGGGGAGATACAGCATAAGTATTCAGTGTTTTAATGGTTAATAAAAGTTTAATGTCTTTGTGTATATAGTCTTGATTTCTTTGCTCTTTATTATTATTTTTTACTTTGTAAGCCTTCTTGTTTGTTTTCTGTACAAAAGTGCAGGGTAGCGAATAAATGAATGAAATGTAGTATATAGCAAAGTTTTTCAAACCGTGTTCCACAGAACATGATGGGGTTCCGCAAAAGACTAAAAAGAAAAGAGAAAAAAACCCCTACACTTAAACACAGCCAACGTTCTATCACTAGAACTTTGCCTCTTGATCAGGGATTCCAGGAATTATTTTTTAAGCTAACAGTTTCCATGGCCTGAACAAGTTTAAAAACTTCTGCTATAGGTCATCAGGTAAAGCTCTGGGGGGACAGGGTGAGTCCCTTCTTTTCTTTCCTCCCTGCCTCATTCTGGGAGATATGTGATTCCTGGACTAGGCCAGCTGGAGGCTTTAACAGGCTTTAATGAAGTCACATTGCAATTCTTTTCTGCGACTTCCACATATGTGTTCATAGTAGGCATTAATAGGCAATCTATGATATAAAAGAACATATGTAAATAAAACAGGCCCATCTCAAAGAGATCTGCAACATAAGAATAGCAAAGAGGGGAAATGTGGGAGCAGTAAACTAACAAGCAGCAGTTTGCATTTACATACAACACTGACACAGTCATGGCATGACAGTTTACATGCAACAATAAACTGGAATGGAATTTGCACAACATGTTAAGTCAAATACAATGTAAAGCACTTTTCCCAAGGCTGTCGTAACTCCGGACCGTCTTTAAACAGTCATTAAGCGAGGACTACATGTACTGGGAACAGCTTACATCCTGTGACGATACCTTTAACACCATCAACATCTGCCTATCCCAGGTCCTTGGGAAGGACTCGATAAGTGGATAAAAATACCAAATCCAGTCTAAACAACTGGCTGACTATGAGAATAACAACAACAACAACAACAACAGGTTATTGCGTTAGAAACTTTTTGTACCAGCAACTAAGATTTGAAAACTGAAATTTCCTGGTGGTAGAGAACTGAAAATAAATGCTTAGATATTTGAAGGACTTCACTTGTTCAATTTGGATGTTCTTAATTTTCCAGATATGAAGCTAATTGATGAAACACCTAGAAAATACAATCATCATGGATTTTGTTTAATTGATTTCCTGTGTTTTGGTTTGAGAAAATAGCGTTAGCTTAGATTACAGAGGATAACAGTGTCATCAGCATATGATAATATCAAGATTGAATTGTGAACTAGAGACAGAAGATAGAATTCAGGTTTGGAAATGGCCTGTACAATACCATTCATGTAAAAATTAAAAAATGGGGGGCCAGGATATATCCCTGCTTGACTCTTTTAAAGCTAGAATAGGTGCGGTCAATTCTCTCCCATTCATACATCTAATTTTCATTGAAGTATCATCATGCAGTATCATTTTCAATACAGCTAGGCCTCAGCTTACATCTACTTGTTCAGTGACCATTTGAATTTGCGGTGGCACTGAATGAGTAGTACTTACAACCAATCCTTGGAGTTCTGGCTATTGCAGTTCCCCACAGTCATGTCATTGCGATCTGGGCGCTTAGCGTCCAGATCGCAATTATGACATTGCAGCAAGCTGCAGTCACATGATTGTGGTTTCCAATGTTCCCTGCCAGCTTCCCACAAGCAAAGTCAATGGGGAAGCTAGCAGGAAAATGGAAGTCGCAGTCATGCTGAGGTCCTTGCTTAACAAAGGCAATTGGGACTGCCGGAACTGCTGTTGCTAAGTGGCTCAGTCACATGACATCGCACTTTACGACATCATTTAGTGACAGCAATTCCAGTCCCAATTGCTGTCGATAACTGAGGACTACCTGGAATAGAAGATGCTGGTCAATAGAGAGCCTTGCCAAGTTCCACCATAGCCTCTCAAGGTAAATTGAGTCACGTGTTACCTTCAAATCTATAAAGGTGGCATAGAGAGAACTCACTGGTAAACTGGTGTACCTTATGGACAAGTGATGCAAAATGATACATTGGTCTGTTGTTAAAAATCCTGTCTAAACCCTGCTTGTTTTGAGCCCCATTTGAGGTTAAAGTATTAGCTCAAACAAATACATGGGTTGAGTCCTTGGCCCAGTCTGTACTGATAGACGTATTTCCGCATGGAAGAAAACATTATCTCCCATCTGGTTCACTGTGGGTTTACCTCCCCGATCTGTATCTATGCTGGGTCTAGAAAAAGTCTGGAGCGACATCAAGCAGAGAATCTTAGATCTTGATGTGTAAAGGAATAGGGACAAAGATATAGGGACAGACCCATTTCTGCTACAGTGAGCATATGAATTTACCTGTTACTACTCCCAAATATTTTTATCACATTCTTGTCCCCTCCCACAGAAGGACACTTACACAGGCATGCCTAGACACCCTGCCCTTCATGGTGTGGATGGGGAAATTCAGTAATATTTCCCACCAGGAGTGTTTGTGTATATGCTTACATACTGAAATTCAGTCAGTTGCATGTATCTTCTTTAACTGTCCCACCTATCATTTTTGGAGGTTGAGTTCATCTTCCCTCTAGTCAGTATGCTTATTTCCTACAAAATGATCAGTATTCCAAAGTTTCCAGCAAACTGGCTAATTTGTGTGAAATAGTGGTTGCTATTAGAAGTCAGTGGATCTACACAAAATCCAGCTATGCAGTTTCTGTTACAAGTGAGGCTTTTATACCAGATGCTTTGTATATGAACATTTGGTCTACAGCCCCACATAAATGAAATAAATAAATGCTCTAATGCAGTTATGGTTGTGCCCAGGGACATCTGAAGGAAGGGTACACAAGGCAGGTGGAGGTTTCAGACATTGGGGGAGGGGACAGTGGGAGGAAGAAGAGATGGAGGAAGACAAAAAAGAATATATGGTAATTGAAGGGGTCTGTATAGGAAGATCAAGTCATGGGGGAGAATGCATATTAGAGCAAAACCTCAGGAATTCTTTTTCATGTTCACATGCAGCAATTCCTATGAGACATTTGTATCAGAGGCTTACTCAAATATGTTCCAGCATACTTATAAAACTTGGAGTTTGGCCTGACTTTTAATAGATTAGATAAGAATTTTTGTGGGCTGCTTCTTTTAAATATCTGGGTCGTTGGTGCAGAATCAAATTCTATTTTTTAAGTACTGTACAGTACTCCATTTCCCTTCTGCCGCGTTAAAAAAGCCCGTGGTAGAGCAGAAGTCGGGGAAAGTAGCACGAACGCGAGAGGCAATTTTTCGGTGTTGTCAGATCCGTTTCCTCCAGCCCGCCCTTGAAGGAAGGGTGGAAGAAAATAAGATTTCAAATGTCTGACCGACTTCCTCTATTGTTGACGGTGCTTGCTTGATCTCAATTAAGTGGTTCCGAACAAAATGCGCGCTGCGCGACAAGGATCTATAGGAGGCGCTGCAGCAGGAGGCTCAGCGCGAGGGCTGGAACCTCTGAGCCGAGTCGGCTTTGTAGCGAAACAGGAAACGAGGGCGGCCGCTCCTTCGGCTGTGACGTCAGCTTCGGAGTGCGGAGCTGAGATTCGGAGCAGGGACTGATCAGGAGGGCGACAACGCGCCTCCTCTCGAGCTGGACGCCTCCTAGTTCGTCCTGTTTCTTCTCCCTCCAACATACACCAACGGGTTTTTGTTTTGTTTTTTTAACCTCCCCTCTTTCTCGCACACCTTGGGCTGGAGACATAAGAAAATGGCCACCCGTCCAACCTGTTCCAGACAGGTTAATCTACCTGTCCAAGTGGGACCTCCGTGTCCAAGTCCCGAATCAACTTCCTTAAGAGAAGCAACCTCCGCAGTCTAAACCTGCTTGCTTTAGAAATATTATCTGTGATAATACTGCTTCATCGCATTGTTCCCTGCATCCAAGAACAAAAACGTTCATTTTATTCCGCCTTCTCATCGACATCCTAGGCATGTTCATAAGGAAGCAAACACGCGGCAGAATTCAATGCATAGGATTGCAGGCTGTCAAGGAAGTCTTCATGTCGACTTTTGGCAAAACAGGCTTTTCGCCTGCACGAATAGAAATCTGATTAGTGTTTAGGATTCGCTTTGCTTCTTCCTAATCCCGGTTTTTTTTGTGTTTTGTTGGTAACATTTTACCTAGACCAAGAGTTCCGGAATACTCGAAAGCTTGCACAATCTTTTGAACAAATTGTAATAAAGACATCATCTAACTATAGATTTGGGATTATTCTTTCCCCATGGGCCTACCCGACTACGAGTTTTTTTTTTTTTAAATCTCGGCCTGTGAAGTGAGTTAAATAACTGGGTTGAGGTTTTATAGTGACTAATCAGGATTTGAACTCAGTCTCCTCCTCCTCAGATTTTATGCCATAATATATGCTTTTCTGAAAAAAAGATAGAAGGCGCGTTCTTCGTCGCTTTATCCACAATGCCTTTGGCAGGCTCGCTATCCCGTTAAAGAAGATGGATGAAACTCTGGATCCCATTAAACTTTTCACTAACTTCATGCATAGCCCTCCCTCCTGCTGGTCCTCTTCCTCTTCGCTAGAAGTTCGTTTGTTAACGACCCAGCCTTTTCCAGTAAATCCATCCAGTATCCTCCCAGCCCCCTTTCCGTCCAGCCTGAGGCTGAAGCAACCCCCCCTCCAAGCGAGACTCCGCCGCTGGAGGAGGAGGAGGAGGAGGAGAGGGTCTCCTCCCCCAGCGACGGTGGTGGCGGAGGCTGTCCATCTGCGACAAGGGCGGGGGCTGACTCCTGCTCTCCTTCCCTCCCTCCTTCTTTTGCTCTCTTTCCAAGTTTCTGCTCCTCCCTCCTTCGCACAAACTTTCCCGTCGCTCTTGCTCGGCTCCCGGCTCGCTCCTCTCGGTGCGCGGCGGATTCGCCAGCCCGCCAGCCCGCCGCTTCGACCCTGCCCGCCGCTCTGTCACGTCCTCCCACGGACCGAACCGGACCTTCAACCGGCAGCAGCAGCGGCGGCGGGATCGGCACCCACCCTTTCCCGGACGGAGCACGGAGTAAGTAAGGCAGCCAGCGAGCGCTCCCGCTCCGGCCCTGGAAACTCTTTCCTTAGGAAGAGGAAAACGACTCGCCTCTGCTGCGCCCCCCTGGCTGTCCCGGCCGGTGCGGGGGGAGGCTGCACGGCCCAGTTTCTCCGCCTTCTGTCCCTTCCCCTATTTACCTCCCCCGACCAAAACCGCAGCCCTTCTTTCTCCCGCCCATAATGGTAGACAGAGAGAGGGGAAGGCTGAGGGGAAGCCCCTTTCACATTTTGCCCCCCTCGTCCATCCCCCCCGCGGCCGCTGCCTGATTGCAATTTTCCTTTGGAGAAGGGCACTATCCGGCCTTTATTCACGGGCTCTTTGGGGCAACTCCTTCGACAAGTTTCGCTCTGCTCAGCAAATGTCGGGGGGGGGGCGGGGGGGGGAGTCAAAGGACTTAAAAAAAAAACCCTCCAGTTTTCACTTGGAAGGCAGCCAGTGATGTGCTGCTAAGATTCCTTGCTTTCTGCCCCAGTCGCATCTCTGTGACTTCTACGTTTTGAAGGCAGTGGCCTGTAACTGATTTAGATTAATTTTTTACTTACACTTTATCCATCCCATTTGGTTGTAGCTGTGATTGTAGCCCATGTATTTGCTAAGACAGTTTTCTTGTGAACTACTAGAGTGTATATTCCTGAGAATAATACACTAAAACATGTTTTAGGTATACAGTGATTGCTGTACAGTATCCATTTTTTTTTCTTATTTCCCAGATGGCCTTACCTTGCTCCAGAAAATGTGGACGGTTTGGCGGGAGCAAGAATTAAAATTATTTTTATCATTATTCAAATTTAAGATAATTTTTTTTTTTTAAGTATTTCTGCTTCTTGCGTGGATGAGTACCGGGAGCTTATGCATAGGCCACAGGGGCAGTGTTGACAACTCACAAATTGCACAAACACATTTCCTCAATTAATTACCTTTGTGTATTATTGGCGTAGTGCCGTATCTCACTCCTGGGGCACATGCATAAAAATAAGTGCTTTTGTAAACCTAGTGTATACATACATTATACAGTTCTAACCCAAGTTATAACTGACTTGGTATCATTCAGGTGAGTATGGTTCTGTGTGAATTGGAGAAGGACAAGCAGTGCTAGCTGCTTGGGGAATGGAGAAAATGAGATACTTTTTCAATCTTAAAAGGTAGATTGAATGAAGAAACAAGATGTTGGATTCACTATTTATCAGTCGTAAAGCAGGAGTGGTGGTGGTGAGACTGATTAGTTCTGGGCAGTTGAGCTCCAGTGTTAATGAATCAACAAAGGAATATAAGGCTATGAAACTAAAGGGCAAAGAACTAAAGAAAGAGGTTCCAGAAGGGTGACTTATTGTCTTTCACAAATAAGAACCATTGCATTGGTAGTTACATCAGGATAGGACCAGGACAAACTTCTCCCTTTTCTTGATCAGTTTTCCCAAGGGAATGTTTTAAAGGCTAGTGTTTGTTATGTGTGAAGCTGCATACTGATATGCTGGAGAGTAGTTAAAGAGGGAAATAGTTTTTCTAGGTAATGTACCACATTTCCACTGGACCTGGATGTTATTGAGAGACTTCAGATCTGGAATCCTTAGAAAAATGGACTTTGTTCTGAAGACCATTTTCTCATGGTGGAGCTTCTCAGAAAGGTTGCTGTTTGGTCACAGCTCTGCAGGGTTGGATGTATGGTTGATTGTGCAGGCCCAGACATGTAAATGCTTGCACCGTTTGGGGAAATAGCTGTCTAAAAAAATAGCACCTGGATTGCATGTTGTATTGCTGAAGAACATCTGACCTTCCAGACGAAGATCTGCTTCTTTGAAGAGATTGTCTTAGATGCTGTTTAAATGAATTAAATCTGAATCACAGACAATTGTAAAAATAGTATAGCTTTACCTTCAGGTTCAGGTTCTGTTAATTGCATATGGGGAAACTGATGGACATAGTTTCAACTTATTAATGATGATCCAGCAAAACATACTTAAAAGCTACATACAAGAAATCAAGTATTATTCTGTAGATATTAATTTCTCAAAAATCAATCCAAAAATTCTCAGATTGCAATTCTTCACACATTCATTTGGGAGTAAATCATACTGAAAACAATGGGATTTTATGTAACATACAGTATTTAAGGTTGCACTGAAGTGGGCCAGTACTAAAAATTGCAATGATATGCAAGTATCCCTTAACAATTCTCATGGGATTGCTCTAGAGAGCAATTAAACTTGGTGGTATTATAGAAGTAGAAAAGAATTATATTGTGGAAGAAAGTGTTTGTTAGATACCATCTAACCCAAACTGAACTGGAGAAGAATAAGGTTATAATCCACTTCCTGTTGTTTCTGTTTAATAATTTAAATGTGATGCCAACCCGTTCTGGTATGCTATGTCTGTAGCTTTGTCTTCAGCTTTAAAGATATCTGTGTGTGAATATGTAAGTATAAATGGTTATTATTGGATCATTTACTGGTCCTATTTATATATGCTTGAATATCTAGTCAGAGTAGGTCCAATCTTCATAAGGATACGCGTGCATGTGCATTCCTAACAAGTTTCTCTAAATGGGAGGCTAATACCTCTGCTGCGTGGGTTCAAAATCTGTCTGATTTCCATTGAAGTCCAACTTTAGAACAGACGATTGCAAATTTTGTGGAATGCAGGACCGCTTTTAAGTTCTGTGAATAAAATGAAGTGTTTAATATTGCAAAATTGATAGTTTTGGTGCAGTTTTTAAATTTGCAAGCATGAAATATGCATACGGTTTTTCACATAGGGTTTGCAAGGCTTTGGAGTCATAAGGCAAAAAGGTGCTTCAGAGTGCATGAAGGTGCAAACATAGCACTTGACTGCAACTCCTTAAATTAAACATATCTTCCTGAGAAAAGACATATTTGGCTTAAGAAGTTGCAAGTAGGTGCTATGTTCATGCCTTCATGGGCTCTGAAGTGCTTTTTTGGCTTCAAATCCAAAATGCTACATAGTCGAACTAAGTATAGTTTCTAGTAGAATGTTTTTACTTTAATTGCATTTAACACATAAACTTGAGAGCAAAAATGGATCAAAAGGCTTGTGTTTTGCTAATGATAATCGTAACATAGTGCAGTATACTGTCTAAAATTAATCTTCACTTCCAATTAGTGCTACAGAAACAATGTCAAACAACTATTTTATATTTTTGAAAGAAGAACATCCATTTTTTTCCTCATCTAGTGTGATATAGAATATGAACTGAGATTTGAGTTTCAAATCCCCATATAGTCATGTGGAATCCAGTACTTGTTTTATTGAAAGTAATTATATTCAGCAAGGATAGCTTCCAGGAAAGTGTGCAAAGGATTTAGTCTTACTTTTTCCAAATTTAAAAGCATAATCTATATACAACCATTTAAAATGTGAAGTGACCATATTCAGAGAGCCTGATTTCAGGTTCTGCGTAAAAGTCTGAACTGACTTCAAACTGAGCTAAAAGTAATGGCAATTGCTACAATCAGATAGCTTTTGTGAAACGAGTTTGACAGCTCTTGGTCCATTTTCCTTGTGGAACCTATGCTTGTCTTGCAGAAATCATCAACCCTACTGACAGTAACAGTAGTTTCTTGTTTGCAGTTTCAGTACAGAGTAGTCATCAGATGTACCATTTCATTGGGTTTGCATATACAACAATGTCAGGTGGAAACATTTTCTCCTGTTTGTTGCTTCCTGATGAATTCATGTCTTCTTTCTGTAAGGAACAAGCCAGAATCTTTGCTTTGCCCAAATTAAAAAAAAATGCTTTACAACATCTGTGGTTTGTTAGCTGCAGATGCTTCTAGAAGGAACCAGCAGTCTGACCATTTCTGCAGCTTGAGAATGGTCACCAGCATGGTGCCATTCTGTTGGCAAGCCAGACCTGTATCTTTTTTTTTTTGCTTCCTTTGACATGCAAATGCAGTCAAGCTAGCCAATGAGTAGGTTTGAGTTGCAATTGCTAAAAACAATTTGCACAACTATGCTAAATTAGGGGTATGCAGCCATTTCTGGGCCATGAGCCATATTTGATCTTTAAGTGGTATAACACTCTAGCAAGGGCTAGAACAAAAACTGAATTTTCTGTTTTGGTGGGAATATTTGGAAAGCTCAATGGGCTACAGTCAAGGCTTGCACCCATGTGCTAAATCATAGTTCAGTGCAGCAGATGTGTTGGGATTACCAGTATCAGAATATTCGGCTAGCATGGCAATATGAATGAGCTGAAGTGGGTCACAAACTTGTATCCTTCTGCTGTAGTTGAAGAAAATGGTTGGAAACTTTCACCTTCGTTTCTGATCATCTGCTATTTTTGGTCTTCTCTGACCAACTGATTAACTTTATCAATGGCTAATTTCAAATACCTAACCTCACATCATAGTTTTTGAAGGTGACTTGTTTAAACTCATCAACAGTTTTAGCAAGAATTCTAGGATCTAATGAGATGGGAAACACTAGTTAAGTATAAACTTTGAAGCTCCTCTTCTCAGTAGAGAAGAAGATGAGAAAAGGGTGCATATAAGATCCAAACTCATTGTAATTTGCTCCTGCTTGGCGCTGCTGCTATTGCTAAACCTGCAGTCTAGTTTGACATAGAAATGTTTCCATTGTTGTAGCGCTGTTTGTAAAAGACCAGTTGCAGCTTTGTTCATATAAACTTCCAGGTGTTTCTTTGATCATGAATATTGGAAGATGTAACTACTACACGCTGTATTAAGATGACAGAAAGCAGGGATTTACCCTTAGGAAACAAAGAGCATTTGTAAAGGTGCCATGATTCTTTTTGACAGTTCAACTTTCAAATATGCTATTTACTGCATTGCTATGTATTCTGATTATATAAAAGATTATATACAAATTAGCATGTATGAACTTCTTTACTCACTCAAGCCATGCAGAGGATGGCTGCTAAACTCAGGATAGCATTTTCTTTAGTTTTTTTTTTTCAGCAAACATACAAAATGTGGGCACAGTATACATAGAACAGGCATTTTTAAATGTCCATGTTCAGTCATGCAGAAATCCCATCATTCCCAGATATTTCTTAATAAGGATTTATTATTTTATGGCTAGAAGAATTGTCTCTCTTGGGACAAGTATCCTAAAATATGGATATGAATAATATAAGTGTACATAGAACTGTTATATCATTTTAATCTTAAAATATTTTTTAAAGTTGCATGTAATTTGTGCATGATATTGTAAATGAAATACTTTTAAAAAAGATGCATGTAAATGTGCACATGATGTTCACATTTTATAGAAGAGAAAACACTGATGTACTCATGAAGTTTTCATAGTATATGGATAGCACACATGCTCCTTATCCTGGTAATTGTCAGCTTTTTTGATGAAGTATGGTGAAATCTACCTTAGAAAATCCATTTGATGGTCTGGTTATATCAATGTAATATTATGGATGATTTTCTAATTTATTTGTTCAGGTATATATGTGTATATGCATGTTTCTATGTGAGAGAAATCTAATTATTGAATTGGTAAAGAATGCATTTCATTGGGTTGTTATATAGAGTGCATTTAGAACTTGAGTTATTGCCCAAATTCTGTTTCCCATATTGGCAAACAAAGTTCCTGATTTGACTGACTAATGCAATTTATTTCATTGTAATTGTCCTGTGGAGCTAGGTTGTATGATGGGTGGCTGAAGTTATAGATGAAGATTAATTCATTGAGCCTCTCCTTAACCCAGATTTATCAAATGTGGGTTCTCAGGTTGTGGTACATCCTTTACATCTTTTCAGCCTCTTAACTTATGTCAAAGAATTGCTGAGCAATGAGAGGTATACCTATTGGATGAAGGGGTATTATTGGCAAAGGGCTAGAAATTGGCGTTCAAGCCTGTGATCTACAAAGGTATCACAAATAGTCAGGGATAGAGAGTAGAGAGAGGAAATATGATCATAATATAATCTAGTCTAATTTTTATATAGAGGAAATATGTGGTTGCTAAGAGTCAACACCAACTTGATAGCACATAACCAATTATTTATATATTATATTTAACATTATTTATTGGCCTTATTAGATATTATGTTTTTCCTATTGTTAGTTCTACTGCAAGTAATTGTTCTTTGATGAGTATAATTTATTAATGAGTCTAATAAATTATTAGCTGCATTTTTAATATACTAGATGTATAAGCTTGATACTTGTCAGCCTCGTGTTATGTTAAAAATATTTAAAACTGATGGCTTAGGCAACAATCTGCAAAATCCTTCAATTACAATGTAGTTTCCACATAAAGGAAGGAATTGAAAACTGCCAGACAGGAACAAACTGGCCTGAGCTAACCTGAACCTGTAAGATCAGCTCGCTCTGTAGAAGTAACAGGTAAAACCTTTCATGTCATGGAGATGGGCATTACTGTATTATCACTTTGTCTACATACTATGTTGCTTTTAAAGGCATAAGAATAGGACTATTAAAATAGCAATTTTTTCAGGTATCAGCAACTATATATTTATGACATTCATGCCATGTAAGACAGGTTTCTGTTTGTTTCTTGTAACAAATTAGTGTTCAAGGTGCCCAAAGATTTTTAGTTTTGGTACAAAAGACCTAGCACAGCTATATTTCTAGAAACTGCTGATATTTGAGAATATATCACCTCAACCATTAGATAACCTTGGTTAATGGAGAAGACACATTTGGTTCATATGTAGGAAAGGGCTATAGCCATGGTGTCCACAGTGGGAGGGGGCAGATAAATGATACCATATGTATAACAACACTGTATCATCACACAAATGCTGCAACTATATAGTGGCATCTGGATTATGCTGGACTACAATTCCCTGGATTTCCAGGCAGCTGGAGTGACTGGTTTTATGGAAAATATTTTTTTTGTTTTGGATTTTAAATGTGGGACAGCATTTATCAGTCTCCATATCTAGGGCTTACATGCACTCAAGAAGAAATCAGTCTTAACACTCAGCTTAGTCACCTCTGACTTACAATTGTTTCTCCTGAAATTTAACTTCTCAGGATAGATAATTACACCTTCACAAATAAAACAGTAAAATCATGACAGCAGAATAAGTTAGTCAAGCTGTAGGATGTTAAGGTTTTAAAGGTTAAAACCAACACCTGGAATTGTATCCAAACAATGATTGGAGACCTGTGCAAATCATTCACTAAGGATAATATGATCACATTATGATACCAGATTTAGTAACCCAGCAACAATTAAAGCTTCTGGACACTTACAAATATGGCCCTGTAGAGTTAAGCATGTTGTACAAACACGGCCATGGATGATCCCCTTTGATGGGGCCAGTTCCGCTTTGATCATTCTAATCAAATGGGAGAAGCAAGCTCTTGCTTCTTCAGATATCCTATCCGTATCCCCAATATTTACAAGCTGCAGAGAATCTAAACTGGATAAGCTATTGCATCATTATACCCTGTCCTGACCTTGGAGGCCAAGTCTGATTAATTTTTATCTGCAATGAATGATGCAGATGCTCACAGCAAACTCTCAACTGCTCTAGCTATACCTATCCAGGAATCTAGTGCCATATACAGTAATTCAGGAAAAAATGCCAGCCTATTCTGCATGGGCCCAGTGGACACAGAGAAATTAATCCTCCACCCACAGAAGAGTAGTCCAAGTAGGCTTTAAGCCATGCTGTGATTTGCTCTGAGATTTTCTCCGTTTCTGCATAAACTACTGTTCAATTTGCTTTATTCCTTCAACCCCATATTTAACCAAATGATTGATTTTTTTCTGCAAGGAGGAACAGAGTGTTGAGGAATGATAGTATCTACTGTCCAGACAATTTCTTAATCCTACAAATTGGCCAGGATTCAGCATTACTAACAAGGAAACTGGAAAATCCCCAACTGTATTTTACAGTGCTATTTGAATCCATCAGACAGTTGCAATAGATTGTTTTAACCAGGCTACCTATCATATTTGTATATTTATATATAATTCAAATAATCTCACAGATCATAATTTTAGTAGAAACACTGCTCATATCTTACAGGAGAGAAAATGATTCTGTTGAAATACATATGTACATAATTAAAAAGCATTTTATTTTTTTATTTGTACTATTTAGTTTGCATGTAGTTATGTAAGTTTCATCAATTCATCAGTAATGATGCCTTTTATTGGGTAAGAAATCTGATAAGTTGTTTATTACAGGTAGTCCTCATTTAGCTCCACAACTGGGATCAGCAACTTGGTCATTAAGTAAAGTGGTCGCTAAGTGAAACATCACAATTTTATGATCTTACTTCAGCTTTCCTTTGCTTTGCAGACCTGCAAAGGTCATAAATGCGAGAACTGGTTGTAAAGTTACTTTTTCATCACCATCATAACTACGAACAGTTTCTAAACGAGGGAGTTACTAAATGAGGACTACTGTAGAGGAAAATCATTATAAGGCAGGATGTAGATCTCTCCATCCAACAGCTAGTATGTGATATTAAGCATTTGGCCATCATTAGCAATGGAACTTCATGCTTAAAGAGAAAAAAACTATAAGCTTGATTTAGATTATATGCATCTCATAGTTCAACTATTTTGTTTCCCTCTATCTAGTACTGTGAAGAATTTGCCACATATTTTTTAAAAGAAGATTGTATGCTGACTGGATATGGTAGTAAAATATTGAAGAATACTGGGATGTACCCTTTTAGGGATTTTAAAAATAGATCACAGGTAGTTCTTAACTTACCATTCGTTTAGTGACTGTTCAAAGTTACAAAGGCGCTGAAAAAAGTGACTTACAACTGGTCCTCGCACTTATGACCATTGCAGTGTCCCCACGGTCACGTGATCAACATTTGGGCACTTGGCAACTGGCATGTATTTATAATAGTTGCAGTGTCCCGGGGTCACGTGATCCCATTTGCGACCTTCCCTGCCAGCTTCCGACAAGCAGTCAATGGGGGAAGCCTGATTTCCTTAACAACCATGGCAAAAAAGTCATAAAATCAGACGCGATTCAATGACCACACTGCTTAGTCCCAATTGTGGTCATAAGTCAAGGACTACCTGTAATTTATTTGGTAGATCTCTGCCATTTTGGGAGAAGTTACAAATGTAGGAAACCTAATTGCAATTGAAGATAATATTGTCAGACTCAAAGATACCAAACTCAAATTGATTAGAAGAACAAACTCTATTATTTAAATTTGTTCCCAAAGTTTTGATAGGGAAGGATGCCAGTTGGAGAATGAGTATATAAAAATATCCTTTTCTTTCCAACTTCAGCATGTTACCCTTTTACATCTTGTCTGTTCAGATCCTTTCACCAAAATGACCTTTGTCCCAATTTTACTCATTTCCTCCATAGATGCTTACCTACAGCTTCACTTCAGAGTCCTAACACCAAAGCACCTGACTCTTCTCCATCTCAGTCAAATGTGTTTTTTTTCCCTTCCTCTTACTGAAAGCCTATAACTCCAATTTAGATTTAATGGGAAATCTGACGATATAGCATGTTGATTGTTTTGTGCTGTTATTTCCAGAGCGTTATTTTGTCCTCAGCATTGCAGTTTGTGTGCCACTTAATTTGGAGAAGAGTTAAGGGCTAACACTAGAGCGCATGTTTTGTATTCAGAACATCCCCATTTAGTTTTGGGTATCTCCAGGTGGTGTACTGAAATACCCTTTTCTGACTGCTATCTGCATGTTTCCTGTGAACAGCTAGTGTTGATAGGTTTTTCAGTAAAGTTCCAAAGGCATCTGTAAAGCATTAATGCTTCCTTAAATTAGTTACTGTCAGCATATGTCATCACTTTATTTTCACTCTTTTCCCCCCAAACCATTTATTGAATAGATGGAATATAAAGGTAATGTGATTCCAATAGAGAGGGAACATTTAATTTCCCTCTATGTTGTGAACTTTATTATTGTTTTCTCTCTCTCAAAAATTCAAGTTTATGGAAACCTTTCCTTTTCCCAAGTTACTATTTTTTTCAGAACTGCACTCAAGAATTTAATCAGATCTTTTCAACAAACTCCCATATATTTGGTAAAATATAACCTTGTAGTGTAACTATTCTTTGCATTCATTTATGATTAACTATAGAGAAAAGAACCCATAATTTGTAGTATTATACATTAGTGGTCAGTATTTCAAAATGCTTCTCCTGGTATATGTGGGCCAGAGCACCAAGATACCTCTTAAAAAATGCAGCCTGCAGTCTATAATTTCAGGTGGCCTCAGCTTAATCTCAGCTGCTGTCTGCAAGTGATCAGGTCAGACCTCCGGTAAGAGTTATCTGTCCCTTCCCTGGGTCTCTGCTTGGGAAAGTTAGAAGGTACAGAAAGTGAAAGAGAAAAAGAAAGAGCTGTCAGAGAAAAAAGGATGTCAAAGTGAGTGAGTGGTTGCTCACATTTGGCTCTGGCTTTACCAACTGTAGCTGCAGCCCCACCTTCAATAGGGTCCCTAAAAGATTTTCCCACAGAGAACCCAATTTAACAGAAAAGTTTGCATATACTATCATATGAGGACAAAGAATTAGTGGAGTGCAGATATGTCAGAGTGAGAAACAGATTTGTCTGATGTTTTTGTTTTGAAAGGTTTTATTTCTCAGAATCTGGCATATTTTTCAGAAGTGTGATTGTTCTTTTGAGAATGGAAGTTAAACTAGTGGATAGCAATCATGGTGAGATCCCAGATGACTTTTAGAGTTTGCTGTCTCATTGTAAAGGAGATCCATGTCTTATTTCTAGGAGAAACAGGCCAGTGTGTGAAACGGCCTGGCTCTTTCCTTATAATTCTGATATCAAAGGTTTGATGGATTGCATTGAAATTGAAAAATTGTTAATTATAGTATGGCTTCTTCTACTCCATGCCTAGAAGTATTCAGAGAAACCTAATAAGCATATTCTATGATTTAAAAAATCCAGTCACCATCAATTAAAAATGCATTTGTGTGCCTGTTCTAACTGAGGTGCAACTGCCAATGACCATCCTATAAATCATTCTTTTCCAAGTGCCTTCTAAATGGATTTCAATTCTTATAATCCCCAGCATGAACCATAGAGGTAGCAATTAGAGAAGCAAGGCTCCCTTGCTTTCATTTTTGATTACAATCTCCATTTATAATGTATATTGATATATTTACAAGATATATTTACAAGATATATTGAGAGATAGCAAGATGTCACATAAAACACCAGGTCAAGGTACAGGCTAATGGACTAAAAAGGTCCAAGTAACAGGAAGTCCAAGTCCAGGGTTCAGTCACCTGGAATCCATGATCAAGTTAGAATGGTTAGAGCAGTGTTTCTCAACCTCGGCAACTTTAAGATGTGTGGACTTCAACTCCCAGAATTCCCCAGCCAGCATCCACACATTTTAAAGTTGCCGAGGTTGAGAAACACTGTGTTAGAGTAACTGGGCACAAACAAAACCCACTTCAGCATTATCTAGCATGAGTCTGCTGCAAACCAAAGACATTATGCTCTAATAAGTAGAATCCCACCCAGACGCAGACTTTTCAGATTATTTCTTTTGAAGAGTTCTAGGCACTTCCTCATATGCCAATTCTCTCAGGCATCTGTGCTCCAGGAGGTTTGATGAAGCTCCTTTCTCTACATTGCGGTCAGGTACTCTCCTCGGGTTCCTGTGAAGGCAGTCCCAGTGTCCCATCCCTTGTTATATTTGAGCTACTGGGCTCCTTTTTCTTCCTTAGAGGAAAACTTATCCAGAAGGTTCAGGGAGGACTTGGATGATGATAGAAGTAGTTGCAGTATTTGATTAGGTTTCTTTTGCATCAGCGTAAGTTTTAGAATGTTTTGTTAGTCTGTTGTATCACATGTGCTGATTTCAGCTGAGTTAGATATACAAACACAGGCATTCAGTTTTGAACTGAACTATTAGATAATCATTTTTGAACTTGCTTGCTGTATATATCAGCCTTCTCAAATCCAGTGCTTCTCAGGAACTTTGAAATATTATCCCCAGTTATCCTGGCCCTTAGGAATAATAAGAACTATATTAAATAAATCTGAGGTCACCACTTTGGGAAAGGCTGACCTACATCTTGTTAATGTATGTGAGTTGCATAGCATACAGTAAAAACCTTTATTGGCAAGACCTTTTCACATAAAGTAGAAGACAATTCTCTAAGCCTTTATTAAGAGTTGCTGTGAGTCACTATCTGTCAGTTCTAACCTATATCTCAAATGTGGATATAACTCTCATAACAAACTTCAGTTTCAGGATATTAACATTGAAGGATGTCATTAGCCCTTCTCTGCAGTATTGTCCTCCTCTTATCCACGATTCTGGTAATGTGAATTACATTAGATGATAGAAATGTCCTATGTTGTTCTTTCTCTATTCTCATTATTTATTTCTCCATTCCCATCAGTGTGAAACAATTACAAACTTCATTGTGAGGCAAAAGTTACCCACTTTTTCTCAGTTACCCGTTTCCCCATTTGATATGGCAGAGAATCATATTATTCTTATTCTCATGTTAAATTCATATTAAACTTGTCCTCATTCTTTTTTTCCCCCAGTTTCTCTCCTGCCTTTCAGTTCAGAGTGCATTCGTAGGTACTAACAATAAACAAAGTGAGATGTTGCTATTGTGTCAAACATCATTAGGAAGTTTTGTCACACAGAAAAAATCAGTGCAATATCTTCTTAGGTTCATATAGTTAAATAAAACAAAACTAAACATTCCCAGCGTGCCTTGCTTGATCAATTCTTGAGGTTTAACTTACAGTAATGAAATTGCAAGGAAAAAATTCCAAAAGACTGCTTATTATGCACTGTCTTGGTAATCAATCTTTCACAAAGTATGTTGAAGGTCAAATTTCTCTCAATTGAATGATTTATTTAATATAGCAATATCCCAACTGTCAATATAGATTATATTTACTTTTTATAGAACCAAACAAATTAGCACATGTAACAACATTTTATATTTTCTTTGGCCATTCATGAATTTCGGCAGGTCTCCTTGGCCAAGCAGTTTGTAGCTGAGTGAGACAGGTCGCCCTGCAAAAGTATTCCTGAGCTGTAAATGTGCTTATGTATTAATAACATGCCAGATTGGAGGAGTCAAATTATGGGTTATTATGCCATGAACAGTTGTGCTTAATTTTTTGGCAAGAAGTCCTGGCTCGTGTGTATTCTAGAATTTATCTTGGAATTTCAAGGCATTTTTCTATATCAGAGTTCCTAACACAAGAATATCTAGAAGTAAGAAAACTTTAATATGGCGAATAATTTTTTTAAATTTAAATTTCACATATTAACTGCATTCACATACAGTCTTTCATAATATGATTGAGCCAAACTGATACCCAGTCCTGTTTGGAGGGGCTAAACAGGAAACTCTGTGGCTGGTTTGCTTTAATAAGCCACTTTTTGATCAACTGATTGTTCTTCATATGTATTGCTTAAACAGAGCTGCTTTAATGTAGGCATGTTTCACTTGATTGTAGCATGGCTGAGTTAACAGCATTATTGATCTGTGTGGAGGAACTGGGGGAGAGTTCTCTCTCTCCTTTGGGATTTTTAGCCAATGTAAGCTGAGAATATAACATTTTCAGTCCCTATTTTTCCAGAATAAAAATTCCTTGAGATTTTCTGTCTCATATATATACATACCATTTCTGGGTGTGCAAGATGCATAGTTTGTTTAATAGAACTTATGAATTTCTTACTAATACCTTTTAAATCTCATCTAACTTTTACATGGGCATTGTTATTTTGAGCTCTGTGATCAATTCTATGATTGATAGGGGAGATAAGAGATCATAAAATAGATGATTTTATTTTTCAAGGTACAAAAATGTCTCCAACCTGCATTATATAATCTGAGCTGAGACAATCAACTCTCTCTGGTTCAGTTTCCTTTTGAAGGCAACAATACCAGCAACAGTCTTTTGGGGGGAGTGTTGCAAATTCTAGAAGTTTATGAAGAGATATATTATTGTTTCTTGATGACTGTCTCCTCCCCTCTCTTTCCAAATTAGTTCCAGCTGTTCACAATAGTCACTAATTTCCAGAAAAGATGCTCCAAGTTCATGGGCTTAGAATGACTTCCAGTTAGTGGAGGATGGGCCTATACTTGCGTGCCAGCTCATCTAACCACTTCTCCCCCCCTCCCAGAAACAGGAAAAGCATAGAGTTGAATAAACTAGAAATCTCAGGCAAGGCAGTCTCCTTTCCTGCATCTGGGTAGCAGTTCCAGACTCCGAAACAACTGAATTATAAAAACACAGTACAGATCATCCTCCTACAAGGGTAACCTCGAGAGATCAGATGAGGGAGATTTCCAACTGCTCTCACACAAAACATACTAAATGTGTTGTACTTATGTCAAAGAAGTAAAATTTCTAGACATCCTACACCAGAAAAGGGCTTTGTGGGGGTGGGTTACATTTCATTTTAAAAAATGTTCTCTGAAATTTCCCCCCAAAACCATGCGAAGGAAAATAACAGCTTGTTTGGAGAAGGGGGGGTGGATTTTAAGAGGTTACATTGCGCCCAAAGCCCAGCCTCCTTAAAAGACTGTCTGAACATGCTGTTTTGCCCATATTGTGCATGTCCTGCGAAACGGGTGCTTGGGAACTGCCTGCAAGCAGATTGCTATAAATGATTAAATTGTCAATCACAGAATTGACCAGGGGGATGAGGACTGTGGATGTACAATTACCAAAAAAAAGTCCAAGATAATCTCACAACTTTAACTGAGGAAACTTTTTTAAAATGTGGAGATAAATAAAAGGAAACAGAAAGGGGAAGTTGTGAAGCTTTGTGGTTATTCCAAGTGACCATTACAACATTCATTAAGATGTCTACTGCTGTTCAGGTTCAGCACCATAAACCCTAGAGATGCCATCATGGTTACTGAACAGAGTCAGGGAGGCTGCTTGAGAGTCAAAGAAATTTCCTTCAGAAAATGGAAGCCCTGTTTCAATGATAAGGACACTCCCCTCCAAACTTAACCCTAAAACAAAAACAGAAAGTTGACTTAATCATAAGATAAAATGTCTTCCTATGAACTGGTAACTGGTTAAAGAATAAAAATGAGAGAGTGGGAAGCAATTAGCAGATTTTAAAAGGAGGAGCGTAAGCAACAAGATTGGTGAGGGTCTTTATTGAGTCTTTTCCTTTTTCCTTTAAATAACGTAAAGTAGTGTTTCTTAAACTTTTTTCTCTCAGGACCCCTTCCCACTTTTAAAAATTATGGAGGATCCCAAAAATAGCTTTTATTTGTATGGGTTATATTTACTGATATTTACCATATTAAAAATTAAAATTGACACATTTGCTGCTGCCGCCATTTCTCATGATTGTTTGATTGGATTTTAATATTGTATTATTTTTCAGCATAGACTGGCAAATAATTTTGATTTTGTGGACCCCTGAGAGGGTCTTGGGGGACCCCCAGCGGCCTTAGGAGTAAGAAGCACTGACCTAAAGCATGGGATTGGCAGTCTTCCTTCTAATGGCATTGTGGCCCAATTTTGTTTAAGAAGAGAGGGGTCTGCAGATATTTTTTTAAAAAATTTGAACATTGCTGAAAACATACGGGATTGCCAAGCCTTGAGAGATTTTGGCAGCCTTCACCTTGAGAATTCATGCACGAACCCTAAAATCTTTAATAGCTGTTTTTAAACATATATATTGAGGCTTTGTACCTGCCATTTACAGATGGTGTGGGTGCTACATAGCCAACTTCTGAGGTACAGTTAGGAGTGATCTGTGAGGTAAGGTGAGCAAGTTGGTTGACATCCCCAAATTATTAACAGTGGGGAAAACCAAAAGGCCATTCCAAACTACTCTGAAAAGATCTAGTCAGACTCCAATAAACTGGCAAATGTTATTCACTGTAAATCAGTGTAAATTGATGTATTTTGGGATATAACATTACTATTGTGATTTGAGTAGCAGTGATTGATCAGGGAAGTGACTTTGGGCCCGTGGTAAGGAGCTCAGTGAAAATGTTACCCAAAGTTGGCAGTTGAAAAAAATTCTATTAAGGGATTAAAAATAAAACAGCCATCACTTTTGTAATACTTTTATTAAAATCTGTGCTGCAACTACACTTTGATTGTTTTCAGTTCTAGTCCCCATTCTCTAAAAGGTATTGTAGTGCTAGAAGAGGCACAGATGCAAAGAAGAAGAGCTGGCTTCAACAGTGTGATCTGGTACAGACATGATTAAAACCAGCCAAAAAATGTTTTCCTCTTTTCCCTTTTTTTCTTAACCCACTTGCTGGATGAAGAAACTCAGAGGAATGACTATTTTGTCTCATTGAGTTGCTCCTAATAAAGTAAATATCCAGCCCTGGATATTTTGAAATGATCAGGAGACGGAAATACATTTGTTGTTCCTTTAGAAAAACAAGTTTAGATGATACCGATAGAGAATATAAAGCATGAATGATGTAGCAAAAGCATATACCAAGAATTTTTTCTTCTTCTGTCCTATTACTACAACCAAGGAAAGAAAATGAATTCTTCACACAGTGTAGTAATATAAATGAAAACTGGTGGCAGGGAAATCAGACTTACTCAGCTCTTGATCAGGTAAGAAGAGCTGACATTGTGCTAGTTTTTCATCATGGCAGTATAGCATTGCAGAATTTGGCACATCCCAGCTATAAGGAAGAATACCCTTGCTCTGAATCATGATAATGAATTGAATATGGAATCAACAGCAGCAGCAGGAGACTGAGCATTTTTTGAATAATTACTCCTGGAGCTAATTAAAACCAGCACTTAAAGGACAATAGGAAGTCAGCAAGATTTTGGAATAGTGGAGCGCTATTCTTCCACCAGCTTGTAAGTTGTCATACTGCACTGTTCTGAAATTGCTGAGAAATTATCAGGCAGTCCAATAGTGTGCATATTGCATAATAATTTGCCCTGAACTTTCAAAGACTACTCAGATGGAATCTGTTTGCAGAAGATGAAAATAACAAAAAGCTCTTCTAATCATCACTTTAACTTACTGTACCACATTCTTAAACCTTTGTGACTGAAAGATTCAGTATCTCTGAATAATACATACTGCCACTGTCTTCTTTAGACTACTAGCTGTAACCTATCATTTATTTTAGTTTGTTCTGAATGTATTATATTGGATTGTATATTAGGATTGTGCATGCTTTGAAAAGGATTTGGAAGGTGTACTTCAGAATGTGTGGGAGTACAAATGCAGGACCTCCTTAAAGAAGCTGTGGATGCCTGAAAAAATGCATTGCTACTTTAAAGAGGAGATATGCACTGTGTGTTCCGAAGCATCCCTACCAAACCATTTTTGAAGCACGCACTGTTGTCTATCTCTAATCTCTCACCATTACCAGACTCCAGATGAATAGTGTCATAGCTGGTTGTGGGTCAGGTTACTGAGAATATTCTATCTACTTGAAGGCATATAATACCAAGTTTTTTCACAATCTCACCAAGATGCCTTAAGTATATCAGACACAGCACACAGTTGGTATAGACCATCGAACAAGGTTACGCTTGTCTTTCTTGTTTTAGGACCTTTGTTATGAAGGATGTTGGTCAACATACTCCCCTTTATGAAGCTGGAATCTAATGCTACATTTGTTTGTTTGTTTGTTTGTCACATTTATATAGCCGACTATGGAAATACATAGTCACATCAGTCCCTCTATTTAAAGTTTGAACTCAGTTCAGATGTGAAAAAAGATGTGACCCTTTTTGGAAATTCCTTCCCACAACAATTTTTTCCAGATGGACATATACATTGCTGGTTTTTTTTTTTTAAACTCTATAAAGTGTTTTATATAAATTATATATGAAAGGTTATCATTTATGCAATTACTTGGTTCACCAATTAGACAGGAGTATATTTCTATTCATGTAGTGAGGAATTGTGGAATTTGGTTTCAGGCTTGCATTCACATATCTGAGCCATATGAAGAGGGGTCCTGGTGTTGCAAAATGTGTCATGAGGTGGAAATGCCATATAATCCGGGTAGATAAATGTCCTGATCTTGCTGAGGCTCTGTGATTGAGAAGGTCTGTTTGGAGAAGGGACAGCTGCAGTTAGCCTTCCAATAGTGTTTTACTAGCTTGTGTCTTGTTTGTTTATATTTCATCCAAGATAGGCTTTTATGGATTCCAGTACTAAGTATTCTGGTTGGTTTTAAATTTTCACAGGCCATAGTTGTAAAGCCTGGATAGGACCTGCAAAAAAACAATTCCTGAGACAGGTATTATCTAGTTGTTTTGTGTTAAGATAGGTGAAGGGGTACAGAGCCCAAAACAAAAGGTCTTCACCTTTGTGGGGGGCAGACAAGGAGAATATACTTTGATGATTGCTTTTTAAACTGACTGCACAAGTCTACCATTTAGTATTCAGGACTTAATGTTTTCAGGTTTTCCACTTTTACTCAGAAATTATTTCCAGCCTCCATTAGTGTTCATGCTAAGGACATCGAAGGGAAGCATGATGGGGAGCAGTCTAAGGACAGCTATAATAAACTACACTTTTTTACACACTTTAGCCCCTCTTTCATTTAGATAAGATGGTTAATGAATAGTTAAAAACTGGACTTTTCCCCTCTTCAAAAGGATGGTGCAATCTGTGTTGGGGATTGTGAAGCCAGTTTTAAGTGAATGTATTCAGGATGAACAATGCTATGCTGTGGTTTTGAGTGTGTGTCTGCAACTGTGCACAGAATAAGTTGTGGAATAAAGGCTTTTAAAAGCTGGAGTATGAATTTTAATCCAGGCTAAACCAAAATCAGAGTCCTGGAATTTATTTTGAATTAATTTCCTGAAAACCATTGATCCCAATATTAACACTGGTAATATGAATGATCTATAGGGATTTCTCACAGTTAATGTAATTCTTAAGAGTCATGTTTTTACCTCTTCCTCAGTGGGCAGCTTTGTTCTTTGACAGGTGCTATAGCTTAGACATTTCAAGATCTCTTTAGTTTTCTTCTCTTATTCAAAGATCCACTATTTAAAAAGAACCTCCTACATATATGTTGACTTGCAGAACTCTTGAAACTTGGATTTTATTTCTGAGTCTCAGGATGAAAGGAAATTTGCCATCCTAATGCACAAAAAGTCTCTCCTGATAATCCCAAATATCTTCACTTTGGCAATATAATTTCATTGCTGCTATTTTTTTTCAGGAAATCAAAATCAAAATTATATACTATATAAAAAAATAAATGTTGACTAAGTCATACATGTTTACAGTCTTTCACTTTACCCAGCTATTACTTTTTTTTATTGTCTACACTATTCTGTTTATAGCCCTGTAAGTATTTCTTTCTCCCAATATTGAATACATTTATCCTACCAATCTAAAAATAATTATTTGTAACAATCCTCCTTGATTTTCTTACAAAATGAAATCTTAAATATTAGCCCAGAGTTGCTGGGAGTTGGGTGGCATATAAATTTAAACAATAATAATATTAAGTTTCTGCCAATTATTATTTTTCTATTCTCTTCTAGATCGTACTCCTAGATTTTCTATTTTTTTATTAATATCTAAATTGAAATTAACATACTTTTCAACTTATTCTAGCCCATCGACTCTTCCAAGTGATAAATCCACTGGGCCTAGCAGTAATTTGTGTCCTTTTATTTTCCTCTCCAGTTGTAATTACATCAACCAGCCCAAACTACTTTTGTTTATATTTCCACCATTTGTATATCAAATCTGACCTACCCTAATCATACTTCAAACACAATGTGATAACTAGTTAATAAAAATCTAAATAATGATACTTATTAATATTGTATGACTATAAGCTGAGTGGCAGCAAAATTCTCATGCAGGTATAAATTCAGTGGCAGCCCAACATCTCAAAGATACCTTCTTCTAGGATACCATCACAGGGTTGCCTCCAAATGGGGTTGTACCTTTTGTTTGCAAATATTGCTGTTTCTTTGTCATAATAGTGTGCAGTATTACTAAGTATATGGCTGTAGATATTCCCTGTTATGACCTAAGGGAATGACAGGTAGAATCATGTGCCCCCATTGAAATGATTTCAGGAGGGGAGGTACAGCGTTGGAAGAAGGATTAGTCAGATTTTTTTAAAAAAAATCTGTTTGAAAGCTGTCCTGTGTTTTGCCCCTTCTCTGTCTTTGAAGGTGGAGGCTGCCAGGCCAGTATGCTTTCTGGTCTTGTGATGCCAGTTTTAGGACCCATTTCTGTCTATAATAAGAGAATCTCCACCCATTATTTGATAATAAATGAAAGGGCCAAACTGACCTGTGTTTCTCAAGTTTGGGTAGATTGGTTTGGTGGAGTTGATCTCACCCAGCACCTATATAGGCTGAAAGACAAAGTGGGTATGTTCTATTATTTATAGAGATTCCACTGTCTTTGAGAGGAAACTCTTCTGCTGTAGCACCAGTTTTGAGAGCATGTACTTAGTAGGGGGGCAGAAAGATAACACAGGGATGTTATGTTCACTGCATTCCCTGGTAACTTCCTGGATTGGGTGGTCTTAGAGTTGGTGTTGGGGAATCCTAGCCTGGTAGTCTTAGGAGACTTGAACATCTCTTGGGTTTTGTGACCACCTACAGAGAAGAGAACATGTTGGGGTGTATATGTTCTGAGACACTTTTGTTTATGGACAGGCCACTTTTTCATGAGAATAAGATTGAAGATAAGATTGACAGTATCTAACCATTCCTACACAGAAAGGGATCTCTTCAAATAGTCTGCCCCCTGATATGTATGGGATTTCCTGGTTGGCATGGATGGTGATCTTCTTTGTGGCAGTATGGAATTATTTCACATTTTGGAATTATGAGATGAAAAGAGATACTGACATGATTGCCCCTAAATGCCCTTTTTGGTGTTGTTGAACCTGGAATGTACCTTGTTTCTTGGAGCATCTTTGGGAGATGAACAGGGTGTAAAACAGCAAGAGTCCTGCAGCGCAAGTCTAAAGATGAATGCAACAGAGCACAATGGAAAGTGCTACATTGTGCTTGGTGTATGGCAATGAGAGATGCACAAAAGGCTCATCGTCCTCCCCTGCATCTTCAACACATAATCCAGCAGAACTGTTTCAGGTGCAGTTTCTGGGCAATAACTCTTAAATCTTTGGTCATCTGCTGAGTGGTTTGAGGAGAATGTTGCTTGCATCTGTGTGGGATGGTATGCTGTGAGAATCTCGGGTTCTGGGAAAATGTCCAAACTGGTCATGCTTTGTTTTAGGAATAATTTCAGTTTCTGAAGCCTGAGGATGTGGGTGAAATGCTTGCATCTATTTGGCCCATCACATGTAGTCACCATCCTTGCCTGTATTGGCTACTGAGATCTCACCAATGATAGGATATATCCACGGTGTGGTAAGTCTCTTAATTCATCAGAAGGTGTTTTCCCCTGCGTAAAAAAGCCAATGGTGTTGGATGCTCCTAAAGAGAGCATCCATGTATCTGGAGGCATCTGAGAACTATTGCTGAGTTGCAGATATCCCATTCTTAGGCAAGGTACCTGAGAGGGTGGTAGCCATTCAGCTTCATACCTTCTTGAAGGGTATGGAGAACCATTCCAGTTAGGTCTTATTTTGGCACCAACATTGCTTTGATCACCTGACAGATGACCTGCTACAAGTAAAAGAATGGGAGTACAACCATATTGATTTCCTGGACTTCAGTAGCTTTTTTGAGTTACTGGATCAGTGCTTGGACTTTGAAGTAGGCTGGATGAGGGCCCATAAGCTGAAGCTGAATCCTGACAGGACAGAGGCATTACAAACTGTATAGGTTTCAGAGTCTGGAAGGAGTTGCACTTCTGCTGAAAGAGCAGGTATGAAGCCTTGGTGTACTGTTCAATTCATCTTTGTTATTCAAGGGCCAGGGGACCATCCATGGCATGGAGTGCTTTTAGCCAGCTGTGCATGATCTTGTGGCTGCAGCTGTTCCTGGACAAGAATGGCCTGCCACAGTATTCTGTGCTCTGATACCTCCCAAATGGATTATTGCGGTGTGTTCTGCTGGCATCTACCCTAAGATGATTCGGAAATTACAGCTCATATAGAATGAGGCTGTGATATTCTCTGGTAGTGGATGGTCTATACACTTTTAAAATAAAAAAACTCAATCCCTTCACAGGTAATGTTATAATAGAGTTTTAATACTAGTT
The DNA here is from genome assembly GCF_059951505.1 of Python bivittatus. Classification (NCBI taxonomy): domain Eukaryota; kingdom Metazoa; phylum Chordata; class Lepidosauria; order Squamata; family Pythonidae; genus Python; species Python bivittatus. The sequence goes on along the minus strand of NW_028277098.1, from coordinate 55,035,585 downwards.
TTATTTATATGTATTTTATTGATGTCAATTTGATTCCATGTTTTAGTTGGTGCTATTTTAATGGTTAGTTTACTGGGTTTGTTTTAATTGTTTTACTGTTTGATGTGTAGTATTAATTACTGTTAGTTTGCTTATGAGAGATTTACCTAAATTAGTGTTCTCCAAACAGCCACCCTCCAGATATGTTGGACTTAATTCCAGCCAGCATGACTGAAGGCTGTGTTGCTTGAAAAATTATGAGAGTTGAAGTCTAACACATCTGGAAGACACAGTTGAAGAAGCCTGTCCCAAACTGGAAACACAGATAAATATAGCCACCTTTGTGGTTACACTGTTTAGAAACTACTACCAGGAAGCTTCTACCATGAAGGCTAGCAAGAATAGGCTGGACAATGACCGGGTAATTCACTTTGCTGTGTAGATACAGGCATTGCCGTATAGTCTGATCCTATGCATTTTTATTAAGATGTAACTTTTAAGAAACTGAATGAGGGTTCCTTCTATTGGCTTTAGTGGAACAGCTTCTAAATATGGATAGGACAGAATTTTGGTTGTTACCTGACAATCTTCCCCTCATTCTCTGCCAAGAAAAAAACAGGAAATCCAAAGGTTGGGACTGTACCTGAGATACCCCCTCTGGTGTTCCTGTTCACCTTCTAACATAATTGAAAACAAGACTACTTCTCTAGATGATCTCACCGAGTAAGGAAAGAGATATTTAGATATCCTATTATTAATTTGGGGTGGCAACAAGAAACTTTGGAGTAATTTCATGCAGGCTTTGGCCTACCTTCAGAAGCACTCTGCTGATGGTCAATTCAGATATCTGGTACTGCATAAGTGATCTGTGTTTTCTAACATCTGTCTAGCCTGCTGGGTAGTAAAGCAGGGATGGTGGATGGGGAGTTGGCTCATAAAAACAGGAACAGCCATACTGGATCAAACCAAAGCCTAATCTAATCCATTGTTCTGTCCCAGCAGGACTAACTAGAAGTCCATAAGCAGGACATGAGCATATAAGCATCTGTTCTGTTTATCCTCCCAGGAGCCAGTATTGTGTGTCTGATTTAGGCTTTTAAAGTAGTAACTAGGACTGTAAAGTGCTTCAGATTCAATTCCAGAAAAGTACCTCAGGGCACACTAGTGTGCAAATGTAGCAGTTGCCTGCAATACTTCAAAAGCAGCTGCGTCTCTTCCTGGGATTGTATGGCAGCTGTGCAGGAAGAGGTGGAACTGCTTTAAAGAATTGAAGTCAGGTGTTATATTTGAGCCCACACACAATCCAAAGTACCATTTTATTCTTTCCAACTCAGTGAAGTGTTGGAAAGAAACTATGTAAAGGAGATTGGGATTCTGTCCATCAGCATGATAACTCTTTGAAAACTGACCAAAACAGGATCAAATTTGGTATGCAGGGAGAAGCTATCAAGAAGGATTGAGTTTGAAAATGAGTCAGATCAGACTGGGGGCTGTGGAGAAAAAAAATTCCCAAAGCATCCCTGTGGAAGAGGTGGGTGGGCAGTTGCTTGGAAGGTTGGCAATTGCTCCATTCTAAGTCCCCCTTCCTCCTCTGTCACAGCACAGAGTATATATCACCTGCTCTGTGCTTCCCAGTACACACATACGGCCACTGTGGGTAAAAGGGTTGGAAAGAATTCCAGAATCCCTTTTTTCTATGCTTTCCTTACATAGTTGCAGTCACTGCATATGCATATTCATAATCATTGCATACTCCTAGTGGCAGCTAGCTTTTTGAATTTCTCCAGTATGATCAATATAAAAGAGGAGTTACATCAACCCTTAAGGAATTAGATTTATATAGAACTTGGCTTCACGTGTTTATTGCTATTTGATTGTGAAAAACCAACCAGGCTCCTTCATTCAGTCTTAGGTGTTCTAATTTTATATGAGTCTTGGGAAGGATAATCTCAGTGAAAAAGTTGACATCCCACTTAAATGGGATACAATGAACACAAAATTCAAATTCTACAAGAAGAAAAATATTGTTATTCGCATGAGCAAAATGCAACAATGATTAATTTGCTCCTTTTGCTTCTGCTAAAAATGGAGAGTGGCATAAACCTAGATTGGGCACTGGAGTTCCACTTCTGATAACTCGAAACCATGTTCATCCCCTCTCTAATTTAAATAACAATAACTCCCTTTATGCTTTGAAAAATGATTTTTGCAGCCATACAGGTTAGTATCTTTTATATCTACATTGTAAACATGTCCTAAACAAATGGAGAAGTGAAATGTTCTTATATTCCATTATTTTTTTTTACAAAAGAAAAAGAAACAAGGAAGAATATGAATATTTGTCATTCATAACTATCAGTTAGTCATACATATACACACACACATCAAACTATGTAATTAATTGCTGTGAATTGACAATGATGTCAATTTACATAACTTTAAAAGCTGAAAAAAAGAAATGGAAGAGTAAAAAATACAAAGTGATAGAGCAGATCAAATTTCTAAATAGCCTTCCAGTTGAAATTCCTCTGCAATAAAATAGTTGTTTTAATATAGAAAGGAAGAAAAGTTCTTCAGACCATTGTATAATTGATAAACAATGGATATCCTTCCATCTTTTATAGTCCTACTTTTCTCCAGTCATGAATGTACAGTGTCCATTTCCTTTGATCTCTTGTTAGTTTCCACAGCATTAGTATTTAATTCAAAACAACACGAACATCTACAAAAAGCCAATGAGTCTTTCCAAAACAAAATTAATTTGTGTGATAATTTCTAGGCAAAAGGGAGGGAGCCCTTATGGCACAAAATAAAAATAAAGCTTCTTGAATCATGTTCTGTTCCTTGTGACTTCATGATTATATCCATATATTTTTCTTGTAAACAAGAAACACAGAAGTGGCTTGCCATTGCCTTCTTGCAGCATGCTTTATTCAGTTTCTGCATCTAAGCTATAGCTCTAACTGCAAACTGCATCTAAACTATAGCTCTGATATTCCCAGGTGATCTTTCATACAAGTATTCACCTGATCTCACTCTACTTAGCATTCTGAAAGCAGCCAAGATCTTCTAGGTGCTGGTATCACTGTTGAGTTTTGAGCATCACATCTCCAAGAATTAGCTGAAAGCCTCAATTTCTTCATCGTCAAGACATGTAGATATTCAATATACAAAAAATAATGTTTGTTGAATTAACAGTAGATTTAAGCCTATAGAAATATGAGAGAAATGGAAGTTTACTTCTTTTCCTTCTTTAGCCTCCTGCTGTTTTTAAGGAGAAAGTCTCTTTTATAAGCTTTTTATGATTTAGGTGGAGGAGGAACTAAGAACTTTACTGTTTTCCACATCTTTCAGCTCATACTTAGGGTAGGATGAAGGTGAATACCAATTTTTCTTGAGTAGCACTGAATGTTAAAATAACTGGAAGCTTAAAAACAATTGCTGGCAAGGAGCTTTTTTTTTTTTTTTTTAATGTATAGAGCTTGTTCTTCAATTTCATGGGATATTTAAATTACCAGCTATCAGATTATCAATTATTATAGCTTACAATTTTATGTGCTGATTTATATTTTGTTGATCATGTTTCTTGATATTTAACCTGGCTTAAGACATAATAGTGATCTTAAGTCATTTAAAGTGATATATTATATTCAATTGCTTATAATTTACTGATGTTATACCAGAAAACTGTAACCTCCTTGACATTTTTCAGCTCCCTTGTTTACTCATCTGTGCTTCGTTCTTTTATTCTTTTAATCTGTTTTTTTATTTTCAACCTGTGTTGGAAAAACTTTCTCTAAAAAAATTAAACAAAAGAAAAACATGAAGAGGATAGGATTAAAACTTATAGTAATTACGATGTACTTAAGCTAACTCTAGCAAAACTAGGGAATTATTTTAGTAATTATAAAGTTGGTTTTAAACCACAGGTGGTCTTATTGGAGTGGGGCAATACGTTTTCCCTTCCTTTCTCAGGGATCAGATATGTTTTACAGGGGTATATGTTTTATCCATCAAGCAATTATATTTTCCCAATATCTTGTGGAGAGAGGTAGGAGGAAGATACAGTGAGTCCTTTACACAACCCACTTCAGGAGCAAGAATGTGCCCTTCCCTTTTGAATGGCTAGAATGAGAAGAAATGTGCTAAGAACTTGGGGGAAACACTTGGTTAGATGCCAAACATTTCAGTATGTTCAAATTTCCACCCACCACTGGCCATCACCTAGTCAGCTGCTCTGGAAAGAAGTACCCTGTAAAAAGAAGCAGAAGTTGCAATTGCTAAAGGAACTAAGGGAGATAAATTATTCTCTTTGCTGGTGCCTGCTGGATGTTTGAGACTAGATTTTTCATAACTCAAGCCATTAACCATTCTGGCTGGGTCTTATAGGAGTTGCAGTCTCCTATGCTGTATATTTGAAGACCCCATATTGTTTAAGGTTAGAATAAATGAAGGACAGCATTCCTCTTGCCCTTGATTCAGATTTGTTCTTGATTTCAATTTGGAGCAGAATACCTAACATAAATAGTAATTCTTTACCCAAATAAAGCAGTTGAAAGATGTAGAAATCCAAGGACATGACCTTGGAAAAACAAGGCAAGGATGACAGTCACAAAAACAGGCTTTAAGCCCAGGAAACAGAGAAAGAGTGAGACTGACTCCTTCCTAATTCAATAATGAATAAGAGGGAGGGGAAAGCTCAGCCATGCTTTCAAGGTTCTGTTACTATAGCCTTTGTCAGTAAAGTATATTTCCAGCCAGACTTCTGGAGCCTGTTTCCTGACCTGGCCTACCTCAAAGGGCTGACAAAGTAGTCATTCCAAGACAGCCATTGCTATTTAACAACTTTGTCTATAGCTAATAGGTAGAAATTATTCGGTTTCCCATGTGTCAGAAAGTTCTTTTTAGGCTAGATCTCTTTTTTCTAGGTGGATGCTGGTTAACAATCCTTGTAAGACTATCATCTGGTATTGTGGTGTCTCTTGTGGCTTTCCTGCCACATGGCCTCTTGCGGTTTTCTTATTTGGATTGCTTCCTGAGCTTTGTGCCAGGCCGGAAACAACAGGAAGTGATAGAGGAAAGAGAAATTAAAAGAGGGCTACTCACAGGGGAGTGTAGGTTGGGCAAACTGAAGGATGCTGCAGATTCCACCATTCCTTCAGAACAGAATTTATTCCATCTACACTCTGACTAGAATAGTGAGAGGTGATCATGCATTCTGGACCCAGTGAGTTGCAAGTGATGCATGATAAATGAATGGACCATGTTTCTTCTTCTGAGATATTTTATTTCTGTAGTAAGCATAGGTGATTATTTAGTGGTTGTGATCTTCCAATTGCCTAATTATCTGGATGCACCTGAAGTCTCTAAAAGGTTGTATTTCTTCCTCTGCCAAGCCTGGCAGTAGTTGAATTGGGGGAACAGAAATACTCTTTAGTGATATTTCTGTTGACTTCAGTTATCCCCGTTCACCTTTAAGTTTCAGTGCACACTTTATTAATTCTCTCTCAAGATTAAAAGTTTTAGGATAGACATAAATGTTGACTCTTTCTACTGTGGGACCAAATAAAAGCTGTCTGGAAGCTGACAAAAGGTAATCCTCTGGAATCTACCCAAGGAAGCAAAACATGGCTTTAACCATTTTGGGTATATTGTAAATGGGTTCCCAAATCATTTGCCAGTAAGTCAATTAATAAAGGATCAAGTTCATCATTGTAATCTTGGGCACAGTGCTCTGTTTTCTTTAGCATCAAGTGGATAGCTAATATTAGCATTTCTTGTTCATGGTGCCAGCCCTAAAGTAGTAACTCAGAGGACTAGTACTTTCAGGATGTCCAAAAGGAAAACAGTCAGATAGATGTAGCCCAGAATTCTTGAGTTCACTGAACAGTTCTTTCTGAACAGATAAAAGAATTGGAAAGCTAAACCCAAAATGAAATACCTAAGATAAAATTTTCATACATGCAACAGACTCTGAACCATATATTGGAGATGTGGTTCCAGTTAGCCAACACTCAAGAAAGCCTTTGCTACTCAATTATAAATTAGACATGGAAGCTCACTCTTCCCTCCCTTATTTAAAGTTGTAGTTACTTATCTGCTTTCTGATTCTTGAAGAGTTATATGGATATTATAGTTTCAATCATATTGTTGCACCAGCTGGTTTTTGATCCTCAAATGTCTAAGAAGAAACCATGATTTCTATGTATTTCTCTCTCTTATATGTGTTTTGGTTTGGAGTCATACTCATACATAGCAAAAAGTTTGGATTGGCCATCTTTTCCAGCCCCAGCTGCTTTCAGGAATTCTCATGCAGTACTCCATATATCTTTCCCCAAATAAGTGAAACTGCATGTTTGCTCAAGTGAAATTGTGTGTTTTCTGGTCTCTTGCACAAGAAGTTATAAAATCTAATTGTGTGCTTTCAACAGCTGGGAGAGCAGGGGCATTGGTGGGGGGGGGTCCCTGAGATCATTCTGTATGGATATTTCTGCACCACAAAGGGGCTTCACTGAATGCTCTATAAATACCTTCCTGAGTTTGGTGCCCTTCTTTCATTTGATATGCATTACTAGGATAAGAATATTTTTTAATCGGTTTTGGGTGGTGACACAAATTTGGAGGTGAAGTTGATAGTTCATTAGTCTTAATAAGCTAAGAATATGGGTGGAAAATAATATAGGCAATTAATACCAATATAAGTTTTCTCCCCTAATTATTTTTCATTAGTGTCAGTGATAGGACTTTTAAACATCCTATCTATATCTAGAGTTGAGGTTGTTGTTTTTAATTTAATTAAATTCACAGAATTTTTGCAGTACTATGCATTATTTCTAAGGGTCTCATTTTAAGAAGGATCTTGACAAGCTGGGGCATATCCAGAAGAAATCAGCCAGTTTGGTTGAGGTGTCTAGAAAAGAAATCTTGTCAAGAACAGTTATATCTCTGCATTTTTAACCTGGAAAAGACAAAGGCAATGAGACAGTTTTTAAGTACAGGACCTGTATCTGAAAAAACTGTCCCTCAGAAGATGAGCATTCCTGTTCTTCTCTATTATTTCAAAGAGCATGTTTAAGGCCAATGAGTGGAAGTGGCCAGAAAGACCTGTTTGGCACTGGAAGAGACTGCCTTGAGAGATGCCTTAAGCAGAGGCCAGGCAATCATTTTTCAGAGGTTGCTGTAGTTGCATCCTGAATGAATGATGACTTAAGCAACAATGATTATGGAGTAGCTTGGATTTTGCCCATTGCCAGTATCCAGGGGAACAAGCTCTTAAGTTGCCATACTGTCACAAATGGTCTCCTTTTCCTTTTCACACATTGCAAAATAAAGTAAATAGCAATGGACTGCAGAGACCATTTGGTGGGCTTGGTGTTAATTCTGAAAATTAAATATCTTTTTTTCACTTGTAGGAATACTTGGCATGCTGATAAGTTAAATTTAGTAAGATTTTATCAGTCAAGGTGCAGTTAAGCTAGAGTTTTTCCTATAATGCTGAGTCTGACTGCATACTTTGTCATTACTCCTAATCACTGTTTCTCACATCTGAGATTCGTAAGTAGACGTAAGTTCAAAACATAATTGGTTATCTAAAACATTTTGAACCTGTCTTGTTTTCAATTCAGTTAGCTTAAAAAGTGAATTTTAAAATTTATTTTATGTATACATATTCATTGTTTCTTGTCAGTTTGTATTCCTAACTGAAGGATGGTAGATAACATTTTAATATCTGAGAAGTTGGTAATCAAGATTATGCAAAGATCAGCATCTTTTGGTCTTCAAGGAATTTCCAAATATCACTTTGGAGTTATACTTTTCACCAGTACTCAGATAAGGCTGGGAATTCAACTTTGTATGGCCAAAGGGAGTCATTATAAGGGGCTTTCCCAAGCTGTATTTTGCATAAAATGATCAGTTAACTTCCTAACAGGGCAGCTGTTCCATCTATAAGGTCATGCTGCTGACAGCTTCTCAAACTGCTGTGTGCTTTATATTTTCTGGGTTAACTGTATGGCACTGTAGGCACAATTAAGCAACCCAGGAATTTCAGAGTGAAAATAAATCAAACAGTTGTCTGTCTGCTTTGTAGGGAAGGGGCTCTAAATCATAGTTTATTTTAATGATGGTTTATAAGCAAACTTAACTTTGTAGACACACAACAATTATAGTTTGTTTTTGTAAATCATGTTTTATTTTTCTTAATTTTCAACAGCTCTTGCTTTACATTTATCTGAATTAGTTAAACATTTTGGCAGAACACAAAAAAGAAATCTGGAAGAAACCTTCACACTCAATTGCAATCACCACGAATAAGCCATAATTTCAACTGGGTTTTACTGCCCTAAAGCAAATCCTGGCTTAGTAACTGATCCTATTCACACCTCATACAAAACCTTAACATCAGTATGCCCTGAAATTGGTGTGCTGGACAAGCTGTGTTTGATTCCATGCTCAAGCATCTTATCTGGAGTGTGCTACTTTTTACAGGTGCCTTCTCAACCATTTCTTTTTCACCTCCTGGACTCTTTTACCACCACTACAGTGCCTCCATGAACATGGATGGAATACATATTAGCACACAGACAAAACAAGCATGCATGAGCTGGGAGCAAGGGCGGGTAAGCATAGCATAGAGAAGTCATGCTCTGTTGGATGTAGCATCATGGAGAATGCCTTCGGCAAACACACTCCTTCCCAAAATTAGAAGCACATTTTGTTGAAGGTCTTCGCATGCCTGCAAATTGATTCCTTGTGTAAAAGTCTACAATGCTGGGAGTGGAAAAGAGCTGCTTTTTAAAAATCCTTGAAGGCATCGTGCCATAGATTCTCTTGGAGAAGAAGAGAGTGTTTTTCACACAAATGTTTGTGTTCCTCTCTATACAATATCTGTAATTCAGTACTGTAAAATCTGTAAAAGTCACTGACAGTGGTTGCTGAGAAGTAGTTTGTATGAGAAATGTGGTTGTCAATTGGCAGTGCAGAACTTTGTACAGAGGAAGGAAGAAAGAAGATCTGCATCTCTTTAAAATTGGTTCCACTGCTGAACTGCTTTATGGAACTATATGATGGATGCAGACTGGAATCTGGTTATCATGCGTTGGCTAGCCCTGTGTTTCTCAACCTCAACAACTTTAAACTTGGAATTCTGGGAGTTGAAATCCACACATCTTAAAGTTGTTGAGGTTGAGAAACACTAAGCTAGACCAATGTTTCTTAAACATTTTGCTTTCAGGACCCCTTCCCACTTTTAAAAATTATGGAGGACCCCAAAAGAGCTTTTGTTTGTATGGGTTATATTTATCAATATTAACCATTTAAAAATTAAAATGGACACATTCGTAGAATACTTATTTATTGAATCATGTAAAAATAATATTAAACCTACTAGATATTAATATAAATATTTTTCATGAAAAAAAAACCTATATATTTTTAACAAATAAAAAATAATGAGAAGAGTGACATTGTTTTAAATTTTTGCAAATAACTTCATTATCTGGCAAATAATTTTGATTTCATGGATCCCTGAGAGAGTCTTGGGGGACCCCCAGGGGTCCTCAGACCACACTTTAAGAAACACTGGGCTAGACCATTGGACTGAGAGTTTGTATTGATACATTTTAAATTGTACCCTTTAAATGGCCCTGACCACATTGTTGTTTACCGTAACCAATTATATATAAATGGAAAAAAAATGGGGAATGCTTCACAAATTTTATATAAATGCAGATATGATCAAAAAAATGAGATAAAACTTCAGTAAAGGTTTAATGATAGGAACTGTGCTATGAGCAGGTTTATGGGAGAGATCCCAACACAGGTAATCTTTGGCATCAACTGCAGGGAGTTGCTGGTTCCGCCTCTACTTCCCCTTTCTTACAGCAATTTTCAGAAGCATTTTTGAAAGCTCTGGTAGAAGTATGCTCTTTATTTCAATACAAGTTTGACAAATGGGCTGGCTGGCTGGCTTACTTGCCCAGCTCATCTTTCCATATGCTATTTTTGAACCTCTCTCATTGGTGGTCTTCACTTGTAAAGGAACATTAGTGCCCAGCAGCCTGTTACACAGCCTGCTGCACAGATGGAATGGAGGTGACTCTGAAAATAAAGCATTTTCAACCAATATGAAGTATCTGACATTAATGGACAGCTGGCTATTCCAAACTTGAAATCATCTTTTTGAACTTTTGTGCAACAAGGGACTTGAAACCTTACTATCTTAACTGTCTTTGAAAAGTAATAAAAGTAGTCACTTAGTAAATCTCTGCTTCTACCTTCTGGACAATGAATAACTCAATCTTAATTTGAGTTTGGTTGTTCTGTGGTCCAGTAATTGATGACCCTTTTGGTGAAAGAATTTCAGACAAAGTATTGTCCTGAGCTCCTTGGAGTGTCTTCCCAGATGGACTACCTCCATGATGTAGACAAAAGTTCACTATCTCCTCAGGGTGATTGTGAGTGCTGCCAGGCATGTTGGCTGCTGCAGTTATATTAGAGAACTGGACTTGGCCGTTTATTTTCATCTATCCCCTTGTGCTATAAATATCTGCAATACAGGCTCCCTGAGAAGAGGGTTGCTGGAATCATCATTACAGTCTAATTGCATCTTCCAGAATAGGCCCTCTGGACATTCTTTTTTGTCATCTTTCTTTATACCCAGAATTCAGAGAAAAAAGATTGAATCAAGCTGAGAAAGGAATATTCATTTTTTTTCATTGATTGTCAATCGGGGCTGCTTCTTTGGGCCTTTTGAAAATGTTCATCAAGTAGCACAAGGAGATGAATTTCAGGTGAATAATTCTACTTACCTCTTTCTGAGTTTTAATTTCAAATTTCACATAGCATCTCCTTAGATTCTGCAGAAGGATGCCCAAATTTATCTTCCTTGAAAGAGTACCTGGCAGTTAAGCGTCAAAACCTGTAAGATTCTTTCCAGCATTTTGAATTCCCTGATTTTATTTTTTTTTCATATATTTTACAGCCATTCTACTATAATGGAATGCAAAATGACTTATAGCAATCCTTAAAACAATATAAAAATAATGAAACATTAAATTCTAATGAAATAATGCTTGGATCATGTGTATTGAGAGTAGTCATGAGATGTTCTTGTCTTAATTCTATTTGTTTTTTTGCAGGGGGGATAATTTTTATTTTTCTAGGGACTGCATTTTTTTAAAGTTGTCTCTGAGTGCTGCAGGGAGGGTAGGGCATGGCTGATAATGTTACCGTAATGGTAACCTTACCAGGGCCAAATTTTTTAGGCATTTCAGGGAATTATAGAAATCAGGCAAATAAGAACATAAGTGAGTAAAACCTTCTTTCACTGTTATTTTTTTTAAAAAACAGAATCATGCAACTGCAAATGTATAATTTTACCATCAAATTTCAGTGGCATAATTCTGAGGGTTAAAGGACTGTGTGTGGCCTGTGGATGGGTTACCAAACCATAGTCTGTTTTACTGGATCATAGAATTTACTGGAGCCAGCCATTTCGGCTGCTTAGTCCTATCTCCTACCTTACACAGGAATTAAGGCATTCCCATCATATTCGCCTCTATTGATTCCCTTCATATGCCTGTCCAGCCTCTGCTTAAACATATCCAATGAAGAGGTGCTTATAATTTCTGAAAGTAATTGATTTCACTATCAAACTGCTTTTATTGTTAGGAATTTTTTCATATGTTATACTGGAATCTGTTTTCCTATAACAAAAATCCATTATTCCATATCATTCCCTCTATAATTATAGAAAACAGATTTTAGCCTCCTATGAGACATCTTTTCAGGACTTGAAAAATGTTGTTATATCTTTCCTTCAGTTCTATCTGCTCAAGGTAAAAGTGTCTAGTTCCTTCAGTCTCTCTTCAGGGGATTTCGCTTCTAACTCCAGCAAGTTCCTTCAGTACCCTGGTATGCAATTCATCTTGCCCTGGAAATTTAAACGAATTCAAAATAGGCAGATTTTTGCTGATTATATTTCTGATTAATGTCAAGCTTCAGTCATGTCCCTTCATCCTGCTTTGCACAGTTGCCTGGTAGAACATACATTTTCTTGTTGGAGAAGATTGAACTGAAATAGGAATTGAGTATTTCTTTGTTACCTGTTAGTATTTTGACATCTTCACTGAGCAGCTGGTGTACTGATTTTTCTTTCTTTCTTTTATTTTGAACATATCTCAAGAAAATTCTGGACTGTCTGTGGTGACTTTCTTTCTTGCCAACCTGTTCCTCTTTCCACCACCTCTCTTTGCCCTTTGATGTTTTCAGATCTTCTCTAAGCTTTTTGTGCAAGCATGTTGGCTTCTTTAGCTGTCTTTAATATCTCCTGCTTTTTAGGAACTCCCACCTATCTTGAGCCACTTTTCCCATTTGTTTCTTCCATCATAACTTATTATTGCTCTGAGGTGATTAGTATTTACTTTCTTGAAGTCCAATGTACATATTTAACTATGCTCAGTTCTACTTTTAAGATCAAGAACTCCATCACTGCATGTCATATTCCCCAATGTTTCTGCTGCTTTGACTTCATTAACTGCATCCTCCAATTGACTAGTATAAAGGGTAGTTGATCTTCTTATGCCTTACTTCTTTCAAAAGGAAAAAGTTGTCGGTTGTCAAGACCATAGATCGCACAATTTGTCTCCCAATAGATCTCCAGGTAATTAAAATCACCATTGTTGCTACTTTGAAAGATATGCAGTTTGCTTTTGGAAAGGAATATCTGTATCTTATTGGTGGACAAGATACCAACAGAAGCATAGTTTTTATTGGTCCCTCCACTGTAAGCAATATGAACACAGATTCTGTGCCTGGCATCCACCAGATGGATAGTACTGGAATCAATATAGGTAACAGAAAATGGATAACTGCTATCCACAACACTTCCAGTGCAGCTTATGGAACAGCTCTGTGTCAACAAATATGAGATCAGTTTGTGTGACACAGATTAAAAAAGATCAGTATATATACTAAAAGGAAGTACAAGACGATGTGCAGATTATTGAACAGTTGTGCTAATTTCTCATGCAAAAACTTAAAATATTACAAGAAGAATGGAACAATTATACATGGAGAGAAAAATGCCAAATATACAGGTAGATTAAATGGCAGAGGGACATGAGGTCAGATAGCTAATGTGGTTACGGGAAAGATCAAGAGAATTCAAGAAGGAGATTTATCTTTGATTGTGAATCATGCTAGAATTTGGAACATACTGATAATGGGAGTTCCAAAAGAACTGATTATTCTTCTGCGGGGAAAAGATCTCAGTTTGGAGAAACAATGGTTCAGAATAGGGAAGGCAGAGAGACAAGGATGCAAATTGTCCTGGCATTTGTTTAACATGCATTGCAAATATGTTATAAGTGGCTAGATGAGAAGAAATGAGAGCAAGATTCAAAACTGGAGATATATAGAGAATATCCCTTGGGCACATCCATATAGCAATGGCAATGTGCTTTTCTCCTGTCCTTGAGATGGAAGGAAAGTGTTTTGGTATAAAACAATACCCCCCCCCCGCCTACGTTTATTATGCCTGCTGCTGCCCTAAGAGAATATAACACAGGATATTTTCAGGGCAGTGATTGATAGATTCTCTGTTGTCTTTTCTCTATCCATCCTGCATCACCATTAGCCACATCCCTGAACACAACAGACAGGCAGGCAGTCTAACCTGCATTCTAAGATCAACGCCTTCCTCCAGCTTCACTTAGTTGAGTAAGTATCTAATCAAGTGAAGAAGCAAGGCAACCATCAAGTGGATTTGTTGAGCCATGTCACTGGCAGCAGTGTCCCTAGCTTAAAAAAAAATAAAAAAATAAAAAAGCCAGAGAAATGAGGTCCAAAGGGCTTTTTAAAGAGCTGCTCCAAAATCTCTGAAATAGCTAGTGGCATTTTCTGATCATATATTTTGTGGAGTTACTGATTGCCTCCTGTTTTGAATGACGTCAGGTTATATTAATATGTACTCAGGTTTCATTAATACAATTAGCATACTTGGTGGAGTTCATAAAGGAAGTTCTTTCTCAAATGGCAACTGCAGTTTGTGCATTGTAGGCAGAAGAAAGCGAACTCTTTCTGTGTAATGTTACTCTTTTTTTTTGTTACCAGTGGGAATATCAACATCCTAGTAGAGCTGCTTTTGTTCTTCCATGAGGTTGATACTCCCTTCTCTCAACCCCCCAAAAAGCTGCACAAGTGAGGGGTCCAGTCTCTCTTGCAACAAGAGCTAAAATGGAAGTAAAGAAGCCAGCAATCAGTTCCACAGCAGACCTTTCTGAGCCAGTTGGAGCCCAGCTGATCACTGATCTCTACAAACCCTAGAATGTCTGTATGGGAGGTCTTCTGCCACAATAGCAGAGAAGAAACTACTTTTTTTTTTTTTTAGATTTTTTATCCCACCTTTATTATTTTTTATAAATAACTTAAGGCGGCGAACATACCTAATACTCCTTCCTCTTCCTGTTTTCCACACAACAACCACCTTGTGAGGTGAGCTGGGGTGAAAGAGAGTGACTGGCCCAAAGTCACCTAGCCGGCTTTCATGCCTAAGGCAGGTCTAGAACTCACAGTCTCCTGCTTTCTAGCCTGGTGCCTTAAAACTGGCTCTTAGTTCTTCTTTCACACCAGAGCACCATAGATCAACATAGAGGCTATGTTTTGAAGACATGTCCTTGAGAAGCAAGCCCTGGCGGGGCATCTTTGTACCACCATGACATGGATATGTGGATGAGCTCTAAGTTAGCTGAAAGTGGATAGATTTTTGTTGGGTTGGTCAACAGGCCTTTGTCACAAGAGGTCAGACCAATTCAGTGCAATTAACTAATGAATTAAACAGTCACTTTAACCCAGAAGCTCTCTACAGTACTATTTACCAAGTTCATTTGTTCGGATTTCTGAGCAGGTGTGGATGCTTTAATATTTTGTGCAACTTCTCCCCTTTTTCTATTGCTTATATTTCTTTTGAACAAAGAGCCTTTGATTGCTCTGTTCTGATCACAAAAATGATTTGATTAACTGTGTCTGTTATACCTATTGTAATATTTGCCTTCCTGTATTAAGAGTTAAAACTCATCTTGTTTACTTCCCTTGCACAGCATAAATATATACCCAAAGACAGGGTAGGTACCAGAAAATCCCTTTTGTAGAGAAAGTCTGTCCTTGTGATTCAAGCAAACCTGAAGGCCTTGCTCGCATTTTCTTCCACTGTCCCTTCTTTGATAGCATACACTTTATCCTTTAGCCCCTCATCAACTGAATCCAGTTCTACCTTTTGTACCTCAAGGTAGATGCCACATGCCTCCTCTTGCAGAATCAGAATTCAGTTGTTAAAATAGAGTGGCTAAGGTTGTAGCAGCTGCTATCTCAATCAGAGATGCTAATGCTGCTGATATTTGTTAACTGTTCTCTTTTATTCTCTAGTTTTATCCTTTTTTTAAGGCTTTTATTTTATTTCTATTTTTATTTTTTTTTAATATTTTATTGCTTTTTAATTTTTTTTCCTACTTGCTGGTTACTGACTGTATTTACTACTAAATAAATAAAACCCAAAGGCCATTATATTTACAAGCCAATGTTCCTTCTGATTTTTTCCTAGTCAGACCAGGATCACAGAGACCAAATTTCTCCCATCTACATCATTTTGAGAGCTTGTCATTCATCTGCAGTATTCTTTTTCTTCATTCCCAGTCCTTTTGCAAGGATCATAAAAATGGATGAGACCATCTGAAAATCCATATTTTTGAGCTTTCTTCCAATGCCTTCAAAGTCTTCAGTGATGTGGTTATAAGCCGCTCTTGGCAGTATCATTTGTCTCCACATAAATTAGCAGAAACGATAATTATTAGTTAACTTGATAAGAGCTTGATTGCAATTCTGAAGGTTATATCCCAGAACTAGAACTCTGAATTAGTCTAGAATTTTCTCCTCCAGTGGGATAACTGTATTTTAGGGTAATGCTCTGGAAAAGTCAAGAATCCCTGAACTGAAATACTTCTGTAAACATGGATTTGCAGTCTTGGATTTTCTTTTGTTCCCTCCTCCAACTCAGTGAGTGACGTTTGGAGAAGAAAATTCTGTGCTGGGGGAGATCACACCCAAGTTGTAAACTGAAACTTTTCAACTTTGCAGGTGAGAGGTTTAGCTTGCTCCAGGCAGCAGCCTCTTGTCCAGGCTTGCTGGTGAACTTTTATCCTTTTTCAGATAAAGGCTTCAGGGATGAGAGATGGAGGAAAAAGACCAGTAGCTCTGTAGGGCCCACAAGAATTTATCTAGTCTTGTGGATCTGCTACTGGGGCATTGCCATTCATTGATTCAAACTCCACCCTCAAATAATTTTTTAAAACATCCCTTAACTATTCAGCTGGATGATGGTTGCTGGTTATTTCAGTCTCCTCTTTGCTTTTTCCTCTGTCACTTTTCTACAACATATATAAATTCTATAGAGAAAAATTGAGTTGGAAGAAAATCCAGATTAAACCAATTGCAGTATCAACTGATGAAGATTAGGGGTGGTTGTCAGGAAGGAATGTAGAGGAGCACAGAGATAGCCTTGAAGAAGGATTGCAAGAACCATTAAGCAAACATCAACTTAGTCCTGGGAAAGAAGAGGGAATGAGAAAGAAACTCAGGATACCCCCAGCTTGATTCTGTTTCGTATAAGAAAGGACAGGGGGAAACTCTAGCAGGCATTCCAGATTCTGTTGTTGTTGTTTATAACAATAGAGTTCCAGTGGTCCTATGTTGCCTATACCCTGACCTGCCTATCTTCTGAAGGGCTGACAAGAAAGCACCTGTTACTAATTTATTTCCAGTACCTAACAGCCAAAAGTAGAGAATCCCTCAAAGTCATCTTAATTAAAGAAATGTCTATCAGTAGTCATTTTGCAAGCATCATATCTATTCTGCATATTTGATCTTTGTCAAATTGAATTGGTTAGTTTAAACAATTAAAAACACAGTTTACAAGATACCCAGTAATAACTACATTTTAAAAAGTAAATGATTGGCTCTGAAAAGTAATTTTCTTAAATTGTAGACTACAAATAACTATTGTATTATTTTGAAGAGTAAGCCCTGTCAGTGGCCATGGAGATAGGTGATCCAGTCAAGTTGTAAAATGGCATAATGAAGCTGAGTCTGTGTAGGGCATTAATTGATTTATTTATCTTTTCTTTTAAACTTGTAAATAATACTTGATCTGTAACTACTTCTCTCTTTGTGGCAATATTAGCATAAGTACTATTAATTTTTCTCAGCCCAAGGAAAAAAGTCTTGCATAGCACATACATTAGTCTAATTCTCTTATTAAAACTAACCCATAATGTGATTTGTTTGATTTTGGCATAATGGTATGGTATCTGAATTGACTCATTCTGCGTGAACAGATCCATTAGGCTTTCTTCAGGGAATTGTAGTTACAACTCATGGCTGTAATAAACCTTTATTTTTCAAAAAAATCAAAATTCATCAAATTGCAAGTCATTTATGAAGTAGCAGTTATTCCAAACTTCTATAGATAAAAATGGCCAATCTGATTACTGTTGTCTTTTCTTGACATCTAGAATAGTTGATCATCAATCTGTTGATATCTTAGAAGATGTAGCTCTTGGCTTCCTGCTTTTCTTTGACCTAATGTACAAATATTTCTAAATCCACGAAGCCAGAGAGGAAGAAATGGAAGACTCTGGATTTTTGTAATTACATTTTAACCAAATGTATTTTAATGTATGGTAGTTCCTAAACTGTAAGACTGAAAAAGAATCATTTTCCTATTCATTAGAATCTGTTCCCTGAAGCAGCTGAGCTGAAGGGAAGCACACTGGCTTTGACATCAGCCAGAGGACTAAAAGCCACCAAGAGCTAGCACCAACCAGGTCCTATCCTTCAGCTAGAAGGCCTTTTTTTCCTTTTAAGCCATAGAGAACACTTGGCTCCAATTGATAATTTGCTTTGGGACCGCAAAAGGAGAAAGAAAGAAAGAAAGAAGACTGGGTTTTTCCACTGAGCAAAGGAACTGGTGTTCAAGCAGTAATATCTCATGGAAAGTTAATCCTGGCCAGAATTAGGTAGAAAACTTGCTTATAGCTCATTTTTCAATCTGGCTTTGAAGAATTGATCTCTTTCCTTTTCCCCTCCTCTCCTCAAATATCTATTGCCTTTTTGTCAGTTTGTTTCTGTGCCTTATAGTAGCACTTGTGTCAGTTGTTTTAATTAAATTAAATTTAATTAAATTGAGCCATTTGGAAAGATCCTATTCAAATCTTTGTCTGAATAGGAAGATAAAATAATATTCCCTAATTCTCCCATAATGTTGAACCAAATTATTAGTCAGTATGCACACAATAGGGAAGTTGCAGAGAATGTGGAGACATTAAATACATCTTAGTACACATGTTCAAGCTTAAAAGACCTTTGCAAATTCCAGTGAAATCATAATGGGCATTTTTACAAGAAGTGATAAACATATTTTAGTCTGAAATTTGCAAATTATATATCGCACACAGGTGACATAACAGAACTGTTTGAGACCCATCTTCAAATTGCCATTTCATTTCAAAACTGTTTAGATTCATTTAGGAAAGCAGCATATCAGGCTAGCTCAACACGTGCATGTGTTTTTGACAGACTTCTGGACAAATGTCTTATATGGTAATAAAACACAATGTTTTACTCCCCTCCTTTCATTCCAGTTTTGCATGCAAAATGGTACACAATTTTTGAGTAAGAGAAATATTTCAGAATGAATGTTGGATGACTTAATAAATTGCATGCCTATTTATGCCACTGGATTCTGGTTTGGAGTACACCATTTCACTAGAAAATAATTCATGATCTGATATCCCTATAGAAACTGTCTCCTTTCAATAATAATAAAGTTCGAGCCACAGAACCTGTTTCTCTTGAGAGTTTGGGGGCATAAGAAATGAAACTGATTTGTCACATGTATAGAAAAAAAATGATACCTTTGATATACTTTTTAGTTTACTCTCCTAACTCATAGATCAATCTTCCACTCCTTTCCCCTGTTGCTTTCCCCAAGCTTATTTTAAATCTCTACCATCTGCTACATTATTGAAGCCATATTGAAAAATGTTGCTAGTTTCTCATTCTTGATGGTCTTCATCCTGTTAGTTGATATTCCTTTTCCTTTATGCAGAAGATTTTAAAAAGGAATCTGCTAATAAGTGACTGTATCCTCCTTCAAAGTCTTAGCAAGATTTATTTGCTTGCCCTTATCCTCAGGATAGCTATACTACACTTGGTTATTGGACAGATGCTATAAAACCAAGACTTTGTAAGAATGGGATGAGTAAAATCACAAGAATGTGATTCTAGAGATGTTTTCTCTCTGTCTCTTTTTCCTTCTTGAAGGAGAGAGGTTTGTGTATGCATATTTGTGGGTGGAGCAATTGAGAATTTCCAGACAGTATGAGAATAAAGCTGTTTTTAAAATAATGGGCAGAGGTTCATGATTATGACACTAGCAAGAGTAGGGTTAACAGATCTGAGCTGCAAAAGCCTGGACAACCACCAAAGAGATACAGAAAATGCCAAGCCCTTGCTGACACCTAGTCGGTATCCTGATGTTTGCAGCTGGGGTCTACAAAAGGAGTTGCAGTTTAGTGAGAACTCTAATCTTTCTTGGAGTGAGGAAAAGGCTAGAATGGTTTCCAACTTTGTGCTGAGCTTTCATGGGACTCATGAAAGCAGTGAGATCTCTTACAACTTTTAGAACAGTGTGCAAAGCCAGGAGTGGCATGTTCAAACTTCCTGCCTCATGTATTAGCTCAAGCAAGGGCAGTTATGCTGATGTCTAAACTAGAATGAGATGTCAGATCAGATTATATTCCTCCCTTCAGGGAAGAACAATGCAAAGACATAGAGAAAAAAATTATTCTCCCCAATGGTTTCCCTGGAGTCTTGGAAGCAGTACAGTTTATAAATATATGAAATAAATAATTAAAGTGAAACAGTGATTTTGCAAGAAATTTTCAAGGGTCATTGGGCTTCTCCAATCTGGTACCCTCCACACTTATTAGAAGTATGACTCCTGAAAGCACTCATCATGGCTGTTGGGAATTTTAGGAGTTGTAGTAATAACATATCTGGAGGATATTATGTTGAAGAAAGCTGCTTTACATGTTAAATCCACATTGTGGTCAGTCAGGTGATTCATATGCTTTTAGTCTTATAGCTGTTCCTTGTTGTAATCTATGAAGGACTTAAGGCTTTTTCATATTATATGATTGCTTATTTCCCTTTGAAATGGTCTAACTTAGGCCACATGAAATGACTTTTTCAAAAATAATTGAGCTGTAGACATAATGGATTTATTCAGTTTGAATCATATGATTTTCAGTTCATATTTTAGTGATTTAGATTCCATCTTGTAGTCCTAAGCCTTTACCTACATATGTTGCAAGTTGAAAAATCAATGAGTTCTATCACCTGAGTAATGGAACTATGAGGTAGACCAAATAAAGCTGTAAGCAAGTTGATTGAACCATGAACTAACATGATCAACAAGTCATAGTTCATATATGAGTCTCTCACACAAATGAGAACTGTAGGATGGTGATCACGTACCTGTTTTTCATTCAATACATTCCCAGTTCAGTCCTTGGAAATTCCAGATAGGATTAGAAAATATTTCTTTTTATAGTCCTGGAAATCCAATCAATTTAGACCAGATATAGAGAATCCACTGCTCATAATACCTATCCAAATGTTCTGCACAAATTGCCACACCTCCTTCTTTATCCCTGATTCATTGGTTAGGTCAAAATGGGTTTAGTATTCTAATGCAGACAGTACTAAGCTAGAAGGTAAGTTTACACGGGTGTTTAAAAATGCTTCTTCCTTCCTTCCTCAACTAAGTCTGCTCAGTGGCATATTGCAAAACACTGACTTTATTCCACATAATTAGTTTTTATGTCTAATAAGAATAGTTTCCAGAGGAGATTTGCTTGATTAACTAGACTAAAGGGAAATGTTGCTTTAACCTAATGCAATGGTCACAAACTCAAATTGTCACCTAAACGTATTAAAAAACTTCACCCTTGGGATATGCTTCTCTACAGGCAAAAAGTATAGAACCCCTTGGAAATAAAGACTGTCTCTTCCAAACACCATTCCTTAAAATTGGTGATAAATCAAAATGAAATTACATAAAGGTGTAGCAGAATTTATTACTGTTTGATACATCTCTTACTTCCCATATCTCATCTTTGTTCATGTATCTAGTCAGAAAATGTGCACTGCTTATGCATTTTAATTAACTGTTTGTGAATGTATTTGTCAAGAGACAAAATTAAATGAATGGGTGGGATACACATCAAGTTTAGATCTGGGTTTCATACACAGGAAAGTATAGTGTACTCAAGTACAAATCTGGGTGTCTATACAGCTTTAATGAAAATTGGGGCTCAATCTTGAAACATCATAATTAATAAAATGTCTGAGCACATACTGGGCACAATTTTTCACCACTGATGTATAACATTATGGAATGTGAAATTAAGAGGCAGCATTTTCTAATTAAGTAATTAATCAGATCACCCATAACACATGGAATATGTAGAGTGTGCAAGATGAGGAGGCACCTCTGTTTTGCATACATGGACAAAACATGGACAGAAAGAAACAAACCAATAAGTAAATAAACCTTTCTGGAATGCGGAAGTGATGCAGTCAGTGATGCAACATGGGTGTTGATGTCAGATGATGTAGCATTTCCTTGACTTTTCCTCCTGCAGAAAAAGCCATCAATGGGTGCAAAGCCCAATAAAAAGAAATGGGTTTGGCCATATGACATGTCTTCACACATATGAACACAGTCTAGTCAGAGAGCTTTCTTGAGGCTGTGCAATGAATGTATTGCCTAAATTTCCAAAAATTACATCTTTTGCTATTCCAGGTGCCAAATGAGAAACTCCAAAAGACCTAACACAATATTAAAGAGTAAGGGAATGTTCCCTCAATATTGGCTTTCCTATCCCAGTAGTGCACAGTATGAGGTCTGCTTGCAGTTCCCAGAGTCATAAGGGTGGCTGGTCCCATAGCTATGTCAAGATATGCCACTGAATTGTAATTTTTTAAATGGCAAAAGAAGAATATTATTAAATACATGGGGAGTTATAAAGTTTAAATCACATTTTCTTGTTTTCCTGGCCTTGTTCAGCTTTTGGAACGTTTGCTTCTAGCATGCCTCTCAAAGACCAAATCATCATCATCATCGTGAAAAAAGATGTATTGATGTGGCTGTCATTGGCATTCTTGTTTTAAGGTGCTTAGAGAAATAAAACATAGTATCTTAGTGGTATGCTTTCAAGTCTGAACACTTTATAGCTGTTATTAACTGGTTTATATGCTGCAAGAATGCAGTAACATAATTTGGAAGATATGAGAAAAAAAATCTCTTAATTCATTTTTGTCTAGATGCAAATCTGTGCTAATAATGGCATTGCTTTGTATATTTGGGGCTTTCATCCTTGGAAATGGTTTGTTTTGGAAAGTCGACAGACCAGCGTGTAGAGTTTCATGATGCCTTAAACTTAAATGAAGAGAGTTTGTTGGATGGGGAGGAACATTCTTCCGGCTTCATTACATAGTTAGCTCAAGTACAGCAGGCAAAGTTCATCCTATTAACTGATCTCTCTATTAAGGTCTAAAGGATGGCATGTTAACAGAGAGAAGCTGTGTTTTCTAACTATGTTGAAAATGAAACAAGAAGTAAGGGCAGAATGAGAATGTACAGAAAACATGTGAAGTTCTATGAAGCTCAGAAGAGAGGAAATCAGATTTTGAA
This sequence comes from Python bivittatus, assembly GCF_059951505.1. NCBI lineage: Eukaryota > Metazoa > Chordata > Lepidosauria > Squamata > Pythonidae > Python > Python bivittatus. Next base: position 55,012,796 of record NW_028277098.1, on the reverse strand, counting down.
CAGAAGTATAAATCCTACCTGCAATTCTAAGACTGAATTTAGACTGGACAGTACTCTACTGCAGAAGTTTGGTCAAGGAAGAGGGTTGTACTTAATTGAATTAAGAGATTCAAACCAAATTAACATTTGATTGAGAGAGAGCTTTATTCGTTTATGAGAAACTTGGAAATCTAATATCCATTTATGTAATTTTTATGTGCTTACGGTCCACACATCTTAAAATTGCCAAGTTTGAAAAACACTAGCTTACTGCATTTAACAAAAATTCATCCTAACCAGTTCACAGTTACATCTCATTGTCTGTCTTTTCTCTAGGCAAACTATGTCATGCTTTTTATTAATAGTTTGGAAATCTCTGAAAAGAAATGTGTGGAATTTTACTGCACATACAAATCAAATAAATAAAATATGCATAAGATAATGAAATGTGAATATTGTATTAAGTGGGCAAATCCCCTGGACTGCAGTTCCCAGTGGAAGAAAGTCTAGCATGCCAAAATAGTGAAGTAAAACGAAATGCTGCAAAACTCCTCAGAGAAGGCTGTAATTCTCTCTGCTCTGTATTGATTTAAAAATAGGCAGCATACTACTGTTGAAACAAAACCCGCCCAGCATTGTTAGCTTCCATCTTGGTTTCTGTTGTTGCTTTGTAAAAGTTGGGTGGAGCAGCTTTGGGTTAATCTCTATTAGACTTTTTGTTAAATTCCTGATTTGCCTGCTTGCTAGCACTCTCCCTGCAAGAACCAGAAATTTTGGATCAGCTAGGGCCAAGCTTTATAGCAACTTCCCTAACATTGTTACCTTACAGATATGTTGTGCTATAAATCCTATCATCCACAGCTAGCATAACTAAGAGGAATTTGAATCCTGTGCATCTGGAAGGCTCCAACATTGGAAAAGACTGTTGCAGAAATTGCAAGCTCCAAACTGTTCTGTGATTGTTCTACATGTACCACTTAATTATGGGAAGAAATCATCCATTGCTCAGTAGTCAGAGCACAGGCTTTGCAAGAATAATGAACCACGTTCCTTTGGTAGCATCTTGTTAAAAGGAAGCTTGCACATTTAGCCTCCCTTCTGTTGAGGTTTGAAGGTTGCATTTTTGTCTTTTTTTTAACTTTATGGAAAGATAGGTGATACGGTAGTGTATACATGTGGCATAATGATAGTTTGATGCTAATTAGCGTGTAATCTTTTGTGTTAGGAGCTGTTGGGAAGCTGTTAAGAACCCTAACTGGAATTGCTTTGAAAGTTGGTTAACAAGGTCCTATGTCTATTTATTGAGTATTCAGTATTAGAAGTCTTTTCTTGATAAGCAGGTGCCATTGCAGTAGGATGTATAGTTTTATAAAGTACAAAAATTTAAGAGCAGCAAGACCATTTTACATTAATAACAATTATTTAGAACTCATTCCACAGACATACTTGGCCTCACCCCACCATGCGTCTAAGAGTTAGCTGATCATAGAATTTGCGTATTTGGTTGCTCCAATTCCATTACTTAGTCAGAACAAAGCTGGGATGCTATTTGCTCAGGTGGAGTAACTCATAGAAAGAGTTCCACACACGTATCTAACTATGGCACAAATGTCTTTTTCCTATTGTATTCCCTAGTATTGTTGTTCCTAACCCATGAGTGAGAAAGGCTTAAACTCTCCTTAGCTGTCCTGGCATTAAAGTAGTATTTTCCCCCTTATTCTGACACTCTTCAAGGGCAGCCTCAAGGTTTGTTAGGCTTTGCTACCCATTATGTTGGAGAGAAGCCAGGTTATTGCAATGATTGGTTGCATATGCAGTAGAGCAGTGTTTTTCAGACCTGGCAACTTTAAGACTTCAGCTCCCAGAATTCCTCAGCTAGCATTTGAAAAACATTGCAGTAGAGGATAGGGATCGATAAGGGGATGGCAAATTTCAAGTTGAAACAGTTTTCTGCCTACACCTGAATGGGTTAAAGAAATAGAGAACTTTGCGAGGGAAGAATATTGCTTTTATGTTTCAATGTATATTATTTTTGCTTGAGAAATAGAATATGAATATATATTGCATATACATATATTGTTATATAGTATATAATTAATATTATATAATAGAATTAAAATAATATGGGCTTTGGGTAGACAGATAGGAGTAAGCTTGGTGTTAACATCTGTTGCTTAACTGAAGAGGACATTACTACAAATAGTGCGTTTGCAAGATGAACTGTAGTTTGGTTTAGCAAATCATAAAAATGTTTAATAATATGATCTGTATATACTTTGTTTTAGCATTAGTTTGGGTAGCTATGCCTTGTTCTTGGTTGACAACGGTAAATTAAATTAAAAATCCTGCCTCAGCACTGATAATCCCTATATTAAGGACAGGTTTTGCTTTCATCTCACTGACTGATTCTTAGGAGTCATTTCCTAGCAATTGGATATTGAATTCTGGATTAACAGCTTATCCAGCCAATTATCAGTGAAAGTGTCTAGAAATACTTTTCAGCTATCTCTGTCCTCAGCAGGACAATACTAAATATTCCAAGAAAGGGTTCTCTTTTATGAATTGCTGGAAGAAATTCTGAGAAAGTGTGTCTTCTGAGTCCAATTTCCACCATCCCCCCATGCTGCCCTAATTCTTGAAGTTGCCAAGGGAAGGTCCTTCCAATACCATAAAAAAAGTCTAAGCATGCAAGTAAAGGTTCAAGTCCTCCCTCCCCCATTCCTTTTGATTTCCACAACATCCATAAAATCAGTGCCCCCTTGAATAGGACCAAATCCAACTGGAAGACTCATTTATATGGGAAATACATGCTTCTGTTCTTTCTGTAGAATTCTTTTTGAATTCCACCTACCACGTGTAGTAGTCATTGGATAAATTGGACCATAACTCTCAGACCTTTTTTTGGCAGGCCTGTGGCCTTGTTGGTTTGGAATTGTGAGAGTTGCAAAAATCCAAAAAGGTACCTGATTTCTGGGATAAGTAGATGTTGTTTCAAATCTGTTGGGAATAAAATACAAATGCTCTAAAGTTGGCAAAACTGTCTTTTCACACTTGATTGCTTCCATAGTTCTTCATTATTGATGGTTTTGCTGACTACCGTTGGCATTCCTGAATTTCTGGAAAACTGGGGGGAGGCAGGGAAGACGGTCTGTTGTAAAACTAAGTATCATAACTTTTCTTCATGGTACAGCTCTTGATTCTGGGGCAGGTGCTTGTATCAAGATGCTCCCAATGCACTCCCTCATCAAAGGATGAATCTCAGAGGTGGGGAACTGCATGAAGTATTCTCAGATGTAATTGCTTGAGAAGACTTCCTTGCTGTTTGAATTTCCCTGTTAGAAGATTTCTCAGCAGAGTCAGTACTGCCAGCTGGAGTTGCTGGGCATCTGCTCAGGGCCCATTACTGAAATCCTCTGACCCTGCTGCTGCTTCATCCATTGCTCGTCCACTCAGCCTCTCTCCCTTTTTTGAGCAGCTGAGTAAACTGGCAGTAGCAACAGCCTGGCAGGAGAGCAGCTGTCACCACCAGTGACGGTTCCCTGACTTGCCTTCTTCCTCTGGGCAGCAGTAAGGATTGTGCTCAGAGACAGCAAGCAAGTGGGCAACAGAAACAGAAGAGTATGTCTTCCTTTAAGAGGATCCAAACATGGAGCCCACCCTTTTGGCTGGTTTCCCCCTGAGTAGCAATAGAATGTTACTGTGTGGTTGTGCTCCTATCTAAGATCTATGATGTGTATCTATGATGCGTGTCTGTATGGGAGAAAAAAGATGGAGAAATGAGGTTGTATGTGGGGAGTGGGGGGGGGGGGAGAAAGAGATAGAGAAATAAGGAGAGAATGAATATATCTATCTCTGTTTGGCTGATGTTCAACAAAAACAACTTTGCTACCATAGCTTTTATCCAAGATTACTAGAGCCAGACCCACCCTCCCTTAATGTCTTCATACGCTCTTCTAAAGTTCTTTTGCAAGCATACTTTTACATCCGGCTCTTGAAATTTCTGTTGCATCCTATGCCATCAGAATGTTATTTGAGAGTTGAGGATCCCTGACTATTTTGTACAGTTGTGTGCATGTATGTGTGCGTGTCTTAGAGAAGAAGCAAGCATAGGAAAGAGACTGAGAGTGAAAAGAGTGTGTTGGAGCCTTGTGTGGACTGCAGTCTCCCCTTTATCCCTCCCCTTCTCTTTGGCTAGTTGCTGTAGTTCTGATCTCCTTATTTGGCTACACTGTTCCCAAAGAAGGGGTGGGGTGGGTGAAAGGGGAGGGGGAGCAAGAGGGAGACTGGGTGACATCACAGAACAGCAGAGAAGAGGTTCCTTTAAAAAAAAAAAAGCATGAAACACTAAGCCAGCCCGTTGTCTCTGCAGTTTCTTTAAAAGGAGATATCTGCACTGGACACCTTTGTTGTGTTCTCTCCCGGAAGCCTCCTGCCGGAGGAGACACCTCTCTGTTCTCATCACCCCATGAGCAGCTGGTGGTGGTGCTGCAGTCCCCAAACAAGTTATTGCAAAACACCCAGCTGCTTTGGAGCAGTGTGGAGGATGGGAATTGAAGGAACAGGCACAATTTCCAGGCTCACAGATACAGCTGAATTGCAGACAGGGGTCTGGATCCTTGCAGAATCTTTCTGAAAATTATGAAAAACTAGAAAAAAAATCCTGTGATTTCTCTGATGATATACATCTTAAGGACCAATGTATGCCCATTTTTCTGTCTCTGTCATGTCAAACCATTGTCTCAATAGATTACTTTAAATCACTGAGAAATACCAAATTTAAAATATTGATTGAACTTTAGTTTCAGGTTGGAAACTCATGTATTCCTTCTAAAAGTTAGAACTATAATGAGACATATTCTGGTTTGCAACAAAACTACTCTTTATATAATTTAGGAGTAAAATTCAGTCTTTTTAATCATGTAGTCCGTATGTTTTGGGGAGTTATCAGCATGGAAACAAGATGGATCTCTGCTTTCCTCTCAGGCTGAACAATTTGATTTCTCAAAGACACATCCACATGTTCAGTGGCACATGAAGAATGTGCCATTGGACAAAGCAAGATTTATTTCTAAGTAAAGCATGCATTACACCAGGCTGTAAGTAGAATTTACCAGCCTGTGGTTGAACAAAATAGTGTTTCTCAAAAAAAACAAATGTGAAAGTAAATGTTTCTGTTTAACTACTCATTATCAGTGCTGAATATTTGGAAGATGTGCATCAAATAATAGACATGGAACAGATATATATAACTATGAGATACAAGATCCCAGTGCTGTGACCATTGTCTATTAGGAAGTCCACAGTAGATGACACTGCTGTTTATAATCTTTAGTTTCAGAAGCCTTTGTTGTTTCTTCAATATTTTCTTTTTTGTATAAAATACAGTGGTACCTCGCTTCACGAACTTAATTCGTTCCACGACTCTGGTCGCGAACCGAATTGGTCGCAAACCGAATCAAATTTTCCCATAGGGTTCAATGTAAATACAGTTAATTCATTCTGAACCATATGTATTTTTTTTTTAAACCACAAAAATATGAAACAAAGTACAGTACAGTACAGTATGAAGAGAGAGAACACTAACCTTGCTCAAGGCGACTTCTGGCATGGAGGACAGGAAGGCAGGTGGGGAGGCGGTTATTGTTTGGAGGGAGAGTCCCCCTCGCCTACAGGAAGCCACGACCACGTGTCACAGCAGGGAAAATGGCCGCAGTTCGTGTTCGTCACCTGATGCGGAGTTCGCAAACGGAAGCAAAATTTTGCGAATGGTGCTGTTCGTGACCCGAATTGTTCGTGAACAGAAGCGTTCGTGAACCAAGATATTACTGTATAACTTTTTTGTTGTTAGTTCTTAAGAAGTGTTCACTGCAAAAAGAGCTTTTCATCCCTTCCTTCCTTCCTTCATCCTCTGAAAAACATTTTCTGAGATTCATTGGAATGGTCTGAAGGGGTAAATTGCCCACAATTAAATTCGGACACCTTTGGTGACTAAAGCTATGTATTTTGACCAATTCCCTCTTCCCAACTCAACCCCATTCAGGAAGGCCTCATAATTTTAAAGAGATGCTTAGGGGGCTCAGGGGATTACTTTAAAAAGAGTGTAAGGAAATCTCCTTCCAGCCGTATAGTATTAGTTTTTTATGGCATCAGTGTTTAGTAGGTGCTTATAATTCAGTTGTAAGAGAGATGTATTCTTTAATATGCTGTATTAATTTTTAACTTTTTTAATGTTATGTTCAAACTAAAAGCTTTACTTATATATTTTTCAAATATTTTAAATGTCTTAAGCAGTATAGTTCAAGAGCAAACACTTTCATTATATAGATTAAAATTACACAGATTAAAATTAAAATAAAATGAAGACACTAAAAGACTGTTAACATGCTATTATAACAGATTATTACAATCTGTGCATTACAGATTCTTACAGATTCTTATGCTCTTAAGAAAAGTTAATGCCAGTTTTGATGTTAAATTTGACTAATATTGGATCCTTGATTAGACTGTTTGATTTGTTTTAATTCATTATATTATCAATTAATTTTATGACACAGTGTTTTTCTTAAACAGAAGCATTTTGTGCTGATGGAAAACTTTCCAAGCCACATTATTGTTAAGACAGTGTTTAATGGCTTTCTCCAATAGTCACAGTATGGTTTATAATGATGGAATGGGCTTAGACAAACCCTGGTTATTAAAATCACCCTTTGAATATTTATGTTTCTTAGTATAAACCAAACTACAACAACCAAAGAAATTAAAAAATAATTTAAATAAACATTTCTTGAAGCTCATATTCTCTGTGTTCATTTTATGTTATGTGGTAGTGTGGCAGTGTGTGTATGGGAGGGATTAAATTTCTGATGCTAATTTTGTTTGAAGTCCTATTGCTTAAATAACTTTTTGAGCCAGAGCTATTTAAATGCAACTATTTGATATATATGAGAAAATATCTTTTTGTTTCCTTGGATAAGTGTTAAACAGGGCAGGGGTATGTAAAAGCATTGAAACATGGCTATAATTATGGCTAGAAGATTTAGAATAGCTAGGACACGAGCTGTAAAAGTTTTTTACGTGTATATTTAAGAATACTTACTATGAGACAAATGTTTAAAGTTGGATCCTCGCCCATATTGATCTTTATGTGATTCAACATTTGTTTTTTAACCTCAGTCTAGAGGTTTAGGACTCCATCTGTGGTCAATGGCAGTTCATTAATCAACTCTTTTTGCTTGTTCTAGGCTGACGAGTTGCCGTTTGGGGCTCAGGGTCAGAGCCCAGAGCAGCCATCACAATAGCGTCCAACAGCTGGAACACCAGCGGCAGCCCCGGGGAGGGGCGAGAAGATGGACAAGAGGGAATGGACAAAAGTCTGGACAATGATGCCGAAGGAGTGTGGAGTCCAGACATTGAACAGAGCTTCCAGGAGGCACTGGCAATATATCCGCCCTGTGGTCGGCGGAAGATTATTCTCTCAGATGAGGGCAAAATGTATGGTGAGTGAGATTTCCTCATGTTATTCTACTTACTTGGTTTAAGCTGGATTCCAGACATGACCCAAGGTATACTTTGAATATTTTAAAAGCAGTAGCTTGATAGATTTTATTTGCTGTTCACTTAAGCATACTTATTTCCCACCTTCCTTCAAGGAACTCAAGGAGGTATATCTGCTTCTCCTCCTCCTTCTATACTCACAACCATCGTGGTTGAGTAGTTGGCCTCAAGTACTTTATTGTATTTTATTTTCAGAGGCGTGCATGCTGCTTCAAAATGATTCTGAGTGGAATACAACTTCAAAGTCCACAAAACAGATTAATAAGTACAGTGACAAAAATACAGCAATAAATAATAAATTATAGTCAACAGTTAAAAAATATAGCACCAACACAACCAATAATAGTCACTCTAGACCCTTATCTCCAGGAGAAACCATTATCTGATGAGTTTGATGGCTGAGCAAGGTTTTGCATTTTTCTGGGTTTAGCATGAAACAAGTGCATAATGGTTAATGTTTAGAAGAAGAGAAAGATGGGGCTACATCTGTCCAGGAGGTACACTGATTTAATTGAATAAGACAGTCAACCAATGCAGCCTAATAATCCAATACATAGTATGCTGGATCTGGATATTTAATTGAAGAAATGGAAAATTAGTTATCAAATATTTGTCATTTGTAGGATGCAGAAGGATAACTTTTGCAGAAAATCTGTCTGTCAGATATTGTAGAATTCTCCCTGTATCTGATAGCCTTATCTGTAGTATTAGTTTCAATGCCACCTTAATTTGGCACAATAACCATCATTTTACCATGTGTATATGTTAGAACATGATAAAAAGCCTAACTTCGGCTAGTGAGATACAGATGGAGCAGTAGGGATTTGCCTTTCATGAACATTCTGAAGTTTAAAGTATGTACTTCTAGTGTGCAGACCTCAAAAACTAAAAATGGATTTTATTTCTGGCCCTTTAATTGGCTACTTTCTGGATTGCTTGGCCTTTCATACATTTTATCTCCCTGGTCAGTGGGGGTGGTGGTAAGGGAAATGGACTTCCAGAGGCCATATTGTGAAGAGGTTATGTGCTTGTGGGGGTGGTCATATTGAAGTGAATAAACAGAGTGCTGAACTCTTCTTCCCTGGGTTGGTGACTCATATTTCCTTTGTAGTTCCCTTAGACTGTATATCCCTCCCACTCCCTTATGCCTCACCTCTCCTCTCCCTCCCACTCTTCTTTCTGCCTGACTTGATGAACTGGTTTGGGAAGTTCATTCCTGTCAAAGGGAGATTGATTTTTGTCTGCTTGAGGATCCCACATACCTGCCTTTGGGCGTGAAAGATGGTATATCTGGCCTCTTATACAGGTCACAAACAAAACACTACATTCTGTTTTCAAGGTCTGCTCACTACCCATTTACAGTACCTGTATTTGAATTTTCTTTGATGCCACATCTGTGATTTTCTTGCTTCTGATTGCAGAGCTCTGATTTGAACTACCATTCTAAACTCGATAAATCCCACTGAACATGGGAACTTCTGAAAACACACATATAGGAAAGTGCTGTAATTTTTTTTCAAGAGGGATAGCCTCTTCCATCTTGGAATTTTCTTATTGATATATTAAATGTGTCTAAGTTAAAAGAACGTAGTGTTTTCTAAAATCTTAAAGCAGACTTCTCCAGGCTAACCATAGGAATTCTGGCAGGTGAAGTCTGCTCTTCAGTAGGGGATCCAGACTGGGAAAGGCTGCTTTAAAGGCTAACTCAGTGATCATGGCATATATTCTATTTTTATGCCAGGCCTTATAATAATAAGGCTGTGTCTGTTCCAATAACATGCAAACAAGCATCTTAAGCCCATTCAAAATGCCACAAAAACCTACTTGGGTGAGTGCTCTTTTTTGTGCATGCATATTATGTAGGAAATCTACATAAACTCCCAGCCTCAAAACAGCATGCCTCATAAAGATAGGACTTGGGTCATGTTGAGCCTCAGCACCTCATTAGAACCAACACTCATTCCGACATGGTTCATCTTCAGCAGTGGGGGAAGGAGGGGAAGAGGTTATATTTTATCAGTTGCTCTTGTGACATGATAGCATGAGACATACAGTACTTCTAACATGAAAGACAAACATTTCTTTACGCTATACAACAAAGAGCTCAGGACCTGAAAAAGTCTGCATTCATTTCTTTAAAAGCTGGTGATGAAGAAATAACTATTTTGCCTAGGCCTTTTATTGTTATTGGGTTAGCTCTTCATATGTAATCCTTAAAATTGGAAATTTAAAAAAGAGGAAGGGCATAATGAACCTCCCCCATTTTGATTTGGTTTGAATGTGAAAAATTGGCTTGCTTCCACATCCTAAGTTTGCTTATTGGAGCAGATTTTAATGAACTAGTCTCCCTTTGTGCCAGTATCTGATTCTTCTTTCTCTGGTAGGCTTTAATCCTGGGTACATCTGAACTGCATCCTATAGAATAAAGTATAAACAAACATTGCATTGATCCTTCCTACTTATCTGCTCTACCAATGTTCCTTTTGTGATGTCATAATCCTATGTTTGTGACCTCAAAGAAATATCTCCATGGGAATGGATTGTTCTGTTAGCAAACACCAAGTTAATAATCTTGCCAAATGAATCAGGGATAGGGAGGTAACATTGCCTGTTGCTTTAAGCATAACATTGTTTTTGTCAAAGCCTGCTTAATTGAGCTTGTTTAAGTCAAGGTCTGAGCTTCCCTGAGCATAACAATGTTTTTCTCTTCTGATAATACAAGCTTATTTTTACTTTAATTTGGGGATAGGGGATAAGAAGCAGCTATGAGTTAAAAGATCATACAAGAATGGGTACATACATTTCCCCCCCATTTTTATGGTGCTTCCTGAATCTAAGATATTTTGCCTGATCCTCATTGCATAAGCGAGGTCCAGTTACGCTAGTCTTTCCTTTATGATTGTAAGGGCAGTTGCCAATTCCTTGGGAAGGACTCATCCAGATGGGATCATGTTTAATATTCTCCCAGATGCTTGGGCATTGTTCAACTAAGTATTTGGTTGGGATACTGATATGGAATATGGCTGTTGAAAATTATTGGCAGAAGTGAGGGTGCCTTCTTAACTCTCCCTTTACATCTAATTTAGTTATGCTGTAGGTTTTAATTCCAGTGATTATTTCATAAGAATTTCTGTGCTGGGACTGCAAAAATCCTTATGATCATTAGTAGCTGTAACTATTAGTTGCTTTGTATGGTTCATGGGGTCACGAAGAATCAGACACGACTTAACAACTGAACAACAGCAACAAAAATAGATACCGATATTGAGGAAATTAATCAGGTTCACAAACATTTTTTGTTTTACTTCACTTGTTTGTAAGGCCAACTAAAGACATTGGATTGATTCCTGGCCTGAGTATTTATTTTAAACATTTACTTTTTGGAGTACTCCTGCTTTGCATCATTCTGTAATTAACAAAAGAAACTGGTCCTTACTATTTCCCAAGATAACACTAAGAAGCTGCCACATTGCACCTTAGCTCCCTTTAGCCAGCACCTGTGTAGACAATTTAGCAGGGCCAAAGAACCTAGGAACTCTTGAAAGAAGTGGAAGGTTTCTGAACACACTTTTTAAAAAAGATTTCTCCAGAAATAGCTGGAATACTGCTGAGAAGTTTGCCCTTTGTTCTTCAAATCCAAGTGTACAAACTGGTTTTTCCAGCCATTTGGAGGTATCTGGCTATTACTTAAAGAAACAGCAGCCCTGCTCTGCCTTTGCTTTTCTAACTTGCCAACTTAAGAAATGATTTTTTACATTTTGCTGCATACTGCCTCCACTTTTCTTCACTCGATAGCAATTTATTTCACATTCTACCTGCAATAAGTAGATTGGAGTCATGTTTTCTCATTGGCTTCCCTCCAAGAATATTATTTGGAGAGAGGGAACTAATCAATTAATATATTTATCTTTTTTATGTAAAGTGGGAGAAGATGCTTGATAAATGGGCTGCAATGCAGGCATCCTGTTTCTTTAAGACCTGTTCTGTTTGAGAAAGGCTGCCTTGGAAGAGGATCCCTTCTGCTCATTCCTAATCTCTTTGATTAGAAGGAAGCTTGAAGCAATAAAGTACTCTGTTAAGTACTCTCTTAAGGTTCTCAGGTATGGCCTTGGATATTGCACTGTTCCTCTGCAGCAAGTAGACTGCAGTACTCTTTGCAACAGTGTGGGTTGTAGAAACAACAGTAGCAGCACTAATTGTTTGAGGCACTGACTGAAGTGGGTTTGAGGATTTCTGTCCATAAAATTTTGTGCTTAACTTTGTTTTATATGGCAGCAGTGGCTATCCATAATGATCACTGATTCAAGGCTGACCTGTTGAGAACTTGAAGACTAAACAAGTCAGAAGCTGATAGCTCACTCTGCAAACCTTTTTTGGATAACAAAGTCGCATATTAGTCATCAGAATCTCTTGCACCTTTCCAGTTTAATGATATATTGGATAATGGACTTAAAGTGCTCTTTTAAAAAAAGTAAATGCCTTATATTACAGTGTTTGTCTTTACTCTTCCACTGTTGTGAGAGAAACCTTTGGCACAGTAGGCCTGGGCCAGGCATTCAGTGAGGAGATCACCTCTCTGGATCTATTCTTTGAAATAGACCCAGCCACTCAAAGACTGAGAATGGCTATTTTGAGGCAACCCAAGATCTTCCAGATGTGTGTGTGTTGTCTGCACAGAAGACTCTTCCGCCAGGATAGACTCTTCTACTTTGCTCTGCCAGCTATCCCAGCAGAAGTAGCTTCTGGACACGCACATATGTAGGGCCAGAGGATTTCAGGAGTGCCATGAAGTAGCCATGCAAAGCAAAATGGCTGCAGCTGCTTCTCACTTTTGAGTAGAGGATTTTCACAGGCCCAGTGCACAGTATTCTGACTCTATGAGCCTCTTCATGTGCTAGTTTATTAATACTTGCATTTTAAGAAACAGAAGTTCTTTTTTTAAAAAAAATACAGATGGAAATAAAATTTCCTCATGACAAGGAAATTGTATGCGGTCAGTTTAGTGTTAGTTTATCGGGTGCATGTCATAGGCAAATACTTATTGGGCATTGTGCTATAAAGATAATTGTTCATTGCTGTGTTTTATGTGCTGTATATTCACATGCAAGTAAAGATAAATAGGAAGCAACATCAATGCACAATTGTACAAGCGAACAGTTTATTTCACAGATCCCTAATACATTTTAATTTCAGAACTATTTATACATGAAGTTGCTTTCATGTAATACGTGTGGCCCAGTAATCAATTGCAGTCTTTCTTGGAGTAAAGTAACCACATAGCAAAAGTGCCACCTAAGTCACATGAATTGCTGCTGAACCTATCAGAGAATGCTTAGTTCACATGTTATATTTTTCCATGTCATATAACAAGGACTGACTGACAAGGACATGTTAAAACTGATCAGATGAAGAAAAGTTCTGTGCAAATTGTATGGGTTTATAATGAAAAAGAAGTAGAAATAGGCTTTATTTCTTCAAGAGATGAAGCAATCCACTCTAGAATTGTATTTTCACATGAATAAACATGTTGGGCACACTTTTTTTCTAGAGTGTTTGCCAGTGCATCACAGACACATGTTTTCTGTCTAAATAACAGAGAATTGTTCTGGATATCCTTTTGTGACACTGCAAAGTGAATTCCTTTCTGTGGGGAGTATACTCTAATACATAAAGGGCGTGCAAATAAGTTGGGTGTACCTCCATAATAATTGTAAATATAATATCTAATCTTGCATATCAGTATGGCAATCTTGAGTATTTTGGCCATTACCTAGAAAAAAATAATATGTACCTGGATGTTCCCACCAAAGCCAGCCTGCAGCAAATCCAACCAAGCCCACGTTGCTTGTTGGAGATACACAAAGCTGTGCGCCAAACACCTAGCAGTTGACTGTTAAAACATTGTATGATGCTCTTCTAGGAAAGGCACTCTCAGCTGTAGATAGATTGAACTCAGTGAGATGTTCCTGCCATAATTTTCCAACCATGGGCGGGTCAGCAGGCGAGTTGGAGAAGGGGCTTCTGCAGAATCAAAGATAGCTTTATTCAAGGCAGGTGCTAGAAGTAGGATGCTTCAGAAATCCCAGACCACTAGCTGAACGCCTACGATAAATGGCTCATACTTGGCTAAAGGGTGGGCCGGTTATTGACACAGGGACTGATCTCCCAGCTGCTGTAAGGAGTGACCGAGGAGAAGGAGAGCCGCTGACCTGTGGTAACCTGGAGCCCTTGAATGGTGTCCAGCATGCAAGTGTGGAGAGAGTCTGGTCCGTGTATGGCAAGGGGCATTTCTTTCTCCTCTGGTGGGGCAGGGAGCTTAGGCAGCTCACAGGAAGCTAGCTGTGCACTTGACTTGCCCCAGACAGCAGGTGTAACTTGAGTTGTGCACCACCAGGGCTGGTATGCTACTGAAGGCTGATTGGCTGGAAGGCTGCCCCACTAGGTTATTTTTAACAGAGCTGTCCAACTGGTTCACGTGGTGGTGTCAGGGAAGAGGAATTTGTGGAATGTAGCAATTTGGAGGAGGACGTGCCCTCCGAGAGGGAATGGCACAGCCTCTGGTGAATCACGGGACTGGGACAGCTGAGCAGAGTCAGGCCTGCAGTATCTGCCTGCCGGTAACTGAAAGAGACAGTTAGCCATGGCAGGTGCCCAGGAAAGGGAAGAGCTGCTCCTTTGCTTTTTACTGTCATCAGCACAATGGATATTGGATGGCCTAGAGAGGGGGAGGATTTCCACAAGGGTATTTCTGTGTCTGTGGTCATATCTTAGTACTCCTACTTTTGAAAAATCTTCTTGCTATCTTGCTTCTGATTTTCAGAATGCTGTACGCTTTTAGATTGTTTCTTTGCAACAAGCTTGTGAGGTAGATGACTCTTGTAGGTCCACATGCCAAACACACATAAAAGTTGTCTGAGGATCACAGTACTTGTTGTTTGTTTTAATGAAAAGCAGTCAGTGAAGGCTGATAGTTAATCAGAAGAGCAAGAAAAGGGAAAACATCTAGCTAACTCCATCCCCTCCAAATGTTTCTTTTCAGTCCAAATCTGGCCAGCAAGCTGTTCTCTTCTTCTGTTAACTGGAGGGGGAAAGTATAGCCCTTGGATCTTTAAGCAGCCCTTCCCTTGCTCTATTTCTCTTCTCTCGGTTACTGATTGTTACAGCTATATTTTATTTTTTAAAAGATTGCCGCAAACATTTCCCATGTGACAACCATCATGTCTCTTATGCATGAATCCCTAAGGTTCAGGAATGATGAGTTAACTTTTCTTTACAGGACTTCCTGTATTAAATCATGCAGTCAAACTTCCAAACCACATTTATTGTAACAGTCAATACATTACACAGAAGTAGACATTGTCTAAGTGTATGACTATTCATGAACAGCTTTTCTTATTAAACCTGGTCACATTTGATTTGTAAGAAAGTTACATGTTGGCTTGCACTCTTGATAAATGTTTGTTATTTTTATTTGTTAAAATTGTATCCTGTTTTTCCACTGAATGGAACATTTTCAGACTGGATTGTGGCTCATCTTAGCAAAATGTCTGTGTCGTTTATTAATAGTTTTAATGCTATCCTTTGTCAAACCATCATGCAATATCAAGGAAACAAACACTTATGAAAAAGTCATTTAATATATTAAGTGTATATAAAATCCCAACAGCCCGTACTCCCGAAATGCTTGTTGCTAGCAGGTAGGCAACTGAAATAACTTGTCATCAAAAGCAGATTTGACTGCATTATACACAGTATGCTTTGAATCCCATTCCTTTATCCATGTTTGTTGACATGGACTAGAAACCTCTGATTTTAAACTAGAACATAATAATTACTTGATTAGTTTAAAAAATAATAGCAGATCTAGCCTGATGTCCTCCAATGGCTATTCCAGAGAGGGTATAGGTATTTAGAGATTATTATGGTATAAACATCCTGTAACTTAGAGTCATCCTATATTCTTTTCTGGTTCTCTAGAGCAAGAACATGGTAGCTATCCCTTCCCAGTAAGATCCACAGAAGCATTTTATCTAGATAAAGGAAGAATGAAATGTTGAATGGTCGAAGATACTAGAGGGATTCAGTCAAAGGGACCCATAATTTTGTGAACCTCGGCATATTAATGAGCTATTGAGTCTACTCCTTATTGAGCTTTAGCACCATCACTATAGATATTCCACTGAAAAATTAATTCCCACTGCACTTTTTACTGGACTAGTTTCTTCACTGCTTGATTGCTTCCAGGCTACTATTCCTGATACCCTGTAGCAACTTAAATTTATTTCATAGTGATCCTATGTTGGCAGATATCTTGGGCTTGTGGCAGTTTGAGAAGAATTGGTCCAATGGGGTCCTTAGTGGTCTCAGCTGAAGATTTTAAGATAAGGGAACCAAATGTGAAAAGGAAGAACCATGAAGTAGTTTGGATCTTTCTTAAATCACACCTATATCAAAGGAAATTAGGATTCAGTTCATAGCAGACAGATTGCAGCGTGGAACATAGTTTTAATTCCAGATGTTATCTTTGATTAGGGACAGGCTTTATCAAGAAACAGCATGGTTTGGCTTATTAAGGGTTCTAAAGAAATGGCTGTTCTGGTATTAGGATGTTAATGGTTGTGAACAAGCAGACATGGAAGATATGTTTGTGAGACTAAATGTATTATGATTCTTATGCAGCAGAATCCTTCTAGTATTCTTAAACTACATATTTTAGAGCACACATTCCCTGCATAATTCTTTTGCTAGTGGAGGTAGCAGGCATTATACCTCAAAATGTTTGAAGGGCACCAGGATAGAAAAGCAGGTTTAAACTTCAAAGTGTAAGACCATTTCCAGCATGAAGAATAATTGGGCTTGGACAAAGTTTCTCTCCTAGTCTGTTCACCTCTAAATCTAAAAGTTCTCTCTGTTCTCTATTTTGTGCCCAGTGCCTTATTTTCACAACTAAATGCTGTTATTTTGACAGCATTGGTAGTTGTTTCCTGCTTCCAAGATTTTGAAGGTTTTTGCTTATTACCTCTTTATTGATATTTAAACCGAAGATCTCATCCTGAGACAGAAGAATTTTTGTGGTGTTTCTCCTGATCTAAAAACCCAGATTTTTTTTAAATCTAAAAAAACAGTGCAGAAAGTAGTAAACATTACATTTACTCTTCCTTCCAAACAGTTATTTCTCTCCACATTTGAATTGTTATCTCTTATGCCACTTCTCTGTTGCATATTCCAAATACAGTGCAGAGTGTGCAGTTCAGTTCTTCAACAGATATTCCAGCATCTGTCGTTTGAGGCAAGCACATTATGTTACCTATAGAAGGACCAGTTCTCTGTATGTGATCAGTAGTCTAGTTTTGGTCAGGTGGCTCCTCCACTCCAAGGGTCACTTCTCTTGTATTTCTGAAGCTTATCCATGTGCTGAACTTAGCCAGAAGATGGATGAGAAGGAAACATCATTTGTGTTAAAGCCTATCTTGTTACTCTGACATGATAATAATCCCAACTATCATTAGGCAACAATTTTAGCTACTGAAGCATTTTATTTTCTTTTGCTGATTTTTTCCATACTGTTTTTCAGTATCTTAATAATGCTACCATTGTAATTAGAAGCCTGATAATAGGTTGATGTGTTTACCCCATACTGCCTTCATATCTAGTGAAATGGTCAGTTGTTTTGTGTGTCTTTATCTTTACTAAGGTTGAAGATATATCTTTAACTAAAACTATGTATCGGAAACATTAAGATTTCTTATTTTTCAAGAAGCACAAGTGCAAATCTCAGTTTACTTTTGCTGCTGTTCTGGCAAGTCAGGGAGCCATGAAATAGGAAATGAAGCATCGGTAAACTAGGAAATTAATTACATCAGCAGAGAAGTGCAGCCTTCTATTTAAACAGCTATTCAATTTTCAGTCTTACTGTCAATGACGGCTTCATTTCCTTCCTTTCAATCTTTAACTCAAGAGAGGTATATAACTTGACTATTATATACGACAGTTTTCTCTACCCCAACACCCTTTGAATGTGTTGGATTAGAATGTCCATGATGTTCATCCCACATAGTCATGTTGGTTGAGGATAATGGAATATATGGACTAATATGTTTAGAAGGTGCCACATTGGGAAAGGCTTCGAAGTATGCACAAGACAGCATGTGCTGGCAGTGCTGCCACAAGCAGTTTCAAAAATCAAATAAATTCTGAGCCAGAAATTCTTCCCACAACTGTCTGGATGAGTTCTGCAGAAAGGAAAGATGCCTTTTTCTTATCTTCTTAAAGTAGAAAGGGGAATGAATAATCCTTTCATACAGCAAGTAAGGTCTGTTGAGAAAGTAAGGAAACAGTCTCCTCATCAAAGACTCAAGGCAAACTCAGATTCTTGCACATCTGTCTGTGTTATATGAAATGTAAGATTTTTATAGAATAATAGAAAGAATCGAGGCATATGTAAAAAGAATATTAAAAAGATACCAAAATAAACAGACATGGAATTTTATCTAATATAGTGGCTTGGCTTTTTCAGATGCTGAATGTTATAAACCAGGAGGCAAAATTTCCATAAACAAAGTATTAAATTGCCTAAGTCCAAAGAAGTTAGAGCATTAGAAAGTCATAAGTTCTTTATCCCAGGTGGTGGGCATGCAGCTCACATTCATGGAAACAATGATTCAGTCAGTACAGGAACTGGACATCCTGAGTCAATTAAAGCACTCCTCCCCTCCCCAAAAAGAAACATTTCTTTGATGTACTCTGATGTCAGATCCCACGTGGGTGACAGCCAGTTGCAAGCAATTGTTTTAAAATGTCTAGTTAAAGATCAGCTAATGAACATGCGTATGCAGTACAGGGAAATAAGCAGGAAGAAAAAATGCTAGTTGAATGCTGCTTAGCCAAGGGAGTTGCAACTTGAGATTATTTTACACAGTTGTTTGTCAGGAAGGCCTCAGGCCATGGGTGACTAACTTCTGCTACCAGCAGCATGGCATTGTAGCACAACTGAACAAGAGTAGGAGGGCTTGTGTGTACTGTATTCATTTAGACCCAAACAATTCAGCCCTATTCAGTACTGCTGCCTGTATTACTTCAGGAGACAAGAGGCCCAGTTGCACATAGGCTCAAGGGCTGGAACAGTACAATTGGGTATTCTGGAATTGGTGGGCCATAGTAGCTTTTTATAGTGGGTATAATTAATATATACAATGGATAGATCTATTTAAAAATCATTA
Source organism: Python bivittatus (assembly GCF_059951505.1). Classification (NCBI taxonomy): domain Eukaryota; kingdom Metazoa; phylum Chordata; class Lepidosauria; order Squamata; family Pythonidae; genus Python; species Python bivittatus. The sequence continues at coordinate 54,994,044 of NW_028277098.1, read as the reverse complement.
CCCTTTGAATCAGTGCAATTTTCAGGTGTGAAAAAGTAATTGCCCTCTTAGTTGTATGAGTACTTCATTAAGTAATCAGGACCGGCCTTGCCCATATAAATCTCACAACCAGTGGTTCCTTTCATCGCTGTGAAGTTTTCAGTGCACAGATTCCAGAAGCATTTTATGCTAAGTCATTGATGCCTATCAATCTGAAAAAGGTTTCAAAAACATTAAGCTTGGGGATTCCACTGATCCACAGTAAGAGCAATATTGAAATGGAGAATATTTGGGGACAATAGTGAATGTTCCCAAAAGTAGCTGTCCGGTCAAAATCACTCCAAAGGTCGAACATAAAATTGCCCAACATAAAATAATCCAGGGATCTGCAATCTTTTCTTGCCTTGGCTAAAGTCAGTGTTCATGATCTCATAATCAGAAAAGCACTGAGTAGAAATGGGAAAGTAGCAATGTGGAAGTCATGGCTGACTAAGAAGAACATTGAAGCTCATCTTAGGCTTGCCAAAAAGTATGTGAATGTTCCTCCAGACCTTTGGAGAGATGAGTCAAAAGTAGAACTTTTGGTGGCTCTGTGGATGACACTATATCTGGCAGAAACAAAACACTATGATCTACAGTAGAACCTCATACCAGCCACCAAGCATAGTAATAGTAGTTTTGTGGGATGAGCACACTTTGCTGCTTAGGACTCTGATGACTTGTCATAATTGAAGGAAGCATGAATTCTGTGTTGTATCAAAGAATTCTTCAGGAGAGTATTAGACCGATGATCATCTTAAGTCCAAGTGAGCCATGCAGCAAGAAAGAGTTCCCAGGTTTACAAGCAACACTATGGAGAAAAACAAATTCAGTGTTTTGGAGTGGCTAAGGCCAAGTCCAGATTTAAACCCCATGGAAATGTAGTGGCAGGGCCTGAAATAAGCAGTTAACCTAGAAAACATTCAAATATTATTGAATTGGTACAAGTAGCCATGGAGGAATGGGTCCAAATTCCTACACAACAATGTGAACAACTGATAATTACAGGAAGCATTTGATTGCAGTTATTGCAGCTAAAAGTGGTGCAACCAGTTATTAAATCCAAGGAGGCAATTCTTTTTTCACAGTCACTTTGCACGTTGGAGGGCTTTAGTGCTAGTTTCATTTATTTCATGAACAACTATTTGTTCACTCAGATTTTCTTTATATATTAGGAGAACCAACACGAGGCTCTGATAATCAGTGGCAAAAAATCAGAAAATGTGAAAGGGGGCAGATATTTTTTCACAGAACTGTACATGAGAAGGAACAAGCAATGCAAGACATGAGGCTATCAGTTTGTGAGATAAACGGAATATTTTGCTTGTGGTTCTTAAGTGACCGTTTGAGCTCTGTTTCTCCATTTTTGTGAACTATGAATAAAGAATGGCTGTGATTAGTGAAAACAATTAAATATTAATATAGGAGTTGGGGATGATGAGTGAAGTACAGTACGGTAGTAACACCAGGTTAGGGAATGCTGTCTAAAGCCTTAAATAGGTACCGACAGAAACATGCACGCATGCACACAACTCCTAAGAGGGAACCAACTCTTAAGTTACATGTAGCCCTACTCTGTCTTCCTTTCTCTGCCCCAAATAAGATAGAGCTTATCTTCTGAGGTCTGCTTTTTTTCACCCATGTCAGGAACTGCGCATATCAAGGGATGTGCACTGAGCCAGATGGCTTTTATGATGGTATTGTTACTTCAGTATTCGATATCACCCTTCTCTTTCCCTCTCACATGGTGTTGTTTGACTGGGCACAGCACCTGGTCTTGTCTGTAAAAACCTATGGTGGTGGGGAGGGGAAAGAAGAGGCATGGCTGAGGGGCTGTGATGTGACCTCATTAAGAGGCCTGTCCTCTAAGCTGAAAACCAGTGTCTTTCCTTGAAAGGAAAACAGGACTCTGGCATTGCCAGAAAAACCACACTTGCTTCAGCCTTCAAACTTCTCTCTTTCTGTTCTAAGTTAGCTGCAAGGGCATTTCAGCTAGCTTCAGCCAATACCATCTGGTCCATCAAAATAAATCTGGCGTGCTTCCCCACCCTGTTCTCCCCCACCCCCTCCATGTTGGGGGGGGGATTGAGGGAAAAGAAAGCTCCCAGCTGCTCTGACGTTTGAATTTAGATTGGCCACAGCTGGCCTGTAAAATGTGGAGCAAAAGCTCTTCTGCTTCAAATTAGGACAAGGAGGAGGTTGGGAAGGGCTCCTTTCAAAAGCCAGTGCCACTTAAAATATCCCAATGGGTTGCACGTCCTGTTCACTGTCATATATCAGACCTCAAACTCTGAGCTTCCATGCCTTTGTATTTTACAGCTTTTTTAACCTCCTCTCCTCTTCTGTATAGTATTATAAAATTTCCCTGGAATTATGCACGGAAGCTAGGAAGATGTGAGTGAGCGAGCGAGCGAGTCTGGATCCAAGCATGCACACATCTTCCTGTGAGAGCTGAATTAAACATGGTAGAATAGGGCAAGAAGTATTCTGGGTTCCCAGCATAGGCTACAGATCTTGATCCTCTCCCGAAGAGTGGGAGGAAATCCCATAACTTACATAAAGGGAACAATGATTTTCTTGCTACATGTCTGGGTGTCCCATGTTTGTACTGTTCTCTGAATGCCCAGCTTAAGCACTAGTTTTTTTGCCAACACTATGGGGTGCTGCAGAGATCTGGTTCAGTGTGTAAATAACCAGGGCCTCAAGCAGAACTTTTTCAGGCCACCTTGTTCAATGGGAGAAGTGTTATGTTAGTGCCATCTTCTGGTAAAATGTCATCATTGAGTTAGGAGCAGGAGGATGCAGGAAGCTAGATCTGATTTTTCAGAGGGCAGCCTTTTATATTCTAGGAAGTGGGACAAAAAGGGCTCCACATTCATCACATTACATCTTTGCTTTTTGTGCTTTAGGACGCAATGAACTGATAGCAAGATACATCAAGCTACGGACAGGGAAGACAAGGACTAGAAAACAGGTAAAAATGCATTTCATGCTTCTCCCATACTCCCTTTAAAAAGTGTTTGTGTAGAATGAAAAAAATACTAATGTGTATATGCATGTATGTTTTCTTATGTATGCATATTCCAGTGCTGTAATCTGGTATGCTGGTAATTTACATGATGGATATCTTAACTGACAAAAGTCATGCCAAGGAGATATGTGATCTTTAAATTCTCATTTTGACTCAGCCATTGGTCTTTCGTGAGATTTCCGCTTCACCTTTCTTAACATAGGTTTAATATTTCTGTGAGATAAACAGCAGATGACAGCTGTTTATCTCACAAAAAATATATAAGAATATCTTCAATTGTTTGATTTCATATGGCTGGATTTATATTGGAAAACACTTTATTTATTACATAATTTAAAGTTCAGTAATTGAGAATGGCAGTTATAGCTACTAAATCCCTTGCCGGGGTTTTCCCAACACGGGTGCCTTCCTGATGTGTGGCCTTCAGCTCTCCAAATTCTCCAGCCAGCTGGAGGGAAGTCTACCCATCTGGAAGTTGCTGAACTTGGGAAATTCTATTGCAAGCAATTGAAATTGATACTGGCTTTTAGAGCAGTGTTCTTCAACCTTGGCAACTTTAAGATGTGTGGACTTCAACTCCCAGAACTCCCCAGCCAGCGAAGCTTTGCTGGCTGGGGAGTTCTGGGAGTTGAAGTCCACACATCTTAAAGTTGCCAAGGTTGAGGAACACTGTTTTAGAGAACCTTCCTTTCAGATTAGGCAGAATTGGAGGACCACTTAGGACCATTTGACCCTATAACTAGGCTAGAAGGAATCCTGAAGCAGGCCCACCTGTATGGCATGCCAATGGATGCAAACATCTCACTGGAAACATGAAGGGATTTTATTTCAGAAAAGGAATGACCAGCAGGAAAAAATACTCATCAGCTATTGCTGCTCTTTAAATCAGTAGAGGCTGATTTTTTATAAGTTTTCTATAAGGTTTTCTATAAGTACTGACCTCAAGCTAATTTAATTTCACTTTTTTATTCTTAATTCCGTTTTGTATAATGCCCATACTATCACTCTTCCACATTAATTTAGCCTGATGGAGAATTTTAAAAACGGGAGGGAAGATGGATGGATGGATGGATGGATGGATGGATGGATGGATGGATGGATGGATGGATGGATGGATTCTGACTAGCCAGGTTCTGGATTATGAAGCAGCCAGATTTGAAATCCACAACCATAAATTTAAAAAACTGTAATAGTGAAAGAAGTAAGAGAATGATTAAGGAGGTTTCACTTTTAGTGAGGGAAAGTTTATGTGAGGAAGAAATTATGTACAAACAGTAACAAATCTTGGGCTGTGCTCCTTCCTTGTACATGAGTAACGGCATGAGATTGCATAGCACATTGTGGACAGTCTGGAGATAACTATTGGATCTTGAATCTTCTTACTACTTGCTAAGTCTGCCTCATTGTATCAGAAACTTCCATTCTTCTGGTCAACCTCAGTAAAATTGAGGTACAGTATAGGAAAAAGAATTGGGATCGGGAATGTACCATGTGTATACCTATCCTATCGTCTTCTAGCTGTGTCTTTTTGATTAATCAGTGCAGAGCGAGCAGACGTCTCATGTGTTGTGAAAAGTGTCATGAATGAAACCTTATCTTTGTTTCCATTTTCATCCTCTTCAATCCTACAAGAGTAACTCACAATAATTAGGGTTCAGTAGTGGAGAGCTGCAGAATTCTTTATGGAACTCCCTGTTTGTGTAAGCTACATTCGCTTGCAGTGTGTAACACATTAATGAAAGCTGTCTGTTCAGAGTAGGAAAATGTTCATTTACAGAGTTCCCATCCTATTTTGACTCTGGTTTATGTCCTTCCACAGTACAATGAAATTGGAAATGCCAGTTCCACATCTGTACTGGCTTTTCTAGGCATCAGTATTGGACTGTCTGAAAGCATATCTTAGATTTTGAGTTGTTTATCTTTACAGATACGATTCTCAGCTCCAAAGCTAGCAGTCTATAACTTTCTGCTGAAACTATACATCATATATGGCAGGAAATGGTTTATAAAATAATCTTAAACATATTTAATGGGACTGCAAACTGTCCCAAGAGGTTGGAGTGGTTTGCAAAGCATGCCGCTATAAAACAGAGCAGATTTATTTTGTCTTTTTTCTATTGCCTGGCTTATTGCATTTCATCAGCTATGCCAATCATTGGTGAAATGCTCTACTGTAGAATTGTGCCTGTACAGAAAAAAGTAAAATCTAAAGTAAAATGAATGTATATAGAGTAAGGAAAAAGCAATTTCCATTGTCTGTCTTTAACACAGATTAAAGTTGATGTAGTTGTCAGGTGAATTCTTTCACCTGTCTTTGGACTCTATATAATATTCAATATTTTGATAATGGAAAATTATGTGTTATGACTTCCTGCAAAGATTATTTCATGAGTCAATTATAACCAAGTATAAACTGAATTCTTATCCAAAATATTAAACCAGCTCTCAAAGCCATAAACTCATAGTTAATTTCTGTTCTGAAGATGTAGCTCATGTCTGCTGTTTTCCTCCCTAAAAGCAGTTTTGCAAATAGCTGAAAAATGTTTCATATTTTCTAGGTATCTGTATCTATAGTATCAAGAACTAAGATTTTGAAGACTCTGCCCATAAACAGTTTTGATTGTGTGAATGGCAATTCAGTTACCTGATTGAGAAAAATCAAATAAGTACACAGTGGATTGCACAGTTGTAGAGAGTGGTCATTTTGCACAGACCTGAAGCAGCAAAATATCTGTATATCAGAATTTGAGTAGTTTCTGAAACCAAGATGATTGTTAATGTGTAGAAGTCCATGAGAAGTAATACATTTGAAATTGAAAGTATTTGTTGCTGCCAAGAAACCTAAACATGATATTTCCTGGTAATATTTCCAAATGTTGCATTCAGCAAGATTACAGCAATTTCGTTCAGTTGATCCTTTCAGTAAGCATTAACTGCTATTCACTCTGCAAGCTGATACTATTCCTTCAGAACTTCAACTGGCTTAGGAGGCCAGTGTGTGTCACATGGGTGCTTGAAGCACTGTTGTCGTGCAAATCGATATGGGATCATACCTTCATTCTTTTTGTGTTTTCCTTTTTGAATGACTTGGCGGGGCCTAGGTGTCCAGCCATATACAGGTTCTAGCTCGGAAGAAGGTGCGAGAGTACCAGGTTGGCATTAAGGTACGTTGGAGACCCTGCCCATGCATCCGTGGTGTGTGAGCATGGGCAGCCCCCTCTCCTTCCTCTCCTTTCCTCTGGTTGACGGCTCTGCTGTTTTTCCCCCTCTCCTTCTGCTTTTCTCTCTGCAGGTCTCTAGCCACTTGCAGGTTCTAGCCAGACGGAAATCTCGTGAGATTCAGTCCAAGCTGAAGGTACGCGCTTCCCCAGCTTTCTCACCTTTAAGCCATGGCCATGCTGCCGCTAACATACTGCATTCTGTGATTGCTACTCTGTTCCTTTTATGTCCTTGCCCCTCTCCCTTTGATCCTGGGATCAGATCTTTTCAAAGTCCTGAAAAGGAGGCTAGAATTCTTGAAGAGAGAGCTGCTTGGTAGATGTGATAGAGCATCTTTATGTGGCAGGATTTGAATAGGGCTGCTATCTAAAAACAATCCAGTAAATTTTTTTTCCAAGTCAGTGGAGAAATAGGAGAGTGAATTTTCAGTAAGAACTTTTCAGGTTGGACTTAAAACAGCTGGCAGTTCTGCATTTCTCCATAAACATCTAGTAATATTATTCATCCTATCAGATGACATTTGTTATATGCCTCCACCTGAACACTTCACTATAACCCAAAAAGTTGAGAAGTTTTGTTAACAAAGCAAGCTATAGAGAATGAATAATGGCCTGTGAAATGATGTGACAATTGTATATTGCCACCACTACTATTGGTTTGGGAAAGTAAATACTGATGAGGCATAGTCTTCATTTAACAGCATATACTTGACATATTCACGGTAGTACTGCAGTCATCAATAGATCAAAACTTCAGCCTCAAAGAAAGGATGGCAATTGAAGCTAGTCCCAAAATAAAAGCATTTAACCTCTTTCTCCAAATAAAAAATGTAGAAGCCTCTTTTGTAGTCAGTTTGTTTTTAAAAGTCAGAGTTGGGTATGTACAAATCTGAATCCTAGATTGTGTTGTGTTAATAAGGAGAGCTTTAGTATATTAAGAAGTTTATTAATATTTAAATTGTAGGCCACTTGACTCCCATGTGACTCTGGATGGCATACAACTAAGAACCAAAATATAAAAAAAGACATAAAAATACAACAAATTGGAAGAGCAAAGTAATCAAACGGAACCCGGAGTACACTCACCTTGCTGGATTGAACTGAATGGGCAGAGATCACTGGAGATAAGTGGTCCCCCAAATAGGCAGGGCCTTTGCCTTGAAGGGCTTTATAAGTGATAATCAGCACTTTAAATTGCACTTGGAAGCCAGCTGGTAACCAATGCAGCTCACAAAGCAGGATGATGCATACCTAATGTAGTGCCCCCATTACTGCCTATGCTGCTGCATTCTGGACCAACTGTAGCTTCTGGATGGTCTTCAAGCTCCAAGTAGAATGCATTACAGTAATCATGAGATTATTAAAGCAGAAGTGACTGTCTGAAGCGCCTCCCAGTCCAAGAAGGGATGCAACTGACAACTAGGTGTCCCTGTGCAAAGGCTCTCTTTTCCACACTTCCACCTGCTCTTGAACTCTGCTCAGGTTATACAACTGGGCATCATCTGCATATTGATGATGCCTAACCCCAAACCAGTGGCTGACCTTAACCAGCAGTTTCATGTAAATGTTAAACAGAAGGGGAGAGAGTGTCAAGCCCTGTTATTAATTATATAATAAATATTATATATAATAACAATTATTAAGTTATTAGTGTGAGTGGCTTAGGCTTGAGTTATTTTACTTTTTACCATAGCAGATATAGAAACAAATGAAATAGGTGTTACTCGACCTGTCTTATGATCTGGAAATATTGTGTGATGGTTTTAAGAATCTAATAAATAATTTGGCAAGGAGGCCTATGCAATGGAATAAGCTGATTGCAACAGAGATGCATAGAACCAGAAAGGAACATAAGATGGCTGTGGCTGAATCAGGATATGTAGAACAAGTTCATGAAACCAGGAGCCAAGGAAACTGGGCAAGGATGCAACTGGAGAGCTTTATCCTGTGATTGCCTTTCCTTTTCTTCTATGGTTGGCTTTTTCCTCCTTATTCTGTAACTGGAGATTGACTAACCTTTCCTTATCCCTTTCCTCTGTGTGTTCTGTGTATTGTGATTTGCTGAATAAAGTGAAGATGAAGCATGGAGAGTGGGGTGGTTGTAAAGGAAGCCAGAGGGTGTTCTAAACTGATGTGAATTATCTCTTCATTTTTGTTGTTGATACATGCCTTGGAAAGAACCTAAAAATTCCAAAATTGCCTCTCTTCCTTTCTAGATTCCCCAAGGTAGAGTTTGTACGTAAATAGGATTGGGAAAGCCGTAGATGGTTGTCTTCCCATCTTTTGACCCAGAAAGAAAGAAAATCTTGGCTAGTTTACAAACAGACTAAGTTGCCTATATTTATTTTTAAAGCCCAGTGTTCTGTAGAATTCAATAAATGCTTCCAGTTGAAGGCTGGCATAGACAGTGAGAAAGACTTAAAAAGTATATTGTATTAAATGATTGGATATAATTGTAGAATGTGTTTATCTTTATCTAGAATGATCTGTAGAAAATCTTCCACAAAAGTTAGCATAATACATTACCCCAGAACTGGCATGCTAGTCAGCTGAAGTCAAGGAATATTTTTGCCAAATACTCCAGAAATGCCACTTTGTACAGGGCATCTTACTTTTTCTTATTTGTGGGCAAGGAAAGGAGTAAGGGCAGATTTCCCCTTAGGCTCTGTATTCAGGGTAAACCTTAGCTACTTGTGAATGTTGTTGCCAGTGGCAAAATCTCTTCCAGGTTGGTCAGGTGTCCAAGTGGAACCAGGAAGATCCATTTTCAAATTATTACTCAAGCTGAAATTCTGTACTATACTCACATCTGTGGAAGTAGGTTATACTGAACTCAGTGCAACTGGCTTCTGAGTAGACGTGCTATGTCATTCATTAGAAGACAAGCCGTATATACACACTCAACCTGACCTGCCTCCCAAGTTTATGATAAGAATAAAATGGGAATGACTTCATACCTCCAAATGGAGCTCCTTACACAAAAGATAAAATGAAACTAAAGAGGGACTGATAATTATCAGCATTCTTTTGAAGTTAATGTCATTGCTTCATAAATAATTTTAATTTTTTGAATACATATCAAACAGTACATTTGGTATCTTCATTGATTTTTTTTTACAATTACCGTTGTCACTTTTATGTTTGAGATACACTTGACAGCTTTGTACAGGATGCATGCCCAAATTAATCCTGTTGATGCTGGTGCCTTAACTTTGGCATAAGCGGGGTGGATACTCAGAAGAAAACACTGGACCTTGAGGGTGTAGCAGTCCAGTCACATTGCTAAGCCATGTTATTTCTGCATGTGCATCTACGTGCCCATAACTGGGGCTGTGTGTGTTCTTATGCAGTACTGAAATACGGCTTTTGTAGCCTGCTTTATGAGACAATTGTCCATGATACTGCATTTCTGATTTTTTAAAAAACATTACATGATGGACAAAAGCAATGCAGGCTGTTCATTCATAACAGACCTACAAAGTAATTAATAATGAAGCCACATTAGAGAGGAGGGGAAAAGGTTAAACAAGGGAAGCTAGGTTGATATTTTATATTTTGATATCAGGGACTATAGCAGCCCTATATATTCTACTTCATCTCAAAATGATCTTTTTCAGACTCAAGAATTAGTCAACTCAGTGAAAGGCACCACTGCTAGCAAATTTGTGCGTTGGGGTGAGGGAGAGTGCTCAGAAAATAAACTCTCCTTTTATGGTTGCATTGTGCCATTGAAATCCACCTGAAATGACCTTTAATTCTGCCCCTGCAAGTTCTGAACTGAGGTTTTGAGATTGATAAACTTCTCCCAGCCTTAGTCCTGGATTGCTTTATGTTTCATGGCATTTTTAAAAGAGGGACCAAAGGAAGGAATGATTTCATAGCCAGTTTACTGTCTTAGTTGTTAAACTTTAAGGAGGAAGCCAAAGATAATATAAAAAGAATGCATAAGTTCTAATGATTCAAACAATTGTCTGCATGTAGGCGGTGTATTACTTCTTATAAATACCAAATAATAATGTAAGAATACACTGCTGTTCCTTAATATTATTCTGAGAGACATAACAGCCTAAGAAACTTATAGATATACTTCAGTGCAGTACTTAATGGGCTGCAAAAACCCTGGGGTAAGTGTTCTGTATCTTCATGTTGCCATCTAGTGGTCATCCGAATTTCTACACTCCAGATAATTTACCTGTTCTGTATTTGTGCAGGTACATGATAGAAGAGAACATTGAGTGAACCTTGTGCATTGTTTTGCATTTATATCTGTCTAGTGTGCAAAAGAGTGTTATCATCCATATATAGATATGGACTGATTTGTAGAAGAGTAAAACTAGACAGCCTACCCCAGTCCCCCCCCCCCCAACCACTGGTGAATCATTCACTTCATTTGTGAACATGAAGAAGATATCCACTGAGATCAGCATCCTGCCATTTGGTATTTTCTGTCCATTCCCTTTCAGCCAAGGTTCCCAGGATTCTGTGTAGTAGGTTACATTGGAAATTGGCCTTGCTCAGATGTAGTTTGTTTACAAAATAAAACTAGATTTCTTTAATCCACTGAAACCCCATTATGATTATAGATATTATGCAATTTTCCTCAGCCTTCACTCAGTGCCTGGGTTCTAATCATATTTCTCTTTTTCTTTTTCCCTTCATGCAGGCTATGAACTTGGTAAGTACAACCCAGATCTGTCTTTGTTCCATTAGTGTTCATGCATAGGGTACCAGCAAAATAAAGAGCACAAATCCTTAAGCTCAGTGAAACCTAAAATGATGTCTGATGCTGCTAGAAAGGCAAAATTAGAAGCTGCTGTTTGGAGAATTTGAGCATTACACTATGAAACTGCCTGTGCTTTGCTGTACAGAACCAAAGAATTTGACTGTCTTTGATTAACATGATCCCTCAAGAATCAGCTTTCTAAAAATAGTGACAACTATCTCATTTCTTTTCAGAAACAGCTTGAATGAATGGCTTATAGTTAGTGTACAGTAGTTGAAGCTCAGACTGAAAATGGTTTTATTATAAAAATCATCCCTTAATCTCAGATGGCTGTTATTTTTGTGCACTCTCAAAGTATGGATTAGCAAGCCCTCCTTCTGTTTCATTTTTGTCCAATTTTGAAGGATCAAGTCTCAAAGGACAAGGCTCTGCAGAGTATGGCTTCCATGTCATCAGCACAGATTGTATCTGCCAGTGTCCTGCAGAACAAGCTGAGTCCTCCTCCTCCACTCCCTCAGGCTGTCTTCTCTGCTGCTCCCAGGGTAAGAAATGCCCCACATGCTTCTTATGTGGCAAGTAGTAGCATACGCAGAGAGGATTCCAGGGAGAGATGCTCTTGGCTCATTTGAAACATGCCTTCCTGTTAGATACTTTAGACCCAACCTGCATCGGCTATCCATCTCTGCCTACCTTCTTAAACTCACGTGCCATGTTTTAGAAACCTAATCAGTAGGCAAGAAAGAGGATTTTCAAGCAATTTTGTCAAATACCTCTGAGTGTTATCTTGTTTGAGCTTATATATCCCCATGTAATATCTCTGACAATTTGTTTGGATACGTTTGATCTTCATATACATTGGGCCTATAACTATCTGAAAAACATAGATGTTATGGTTTGGCAATTTGCTTGATTATGTTTTGTTATTTTTTCTGAATTTAATCAAGCAAGCAAGTATAATATACAGTTTTCGTCTAACATCTGTACCTTTCCATTCATGTTATGGGAGCTCCCTCAAACACTTTCCTCCCACCTCCACACATTCATTTAATACTTCTTATTTCACATATACTACCACCAAACTCTGGCAGATCTCATCCAAGCCTTCTACAATGAAAGGATAAGGAACTCTCAGTGGTGGGCTGCAGGTGTGCCCAGGCACCCCAAGATATTGCTGCTGAAAATTGGCCCTTTGTTTTGTTTTGATGAAATTCACAGTGGAAATGGGAATTGTCTGAAAGGTAGACTTCTCCTGGATCTACAAGTAGTCCTCACTTAATGACAGCAATTGGGACTGGAATTTCTGTTGCTAAGTGATACAGTTGTAAAGTGTGATGTCATGTGACCGCATTGCTTAGTAACAGCAATCCCAGCAGTCCCCATTGCCGTTGTTAAGCGAGGATCACAGGTTGTTAAGTAAAGACCTCCTCGCAGTTTCCTGCCACCTTGCAACAAGCAAAGTCAGAAGGGAAGCCAGCAGGAAATTGCAAGTCCCGGGTGGCTCACAAGCAGACCAGTGGGTGGGTAAGTGGCTGTGGCAGTGCAAGCACAGTTAGGCCAGAGGTGGCTGCTCCTGGGTGCAGGAGGGTGCACCAGTGGGAGTATGAGACAATGGCTGCAGTGTCCCACAGTGTAATGTATGTGGGAAAGACCCTGGGATCTCATACTCCGTAGCTGGGCTCCTCAGGAGAAAAAGCGATGGGAATGAGAGTGACTTACAGAAGCAACTTGCAACCTTCCCTGCCAGCTTCCCCATTCACTTTGCTTCTGGGAAGCTGGCAGGGAAGGTCACAAATGGCAGTCACATGACCATGTGTCAGCCTTACCTGGTAGATTGGACAGGAAACATGACCAGATAAACGAATCCTACTTTATTGTAAAGCTACTTTAACAGAATCTTGCAAGTCTGCAAGTACAATTCTCCCACCTTCACCTTTACAGCCCAAGAACTTAGGGAGGGACCCTTCTGAGCCTCTTGCTCCACCCACTATGCAGCTGCTGTCTCTTATCTGACCATTCCCTAGGCAGCATCTCTTCCCCCCATCTCCCAGGGTCTTTCCCACATACATTACACTGTGGGACACTGCAGCCATTGTAAGTGCAAGCTGGTTGCCAGGTACCTGGATCATGATCACATGACCGCAGTGGTGCTAGGATGGCCAACACTTTGAGGAGTGGTCGTTACCCAAGGACTACCTGTACCAATTTTGGGATGGTTTGCGAGTTTTAAGGGTATGGATGGTAGTGGTTTGCCCCTCAAAGGCCTCCCCTCCTGTTCTCATAACTTCCTCCCCCCTGCCCCCCCCCAAAAAGGCTAAAAATTTTCCTTGTTTCCTTTAGTGATGCTGCTAAGCCAGCAAGTGGGCTTTCAAAGGTCAGGAAGCTCTATTACAGCCACTGATTCTTCACAGTTTGCCTACCTCTGACTCACCAGTTTACCAAAAATGAAAAAATGCTCTGGCTTTGTGTAGAAAGGCCCACTGATATAGCCCCAGCTTCCAACAGTCTGCTGGTGGCAGAAGTTTCAAGCTGTTTTATAGAAAGTGTATTAAATAGGCTGGCTATTGCCCTTCAACATGTTATGAACCATTGAGTGATGATGTCAGCTATTGAGAATGTCCTTGACTTTGTTTTTTGTGTTCTTTTTGTTTCCTCAGTTTTGGAGTGGGCCTATCCCAGGACAGTCTGGATCTTCTCAGGAGTAAGTAGGATAGGATAGGATAGGATAGGATAGGATAGGATAGGATAGGATAGGATAGGATAGGATAGGATAGGATAGTCTTGAACATGACTGTTGTAGAGTAAGTGCTTGAGCTGCGTGCTGTTTGTGCATTTTTAATACTGATGCAAGATTATGGTTTTTGAGCAAACTTTTGTTACAATTCTTCTAAAACAGAGAGAGGCACAAACAGAATAATTGAATCCTAGTTACCAGTTGCACCAAGAGATTGCTCCAACTCAAATGTGGAAGACTGTAAGCTCTTCCATTGTTTAGATAATGTTTCAGTTAAGAAACCATGCCACAGCGAAGCCCACAAACACTTCCTTATCCACTGCATTATATTTTTGATACGATACAAAATATGAAGTCAATATTTTTGGACAAATAATTCCAGAAATCCAGAATTATGCTGGATCACATCAAAAGACCCACTGAGTCCAGCATTGTGTTTCCGCATTGACTGGCCAGAGGCTGTGAGAAGCCCACCAACAGGATATGAATGGGATAGCACCTTTCTGCTCAGCCGCATATGCAGCAAATCTCAATGTTGGCAAAATGATGACATGCAGGCAATGAGATCATCATGTAAATGCTGCAATTGTATACTTGTGTCCCAACGTCTGATGTAAATATGTAAGTCACGGCATTTACATTATATTGTCACACAAGTTTCATCATTTGCCTTATCCTTGCCCCTCCTGCAAATATCCATGCTACTGCTCATATTTCTTAGCATCTGATATTCAGAGAAAAGCTGTACCTGAAGTATGCAGATTAGAGGAAGGTTTGTCAAAATGAGTTAACCTGTTCAATGTTATTTTGTTTTTCAGCATTAAACCTTTTGCACAACCAGCCTACCCCATTCAGCCACCCATGCCTCCATCACTAGCCAGTAAGTGGTCTGTCTCACTTGACTTCTCCAACTTAACCTCCTCTTTATGCTCGACTTCATGCAGAAACTAAAATTTTCTTGTCTCCTTTGCCACCATCTATATGTGATCCCGATTTTTTGTTTATACAGTACCAGCTCTTTTCTGCCATTGCTAATCTCTCAGATCCAGAAGTCTTTCTTCTCAACTGTAGTATTGGATTTAACGTCTCATCTAATTAGGGTCATTATCATCTTCATATTGCCTGGGCTGTATGTTGTATAATTCATATGTAGCATATGAATGTATGCTCATCTAAGTTACATGTTCTTTAAAATAAGATTTTGCTTGTTCCTGATTCATCTTTACCTATAGAGCAAAATGAAAGCAGAATCAGCATGTTAAGGCAACATGTTCACAATGACATTCATAATATTCTTATGCATATAGGAATACAAGTAGTCTTCGCTTAACAACCACAATAGGGACCAGAAAATTTGTTGTCAAGCAGGGTGGTTGTTAAGTGAGTCACTCCCAATTTTATACAACTTTTTTTGCAGCAGTCATTAAGCGAATCACTGCAGCTGCTAAGTGAATCACATGTTCATTAAATGAATCACATGGTTTCCCATTGATTTTGCTTGCTGGAAGCTGGCTGGGAAGGTCACAAAATGGTGATCACGTGATGCCAGGACACTGCATCCATCATAAGTGCAAGCTGGTTGCCAAGCACCTGAATGACCACAGGGGTGCTGCGAGGGTTGTAAATGCAAGGACCGGTTATAAGTCCCTTTGTTCAGCACCATTGTAACTTCAAACAGTCACTAAATGAATGGTTGTTAAGTGAGGACTACCCGTAAGGCCTTTTGCACTAAAATCAAACTGATATCGAAGTAATACTGAACCAGTAAGTAGAGAAATTACAGAATTACTCCTTTAGGGCCATAATTACTCTCAGTCTTTTACCTTTAACTAGGGAAAGGTTGTCCACATTTTGTTTTGGGAGCTGGAATAAAACCTTCTTACTATGTAGGTGTCTTTATGCTACTTTTCTAGGCTGCACTTTGACGTCTTCATTTTGTTCTCCTCTTCCATAACATGGGATACATGGACTGGTTGAGAGCAGGGACTCAGTGAAAGCAGAACACTGACTTCTTGTATTATTGTAGCAGTAACTGAGAATTTAAGTCATGTTTTATGCAGGGAGATTGTCTGATCCATATTGCTCTTCATGTCTGTCCCCAAGTTTGAGATTTCTAATCAGTGCCTCTATTTTGCTCATGAATAACCTTACTTTAATTTAATTTATCTCTGTAGCACACAATCTCTGTAGCACACAAACCAACAAAATCACTCCAAAATATCTTAAGTAGGCCACAAGACCCAGTAGCCCAAGAAGAAAAAGCAGGAGTCATCTACAACATATGGTGTAAAGACTGTAACAAACACTACATAGGACAGACAGGCAGAAGACTAGCAGAGCGCATCCACGAGCACCAACTAGCAGTCAGAAGACATGACGAAAATTCCTTAATCTCACAACACATGGACAGACTCAACCATAGTTTTAACTGGGAAACTGTCAGCATTTTAGACCAAGCTAAATCCAAATATGCAAGAGAATTCTTGGAAGCCTGGTATTCAGACAAGGCAGCGATTAACAGACACATAGAGATTAACAGCATCTACATACTATTCAAAAGAGACAAAAGACCAGAAGATCGCCTCACCAGCAATCAGCCACCAGCAATCATCACCAGCAATCATCACCCAGATAAGCAAAGGTTACCACCAGGCACACAATCAAGCAGCAAACATATGCCAGTCAAAGAACTACCAGAGGAGCAAAACAAAAAAACCCCACCCTTACCAGCACTGGGAAGGCAGGTCACAGCACATAAATAGAGAGCAAACCCCATCCCATTTTAGCACTGAAGATATTACCTAGCCGGGTAATGAAACATTTGCAAGAAAAGAACCAAGCTCAGAGAACCCCAAGGACTCCGCTAAATTAAATTTGTTATTTGCTGCTCACTAACTTGGACTCTGGTGGCTTACAACATCCAGAAACAATAAAAACAATTAACAACAATTACAGACACATAAACAAACAGCCTAGAGTAAAACAACCAAAATGATAAACTGGAAGGATTTGACAGGGCCCCCACAAATACATCAATAAACACATTAACTCCAGACCTGGGATAAAGCCAGGTTTTAAGGGCTTTTTGGAACCCCAGGAGAGTGGGTGCCATTCATATTTTGGGGGGGGGGGGTTCCAGAGGGCAGGGGCAGCAACAGAGAAAGCATGCTTCCTTGGTCCCACAAGATAGCAGCATTTATTAGAGGGAACCTTCTCCATAACCTTCCCCAAAAAGGGAAGATTGGAAACTGAACAATAATTGTCCAGAAGGGAGGGATCCATTGACAGCCTTTTCCTCATTTAAGAGATAGTATATTTCATATTGCTATTTCCTAAATCCATACGGTCCAGAAATGGGGAAAAAAATCCTCTAATTTGAGAGAATTTAATGTTGTTGTAATCAAAATAACAATGAAGGAATTTAATGTTATTGTAATCAAAATGACAATGAAGGAAATAGTCTTAAATTACCTGGAAGGATTGACTGTTTGACAAATGGGAACCAAAGTAGATTCCCCCTGGCCCAGTTGCCTGTTCTTCCCAGTAGTTAAAGATTATTTTTCTATACTTTGTTCCTGCAACTAAAATTTATTTCTTAAATGCTCAAGAATGTTTTAACTGACCATTCTTCTAGGCTACGAGCCCTTGGCTCCTCTTCCACCTTCTGCCTCAGCTGTGCCAGTCTGGCAGGACCGAACTATTGCCTCTGCCAAGTTGCGGCTCCTTGAGTATTCAGCATTCATGGAAGTACAGCGTGACCCTGAAACGGTAACTCTTAAGAGAGAACATTTGGCATGATCATTCATACAAACTGGAGGGAAGGGTGATGGAGGTAGCTTTATCCTACAGAATACAGTGAAGCCTCATTTTGACAGACTAATTGAGGGGTACCTGTTATTCCCATCCCCAATTTCTGTGGTGACTTCATTGCACAAATGACATAACATACAAGTGAATTTGCTCCATTGCATCAAGGTCCAGATAACTCAGGTTTCACTGTAGTGGTATCTGCAGATTTCTCTCATATCTTCATGCTTATGTGAGGTCTGAGCTTCCATTTATCCAGTCTTTTTAAAAAATGATGCCTAAAACTTGAGCTCCAAACTCTGTTTACTGGCTTGTGAAATATAAATGTTACTGTGGCTCCTTTTGGGCTACTTTTGCCCAGATGGTAGTAACTGGCAAAAAGTCTTGAATCATCCAGGGCAAATTCAGCAAGAGTATCCAATTTCTTTTGTAATGTTTTAATCTGTACAGTGAAGAAATATGCCATCTGTTCCCTTTCCCATTACAGTATAGCAAGCACCTCTTTGTGCATATCGGACAGACGAACCCCTCATACAGTGATCCACTGCTGGAGGCAGTGGACATACGCCAGATTTATGACAAGTTTCCTGAGAAAAAAGGTGGCCTGAAAGAGCTCTATGAGAGAGGACCCCAGAACTCCTTTTTCCTTGTCAAGTTTTGGGTAAGAACTGCATGCAGGTTGAAGTTAAGCAGTGTCTCTGATTGTTAAGTACTTATTTACTAGTTATTATGGCAGAGGATCTTACTATTCTTTTTAGCCTATTCCTATAATCAGTTTTTCCCAGCCTGGGTCTTCCAGAAGGTTGGACCAATTCCCATAATCTCTATCCAGCATTGAAGGCGGTTGATGTAATTGGGGTGTGATATGCAGTTAGGTAGGAGTTACTACCTAACTTACCATAACTTACCAATGCAGTATCAAGTAATCTTACATTGGCTATGATTTTACTCCTTTTGTATGCTAAGCAGATTTGACACACATATCTGAATGAAAGATACTTGGACAAGAACCCCACCCACTTTTTCCATTGGCCAACCGATCAACATGCTCTATTAACTAGCATGAATCAGATCACTGGTTTCCTGCTGTTGAATATTCTCTCCACTCCAGATAGCCAATCTCAAAAACAATTGGCTTGCGAGATCCAGATTGCTATTTTATCACTGGGTGGAGTAAAACAATGTTCAGCAGCAGGTCAGTGGAGGACTGGAATAAATTTCATTGCTTCTTCCCATCAACCCCGCTATAGGCCACTGAGAGAAGGATGACAAGTGTAGAGAGGGATGAGGTGTGTATTAGATGTGTGTGTCTGGAAGTGAGCGTATGCTCATGTGTAGTCCAAGATCTGGCAACTAGTGTGGCCATCAGGACCTATCCATGTGTTAAAGAGTATCAAAACGGTTTGTTTTCTTTATCCTGAAGGTGGGAGATAACTGTAGTTTAGAATAAGAGCAAATCTAATAACCTGCTTTCAGGCTGGACAGCTTCAAACTGTACTTCACCCATGGGCCTAACAGCATATTTTGAACCTCATTTCCCATCTGTAAAATGCTCTGAACAGACAGTTTTCTCAAACTGTGGTGATGCTAAGTAATAATCAAAAGATTACTAAATATTTACTCTATTAAATGTTTTAAAATATGGCATTTCTTGAGTCAGCCTCAACTCTTGTTGACTATAATGATGTATGACCATGTTATTTTTGTATTATTTTCAACAATACAAAAATGATTTGCCATTGTTGTCTTCCCGGAAGTTTTTGCAACTACAGCCCTAGGATTTCCTGGTGTTCTCCCATCCAAAACTAATAAGATCCAATTTTATTTAAATGTTTTAAATACTTCAATATTTAGTAATATCACCCAGTTGCACCTCATATAGGCATGTTTGCTCCTAATCCAGTGAATCCTAGATTTATTTTACTGGTGACACTGTGAGCTAATAAATCCTTCTAACTTATATTTGACTTGCATGAACTTCCTGCTCTGTTCTAGGCGGATCTGAACAGCACCATTCAGGATGGTCCTGGTGCTTTTTATGGTGTAAGCAGTCAATATAGCAGTGCAGAAAACATGACCATCACAGTCTCCACTAAAGTGTGCTCCTTTGGAAAGCAGGTTGTTGAAAAGGTGGAGGTGAGTCCTATGCTTTCTGTATGGGGAATGAGCAAAGGGAAGATGCTACAGAAAAGGTGAACATCATGATATTTAATGTAGGATTGGAAACAGGGATTCTTCAGAAGAATTTGCAACATAAGGATTAAGTTGCTTTGTAACTATATATGCACTTACTGGAAGCAGGTTATTTGAGTACTAGTCTAGTCCTCCATTTCATTATACTTTACTTCTTGGAGTGCTTCACCTCCCTCTTCTCTGTTTGATTATCTCTGCCATTCTGAGTGTGGATAGATATCCTGCAGATTCAGCATTGACACCTTTACATGAGTAAAACCTGATCTCTCTGTGTGTTTCTGCAGACTGAATTTGCCCGGGTGGAGAATGGAAGATGTGTGTATCGAATCCATCGGTCCCCTATGTGCGAGTATATGATCAACTTCATCCATAAACTGAAACATCTTCCAGAAAAATACATGATGAATAGTGTCCTGGAGAATTTCACCATCCTACAGGTAAAGAATCTGCTTCTTCTTTCTTCTATCATGAATCCTAGCTGGCCCCTTCATTTCTCACTGATGCTCACTAAAGCACTTCTCAGTCATTTCCACAATGTTATCGCTGCCTAGATACTACCCTTGATCTTTACAAAAGGATGAGAAGCAAATCTAGATTAACTGACTTCCCTAGAGAATCAGAGTGGTTTGTTCTTGGCTTATAAACAATAATAGCTTCATCCCTTTCCTCTCAGATTTTTCTTCTTTCAGTGCTCATTATTTACTTGTTAAAAGAAGAGGATGGTACCAATAGAAGCGAATATGTGTAGCTCAGGGTTGAACTATGGAGTCCTTGGGGGTTCTCTGAGCTTGGTTGTTTTCTTGCAAACGTTTTATTACCCGGCTAGGTAACATCTTCAGTGCTGCATTGAAGATGTCACCTAGCCAGGTAATGAAATGTTTGCAAGAAAACAACCAAGCTCAGAGAACCCCAAGGACTCCGCAGAAAAGGATAGCTTCATGATTGGCAAGTTACATAGTTATTTCCTAGGGCTATGTAGTGACTGAGATTCAGAACATGCTGGAGTGGTCCCGTAGCCTCTGTCAGCAACTCCTTGCATGCTGGATGCTGTGAATTCCATTGGAAATGACAAGTTCTTATGGTTTTTTCCCCCTGGGATTTTTCCTCATTTAAAGTGCAGTTGTGCATCTGTTATGTGATAACTTATTTAAGTAATTAGAACTGCAACTCATACAAATATCTATGGTTTCTTAAAAAACACATGATTGTTCTGTAAATAATATTACAACTAAACTTCTCATCCACCTATACGTTGTATTTGTTTCATTTCAGCTTTTCTATTTCAGTCAAAAACAAAAACAAAACCCTCACAGGCAGGGAAGGTCTTTTTTTCACTGATATTCAAAATCAGTGAAAAAACATAAATCCCTGCCTGTAAGCTTACAATCTAAAAAACATAATTCAGAAGAGAAAAGACAGGAGGAAAAAAGGGAAAAAAGTAATCTCAGGCAACAATTCCTAAAATGAAACAGCTGTTCTTATATAGTAATCAGATGGAAACAGTTCGGGGAATTGGCCAGTTAGTGGGGATGATTATTTTTCCATTATATTATCTGTTTACTGTTTACTGCTTTTCTATATACACAATGCTTTAAGCAGTTCACATGACACCCAAATAAAAGTTCCAGTCCACACAAAATGGCTTTGTATGTACATAAGGTCCTATGCATAAGAAATAAGCGTCTAGCAAAATTGGGGGAAAACATCCTAATGCCGTCATTTAAATGGAGTTCTCTAACTTGATCTAAATTTAAGGAGTTGGATAGAGGAATTGGTGCATAAATTTCAGTGGCCTTTTTTCATGCAAATTATTTTACCCTTTCTCTGGATTTAGAACTTGATTTTTGCATTCAGTTTGACTTTCTCTGATCTCCCTCTATGTGTGTTTGTTTTTAACTAGGTTGTTACGAACAGAGATACCCAAGAAACATTACTTTGCATAGCGTTTGTTTTCGAGGTATCGACCAGTGAGCATGGAGCTCAGCATCATGTGTACAAGTTGGTCAAAGACTAGAGGCCCCTCTGGGTTGACTGGACAATTTAAAGAAGAGGAAGGAAAGAGAAGACTTGTCAGAGAAGCCACCTGTATAGGATGCCTTGACACACATCCTTTGAAAATGAACAAAGAAAAAAATGCCAAAAAATGACTTTCACAATCACAGATGTTTTCTACCTAGGAACGTTTTAAACAAACAAACAGAAAAAAAGCATTACAAGAAAGCATAAAGTGAAAGGAGGATTGTATCTGGAGGCAGCAGGAAGAACTGTTCTTGGGGCCTAGGTCATCAGTATTTCAGGAGATGTTGGTGCCAAGGCCTGGTACCTCTTGATGCTTTCCCAGCAACAGAATGCTAATAGCATCTGGTGAAATGAGACTGCCAAACTCTTGTTAATATCCAAATGTGCCTATGTTTTCCATGCCAAATTCCAGATTCTGTCCTGGTGGCTTTGATCTGCAGAGAACAATTAACATGGGCAGCCTGAAGATGCTTGTTGTAAGAAAGGTTGGGAAATCTGATCCTACCTTGTAACTGATCCTATTCTAGTCACTGACGAAGAAGATGAATTTTTTTTTTTAAAAATCTCTTGATTCAGTCTGTGTGCAGTGCCAACATAGGGAGTTGACAGATTCTGACTTGTTGGGGCACATTATTGTTGGTTAATTTTAAGGAAATAATTTTATTCCCTCAATACCCTGGGCATTTTAAATGCAGGATTACTGCATCTTCCCACCTCCTCACACAAGCTAAGAAGCTGGTGGAAGGATTTCTGCTGATGATTATGGCAAAAAGTGCGGCAATTTTGCATAGTGTCCCAGATGCTTGAGTAGAAGACATGAGTAATTCTACAAGATTGAGGGAAGGGAGGAAGGCAGGGGTGTGAG
The DNA here is from genome assembly GCF_059951505.1 of Python bivittatus. Taxonomy (NCBI): domain Eukaryota; kingdom Metazoa; phylum Chordata; class Lepidosauria; order Squamata; family Pythonidae; genus Python; species Python bivittatus. Next base: position 54,971,439 of record NW_028277098.1, on the reverse strand, counting down.
TGTGCAAGAGAGAGAGAGAGAGAAAGAGAGAATGACTGACTGAGGGGGAAAAAAAGAACAAGAACCCCAGCAAGCAAAAGAAGGTCTTAAAAGTATTTGTGGGACATTATAAGTTAGAGTATGTATTAGGAAGAAGGAGGGCACTGGGAGGAAAGCAAATCAGGGAATCATGAAATTAACAGGCTGACTAGGGGGATCGTGAGATAACTGTCTTGGCCAGTGTTTCTTAACCTCAGTGACTTTAAGATGTGTGCGCTTCAACTCCCAGAATTCCCTAGCCAGCATGGGGATTTCTGGGAGTTGAAGTTGCCAAGGTTGAGAAACACTGGTACACTGGTCTAGGGAAATATTTGGGCTGGCTAAGGCTGAGTAACTTAGATAGATTTCCATACTTCTGTGGGATTTTAACAACTGTCCAAGCTTTTTTCTGTTGTCTCTTTGTTTTTACATTTGCCTTGCCAAAAACATATGGGAAAAGCTTAGACCAAAGTTCTTGCTACCTGAGCATTATCCTGGTGAGGTATTAATTTCTTCCTACTTCTCTGTTCATCTGTGCTAGTCACACACAGGGGCAGAATCTAATTATCCAGGTACATTTTACCCCTCTGTATTATATACTTTCCACTTAGCAAATCCTTGTAGAGTTTGGTAGAATCAAAATAATTAAGTAGTCAGGCAACCCAGATCCAAGGACATACTGAAAGATGAAATGTAGTCCCACATAATTTGAAAGCTGTATTGTTTCTTGTTGGAAATGCTGAGGCTTAAGTCTAAACACAGGCCCCTGACCTTAAACTTGTAGTCTAACATAGTTGCCTTCTAATTTAGATTGGTGCTTACAGGAATTCTGTTACAGGAATATCGTCAAGATCACCATGCATGGCATCTCCAGGGCTCAAGCCCATAAGTTTCAGCTATACCCTGTCTAATTACTAGCATGTATTTTTGAATAATAGAGGATCTAACAATGTATGATTTTTGCCTGTCTCTACCATTGAGTCTCTATCACTGAGCTTTTTCTATCTTGTCCTGCAGGGTTTTTTACTTAAACAAACAAAAAACACCTCTTCTTGTCCCATTCCTTCTGATCAATCCAGCAAGACTAATCCCTAGACCATGCCCTTTCCCATAGCCAGTACAATTCTGATGGAGGAGCCCCCAAGCAAGTACTTGGGAAAGGGGCCCACTATAAGGCAAGGATGTGATTGTTGGGGAAGGGAGCATAGGAGGTTACCCCGTCTAGAAGGATTTGGAATGCACAGGCCAAAGCCTGCCACTATTAAATTTTCATGCTTGGGTACGTATATGTCCCACTTTAAATGGAGGTTATTTTAAGGTGCTGTAAGGAGACATTTCATCACAGTGAAATGTTTTTTCATAGTGTTATTAGCATGTATGGAGGGGAGCCCCAAAGAGACTGTGAAAAGTAGCTGGGAAGTTTCAAAATAAAAATATGTTAAAGCAGATGGGTTGTGAATTTAGTTCATGGCACTGGGTCAAAAGATTCAGGTTAAAATTCTGCGTTCACATTGGTTATTCCTTCTTTTTCAAGGTGTTTTGTGTGTGGGGGTGGTGGTTTTGTCTTTACTGCCATTGTCTGTCTGTCTGTCTTAGAAGGTAGATGGTGGTGTCATGGATTGTTTTCATAAAGTCATGATCTCTTTTTCATAACTGACGTGGGCCTCACTTTCACTATTGGCCTGTATGACCACTACATTATTGACCTAGTACCCTGTTTTCACTACCTGAATGGTCAGCTTTTGCTGGAAGGACCAGGTACAAAGGCATTGGCTAATTCAGAGTTCAATCAGCAGACTAAGAATGTTCCTAAGAGCCTTTGGACTGTTGTTCGAGTGACGCATGCAGCTCTGAGGTGACAACATAAGACAAACTGACAGAGTAGTTTCCCAACCCTTTGAAGGACATTTTAAATTCAAGTAAGATTGATTTTTTCCCCTGTGAACTGATTGTAATTGAATCCACCCAAGAACTTCTGGATGACTCCATTACAGTGTTAAAAGAAACACTCCCTTCTGTATTAGAGGAGTTCCCGAGGTGGTCACACTGATGGAATGGTACATGGAGACTGAATTTGTAGAGAACCAAGTCGCAAATTGCTCAGAACTGTGCCTTATTTTGCAGCATGTTGTGTTCTGAAGAGATAAACAACATGTGCTGGAAATTTTAACAAGCAATGCCAAGTGGAAATCAGATATCTCCTTTCCTCCTCACTTCATCATGTTAATTCTGCTCCACTGTCCTTGGTAAATTGAATGTTCCAAGCATGACCGCATGTGTTGTTTGGGCAAACTGGTCACTGTGATGCCGCAACCTTCTGTCCTAAATGTTATTCTTAGGAAGAATTGACTGGACAATAAATGCCAGCTTTGAAGTTCAGGTACGTTTTGAGATTCCTCAAGCATTTGGGGAGAGGTACAGCATCCTTGGAATCAAATAATAGCTATTGCAGCTAGAATGGGAGAAGGCAAAATCAACAGAGCCTAGGATGTTGAATGCCTTTTTATTTCAGCCATCAACATCTATAAGGACAGGAGTGCTGGCTGCTTTATATGTAGCATTTTTCATTCCTAAATGAAAAATTCTAGGAATTAAGATTAAACTTTCCCTATTCTCCTTAGCTCATGCATAATAAAATAATCTTCTGTTGAAAAAGATGTGGGGAGAACAGAAAAAGGCCTTTATGTACAAGCAGTTTCTTGTATTATAATGACAATCATTAGCTAAAATCTTTCAAATAAGCCTCCTCTTAAACCAGACTGTTACATTTCTCATCTTTTTCTTTTCAGTCCTTCCATGCCATACTATTCTTGGTTCCTGTGCAACTTATATAGATTCCATCCCCACCTTTACTCTTGCAGATTCCTCTCCACCCTTGGCCTCAACTTTGCAGGTAGATATATACATATAAGTGCCTATTTGGTGTCCCCAGACAGTGACAGCAAGCTTAAGGAAAGAATGGCTTCATGAATGTCTTTTAGTTGGATATACCACAGGTATCCCAAATCTCAATAACCAACTCTCCCCCACATCCCGTGTATTTATGAATTTCACATGAAGTACTGTTTTATTTTTTTAAAGACTTTGTAAAGCCTACCAGGGTTATGGTCACCTTTTTTTAGAGCTCTGTCAGTCCACAATGTAAAACCATTTTTATGTATTATATTTTGTGTATTTTTTTTAATCCAGCTGTGATGGGTTGTATCATATATTATTGTGTTTACTGTATGTCCATCTTCAACTAGATGAGACAGTGGAGCTTCTAGAAAGCTATGGTCTGCTGAAAACTATTAAACTTATTGTTCATGGGTTGGCTCAAATACCTTTTTGCATTTGCATTTTTGTTTTCTTGTTTGTTCATAGCATATTTGCAAGAAGATGCTGCAGTCTGACTCTTGATTAGTTTCACATTTAGGCATCATAGAAATTAACTTTGTGTTTTTTATGTCCCATTGATTTCAATGGGTTTGCTTTTATATATGAGTAAGCCTCAATCTACTATTTTGTCCATAATGTGCTCTACCAGGCTACATTCTCTGAAATTCTGTATGTATCCTATATATCCATAGTTTTGCTGCACAAGGGAAAAATTTTGCACTGCATTCACAATTCAGTTCTTATAAATGTTTACTTGTAACAAAATTGTGTATGATAACTTGTATGAAGAGATCACTGCTAAAATCTTCAAGTGAAGTTTTCACATTCTTGGCATACAGTTGTTTAACTCTATTTGGAAACAGAATTACAGCTCAAATATTCCTTCTCTTTCTAGCATCAGACTGTGATAAAACTGTCTATGAAGTTTGCCGCAAAAGCAAAGTACTGGCTAACAAGTGCCCCATTGTGTCATGTCCCCCCCAGATCCTCAAACCAAAATGCAATTTACATTATTAAAAAAAGTTTCTGAGTTTTGCTTTATTAATATGGCAATTAGTGAATAAACATTCTTTACTTTAAATATTAACCAACAATTAGATGAAGCAGAGCAGGGAAGAGCACATACAGTACTGAACCTCTTATGAATTTATTGGCTTATATTAATCTGTTGCAGCAAAACTAACAACATTATAACATCTTAAATGAATCACAATAAATATAAATTATGGCATCACACTTTCAAGGATTACAGTCCACTTCATCAGGTGCAAGAAATTGTGCATATATATATGTACACATATTGGCACTGGGTTGTCAGCTATGAGCTCTAACTGAAATAGCAAGAATACAGTGGCAATTGCATTAAAGCTAAACAGTGACATTTACAAAAGCCATGTTGGTGATGATGCAAGCTTCTTGGTCTCAATAAACTAATTAATAAATCAGATATAATAATCCAGGTCAGGCCCCCACTGATAAAATTGTGCTAATTCATAAACTGCTTCAATGATTTCACACTGAAGTTCCCATCTCAAATGTATTTGTATCAGAATAGTCACATAAAGTCACCATCATTATATATGGGAATACTATAACACTTGCCTTTTTTTTTTGTACTGCCATTAAAATTTGTGTTCTTTTATTGCTTTTCACACTCTATATAGCATGCAGAAGATAAGCTGATAAATGAACCCATAAAAGTGTATGCCATAATTAAAGTTCTGTATGACACAATATTTTTTCATTGTTTGAAATGGCAGATCTTTGCCAATCAGATTGCAAAAGGGTAATGAATATAGGCACACTGCAGTCCTTTCTTCAAAATTCACTTCCCCAAAAGTAAGCAGCAGATGTATTATGAAAAGGGGAGTGTAAAATAACAAATGCATACATTTGCATGCTATGTGTTCAGTCAAAATGAGGGAGCCATAAGAATGACAGCATTCAAATGCTCTTCCACAGTTCATTCTGCTCATGGCATCTGCTGCTTATTGAATTGTTTCCTGGTCTAATAACTTTGTGAATTGGCAAACCATGGTTTGGGCAAGCTGTCCAATAAAATTGCATAACAGGTTAATACAATCCCACTTCCATAACATCCTGAAATAACACCAAAAGACACAGATGGAAAAATTTCTTACCCTTTTCTTTGAAAATAAAATAGACTTGGGGGGTTGGAATATACACAGTTCTTATTTGTGATGGAATGTATCTACAAGGAGGAGAGTGATGTGGGAGATCAAGGCTATCAGGAAGGAGGGGTGCATTCCCTGAGTGGGGAGGAGGCAAGAGGCAGCATAGTCCACAGGGGGAGCGTAAGAAGAGAAAGATTCAGGATGACCACTCCCTAGAATCTCACAGGGTATATCCACTAGTTGCTGTGGTATAGATTTAGTTTGGCAAGACTGATGTCAGGCCCAGCCCAAGAACAACGATGAAACAGTCCAGTCTAGTATAGTTCCTTTATTAGCTTACACCTTATAGACAAAATCTTGCCAAACCAAATCTATACAACAACAACTAGTGGATATACCTTGTGAGATTCGAGGGAGTGGCTATCCTGAACCTCTTTCGCTTCCCACATTCCCCCTGAGGACTATGTTGTCTTTTGTCTCCTTTCCCCTCCTGGAATGCTCCCTCTTCTTCCTGATAGCCTTGATCTCCCACATTATTTTCTTATTAAATCCAAGTTTCAAGATACATAGTTTATAATTTAGAACAGTGTTCCTCAACCTTGACAACTTTAAGATGTGTGGACATGCTGGCTGGGGAATTCTGGGAGTTGAAGTCCACACATCTTAAAGATGCCAAGGTTGAGAAACACTTGATTTAGAATATGAAGCTTTTTTAGATTCAGTGACTGGTCCAAAGTCACCCAGGGAGTTTCCGTGGCTGAGGGTGGTCCAGCAGAAGCTCCATAGTCCTAGAATAACCTTAGCCACTACCCAATATTGGCTCTCTTTACATAGCCAGAATGAATCAGTACACTGCATATGCCACCTAGTTAGTAAGATAAAGGCAACTCTGTTGGGATGTAAATTTGTCTCTAGATTAGCAATCTTAGCTTGCATAGAATAGCGTGAGCCTCCTTGAGGTAAAACTGGCTTTGGTTACTCTTGTGGCATACAGGCCAAAAAGGTTACTAAACAGGTGGGTATTGTCCTTACCATTGCAAGGGAATGCTGCATGTGGCATGAATGTGACAGGAAATTTAGTTTGTACTTTGTGTATGTGAAAACCTCAGTTAACTAAAGCTATGACAGGCAGTGAAGGTCAATATTTACAGGCCAATCTAGTCGTGGTCATAGCATATGGAAGATTGCTACTCAGAATGTAAAAGCAGTAAATGGTAAAGAGCATGAATTAACAAACAAAATGAAAAAAAAAGTGTGTTTCTGTAAGGCTAAGAATGGAGAAAGATGTACTAGATCTGAGGTTAATATAAAGTTGGGAAGTTGATGAATATATACATGGAAATGAAAATTTATGATTTATTTGATCATTTACAATGAAATATTGTGAGATTTGTTTATTTCAATTTATATGGCCATCCATCTCATCATCGTGACCCAGGGCAGCTAACAACAGTTTAAAAACGTAACTAAACAATAACAACACTAAATACACAATCAGCAGCCAGGATAAAACTGTAAACAAACATGTAAAATCCAATGCCAATGTGAGTGTGGCATGACTATTATTTGATAGTGCCAAGATTAGATGATTGAAACAAGTGGAAGGAATAGAAAGAAAATAGAGTGACAGTAGAATAATTGCAGGAACAGAAAGTGCAAGTCCTGAATGAAAAATTGCTCAAAAGATAATCTTCCAGTGGAATGAATGGCATATGAATCTAGGGAAAGATAATATGGAAGCTGCTTCAACAGAGTAAAAATAATTATATTATAGAGTGCCACAGAAATGTGTGGAATTATCCTAATTGAAAATACAAAAAAAAAAATGCTTGGTGGACTGATGAAGAGGATCTGGATGAGGAAAAATTCTTTCCTACATTCTTTTATATGTAATGTTCAAAAATTAGGAAATGAAAGATATTTATCATAGAAAAAAATAATTGCAAGGATATAGTTAAGAGATACCCAAGGAATAGTTAATATTAAAAAAGATAATGCAGAGCAATCTTGTTGGAAATTTTAATTTAAAAAATAAATACAAATATTATTGACTTAAGTGAAAAGAGCTTAACTAGCAGTCCATAGCAGAGTGAATGGAATTAAAGATAAAAGTGAAGAACTGATTTGGAATGAAACTGGAGTGGAAAAATCCTGAAAGGAGTATTTCAGAAACTTGTGTGGGAAAACAGGTAGTCCTTTGTTAACTACTGCCCTTTAGTGACTGTATAAGAAGAGCCTGGGATTAAAATATTTAAAGTGCAGAGCAGCTTTATAACAAGCAAGGAATGTGCACATCAGATTTGTTGTTCCTTATCAGACACTGCAAACTCTATGAATGTGATAGAGTTTACTTCACATACGAGGATTTAGAGAAACTGTATAATAAAATGAAAACGGTTGAATAATAGAACATTTTTACTAATATGGAGTTGAAGGTTGGTTGCAATGTATGTAAAAGCAGTATAAAATGAAATTAATGCACATGTGAGAATAAATGCAGTGCTTAGCGAATGGCACAACATTGTTCAAGGATCAGGGGGCTGGCAGCACCTTTTCCAACAAACACATTTTATTAAAAGGCATGAGTTTTGTGAGCTGCAGCTATAACCACATTTGTTCTGACCCATTTGGCAGAGATGCCCAACCGATGGAATTAAACCAAGAATTCAGGAGACTGAATTACCTACCCAATGAGATCAATAGCCAAATCAATAGAGCCAGATCAATTCCCAGGGAGGACCCATTAAAAGACAGACCACAAAAACAGAAGAACTGAACGCCACTGGTTGTCACCTACAACTCACAGCTCAAACCATTCAAATGTATTAATAATAAGCTAAAGCCCAAAGTGGACAGTGACTGCACTTTCTCAGGCACTGGAGGGCAGGTTCATACTTGCATACAGACAAATACACAACCTGAAGCAGTTTCTCACAAGCAGCAACAACAACAAACAACAGGGCTATGATGCTAACATGGGAACCAGACCCTGCAACACACTCAGATGTCTGCCCTGCCCCCATATCTACACCAATAGCACCATCGCAGGCCCCAACAAGTATTCACATAAGATTAAAGGTGCCTTCACACATTCTTCCTCTACTGTGATACATGCCATCATCTGCCAGCAATACCCCTCTGGATTCTACATAGGACAAATTCACCCAAAAGAATTAATAGAGAAAAGTCAAGATTCAAAACAAGGACAAAATAACATCAGAGCATTTCAGTCTTCCAAGACAATCTATTGTAGATCTCAACATGATGGCTATGGAACAACAAAACTTTAACAGCACCATGGAATGAGAGTTGAACTCATCAACATCAAAAGATTTCAGGCTATCTCAAAAGGTCTCAACAAACATGAAGGGCTTTTCACACATTACAATTGTTAATGTTAATCTCACATGTAGCCTGCATGTGCATTACCATCCTGTCTCCCCCTCTTCCTTCTCCCCTTCATGCCAATTTAAATCCTACATCAATCCAACCACCTATATGATGAATCTTAAAATTAATCTGTCAAAGATCAAGTTGTATTTGACAGAAGAGTAGAATGAATGAATGAAAGGTATAAATACTTTTTAAAAAGAGTAAGCAGATTAATTTGTGTACCTTTGTAGAATATTTACTAAAGATGGGGAAGTTAATGGAGAAATGTAAGGTATGTAACATGCTAGTAGAAAGGAAGTGGGTAGTGTGCTGTTTGTTGTTAAAAGTAAATGCTTATCACAGGAAACTAGAATGGCTGGGTATAAAAATACATTATATGGAAGTGAGTTTTGTATATGTCAGGAAAATCATAAAGGTAACTTGAATGGATGCTAAGTTAGTTTGGTGTAGAGGTTAAGGTATCAGGCTAGAAACCAGGAGACCACAAGTTCTAGTCCAGCCTTTGGCATGAAGCCAGCTAGGTAACCTTGGGCCAGTCACACTTTCTCAGCCCTAAGAAGGAGGCAATGGCAAACCACTTCTGAAATCTTGCCAAGAAAACTGCAGGGACTTGTCCAGGCAGCAGGAGTCAAGACTAACTAACTAACTAAAAAGCACCCTCCCCCCCCCAAAAAAAAACTTGATGGAGCACCTGAAAAGCATGTGTGGTAAAAGAATAAAAGTCAGGATCAGGAACAAATAGGTACTGAATGAGTGTGAATTGAATACAAAAAGGAATGACCAGCAAGTAAGGAGGGCTTTGAGGTATTTTGGTCACACAGGGAGAATGAATGAGGACTGAACTGCAAAATAAATATATGAAGGAAGAGTGAATAGGTTGAGAGGAAGGAGAGAAAGAGAAAGGTATCATTAGATGGAACTGATGAGGTCCTCAAATGAGGAAGAGAAATGTTTAAATAGCAAAAGTCAATACAATACAGGTAGTCCCAGTTTAAGAACAAGTTCCATTCCCAGGGACTGTCCTTAAGTCAAGTTTGTATGTAAGCCAGAAATTGTATAATACTGTACAAATAGTATTGTATAATTAACTAGAACCATTGTGTATTTAACTCGAATCATTGTGTATTTAACTCGAATCATTGTGTATTTAACTCGAATTTTGCTACAATAGGCTCCGTTCTTAACAATGGGTTGTCTGTAACCCAGGTGTTCTTAACCCGGGGACTACCTGTATATGAATCAGTGTATGTATGTAGTGGAAACAAAAATGTTTTGCCAGGCTAGAAAGGTATGGAGAGGTGGAATGAATTTTAGGAGCATAAACTAAATGCAGACTTCTTTTTTCCTTTTCTTTTGCTCACAATTTATCACTCCTTGCATTTTGCATAATGTTACTTATTCTAAAAGGGAAGTGCATCAGTGGTATGTATGTGTCACAAAGCAATTTTATTGATTCCCATACAAAATCTCCCAGCATACTTTACAAAAAAGAATCCATGTTCTCAGAAACCAGAAAAATTGTGTTGTGGAGTATATTCCTTGGTAAATGTGCATTGCTTTTCAAAGTTTAAATTACTTGCTGATTAGATTAAAATTCACTTTATTACATATTAGACAAACCATAGCAAAAGTAGCAAGTTGCAACGTTAAATAAGCTAAAAGGAGTAAGTTAAAATAAATCAGTCATAATATAATGAATACCAGCCAGTACAAAATGCATTGCATTCCATCACTTTTTACAGTTAGTGAATCTCCATCACAGTCAGCTACAAGGTCTGTGAGATCTTATTTTCATATTCTTGCTGCTACACAGCATTTGGAGACCCCTTATAGATGACATGAGTTACAACCCTGAGGAGAAAACACAATCTCCAGTGGGTTGTACAAGCAGCTATGAGTCATGAGGAAATCTTTTCTAGGGTTAAACAAGAGGTAACTGACAGGACAAAACAATGAAACAGATATTTCACCTATTTCATCATATCTGAACTACATAAGCAAACTCTGCTTGATTGGCTCTTTTCTAAAACTGCAGGAATTGTTTCTGCAGAAAAACATTCCTTCATGTAGCAAAAAATACCACAGCTAAATAAGAGCATTTGGAAGCCAGTTATTTCTACAAGAGTGTTCCTCCTTGAATCCATTCAATATGGTTGTTTCTTCATTTGTTTTTTATCCTGATTGATAGCTACAACAGCTCAGATGATAAAGCTGTGATAATTTCAATCCCTGCTTTTTTTCAACTGCAGATAACATGTTTTAGAGAAGCAATCTTGTGCCAACTGCAGGCTGATATACTTTAACCTTGTGGCAAAAAAAGTATTATTTTGCTAATTGAAGTAATTTCATATTTAAACATTGAAAAAGACTGGGGTGCCACAGTGAATAGCTTTCATAGATTTGCAGTGCATTCATTTCAAGACCATCCCATTCCCCCAAATATAACACCTTACAGTGTTATGGTCATAAACTGAACATTAGAAAACATATATAGCAAAATCAATAAATTGTTCCACTTTGGAAGGCTTCCAGGGAAGATGGCGGATTGAATACAGCTCTGTTTTTTGATGGAGCCAATGACTACGGCAGTTAGTGGAGCTGGCAATTGGTTCAAATCTTCAGAATCATCTCCAGATGAAGGAGATTGACAGGATCACCCACAGGTATTGTACATCTATACCGATTCAAGATATGCCTGGGGAATAGCTCAAGACTATGATCAACTGTGGAAGAACAGGAGATTACTGACAAGCAGTGGAACAGAGATTAAACATGGCCTGTTAATTCGTGCTATTTTAGATTTCATCCAGAACCTAAAAGCTTTGGCAACAGTCAAGGTCAAAGCACATTCAGGAGTTAAAGGTAATGAGTTGGCTGATGGTGCAGCAAAGCAGGCCGCTCTCAAACCACAGCCAGAACAGAAATTTTTACAATTGTTACCCTGCACTGTACCTATAGACGCAGGTCGGGTGCAGGAACATGCCACTAACCAAGAAAGAGAAATGGAAAAAGTACCAAGCAGCAGATTATGAAGGAGGAGTCTGGAAATTGAAAGGGAAAGTAATCATTCCCAGGATGGCAGTTAAGCACATCAGTCATTACGTGATCAAGGTCATGAAGGAGCAGAAGTGTTAGCTCAGAGGTTTAAGCAACATTGGGCAGGCTAAAGAATTAATGCAGAAGCACAGAAGATAGCTGGCAACTGTGCAGTTTGTCTGGCCCATTCTAAAGGGAGAGAACTGAGCCCACATCCTTCCCGACAGCCTAGAGGGCAGTACCCTTTCCAGATGATACAAATTGACTTTGTTGACATGCCTCCGTGTAAACAGAAGAAGCACCTATTGATTGTAATATGCACCTTCAGTAATTATGTAGAAGCATTTGCTACCAGAAAAGCAGATGCCAGTGCAGTGGCCAAATGTTTGTTAACTGAGCTGGTGCCAAAATGGGGCGTATCAGCAGTCATCCATTCAGACAGAAGGCAATACTTCATGAATCGAGTCATCCAGTTAATGGGTACAGCCCTGGGAACAGAGTTCAAATATTGTTGTGCCTACAGACCACAGGCATCCTCGCTGGTAGAGAGGATGGTGGAACACTGAAAAATCGTTCGGCCAAACTAGTAGAAGCAATTGATTGGGGATGGGTAGATGTACTCCCCATGACACTTTTGGCCATCAGAAGCTCACCTCTAAAGGAACTAAAACTGTCTCCCTATGAAATTGTATATGGGCGACCAATGACTTTGGGCCTTGGGTTGATCCCATTACAGAAGGTGTTCATCCTAACCCATGGTCAGATTACTTATGTGCTATACAATCTTTTCAACAGGAGCAGTGCCAAAACCAAGAGCAAGTCAGACAACATCGTGACCAGAACGGGCTACCTGAAACTGAACCATTTGACCAGTTGCAAGCAGGAGATTGGGTGTTTCGAAAAGTGCATCAGAGGAAAGATTGTCTCTTCCCAAGGTGGAAAGGCCCATACCAAGTGTTGTTAGTAGCTCACAGCAGTGCAAAGCCTGAAGGTCTGACCTCATGGGTTCACTTGTCATCTCAGGCGTGCTCCAGTTCCAGAAGCAAGCACTACCAAGGACTTTATTCCAGGCTCCTGGGAAACAAACAGACAAAAGAAGAAAGAAGAAGGGTGAAGTTTTGACTACGAAACCCCAAAGAGCTCTGAAGATAAGTTTTAATGGACTCTTGTTGTTAGTTTAACATTAACACTCAGGCTCCTGCAGTTATTCAGATTGCTTACTATTCATTCTGTTTCTTTTTCTTTACTTTCTGCCTCACAGCAAAACTATGGCTCTGTTTACTTTTGTGTTTATAATGGTCAATGTGGTTTATCTGCAACTGCCAGGATATAAGATGCAATACCACTAGACTGGTTGCCTACAAACAATTCTTATTTGACTTTAGTCCATTCCATAATTCCTGCTGGTGAAACTTTTTGTGCTTTCAAGGGAACAAATTGGAATTCTGTGCTTAAAACGTATTTTGTAGGAGTACCTGAACTGTTTTTCAATGTGCTCCATACCATTACTACACCACTTCCTATACATAACCCACTTACCCTTGATTACCTAGGGAAAACCCTCCTGTACTCAGTCCACATCCACCTAACACCAATGGACCAATCAAGCATTATACAGGGTAGAAACCAAGAGCAGTTTGCCAGGGACCAACTGTGTGTGAGTGGTTGGTTGTGAAGACAAAAAAAACATGCCTTTCCCTATCAGCTCTTGAAAAATGCTCAGAGGTAATGCAGCTTAACTCTGTAAAAGTTCCCTGCTACTTACCAAAGGGCTGGTATCTACTGTGTGGAAACTATGCCTTTTCATACTTCCCAGCACATTCCTCGGGAGGCCCCCACACAGTTGGGCGTTTAATGTCATTTCATGCATACTTGTTCAAAATTACACTCATCACAAACTCAGGCAAGTATGCAGATATCGTATAGAGGACCCCCCACTTGACAGTACCTGTGATGACCACATAGGGCTGTTGAATACCAGAGATGTTTATGGGCTTGCTATATCCCTAATTGGAACCCAGGTCTAGCAACCCGTGCTTATCTAGATCTCAAAAAAATTGCCTTGTTTAGTTATAAAAAACATAAACAAGTCTTCAAATGCTATAGCTCTCCTAAATGAAGAGCAGAAACAGTTAAGGACAGTAATCTTACAACACAGATTGGCCATTGACTTTGGGCTATTCAAAATGACCCATGGGTGCAAGGAATTTCCAGGTATGTGTTGCTCTAACCTGACCAACAATTCTTTATGTGTAAAAGCCACTGTAAGATTTGAGGATCTAGCAAAACATATCACTGAAGAAGCCCCCAGTAATCTATGGAATTGGCTTACCTCTTGGGTTGCCTAGAACTGGGTGGTTGAGAAATTTAGCTTTAGGAGACTTAGCTCTTCTGGCCATTATAATCCTATTACTGTGTACTGGACAATGTTTAATTGGTGTTTTTAACAACTTTTTAACAATTGGATGTAAGGCTCAATCCAGTTCTCTAATCTGACCTGGAATTTGACCTTCTGAAGGTCAAAAGGGGGGAGAACTATGAGTCCATTGATTTACCAGTGCAGGGAAGTGCCTGAGAAGATTTAAAGTCTTCATTATCATTATCATCATTTAACTTATTCATATTGTCTGATCTAGAATCCTCCTCTTCTCTCTCACACCTCCTCTTCAAAAATCACTACATTGAACCCTCAGACATGACTGAATAAACCTGTACAAAATTTATTTAAAATAACGAAATAAAATAACCACAGGGAAACCGCAGGGAAAAGATGCAGGAGGGGGACACTGACGTCACAGAACAAGTTGGATGAGTCCATTAATTTCTTTAAAAATGCACTTCTCTCTCCCCTTCCTTCAATATATTCCTCCCTTCCTGCAGTATAATGTTCACCTGTTATCAATGTTCTCCCCTATCTTGTGTCAAAAATTAAGAATGGATTCAACCAAATAAACACAGTCCTACAGCGCACTATCAGAGAGCTCAGAAAGAGTTGTAACTAGATTTTTGTTCAGTCTCTGCTCATCACTATGAGACCACATTGCCCAAATTTGAAATAATTTTTTAAATAAATCATGATCTCCCAGGGAATCCCTAGTGACCTCTCATGGAACCCTAGGGTTCCACGGAATCCTGGTTGAGAAACCCTGGTTAAGAGGCTAGATGGATTTGAAATAGCATTCTTAAGAATGATTTTAAATGTTTAAGGAAATACAGTAAGTGAGTTTGGATTTCCTGGGAAAGTTTTACTTCTCAAAATAAACACCAGATAAGACTGAACTTTGAAGGTTAACCAGAGGGAACCAGAGAGCAATTAAAAGAAAAGATACCTTTTAACACAATGGAGGAATATCCTTCTTTCAAAGAAGAATTGTTAGCTATTTGGAATCAGTGTGACCAGGAACTATTTTTAAAATTGGAAGTAACAGAAGTTGAAGAAGAGGAAAAGATTTTACTGGATAAAACAGAAGTTGAGGATAACTTGAATAAAGACTTTAAAATGGACTTTAAAGAAATGCCAGATTATAAGAAGACATGGAAGATATGGAAAAAGATGCTGTGGATCTGAAGATAGACTCAAGGTTGCTTGATTATGAGAATGATATGGAGAAAGAAGTTCTAATGGACCAAAAGAGTGACTTTGAGAGTTATTCTATTTTCAACTTACAGAAGGGCAACACTAAATCTCTGACACCTTTTCTGAAAATAGACAGGGAAAGAATTATAAGAGATTACTATTTGGGGTCTTATTTGGAGAAGAGACTGAAGATGGAGCCTTCCAAAAAGAAGAGAAAGGAATTCAAAGTGGATTTATCAAATCAGGATTAAACTGTCTATATTTTGATTTTGGATTGTTAATATTGATTTTTTTTTCTCTGATCAGGACTGTAAGACAATGATTTATACTGGTAAAAGTGATTTATTTGGTTTAGTTTAAAATGCATATGTTATTATTATTGGTCTTTTGTATGCTTAGGGGCAGAGATCTTTTAGGTTTAAATTTAGGAGTTAAAATGCAAAATAGAGCTATTTGTTCAAGCTTAAAATATATTGTTTATCATCACTGGCACTCTTAATGCTTTTGCTGATTAGACTGATTGTTGAATATTTTTCATAATTTGGTTATTGTTTAGGGATGAGAAAGAGGATGAAGAGTGCTTTTTTGGGGAATATTAAAGAAGGTCTTAAGTAACCATTAATGCATATACTTGTTTGGAGGGAGGGAGAAGTAATCTTTTATATTTCTTTCTTTCTCTTTTCTCTTTCTTTTTTTCTTTTTGTTTGTAGGTCTTTTAGTTTTGTATTAGTTTTTATATATATATACACACTTCAATAAAAATATTATAAAATAAATAAATAAATAAATAAATAAATAAATAAATAAATAAATTGTTCCACTTTGGTAAAATAAAATTTTATTAGGGCTCCCAGTACTTTCTGAGCCTTTAGTCTATTCTATTATTCTGTTATTCTTGTCTATTATTATTAATGATATAATTCTATTATTATTCCATGAAAGACTGTTGATAAATAAGATGAATAGCTACCTATTGCACCTGATTTTTTCAGTCTTAGTTTGGCCTAATTTCCATTTATATTTATATTCTACTTTTAGGAGACTAGTATTTTGGTCTTTGGATAATGGAAGACATGGTTCTGTACAATGTACTAGCTAGAAGAGTGTGAAAGAGTATCAGTGTCAACCAGTCCGAGAACACATTTAGCTTTCTATTATCTCTGGCCAATGAGAAACATTTATTTGGGTTAATTTCTAAACCAAGTCATAAATATCAAGGATGAAAAGAAAAAAAAACAAAAATGCATTCCTGCTTCATGTGATGCAACCACACGGGTAGACTCTTAGCCCTAATCTGGATTCTGTTATGGATCTTCCTAATAATCAATAACAAACTATTTTTTATTAACAGAATTCAAGCAGGTGGGAGTTTAATAAAAGCTAATATTTTTAATAATAATGTTTATTAAAGATTACAATTAGAAAACATAAAAACTAATACAAACTTCAAAAAATATAAGAAAAAAAAGAAAAAATATGTAAAAAATATGTAAAAAAGAAAAAATATAAAGAAGTAACTTCCCCCTTCATCACAAGTATAAAAATTTTAGTGACTTATCAACATCTCTTAAAATACAACAAATATTCTCTTCATCCCATATCTCAACTATAAGCAAAATCCAAAAGCTTCATTATTCATTCCTTATCAGCAAAAGTCCATTAAGGGTTACCAGAAATAACTACATATCTATTTTAATCTTAATCAAATAAGCCAAATCTATATTCCTTCCCTGTACTTTTAACAATCTTGGTTTTTAATCCCTTCAAATAATGTCCTAGAACTTGATTTCTTTTCTTTTCTTTTTTTTTTTGGTCCTTTCTCAGAGAATCCTTCAAGACTTTAACAGATCTCTTTTGTACATCCAATAAGAAAAGGTTATCCAAATCATTCTTCTGGTTTAATACTTGTATGTCCCCTTTAAATATTAAGACATCAACCAGTTTCATTTGTATGTCCAATATATCGTTCCATATCGTTCTTATAACTTGTCACATTTAAATCCACATTCAAATTAATTTTAAACTTATACGATATAGCTTGTTCTTCTGTGACATCATTAACACACCATCTAGCTATGGTATCAGACATTCTTAAAATTAATTTCTGAGTCCATTGTTCAAAAATATCCTTAAAATATCCACTGTTAAAGTATTTTGCTCCATTCTTTGTTAACAAGTCGAATTTAAATATTCTTCTCCTTTAATTGTAATCTTTCTTTTATTTTCATTCTCTCTAGTGTCCAACTTTCAAAGTCCCATCCTATCATTTTTTTTTCCCAAAGAACCCAAACATCCATAGTTTCCCATGGGAAGGATTTTTACAATTAATTTTAAATTTTTATTCCAATTCCATCTGGACTCCTAATCCATTTTTTAACTTTCCAAAATCAACACTCTAAAATCCCTTTTACTGTTTATTCCAAAAAGTAATATTTTTCCAAGTCCTTAAAATCGTATTTAAAACTTCTTTCTTTAAGGAGAAGGAGACTCACCCAGTGAATGCAATAAAAACTTGCTGTTCCAAAGGGTCTTAATATTTCCAAGGTAATAAAAAATAATTCCAAAGGTAATTAAGAAATGAGGCTCAGTTCAGCTTTTTGTCCATAAAAAGGCTGTGTTACGACTGTGAGCTTAGATGGTATCCCTTGACTCCCAGCTGCTTGACTCATAACCCGACTGCAAAACCTCAGTTCCTGCAGTCTACTCACAAGGAGCAGCTGTCCGGAGTGCGTGTGGGCTATCTCACGATCTCTCCTTTCTCCAGAGAGATTTCACTGGCCAGGATCCAGCTTCCAGCCACCAATCTTCACTGTAAATGCTGTCCTGCTTCAGCAGGGACATCTAGCTCACCAGGGTGCTCACTGGAAGTCCAATAAAAACTAATACGAACATATTTCAATAGACCATTTTTAGAATGTTTTCTAATATAAAACACTGGTCCATACTATTATGTCCTTCTCTAAAACCAGCATATCCCTCAAAGTTTGATTCATTTGAATCCAGTCTAACATAGTAAACAAGATATGGAAAGCATGCAGAGCAGAGTTTTTGCAATTCTTTTGAACCTGTTAATAAAGTCGCCCTCTGGATCATGTGATCAGGAGGGAGAAGTCTTAGAATGGAGGAGTTGGTAGCATCCTGAGCCACTGTCCAACTCTGTCTCCCATTGGGATGCATGGATTTCTTCTTGGATTTTTTTTCCCACAGCCCCTGGATGGATTTGGCCCATTTCAAACAATCTTCCTTTTGCCAACATCTTCACCCATACCAAATTTGGTCCCATTGTGTTCAGTTACCAGAGAGTTAACCTGCTGGTGGACAAACAAAGCCCTTTTATGTAATTATCTTCCAACAGTCAGTCAGTCAGTTAGTTAGTTTGGAAAACATTAAAAGGCATCAATTTTGAAAGTAAGATCTAAAAATTGAGGAGGCTGATAATTCTAATAGGGTTGATGAAGATGGAGATGAAAGAGAAAGGAAATCTAACTTAATATACTTTACACCAACATCATTCACTGTACCTCTCCATATATTTCTGTCCTTTGAAATCATCCTCACTTCAATCACATCCATACAATAATTCCAGTACCGATTCTGCTCTTTAAGCTGCTCATCAAAATATAAAAATAAAACGGATAATTTAAAAAATGAGTTATACAGTAATGGCATATATAGTGATTTTATCTCATAAAACCCCTAACAGACAATTTAACAATACTTGGCAATACTTCATTGGGTTGTTCCTAACAGAAACTTTGCTTCTTTGATGTTCTAGAGTTCAGATAAAAAACAATAGCAATTTGGTACAACTGTATTTTTAGTAAAAGAGGATGTTATGAAAAGCCTAAGGTCAGCAGTTATTTGGAACTCTAACTTGGATTTCATGCAGTTCTCACTCCAAAGTTTCTCCAGATAAATTAAGGTATTTTTTCTATAACTTGGGATGATAAAACAGAAATGTCAAGATAACCCTGATAGAAAACCAATCACAAAATACAATGAATTATATCACTCATTGCAATTCATGACTCACCCAGGGAAACTACAAGCGGTAGAGCTTACTTAAAGAACTTCTGATTTCTAGCTACTTCCATATTACATTCTTGTTTTTGGTTTTTATTTGCTTTTATGTTATTATGCCAGAGTCATTTGGAGTCAAGCAGTGCCTAAATGGAATTAATTAAATAAAATCAATAAAATAAAATAAAATATAGTATAGGTATAAAGAGTGAGTGACCAGCCCATTGCCACCATGCTGGACTCCCTGCCTAAGGAAGAACTAGAACCTGTGTGTCCTACTCCTAGTCCAGCCTCTTAACCACTACACCACACTGGCTCTTATGCATGTTTCCCTTGAAATTTTATTCATTTTGATCATATTATTATGAAATACATTT
The DNA here is from genome assembly GCF_059951505.1 of Python bivittatus. Lineage (NCBI taxonomy): Eukaryota > Metazoa > Chordata > Lepidosauria > Squamata > Pythonidae > Python > Python bivittatus. The sequence continues at coordinate 54,952,006 of NW_028277098.1, read as the reverse complement.
CATAATATAAATATTATTATATTATTATGAAATAATAATAGCCCAGTTCTGAAAGTTGCAACTTTTGTGGATTGAGATGAATGGAATAAAATTTAAGTGAAAGGAATTACATAAATGTGTATACAGTACTTGTGAGAGAAAGAGGAAGAAGATAAAAAAAGGTGATGAGAATAAGCAGGATTGTTTCTGGAATCAGGTGAGAAAAATATGTCTTATATAACCATGATAAATAAAGTAATGACACAAATGGATCCTTGTCAGTCCTGTACAGTGAAATCATTAAAGGACATCACCATGTTAAAGTGCTATCTAGCAGTCCTTGACAGAAAAGTATGGCAAAAAATTGGCTAACCCCACTACTGAGCCCTATTCTGTCCCCACTTTAAACCCCACTTTAATACAAGCCAAATTAAGCAGAGCAATCCATGGATTCTCCTGCCTCTGTTTCCCTCCCCATCAAGCACAGCCTGCCAAGAGGTGCATCAGAAAAGTCAAGATGGCAGCCTGCAGACACCCCTGAACACCAATAACCCTTTCTAACATGAAGTGGCATGGGTTTGGATGACTGGGATAGCCACAGATGGATGCTTTAAGATGCTTCAGCTCTGGGCTGGGGATGTGACGAAGCAATACCACATATGGTTGTCTGGGCATGTTCATGCCTAATTCAGGAGCAGTTGAAGATGTGCCCAAAGAAATTTGTGATCTTCTTCCTTAAACAGAAAGTACAAGAGACATACTAGTGAGTTGAATGCGTAGTTTAGTTTGTTTATAGGTTTAGAGCAGTGTTTTCTCAACCTTGCTAACTTTAAGATGTGCGGACTTCAAGTCCGAGTTGAAGTTCACACATCTTAAAAGTTGCTGAGGTTGAGAAATACTAGCTTAGACAACTAGAAAAGGAATGTATAACAATGACTAGTATTCTTTCTAACGTCTAAAAACAAAAGCAAAAATCTAAACGATGTGTTAGATTTTAAGAACTTGGGTAACTCGGGGACCATGTTCATGAGAAAGACAAAAACCTGCACAGAGTGTAGTTTCATGGGTGCATGAAGAAATTCAAAGTTTAATTTTTCGACATTGCAACAGTCCTTAAATCATAACTATGCCAAAAAATCGGGAAAGCGCGCCATCGCAAAACCCTTGGGCACTTCCAATTCGCACTTCAAGGCCCTTCCTTCTCTTGAAAGGGAAAATAAGAACTTGTTGCGTTAAACTGAGCTTACTCAGAGGAAAGTGGGTGCAGGCTCGAAGGGTTAACCTTCCACATCCCTGCCTTCTGAATTTCGCTTCCCTCTTTCTCACTCAGCGGCGTCGCCTTGCTCCTCCTTCAGTCCGGGAGGGGAGGGAAGTGGGTTTAAACGCAAGTTATGATTACATAGACGAAGGCCTACAAAACCCGAGATGCACTGCGCGCCGCACAGTTAGGTGCTGCCTGCCCGCCTTAGTTTTGCTGCTTTGCTGCCGCCCGGACGGTCTTCGCGCGAGTAATGGAGGGCAGGGAGTGAAAATTGGGAGTGGACTCGGCTGGCTTGTGACAGAAGCTCCCAGGTATGCAGCGGCTCTCCGAGCCCTTTCGGAGTCCTGTGTCGCTGGCACCGAAAAGTCGTTTGCCCTCGTCTTTCTTTCTTCCTCTTGCTGTCAGATTGCTTTGAAAGCTGCGCCGAAGCTGGGACGCTTCTTGCTCCCGCCCCCTGGCTGGTCGTCCTCCCCCCCCACGAATAGGTTGAAATAGGAGATTGAGACCTGTTAAGATAGAGTGCTCGGCAACCTTTTCTTTCCGCTTTAATATCGGTCCGGACTCAAGTCGGAAGACGCGCTGAGCTCTGTTTAAAGCGTCTCTTGGGCGAAATACAGCGCGGAAAGGTTAGCGGGCTAGTATCGTCACGCCCTGAACGTGAGATGGGAAGAGAGGTATAAGGTGAACTCGCTTTGGCCGAACTTGTTTTAATCGTTTAATCTTAGCGACTGAGCATTCTTTTCCAAATGAAAGGAGGAGACGCGCGTGTCCCTTTCTGTTAATTGTTTTGTTAATGTCTTCTGTTCTTTGGAAATGTTCAGTGACTCGGGTCTGGGGGGATGAACCTCCCTGCTCTGCATTGTTTCCAGCCCTCTTCTCAAACCTGCTCAGAGTGGATGTTAAGGATTCCTATGCAATGCAGAACATGAGGAAAAAACTTGGATTTTTGCCTCCAGAGTTCCAAAAGGTTATTTGCTCTAGGTCAGGGTTTCTCAACCTTGACAACCTTAAGATGTGTGGGCTTCAACTCCCAGAATTCCCCAGCCAGCGGCTGGGGAATTCTGGGAGTTGAAGTCCTCACATCTTAACGTTGTCAAGGTTGAGAAACACTGCTCTAGGTTATGGTACCCAGAGAGGGTGCCATCATGGTGTGGAAGACAGAGGTCCAACCAGGTCTGGGCTGCAAATAGCAAAATGATCACAGCAAAGCAAAGCTGTTGCCTCATCCTCATTCTGTCGCACACACGTTTATTAAACACTGTAAAGGGGCAAACTCCTATCTGCCTTGGTAGGCTTATAGAGTGCATTTTTATAACCGTGGCCTCCGTTCAAGTCATGGAAAACAGGCTAAACATCTTAATCAAGGATGGAAAAATTAATGGCTTTCTAAATGTTGAACTATAAACCCCAGCCAGAATGGCCAACAGTTTGACATGCTGGAAGTTGTGAAGATGTATAGTCCTGTTCTTGAATTGTAGTTTGAGGACTTCATTTTGCAGTCTGTTTTTAAAGACTTGCTTCAGAATGGCCACTTTAAGATCAATGGCAAAATTGTCTTGGCTGGCTAAAATATTTCCCCCAGTGATTTTGGAATGTTGCCACTTCTGATATTTGATTTCTGACAATTGATGAGATATATAACATTTGAGGATGAACAGATTGGGAATTCATAAAATTGGGTGACAATATTAAATGCCGTGAAAACTTGTGCTATAATTTTTTTAATTTTTAGGGGTATATAAGACTCTTAATTGTTTTTACTATAATGTGCTTTGAAACTTGATTTAGGATGAGAGGGTTTCCCCCCCCCCCAAAAAAGCTTCTTTCATATTTGCCACTGTGGTTCAATAATAGAACTGTCTCTGCCCGATATTGTGAGACAGAATAACAGTAAATTCCTGTATTTTATGAATGTATTATTGCTATATACTTCTTCATTGTGTCTGAAGAATTTGAGCCCAAGTCTGTTTTTTTTCAAATTGGCAGCCATAGATTTGAATCCTTGGATTCTTGAATTTTGCTGGCATACTGAATGTTGCCTCTTCATAGCTTCTTGTTTCAAGTTATCATTGTATGTACAGATTGGAGGGAAGGAAGATTCGTCAGTGCTGTCTCATGCTGTTTTTTTTTTTAATGGAGAACAAGTTTAAGAAAAGCTAATATTGAATCTGCAAACTCAATGGTTCTCAAAGAATGTCTCTCTCACTTTCAGACAAAACAATTACTATAAAAAAACCTGTAATTTTATAGTAGACATTTTGCTATTTCTTAATTCACTTTATGTTCCATTTATTTTGTATGATTTGCGCTGTTGTGCTAATTTCCTGTAAGCCATGTAGGAAATTGCACAAATAGCCTATATAGCTGGCATACCACAGCCCTCTATGTGTGAAAATGGGGTATGCTAGATAGCTACAGTAGCCTTCTAGCACGTGCACACGTTGTAGAATGTGACTGATTGTTTTGTGGTTTCCTATTCAATATTCACCAAATCTGTGAAATGGTATTTTAGCAACATCATAGACCTTCAATGATACACACTGACATCACTGTGCAGTAATTGCAGCCTTGTTGCCATATAATGAAGAGATCACAATAATAAAGTTTATTCAGGTGGCAAAGGCCAGCTCCATAAAATGTATAATTCTTTTAAGGTCATGGGATAAGGAGCAATGTCAAAGTTAAATTATAAGTCTTTGTTGGAAAGAGGCTTTTGTGTAATTGAGACAAGACAGAGTCAGACAGATTTGTTCATTATTTGTATAGGAAATTGTCAAATTATGATATTTTAATGTGAGAGTCATTTCAGATGTTTTTAGTACTGTACACTGCACTAAGCCATAAACAAGCACATCCCATTACAGGTTGTGCAGTATATGAACCCAACCCAAGGTTGAGAACATTTGTCACCCAGACCGATCTGCATGCCAACTTAACAATATTTGTGTGCTTTCTAAGAAAATTAGAATAAGTGGCTGGCTGTCTCACTACCAATTAATGAGAGACAGGCCATCAATTCTGCAAACACTGGAAGGGACATTATAGGAAATTTAAGGTAGAGTTCAACAATTTCTGACATGAAACAGCTGGGAAGCAAAATGCCAGTAAAAAAACAAGTCTAGTAGCAGGAAACAGATGATGGCCAAAATTGCATAACTATCACAAATCATGCAAAAATGAAGATATGCACATATTTAACATGTAGTTGCTATTTCCTGTTGAAACTCATATAACATTTACTACCACCATTTTGTATGGCTCTGGCAATGAACTCAAAAATGCTAACTCAAAAAGTCAGAAAAATATGCCATTGAGCTGGGGGGGTGACTGTCTTTTCAATTTCAGCCATTGGCCATGTTGTCTGGGGATTATGGTAATTGACATCTACCATATCTAAGGGGCACCAGGTAAAGGAAGGCTGACTTTGATCTCCTTCACCTTGATAGTTGTACCATAGTTGGGCATTTCCTTTCTTTGGGCCTACTAAATGATCATAATAGTGTACAAGCTTTCAAATTCTCTTCCATAATAATTGGTCCTGGAGAACTTGGAAGCTTGCATATTTTGGTTGATGTTAAAGAATGTATTGCTCAGCTATGGATTTCAAAAGCTTTTTAGTATTCATGAAAATTGCTTGACAGCTTTTCATTAATTAAAGAGACAGAAATATTCAAGTAATGGGAAAGGTTTATCATTGAAGAGAAATACACTTGTTATATTACTTCAAATGCAAAGAATTTAATTTCTGTTCAATGCTGTATGATCTGCTAAGCTGCAGGTCTTCATGGTACCTCTCCTTCTTTTCAAGAATTTCCCAAAGGCTTAGATGAGAGATGCTTCCTCTGTCCCTGTACACCAAACCTCAGACTCCTGGCTGAATCAGTGCCACCAGCTGCCCCACCCTCCTCCTTCCTTGCTTGAAAGTCCCAATACCAGAGTTCTTAGTTACAATTCCCGTTCTTCTGGCAGAGGGAATAAGGTCAACCTAAGTCCCAGCTTGCCTAAAAAGTAGAAGCAGGACTTCTCATCATGTTGATTCTTGAATGGAATTCACCTGTACATTGTCTTGTGTCCACAGCAATGGAGAAGGATTCTCAAGTGCAGCTTCGTATCTTTGACCTCAATTGCTGGTGAGTTTATCTTTTTGCATTTTTTTGAGGCAGCTTTGATCTGAACAGCTTTTTCCATTGTGACTTATTTCTAAGATATTATCAAGAGTTCTGAATTCTACTCCTTGCTTTGAAAACTGAGGTATTTTTTTCCTTCCTTTGGGTTTAAGGTTTTTATCCCAAAGCAGGCTATGAGGTGCTCTGTCTTTGTGATTTGGAATTTTAGTGTGTGGTGGTGGTGCTAAATATTCCTTGGATGCTGTTGGTTTCTCTTTTCTCTTTTCTTCCTGTCCTGTTCTCTGGATCACTGAGAGTTTTATTTGTATGGACAGCTTTGCCAAAATGATGGAGGTGTGGGTTCAAATGTAGCTGCAGTAATGCATATCTGAAAAGATCTTCAAACCCAACTTTCCTGATATTTTGGGAAAGAACTATTGATTGCTCCTGCAATTGTGATAGTTCAACTTCATTTCTCCTTTAGGCAGCTAAACTACTTTAAACAATATAGTTCTCTTGAGTTTTTCATAGTTTTACTCATCTTTACACATTAACCAGCATATCTTCTATTAGCTGACATCATTTCTGTGCTAGGTGCAGAAATCACTTTCTTGGAGAGTGATTATTACAGATAAAGAAAGTGAAAAAGATGAGATGGGTCAGCTGATGCATGTTGTGTTAGTAGGTGCAGCTTCTGAATCCCATTTCTATTCTATACGAAACAAAAAATAATATTCAGAGTTTTATTCAGAGTCTTAATGCATTTCCCCCTCTTTTGGGGAAAGTTCAAATTCCAGTGCTGATCTAAGCCTAGCTTGCAAATATAGCTGAATGGTAAAATTTGATTGCTTATTATGGGGTTAGGGCAGGACTCTATTTTTGTTCCTGTTTCCTGCAATACATAGGGAAGTACAAGTATATATATATATAGAGGGGGGGGGCAGACTAGATAGCGTAGTGGTTAGAGCACCACCTTTGACGCAGGAGAGCAGGGTTCAAATCCTGGCTGGTACCTACCTTACCAGTAGGGGTCCTTGGGCAAAGACCCCCTAACGCTTCACCTGCCTATGTCAAAGATGAGAGTGACACAAACTAAGAGAGTCATGCCGGCTCAGACGTCGCCTGGATTAACAAGGTCTGCATCAGATGTTGGGGAAGTAGGACAATCTGATGATAAATGGGCTACTGGAACAAACCATACATGGACGAGACAAGAGAACTTGGAATTGATGGAATGCTACTACAACAGTAGACCTAATGAGAGGGGATATATGAAACGTATGAGGGAACTATGGATGGACAGTAGACCTACATCCACACTAATTGAGAAACTACTAGTTACTCAGCTCTTCAACATAGTGAAGAGGAAGCTGCTCTCACAACTTGAGATAGACCAACTCCACATTACAACCCAGACTCAAGCAGACTTGGAAGAACAACCAGATGTGCAGCCAACATCTGAAGCTGGAATGTCACTTCCAGTGACAAGGAAGGACAGTGCTGATCATGAAAGACCCTCACAAGGAAACAGCACCATCCAACTATAGGCCAATAACCTGCCTCCCCACAACTTGGAAAGTCCTATCAGGCATGCTAGCCACCAAGCTACAAGACCATATGGGCCAATACATGAGCACAGCTCAGCAGGGCATTGGGAACAACACCAGAGGCTCAAAACACCAGTTGCTCACAGATAGAGCAGTTGCCTGAGACTCAAGGTCTAGGCAGACCAATCTGAGCACAGCCTGGATTGACTACAGGAAAGCCTATGACTCAATGCCACAGACATGGATTTGTGAATGCCTGGCACTATACAAAGTCAACAGGACACTAAGGACTTTCCTCAAGAACTCAGTGGGACTGTGGAAGACAACACTGGAAGTCAACTCAAGACAGCTCGCACAAGTGGCCATCAAGTGCGGCATATACCAAGGTGATGTACTGTCCCTGCTGCTGTTCTGCATAGGCTTAAGCCCCCTCAGCCAGATAACCACAAGAACAGGGTACGGGTGCAAGTTCAAGAGAGGAATCACCATCAGCCACCTCCTGTACATGGATGACATCAAGCTGTATGCTAAGAGTGAATGAGACATTGACTCACTGATCCACCTGACATAGATCTACAGTGAGGACATTGGGATGTCATTCAGACTGGAGAACTGTGGCAGGATGATAGTAAAGAGAAAGACCGATGGGGTGGAACTACCAGTGGGCCACATACCAGACATAGAGACCAGCTACAAGTACCTTGGTATCTGTCAGGTTCAGCCCGAGAACCACAACGAGGCAATCTACTACAGTACAGTTCCATTATTAGCTTGCACCTAATAGACAGAATCTCACCAGAGTAAACCTATGCTAAACAACTAGTGGATATAACCCCATGAGACCCTAGGGAGGGGCTAGCCTCCTCCTCTTGCTGCAGACTGAGGAGGCGCTTGCTCTGGAATGTTCCCCCTCCCTCCTGATAACCTTGATCCACCATTCCAGTATCTTCCCCACTCAGGCCTTCCATTACAGTATCTCACGGTCACATGGGAACCACGATGAAGAGGTAAGGAAGACAGCAACATCCAAGTACCACCAAAAGATAAGACAGGTCCTGAAGAGCCAGCTCAATGGGAAGAACAAAATCCACGCTGTCAACACGTACGCCCTGCCAGTCATCAGATACCCTGCTGGTATAGTGAGCTGGCCAAAGGAGGATATGGAGGCTGCTGATGTGAAGACCCAGAAGCTCTTCACAATGTATGGAGGTTTCCACCCCAAGTCCAACACCCAGCAATTGTACACCAGGTGCAAAGAGGGTGGGCGGGGTCTGATGAGTGTCAAAGCCACTGTCCTGGATGAAACCCAGAGCATCTAGGAGTACATCAGTAAAATGGCACCCAACGATGAGCTGCTGAGAGAATGCCTAAGACAGCAGCAGACATGGGAGGAAGTTCAAGTGGAGGAAGTACCATGGCAAGACAAGCCCCTGCATGGGATGTACCATCAACAGATAGCTGAGGTGGCTGACATTGGGAGATCCTATCAGTGGCTGGAAAGGGCTGGACTAAAAGACAGCACTGAGGGACTAATCATAGCAGTACAAGAACAGGCATTAAGCACCAGCTCCATAGAAGCAGGTGTCTGCCACACTAGACAGGACCCAAGGTGCAGGTTGTGCAAAGAGGCCTCAGAGACAGTCCAACACATAGTGGCAGGATGTAAGATACAGGCAGGAACAGCATATAGTGAATGGCACAACCAAATAGCTGGCACTGTGTACAGGAACATCTGCACAGTGTATGGGCTAGACCCTCCCAAGTCCAGATGGGAGATTCCACAGAAGATCGTGGAGAATAACAGGGCTAAGATCCTGTGGGACTTCCTGATCCAGGCAGACAGACAAATACTGGCCAACCAACCAGACATTGTGGTTGTAGACCAGGACCAGAAGACAGCAGTGGTGATAGATGTATCAGTGCCAAGTGACAGCAACATCAGGAAGAAAGAGTATGAGAAGCTGGAGAAGTACCAGCGCCTGAAGGAAGAACTAGAGAGGATGTGGAAAGTAAAGGCCAAAGTGGTCCCAGTGGTGGTAGGAGCACTCGGTGCTGTGACTCCTAAGCTGAGAGAATGCCTCCAGCAGATCCCAGGAACAACATCAGAGTTTTCTGTCCAGAAGAGTGCAGTGCTAGGAACAGCTAAGATACTGTGCAGAACCCTCAAACTCCCAGGTCTCTGGTAGAGGACCTGAGACTGAGGAAGACAGATACCAGCCATAGGAGTGAGAGGGGATTTTTTAATATATATATATTAAATGGTTTAATATATATATATATATGGTTGTGTATCACAGAGAACAATACTTATTCCAATCAATTCTTTTCAGTGCTAGTTCTCTGACTTCTAAAATATTTTTTCATAAAACACTATTTTATAAAAAGTGACCAGTTTCCTAGCTGTACGTTAAAAATACAATCCCAGGATTCTTGATCCTCATTCTGCTTCAGGTATAGGCCAGGCCTGTGTTGTTCCATTTCATCCTATGGTCTATTTGCTGGCTTTCTGATATTTAGGAAGTGTTATTTCAATATTATGCATTTAAAAGTGTAGCATTTGGAGGGAAGAGTGTGCTTTTAGAAAATGTATGGGCATCAGCAAATCTTTAGAGCGTACAGCACACCTGTAGATTGTGGCGGTAAAAGGAACCCCCCCACACACACATGTGAGCTGTAAAGTGACATTGTAAGAAAACATTTACGGCAAGCTGAATTGACCCTGAGTGGCGAGGGGGGAAAGAGTCAGTCAGGAACCTGTGGCCCAGTAAACCGAATTGTTTTTATATGTATGTATGTATGTATGTATGTATGTATGTATGTATGTATATATATGATTTTTATTGAAACTTTTAAAAAAGAAGATTAAAACTAATACAAACTAATATATTTTTTCTTTTCTTGCACTTTTTACTTTTTTTCTTCATTACTTTATATTAGTTTGTATTCATTTTTTTAAAAACCAAATTGTTCATATTCACTGACCATCTCTTAAAGATAGTAGCTAGCTAACATGCTGACCTAGAAGGAACGGATAAATAATACTAAGGTCACACGGATGGGTTTATCAAAACATTCCAACATCATGCTGTAATTTCCACTGTGTTGGGTTTTTTTTCTTTATCTTGTCTTTGTAACATAGTAGGCCAAGGGTATATAAGCTATGGTTCTGCCTTTGCTTGTGGCTGCTTAGCAAAGTATCAAGGCTTTGCTGAGAGCCCAGTATATACTGTATGCATGCTAATATAATTATATTGCATTAATCCCTTGAACTTGAATTTAGGAAGACTGTGCATTTCACAAAACTGCTCCCGGTTTTTGGTATGTCTGTGTGTATTTGTAATTCTGAGAAGCCACACAAAGGAATTAGGTGTCATTCTATATTGTCAGCCTAATTGAGTGTTCATATTTTTGGTTTGGCCACTCAGGTTTTTACTGATCTATTTCTAGGAGCTATCCTTTTTTCTCTGAAATGCCCCAAATCATCCCCGTTTTGATGGTTTGGCTTAATCCTCAAGTAAGGCCAACTGGGCTGTGTTTGCACAGTGTTTCTAGCCATTTTAATATGCCTTAACAGGACCTGATCTTAAGTATATGTGTGTACATCGGTGACACTGGTGGTGTGTATATATATATATATGTTTATATTTAAAGGGATTGCAACTGATAATGGGCTCTAACTTTATCTGCTTTACTATGGTCCAAGCGAAAATTGCTCTGTCTGAAGGTTGAGGTGTTAGGATTGAATTGAGAAGGCTTTGGGCCACCTACTAGTCTCAGTTCAATTTATCTCACTAGGATGGTAGGGATAAAATTAGGGGATACCCTCATAGACACTCACAAAAATGTTCTGATAACAAATGCAAAAATCAATAAATGAAGAATACTGTATTTGGTGCCAAGATTGACCCTCAATATGGTGCTTCTTTCTTTGCTATCTGTAAAGAATGAAGGACTTACAATATGCCATGTCATGGTAAAAATCACTTAAGCCAACAAACTGGGGAGGATCCACACATCAGTGGTCTTAGTCCAAAGCTAGCAGGTTATAGTGAGTCACTTGTCTGTTGTACCCAGAAGGGCTAAGAGCAAGAGCCACGAGGTTACATAGATCTTATTTAGTAAGCTGACTAAAAATAGTTTGAGCATGTGCCCATACTAGTGGAAGATCCCAAATAAATAAATAATTGCTTTACCACTGATAGGGAGACAAGATTACCATAAGCACACCAATCCTTGGGTGTGGATACATTACAGACACATTCCTAGAAATGCAATAGAACAGCTTTGATATGTAAGTTCAGTCAAGGCCCTAACAGTTATTCTAACAAGCTGACCCTGCGTTTACAGCAGGAAGGGATAAGGAACTTTGGCAGCACACGTCCCTGAGTTCTGTGTCCCCTCAAGGCATGAACTCCGTGACCAGGTAGTCAGTGACACACAGATTGGCAGGGATGTTACATGAGAGGAACAAAGAGAGACAGTATGAAGTTAACATGCAGCAGTACTACTCCTATATTAGTATACATACAAATTGATTCAACATAAGTTCTTATTCCAACCCACCAAAACAGCGATCCTCACTCTGTTCCCTTTCCTTTTCACCTTGTCTAGGGCCATTCGTTACCTGAGCAAATTGCGGCAAGAGCGTGTTGAATTGATTGGGGATGCCCTCAACCAGGAGGGATTTGACCTGGCACTCTTACAGGAGGTGAAGATTTCGCATGCTAAAATGGATCTTGTTAGAACTGAAAGTGGGATTTTATTCCTAGTTCATCTGTTGACATGTTACATTTTCATCCATGATGTTAAAGGCGTGGTTCATTTTGTTGAAGAAACCATCATGACCTGATTCATACCTAGCCATAAGCCAAAACTCAATAAATTATATTATGGCTTAGCGTGATGTGCAAATTCAGCCCCTGGATGGTGTGTGTCAATCTGTTGTGGTACAAATCAGCAGAGGCCTCCTTGCTGTGCTATAGAGAAGTCTTAAAGGACTATGTACAGTTACCAAGTTCTACTTTCTGTACCAGAAAAACATAACAAATGGAAGAAAGTTATTTTGGGACTGGTAATGAATTGAAGATAAGCTTAAGGACCTTGGTCCCCAGATCAACTTGCCATTTTGTTACTTTTTTCAGAATCACTGTGGTGATTGATGGCATTTTGCTTTTCAGGTGTGGAGTGAAAAAGATTACCTAGCTCTGAAAAAAAAACTCTGTACCCACTACCCTTCTTCCCACTACTTCAAAAGGTAAAAATGGAGTTCAGATAATCTCATAAGTTTGCCTTTTGTTTAACTTCTGAATGGCAGTAGATGAACCCAGCTTTGGTAGGCTTTGTATCATAGATATCCAGTTGATGCCACTCTATAAGTCAGAAAAAACCTCAGTTGGGAATCATGATGTCACGTTGATTGTGCAGCATTCCCCAATCTGGTGCTCTCAAGATATGTTGGGCTGTCTTCTGCCATCCCTAGGAAGCATTATGTGAGATGTAGTCCAGTACATCTGGAAGATGCCAGTTGGGAGAAGCTGGTTGAAAACTTCAAAGCAAAGAGCTATGTTGGGCTGCTGCAGAGATTGAAAAGTTTTTCCGGATGTTTTCTGCAAAAATATGCATTCTTAACTGTACTTAAACATTGTCAGTTGGACTTACCTTCCTGGCAGATAATTGCCCTTTGCTTTTCAACTGACTTTTGTACCTTTAGTGGTCCTTGCCTACCAAGTGTGGCAGGTTGATTGAACAGCCTGCAAATTTGTTTTAATGGGATGTGTCTCCACTGGGGCCTCTTACACTACTTGATCCTGACTATGAGACCAATGAACTTGGAGATATTACTGGGTAATAAGGATGTTTATATAGCGTGCAAGCAAATGCAGCAGAATGTTGAGTCATGCTTGCAATCAAATTGGGAAAGACCAGCTGAATTTCCTGTACTACTTTGAGCCCTATTGACTCTTCAGTAGCTAGATCCCCAGTAGCATGATCAAAATATACACTGTATCGCTTAAATGCAACTGAGCATGGAGCAACTTAGTGCCTTTGTGCCAATTTTGGCACATGGATCACATAAATTATCCTGGTGATTGAGGATGCTGATCAAAGAGTTTAGTTGTATTGTGGCTGAAAATACATACATCTGATCTATATGTGACTGTTGAAACCACAGTTCATTGCAATCTTGAATTTTTGGTGGCTTTGTGAAATGTCACTCCTTTCTCAGAGCAGGAATAATTCCAAAGGATCTAAATGCTGGTCTTTTTCTGGAAACATTTGCCTATAAGTGTTTATCACACAGTTGTATTCCAGAAAGCTCAGCTTTAGCTTCAGATGGTGGGTGGGAATTGAGTGATAACTTAGCAACAGTTGTGAAATGGAAACAGTGCCTCCTGTTCTCAGGCAGAGATATGAAGCCCCAGGCCTTTTTACTTTCAGCCCTCAGAATCACTCTCGACTGCATGCCCAAATTTGGTGGTAAACTGCCAAATAATAATGGTACAATTCTTTGCAAAAACCAAGGTGTAGAATAAATGTGTAAAGCTTCCAGTAGCCTTAAGGCACCTATTTTAATTTTGAAAAATCCAAGAAATGAGAGAAAGAAGGGGGGGATTCTTGCCCCACCCCTTCCAGTGACATTCCAACCCCCAGAGCCTTTGCCTCTGACAAAAGGTGTGGCCTGAAGCTCCCAAAGACTGCCTATCATAAAGTGATGACTCTGGTGTCTGTTCTTCTACAGTGGGGTGATTGGCAGTGGGCTCTGCATCTTCTCCAAATATCAGATCCTGGACACCTTCTTGTACCAATATTCTGTGAATGGCTATCCATACATGGTGAGTAGACATGTTTAGGAAAGGGTGCAAGGGTGCAAGATCTCATTGTTGTTTCAGTTTTGCCCCTGTGTTTTATATATACTGTACTCCTTTTCACAGTTCCAGCATGGAGACTGGTTTGGTGGCAAATCAGTGGGGCTCGTGGTGCTAAAGATCCAGGGCATTGTTTTCAACGTCTATGTGACTCATGTGAGCATTTCTATTTGTTTTATTTTGTTGCATTTTAAAATTATGAAAGGTTCCTTCAAATCCCAAATTGGGTACTTAGAGCAAGCTATAAAAATAACTAAATCATGTGGAAAGGAGTGAGGAGTCTAGACTTTCCATCTTTTGAGTTGAGTTTGGAAGATGCCATCTTCATGAATTCATATCCCTGGTAGTACTTTGCTATTGGGTTCCACATCTGCCTGTGTAAGTGGCTATTTTGCATCTTGTCTTCTGGGGACGAAGCAGGGCAAGGTCAGGGCTTTTAAATTTCTTTGGAGATACCTTCCAAAGATATGTAAGAAGAAGGAATTTGTTTTGCATTGTCTTTCTTTTGCAAACATCATCACATTTCTTCTGATATTTCTGCTAATATAGAACTAGCTGCTCTGGCTGGGTTACAATAAATGCATTCCAAAGTGGATAACAAAAGAATCTGTTGGTTAAACTATAACTATTCTGGCCTAAACAAATGAATCATGTGTTACCATATAGGCAAACACATTTATTCCAGCAGAAATGTTTAGGATTATATTCACTGTCAGGGTCTGGGTACAATTCAAGGTGCTGGTTATTATCTTTACAGTCCAAATGGCTCAAGGTTCAGATATCTTTGAGGTAGCCTTCTCTGAGTTGAGTCTGTCCAGCTAGTTGAGAGAGCTTGCTAAAGGTACTAAATTTGAGAAAATGTAATCTATAGAGAGCCCATGTTCAGAACTTCTCAGTCATAGTCCCCTGCCGCTGGAACAACCTACCCTCAGATATCTGGACCACCTCCTATTACATTTTTGAAAAGGTATGAAAACATGGGTTTTCTGAAAGGCATTTGGGAACTCTTGATGATTCTACTACCTGAATCACCAGGGCCTTCTTGCTGTTTGTGGAAGGATGGGTTGGAAAAGAATGTAGGCGGCTAGAACTGTGTGCCTGCCCCTTTAATTCTAAAATACTTCAGGGTCCAAATGGGGGAGAGGTTGTATAAAAAGCCCTGTGTTTGGAACAGCTGGGTGTGGTAGTAGTGGGTGTTTTGGGTGTGTAGAGGAAGCAAGGGAGTGCTTTTGGTGGGATGTCTGTTGCTGACTTTTTCTATTTTAATTTTCTGTTGTTATAAATAAATATGTACAGTACTTCATTCAGATGAATTGGTAGTACTTTGCAAAGGTTTGTGCTGTAATAAAGATGCTAATTTTTAAGGTGCCCTGGCCTCTTTAATTTTCTTACATGGGACTGACATAGCAGTTCCCCTGGAAATTCTTATAGTGGAAGCCATAGAGGGTAGTAGCCCAAGGGGCAGTCTGCAGAGCTTGTGAATTCAGTCCCAAAGGTTTACAGTCTTTTTTCTGTTTGGGGTATATCACTAAAATTTTTGCAAGATTTCAAGAAGAATACACAACAGCTTCAATTGGATTCACTTCTCGTCCTCTAGCATAGCTGAAGGAGAACACAAGCTTTTTTTTTTTTTTTTTGGTTCCATCTTGCAACTAGCTGGGTTTTTCTGTCTGTCTAGATAAAGTGTGGCTAGTCTTAAAAGTGGGTAAAGACAGAAGTTGGCACATTGGGTCTTGAGGATCCTGGAGCCTCCATTGATCATGCCACTCAACATCATTGGCATGATTTTATGGAAATCACGCACAACTATAGTCTAAGCCTTAAAATTAGCTTAACACAGGTTTTTTTTTAATTGATTCAACTCTACTCTTGCCAGACAAGGACAGGAAAGAGTACACATATTGCATTTTTGCATCAACAGTACAACCATTAGCCTTCCACCCAATATTAAATGCAATTCCTGTCCACAATCGGTTATGGGAAACAAGCCATTTTGAACTGTGGTAATCAGCCACTTGATAGATAGCCTAGGACATGCAATTCCCACCAAGAATTCCAACAGGAATCCACCATTTTCCCCTATTGGCCATTGTTCAACCTTCTTTCTTTCAGATTTCATTGCAGTCATTAATGCTAAGAAGATTCTCTACCTGTGTTCTAAGATTAATCAAACAATTCTATGCTAAAACCTATCAAGAAGTCCATTTTTATCATGAGACTTTCAGGAAGAAGCTCATAACATAACAGACTCTTTCCACCTTTCTCGTGTGACCATGAACCAATATCTTTTCAGTTTTTTAAAATTTAAATTCAGCAACTAAGATGAGCTCAGGATGCATAATGTGCATGTGCAATTTTTATATATTTCTTCATTTTTTTCCCCCAGCTCCATGCTGAATATTGTCGAGAGAAGGATACATACCTGCCCCATCGAGTGGTTCAGGCCTGGGAACTTAGCCAGTTCATACAGTAAGGAATTATATGTGTAGAATTCAGAAAAAGTTTGTGCTGTATTGGAATCCAGTGAGAGGTGCTGTGTCACTTACTGTGCCCCCATCCCCCCTTAGTCAGTAGTTAAAAGCTTTTGCTCAGAAGAAGTTCAGCTTGTTTCATGCCAGCCTCTCCAGTGGGAGAGAGATTGAGAAGGGTGTTTATCATCAGGGATAAATTTCACATAACACAGTTTATATCTCTCCCTTCAAAAAGCTCTTCCCTCTTGTTTTATGATACTCTCTCACCTTTCCAGGCATACCTCCAAAGGGGCTGATGTGGTGCTGCTTGGAGGAGATCTGAATATGCACCCAGAAGATGTTGGCATTCGGCTATTGAGAGGCTGGGCAGGACTGCGAGATTCCTTCATAGCTGCAGAGAGAATTGAAGTGAGCATCTTTCATGCACATGTACTTGAACATGTCCATGTCTGTAGATTGCCACTGAAACTCAGAAACAATTACTTTCACTCATCCAAGAACTTGATGTACAGTTAACTTGACCTGTTTTATCCATTTGACTATCTCCCTTTTTGTTCCCCAAAACTTAGATTTCTGCAGTGGCAATCCAATCCACCTCTTGCATTGTTGCAAGTACTCTAAATGTTTTGTTAGAGTCTCTGTTGTCTCTGATCTTCTTCCCAGGGCTGTGAAGATGGCTGTACCCTAGTGCCAGACAACTGCTACATCAACAAGAAAGAACTACGGTGTTATCCCCAGGGGATTCGAATTGACTACGTTCTTTATAAAGTACGTGCAAGTTAAGGTCTAGAAAATAGAGACTGAGCAAAGTGTTATAGAGAGAGTTCGGGAAGCAGGTGAGAATGAACACTCTCACATTTAAGAAACACTGCCCACTGAACAAGGCTGCCACCCAATGATTTCAACTTAAAAAGCACTTTATCTCTTGGTAATAGGTTCAGCCATTTGTTGTTGCTGATGTGTTCATTTGACAGTTGCTCTCAGAAGAGTGGTTTTTCAGGGTAGGAAGGTCCAGAGAGTGCTAATATGCACAAAGGAAAGAGCAGTAGGGTTGTGCAGCACTTCAGCATCAAAGACAGAATCAAAGGCATGTAGGGCCTGCCTGAACTGCTTAAATTGAATGCACTATTTTACCAGGGGCATGTGATGGTGGTGGAGGGAGAGCAGCTGCCTGATCCCAGGGAAAAATTGACTTAGGGAGTTGCAGGCGAGTGCTGCCTAATCACCCATGCCTGTTCTGAAGCACTGTGCAGCCTTAGAATGCAGGTCTATGCATTGCTGTCCTGCAGCACTGAGATAAGTTGATTGAATCCAGTACTCAGCCCACAGCTATTGTTCCCTCCCATTGCAATACAGTGGCTTATAATGTTTTCCAGTGGTTTCTTAGTTTGAATCTGGATGTTTGTAAGTAGCCTCTTGAGATACATTCAGGAAAATAAAGCGAAATTCGCCAAAAGTTTTGTAGGAAGATGAGGTGAAAAGGACTGAACAGAAACACTGAAAATCTTTAAGCTCGCCTTTAATTTACTGTTAGTTCTCTAATTTAACTGATCTTTATCTTTAAAATGGAGGGTCCTCTTAGATTTGCTGAGAAAACAAAAATCTCATCTGCTTCCGTTACTGTCTAATCTTTCTTTGGCAAGATGGGATTATCTTAAATCAGAGCTGTTTTCCTTTCAAATAAAAGTTATAAAATATTAACACAGATATGTGGGCAAGAACGTATGTATTGCCTAAATCTGGAGATATGGTAGTGGATTTTAAATTGCAATTGTTGATATTTAAGATTAATTAGATTTTAAAAAATTAGCCAAGGGAACAAACTGCCAGGAGATGCCATAGAATCACATTCCTTGGAGATACTTACCTTTTTGGACAGATTATATGACAACAGTTTAAGTATAATGACATTTCTCTTGGGGTAAATATAGTTACTGTGGTGCTGGAGAAGACTCTTAAGAGTCCCCTGGACTGCTAGGGGTCAAACCAGTCAATCTTAAAGGAAATCAATCCTGATTGCTCATTGGAAGGATTGATGATGAAGCTCAAGCTCAGATACTTTGGTCACCTAATGCGAAGAGAGGACTCTTTGGAAAAGACCCTGATGCTGGGAAAGATTGAAGGCAAAAGGAGAAGGGGACGGCAGAGGATGAGATGATTAGATAGCATCACTGAAGCAATGGGCATGAAACTGAGCAAACTCAGGGAGGCAGTGAAGGACAGGAAGGCCTGGCATGATACGGTTCATGGGGTCACGAAGAGTCGGGCACGACTTAACGACTAAACAACAAAAAATAGTTTACCCTTTTGGAGATTTCAAACTGCTATTGTTTTTCTAAGAAAATAATATTCCATTTTTTCCCTTCATTGTTTGTAGTTCATAATCTAGCTCATTTTGAGGAATGTTTCTTTAGTCATGCAGTCTGCAGATAACAAGCAGTTTGCCACCTTGTTTGCCTTCCTTTCTTGCAGGGCTCGTCTCGATATGATATTAGGTGCAATATTCATGAAACTACTACTGGAACTGCTCCGGGCAAGGATTTTCCTTACTCTGACCATGAAGCTGTCAAAGTGACACTCTCTGTGGCTCAAAACCAATCAAACAAAAGTGAAAACAATCTTCCAGTTGGTGAGTGTTCAGGTTTCACTGGTTTCCCACAAGAGGAGCAAAAGCAGCTACGTCCACCAGGAACAGAAAATCTGTGGCCTTCCAGCTACTGCTGAACCATAATGACCATCATTCCTAGACAGCATGGCTACTAATGAGAGGTTATGGGAACTGTAATATTAAGCAGTATCTGGAGGCCCCAGATTCCCTATGCCTCTATGAGAGGCTTCTTAGGATCAGTCAGACAAAAGACAGCATGCAAGGATCTTCTTGTGAACTAATTCAATTTTTTTATTTGCAGCATCACAAAGGAAGATACACATTTATCTATGAGATAGACTCTTTTGGTTAGTTAATTAGACATGTGACATTTGGCTAACCCATGCAAAGCTTCAGCTCCTCTCCGTCTTTCGGCTTCTGTCTTCAGGGGAATATAATGCATTGCTTCTGGCCTAATTGCTGTACCATTCTGGGATTAACTAGCTCCCTGCCTGCAGTAGTACTGCTTCTGCTAGAATTGATTATGCCTCCATTAAAATGTAACTGTTACTAAATTCCCCAGAGAGTTAATCAAGGGCTTTAATTAAAACTTTAGCTGGCAATCTCTTGCCACCAACGCAAACTTGATTTTCTCTCTGGTTTCTTCTTCCTCTGGATGCCTCTGCTGAGTATACCAATCCTTTACTACATAATTTTCCTTTTCAGTGATCTTGAATTACCCCAGAGCTTGCTTCTTTGGAGCACTCTGGGACTGCCTAAATCCATCTTTGCTTGCTTGCCAGTTTTCTTCTCTTGCTCTGAATCCAACCAGAACACTATTACTCCCTGCCAGCTTTTCCAGCTCATTCAACTCTCTGTGCAAGTTTGTGTATGAAAACTTCTTATCCCTTTTCTAGTCTGAAGTTATCACTCTCATAAGTAGAGTTTGTATGTCTAGGAGATTGTGTAGCAAGATAGCAGATGCTGTTTACCTTCTCCATTTTGTCACAGCCTGTATCATTGTTCATCTATAACTTTCTACCCAGATGCTTATATAAGGCTAGTTTCCCATTTTGTTAATTTCAGAAAGAAAACAGTAACCACTGGGATAGCCAAATAACGCTCTCTGTTTTTTTGATAAAATAACATTCAGTTTGTGATAGTTGGATCTCACTGTATAGAATTAATAGCTTCATGTGGTTGAGCCTCATAGTTCTCTTTACTTTCAGAGCCAATACTGGTGGATGTCTTGAACGAAGCCCGTCTGGAGGTGCAAGTGGGGCTACATTCAGCAAAGCGGCAGCAGTACTCCTGTGGCCGCATGGCTGTCCTGGCTCTGCTTCTGCTGGTCATACAAGGAGCCATGGCACTGAGTTCCATGTTTGGTGCTCTCCAGCAGCCCTTCCCCAAGTTCTCCTTCTCTTTGCTCAGTCTACTCTCTGTGTCAGTCTTGCTTATCTCAGCTGTGCTGTATCTTTTCCACATCATTGAAGTGAAGGTGCTGGGGGGAACAGAGGAACAGATGCGGGTGGGGCTGCAGACGCTCCAAGACAAATTCAATAGCAGGTGAAACATTTGGTGGCTGGATCGATGATAGGGACCAAGAGACTGGGCAGTGGTGGGCATAACAAGTCCCTCTGTGATTCTCAGCAATAACAGTTCACTGGTTTTTAAATGTGGAATGATAATTAACATTTGATACTGTAAAGGGGGGTTTATAAAGTAGTGGCAGTAACCTTTTTTTAGATAATCTTTGTGCTGAAGACATGGGGAGATTTTGAAACTAAACTGGCTATTTAAAAACCAGATTTTATCATACAATATTCTTTTAATAGAATTATACACATACTGGTCGGTTAAATTTATACTGAAAAAGCAGGTAAGAACAGATGCATAAAATATAGCATTACTAATTGTATACAACTACTTTTCCTACCACAATTCTCTTTTCAGCTGTAGTAACTAAGTAAACGGTAACAATTATTGATGGAAATCTATTTTTCACACATGTAATTTGCTGTGTAAAATTTTAGTATGCATTTGTCTTTGACCACTGTAGCTCCCATTTCATTGAAAGGGAAACAGAAATTGAAAGACTTGGCTAGCAAAACTAAAGCTGAAGTGTCAATTGAATAAGCTTTATATAAAGCTGTCTTATAACAAACCAAACTATTGTTGTTTATGATTGTTTACACTCTCCAGGATTTAGGGCAGATGGCTCTTCCCCAGCACTCTTAGCTGAGTTACTTTAGTAAGATATGTCAAGGATTCTATCTGGAACCTGTATGTGAAGTTTTGTTCTGTCCTTCTCAGTCTCTTTAAGTTCATGTATAAATGCCGCTGCAGTTGGGATAGGAATCTTTTATAAAACTGCAACAAGTAATCTTGGAGAACAGATCTGTGTTATGTTTCGGGGATTAGGAGCTACCCGTAACATTTTGGAGAGCCCAAGGGAGGCAGTGGGTGGGTCTAGTTTTCTTGTTTCTTTTGGGGAGGAAGAAATTCTTTGTCTCTGTTTTCCATGTGTCACCTTGCCCGAGGAATTATACCCCCAATTTTCAGCAACAGTCCGGCTCCAGGAGCCATAGATTGCTCTACCTGCCCTTGTGGGAGAGAAAAGCTGCCAGATCCAAGTGGCTGCCCTAGAACCGAGTCTGACTATTTTGCTTCCTGTTACCTTGACTGCCCTGAGGCATTGCATGACTAGTTTTGGCCTTCCTGGGACTCTTCAGACACAGGTAGCCAGATGTTATCCTGTGTGGTTCAAACATTCTGTTGAGAATTGAACTCACAGACCTTCACGCTTTAGATGACTGTGTGTAGTGCATTAGCTTTAGGAGCTATCCGGCTCCTGATGCTTAGCAATTGTAGGAAAGGATATCTAGAAGCACTATCAGAACGGTATACACAGTCCACCTTTCCTTAAGTTCTTAGAGAAGAGTGATAGATGTTACCTTATGTCACGTACAGGGTTTTACATGACTCCTTCTCCCAAGAGTGTCATAGTCCAGCATAACCAAAACCTGGAACATCTGGGTTTTGGCCAAGGCAAATCTTATTGGATGAGCAGGGTAAAGTTGATATGCCCCATCCCCCCTTCCTGCCTCCTCCTCATGGTACATGCACGCAGCCCTCCCCTGATCTTTCTGCTTTTTTTCCCTCTTACCTCCCTTTGGCCATTGCTCCTCTTCCCACTTTTGCCCAGATGATATATGCATATTTTGGACTGGGCACAGACCACCCAGTACTGGATCTTATGCACAGAACAGTCAATGACTGAAAGGTTTGCACACCCCTATTGTACCTGTCTTGGAGTGGAATCAGAATCAACCAAGAAGAGAGAGGAACTTGATTAGCTGAATCAAAAGGTGATGTTTGAAGCGTACAAAGCTATGATATCAAGACCTAGATTAGAGCTACTGAAAATACAGTAGGAAGTAGTTATAAATCATCCAGTGTCTGTAAAGAAACAGGCAACCAGCTCTATCTAGAACAGCATCTTTGGTACATGCATTTCTTTCATCTACTAAATGTCTGCTCTTCCTCAACGTATTTGATGTGAAAATTGTCTAACCAGTTTAAGCTCCAGTCCAAGGTCAGAATTCACTTGCTAACCTCTAGCTAAGAAGTGCATTCTCAGCCTTTGAAGCCATTCACATTTTACTTACAGAGAGCCAATTAACATAATCCTGGTGGCTTCTTGGAGGAAATTGGGTTGAAACCAAGAAAGCTTCTGAAAAGGTTTGATGGATATTTCCTCTGTTGTGAAATTAACTTGGATGACAAAAGACAGAACAGCATTTCTTTTTCACTCCATTATGTTTATTGGAGCAAGTCTGTGAAAAACCAGTTGGCTTATACCCATCCAGAAGTAGCAGCTTTTAGATTGCAACCTGACTTTAGTTACCTAATAACATCTGCTCTCTTGAAGCTTTTCTTCAGGAGCAGTTTATTGTGATGTGTGTACACATTCATTGTTTATTTTGCAGGAAGAACATGCATTTTTAAACCATACTTGTCCAGCTTCAGGAGCTTGGACTATAGCATCTGTTACACTTGTATGTACGTGGAGAAATGTGTGAGAGGTCTACATCTCTCCTTGGATATTTATTATGACAGAAGCCCTTTGCTGATGCCATTTTTAATTTTAAATTTTGGGCATCTGCCTCTTTCCCTGAAATACTCCGTTGATTCTATGTATCCTTCAGGAGTTTTTAACCATTCCTCCTCCTCTAGAATACAGCTCTGGAGAGTTTGAAGGCTCCTCTGAACTTCATGAAGGCGTAATGCTCTTTAGAATAGTTGAAATGTGTTTTCTCCACTTAAACAATATAGCCCTCCTAATTTTCCAGATCTAGAATGATCACAAACATGGTCACCTGCTGCAGTATGGTGAAAGAGATCTTTTCTGCTGGACGAGGCGGAGGTGGAGCATGCAAATATATACAACTGTAGCTATTATATGCATAATATGTACATCTCAATATTATTTTTTGTCCAAATGCTGCAAATGGACTGCTTTGAATCTTAAAACCTTCAGCAGTAATATCAGCAAACTATTAAAAACAGTTCTACATTGTTTCCTTATTGTTTCCTTATTCCTTGAAACACCCACAGTTCTGTAGATGAAGTTGCATCAAGATAAGACTTGTTCATCTCAGTCTAGGAACCACCATCATGCACTAATCTTCAAGGGGAAACTCTGCATAAACTCCAACTTTGGGGTTTTCCCTGGTAGTATTCAAAGTAATGGAAACATGGACAGATGTCTGAGCATATGGACTGATATTCATACACTCACAATAACCACTGCAATGCGCGTTTCAGTGTCAGTTTGAGCATATTTCCACATCTATAGCAGGAAAGCTACTGCTAAGCTGTTTTAGACTATAAAACACCAGCTAACTTCCTTGTTCAAGGGGTGGTTTTTGCTAAAATGGAATGGCTTGCCAAAGATGAAGGGCACTAATTTCAGCAAATTCATCCACCAGATCTCAAATCTTCTAGAGATTTTCCATCATTGGAGCATGCTCAGAAAGTTCACTGAGTCGTTTCGTCTCTTGCATCTCAATTAGAGCACTGCGTTGATTCACAACTGCAACCAGCTGGGACAGGATCATCTTCTCTGCCTCATAGTCCTCAGAAGTTTTCAAAGAATCTTTAAAAAAAAAATGCTCAGAATAAGAAACCATCATAATATTCAATTACATAATAAAGAAGGAGAGGAACTGGTGGCACTGCAGATACCAGATTACAACTCCCCTCTTTGGTCATGCTGAGGCTGACAGCAATTGAGAACAGGCAACATCTGAAGAGCTACAAGTTCCCCATTCTTTATCTATTATTTCATAAATGTGAAAAAACATCAAGTGAAAACCTGGAGTTAAGTTTCATCAGGAAAAGGCTTCCCAGAATTACACTCTTATGCCCTGAATGAATGTATGAATGAATGAATATAAACTTTCTTAGCACCACCACCTCTGTCCCCAATGTAGGTTTGGCAACATCATTCCATGCACACACAAGAGAAAAAAAAATTGATGAGAAGTGTCAAGGTTATTGATTCATGTTACATATACTTGAACTATTAACAGTATGTGTCCATTTTCCCCCACAAAGGGGAACATGCACTGTATATTATTTGTATAACATAAAATATGACCCTCAGGACACAGAGTGAGCACACCTAAAATGCTAATATTTTTATTTCATTCAATGAACGAACGAATGAATATTGCTTTTGGTTATATTTAACATCTTGCTGTACGTGAGTGACTAGGGTATTCTTCTCAACCAAACTCTTTTATTATTTAAAAAGAAAAATTATAAGACCAGAAGATAAAATATACTACCCTTGTTTCATTTATATTTCCTATCCTGAGAATATCAGACTACAGATGATCATAATAAATAATGCTGTCAAAGCCAAACTTTGACAAAACATATAAACTGTCACAGAAGCAAATGTGAAACTGGTTCCTGCAGACAAAACTTTTCTTTTGACTTTTAAATTCTGTTTGATACCCAGTGGGCATGTCGGTTGTTTAGAACTTTCACAACACTGGGTTTTCCAGAGCTATGTGACTTAGGACCACCACCTTCCAGGCTTTTCACAATCACAGCAGGGCTGCTACATTAATAATGTTTTGGTTACCTAAAGCCATTCAAAAACAATTCTAAGAGTATAAATATGACTCTGATTAAACAGCAGTTCTTTTCAGGGCAAAAAATTGATTATTGTTCATCTCATAATGAGCTTGGGGACCCATTATGTTCCCTCTTACCATCCATATTGTAGTAGTGCCGCAGTTCTTGATCCAGCTGGCACTGCTGCTCCTCTAGCTTCAGCTCTTGCACACTAGGGGATAAAAAAAGTGTTGTTGTTATTGTCCACAATTAAGAAAAAGCTCCTGGCAACATAAGGAATTCCCTTCCCTGGAGACTCTACTGATTCTCCCATTGTTACTCGCTGTCCTCCATACGCATACATTCATCTCAAAAGCTGTAGATTTTAAGTCTAAATGAGGAAGAGCATAAACAACATCAATATAAGTTAGACATATTTGCCTTTCTAACAGAAGCTTCCTAGCAAGATTGCCAGTATTTCTAATGATGACTAGTATCTATTCAAGATATTTTACTAACCACTGGTCATTTACCAGTGGAATATTTATTTTATATTCCTGTTGCAGATCTTTCACCCTAAGGGATCCTCCAGTACAAATTGCCTGTCCAGAAGTTGCCAGGAGTTCATGCTCAGAATTTTCATTTTAGTCTAAGTCACATCCTGTGATTGACTCATGTTGCAATAGGATATCATATAGTTGTTAAATCTTGGCTTAGTCCAACCTGTAGTTGTTAAATCTTGGGTTAGTACTCAGTCACTGTGGTTTGGAAATTATAGTTTATGATTTAGCATGATGTGCAAATCTGGCCACTGTTAAATTCAACAGGTCTTTATGTAGCTGAATTCAGCCTTTGACTTAAATGTGCTAGCCTCTGAATGCTATTATAGGGACTGCTTTTTCTTGATTTTGCTTTCACAGAATGAAAAGCTGATGCCTATTACCTGTTTTGGATTCCAACTGTCTGATCATAGATTATATTGGTTTTTGTATTTATTATTTATCACATTTCTAGGCTGCCCAACTCCAGAACCACACTAGGTGGCTTCACAAAATTAGAAGAAACAGAATTACAAAAATATTTATGGGTGCCATAGTCCAAAATATCAAGAAGGCTGTTTGGAACAAGGTAAAGACTAACCGAAATAATAAAGGACTATGAACTGCTATCAATTATATTTTCCTCTTTTTGACAGAATGCTTTTATTCATACTCGAGGTCAAACAGATTACCTTATTTGGAGTGTGAAATTACTTTTCTAGTACTTTTTTAGAACATGATGGAGATGTTAATACTATTCAGGTTATCTAGGAGTCATACAGATCACTTTTTAGGTAAGGTAAGAAGCTATTCCAGTTGCTTCATTTGAAGGTTAATGTTAGTGGGAGGAGAAACCACAAATGGCTTGCTCCCAATACACTAGGGTCTCTCTTATAGTTCCTATGGCATATAAAAGAACAGTGCTGGATCAGTTTCCCTCTAGTCAAAATGAGTTCCAGATCTTAACTGGTATAACTTGCAGAGTTCCTTACTCAATCATGAGGTCAGACTCTTCAGACATCAGGCTGTTCTTCTTTTGGATCAGCGAGAGCAACTGGTTCATCCATTGTTTCTTCAGTTCAGACTCTGTTCCTGGAAAAAATGATGAGGGGAGGTGTGGCAAGTTAAATCTGACATGTCAGCTTACAGAAGAACCATTTAACCATTTTGTGGCACACATTCTTCACATGTGGCAATCTCAAACATCATTCCTATTGAAGGAAGCTTCAGATTCTTACCTGCTTCTTCCCGCAGAGATTGTTCCACTTTTATACCTTGTTTCTCTAACTCCCGGAAAGTCACTTCAATCTCTTCTAACCGCCTCTGGATGGCCTGCAAAAATGTTGGTCAAAGTAAAAATTGATCAGAATTTTGAAATGCAAGAAGAGGAACCTGCAACCAGTTTCTGTAGCAGGGGAGGGAATTTCAGGAAAAGGCACAATTTTAAAACAGGTAAGTGAAAGGCCTATCATAACATCACATTTAAGTCTTTACTAGGATCCAGGGCAGCTCCATTGCTAAGGCATTAATGATATCACAGAAGAATTTTCCAAAATCAATACAATAAACATGGATGAAACACAAACATCTCTATACATTCAAACACAGGTATAGCTCTCTGGGAATATCATATTCAGATGTTATATCTTCATTATTATACTAGTAGGAGGAGAGAAGGTTGTACATGCCAGCTGTGCCCCTTCCTCCTTCCCCACCTCCCCATGCACAACTCTAAAGACACGAGAATAGAACAACCAAACAAGGTTGCTGTCCATAGGTAATGAGCATTATACTTGTGGGAGATGCTGCTAGAATGCAGATGTACACACATTTGCAGTATTGTGCACAGATGCTACATGGGAAATATCTGAATATTCTTGATAACTGCCAAGGCCAGCAGGTGAACCTGCAGATCACATGGTGCCTGGACTTCCCTCTAATTTTTTATATCCCATTTCCTTATTTGGATAAATTTGGATAAATTTCTTGGAAGAAATTTATGCAAAATTTCTGAGCTTGTATGCAAAAATCACCTGAGCTTTGCAAAACCTCTTCATTTCTGCGTCTTTGGCTCGTCGCAACAGTGTCTTCTTCCAAGTTGGATACTGAGTGTCTTCACTCAAACTGGGGAAATGCTGCAAACCACAACACAAAACTAAAATCAAGAGAAGGATTAAGTGGGGGGACTTAAAAGCTACTGTCCATCTGCAGTGGTTGATTCAGACTTGCCATCGCTGCTTATGTGCCTGCTAAAATCAACTGGGCTCCCACTTCCCAAACATATAACACTCTTTACAGGCCATGCTGCTCAAATTTCCCCCAAAGTCAAGACGCCTGGTGAAGAAGTTGAGGTCGAGTTCCCAACCTCTGCAATACACCCCCCTCCTCAGTGATGAACGAATAGATGCAGCGCCCATTAGTCCCACAAATAAGACTAAAGCAAGAAACAAATATACTGATACGATGATGCAACTAACCATACTTCCTTGATTTAAGCTTATTTTTATCAGCACAGACAAGTCATCTCAGTTTTTCGCTAACCCCCGGCAATTTTTTTCCCATTTTGAAAGGACAAAAATGGAAAATAATGAATAAAATACTGAACTTCACTAATACTCCAAAAACTACAGATGTATTACATAGCAGGCCAGAAATCACCAGCCAACAGGAGCATGTTCTGACAATGCCACTTGCTTTGCTGCACAAGGATTAGCTTTCCAAATAAGTTACTCACAACCCAAATTGTGACCCGTGATTTCAAACCTCCTGGTCTGGATCATTGGGCCAAAGATGAAAGGACTGTCAAAGATTCAAAAATAACCAGTGAAGTTCCAGTGTACCCCTTTTTAAGGGTGTGGCTCACTACCCAATCCTAACTTGTAAAGTACATGGAGGCATTCCCAGTTTTCACAGTGGATAGCCTGGTCACTCTTGTGAATCAATATTTTAGTACACCAGCATTTGCACTTGTTCTTAGAGACCCATGGACCAATTCTAAATTATCTTTAGAATTTTCTAAATTCTAAAGACCCATTTTCTAACCCTTACTATTAGAGAAAATTAAAGATTAATGTCACCAACTAAAAGTGGGATGTCAAAGTCCTGAGTAACTGCTTCTCATGCTACTCCTATCCTCTATGGATTCAAAGAAGTGTGATGAGATCTGTGCCAGCTTGAATTTATCCACTTTGTGAACCTTTCATTGATAGGAGTTGCTTTCATTGATAGGAGTTCAAAGCCTTGAGAACAGTTGCAAAGAGAAGGCAGTAAAAGAATGTTAGGGTGACCACAACAAAACAGCAGTCATGTGTAGGAAGATACAGGGAATAAAATTGGATGTTCTAAGAACCTTGTGGTGTAAGGAAAGAGAAAAAGAGTAGGTGATGTGTACAGAAAAAACAGCAGTGGGGTAACAGAATGATGCTGAAATTTAGTTGAAAAAGTAGTGAAAGGATGTGTGGCAGCTTTCCTCAACGTGGGCATCCTCCAGATGCAAATGTTCCCCAGAATTCCCCAGCCAGCACTGTTGTACCTGAGAATTCTGCAAGCTAGAGTCCACTCACCTGGAAGGTGCCCAGGTTGAGAAAGGATGTACACGATGAAGAGAAAAGGCAACCAACAAGCTTGTAGATAGGAAAACCAGGAAAAGAAGATAAAGAAGAAATCTGAAAGCCTTGATGGCACAGAGAAAGAAGAGAGAGGATTTTTTTAAAGAAAGGGAAAAATAACACTAAGCTAACAAAATATGAAAAATGCTTTTTTGCTATTAATGTAGTGACAATGTGGTTCTCCTGGATTACTATTACATAAAAGTAGCTCTGAGAGACATTTGAATTATGCAGCCAAATAGTTTTGTTAGAATTTAGGTTCAGATCTCTTGACTCACCATGTTTGTCCCAAGATCTAAGCTCTCTGCTTCTTCATCTTCCTCCTCTTCACTGTCACTGGAAACCTCCAGGAAATCTGCCAGACAAAAACAGCTATTTTAAGTAAAAGTACAGTAATACCTCAGTTCACGAATGCTTCTGTTCACGAACAATTCGGTTCATGAACAGCACCGTTCACAAAATTTTGCTTCCGTTCGCGAACTCCGCATCGGGTGATGAACAGGATCCGCGGCCATTTTCCCTGCTCTGACACATGGTCGTGGCTTCCTGTAGGGAGGGGGACTCTCCCTCCAAACAATAACCGCCTCCCCACCCGCCTTCCTGTCCTCCACGCCAGAAGTTGTGTCAAGCAAGGTTAGCGTTCTCTCTCTTCATATGTACTGTACTGTACTTTGTTTCATATTTTTGTGGTTTAAAAAAAAATACATATGGTTCAGAACGGATTAACCGTATTTACATTGAACCTTATGGGAAAATTTGATTCGGTTGGCAACCAAAATCGGTTGGCGACCACATTTGTAGGGGTCAGAATGGATTAACCGTATTTACATTGAAACTTATGGGAAAATTTGATTCGGTTCGCAACCAGAGTCGTGGAACGAATTAAGTTCGTGAACTGAGGTACCACTGTATTGTATTTACTTTGCATGTAATAGAACCACCAGGGCTCTTTAGATTAAAGAGGTACACTAGAATCTATGGTGGTATTATCATCTCTGTCTGTAAGTATTTGAAAGAAGGCCTATTTTTATAAAATTAAACGGAGAGGCAAGTGCTTTGGCATTTCTGCACCATTCAAAATCAGAGCCTAATTCTGCAAAGGGGAAAACTCTTCAATAGTAAATGGAACATGAGACCTTTTGGGCTGATCTTCAGTTTCAAGGGTTGAAGCCCCATCAAACTTTTATGAGGCATTAACGGTTCACTGATTGAAGCTATCATTTCTGCTTTCTAAAGTTCCAAGCAATGCAGGAGGCGGGGTGATTTTTAGTTACAGATAAAAAGATGACGTCTATCTTCACCACATGCTGCATTCAATGAATCACATACAGAAATACATACATAGACATCTGTAGTTCATCTCACAAAAATCAATATGCAGCCAGGTTCTACATAATAAGCTTGTGTTTACGAACAACATAAAGATTATGTGAAGTGGGATATGGATGAGGCATGTCCAGTTAATGACAGCAACAGGCAGAGAGAAATATGACAGATGAGAGAAAGGTATTCTAGGGAAAGAGGAATTGGAAATTTAGTCTGATCTCTCTTTCTGGTCCCACAGTCTCACCTCTAGAGCCAGGTAGCTGGATTGTTGGGTGTATCAGACTGCTGCTTTGGAATGCCAGGTCTACCTTCATTCATGGCTTCATTGTGAATGAGAAGGTAGACCTAACATGTGCCACTGAGACCCACCTGGATGAGGGGGGAACCCCCCTTACTGAGATCCATCCAACTGGTTTCATGTTTCATGTAAGTCCCCACCTCAGGGCAGAGGAGATAGTGTGATGATTGTGTACCAGGAGCCCCTGGCCTTTGTCAGAAGCACTGTTCCATGGATGGTCAGATATGAGGTTATGTTCGAGAGGCTGGCCTAAAATGACCAGCTGGAGCTGCTGCAATTGTACTGTCCTCCAGCTGCATGACCGCATCTCTTCCCGTTTGCAGTGGTGCATGACAGCTTGATCCCATTTGCAGTGGTGGTTGTGGATTCACCCAGACTGTTGGTACTGAGTGATTTTAACCTTGGAGGCAACTCAGGAGTTAATGACCACCATGAGCTTGTCCCAGGTCATTCCTGGCCTAACCCACATTGCTAGCCATACATTAGATCTGGATTTTATCTCAGAACTGATGAGATGTCATCTAGTTCTGGACAGAACTCTTCCTCATGATGATAAGGTTAACTACACCCATAGCCTTCACAGGGAGGAAGGGCCAATTAAAATGGCTCATTCCAGGCACCTGATGGATCTGGAAGGTTTCTTGACTGTGTTTGGGGATTTCACCAGTCTGGAACACAGAGGCCAACAGGACACTGGCCAGGATTGGTCCTGAGCAGTCTCTTTCCCACGTGCTGATCCCAAGCAGTTCCTCAGTTTTCTGAGGAGCTCCAGGAAATGAAGTGGGTAAAGAGATACCTGGAGCAATGCTGGTAATGAAAAAGAAGCAAGTATGATCAGATAGGAACTTTTTGTGGCAGCCCCCCTTCTCATGACTTTCCTGAGGCTGTGTGATGGAATGGAATTATGAAGGCCAGGCTCAGGGAGAAAAACATTTTCTAAGCTCACCAGAGGAGCGTGGGAGATACAAGAGGATGAGACTGGCACCTCTCTGAGGAATTCACAATGTCGTGGCTGGCTGACTTGGGAGCTGGGGTTTCAGTCTGGGAAGATTCTTGCTAGAGGTTGTAGCTAATAAACATAGCTGAACTGAATTTGCATTGTCTCTTGGAGTTCCTTGGACTAGGCCTGACATCAATCTTCCCAGACTGAAACCCCAGCTCCCAAGTCAGCCAGCCACGACATTGTGAATTCCTCAGGGAGGTGCCAGTCTCATCCTCTTGTATCTCCCATGCTCCTCCGGCGAGCTAAGAAAATGTTTTTCTCCCTGAGCCTGGCCTTCATAATTCCACTCCATCACAGGCTGGCTGTTCTGGAAGGCCTTTGAGGACTGACTATCCAGCCACTGGTGCCCATATTTGCTGTATTTGTTTTGATGATTAATGTAATTGTATTATTTATTATTATTTTATATAGCATTTTCTGTAAACCACTTAGGGTCCATTAGGATGTAGGGAGGACAGCCAGTTTGGTGTGGTGGTTAAGGCATCAGGCTAGAAACTGGGGGACTATGAGTTCTAGCCCCGCCTTAGGTACAAAGTCAGCTGAATAACCTTGGGACAGTCGCTCTCCTTCAGCCCTAGGAAGGAGGCAATGGTAAGCCACTTCCAAAATCTTGACAAGAAAACTGTAAGGACTAGTCCAGGCAATCATCAGGAGTCAAAATCTGACTCAAAGGCATACACACAGAGGATATAGGGAGTGGAAAAATTGCATAATAAACAAACAAAATTATTAAAAGATACAGAAAAGGGTCTGGCAAGTTGCTTGAACTGATATGAACAAACTGGAGACTGCCTCAAACATCACCATCTGTTGTAGCTTTTGAAACATTTAAAGAGATCCAGTTTCATGGAAAAGTACTAAGAGAACAACTTTCTGTGGTTAATGATGTGGGAGTTTTTCTTTTGCAAGGAAGAACAGAGAGTTCACAACCTGTCTAAATGGCAACAAAGGTCAAATGTTCAATATTGTGAATACCATGACAGAATTTGCACTTGCGTTATAGAAAAATACCACATGAAATGGGTAAAAAGTATGTAAATCACACACATCTGATTTTAATTCATTCTCATTTGTTGAATTTCACCCCTTCTCTCTTTTATTACCTGTTCAGAATCTTTGAGATAGAATAAAAAATAAGCAAGGAAAATAACCTGATTCTCTGTTGAAGCTGCATGCTTCCAGCCCTGTATCTGAAAAGTCAAATGAGGGTGAAATTGGACTCAGTCTGGATAATTCAAGCTTTTCCAAGGCTGACAAGCAAATCTTTTTCTTCTGGGTGTTTTCACACTGCATTTGCTCTAGCGTGGGGCTCAAACCTTCTCCAGAAATGGTAGGAGCTAGACCAATTTCTTGCCCTTTTGAAAGGAGATTTAGACAAGCTTCTTCCTTAGAGTGGAGATCAGTCCAAATTCTTTGGTTCTGTGCCATTTTTTCAGGGGGTCTTCTGCTTCCACTGACCTGCAAAACTGAATCAGCCTTGGGAACAGAGTCAGTCAGCTTCTCATCTCCCACTATAGAGGACAGTTGGTCTGGAAGCTGTGAGGAGTTTATTGTATCAGCACCTTCCTTTCCTTTGAATGGGAGTAGGCTGGGGCCTTCACTGACTTGTTTCTGAAGTGGTTCAGGCTGGCGTTCTGGCAACTGATCTACAAAGGGAGACATATTCTCATCCAGTCTTTGCCAATTTGAATTTTTTCCCATCCAATCCTCTTCAGTAGTCAAGTCTAAAAGGTCTTTGTCTGATGGACTGTCCAGATAGGATGAATCCTGCAGAAGCCAAACACAATGGGTTTGCAAGCAAGTGAGTTGCAAATGTACAAAAACATCCAAGGAGTCTATTTAAACTGATACTCTGTTCTCAATGTAGCCAAGCAGGTTCTGAATAGAAAGCCCACACGCAGGACATTAACGCAGCAGTATTTGTGTGCTTCCTGTAACTAAACAACTGTGGTGTTGTGGTTGAGATGTTGGACTAGGACAGGGGAGACACATGTTCTAGATTACCCTCAGCCATGGAAGCTCACTGGGTGACCCAGGGCCAGTCACTCTTCCTGGCCCAGAGTTATTGTCATGTGGAAAAATAGGAGGAGGGAGTATTATGCATGCTGCTTGGAGCACCTGAATTAAAGGGGAGATATAACTCAAAGAAATAACATGGGGAGACATACTGCCTCCAGAACTATAGCTGATGTACATTATGATGAATATAACCCCCTGAGAACTTTAATCTCCAGGCATCTGTCTAATCTCTTTTTATTATAGCCACTGCTATATTTGGTACAGCATTCAAAAGCTTGATCTCTTCTTGCTGGGATTAATGGACAGTCAATTAGAAAAGAGCCATGGAAGATCATTTTATATATGATTACTGTTGCGAGACTATTATATGGGCAAAAATGGAAACTCTGAAATACCCACAATGGAGGAACTGTTGGTGAAGATGACAGAAGTAGCAGAGATGGCAAAATTAACTTGATTAGAGAAAAGATCAACAACTACATTTATCAGTGACTAGAAACCCCTCATGGACTTTTGCTGAAAAAAGAGAAAAATGACCTTGTGATTTATGGGTTTAAAGATTAGAAAGGGTAGCTTATGGAAAGAAGGAAATTATGATGTAACTTTAGTGAGAAACAGCAAAATATAAATGCATTTATAACCACTGTGCCGCTTCTTTATAATCTTTCCTTTCCTTTCCTTTCCTTTTTTCACTATTTACTATTTTTATTTATTATCTTTATTTTCTTTTACGGTTTTTACTTTGCAAAAAAATTCTTCAATAAATATTATTAAAAAAAATAAAAACTCTATGAATCTGAGGCCAGTTTCCTGATCATTTTGATTGTCCTTTTTTGCACCTTTTACAGAGGAGAAGGAGGAGGAGGAAGCAGCACTTGTAATTGCTCCCTCTCAGCTCTGAATGAAAGTAGGAGCAGCCTAACAAAGCTGGATTCATCGCTGCATGTAAACAAAGAAGTCTGCTTTGCTTTTACAAATAGGAGTCATACGCTGCTTTTTGTTCTTGGATTGATTCTGGCTTAGGAAGCAAACCAAAGGTTCACAGTTCCCATGTAATGTTAGCTTGCTGCCCAAGTTTGTTTAATCACTCCTATAAACAGGTGGAACCAAGCAGGAACAAATAAGCAGTATTAGCAGCAAACTGCTTGTCACAATAAGCTAACATTCCAACCTTACAGTGGTGTTCAGATGCAATCATTTCTTTTGGGGGCAGGGGAGACACAATGATCAGAAGTATAGTAGATTTCTATAAAGGCATTATGACACCAGCAAAGTTGCTTTGATTTCTTTCTTACAGAATTCCTTCTTTTCACAGTAGCCACACACCAAATCACCAGTTTTAATTTGCTATGCACACAGCCACATAATCAGTTTCTTGGTCAGTGACTCACAGCTGAGACTCTGTTCAAAATATATGGGAAATTAGATTTGTGTTGCCCACGATGCAAATAACGTACACTTGCTTATATTATATCATATTTTCCATTGCATGTCTAGAGATATTCTTCTGAAACTCTTTGCTGTTTTGTTTTGCTTAGTTTTAATCACCCCAAATGCTTCAGCACTGTCAGCAATCTGGAGAAATCATTGGTCATCCTTAACTCAAAACCACATAAAAGACCTTTACCATTTACATCAACCCTTTCAAGATTTATCCACTTGTTCCTGCTCTGTTTTAACACTCAGCCGGATTCTGCAAAGGCAGCCTGCCTACCTACCTCATATGCTTCTTTGGTGGAGGCTTTGCTGGGAGTAGTCATATCTGATGAGACTGAGGAATGCAACATGCAGTAGAAGTTGCCTAAGAAGAAACAATCAGGTCAAGGTATGTGACTGCAATTCATTTGGCCTAACCAGAAATGCCATTATGAGGGCAGATTCAAGCTCCTCGGCACTAAATAAAAGGAGGACACAATGAGGGCAGAATCTGGAATTCTGGTGCATATTTTCCAGGCTGAGGGCCATACTTGGTCTTTGAGTAAGGTCACAAGGACAACACACCAAAGAATGTGTGGGACCAGAAAAGGATTAAGTTTGATTTTATCACATTTACATATAATTCATGAAAAACAGTTAACATTATTCCTTTGCAACCAATTATTTAATAATTTCCCCCATTGTCAACTCTTGGAAGTCTCTGGGAGTCACCTCTAAAGCTGCTGGGCATAAGGCCCGCCCCAGGCTGTTCACCTCTACTCTAAAACTCTGTCTGGAGACAACAAAAACAAAGCACAAAACAAGATAGACAGTCAGAGTTCAGACAGTTCAAATCATTTCTTCCCTCCCTGGATGGCTGTGTCTGTCAGGCTTGCCAACTGGCTCCAAGCTATTCTCTCTACTCACCATCATCTTCATTGAAGACAAAATCTCCTAGTCGCAATGTTATTTTGCAATAGTGGCACTTGAAGCACCCTCGATGGAAGAAGCGCCCTTCAGCACTGACCCGCTCCAGGATGTAGACATGGTCTCCACAGAAATAGCAGGCATCACTGCTCGTCACAGGGGAGACAGGCAGATTCTATCAGAAGATCAATGGTTTTCCTTAGGGCCATGCATTCTGAGCAGTCTTAAACCTCAAGCAGGCTCCCTCCTCAGATGAGGTCTCATCTGTTGATCTGTGCTATCAGGTTTCACAGATCACCCAGATCAGAAACCAACAAAGAATGAGGGTACGGCAGTTAATTGGTGTAAGCAATGGTAGAAGCCAGAGCAATGTACAAGATGGGTAACTGCAATGGGTAGCAAAGTGAACAGTTCAGGTGCTAACAGCATCAGGAATAGTTGCTCTGTCTACCACCTAGAAATCCCAGTAGTGTTATCCATAGTACAGATGTCATAGTATAACTGTTCTCCAAGGGCAATGTAGGCACTTAGTAGAGGATACCAGTTATGAAAGGCATCTGATAGTCAGAGGTGTGTATGAGATAGAGATCTAAAATGTAAAGAAAAATGCCCTTAATCTGACAGTTAACCATGACCTTGTTCATTTTGAATGAGATAAGGAAGAGTGGAATATGAAGGAAGTCCTGAGTTTAATTCCTAGCTGTGATGGAATATATCTACAAGGAGGAGGGTGATGTGAGAGACCAAGGCTATCAGTATGGAGGAGGTGTATTCCAGGAAGGGAAAGGAGACAAAAGACAACACAGTCCGCAGGAGGAGCATGGGAAGGATAGCTACTCCCTAGAATCTCTCAGGGTATATCCACTTGTTGCAGTAATGTAAATTTAGTCTGGCAAGATTCTGTCTATAAGGTGCAAACAATAAAGGAACTTGACACAACTTGACTGTTTCACTGGTGTTCTTGGGCTGGGCCTGACACTGGCATCCATGGGAAGGACTGAAAAATTGTGTGTCTGAAATCCTGAAGAGCTGCTACCAGTCACTATTGTAATGCTAGGTTAGATGAACCCATGGTTTGACTTATGGGGATAGCTTCCTAGGTTTCTGCAGACATATTTCAGACAGCCGTATATGTTAAACTCCAGTACCTTAACTCCTTAGGGAGACAGCTCCACTAGAGAGCCCCTGAAATATCCATCAAAATAATTGTTTCCTGAGAGCGTCTGAACTTCAAGAGAAAAGTGCTGTAGAGCTTCCTGATACTATGTAACTGTACTAGTGGGATGTAACAGCATCTTCATTCATTGTTTGGTTACATCCGGCTTCTTCCTCACACACCTGGCCCAACAGCTGTTTCAGAGAGGCTTTTGCTAAACAGGGAAACAAGTGTCCTGACCTCTGGTGGAATAACAGACAGCTTGGGCAGCATCCAAACTTTTGGCAGTTGTTCTGCGCAATCCCACAAGCACATCTCAAGAACAAGAATGTCCCACAAGCTAGAATTTTGGTATAATAGCCTTTGTGGAGGGAAATGAATGGAACAAGTCTCAGTTGAATTTTAATAATGAATCTTCTTACTGCCCCTGCCAAAGTTACTTTGGAGTTGAGTGGCCAGGAAGCTGGAGGGTGAAATTTGTCAAATGATATTTGAATTCCAATTTTCACAGGTGGAGCTTAACCACTGGGATTAGAATTTGGACGCATAATTAGACCTATTAGTCACACAAAAGCTGCAGTTCATAAATTATGTGTACTGGGTTTTCCATCTTTGTGTGCCAAAGTCAGAAAATGTGTACCATCTATTACAATGATTTAAACAACAAGGACTCATTTTTTCTATAAATTATCTACTAGGAATATTTGTTCCATCATTAGTTTTGTTTTGTTTTGTTTTATTTTATTTTATCTTTCTTTCTTTTTGAAACCATAAAAATCCATCTCTATTCTGGATCTAAAATATCACATTTCTCTAAAAACCAAACATAACTACATTCTTGCATCGAAAGGATTTTCAGGACAGACTGTAACAAATTTACATTTAATCATAATACCCTTCCCTATGATAAATTCTAGGGCCAACTATCAAGGATTGTTGAAGGGTGATTTGTTGTTGTTGTTGTTGTAGTTTCTTGATAATACTGACAGCACAACCCCTTTCACACAGAAATAACCACAGATGAATAACATAAAATTAGTCCAGTATGTTGGATGTCAATTCCATTAACTCAGTTCATTCTAGCTAAAAATACTGTGAATTGACATAGGACGGCCACAGATTCTCCATCCCTATTCTAGATGGCTGGTTTTAAGATAGAATCAGTATGGTGTAGTGGTTAAAGTACTTAACTAGGATCAGAGAAACCGAGCTTGAAGCCCAGCCTCAGCCATGGAGACTCACTGGGTGAGTCTCACTTGGGACCAGTCCTCCTCTCTCAGCCCAATTCACCTCACAGGAATGTTGTGGTGGAGAAAACAGGAGGCAGGAGCATTATGCATACCCTCTTTGAGTTGTACAAAATAAAGGTGGGATATTATTATTACTACTATTATTATTATTTCACAAGTTTCCTGTTGTGGGGAAAAAAACTTCTGTGTAGGAAAGAGGGACTGTTATGTATGCCCCCATGAAAGGTGGGACATAAATAAATAGCTTATATAGTGACACTGAATATTTACTGTTCTACTACCCTTATCTCTTCAAGAGGAAGGATAGTATTAAAAAATGAAATAAACACAATGATGGGAGAACTTACCCCAGCCTCTTGCTTTAATTTCTTGGATTCTGCATCCCAGGTAGAGCTCTCCTACAATCAAACATTGTATCTTTGAAATGTCAGTGAAGACAGAAAGTTCTTTCCAGAACATACTTAAACCCCATGCTCCTTATCTCTGATGAGATGGCAGGAATAGAAGAAGCTGGGAATGTCTGGTTACAGTCTCACAATGCCTGATGGGAAACAGACTCACCAAGTTCCGTTTGCGTGAGAGAGACAAACTCTTCTGTAGCTTGCTCAGAAAGAGGATAGCGTTTTTGGTCCCACGTGCTGCAAGAGGTTTCTCTGTTTTCTCCTTCCATTCTACAAGAGAGAATATTGTATGTTCTGGCACTGAATCAAGCTTGATGAATATACTTACATTATTAAACCTAATAAAGAGATGTGAGAACTCTGAATAATAATGCCTCTGTTTCTACTGCAGTGGCCATAAGAAGATAACAGACATAGAAACAGAGATTCACCAAATGAATCATTGTAACTTTCTATTATCATTTTCTCTGATCCTCCAGTTACAGTGGTTCCTCAACTACTGCAGAATTCACAGCCACACAGTATGGTAATGGCCACCAACTAGTACCTAAAAAGGTATTAGACGAATTCATGGAGGATGAGGCTACCAATTAGGGTAGCTATGTATTAGTTCCAGGATCAGGACACACATTTTTCAGTAACAGCTGTTACCGCAGCACAGTGGAGAAAAACTATTACCTTTATGTGTAACATGTGACGCCCCATAAAAATCTGATTGATCATTGGGGGGGGGGCGGGGGAAAGGATGCTGGACTAGATAGGCCTCTACTTTGATCTAGCCCTGTTCTTTCCCATTTAGTGCATACTGCAAGCCTTCATCTAAGAGAAGGGGCTGGGCTGTCGCTTCTCTACAAAGGTTTATCGGATTGCCCATGCTAAATATTCATTGGCTGCACCCAGAACTGGATTCTTTGGACTTTCATTCTACCTGGAGCGGTTCTGAAGGCATCATAAAATTGGCTCAAATAGGTGATCAAGCCAAGCTGCTCATCATCAGACACTGAAGCCATTTCAGTGCTGGAGAGGACTGGAGAAACACCAAGCTCCTGCTCAGCCACGTCTAAAGCCAGTTGGTTGTTCCCAACAGGGTCATTTGGGTCCAATGAGTTGAAGTCCCTGCAGTTGGAAGATACAAGTTATAATGACTTGTACAGTCTTTGTCTTAACCCAGCTGTAAAGGATTATGAAAAAATCAGGATGCTTTTTGGAGACATCAATATCCATTTCTGCAGACTCCGTTGAAGAGAGAAAAAGGAAGTAGAAGCCATTATCAATTGCCTTGTATATCATAAGCCTGAGTGCAAAAAAACCCCAAACATCTTAGAATTGCTTTGTTTTAAATGGATATCCCTTTCCTGTGAACCTTTGCTTTAACCACATAGGAAACTGCTATAAATAAATAAAGTCAACCACTGATCTTAACTAGAAAATGAAGTCTGTAAAGGTTTCTTTAGAAGTACATCTACAGTGCTTGCCAGCTCCTAACAAGTTGTGTGATGAGCTGGCCACACACCAGCACACAATCTTGGAAACTGCTTTCCTTTTTCTTTCTTCTCAGAAATGTAGCATGGGTTTCAGTAACCAACCAGCCTTCCTTCCTATGACAGAACCAGACTGTTACCAGATGAGAAGGAAACTAATGGCTACAGTCATTTGAGCACCAAATATGGTGAAAGAAATGCTGTAGCCATCGTATCAAGATCTGGCAGACAGGACTGAGAAGCAACTGTTCCCTCTTTGTGAAGTCCCAGGCTCTGCAGCTATTAATCCCATCACCTCCCTGCAACAGAGGAACATTGCAGAGAAGAAAGCAATCTTGCAATACAAATAAATAATTGCCTATATTAAAGCTTATGTCCACATTTTGTATTTAGGATCATTGCCCTATCCTCTTGGACTTTAATGAGCAGCATATTATGAAATAAATTATGCTCTGGGGAAGAGGCTCAGACATAGTAGCTTTTAGTTATCAAGGCAAAAATTACCCACAGCCTAAATTTCTCCAAACATGGCCTAGTTTGTCCCTCAAGTATGATAAATTTTGTTAGTTCTAAATCTCCACCCCAAAGAAAAGCTACTCAAGGCATTTGGTTCTGTAATATCCTTTGGGAGTAGACCCATACACAAGTAAAAACAACTAAATCTTGACTGCAGTAGTAGCAATAGGGAATCGTGAGCCTGGAACTCACAATTATATATAATTGTATATACCGTAATTCATTGTATATAATTGAATAAAAGAAAAAGAAGCAGCTGGTACAGATCCATACTGAACTTCCCAGAACTGAGGAAAATCACCAGGTTGGTGATGGAGATCTTTTAAGGCGACTAGTTCAGCGGGTCATGCACAGAGCTTCTTAGTCTGATTCTCACATACACATTCATCACTTGCTGACTGCAGTATGAGTTGTGTAAGTGAATAAGCTACCCCAGACAAAGCCGCACAAGAGATCACATTCAAAACTGCACATCACCTCATACATATCTGCTCTTCAATACAACAAATAAGGAGAAATGAGTTGACACAGAGCCTACATCAATTAGTTTTCTCTGGAATGAACATAATTCACTGACGGAGATCTGGAGTCCTCCATTTTAGCAAAGAGAGATTCTATATTGGTGTGTGTACCAATTATTTTAAAAATACACTTAAACTGAATAGATCTATTGAAGACATTTAAAGTACATTTTTTATAAATGTGTAATTATTATAGAAAAAGTCTGCCATGAATGGCCAAATGCTATAAACAACTAGATTAATGCCTGGACAAGCAAAGTTTTGGAATTACAGAATCTATGAATTGGAAGGGACCTTATAGGTCATTTAGTCCAACCCCTATTCAGGGAAAAAAAAATCCCCTAAAATGTTTCTGGCAGATAATCAAACAGACTCTGCTTGAAAACCTCCAGCAATGGGGACTCCACCACTGTTCTATGCAGTTTGTTCCACAAATTACCAGGAAATTTTAACGGATGGTAGCAAAAATGAAAACTTAAGCTTATAAAGTGACCTAACTCCAACTTCTGGATTCGACTTCTAGAAGCTTCAAGCAGGAAACTAAGTTTTACTCTCCCATATTTTTATAGAGCTTTACATATATATTTTATAGAACTTTATTCCAGCACATCTTCAACCTTTCCCAATATTAGCAAGTATTCTCTCCCTTCAGCTTTCCCACAAGGGAAACTCACAGAAGATCTGGGCGAAAGTGATGTATGAGAGCGCACAGAGCCAGTCCACTTTTCCAGGAGTGTGTGAAGTCTTTCACCTTGATGCTATGGTAACTGGCTGTGTTTGCTTGACACCAATTAAGAAGCTCCTCATAGGCTATACTGGTATCTGGAGTGGGGGTGTGGGGAGGGTGATATTAGAGAGAGAAAAGAGAATTGATACAGGTAGTCCTCAACTTACCACCAAAATTGGGACTAGAACTTCTGTTACTAAGCGATGCAGTCATTAAATGAATTGCACCTGATTTTACTTTTTTTTGCCACGGTTGCTAAGTGAACCCGGCTTCTCCCATTGATTTTGCTTGTCAGAAGCCCCCTGGGAAACTCACAAATGGTGATCATGTGATCCCAGGATGCTGGAACCATCATAAATACATGCCAGTTGCCAAGCACCTGAATTTTGATCACGTGACTGCGGGAACGCTGCAATGGTCGTAAGTGTGAGGATTGGTTGTAAGTCACCTTCTTCAGTGCTGTCATAACTTTGAATGGTCGTTAAACAAATGGTCATAAATCCAGGACTACCTATATTTACTTATAAGAATGTCCAGTTCCCAAGATGTCTCCAGTTACCGATTTTATTCACTCATTCATTCATTTGATTTACAAAGCAAAAGCTTCTTAGCATAGCAGCATTTTTCTTCTTTTGTCAATGGCTGTCAAAAAGCAAATCACTATAACCACTAAGAGAAACCAGAGAGGGTTGATGAAACTGATACCTCTTAAGCAGGTTATTGTACCACTGTATTGTTATTGTAATGTACTGAACAGTGGTTCAACCAGCCAGGTGAAAACCTGTGCAACTTTGTTGCCTATAGGAAAGCCAACAAAGATATATACAAAAATTCTCTAGATTCACATGATATTTCCCTAAAGCAGCATACACCCAAACTATTCTGTTTAGATGCAGGTCCTAAGGAAGGAACAGCAAGCAAGATGATAAGGTGGATTAAAAAGTACTAGAGGGCCAAGAGGTGGAAATTGCAAAAAAGCAAATTTCAGCAGATTCAGGAGAAGGTATTTGATGATGGAACACATTCATTTGGAAGGTGAAGGGCTCTTCTTCATTGAATAGTCTGGACAGCCATCTAGCAGGTTTGTTGTAACTGTATCATACATTCCAGAGTCTGCACTATGTGGAAGTGGGAAGACTAGAGCCAATAACTCCCAAGGTCATTTCCAATTCTACAGTTCAATCATTCACATGTAAGAATCTGCATGGCCACAGATGCCATTGTGTCAAAACAAGAAAAAAGTGAGCATGAACAATGGGATCCTTATAGCTGGAAGCTAGGAAGAAAGCTACCCAAACTTGCCTTTGCAGACTAACTCTGGGCTGGCACGACTTCTCTTGTTCTGCTCCATGTCAATGTCTCCCTTAACGTATAGATTATGAACCTGAAAACAAATGCACCTGT
The DNA here is from genome assembly GCF_059951505.1 of Python bivittatus. Taxonomy (NCBI): domain Eukaryota; kingdom Metazoa; phylum Chordata; class Lepidosauria; order Squamata; family Pythonidae; genus Python; species Python bivittatus. The sequence goes on along the minus strand of NW_028277098.1, from coordinate 54,908,471 downwards.
TATTTGCTATTATTGATATGGCTTGGATTTGAACAGAACCCCCAGTTAATCTCTATACTCCCCACATCCATTCAAAATGCACCACAACCCATTATCCAACTGACCAAACATAGATGCCGGAATAGCCAGCAAGAACATGTTTCAGGGAAGACTATTCTACAGATTCCGTCATCATAAATAACACCACTTTATACTTTTTTTGTTTCTTGTTGCAACCTGGGTCAGGTGGTAAAGACTGCTGTGTTGTGTCAAGTTGCAAAGGAGAAAGCTGGGGCTTTACAGAGAAACTAATACAAAGAGAATAATTAAAAATAAAGTCAATGATCAGGAGGACAAAGCAACTGCACTTTCTTCTCCATCTCTGCTTTTGGTCAAAGTACCTGGGAGGCCTTGATTGCCTGAAGGTTGATGTTTGGGTATCGCGTGGTGGGATCAATGCTATATTGATTAACATTCTTGTTCATATTGTCAGGTGAAGTCTGTGATAGCCGCTGATATATGCTTTCTCTGGGTAGGAATTAAGCAGGAAAGAGTCCATCTGAGTCCACAAATGAAGAGGCACATTATATACTTAGATATAATGTGCCTTAGATCAGCCTGGAAGCATCTAAGGCATAACTATAAGAGCAACATTCCCTCATCTTTGCCTCTTTTCACAAGAGTCATGCCCAACTCATTTTGCCTAGTCCTGCAGCCATCAGGAACATCAACACATTATCCTACATTTTAGGGAGCATTCATTTGTTTTCCTATATACTCACGTGATCCTAAGCTTCCTCCATTAACCTTGCCTGTCCTTCAGTCTATGCCCCAGGCCCCAAAATAACACACCCATTATCTCCTTGATAGTGCTGCAAACTTTCAAACGGTTGTGTCTGGAGAGAGAAACAAGAAGCTATTGTTTAGCCATTTTGGTTCCTTTCATCCAGTTTTCTACAGAGATTGCTCCCTGTCTCCAAGTGGCTTTTTTTCCTTCACAGGTGAAAAAAATAGGCTTTCCCCCCCCAAACCAAGCCAAAAACAGTTGGCTGGGGATTATATTGAACAAGTAAAAGGTGAAGAGGAAGACTTAAAAGAAAAAACAAAAAACCCTTTCTTTCTTCCATTGGTCCTTCTGCCTTTTAAAATTCACATCATTCAAAGCTGTTGTTTAAAAAAAAAATATTGGAAAATGGCTTAGCTGTGGGTAATACAGCTACAGAAGGCAGTTAATGCCTGTGGGGGTATAGCTTGAGATCCAATTGCTCAGGTTGTCTGTGGCCTCTGGTGGAACTGCAAAAGAACTCTACAGTTAAACATCTTTCATTTATGTATTCTAATCCTTACCCAGGAAGTATTTGCCACAGCATTTAAAAATCAAAGGATGCTTCAAATTGGGCTCTTATTCTGTAATCACCGTGCCTAATGAATTTACTTTTTTAATGGGGAGTCTAGTGCAGGACATGTGCTGGGGCTGAAAATGGGGTGTTCAAATCCCCCTTCAACAATGCACTTATTAGATTTTGGATCCCTCAGGCTAAATACCTAGGAGCATGACAGTTTTGAGGATAAAATGAGAGAACATCCAACATGTACATATGTGACACCTTGAGCCTGAGCTCCCAGAGAAAAGGCAGGATAGAAATATAATAATAAAGTAAAATAAACACCATCTTCTGTTGGTAGCTCATTTTTGTTTTTCTTAAATCCCTCTTCCATAATTTCTATTACCAAATAAGGTCCACTAGAAAGGGAAAGGCCCAACAGTTGCATGACAACTTTTGGTCAATGCTATCCATCCAGAAGCACCAGCAATAGACGAACGCCTGGATTCTCTTTTTGACTGACCCAGGCAAGGGTGAGTCTAAAATAGATAAGGGGACCATATGTCAAATGGAAAAGAAATATTTTGAGCAAGAAACAAAATACTCCCACCTGAAATATTCTGTGAAATGTTCAAGCACTCCATTTTTTAACAGAACAAAGTTGAAATATGGTGCATGCTCCAGCTTTCAACAGAATAACAACTTGAAGGTTTACTAAAACCACATACACTCTCTCTTGGAAATATTATATCCCTTCTCAATCTGCTCACCTCTCAGCCAGCACATCCAGTGGGGACGCTCCTGAGGCCCATCTCTTTACCATCCAAGCAGCATCAAAAGCTGCCAAGAAACCTCTGCCCACGCCAGTGCCCAAGGGCCAGAATGGCTGGAAATGAAACAAACAAACAAAAAAGAGCTCAAGAATTCTGGATGCTCAGCAACATGGGTCTGTAGAATACCCTACAATGATTCTGGACAAATGCAACAGGAATCAGATCTGGGTGTAAATCTTGATGCTCCATTTAGCTTAAAACTGTCTCGTTGTGCAATGCGTGAGTTTGGGAAATGCTTGCTTGCTTTCCATGGGACCCCTTCCCATTCAGTTTGCTAGCTGGCAAGTTGAGCTCTGGCTGTTAAAGCTGCATAATAAAGACAAACAAATATGCAGATTTGAAAACCATGTGTATTCCATCCAGCGAAAGGAGGTATCTTGGCCTCATCAAATCCAAAAGCAAAACTGTATTCAAACACAAACCACCAAATGATATGGCTCATCTCAAGCACTAGTGAAGAAATGTCTGAGAAAAGTGCACAGTGGGAGGAAAAGCCCCCTTACATTCTGCTTGGGTCTGGATTTTCATAATCCTTTCAAAAACAACCATTCTGCTTGCTATAAGATTTCTATAATAGTTCCCATTATAAGACAGCTGACACTCAGCAGATTTTTCCAAGCAGCTCAGCTTTATTTACAAGTTTCCATATAACTTCCTTTCAGTAACTCTAAGAAATAATGGAAATGGGAGAACAACTGTTGATAAAAAGTAAAACGATGTAGCTTTCCTGGGATATCACTGCATTAAAAAGCGTACAAAATCTCCCCTACATAAAACAATGGGGACAGCAAACTTGTAATGGAAAACTGGCTGTAGCCTAGGCTTCTCAATTAGCCTAGAAAATTCTTAGCAGATGAGCATTCAGTCATGCGAGCTTCCTCTACTTATATATTCTGAAGCAGCACAGATCAGTTGTCCCTAACCAGCTGCTTTCCAGATGTGTTGGATTTCAACTCCCAAACCAGGGCTGGAGTTGTAAACTAATATCAGGTTGGGAAAGGCTGTCTCTAACTGAATGGGAATTCTGATCAAATAGGTTGGAAATGTATTTTCTCCCACTGTGAAAAAGCCCAGCCCAGATGTTAGTTCTGGTAACATTAAGGCAGCACTTACCTCCACCAGGCAGTCCCCCACCAACCCGATGAGTAGCTTAGCGCCATTACAGTCACGCACCAGAGCGGCATTGTCTGCACGGCTCATGCAGGTGAAGTCAAACATGTCCACATCAGGATGGTGGCGATGGTTTAGTGCAAACTGCAAATTGGGCAGCTGGTAGTTGGTGGAGAAGTTGGCAGCCTCTTTGGCATAAGCAAGAAGGGCTTCCTGGTTCACATTTTCTGGAGAGAGTAAGCTTTCTACGTCCAGCTTGTCCTAGAAATATACAGATAAAAAACCATATTCTATAACAATAATATCTTAATTAAAGAATTATGAGTTGTATTTCTTGAAGTCGTAAAGCAGCCAGAAGGCAATGGGTCTACTGTGTATATAGCCTACTTGCTGGACAGGCTGAGATACACAACCGACATTCCTTCAAGTGAGACGTGGCTCTTAGTCTCATACTGATTACCCCAGCCCTTCCCTCTGCTGGAGTCACAGGAAAACTAGGGCACAGGAAAACTTGTTTAAAAAACAAGGCAGAATTAAGGAAAACGTAGTGAACCAAGATTGGGAAAAGCAGGAGGCATTAAGTTTAGAACTCTCAAGAAGCAGAGAAAGCCTGGACAGAAAGCAAAGGATCCTTTTCTTTCAGGAAGCCTACTATTTTTGGCACAAATAGATACATTTTCTAGTCAAGAATTATACTAGGTTTAATTTGTTTTGCAAGTGGTATTTAAGTTTCATTGTCTTATTACTTTTATTTCTCTGTACAAGTTCAAGAACCGTGTTTATTTCAACCTTCTATCAATGCCTCTGGTTGGGCTTGAAGATATTATTTTTATTTGTAATATTTTTGTGATCTATTATAAATTTAATCTCACTCCAACCTCTTTATTGAAACTTTTTTTAAAAAAATTTTTTTTTGTATCAGACCATTTCTATCTTGTGGTTTGCCCTGAGCATCATTTTTTCTTTTGTAACTTTATTTTAAGCCACTGTTTTCCTATAATCTGAACAGCTTTTCTAAATTATGTCCGTCAGCTCTGAATGCTGGCATTTTTAATATTCAAAGTTCAAAGTGTTTCGCATCTTATATTTTCTTCTTTTTAAATAAAGTTTGATTCTGTTTGGTAAAATTGGTCTATCTTCCAAGGAGGAGAGGAAAGGCTGAATCCCCTAATCACACGCTTTTACACTATATAGCTAGAAGTTGCATTGTTGAAATTAAAAAGTAAAAACGCAAAAACCAGAATAACCACCAGAAAGGCAGGACAAGCTGTGAGAGCTTTATTTCTCTCACATACTAGGGTTATAGGCTGGATGCTAGATGAGGCATCTCCTAGAAAATACATGGTGGCAGCAGGAACTATTAAGCTGCTACCCTAAAAGGGTCTTTTGGAAAAAGAAATTTGAGACTTTTAACCTTCATCCTTATAGGCTTAGCCATTCCACTACAATGTCATAAATGTTTTTGTTAGTGAACAGAGATTACAATCCCTTTTATAGGATTCTGATGCCTTACCATCCAGAAAAACCATAATGAAGCATCATTATTTTTCTCCATAGCTACCATAGAGTGCTGGTGTGGCTGACACACTGTTGTACTTCCAATTCTTTTTCCTTGCATGCCATTTCCATTTCTATGCATTGTCTACTCTTTGGTTTTATCTATTATCCAACTTTCAGCATGAATTCAATACAAGTAAGAGTGTACATTAAATATCTACTTTTGTGTCCCCATCAATATTTTGGAATTTTAGTTGGGATAAATAACAACTGATAGTTGAATGCATTTATTAGAGGCATTATTAGAGGCAATTTGAGGAACCAACGTATGCAAGCAATAAAGTTTTAATTGCATTGTACTGAGTGTGTGTGTATTCCTGCACACAGCTAAATGCTTACTGAATATTCCATCTGCAAATTGAGAATTAGCATGGAGACTCCTTCATTACTACATGTCACTTTTGTCTTTGAAGGACTGTAATTTTTCCCCTCAAGGTAAATTCAAAATACACCCCCAGTTTCAAAGGATATAGTTCAGCAATTAATTTAAACTTTAATTATGTTGACTTGTAATTCATCTCTTATTCAGGGATAACTCACATAAAACCCTTGTTTAGATTTCAGATTTATGAAGACATTTTCTGCTGCATTAAGTGAAACGTACATTACGTACCACTTAGCCACAAGCTCAGTTCACTAGTGTGCCTTCAATAAACTAACAATTCTCAACAAACTACTAAGGCCAAATCAAACCCTAATTCCCCCTTCCCCAAACAAGTTGCCTACATCAGCTTTAAGCCCAGTAGGTCTTTCACTTCAAAAATGCATTCATTAAAAAGGTAATTGGAAATCTTCATTTTCTTCACTTTCAATTTGCTGGATGTGGATATTCCATCCCTCACATAAGGATCAGCAACATAGAATCATACTAACTATAGAGTTAGAAAGGATATTAAAAGTAATCTAGTTCAACTTAAGACATGATTTATTGTTGGATCCACCCCAAATAAATAAGTTTCAAAATGGCAAAGATCCTGTGAGACTTTGACAATTTTAAAACGATTACTAATTAAAGTATTGATTCATTCATGGCACCTGCACCATCACTCAAAATGATGTGATGTACCCTGTACCTGAAAAGGTTTCCAAGCCCTGTCATACATACATTTAAGATTACTCCTTTCTTTAGCAAGCTGTGCTTCTTGGCTGTCATGACGAAATAGTGAGTGTCATCTTTATAGTAGACAATGTTTTCCAAATCAATACCTAATATTGTTCAAACACAAGGAGAAAATTAGAGATAGGCAGCTTTAAAAGAAGATGGTTGCATTCATAAAGAGAAGGCTGCCAGTGGGTACCAGCCACAAAGACTATGAACTACCTGTAGCATCAGAAGTAATCTACAACTCGATATAGTTGCTGGCAAACAATAGTGAGTGGCTATTGTCCTCATAACCTGCTTGCGGAATTCCTTACAGGTAATTCTTGCTTAACAACCACAATTGGGATTGGAATTTAGGTCACTAAGTGGATGTGGTCATTAAGCGAATCATCACGTGACCAGACCTGATTTTATGACCTTTTTTGCAGCAGCCGTTAAGCAAATCACAGTGGTTGTTAAGTGAATCATGTGGTCATTAAGTGAATCATGCCATCATTAAGTGAATCACAGTTCCCCATTGATTTTGCTTACTGGAAGCCAGCTTGGAAGGTTGCAAATGGCAATCATGTGACTCTGGCACTCTGCAATTGTGGTACGTGCAAGCTGGTTGCCAAGTGCCCAGATCGCGATCATGTGACTGCGGGGGCATTGCAATGGTCATAACTTCAGGCACCAGTCATAAGTCACCTTTTTAGAGCTGTTGTAACTTCAAATGGTCGCTAAATGAAGATTTTGGCTATCTATTGCAGGTAACAGGATGCTTAACTAGATAAGAAAATCCCTGTAGGATCATATGTATTTATGTTTTTCTGTAACTGGCATTAAAAATAATCAGATGTAACAGAGCAATATAAATTATAGTATAAGAAAACCCAACCTGGCTTATTCCCCCAAAATATTGTTGCATATTTTATTCTATTCATCTGGAATTCATAGAAAAACGGAGGGATGCTCATTACTGTTCTAAAAGATACAAGAAACAATTTGATCTACAGTATTTGCTGACTCACCTGTTCTGTTTCTGTTCATTACAAACCATGGAATTTCACAGATTTCAAGGCATGATGAAAAACCATGTAGGCTAAAAGCTAAATGTGAACTCTCACCTGTTTTGTTATAGAGATTTTGGAAGAATTTCTGGTTGTAGATGCGAGCCACTCCACTTATCTCAGCCACCTCCACCTCAGTTCTGCTATGGCTATTTATAAAGTTGGTGGTGATGCCAATGGCCAATTTCCCACGTGTCTCCTTCCTCTTAAAACCTATGAGAAAACACAAAAGAGAACCTTCGATCAACCCTGAAGAAAGAGAAGGAATTAGCAATTCAGGAAATGGTCAGGGTAAGAACAGAAAATAGCAACATAAAACATATAGAACAAATCATGCTCAGAATGTAACCAAGTTTTACCATCTACAATATGATAAATCCAGGCTTCTTTGTTAACTGTATTTTCAGTAGTGAAGGGATACAAGGTGGACAGTACCATTTCTTTGGTGGCCTGCACCTCCAGAATATTCTCTCCAATTGCTTTTGGTTTTAAGATGGTCCCTAAAAATATTCTTCTGGTCAGCATTTAAATAATTTCATGCAGTTCTGTTTTAGGAAATATTTATCTATTACAACTATTAATACTAATGCAAATATTCAGTGCAATACTAGTAACTGAGAATTTTATTTAGGAATAGCAGATCTGGGCTGCAAAATCTCAGTGATCAAGAGTTAGAGTTTCTCTGCCTCTTTGCTATTGGCTCACGGGTATTCAGATTTTTGCTGCCCCAGTCTATAAGGCCTAATATTATTGCTGCATTTCCTTACTGTATGCATTAATTGCCTTAATGCCCCCAAAAGTGGAGTAAAGGATATCTAACAACAATAAAATATATGGATGTCAGTTACCAGTTTAAAAACTAGACACAGCATAGGGAAATTATATAATTATGAGGAAGCCTTTGGAGAAGATGCAGCACCCTGGTATGGAGGGAGTCATTTTTGCTTCTTATGACAAGCATTCAAGAAAATAAGTCTGGATGTAGGGAAGACCTTAAAAAAACAATTTACTATTGAATCAAATAATGGAAAATGAACAATTCCAGATAAGGAATGACTGCAAACTCAGGCCGTTACTGGAAATGCTCAACATATACTAGTAAAAGATGTAAGCGGGATTAGCCCATAGGTGCTAAAGCCTCTACAGAGAACTTTTCTATTTTGCTTTTAATTTAGTCTCCTGCTGAACGCAAAATGCCTTTCAGAATTTTTTTTTAAATTATACCTGCTACAGATACTAAACCAAAAAAAACAAAAAAACAGCCTATGCTGGACAACTACTCTTATCTTCATATTTAACGTTTCACACGATCTGCTGGAGTAATTGAGCAAAATTGAGAAGAGATGCTAAAGAAGAAACTGAAGATTTTTTCTCTCTAAAATCATGGGCTATCTTCGCTTCACAATTTAAAGATAATGATAATGTTATACTCTTTATGCACTGTTTACTTCACAATGCTCCAAGCAACTTATATTTAACAAAAATAAAAATAACATACTCTTAAATAGGCAATTTCAATTTACTCTCTCCACTTAGATTCCAACACTAAGTTTGATACAAACATTTGGGGCTTTTTATCATCTGAAAGGATGGAAAAAATGTTTCTCTGAACAATATTTACAATAACACAAAATGAGGTTTGGGGAAATGTCCACAATCACAGGTATCTGCAATTTTCTGCAGTGAGTTGTCCTGTCTAATTTCAGTTAAATTAGCACATCCAGCTTCAATTTTTGGTACTATTAAGCATTCAACTCAGAACAAAAAAAGGCACCTACTCTTTACAAGCTAGAGTTGCAGGTTCCCATTCAGCTGGGAAAAGCACTAGCTTTTCCAAATAGCAAAACTATACTATCTCTAAGAAGTCTCCAAATCTGGAGCTGTTAAATTAACGTTCCCCTAATTCTGCTCATCTACTGACTTGTGAATGTTCACACAACGTTCACAGAAAGAGGCTGATTTAGAGATAGGCCATACCTGATTGCTTACCTTACCTTCTGGCACAAACCTTCCACCACCAGCAGAGATGAGCACATCAAACTTATACTGGCTTAAGGGAGAGGAGCCGGGATGCAGTACAGCTCTCCAACCATTGACTGTAATGTAAAGATGAAAACAAGACTTTTGCCATGATGACAGCAAATTGACTCCTTTCCACCGGCATGTGTGTTTATAAAGGAAACAGAAGGATGTTTTGCTGGGTCAAAGACCTGTGGCTGACTGAAAGGCATGTAACAGTTCAACATGTCTTGGCCCTTGCTAAGGACACCCTAATGTGCCAATGTGAAATTATTTCGTCCATTTGCTCAGAGAGATGGGATTTTGCTTGTAGAGGGACCCGTAGCCATAAATTACAATGTTAAAAAAATAATGAAATATAACTGTTTTACAAGTTAACACTTCAGAACTATGAGTGATCCAAGAGATCAGAAATTACTGGGGGGAAGCAACCAATGCTGATTTCTTTCTGCTTTTATCTATATGGAAAGTCTGAACATTTTAGGGCCAAACAGAATATAACCACGGAACAGTTTCTCACTATGAAGTTCTGAGTGACCATCTCAAGTACACATTTGTAAATCTGAGTTCATTTTGTCCCTACACAGTACTATGAAGGTCAGATAAATGTTAGGATTATATCAGGGCCCAAAGGATACAATCTTTTTAGCCCCAAGTGTTTCAATTGCATTGCTTCCCTGCATTTTATCTTCATGCAGCAGGAAAACAACCCAGTTTTAAACAATTTAAACAAGGAAACCTATTATTTATGGAGAAAAGCCAATTCTCAGCACAAATAATAGAGTTCATGAATCTCATTCAGCAGTTTTTCTCCTGAATGTTTGTATATTTTATTTATTTACTTTAGCTTCTACGTTGCTTGATTCCTTATGGCAAGCCAGCACAGCATAGTATTAAAACTAAAAACAATTAATTGCAGCCCCCACTTGGTTCACCATAATTTATGGGTAAGATAATAGCTACCCATCCCCAAATACTCTTCTGAAAAGTTATGTTTTCGCAGCTCTTTCACAGCCCAAGCATAATAAAGAGCAGGTGGTTCAAATGTCTTGGGGTAGGCTGTTCCATTTGCCATACAAGTGTTGAAGAACAAGCTTGGATAAGATACACTGCCTTTAAATTCTCAGAAGAACTGATCTACTGATATTCTCACCCTGTCCATGAGAGTGTGCTGCTGGTAGAACGAGTCCCTTAAACTGTACACCAATGTGAATATGAACACCTAACAGCAAGGCTACTTTCAGCAGGATCAACTGCAGCTGACGGATACCTGCAGATACGATAGGAGTGTACAACCAGAATTAGTTAAAACAGAAGAAGATGACCTGTGTATACTCACTGTCATTTAAACTCTTATTGCTACAAATGCTACAGGCTTTTAGCCACCTCCTTTTCTATTTCAGGGGGGAAAAAAAGGCAGAAAGTACTTCAAAATTATTCAAAAGTAATTCAGAAAAGGTGCTTTGGACTCTGTGCAAGACCAGCATCTATCTGTTGATTGACTATGTGTATCAAGTTAGTGTCAACTCTTAGCAACCACATAAACAGACTTTCTTAACCTGGCCCTTTATATCTTCCAACAGTGGACCCACCACTGATGTAACTGAGTCCATCTACCTTGCTGCTAGATTTTTGCATAATATGTTCAAAAATATGATAATTTGAGCCTGGTCATTTGGCCACAAATGAACACTCTGGGTTCATTTGTTCAATTATCCATTTGTTTGTTTTTTTGGCTATCCACAGTATTCTTAGGAGTCTTCTCCAACACCAAAGTTCAAAAGCATCCATAGTCTTTCCACCCTGGTTCTTTAAAATTCCACTTTTTCTTTCACAAAGTGTCACAAAGAAAACAATTACCTGCAATGTAGCCTGTCCCCAAGACCTCTGCACATCCTTGGAGCTGATATTGCTGGCTCCATCTTAATAGCACTTCTGTGATATTACAGGCACTGCCTCTGCCCTTGACAATGCTTCCTTACATACTTACTGATGTGATCCAAGGAACCAGTGCAGAAACGGCCATAGAATTTTTTGGCTCCAAGTGCCCGCAGGTCCTGAATGGTGAAAGGCCAAAGGTGCAGCACGTTGTTCCGGGAAAAGACCTCTCTCTTCTCCACCACCACCACGTGTGCTCCAAGGAAAGCCAATTCGATAGCTGAGCGGAGGCCACAGGGCCCTGCCCCAATTATCAGGCACTGAAAAACATTGTCACTATGAGCTGCCACAGTTAAAGAATTTGGTGCAGGCAAGACAATACATATTCGACAGCACTGGAACTAGACAGAATTTACACAAGACTGAGTGGTATTACATCAAAGTAGGAGCCACAATATGGCCTGTGGGATAAAGAGAGGTCACAGAGTCCTTTCTCGGTTGAACATTTTTTCCTTTGCTATGAACAAGGAAATGTTAGCTAATGTGTTAAAGTGAAACTTTTCTGATAATAAATTACTGTTTATTGGTCACTTGTTGCAGGGAATTTGTGGGAGGAATTCTCCTGCCAGTTAAAGGAGCCTATGACTTGTGGAATTTAGTGGCATGATTGCCACTGATTTCTTCTATTCAGTCAGACAACCTCTTCTCCTCTACTGAAAGAAGAGAAAAAATCCTGTTTTAATCTTAATGAAAGTTGGAATTTTAGCAAAATTACAGGTAATTGAAACATAATGTTTTTAATGTGCAAGCACTGAAAAATGCTTGGTTGCTTGAAAAATTGGATGACCATTTAAAAAAATTTATTAAATGATATTTCCGGCCTTCAAGGCAATCAAACATCTAAGTCCTGTTATGCCCCTTGACAAGTCACTGCAGATCCAGACAAGACTGCTACATACTGCTGAGTTCTGCTCCCAGGGCCACAAATATATCTTTAAGGCTTATCTTGACCACCAGACACTTAAGCCTGCTGGTTCCTGTTCAAAGCATCCAAGGTATAGCTGGATGGGCATAAACCTGTAAGTTATTATCAGTAATGATGTTCACATAGCCAGAGCATAAACAGTATTTCCATCTTACTTCATTGAAATACATTCCAACTTTCTATTCTATCAAATACTTGGAAAGCTACAAAGCTGGATAAAGAATAGTATCTTCCCAGCAATAAAATAAAAAGGCAATGTACCTGAATATAAACTCCTGAGGTAAAAAAAATTAGAGGCCAGGATAGATAGTTTACTGTATTGCAAGGTTTTCTGCCTAGTGTTATTAGCCATATTTGTTTCAACACATGTATTGAGGTCCAACTTGTTCATCAATAAATATTTCCCAACTTACTCATCTGACTGGAATGTCATTTGCATTAACCATCTGTGACAAATTAGCTAGTGTTCCTTTATGTCACAAAGTGTATGGAACAGCTAATTACCCCTTTGTTCTGATCTCGTAATTTCAATTAATGTTCATATTTTTAAACATTAAAATACTTGTAATTATATTGTTTCTTTTTAAAGATATTTAAAATATTTTAAGATTTAAAATACTTGCAGTTTTCTTGAGATTCTTCTTTTCAGTTACATCTGAGAAACTATACTTTTGTTGCTCAAAAATAATGCTTATTTATGTATTATGTAAAAAAGAGCCAGTGGTGTTATATTTGTGTAATTACATTTTGATTTTTTTTCATGCACAATGCATTTTTGAGAGAGTTCAGTTTTTCCCTATTGTGCAGAATTATGCAGAATTTTAGAGAAAATACTTTCCTTCTTTAAAAAATATAGATAAAACTGAAAAAAAGTGCAGGCATCATTATTGGTGTGAGTTTGTGATGAGAATACAGGAATGAAGAAAACCATTTGTAAACAAAGAATCAAAAACTCTTATAACTCTGCCTGTAGGGAAAGGTAGAACTAAACTAATGTCTTCATACCAAAGCAGCAGGAAAATTAGTAACAATAACCAGACACCAAGTATGAAACTAGCTATTATAATGTCTAGTTACAGACTTATCATTGTGACACATACAGACATATACCTCTGTAATGTAGGGAAAGGCAGAACTAAACTAGTGACTTCACACTTTAGCTGAAGGAAAGTTAGTACCAGTAATCAGACATCAATCATGAAGCTAGTCATTATAATGTCTAGATGCTGGTGACAGCATCTCATATAGAAACCTATCAAAAAGACTCTTCTCAGGCTATCACTTAGCAACCATGCTGTGCCTCCTTACCTTGGTGTTTGAACATGCTTTTCCCTGATCATAGTCTCTGTGTCCAGCTTTCTTATCTAATTTGGTCCACAAAGCCTTAGCACTCCAATAATTGAGAGAAGACTTGAGCTTGTGATAGAAATCAATCTGGCCAGTGTGTTCCAGGCTCAAATGACTGCACAGCTCTTCAAATCTGCCCAAGACCTCTTTGCACTGTTTGGCATGCAGGAAGGCATCAAAGAGAGAATGAGACTGATTTGGTTGCTCTCCATCTTGCTGGCTCATTCTTCTGGGACTTCAGGGGCCAGAATGAAGCCTGGAAAAGAAAGCAGATGATTATAGATGTGTATCAATGTTCCTATGCCCAGAAGTGATGGAGAAGCCTGAACTAAAAACAAAATACAACTCTCTGCCTCCATTTGTGGCTGACACTTGGGAGCAGGAATGTGGCAGGCCCACCACTCCCTTGCCCTTAGAAGTAGACCTTTTTCAGGCAACACCTCTATTTAAACTCAAGACGTACTCAACTTAGCATAACAAGTTTCAATACGGGCAATGGCCTTCTTGAGAAACCGGGATGGATGTCGAGGACAAGACCACCTCTGACTTTTCTGAATCTATTTGCATGTGCAGAAAAAGTGTATCATATTTGATCTGGACTACACCACTTCAAACTATTTTAGTTTAAAAATAGCATGTTTTAATGGGCTTTTCTCTATATTATAGTTTTACCTATAAGGGGATTTGGGGGAGGGGGTGGTTTTGTTGCTGCTTCTTTTAACATGGAAGCATTCGGATATTTCACACATTTATCCAAGAATGTAAGGGAGCCATAAAATAAAATGTCACCGGGCACATTTCCAATAATTAAGGAGGATACCTACTTTTTCTTGCACTAATGGTTGGTGTCAGAAGGCAGCTGTTTTTCTCAGGTTTTATACCCAAGTATTTTTGCTTCCCAAGCCATTTTAAAGCAAAATATCTGCTCTGAGGCCCATGTTCAAAACTTTTCATTTGGGATGAGCACCAGACTCTTCTGTTGCAAGATGTCTGTCTTGCATTCTGCTGAAAGTGATGTGTTATAGCGACTAACTGCCTGAACTATGAATCATGGTCATTATGGCAACATTTCAGCAGCCCTTATATATTACATTTATATATTTTCCCTTGCTGCAGAGCAGCCTCCAGAGGAATATGTGGTCTTTCATTAGTCTTGTCGTTTATAGAGTATCTTAAAAAGCAGAAGAGTGGATAGGATTACTTGCTTAAATTTGTTATGTTTAAATCTAGTAGCGAGTTGGTTTCTTTTTCTCAAAAAGCAATACTGGTCTATTCCTGCCATTGCACATGTTTAAGTCTCTTCAGAGGTGCTCAACAGCCAAAAGGAGAGACATAATAAACCTAACTCAGAAAAGCACACGGTATTACTCACAGTTGTCATATGGCAGATGCTGATTACTTTTATAATGGAGAAAAAACATCTATGAGCATCAAAATCTATTCAAATTAAGGCTCTAACATTTTTCTGCTGAGAATCATTCCTGGTTGGGGCGGGGGGTTGGCTCCACACAAGAACATGTTAGTAATAAAACATCGTTCTAAGTTGTACTAATTCTACTACCTGTATATCAGCAACTGAGGCTAAAAGATACAACTTGTAGAGATGTGTGAAACATTTCATCTTTGAATTATTTCAAGTTTGAAATGTCCCGTTTTTGTGTGTGAAGCCATTGTTTAAGTGCAAAATAAACCATTCTGATCACTTGGAAAATGTTTTGAGCTTGAAATACTTCCCAGATAGACAAAATGGTCCATCCCAAGTTTTTGAGCTCAAAATAAAGTGTTTCCAGTCCAAACGTGTTCAGATTCAAACTGTCTAATGCCACTCAGTGAAGCAAAATCTAACCATGGAACCTCTGGTTTATGGCTCAGCCCCTTAGCTACTATGGTATATTGTCAAGCCCAAACAAAGCCACCAAAATTATTAAGATATGGAAAGGATCAAGCATGGAGCAAGATGATGAATTAGCTAAGCAAATACACTAAGAACCCAGCCACATCCTCAATAACTGATGTTTCAGTGCTTTATTTTTGCCTAATTAGAACCATGAAGAAGCGAAGGCTGATTTTAGCTGAAGTGTACAGAGGTAGAAAGTTTAACTTTTTCTCCCTTTATTTTTTCACGAATCTGGGTTGTCTATTCCACAGCTGAAGTTTGTTTCATGTGGGGGGGAAAGTACAGGTAAGATAGAAATTAAACAAATAAAACCAGCTCACAACACTTTCCTGATCAAATTAACAATTATCTGTCTTACAGCAGGAAAAGTCACTTAGAGGGAGTCTTTCCCAAACAGGAATAGTGTGAGGCCCTCCTTCCCACACATTACCTAGGAATGATGGGCAAAGGGTGTACATTTCACTCATGCTTCCTTTTTCAGTTTTAGCTATGACTGCAACAATTTGCACAATTAGTTAGACTAGTTGCATATAGTCAAAACCACTCTTACAGGTCTGAATTGGAATGACCAGTTACCACATTTGTGACTTCCTTCCCACTTCATCATGTTCTTTCTTCCCACACAATTCTGAAGTTAATAGCCACAAAATACAAAACATCTCTCCTCCCCCCACCCCACTTAAAAGGCTCTGGCATCTAAGTCTACCTTAGATATTTTCTTTTGGCAAAACTTAATTTTTGGTTACTTGTGCATATTTTAGTACTGTATAATATTGAAGACTGCTTTAAAGTAAACAGACATAGGAACTAGATCTTCTGGCAAAACCAAGTGCCATCCATCCCACTTCTACCCCAGGAGCACTTTTACAGACTCCGTACTGCCACACGCTATGTTGGAAGTTCATATATCTGCTTCATCTTCCAACGTGGTACAGATTATCTCTTGACAGTGAATTTTATAATTCTATACAGGGCAAATACACTACTAAAGGAACACTTCAACTTCTTAGAACATCACTGACCTTAGGGTGGTCTTTCTCAACTGAAGACACTTCTACTGTAAGGCAAGTTCAACATGAAAAACCTTAGCTACTTTTCATCAAGAAATTCAATGTTAACTGCTGTCACTTGAGCAGAGATAAAGTTCTTTTGTTTTTTTTACTCTCACACTGCATGTGTAAATTAGCTCACTGGTGCACAGAAAGTTTCTGCTGCCACCCATCAGCCGGTTCTGAACAGCTGTGGTTAACCAGAAAATTAACACTGCCTGTATTTTTTGCGTTTCATTTCCTTAACTTTATTGTTTACAATTTCATTCCTCTCATGTATGTGTTCATGCAGCTGCAACTCAGTTTAATGTATCACTGATTTTATGAAACTGTTCACAAAAACCTATGGCACAATATAATGGTTTTTAGAATGGTCTTATGATCCTTTGTAACTCTGATATAAAAATAAGAGTGGTTTATTTTATTTAAAATTGATAATATTTTGAATTTCCTTCCAGAATAAGCCAGTCTACACTCTCATCAACTAGAATGAGTAAATTTTTCTCCTCACCCACTCCAGACAATATCCTATAATCACATGTATGGTTAAGCTTTATTCAGTCTTTCACTGTGGAAGTCATGCAAGGCAGAAAGCTGTTTGGGTACATCTGACTTGTAAATTATACAAATACGGAACAGAAGGAACCAAGACCACAAAAATGGATTAACTACTAGATCCAAACTAGGAGTCAAAAAGATCTATGAGGAATCAGTATCTTCCCCTCTTCTTGCACTCCTTGATGTTTAAAATGAAAGTATCCTTTATTGCTGTTTGCAGCTGAGTTGACTTTTATTATACATATTCTGTTTACAAAGTTTTTCAGCAGGAGGAGAGAGTTGTTAGCATAAGCATTCTACTGAGATACAGCATGACGTGGCCATCACAGCATGTGACCTGGACTTGGAGCAAAACCCTTTGGCAGTGATGAGAACTTTTCCCCTTAGGAAAGAAATCTGTTTCTAAATGTAAAGATAAAAATCAGATGATTCATTTAAGATGATTAACCAATTCCACCCTGGAACTATTTATGTAATATCCTTAAACAATCAGGCACTTCCCTCAGTCAATGAAGAGATGTTTTTGACTAGCTTGATATAGATATTAAAACTCCACAGCACTAGAGGGATATATGGAGACATCATTTGCATTTATTATATTCTATCTATTCAACACATTCATTAATCAAAGAACCAACTGGAAGAAGGGACTCTAGAAGTAACTGTGGGAAGCAATCTGACCTCAGAAGAAGCTCCTTCTCAATACTGCACACTCAACCAGTATTCTTGAAGACAGAATGCCATGCTATTATGATGTCTTTTTTCTCCAATCATTATTAAGTTCTCTATAGCCCCAGGCAATCTATATGTGGTTTGATTTCCATAGGTGCCATAACCTGCCTTTGTTTTAGACTCATAAGTACTCAACATCTGTGAAAACCATACCTCTATGATTTGATCCTTCCAAGTAGGGAGAAACTTGACATCACACCCACACCATATGGCTTTTTATTTTTTGCCTGTATTTTTTTCTCCACAAGCCATTCTGGAAGGTCTACCAACACCAGATAGCAGAGACATGGCTTGTAGTTTCTCACTGCGCACAACTCAGAGAGCTTGTAAACAAGACCACTAGATCCAGAGACATACACATGCAGATTTTCCCAACCCAAACAGGGTTTTAAAGTAACAGCACCCTGAATTAATTATGTAATTCACTTGATTTATAGATCATTTGCCACCTAACTGGTATATAAAATGCTAAAAATCTAAAAAGAAAAGACATAAAACATATAAATACTGTAAATCTAATGTTAAAACAATGTTATTTTATCACTTTGGCAAGAGGCTTAAACTTTTTAAAATGAAAAAATTAAACACTGTGGACCAAATGAAAATGAAGTGCTTTATAAACCTTCTTATACCTCATTTGGAAAACAGAAGCAAGATACTAAACAGCAGATCACTCAAACTTGGCTACGGAAGCAACTTGTAGTTCTATTGACAGTGACAGATGGATGAGCAATCTGGAATTTGAAGATTACTGAGGTGGCAAATCCTTCTAGAACAAGTTGAAAACCACTAATTGAACTGGATGAACCATTCATAAACAAGGACTTCATTTGGACTGAATGTCAGCTTCTGGCCCTTATCCAATTTATTATTGTATCCAGACAGACCCTCTTTCATTGCCTTAACTTTCTGTCCATGAGATACACCTCCCACTTTTTGTAAATAATGTGGCCACTGAGTTTCAATTTTTGTCAAAATTCAGAATTGCCATTGAGATCTTTTTAATATGTGGAAGAAAAGATGTCTTGGTGTGTTTCTGAAGCTCTACTCCGGATTTCAGATTTTAAAAACACAGGAAGCTCAATTCCATTGGCACTGAATTATTCACCAAGGAAATGGCCAACTTCTACTGTTAATTGCTTTACTACTATATCATATGAAAACATCCTAATTTCACAGGTCAAAGAAATGTGTATATAAAGATTTAATCATTCACTATTACAACAAGGTGAGACTATCAAAAGGATAAAGGTTCTTACTACTTTTAGAAGTTTTCCTATTAGCAGACTACATGATGCTATCTTTGAAGTTCAAAGGCTGGCAATATTATACTCATTAATGAGGCAAATATTTCACAAGAGCGGTGTTAAGGGGTTGTACTAGGAACAAGGAAACCATGTCCATTCTTAGCTAAATCTTCTGCTGCTGCCGCACCTCAGAGGTGTGGACCAATGCAGCTTTGTTTTACATCTGGAGACAGAAAAATCTGAAACAAAAGGTTTTAGCTAAGAATATATAAGAACCTGATGGAAGAGGTTTTCTACAGCTCAAGCTATCATTTTTGCATTAAAATTCTTATCTAGATCTTGATGCTAGATCAGTTCCACATTGCAAAACAAACCCAATTCTCCTCCCTATTCTCACTTAGAAATGTAGTATCCAAACTTGTTTACCAGGTTGTCCAAGTTTCTAAGAGTCCCATCCACAGATTATAAACTTGTTCTGGAACTGTATTGCAAAGCATTTAAATTGCTTCAACTATGAATCTTGGATTTTAAAGATCAGATTCAACACTCATATGAAAACCAGGCATGATCAGATGAAGGGACTATTTTCCACTTCCAACCCAATTCCAAATGTCATAATTTGCCAAAGGAAAAAATAGCAACTGTTAAGTTGTAGTGGTTATCTAGAGCCGTTAAACTTTACTTTCTTGGATATGATAAGCAACATAGACCATAAACTGGGAAGAGGCAGTTATTTGAGGGACCACCTCTCCCTGATTACATCTACATCAGGAGAGGTATATTACAGGTCCCGTCTACAATACACTGTCAGCTGGCAGGACCCAGGAAGAGAGGCTTTACTGCTGTAGCCCCTGCCCTGTGGAACATCATTCCCCTGGACTCTGGATTGGCCCCAACCCTCCCAGCCTTTAGGAAAGCCTTGAAGACATGGCTCTGCCACTGTGCCTGGGGGCCCGGCAATGGTGCGGAGCTCTTGCAGTGGCTGTGTTGAGCTGATGTAGAATGAATTCTGTTACTGATTGTGATTTTCTGCTTTTTAAAATGATTATGGACGGTTTCTATATGCTTGCATTTTGGTTTTTAACTTGCTTTTATTGGGCTGTTTTCACCTGTTGTGGATTGCTCAGAGTTGCTTAGATGGGCAGCCATAAACAAACAAACATCTTGGGAATAACAGAAGATGTGACTGCCCCAAAGCCACAAACATTGCCATGAAATAATTCTTATTATTAGAAAGGGTTTTTCTAACAGGATTGAGTTAATTTTTGTTAATTTAGTTCCAACTCCCCTTTACCCTACTGCTATGCATGTCTTTTCATCTATCTATACACTACCAAAACTCTCATTGTGTTTATCTGTTTGCCTGTTTGTACCCTCAAGTTAGCCCAAACGGTGCATTATACCACAGCAATTTTTGAATCAAGGTACCTAAAATGTGCTAACTTAAAGAATGCATAAAAAATCCAGGACCCATTACCCCTGTGGAATTGAAATTTCCATGAAGTTCAGACCAGTTTTATTCCCAAAGTTGTGGCTGTTGCAGCATCCCCGCAGTCATGTGACTGTGGTTTCTGACTCTCCCTGCCAGCTTCCCACAAGCAACATCAATGGGAAAGTCTGCAGGAAGTCAGAAGTCGTTCCTGTTCCCACTGCTTTTTTGCCTGCCTGTGGTCATTCTGTTTATCTGTTTAGGTAAGGAAATACTGACTTATTATTGAAGTTCGTTTGCTACTACAATTATTTTTCTATTTATGATATATACTCTTCTTAGATGATCACGGGATCATCCAGCATTGGGGTAAAAAAAAATGGTCAGCCTAAAATTTATTGTTCATTCTGGTCACAAAAGACTGCACTACCTTTCCCTCAAAGGGTGCCCAATGGGTCACAGGGTTGTCTAGTATATAACAAGAACAGAGCTGGTGAAATGAGTCTCAGGAAATAATAGGGTAAGATAAATTATTCCAGTATAAAAAGGCACATGTTTTAGTGGGGTAAAGGGGAGTTAGAGCTAAATTATTTCTTAACTGGAACAATCCCTTGGGCAGTAAGGAGCAATTTGAACAGAACATACTTATTGACTGATCCCAGAAAACATTTAAAAGAGTGTAGGAAAGTTAATTATTTATCAGTGGGCAGGCAACAGCAGCGAAACAGAAAAGGTGACAAAGCAGAAGCCACAACTTTACAGCCTGCCCATACCCAGTTTGCTGCATAACCCTGCACAATCCATGGAGACTCAGTCCAGTGAAATGGTTAGTTGGACTGGCCCCAGGGAGAGCCAAATGCAAGTCCACTCTCAGCCACTGAAGCTCATTGGGTGATTTGGGGCCAATCACCCCTTTCAGCCCAACCTGCCTCACAGGGGTGGGGGGACTGAGGAGGAGGTGCTTCACACAGCACCTTGACCTCCTGAAGGACAAAGCAGGATATAAATCTAACACCTAAATCAAACGTGTTTCCCCTTTTTCACAGACATTCTACATTTGTGCTTAGTAAAAAGGCATCATACTACCTCATCATTCATCCAGTACCATTTTAAATTTCTGCCAAAGAAAATACTATTTCCTCCCGGCTTTAATCACAATGTCCACATTTCTGCCATGTTCAGTGTGTGTAGCCACAATCCATTTGTTGGTGCCATCAACAATTCTCACAGGCCTCTACCAGTTTGTGAATTTTTAAAAGTAATATGAAGTTGGAAAGAACAGTTCCTGCAAACAAACAAATAAAACCAAATGGAACTATTTTTGCTACTATATAAAAAAGAGCAAGATCAGCTGCTCTAAAGGTTCATTTTATTAACTTTCTCAGATCATTGGAGAAAGGGAGTTTCAAAGAAGATTGGTCATCTCTTTAAAAAGACACAGTTTAGAGCCCATTTGTCCATGCCTTGTTGAGTAACTGTAGCTTACTTTAAACCACAATTTTTGGTTTATAATTGCAAGCCAAAATCTGCTATAAGGAAGCTGTATCCTGCCTTATTCCTTCTTCTAGCTGTGCAGAAAAAGGGGTGGAGGACTGAGGCTTCTCTCAGATCCGTATACAGTAATACCTCGGTTCACGAATGCTTCTGTTCACGGACAATTTGGTTTGCAAACAGCAGCGTTCGCAAAATTTTGCTTCTGTTTGCGAACTCCACATCGGGTGACGAACACGACCCACGGCCATCTTCCCTGCTCTGACACGTGGTCGTGGCTTCCTCTAGGCGAGATCGTGGTCGCAGACAGACGCTTGCTGTGAAGCTTTTTGGTGTGCTTTTTAGCACATACAGTACATCCAGCATGGTGCAAAGAAAGTGCAGAGCAAGCATGGTGGTAAAAAGAAAAATGCAGTGTGATAATGAAGGTGACAAGAAC
Source organism: Python bivittatus (assembly GCF_059951505.1). NCBI lineage: Eukaryota > Metazoa > Chordata > Lepidosauria > Squamata > Pythonidae > Python > Python bivittatus. Next base: position 54,886,445 of record NW_028277098.1, on the reverse strand, counting down.
TTGCAGAACAGTAATGAAGGTGACAAGAATGTGCAGAGCAATAATGAAGGTAACAAGAAATGGTAAGAAGAAGGTTTTGAAGAAAATAACCATTGAATTAAAGAAGGAAATTGTAGAAAAGCATCAGTATGGGATTCGTGTGACTGATCTGGCCTCGGAGTACAAGATGGCGAAGTCGACAATCTCAACTATTGTACTGTACTGTACTTTGTTTCATATTTTTGTGGTTAAAAAAATATACATATGGTTCAGAACAGATCAACCTTATTTACATTGAACCTTATGGGAAAATTTGATTTGGTTTGCAACCAATTCGGCTCGCAACCAGAATTGTGGAACGAATTAAGTTCGTGAACTGAGGCACCACTATATGTGGTTTTAAATTATGGTTTAGCATTACATACAAACCCTAGTATGACAATTTAATGGAGATGCAATTAGAAAATCCTGGATGAAGTGGTTAGCTTAACCAGTAACAGGTTTTTATGCAATTCATAAAAGCACCTCCAACATGATTTTGGGTTAAGTTTTGTATTGTATCCTGTCTCCATTTTATGGAAACAACCTAGATGTTTAAGGAGTGGACAAGAGAAAATAACCAAAAGAGTATGTGATAGTATTACAAAAATACTGGATATATGTAATACAGGAATGCTCTTCCCATATTGGAAAAGTGATGAATTAGCAAATCATTTTTAAAAACTATTAGTTGAGTGGGGATAGCAAGCTTGATATTTATCTTATTAAAGTACAATCTTTAGGCATAGTAAAGAGTACTTCCTAATAAAGTTTATTTTGTTTGTGTGCAAATCACGCAGTCTTGTTCACATAATTTTAAAAAGTGCATTATCACCCTGTTTTATTGTTCTTGCATCTTTCACTGGTTTTTTATTATTATTATTTTCAGTTAAAGGAGAGGAAAAGGCAGAATATCTGTATCATCTCGTTTGACTGGTAGAGCTGAAGATTCTATGCACAGACATCACCAGATGCGCATCAGAATCAAAACACGTACATAATTGGTGAAACAGAAGAAGGAAAAGTGCAATCATATCAGCCATGAGCTTCAAGGTGTAGATTGTGGAAAAGGCCGTGAATTATTGGAGTCAAATAGATTAGTTAAATTTAGAAAATTAAAGAGGAGTTGCCTGCCAGCAAGATTTGACCTGGGGGACACACACTGATTTTCTATTCTGGCTGTAAAGAACAGATTCAGTACATTGAACTTATATAAAAGGGAACCTAAGATTTGAGCTACTACAGAGATTAAAAAACAAGGGTAAAAAATTGTCCTAGTATTTCAAAGAAAAAAGATCCAAGTGTCTTTCAGAAGAAGCTAAAAAAGGTTAGGAAAATGAAAGCCTTGTGCAACAAGGACATGCAACGAGTGAATACAATGTCAAGAAAGAAAGGAGATGGAAAAATATCTGAATCAAGAATATAAAAAAAATAGAAAAATAAGGGGAAAAATCCTGAGAATTTTTTTACAGAAGGTCAGAGAAATCACAGAAAAATTTATAGCCAAGGTAGGAATATTTAAGAGTAATCATGGAACAGATCTAATGAAGTTTTAAAAAGACAGAATATATTGATACCTTTTACAAATGGGATTATAGAAGGAACACTTAGAGAGAATATTTCATGTATCAGTTACACTAAGAAATGAGTTCTAAGTGGTAATAGATCAGCGGTCAAATATGAAAAGACCAAGCACAGCTGAAATTCCCACTGAACAATCTGAAGCGACAGAAAAGACAGCTAAAATGAAATAACGCTATTTCAACAAAGATGGGACAAGTTCATGTGGTGCAGAGAGTAGGAAAGATTAATGTGCATATCTATGCTGAAGAAATGTGCAAGTTACCAAAGCAGTGCCCTGATTCATCACACAAGAAAAGTTTTGCTTAAGATCTCATAGGAACTAATTTTGGAGGAAAAATGTAAAAAAATTCCTTCGAAACAAAGAAGGGAAAAATATAAGGATGCATATAATCCTCATATCTGTTTAAGTTATATAGCAAAAATATTGTAAGAATGGTAAGACTGAATAACAGTGGGAACTAAAATGGGAGATACACACACACACACACAAACACAATATGTATAAAATAGGATAACAAACTGAGATATGGAGACATCACTTTGTTAGCTGAAAGTAAAGAACACCTAGAAAAGCTCAGTATAAAAACAAAAATGAAAAGTGAAATATCTGGATTAATGTTAAATATTAAGGTAGTATTGCCAAACAAACAAGACCCTGAAAGAGAATGCTATTTCTATGACAGCAAAGATTGTATTAGTTAAAGCAATTGTCTTTCCAGTAGTATTGTAGAGCTGTAAAAGCTGGATACTTATAAAACGTGAGAAAGAAGATGCCTTCAAATTATGGATCTGGAGACCATTATGTACCATGAATTGCAAGAAGAACCATGTAATCAACCCTAGACTCAGTAAAGACTGACTGCTCCCTTAAGATGATGATTAATAAGAAAAATTCACAAATCCACGATATGAGCAGAACAAAAATTTCATCTATGCTTCATTACGGTTGCTTGGCTGGTGGTAGAGACCCAACCCCCACCTTTTGGTGTTATAAAGGAACTTCTACCTCCTTGTTACAGACAAGGTGAATCAGGCCCAGGAGTTTATGGTCACCATGGCAACCATGGGCATGTCTCAGGTGATTATCTGAGCATTATCACCAACCTTTTGCCACAGCCAGGCCACTTTTTGGTTCAAATGCGATTGGCTGCCACCCAGGACTTCTATAGACACAGTCCTATTTGAATAGTTTGCTCCAGGTGCCTCATGTATCAGGATGGCTTCCAGAAGGGTCTTGGAGAGTTTCCTGAAAACCTGGCAAGTAAATCCATTGAGGGCCTGGTTTGCTGGCCCCCTTGATGAAATTGTCCCCACCCTCAAGCAGCTTCTCTTTATTGGTTAATCGTAGATTATTTCTTGGATTACCAATAGCCTGCAGGAGATGAAATGACAGAAGTGACACCTAGAGCAGTGCAGAAAATTAAGAAGTGAATTTGACTGAGCACAAGTACGTGCCCATGTTAGGCCTACTCTGTAGTGATAAGAGAGGTGAAACACCACTATTTCTTCTCTTTTATTGCATCAGCAAGTTGTGGCCTGAGCTTTACTTCAGAAGGTCAGTTCCTGTTAGGAAAGAACCAACATCAAGGGCTCCAGCCCAGTTGATGTGAATAATTACAATATTTTGCTGATAAACTCATCCAGATTTGTTAAGTTTTGACTCCCCGTGGACAGAGTCCAGGATAATGACTGAGGCATCATCTTGTTTAGTTACCTGGGATGCCTTTTGGCCTGTGATCACCAATGAAGTAGACAAAGTTCTCTCTCAGATATCCTCTGCCACCTGTGGGCAGGATCCCTGCCTCTCCTGCATCTAGGGGGGAGGCAATTTTCTGGATCTGGTAAACACTTCATTGTGGGAGGGCATGCTACTAATGGCCTTGAATGAGGCTGTTGTGTACCACCTCAAGAAGCCCTCTCTGGATTTGGAGGTATTGGACAACTATCATCCAGTCTCCAAACTTCCTTTCTGGGGAAAGTTATTGAGGCAGTGGTGAGGAAAACACTTATGGAGCACCCTAGAGGAAATGGATTGCCTCAATCCTCTAGAATCAGGATTCAGGTCTGGACATGGAACAGAGATGGCATTAGTTGCACTAGAAGTTTACTTCATTTGGGAACTGGGAAAGTGTGTCCACCCTACTCCTTTCAGACCTCTCAGCTGCATTAATCATGGTATCATTCTGTAGGAGGTAGGGATTGGGGGCACTGTGATTCAGAGGTTCCACTCCTTCTTCAATGGATGGTTCCAGTTTGGGGGGAGGGTGAAGATGGGCCCAACAGCTATTCCCTTGTGGGGTGCCCCAAGGGTTGATTCTCTCTCCCAAGCAAGTTAACATTTACAGGATGCCACTGGGAGAGGTCTCTGGAGGTTTGGGGTTTCATATAATCAATATGCTGAAGATTGATTGATTATGTGCCATCAAGTCGTTTTCAACTCCTAGTGACTACATAGATAGATATTCTTCATGCTGATGATACGTAGCTTTATATCACCATCCCAGCCCAGACTTGTGAAGCCACTGAAGTAAGTCCTGTCTGGGTGCCTGGAGGCCGTGAGAATCTGGATGGAAGAGAACAGGCTTACACTGAATTATAGTAAGATGGAATTACTGTTTGTCCACTGGGGTTTTCTGTCTGCTTCAGTGGTGTCTCTTGACTGGTTGGCACTAGCCCTGAAAAAGCAGGTCCGTGATCTGAAGGCTTTTCTTAACTCATGGCTCCTGCTAGAGCAGCAGGGGGAAGCTGTGGCCAGTGAGACCTTTGTTCAGTTTTGGCTGGTGGGTCAGTTGTGACTCCACCTGGAGCAGGGATCTTGCTACAGTCACTCATGCCCTTGTTATCTCTCACTTAGACTTTTGAAATATGCTGTCCATGGGACTGCCTTTGAACATCACCCAACAGCTGCACTGATCAGCCCGTCTGCTGACTGGCATAGAAGCACATTGTACCAATGCCGCAATCTTTTCACTGGTTGCCAGTAGGATTCCGTGTAGTCACCAGGAGTTGAGACTGACTCCATAGCACCAAATGAACCAACCTTAGAACCTTTATCTGGTACCTCATGGTCACAGAATAAAGTATAGATAACCATTGGAGGAGAAAATGGCTCTGTGTGTCCCAAATTTATCCAGGAGAACTTCAGGGCAAATTCAAATTTCTGAATTTTTTCCTCATATTTTCTTCAAGTAATCATCCTTCCTCATTAATAGATCACTGATATTGAGCCTTCACTGAGTTTCCTCTTCATTTATCTGGTGATGATGACACAGATACAAAATCACCTGGTGTTTTCCTCCCCCACACTCTTTCAGTATGAGAACAAGAAAGGATAGAGATCAGGGTGCAGCCAACACCTCTAGTTTTACTTGGGGAAGAGATAGTTTTAGAAATAAACTTCAGTAAGATGAATTAAACAGAATATTGAAACCCTAGGATACAAAAATTCAAGAAAACTTACAGTCTAGAGTGCAACATTTACAACAGCTGGCTCAACTTGGTGCCCTCCAAATACATTGGTACTACAGTATCCAAAATTTCAAGCCACCACAGAAATTGCAATCCCAACACAACCAGAAGGCAGCAAGTTGAAAAAGGCAGTTTTAGAGATCTGTTGCCTTATCCATGATTATGAATATGCTTCCCATAACTATCCTTTTGCTGTACAAGGCCCCCAAGGCCAACACGCAAGAGAAGGAATTCACACTATCATTCACTCAGTCCTAATGCTATCAACTTGGCCAAGAGTTGTTTCAAGTGAGTTCGAGGAAGCTGAGCTCTACCTTTGCATCCACATTGTAACTGGCAATACCAAGCGCTCAGCAGAGATACGCCTTAATTGAACTTAATTGTTTTTCTATTAGAGAGTTAAGATTTCCGGGAAAGTCTAACACAAATTAGTAGGTGCAGACTATAAAGCAAGGCCTTTTGACTCCACCCTGTGGCTGCAGTATTAAAAAGTGGGCCACCTGCTCAGACTGTTAAGTGGGAGCTAGAGTCACCCCCAGTTTAGGAGGAAGCAGAAATGACCATACTGGGTGGGTATGAGAACTTTAACTAGTTTCAGGAAGCTACATCAGGCATATTCTGTTGTTAGCAGCGGGTCTCTCTCCTCCTGGGGTTATTTGCGAGAGCTAAAAAGCAGTAAATGGTAGATAAGCTTGATTTCCTTTCAGTGACTAAGTTGCCTGAGCCCAAGAGGAAGGAAGTGTAAGAATGAGGAACTGTCAACTTTCTTGAGCTTCTGATGCTAAAGGGCACAGATGGTGTTGCTGATCATTAGTTGGGTCATACATCACTGCAAGGCAAAGTGTTTTTTCTCAGCTTGGCATATCAGGTAAACTCAGCCAGTGATTTGCAAATGGTGGTTTATGCCTTGGCATGCCACGTCAACCAGAGCTATTATAGTTTATTCAATAAATCATGGTTAAACAAACCATAATTCACATGGGTTAGCCTAATCACTGCTAACACAAACACAGATACAAATGCTATGGTGCAAAAGAGGCAAGAGGACTAACAAATGAATAAATCTGGAAGTACAGTAACTATATATTTCTTTTCTCATTGTCTAAACCAGTAATGGTGAACCTATGACATGTGTGTCAAAGGAGACACATCACGGTGTTCTGGGTGACACGCCAGTGTTCATCAACACCTGACAACAACTATGCTCCCTGAATTACCAAAGAAACTGAGGTTGTTTTACTTGCATTTCATTTTTGTAATTATTTGATGTTTCTTTATATAACACATAGCACCACACGATTGGACTGTATTTTTTTTAATATACAATGAATATGTAAATAATTGTTTCTCCTTTATTTGTGGGGTGGGGGGTAACATGCAAGCAGAGTCAAGTTAGGCATTTTCTGAATTTTTGACATGCCGAGCCCAAAAGGTTGGCCATCACTAGTCTAGACTTACTGAAGATTGTTGTTGTGAGCCACCCAGAGTTGTGTTTTAAGATGAGCAGCCATACAAATCAAATCAAATCAAATCAAATCAAATAAAAATAAAATAAAATAAAATAAAATAAAATAAAATAAATAATGATGGCAGACACTCTGTTGAAAGCTGCCAATGAGATTAAGTGCCTTGATTATCTCTCTACATTGTGGACAGAAATTCACATTTCTTCATGCGTGAAGATTCAGCAATGGCAAACTTTCTACCAGAATTTTGTGCCAGATACAAATGTTTGCAAGAATTGGCAAACAGGTGAAGGCTAGCATAAATTGGCAAAGATTTGCCAGGGTTGAACCCCACCAGGAAGCCAGGCATGAATTCTAGATGATAATAGCTTGGAGATAATATTTTATAAGTGCCCAGAAATTCATTCATTCTACAATCAACTACTGTAGTAGTTCTTTGAATTCTCTGATAAAGGAGGAGATGCAAGGAGTCTATTGTACACTCTAACTTCTCTTTAAAGCCAGCTGGAGACCAACTTTTCTCATGCTTACTGGACATGAGGGCTGGTAACCCGACTTACAAGCTAATTAAACATGACATCAAATGGTTTTTCCGCTTCTGCTGGATCAAACATATTGCTCGCAGAGAACGCCGGTTGCAGCTCTGCGATCAGAAGCCCTGAGTCAGTGCTTACAACCAAGCTGCTTCATCAATCAGCAGCGAACCGCCCCCTCCCACGAATTAAGTAAGAACGGGGAGTCCTCTGCGCCTACAGACGATGATCTTCATCTTCAATTCAACTCTTCCCCTCCCAGTTCATTAGATTCCGCTCATCCTGGCGAACCTCCGTTGCCCTGGAAGGAAAAGGGTCTTCTCGGCTCAAAACTGGAATTGCGAGAAGCCCCCTTCTCCTTCTCCAGACATCACCCACACAGACTTCTCCCTTCTCTTGTATCCAGTTCCCAGGAAGAAGCTCGCCGCTCGCCGACCTCTTGCCCCGTTCGGGGAAAAGGCCAGCGACTTTCTTCGTAGCCTTGGCAAACTTCACACCCTCCGAGCAAAGGACGGAAGAAAAGAAGCAAACTGCGCCTTTGCCTCGCAAGGTTCTGCCTTTCGGGGTGGGGAGGGGAGGGGGGAAAGTGCCCAGCATTGTGCATACGCTTAGCGGTACCCTGTTTTATTACGGACCCATATTCCAGGCTATCCCACTCCCCGAATGTGCCCGTCCAGACCTACCCGCGGTCGTTCTTGGGAGGCAGACGCACACGGAGACGCGGCACTTCCTCGCCGGGGGGTGGGGGGAGCGGAGAAAAAGCCCCTCTCCCGCTGGTTCTTTTGCGCTGCCGTGGCGCTAGGCGCCGCTTCTTCCGCCACCGGGACTCCGCTCTCGGCTAGGCGGAGCTGCTTGGCGGTAGGCTGCTCGAGGAGCGCCCGCGCAGCCGAGGCGCCCCTGCCCTTCAGGACCAGAATACGCAGCGGTTCCCCAGCCTGCCGGCCGAGCGCCTCGAGAAGGAGGAGACGGAAGGGGAGCATCGGGCACCAACTGGGAGAGGAGGGGAGCCACATCGCCGCGAAGGCGGGGCTTCATGGCCGGCCGGGCGTTTCAAAACTCCGCGAGCAACGTGGGCAGGACCCTGGAAGCGTATTGAGGTCGCGGGTCGGGGTGGGTTTATCGCGCGCTCTCGCGGGGCAGACGAGGCTGGAAGGTGTCCGCCCCCCAAGAACCCTTTGCGGAGGGTCCCCCACCCCTTTTAACGACAATAGAGCCGGGAGAGGGAGGAGAGAGAATTGCCTGTGTGATGCATTCCAGAAAAAACATGGCTCACTGCTTGAAAGAGACCGAGCGATCGATGCTATTCATTTCAGCTAACCAATTAAAGTATAACTCTAAGAGTTAAGACAATATTTCGGGTTTCCTCGCAAATACCCCTTCCTGGGCCGTTGATTTCAATATACTGAAAACGAGAATGGAGAGAAAAATGCACTGACACAGGAGATACTGAAAACAAAAACAGCAAAAGGGGGGGGGGATTCAAACGAACATTCGCCACCCCCCTCCCCAATTTCTCTTAATTTCTTAGAAAAACCCTCCGGGTTGCTTTTCTCCTGCCATTTCTGACTTGAGGAAAATAGATAAGAGCTTCCTTTTCTGAATAAAGTTAACACTTTTATTTTTGAGTGGTCTCCATCTGGAGAGCTGTATGGGAAGAAAGGTGAAGTATAAACAAGAAAAATAGTTCTAAAGAAATTGTCACATGTGCAGCAAATAATTAACACTTACAAACACTTCCTGCTGGTGCAGGACAACAACATGCAACCACACTTTCCTCCTTGTTGCCCAATACGGAAAACAGAGCAATAGATATTTCAAATGATTTCCTGTACATGTGAAATCTTCTGCAAGCACTTTTAGAACCTAAGCACCGTTTTGATGAGTTGAACTCACATCATCATCCATTTCCGGAAAGTCTCAAAGCACTAGCCAGAAATAGTTCAGCTTAGTCTTAGAATAGATGTGGTCACTGTGAGGAGCAGCAGTACAATACAGGAAATTCAAATCAATATAACAAAGAGAAAAAGAAAGAAAAGCAGAATTTGTTGATTTTTCTGTTTACAACTGCATCTTTATGACCATAAGAAGCAACATTCTTTTTTATTTTTAGCCTCAAGCACTTAAACTTGTTGGAAAGTCATATGGTAAAGAGAATAATGAAGCTGCTTAAGCAAAAGATTATACAGACTGAATTCTATAGCATGTGCAAAATAAACACATCTTCTATATAATTTCCTATATACGATTTAAGCAAGAGATGAAACCTGCAGTCATGGCAGTAAAATCTTTGCATTCAGAACCTTGTTTTGGTCAATATCTGCCTTCTGAGACCTTATGTTTTCAAGAGTTAAACGTTTGTTTTTATTTTAAAACTACAAGGTGATATAGTCAAACGACATTGAGCGGTATACATTTATACCTGTATGTGGTATATCTGCAGAATTACAGAATATATCCTCCAGAATACAGGCAGGTGACATAATGTGAGTGGCTTTGAAAAGAAAGGAATGATCAGTAGTGTGTTAAAAAGTACCTTGTAGAATTAATATGCTTTTCCAAGAAAAATACATGTAAAACCCCATTGTATCTCCTGCTATCTTCAGTATTACTTTCCTTGCTGTTTTAGTTATAAATAATCAGGGGGCTAGAACTTTTGGGACTCTTTAGCCTGGAAAAAATGGTGACTGACAGAGAGGACATGTGATGAAGCATACAGTCATTCACTGCATTGAGAGATTGTTCTTTCTCTGTTAAAACACTAGAACCAAGAAACATCCAATGAAGCTGACTGGAAGGAGATTCAGAAAAGGCAGAAGTATTTCATCCAGCACAAAATTAACCTGTGGAATTCATTATTTCAAGACAGTGACGATGGCCACTACTTTAGATGGCTTTAGAAGAGGACTAGATAAATCAAAGGATATCAGTCTTGAAGTTTCAATGCTACCTCTGTGTTGGGGACCACCATGCCTTGACATACTTTTTGCAGGGGAACAGGAAGAGGTGTTGTTTATTAGATTTTTAGATGGCTGTATTCTAATCATTTTCAGTATCCTTTTTGAAAAAATTCTACAGTATGATGGAAAACAATATAATACCATAAAATAAATGTTATTGTTAATTTAAAATTGGAGAACTATAATAGCTTCTATGGTGTTTTCCTAATGAGTTAAAAAGTCCTCCAGAAGCACTCCATTTTGACCTGTTTCTGAAAGTCAATAGGGTTGGGGCATGCCAAACCACCTCTGGAAGACTCTTTCATTAAACAAGCCACAACAGAAAAGGACCTCCTCCTAGCCTCAGCCCACCTAAATTCATGTCAGTGGGGATCTACCAACAATTTTTCCCATATAGTGCGTATCAGACAGGTTGATACTGGTTTAAGAAGATGGTCTGAAGGTACCTTGGTGCCAAGGCATATAAAGCTTTATAGGTTAAAGCCAGCCCTTTAAGTTGTAGCCAGGAACCTAACAGCAATCAGCACAGGGACCAAAATATGGATACAATATGTTTGTAGCGTCCAGTTCTAGTTAGCAAACAAAAATGTCACACCAACTGTATTTCCAGAGTGATCTTTAAAGGCAGCCCCATGTGGAATACGTTGCTGTAGTTCAACTGGATGGTCATAAGAACAAGAGTTATTGTTGCAAGAGCCTTTTGCTCTAGGTAGGGCTTCAACTAGTATACCAGCAGCCATGTGATCAGGACTGCCAAGTTATGAACCTGCTTCTCTAGGGGCAGTGCCACCACTTTGAGAGACAACATTACTGGAATCAACCAAGAATCTCAATGGACAGATAGCAGTTCTGACTTGGGTTCAGCTTCAGAATGTTTCTTCCCATCCAGCCTCCAGATATTGGAGCAGGACTTCAGTCATATATGTCTCCATTTCACATTTGCAGGTACCAACAGGCTACTCTTCCATTCTTGTATTCTCCTAATTCCCAAAGACCAGATTTAAACAACAGCATTTATTACATCTGATTTAGCAGATTTGACAATAGAGGGAGGGGTTTGAGACTTGTACATTTCTGTTCCTAATTTTTTTGGAATGCATCACACCCACAGTAATGTGAAAGGCAACATTTTATTAGCAGGAATTGGCATAAGGCAGGTTTCCCAAACCTGATGCTCTCCAATTGTGCTGGGACAGTTCCCAAATTTGCAGGGAGCACATAAGGTGTTTACATCTCAACACATCTGGAGTGTATTTCATTGGAAAGATTGGTGCAAGGGACTCACTGCCTTTTTCAAGAGTACCTAATTTGTTCAGCCACAGTCTAAACAAATTACAAACACAGCTACTCTAACTTCTTGGTATATGGCTACCTGTCTTGACCTCTTGTTTTGTAATAAAAATAAAAACAGCCAACCTGGTTTCCTACTAGGCTTAGAAATAGCTGAACCTTAGAAGTGTGCAATTATATTAACATTTCAATGTAACTTTTTGAAGAGGGAGCACCCCCTGACCCAGTCCCAAGTTCCAGTTCTGGAAAGTGTGCTTGGTTTACAGGTGAAATGTCAATGCCTCTGAAAAGCTTTGTTGACTCTCAGTGGTTTCTCACCATCTTTATCCATTCCTCAGGTAAATAAGACATGGCCTTCAAATTCTTAACAGCACAAATATTATATGTCAAAAATATATTTGTCAAATGGGAAGGCATACAGCCAGGCATCCTTTTCCAGTTCCACCCTGTTACATTCAGCATTTTGTCCGGCAAGACAAAACTCTCTTCCATTCTTGAAACCCAATCCTATGCATGTTTCTTTGCTTCAGTCTCATGCAGTTTTCCAAATATGATAGGGTCATAGCTTTTGGTTTGCCAAGTAATGAAACAGTTTATTTCCCCCTTCTCAAATATTGTCATTGCAATTCTGTGCTGGGTGAGCCTCATTGCCATCCACTAGTGGGAAGGAATGTTGCTCAGCACATTTTCCCATCTGCAATGTGACTTGGATCAGTCTCACCCTCATATTGTGGATCCATTTAAAAGATTTTTTTAATCCCAATACTGTAATGTATGCAATTAGTATTTCTACTATACTCCTGCAATACAAAGAAAAGTACCCTGCTAAAACCCAAGAACATCCCTTTTTTAGGCAATGACAATTACTAACATTATACTGTATATGAATATATTAATAAAGGGTTGTAAGCATTATGCCATTATTATAGTATCTCTTAGCAAAGGTACCATACTTACCATACTACAACCATCTCCGCTTCAAAACAAAAGTAGTCATAACTATTTGTGAAGTTTTCCAGGACATTTCAGCTGGGTGGGACCATATCTTAGGGCCTGGTTGGACTAGGTAGGACTATGTCTTAGGCCTTTAGGGCACACTGATCACAAATATACATCCATAGTGTTTTCCATTTTTATTTTTCCATAAGCAAAATCTGATTTCGATGATGTAAAGTTCTGTGCCTTCTGGGTCTAACAATCAGAGGTCGTAAATGAACATTGTTTCTGTAGCTCCAGGATCCAGATTAGAACAAGACAAGCAATCCCCAGGAAAAACATCCATAATACAACCCAGTAGTAGGTGGGTATGGAGAACCAGGCTCTGCAAAGCTCCAATTTAGGTCTTTTCGCCCTGCCAAGAATACATTTTAAAAGAGTCACCTAGTGTAATTAAATATCAAAACTGATATCTTAGCTGAAAATGAAAGTTCAGACCTATAGCTCAAACCCCAAAATATATTCATATGTGGAGTCCTTGGTGCTCTCTTAGCTTGGTTGTTTGCTTCCAGATATTTCATTACCATACTAGGTTACATCATCAGTGCGAGTGAGTGTGAGGTTTGCTCCCTGTTTATATACAGTAATTTGCCCTGCCAGTGTTGGTGGGGGTGTGGTTTTCTCTTTGGTAGTTCCTTGATTAGGGTATTGTTTTCTGCTTGTTTGTCTGGTGTTAATTCCTGGTTATCTGGGTATAGGCTGCTGGAGAGGATGTGTTCTGGTCTTTTTGTTTACTTCTTAGCTTTTTTACTATCTCTTTTGAATGGTGTGTAAATGTGGTTATCTCTATGTGTCTATTGATGGCTGACTTGTCTGAATGCTAAGCTTCCAAGAATTCCCTAGTGTTTTTGGATTTAGCTTGGCCTAAGATGCTCACAGTTTCCCAATTGAAACTATGATTGAGTCTGTCCATGTGTTGTGAGATTAAGAAGTTTTCATTGTATCTTCTTACCGCTAGTTGGTATTCATGGATGTGCTCTGCTAGTCTTCTGCCTGTCTGTCCTACATAGTGGCTGTTACAGTCCTTACATTGTATGTTGAGTCATCAAGCCAATTCCAAAAATGTTAGAGAATTCCTGGAAGCTTGGCAATCAGACAAATCAGCCATCAATACACACATAGAAATAAACTATATTTACACACCATTCAAAAGAAACAACAAAAAGCTAAGAAGGAAACAAAAAAGATCAGAACACATCCCCTCTAGCAGCCAATAACCAAATAAACAAGGATTAACACCAGACAAACAATCAAACAGAAAACAATATCCTAATCAAGGAACTACCATGGAGAAAACAACACCCCCACCAACACTGGCAGGGCAAGCTTCTGTATATAAAAGGGAGCAAACCCCACTCACTTGCACTGATGATGTTAGCTAGTTGAGTAATGAAATGTCTGCAAGCAAACAACCAAGCTGAGAGAGCACCAAGGGCTCCATAGTTCAACCTCAGCTACATATATTCTCTTCTACTGGATATTCATATATGTTTCCCAGATTTACAGATTCCACTTTCATTATTAGCAGACATAAAAGCAAAGTAAAATAAAAGAAATAAAAAATTATGCAACAGTCCATCCATTGCTTAATTCCATATTCGTACATTTTCTATTCACTTTTTTTTAGCCATAAGGGCAAGAACCCTGGTTTTAAAATATAAAACAAGGATATTCTCAGCAAGTTAAACCCTGTACCTGATCCCACCTTCTTTGTTGCCACAGAAGCATAAGTGGAATCAAATGAATAGCTTATTTAAGCATCCTAGAGGAGCCAGTCAGATGTCTCAGAGAAGGCTACAAGCAGGACATGGACAATACTTGCTCCTGGAATTCATTGGCCATGTATTGCCATGTATCATGACTACTACAGTAATCACTGATGGTTCTACTGTTTGTAACTTCACCTATGGGCCTGTACTCTCCCTCATTGCTACTTTAAACCCATCAGAGCTAGTATCCATCCTCACCATGGCAAAACTTCAAAATCCTTGTTAAGAGGCCACCACAGGTGACAACAATAGAAGGCAATATTTACTCACAGCAGAACATTTTCTTCCAGTTCTTCACATTCCTTATTTGCCTCCTCAGTACCCAATCCTTCATTGGGATCTTCTAGACTTTTGCCAGTGTGGCTTCTGCTTCTAAGTTCTGAATCTCTCCTGGAAAAGACAATAGCAGGGATCCTTTATTGTCAGCTCCAAAGAAAGAAGCTTATAGCACTGCTGGGGATAGACAACTTTGCTAAAAAGGCCAAGGAAGCCAAAAGGAAATGCTCATACCAGCAGCTTTGTTGAGCCTGACTTCTGAACACTGAGTCCCATTTTGGAGACAGTCCAAAGACAGACAGTGATTAACTTGATTATCCCTATGGTCTCAGACAGCTGCCTTTGCTTTACACAGTAATCATCATAGATGAATCTGCATATGTCTTAATGGCCCACTCCTTTCAGAGGGCCACGTTTCTTTCTTCAGTATCTTTTTACCCTACTTCTCTTACCATTTTATGGCTTGCAACTGCTTCCTGACATCTTAGATCAAGGAAATGCTTTTTTTAAAATGCCTATGCTGAAATAAAAGGTATACTCTGAACACGTGCTTCTCACATTTTAAAATAATCGGAGCAGCATCATGACTACAGGAGTAACAAAATGAATATCTGTAACTTCAACCACATACATGACTCCTAGCCTGACTGCAGAATGATTTTAACAATAAAGAGTCAGTATTGGCCTCTGTATCTACGTGCTAATCCAGGGCTAGGTTGCCAGTGCCCCCGTCACCTGCTGATCCAGTCCTGCCTCCCAAGCTTTATACACTGGCAGAAATCTTTTGTTTCCCACATCAGAAAAACTATATGTCAGTGGCTAATGGTATCAGAAATAACTTTGTATAAATACTTAGAGCTGGAGACCAATCAGAGCTCTGAGATGTACACGGGTTGGGATATCTATGCTTTGAAAATGATTTGACACCTTGTTGTCTAAAATAACCTTATATTTCAAAAGTAAATCTGTCACAGAATTTAACTCACCTTGGAAACCATTTTCAGATCAGAATTATACACAGGCTTGTACCACATCTAAAATTTAGGTTTCTCTTAATATAAAGTCTTTATTGCCCAGACTGAAATTCTTAATATTTTAGGCTTTATGCTGTGTTGAGTATTACTGTTGATATTTATATGATTTAAATTTTACCAATTGTTGGTAGATTTTAAAATGATATAGTATATTCAGTTACTTGAACTAATTAACAAAATATTGATTCATGAATGTTTTATTCTTCTTTCTTCACCTCTCCTTTTCCTTTTTGTTTCTTTATTTCTCCTTCAAATGCTTAATAAAATGTATCTAATAAAAGAGAAAATAGTTGGAGGAGCTGCTGCAGAATGTAAGGAAGCATAAGTGCAGTACCTGTAAAACAGCTGCATCCTTTTTCAGCTGCTTTAATAAGTCATGTCATTAGCAACCCTGTCTTTAGCCTGAAAAAAGATATGTATGCTTTAAAAGATGCTTCACTCACACTCTCACATGTTCCAAAGGATCTCTTTTGGATAATTTTTGAAGGCCTAATTAAAGGCATTCACACTGAAATCATTTTATCCGTGGCAAAAATAAGTGTGAAACAAACCCCTATCTCTACTTTGCTTACAGGGTGCCAGGGCGCCATAGTGGGAAAAGCTTTGGACTAGATACGGGAGCTCATAAGTTGACTGGGCTAGCCCCTCTCTCTCAGTCCAACCTATACCAGCTGTGGCCAACTGAAAGAGGGAGAGCTTCTGGGCCATCTTGAGCACCTGAGGTAACATGACAGTAATCTTACAATTAAAGACAGAAATAAATAAAATTGCATAGCTACCTCTGGAAACAAAAATAAATACTTTAAGAGGGCTTGTGATCCCTCAAAAGAAAAGCGATACACTGGTTTCCTAAGACTGGCTCTAGTTTAAGGCTGCTCAACCTGAGGTCCCAGAGCTACATCTCCTACCTCCGAAGCCTTGAGTGCAACCCTGGAGACCCGCAAGAGTTGTAAACAAATCACAGGGGTTAATGTATCAGAAAGGGGAAACTGTTAAGTACTTGGGATTAAGTTTATTATATTGAAAATCAATGCATATTTAGCTTTCTGCCTGGCTTCATTCACTTCTTAACCCTGAGCTGCTTCCTTCTGGATCTCTCTCTCTCTCTCTCTCTCACACACACACACACACACACACAGCACAGAGGCCAAATGCAGCCCATTTCTAGCAGAAAGGATGCCCGGAGATGCCTTACCTTTCTGCACAATGGCTTCTTTCCCTGCTACAGTGGCTGCTATTTGCTTCTTGCAGGCTTTGCTGTGAGAAGCTGGAAGGGCCTGGATGCAGGATCGGGTGATTCTCTGCAGGGTCTTCTTGGGAGAAATGGGACTGTCTGTGGTGGGGAAACAAAGAGAAACCATCACATCAAGGGCTGGCTAAAACAGTTCTCGGTGCGTGAGTGAAGCTCCTTGTGTTAGCTGATCCCTACCTTTCTGGACTTTCCTCTTTGACTATCATTCGCTTAACCACTTCTCCCTCAAGGGCTTGCCCATTTTCAGAGCTATGAAACTGCTGCAGAAATAATCAGAGAAAATTGTGAATGCAAGCGGAAGTGTGGCAAAGAAGCTGTGATTGGCATTAAGGTACTCCCATAATTGTATCAAGTCTTGTATGATTTAAAGTAATTTCAAGAATGAAATTTTAATGTAAATTTCTTGTCTTCGTGGAGTAAAGCTGGAAAATATAAGCAACTAAAAGGTATCCCAATTCTCTATGCCAGCGGTTTTTAAACATTTTGGTCTCAGGACCCCTTTACAGTCTTAATTTTTTTAAAATATAATTTTATTAGAGTTTACAAATACAAAGACAAAAGACTGATACAAACTAAGGAAAATATAAAAAGTAAAGAAAAAAAGAGAAATGTAAAGAGATAGAAAAAAGAAAGGAAAAAGAAGATATATAAAAGATGATTCCCCCCTCCCTCCAGACAAGTATAAACAATTTCAGTAACTTAATACCTTCTCTAGTATTTCAATTAAAAAAAAAAGATCCCTTCTTCTCATATCTCATCCCTTATCAATAATCAAATTGTAAAAACTCATCATTCAATCCTAATCAGCAAAAGTCTATTAAGAGCTACCAGAAATAGTAACATATGTATTTTAACCTTAATCAAATAAATCCATTTTGTAATCCAGCTTATCACTTTCTCTAAGAAGTAAAGCAGAAGAAATCTCTCCCCACTTATAAACCTCATCATTCAGTCCTGGTTAAAAAAAACCAAACCCATTAATAGCTAACAGAAACCACAACATATATTTTAACCCTGGTCAAATAAGTTGACTTTGTAAACCTTCTGTTTACTTTTAAAGAGCTTGATCTTTAGTCCTGTCAAATAATATCCCACAAGATGATTTCTTATCATTTTTTCTTTGCCTCCTTCCAGGGACAGCTTCAGTAGTTTCTCTTCGTTCCATCTCAAAAACAGCTTCATTGGTTTTATACATTCCTTCTGTAGATCCAAGATAAGAAGGCTTTCCAAGTCACTCTTCTGATTTATTATTTGTATGTCTCCTTTAATTATTATGACATCAGCATTTGTAGATCCATTCTGACATATTTTTCCATATCACTTTTATAATTCAGCATTTTTTTAAACTCCAAATCCACATTCAAATCAACCTCAGTCTCTATTTTATCCCATAAAATATGTTGTTCTTCTATATCTTTTGTTATAGTATCAGACAATCTTGTAAGTTATTTCTGAGTACATTGTTCCCAAACAGCCTTAATCTCTTCTATAGTCAAATAGTATTGCTCCATTGTATTAATGGGTCTCTTCTCCTTTAATTGTAATCATTTATTCTCTCTGGTTCCCTTCAAGTTCCCTCTTGTCATCTGTTTATTTTCCAGTCAACAAAACTTTCCTATGGGAGGATTTCTTACAATTAATTTCAAAATCTTCATAAGTTCTTTTATAAATCTTCAAACACCCCACAGGAAATATTCTTTCAAGTCCATCTAGCCCCTTAACTTTCCAAAATCCACATTGTAGTCTCCCTTTTGCTTTTTTCCAAAAAGTATATATATTTTTTAATCCTTACACTTACATGGAGCTTCTTTCATTCAGGGTAGAAGGAGATTCTCCTGACGTAATAAAACTTGCCCTTCGGAAGGTTCTTAATTTCTAAAAAAATCAGTAAAAATCAGCTTCCTAAAGTAATTAAGAGAGGAAGTAGGTGAACCCAGTGTCTCTTTGAAAGGTACCAAACCATGGCTTAGGCAGGATGGCTTTCCCCTGGCTGCCAGAACTCTCAGACCCACTGGAGATTGCTATTTTGTGATCTCTTTGCAGGGAGATTCTGTATGGAGCAAACTTGTGGGTGATCCTTGTCCTCTCCTTGATCCAGAGAGTAGTCCCAAGATGCTGATCCATTCACCAGCTCTTCTTTCACCACAGTCGCCAGCTCTGCAAAAGCGGAGCCATGTTCAGTCCACCACTGCTCAGAAGTCGAGCAAAGCCAGGACCCCTTTACATTCTTAAAAATTATTGAGGACCCCAAAGAGCTTTGGTTTATGTGGGAAATATCTAATTAGAAATTAAAACTGAGAAAATTTAAAATATTTATTTCATTTTGTGGACCCCCTGAAAAGATTTCAGGGACCCCCAGGGGTCCCCAGTCCACACTTTGAGATCCACTGCCCTATACAACCTACTAAATTCTCAAGTTAGAGTAGAGGAGTATGGAAGTGGCCTAGACAAAGCTATTCAACAGCCATTATGTAAACACCAGCTTAGACTTGAAAGGGAGAAAGGAGTGAGAAAGAAGCTCAAGACTGCTCCATCTTGGTTCAATAAGAGGTGGGAAAGGGAAGCTCCACCAGGCTTTCAAGACTCCATTATGGTACCCTGTAATAATAAAGTAGGCTTTCAGTTGTTCTTGTGGAGTCTATTTCCTGACCTGGCCTACCTCAAGGGCTGACAGCATGGATGATTCTTGGCAGATGATCCTTTTGTTTCAGAGGGGGAAACTTCTTCCCACTGTCAATGAAATGACAGGGACAAAAACTAATGACAAATAGAGCTGTAAGGCTGCAGTTAAAGGGAACTGAGGTTTTCAACGTCAGTTTATGTAGGCATTCACTGGCTTCCAAGGAGTGCTAAAGTATGAAAGGAGGGTTATGGCCACACAAGCAATCTAAGCCCCCAATGTTTGAGCATTTCTGGCTGCTAATAGATACCTTTACCTGTCTGGGCTTGAGATCTGAAGAGGAAGAATGAACCTGCCACATCCAGTGTGTTGAATAAGGCTGAGAAGTGCATGCAGCCACTGAGCTGCAAAATGTCCACTGTGGCTCTTTGTAGCCAGCAGAATGTCAGGTTCGGTCAGCACGAGGTTTCAGGGAAGCACGGGGCTGCAGGGAAGCTCGCAACCAGACCACGCGGAATCCACCGGCGGTAGCTAGCGGGGAAAAGAGGAACCGAAAGCGCCGCTAATTAACGAGCCACCTGCGGCCAGCTAAACAGGAAAACCGCAGCGGAAGCTTTTAATTATGAACTGATAACGGCGCGAGCAAGCAAGGAACGGGGCCGCAGGGCAGCGAAACAAGATCGCAACGCAGCACAGAACCCGCGGGTCTGCACGTAGCAGGGAGGAGCCAACCCAGCCGGAGGGGGACTGGCAATCAAGGACAATGGACTCTGACCGACCCTGCCATCACGAACGATCAGGGGGGACATTGGGGGGCCTAATAGCCCACAGCCGCAACGCGATCACGAGGCGGGAACAAGCGCGGGAAGGTGGGAATATAACAAGTGATGCAATTGTACCAAGCCAGTCCTGGCTTTGCTTGTGACTACTACGTTACGCATGAGTAAACCTTCTTTGTGAACCACACGTGTCACGAGAGTTTCTCTGTCGAACGGGGCAAATCTCACATAAAGCCAGGACTCACCGTCAGCGCTACCCGGTACCACCGAGGAGCGTTTTCTTTCTCAATACAGGCATGACCAGCGACGAGGAATCCGTGGGTCAGCTGGAGCGCGAGGGATCCAGGTTCGCGGAAGGGCGGTCGGAGCCGCCCGGGAGCGACGGGGCAGCGGCCAGGGCCGGGCGCACTCCATCCGAGCGGTGGTCGATGGGCGTGAACCAAGGACCAGACGATTCGGGCGTTACGATGACCCGGGGTTCGGGGTTCCGGAACCGTGAGTGGAGCGAGAAATTCGCCCGACTAGAGGAGAGAGCCGAGCGACGCCTAGACGCCGTGGAGGCGATGCTCCAGACCCTACTACAGAGAGTGGGGCCACCGGCGGTGAACGAGGAGGCGAGCGACAGGGGGGCGGTCCGACACCCCCGCCGGCACCACCCACGGCGCCCCGGTCGGAGGACCAACGGGCGGCAGACGCCCTGAGACTTCGAGGTATCACTGGGAAGTTCTCAGGGGACCCCGAGCAGCTGCCGCACTTTCTGACGCACGTCAGGGGGTTCATGCAGAGGGGTGGTCACCTATTCGCTAGAGACGAGGACAGGGTATCCTACGTGGCCGAGCTGCTAGATGGCCAAGCCGCCAGCTGGGTGATCGGGCTGTACGATGCCAACGCGGCGGAACTACGGAGTTTCCCGGACTTCATGCAGGCGCTCCGGGACAGATTCGAGGACACATTGAGCGCCAAGCGGGCGGAGGACGACATCCTACAATTCAGACAGCGGGGCAAATCGGTATCGGAATATGCCCTGGAGTTCCGGAGGTTGGCCGAGAAGCTCGCGGACTGGCCGGAGTCCCTGAAGGTGAAGTATTTTAAGAGGGGACTCAACCCAGAGATCCTGGAACGGGCACTGGGGCGGGACGACCCGTCCACAGTGAAGGATTGGATCTGGCTGGCCGGAACGGCGGAATCGGCGTGGCGGCAGATCCAACAGAGCACAAGACAACGGGACCAGACGAGGGACCGGCCGAGGGAGAGGACCCCCGAGGAGAGACGGAGCGGTCGACGGCAGCCCACCGGGAGGCGAGAGGCGACCAGAGCCCCGAATCTGTGCTTCCGATGCGGAGGCAGAGGCCACCGAGCGGCGCAGTGCCCGACGGAGCGGGAAGGCGCCCCACCACGGCCCGAAGTCAAACCCCCGCGTGCGAACGGGAAAAGGACCGGTGACCGACCGTGGAAGGGGGCAGTGGCGGCGGTGACCGAGAAAGGACGCGGGGGGTGGTCGACCCCGGAGACAGCATCCTCCGGAGAGGACTCGGAGCCGGCGGGAAACGAGGCGCGCTCGCACTGAACGGCGTCCCAGTGCGAGCAGGGGAGTCGAGGCGCGCGGACCCAATAGGAGACGAGGACTGCCCACCGTTCCGGGTGAGGATACACGTCCGGGGGGGTGAGATCCGGAGGGGAGGCGCAGCTACGGGCGCTACTGGACTCGGGCTGCACCCACTGCTTGATGCACCCAGCGGTGGTCTCGGGACTCGGGCTACAGCTGAGGCGCCTCCGGGAGCCCATTTCATTCAGCCAGTTAGATGGCACGCTGGCAGGGGGGGGGCCAGCTCAGTATTACACCGAGCTGGTCCAGATGACGATCGGGAGTCACCGGGAAGAACTGAGGTTCGTGGTGGTCCCGGTGGCCGACTACGCGGTGGTACTCGGCTTGGCGTGGCTGCGGCGGCGGAACCCACGAGTCGACTGGACGGCGGAGGCAGTGCGGTTCGGGGTCGACAGACCGGCGAGGGGCGAGAGCAGAGGGGACCGAGCCGTGGAGACGGAGGCAGCCGCAACCACCGGCGGACAAGCGGAGGGTCCGGGACACCGGGAGACGGGGCGAGAGCAGATGGGGCCCGAGACCCGGGCGGCAACAGCAACAGCAGCAGCAGCAGCGCCGGGACCCCGGAGACCCGCCACGATCCCGAGGCGAGCGGAGGCAGCGGCGACTGGCGAGGCGACCGCAAAGCGAGGGGCCGGACCCGGGAACCCCCGACGGGCGGCGGAATCCCGAGGCAGTACCGAGACCTGGCGGCAGCGTTCGGGGAGAAGGAGTCTGACCAGCTCCCACCACACCGGCCCAGTGATTGCGCCATCGAGCTAGAGCCAGGAGCGACCCTGCCTAAGCCAAAAATGTACTCCCTGTCGAGGAGGGAGATGGGAGCCCTGCGCGAGTTCATAGACAAGAACCTAGCACGGGGATTCATCCAACCCGCGAAGTCACCATTAGCGGCCCCGGTGTTATTCCGGGAGAAGAAGGACGGCTCGCTCCGTATGTGCGTAGACTACCGGGGGCTGAACGCAATCAGCACGGAGTACAAATACCCCCTCCCCTGATGAAGGACTTGATGTCGCATCTGTCGAAGGGGAGGGTGTTCACAAAACTGGACTTGCGCGAAGCCTACTTCAGAGTTAGGATTCGCGCAAAAGATGAGTGGAAGACGGCGTTCAACACCCCGCTCGGAAGCTACCAGTTTTCCGTGATGCCGTTCGGATTAAAAGGGGCCCCGGGGGTATTTATGCAGCTAATTAATGAGGTGCTGCACGACCTACTCTACCGGGGTGTCCTGGTCTACCTGGACGACATCCTCATCTACACCGAGACCCTGGCGGAGCACGTGAGCCTGGTGCGCACGGTGCTCCAGAGACTGCTGAAGGCACAGCTGTACGCAAAGCTCTCGAAATGCGAGTTCCATCGACAGCAACTAGACTACCTCGGCTACCGAATATCCAGCCGGGGAATTGAGATGGACCCGGCGAAAGTAAGGGATGTCCTGGGCTGGGAAGCGCCGCGAACCCGGAGGCAACTCCAAAGCTTCCTAGGGTTTGCGAACTTCTATCGTCAGTTCATCCCGAACTTCGCCCAAATCGCCCTTCCCTAACCGACCTGCTAAAAACCAAGGGCACTGGGAAACCCCCAAGCCCAGCATGGCACTCGCGTGGACTGCAGAATGCCAGGGGGCGTTTGAGGAACTAAAACAGCGGTTCACCGCGGAGCCGATCCTGCGCCATCCCGACCCAGACCGGCGGTTTATAATCCAAGTGGATGCATCAGACGTGGCAACGGGAGCAGTCCTGCTCCAACCCAGCCCGGAGGGGCCATCCACCCGTGCGCCTACGCCTCCCGCAAATTCACCGAGACGGAGAGGAGGTGGATGGTGTGGGAGAAAGAGGCGTACGCGGTCAAGTGGGCGCTGGCCACGTGGAGGCATCTACTGGAGGGGGCAACTGAACCGTTCGAGGTGTGGACGGACCATAAGAACCTCGAGGCCCTGAAGACCCCGCGTAAGCTATCCCCCAAACAGGCACGGTGGTCCCAATACTTCGGGAGGTTCAGGTTCACACTGAAACACATCCCCGGGAAGCGCAACTTCTTAGCGGATGGACTGTCTCGCATGCCCCAACACGCCAGCCTACGGGAGGAGATCGTGGACTCCGTCATCCCCGCCAGCAGGCTGGCTGCAAAGGCGGTGACCCGAAGCCAGACCAAGGGGGAGCGACGGGACGCGGCGTCTGAAGTAAGGCAAGGGTTCGCGGAGGCAGCGGAGCGGGACGGTTGGCTCAAGCAGAACCGAGAGGCGCTAACCGGCCAAGAGGGGTTGTGGTGGCACGAAGGAAAGCTGTACGTGCCCGAGGGTTGCCGACGGGAGGTCATGGAGAGAGCCCACGACAGCCGGAGCGCGGGGCATTACGGCTTCGTAAAGACACTCCACTTAATCCGGCGGCAGTTTTGGTGGCCCACGCTCCGGAAGGACGTGGAGGAGTACTCGGGGGGTTGCCCGGTGTGCGCAACAGCGAAAGGAGCCAAAGGCAAACCTAGAGGCCTACTCCAGCCGGTAGCGGAACCCGACGGCCCTTGGCAAGAGGTCGCCATGGACTTCATAGTGGAGCTCCCGGAGAGTAAGGGGAAGACCGCCATTTGGGTGGTCACGGACTTATTCTCCAAACAAGCGCACTTTGTAGCGTGCCGGCGAGTCCCCACGGCCGAGGGGCTGGCGAAACTGTTCGTGCAACATGTCTACCGACTCCACGGCGCACCTCGACGTATCGTCAGCGATCGGGGCGGCAACTTCATCGCGCGGTTCTGGCGGGGGTTCCTGAAGCGGGTGGGGACGAAACAAGCCCTATCCTCCGCGGCGCACCCGCAGACGGACGGAGCCACGGAACGCCTGAACGGGGGCTCGAACAGTACCTGCGCTGCTACGTGGGGCACCAACAGGACGATTGGGCGGAGCTACTACCATTCGCGGAGGTGGCATACAACAACGCCGTCCACAAGAGCACCGGGTTCTCTCCGTTCAAAGTAGCCACCGGGAGAGATTTCGTCCCCATGCCGGAGCTGCCTCAGCCGGAATCCCAGATCAACTCCCTGGACGCCTGGTTCGCCCAAATCGACGAGACCCGGCGAGCGGCGCACGCGGCATTGCAAAGAGCCAAAGCCGACTACAAGAAGCACGCGGACCGCAAGAGGCTCCCCGAGGAAAAGTGGAAAGTGGGGGACCAGGTGTATCTGTCAACCAAAAACCTAAAGACGCACCAGGCATCGAAAAAACTCAGCCCGAGGTTTGTGGGGCCGTTCCCCATTTCGGAGGTCATCAATCCGGTGACCGTCAGGCTGACGCTCCCGAAAAGCCTCGGGAAGATCCACCCGGTGTTCCATTGCAGCCTGCTAAAGTTGCACCAGCCGGGGAACGCCTGGCACAAGGCGGAGGGAGTACCACCACCCATCATGGTCGGGGGGGAGCAGCATTTCGAAATCAACCGGATACTGGACGCCCGGAGGCACAAGGGGCAGACCCAGCTCCTAGTGCAATGGAAACATTTAACCAAGTCCCACAGCGAATGGGTGAGTAAAACCCACATAAGGGCGCCGGACCTAGTGCGGGACTTTTACAGTAAATACCCCAGGAAGCCGAAATAGGACCGAGGGGGGGGAGTTGTCGTCAGGGGGGCGGCATGTCAGGTTCGGTCAGCACGAGGTTTCAGGGAAGCACGGGGCTGCAGGGAAGCTCGCAACCAGACCACGCGGAATCCACCGGCGGTAGCTAGCGGGGAAAAGAGGAACCGAAAGCGCCGCTAATTAACGAGCCACCTGCGGCCAGCTAAACAGGAAAACCGCAGCGGAAGCTTTTAATTATGAACTGATAACGGCGCGAGCAAGCAAGGAACGGGGCCGCAGGGCAGCGAAACAAGATCGCAACGCAGCACAGAACCCGCGGGTCTGCACGTAGCAGGGAGGAGCCAACCCAGCCGGAGGGGGACTGGCAATCAAGGACAATGGACTCTGACCGACCCTGCCATCACGAACGATCAGGGGGGACATTGGGGGGCCTAATAGCCCACAGCCGCAACGCGATCACGAGGCGGGAAAAAGCGCGGGAAGGGGGGAATATAACAAGTGATGCAATTGTACCAAGCCAGTCCTGGCTTTGCTTGTGACTACTACGTTACGCATGAGTAAACCTTCTTTGTGAACCACACGTGTCACGAGAGTTTCTCTGTCGAACGGGGCAAATCTCACACAGAAAAGGTAGGAACTTGGCACAACACATTTTTTCAGTAATGATATAACAGAAACCCAAAGGTTGCACAGATCAAAGCAATGAATCCAATAAATATGGATCCCATGGGGAGGCCAAAAAAAAAAAAAAAATTTCATCTAGGCTGAAAGGAAATAGAAAGGGTGCTTCTTTTTGTACTTTCTTTTTTCACCAATTTGTGTCACTTTTGCAGACGCTTAGGACTTTATCTTTGGGTTACTTAGTTAAAAAAAATCCTGAAGCTACCAGAAATGTATGTTTGGGGAGAAATTTAAGGTTGGATGGCTACAGTTGCAAGACAGGAAACCACAGTGTATTACTGATGCCTTGGAATAGTTAAAGCATGGTTTTCATCTGGAAGACCACTTGGGAACCTTTAGTAAAGCTCATCTTGACTGGGGAAGGGGGCATCCAGTAGGAAGCACAACGGCCAAAGAAAGCATACTGTCAACAGATAATATCATCCATGTCCATCCATCAGGCTTTCCCAACCTGAATTCCCACCAGTATGGCAGTTCTCAGAATTGAAATGCAACATGTCTAGGGGGCACCAAACTGGAGAAAGCTGACCTACCTAGTTTAACATTACTCTTCAGCTTGGAACTAGAACATTCTGGAGAGATTGAGATAATGTTAATAGTAAGTTTTCTAGCTTTGGGCTAGAAACTTGTAAATGAATTTAGAACTGGCCTAGAAAGGATGAGAAAGATGATCAGCTGGTAATGGAAATACACTTGTGATATTCTTGCAAAAGCCCATAATAATAGAAAGGACTCCTTACCATCAGTCTGGGTACAACTGCAATGCTGACTCGACGCCGAGCTGAACCCTGGGATGCAAAGAATTCTGATTAGCATGCCTACAGCTTTGGATTGAGTGCTATGGGGATCATGTTTTCCTCAAGGGTATTCCAGGGTCCTTTCCTGAATCTACAACTTTCATAAAGGGAGAAGTCAAGCCCATCTGTATACTTAAATAGCAGGAAAAATCTACAGGTAGGTTCTAGGCAGTAGGTTGCCACGAAATGAAGAAATAAACTTTCTTATTTAGCCATTAGCACTAGGCTTTTCTAAATATTTAATTTGGCTAGCACTTGGGTGCTTTTGAACTCATCCTGGTATTCTCCTAGATACCTTCTCTGCAAAAATTCTGCCTTAGAAAGTTTTGCTTTGAGCCCTATTCTAAGACATCCAGCTAGCAGTTCATTTGCCAGGGGCCACATAATGATAGGGTTCACACATCATACTAAGTTATGTTCTGCTTAATCAAGGTTTAGCACAAAAAATACAAGTATCTGGACCTATACAGCACACTCAACTCTGTTTTACAAATCACAGTGCATGGGTTCACCCAATACTTGTAGTCAGAGCTAAGCAAACAATGTGGAGATGAAATAAAATGAGATATTTGAGCTGAGCAAGAGTTGAAAGACCAACAAGATTGGCCCCACCCAACTACAGGGTAAGACTATAATTTTGGCTATCTTTCTCTGGAGAAGATGAAGCCCAATGACTGGGCTATCTGCGTTCTGTAACCCTGCCACCATCTAAAACAATGGATAGCATTCTCCATAGGACAGCTGAGAACTACTCCCCACAATCCTAATCTTCCTTACCTGCTGAAAAATTCGCGCTAGAGGATACTTCAGTCTCTGCTCACCATCATCTATGAGACAAAGATAATTTCTTATGGGAAGGGCCATAACCCAGGAGATCAAGTACATGTTTTACAATTCAAAGGTGCTGGATTCTATCTGTGGTATAGAAACTATACAACTCCAGTGTCTAAAACTCTAGAAAACCAAATAGATTGAATATGGTATGACATTCAACTTTCCTCAGTAGATTATGTTCCTATTGGAACATAAGGGGCATATAATATATCCAATTAATTTTGGCCCCATGATTGACTCACAACAATCTAGTATCTTAAGCCAACTTTAAGAACTGGCTTGTTCTGGGTAATCATGGCCACTGAATCTGGATAATTAGAAAATACTTATTTTAGAGTGTGGCACCAATGAAGGTTCTGAATGTGGAACAGACCATTATTGGTAAGTGGATCTTATGGAAAACATAGACATGGAAGGAATATTGGTGTCTAAGGTCTTAATCAGCCAAGCTAAGTGGCAGCACCTAGACAACCCTGATAAGTTTTGATTTGGGGATCTCTCTTTCCCAGTATAGCTTGCCACTGTAAACTACAGTAAGATTATTTGAAAGTTATCCTTTCATATGGTAATTTTTTGTGAGAGAAATGTTAATTACACTGGGGAAAGCAGCCAAAATTGCATGTTCCTTATCTTTTCATGCTCCTCATTGACAGAGCTATATTAAAGCAATTCTACACATAAGACTACATGCGACACATTTAAAAATGCAACTGCATAAGCTTGGGAAAGAGGGAGAGAACATTAACGGAAAAGGATTTATTTAGCTCTTTCCTCTCTTGCTGCAATCCTGTAGAAAATCCTCTTCTTAGTATTTAAGTTGAAGGGGAATCAACTAAAGGGATAAATTATTGCCAAAGCAAATATCCATTTCAGTCCGTAGCACAAAAAATAAAAGAGTGAAACTCCCTCATCATGCTGCTCTGATCCAATTACTACAGCTGATTCTTGGTGCTTAAGTGCTGGTCCTCTATATATCTCATTGATGGAAGCTACAGATGTCAGAGCTCAGTTTTAAAATCCTTTAATAAGCTTGCATAACCTTGGGAGGTAGGAAAGCTTCTTTCCAAGGGAAAACAGGCCAGTGCTGTCTTGACCTTTTGGACATCCTCCTCCCATATACACCTCTGATTTTCAGTTATGAGAGCAGAAGTAGAGAAGGGCTGGAATATAAAAAACCTCTGGCATATTTAAAATTCAGCTGATTCAATAAAAAGCTTTTCACTGTTGTAGTACCTGTTGACATGTAATCAAGAAACAAGTGCCTTTCCAACTCATTTTGGTATTTTTTAAGATATGGTGCCTCAAACAGATAAAAACAAATCCTCCTCACACTCCTCCTGGGAATTCAGGCAAATGTTAATAAGTGGTATTCTTACACCCAAAGTTTCTTCCTCCTTGCACATCAGCTGTTTCACTTTCTTTCATTTCCATCCCAGGCTCTTTTCTAAGGAGTTGGAAGGACAACTCCTAGTCCCTAAGTGGGCAACTTTTCAGTGGCTGAGAATGGACACAATGGATGCTTAATAGTGAAAGGTGATAGACCTTGTATTACACTGTTTCATGCTTCAAAATGGGGGGAAACTATGCCACTGATGTTTTACAGATGACATGGTCCAAGGGAACCCTAGGGCTGCAAGAAAGAGATTTGGGGGCCTTGTGCAGCTCTGGGGTCTTTGGCTGTCCAGAGAATCAATCTTACCCCTGTTTTCTGCTAACTGCCGGTTTCGGGAGTTCTGCTGGATCAGCCTCTTCATATCCTCCAACTCTGCGTGCTCCCTCAGGTGATGCCGTTTCAGATTCTCCACATGTTGCACCATCACTTCTGCAGCCCGACTCATGCGAGCTTCCTGCAGGAAAGAAAGGAAGGTATTAATGAATCCAAGGAGTGGAATAACAAAGGGAACTATGATCAAGCCAGCCCAACCTTCTTCAAGCAGATCGGCAAACAGGTTCACTTGTTTCAACCCTAATTTTTTGTGGTTGTTCAGATCTACATTGACTACTGAACACCACAATAAGATATTCAATAATTAACTGAGATCATGAATATTTTGCATTGGGGTAGATTACCATCCCCTGCTAGATGACTGATTTTTAGACTCTAAGGGAGGTCAGACCTGGTTAGTGGAAGAAGGCAGCAGCAAAGCACTTCCGTATTGCTGCCAAGAAAATGACATGAAGTCACATAGCAATTAAGCTTGACTCAAAGGAGTTTTTACCTTTTATAGTATTTCCAAAATCTCAAAATGCTACATTTTGCTAAAGCAGCCTTATTAGCCCATACTGCAGGAGAAAGGAAGCAGAGAGATGGTGACTTGCCTAAAACCATTTAAGGAGAATACAGGGACCAAGGTTTGAACTGGAGATTTCCTAGTCCTGGGAGAGTGTTAAGTTTTCTGTTCAATTTTACTTCATCTAATTTGTTTAGTTTCAAATGTGGCCTAATCATATAAAACTATCCAGTGGCTAAGTTATAAGCAGGTTGGTTGTTTATCTCCCCAAATGTAATACCATTAGTTAGCACTGCTAAAGAATATGTTAATAGGATTCGTAGCTGCAAGTGTTGCTCCTTAAGGCTACATATGCCATATATATTAAGACTGTGTAAACAATATGCAAATATTGCACTTTCTTTCCCAAAACCTGGACTGGTCTCCATGTTACCAACATAGTACAGCAGATTCCATGATTTTGCAAATTCTTGGCGGAAAACTTTCTGATGGACCTTTTCCTACCGTGATACTCTTTTCTGACAAAGAGAGGAATGGACAGCTATTTAGCTTTCCATCTACAATGTGCTGGAATGATACTACAATTGAATGGATTGTGGGACATTAAAACAGTTCTTTAATATCAGGGCCATGTGGCTCTTATCTAGGTGGTACAGTCTCATCAGCTCCTCAAAGTAGCTTAGCGATGATGTCTGAGCCAGAAATACACCACTGATAAAGGCATTGTAAACATGCAACTGGAATATTATCCTTCTTGGTCCTGCGACACTTGAAGATGGGGTAAATAATCTTAAAAGCTTGCAATATGGATGCTACCAATAGAAAAGAATATATATAACTCAGGGTTGAACTGTGGAGTCCTTGGTGATTTCTGAGCTTGGTTGTTTGCTTGCAGACATTTCATTACTCGACTAGGTAACATCATCAGTGCAAGTGAGTGGGGTTTGCTCCCTTTTATATACAGTGGGTTGCCCTGCCAGTGTTGGTGGGAGTGTGGTTTTCTCCTTGGTAGTTCCTTGATTAGGATATGTTTTCTGCTTGCTTGTTTGTCTGGTGTTAATCCCTGCTTCTCTGGGTTTGGCTGCTGAAGAAGATGTGTTCTGGTCTTTTTGTTTCCTTCTTAGCTTTTTTATTGTCTCTTGAATGGTGTGTAAATGTGGTTTCTCTCTATGTGTCTGTTGATGGTGATTTGTCTGAATGCCAAGCTTCCAGGAATTCCTTAGCGTTTTTGGATTTGGCTTGTTCTAGGATACTCACAGTTTCCCAGTTGAAACTATGGTTGAGTCAGTCCATGTGTTGTGAGATTAAGTTTTAATTGTGACTTCTGACTGCTAACTGGTGTTCATGGATGAGCTCTGCTAGTCTTCTGCCTGTCGGTCCTACATAGTGGCTGTTACAGTCCTTATACTGTATGTTGTAGATGACTCCTGTTTTTTTCTTCTTGGGCTACTGGTCTTTTGGTTTACTTAAGAAGTTTTGGAGGCCTTTGGTTGGTTTGTGTGGTACGATGATGCTGTGTGGTTGTAATAGTCTGTTGGCTGTTTCTGAGATGTTTTTGGATCTTACCCCATGGAGTTTACAGTGAATCAGCTTCCTTCTTCCCTGGTACTAACAAGCCAACAAAGTATGGCATTTTTACCTGGTTTCAGTGTGGCTTCTAGGAAACTAGAAAATCAGAAAGGAATGGGAAGTAAGGGTAGGGAAGACATGCTAGGTTCATTGTACTGATAAAACATGAAAACAAAATACATTGTTTATAAGTAATTCCTATGCAGTTTAACCTGCAAGCAAGCTTTCACCTGGGCTTTCTTTTGGCAAAGTAAATGTGAATAGATTTTGTATGTGGCTTTATCTTATTTTTTGACAAAGTATCAGAGTATTTGTAAACTGCCTCTATGAAGACCTCATGCTAGGTTGAAATGTGTAGGGCTTACCAACTAACATAGTTTTTCCTTGTTTTATCAACAAGCTCATCCTAATATTTCCACTTTTGTACCAGGGGTTCTTTTTTCCTTTCTGTTTTTCTAGTATTATTTTTGCCTGCTTGCTTGCTTGATTATATGCCATCAAGTCATTTTCAACTCCTAATGACCACCTAGATAGATTTTCTCTTTGATGAACTATCCCTAACCTGTTCTTTCAGGTCTTCAGGTACACTCATAGCCATTATGTTTGGTTATTATTGTTATGTTTGCTTTTTTAATGTTTATTCAGCACAAGATATAGACAGATTCACATTAGAAGATGGTTCCTGAGTAATAATAACAATAATTTATTAAACTTGTATGCCGCCTGACTCTCAACAACTCTGGGCAGCTCACAGCAATCAAAGAAATTCGTTTGAGGAATAATAGGAAACACATAGGATAAATGGAAGAGGGTACGTTGCATATGACACATGTGTTCTATATGTTTTCTATATCCTGAAAGATGCCATGATTTATACATGTGGCTCTGTCAGACCAGCCCAAATTTAGCAACTGTCCTTGCAATGATCACATAAGATGATGATTGTTGAGATCAATAACAATCTACTCATCTTTCCAATAATTCAGAGTTAAAATGACAGAAGTAATAAACACGGTGAGAATATATAGATATGGAATATGTACTAAGCATCTCACACCCACTGATTTCTCAGGTCTCAGTGCTGCTGAGAAAAATGTTACCCAAATTCCAGGAAACACATCAACAGAATAGATGCATCAGACTCCATACTATCTCAGTGTACACTTTCCAGTAAAGTCAGTTTCTGTGGCCCATGCTGTGCCATTTGTCTGAGGAGAGTAGCTAGCTGTAACTACCAGGACATCTTTGTCCCAAGTCATTTTTACAGATGAGATTCAACCCACTCTTGTTTAAATCAATCTGAATGTAATATCTATACTTTAGATTTTTCACTTACAGCAATATTCATAGATAACATACTGTAAATAGTATAAGAGGAATTCAGAGTATGTTTTTTCAGTGTTTCTCAGAGTTGATGGCCCTAATCTACAAACTCACCTGATGGACAGCTCCTAATTTCTCTGCTGCACTTGTTGCCCGTTCAATTGTTCCTGCCAGAATTGCTAGGCTGTTCTGTAAGTGTTCAACCAGTTCCTTGCACTTGGGATCCAAACAGGCCTGATCCAACTTCTGGATGGGTAAAACAGAGATTCTTGGATTGACTGAAAGAATACCTACTAGGACTTCTTCACTGGACTTCACAAGAAAGACAATTCTCCAGACTGGATCAATTCATTACCAATACAACAAAAATTGACCCAATTTCTTGCAGAAATCATTACACGTAACCTGCTCAATAGTACCGTACACATTGTGTTTTAACCAAATTATCTTAATTGAACATTGATCCCAACAAAATCAAAAAGCAAGCTAGTTATGGTTTAGCTTTTAATGAAATTGATAGGAAAAGTCCAATAAGTCTGGATTCAACCCATTCTCTGCTGGTCCTCTCCCTTTTGAGATTTTGGAAGTCCAATGCTCTTGATGGCCCTAGATTACCATCCTTATGGTAATGCAAATGCAAATGCAAAAAAAAAATAGTCAAAAAGCCAAGAAAATTACTTCACTTGCCTGCAACACTGCCCGACATTCTGCCAACTCCTGCTGAATATTCTCTTCTGCTGTGTTCCATGCTCGCTCTTCTATCTGCATTCGCTGTCTCAGGGTAAACATATCGCAACGGAAAGCCAAGGCTAAGTGCGCAAAAGCTGCCTGCCAAAGAAGGAAGGAGAGATCATCCAAATTGTACTACTGATGGAACTCAACCATATTCAACACTGTTTCAGAATCAAAACATTTTGGGGAGACTGTGAATGAATAAACACTAGGCCAAAATAAACACTAGGTCAAAGGTTCTAATTTTCTGGAGGAAACAGAAAAGGGAGTCTAAGATTTTCTGACTCTTGTCAGTTTCTTGTCTATGATCAAGTTTCAAGAGAAAGTCAAGTGCATCTATGTATTTCTATTTCTGTATTAAACCAGCATGACATTTATCCATGCTATAACAAAAAAGCGGAGAACCAGTTTGGTGTAGCAGTTAAAGGCACTGGGCTACAAGAGGAGACTGAAAGTTCTAGTTCTGCCTTAGGTACAGAAGCCAGTTGTGGGCCAGTCACTCTTTCTCAACCCCAGGAAGAAAGCAAGGGCAAGTCACTTCTAAAAATGTTGCCCAGAAAACTCCATGGACTTGTCCAGGCAGTTGCCAGGAGCTAAGACTGACTTAAAGACACTGACATGAAATGTCACTTTTCAGGATGACCTGGTCATCTCAAATTATTAATTGTTTCAGACAATTCTAGGACTCATACTCTTTAACTAAGAAAACAGTGGTGTTTTCCAAGCAACAATGTATTATGGTTTAATTGTTGGGAAACTGAAATACAAATATTGTTTCCCTGCTGGAAAATGTCTGGTGTCACAACAAATAACACGCATTCATCTATTATATGCTCTCTAGTGATACTATAATGTAATAAAAAGGAATTAAAATAATTCAGTCTTCTGGTGTGTAACCATTTGCCAATAAAGTCAAGATTGTTAGGGAAGCTCAACTTAATGCTAAAATTATGCAAACATCTTTGATGAGAAGAGATGTTCCTCACTAAGGGCAATCGTACACAGACATAGTTGGGTCTCAGAACAATATAATGTTCTGCCTCCAAGCTAGTCATGAAACCAATGATTTTATAACAGCTATCTCGATAAGCCTCAGAATATCTTCTGAAAAAGTTGAAATGCTATGAATTAGAAAGAATCCAGCCATCTGGACAGCAATGCTCACCTCCACGTCTTGCTCTGTCAAAGCCACCCTGCAAAGAAAGTACAAAATCATACAGACTAGATATTAGTGATTTGGCAAAGTTCAAACAGCTTAGCAGAGGAGAGGTTCTGTAGCTTCCAACCTGGAGAACTTCACCCATGAACCTGGAGAGAATGCAGAAAAACCTCCCCCACTATTGCAACCTTGATCTCCAATTTACAGAACATGTGAGCAAATGTATTCAAACTGGTATAGCTCAGAGGGATGTAAGTGCAATAAGTAACTCAAATTTACAAGGGGAAATACCTTGTAAATGATATGGCAAGATTCTTTATAATTTATAATGGTTTCAGAGATGCTGTTGCTAAAGGTGATACAAGCTCCAAGCAGCTATTGGAGTTCAGTTATGTTCACTTGAATTTTAAGGCCATTTTAATGCCAACATCTAAGAACAGATCCCATATTTTACGGAGCCCTTCCCACTCACAAAAAACAGACAAGCAGGCATATGAAAGGCAGTCCTGTCAGACATGTGGAAGGCTCCTACCTATGCAAACCCAGCCTCTGAAGCACAGAAAGCTCCACCAGTGAGGTATTCAGTGCATCCTCAGAGGAATCTGATTCTAGACAAGAAAAGTTTAAAAATTAATGTGGAAACGGCACAAATTGGAACTAGATAAAAAATAAAGATTCTTAGTTGTCCATTGAGGTTATCTTATTTGGCTGGAAAATGCAAAGGTATGGCAGGCCAGTATCTGGAGACGAGTCAAAAGCACTTGAAATATAAGTTACATTCCTGATAAAACAATTTGCCCTAACAATTCCTGTTAGTGGATGGTTACACAATAAACAAATCTGAGCATTTCTTTTTACGCAGACTATAGTAGAAATCATCCAGATAGAACATTAATCTGGATCCTTTTTCTTAGACTAAACAGCCATTTTAAACAGCCTAAGAACATGCCTAAGGTGTTTGCTTATTTCAGTAGCAATTTCAATATATGGTTAACCTGTAGCACTCATTTTCAAATTCTACAGCAGCACACCTGAAGAAATTTCCTGTTGGGGAACATGCAAATGGAGAACATGTTAATCTTTTGGAGATGGGGAAAGTTGGAACTGGGAAGAAAAGGAAATAAGCAATACTAGTCATTCCTGGAAAGCTAGGAGCATAAATTAAATAGATAAATAAAAGGGAAAACAGAACTGGAAGAAATGAAATGAAAGGAAGAGAACTGTAGAAAAGAAAATGGATGGGTAGAATTCTGAAAGACATATTGAATATGAAATAAAAACAAGAGAAAAACTAGAATATATGGAAGGGTAACAATGCAAAGAGAGGAGAACACAAGGTAAATCCAGCAACAGATTCATTCACCAACCTTCATCACTGTCACCACTGTCTTTGAAGTGCACTGCTTGGACTCTGCTCCCTGGGCTGCTACTCTTTGCTGGCTCTTGGGATCGCACCACAGAAGGCTGCAAAGGAAGGAGAGTAGTTACAACAAGCAACAGAAATATAGACACACATTCCTTCCTCAAGATGGATTAGATCCTCCTGGGGAAATGGCATTACCTAGGAAAAAGGCTCATGACTCTGCCCCAGCTATACCCAGAAGAGTAGGCTGTAATCAATAACCAGCTGAAGAGAAAAAGATCCTTCATATTTTCTTCTTTTAGAACATTGGTGTATTTGTTTCAAGCCCCACATCTTGGTACAACAAAGCAAGAGAGATTCCAGTTGAATGATATGCCCCAAGACAGTCTTCTCCAACCTGGTATTTTCTGTACATCTTGGATTACAACTCTCAGAATGCCCAGTCAACCCATCTGAAAGATACCGAGTTGAAGAAAGATGTCCTGGAAAATACTCTGAGGACAGCACACACAGTGCTAAAGCTAAAGCTAAGCCACTTGAGGCCTGATCGACACTTAGCATTAGAAGAAAACTGGACATCCCCTCTTGAAAATAAGACATCAATTGTAAAACTATTCTAGCCTTACTTACTCTGGCTTTGCTATCACAGCTTTGGCTTCTTTCATTCACCATTCTTTCTGATTCTCCTTCTGAAGCGGCCATTGTTTCTGGGGGAACAAGTACAGAAAGATTCATACTCTTCTCAGCTTTTATCTGTTGCACCCATGAGAACATTTCCCATTCAACCTAAACTCAAAATCTGGCAACGGGTTTGGCATCATCCATATACTTTGTGCATCTTAGGACAAACAAGAGCAGAATACTAGAGGGCTCATGAGTTGAAAATGAAAGGGCCAACAGCTCCTCGTGTTCCTCCTTTCTGAGTGGGCTTCTTCTAGTTACTCAGAAGGAACAATATGAGTTCCAATATGCAGGGCAAAGGTGAGTTATCAAAGAACCGTAAGCCTTTATACAGAGAATTGACAGATGAATGCTTCTGCTGCTGATTAGGACAATGGGCTGATAGTATACAGAGTCTAAAGCAAGTAGAAAATCTTAGGTCAGCCATCTCCAGTCTAATGTTCTCCAAACATTTTGGGGTCTGAGCTCCCAGAATTCCCAGGTAGCATAGGGATGGCAGCGTGGTGCTCTTGAGACTTGATCATATAAGCGTGACCACGCAACTGACAGATCGATGTCCTGAATCAACGACTTATTTTTACTTTAAGCAGAGACATCTTGAAATAGCAGTAACATGTCATCGTGGTCATTGTAGCACCACCTGTGCTTCCAGTGTAAAGGAATGTAGAGATGATCTTGGTGAAGGAATAGATGAGCCTTTAAGAAAGGGCAAATCACAATTCAGTCCTGGGAAAGTGAAAAGCATGAGAAAAAAACTCAATAACCCTGTCTTGGTTTTGTTTGATATAAGATGGGGGCA
Organism: Python bivittatus; assembly: GCF_059951505.1. Lineage (NCBI taxonomy): Eukaryota > Metazoa > Chordata > Lepidosauria > Squamata > Pythonidae > Python > Python bivittatus. The sequence goes on along the minus strand of NW_028277098.1, from coordinate 54,849,073 downwards.
AAAAGAAACTCTGACAATTTTCAAGATTCTGTTATTATATCCTACCATGATAAAGTAGCATTCTTGGAATCCTTTTGGTATCTGTTTCCTGACTTGGCCTACCTCAAAGGGATGACATAATCTTCCATCTAGCATGGAGACTTTCCAAACCAGCATTAGCCAGTGACCAAAGCAAGGTGTTCTGGCATGAATATGCTTTACAAAGGGCAGAAGAATAAAAAAGGAGTGGTGCTGATGTTAAGGTGGCAGTGAGAAATAACCAGCCAGAGGCTTATGTCAAACAGCCACTGCATCCAGGATAAACTGTGGCAGGATACTGGCTCTGTTGTAACTGAGAAATGATACAGCGGTAGGCCAGGACAGAAAGAAACAGGTAAAAGTGGAAAGAAAATGTGGGAGTGAGAGTATGTTGCATTCTTTCTCCCATTTAATAGGACCCTGAAAAGCTTACTGAGCACTAGACTTGTTACTGTTCTATTAGAAGCAAGGGCAATCACTCTCTTTGAGTTGCAGTCACTTCTGTTGAAGGGCAGCATCTCAAGAAAGCTGCTGACTTTTGAGCAATGAAGACCCACCAGCCACTAACGATACTAAGTTTTGATCAATCTTAACAGATCATATCAGGCTAGCACCCCATAAAATTAGGAGACAGACCCCTCCCTACCCCAGAGCTCTTGATTACTCCTTCCATGCCCAGGCTGCTTACCTGCGTCCAAAGATGGCCCAAGTCCATCCAGATCTCCCAGATGCTGTATCTGCATTTCTTTGCTGAAAGGATAATTAGGCTTGATTAATTACTATGAAGCTCGAGCAGCAAGAGGATGAGATCCTCAGTGAAGTGGATGACCTCTCTGCCCAGCTGAGTGTAGAACTTAAAACTGTATGGGGTTTGCCACTCCAGGAGAGATAACCTTGGAATATCTGGCAGGGTGTGTGGACATAGGGGCTGCTTTTGCAGTGTGATCTAATCATATGGAGTGCAGTAGGTATCCTTCAGTCCTCCTTTCCCTCCTAAGCCTCACCAACTCCACAGGCACTGGCTGGCATGGAGTCAGCTCTCTTACCTCTGCAGTCCCCTGCCATTCTCTATGCTGGACCAGGCTGACCGCCAATGCTGCAGTCTGCTGTGCCTTTCCCTCCCTGGCGGATAGACTGAAGGCTCCCTGTAACTGTATTTCCCAAAAATCTGTGAGTCACAAAACCACAGAAAGGTTTTGATTCATCACATTTTAACTCTACTGACACCTTTCCAGACTTCCAAGCGGACTCTCTTAAATGAGCGCCTTCTCTAATCCAGGAAGTAGGAAAAGAATTTTTAAAAAAACTACAAGGCCATCTGCTGGGGAAGGCACAGAATTGAGTGGAAAGGATAAGTAAAGAACTGACTGCAATTGGACTACTAGTTTTGCTAGCAATGGTAAAATTTAGCAGTTAGAACAAAGCAAACCATCTAGCACGCTCACTGCTCAGTACAGTTACCTCTGATTTGCAAATCAGAAGTATTTAAGTCTATTCTTGGTTCAGCTGCTCAGCTTGATGTGGACTACAAACCCCAGCATGCTAAGAATTCTGGGAGTTGTAGTTCAAACATATCCAGAGGCTACCAAGCTGAGGAAGAATGTATTAAGGTTTGCATCATGGATATGTTGCAAGATTCTTCCATTCTCTTTCTGACAGAGCTATCCAAGCATGACACCATATAAACCACAGTGAGCTCAGCTCATGTGGACAGTTCGAAGTGTAATGTGCTGTGCAGACTCAGAACAGAATTAATTCATATGTACATAAGTAAATCAATGATAAGCGTATGGTGTGACCAGAGCCACAGATGCTGCATCTCCAGATTAATCTTGAAACCATCTTAGTTCTGATTTGAGTCACACACACACACACACACACACACACACAAAGGAAACTGGTGTTTGTTGTTATCTAAGAGACTACTCCAGGAGGCAAAATACATTTTTGTGCAGCTTTTGTTTGCCCTTTTACTAGCAGCCTCCCTTGTCACTAATATTCTGCCTCATTTTCCCCCCTCTTGCAAAACTGTAAAACTAATATTTATGTTTGGTAATGAAACAAAGAGGTAGGGAACAGAATCTGAATAAAACTTCCCTAAGCAAGCTGGGGAAGAACTGCGGAAAATAGTGATCTGCAGTCCAGACAGCTCATGCCATGACCAAGATTTTTACCCCAATAGCTTTGAGATACAGAAAGAAATGGAGTACAGCAAAGGGGACTGATTCAGCTCAGTTTATGTGAACACAGCCATTAGATTCATTGGATCTAAAGTTGCCCCACCTCCATCCTTCAAACAGCACAATTTCTGGGAGAATAATGGGGGTCCCTGGAGTGGTTACAGCCCCCTTCCTCCAAACCACTGGTAGGGGTCCTCTGTCGCCTCCACCTCCACTAGAAGGCCAGGGAGGTTGGGATTACTCTGTCTCTCTTTTAGACAATTTGGCAGAACAGACATTAACTGAGCCCACATTCCCAGCTAACACCTAAACCATGGACAAACCAGTCAATTAATACCCTTTCACTGTTTATAACTTCATACACGTGCAATCCTTTTCCTCCAGATATTTGATCCCTGTTTAAATGTCAGGCATCACGTGCATGTATGAATTTGATTTTCAGCACTGATATCTTCAAATCTGCCATCAGACTTTGTCAGTGGATTTTTTTCTCTTGCATCCCATTTGAGATTTTATTCATCTGTTCCATCGGGCCTTGTTCTTTTCAGAGGCAGTGACTTTAGTTGAGTGGTACAATATCTGCTTTATCTGTGGAAGGTCCCAGGTTGGCATTTCCAGGCAGGGTTGCCAATAAGTACAGACAAATGAGGGACTAGGTGGAATGGTCTATTTTGTATAGAACATCGTTTCCTAATAGGTAGCAGATTTGCACTTACTGCAAATGCAAAAAGTTTCTATTGATATACTTGTTTTGTTTAGGAGAAGAATGGGCAAAAGAACCAAGAGGAGACAAGGAAGCATATGGAAACACTATTACTTTATGGGCATATTTGCTAAATGCTTCCAAGTGGAGGAATATAAATCAATCAATTCAGTACTTCACGTACACTGATGGCTAGATGGATTCAGTGAGCTAGACTGTTGAACTGCTTTGCTGGCTACATTCAGTTCAGCACTGACCATGGAGAAAAGAGAGAGATTTAGGGCCTCCCACACAAAACTGCCATCACCTGGAAGCTGTCCAAAACTGCTCACCATGATAGTTTCCCTACATGGCAATTTATTACAGGGCAGCAGCTTGACATGCAAATCAGGTCATCATGCGCAGACACAGTTTTGGAGTCTTGAAAATGCAGAAGAAACGCCGTAGTGCTTAAGCAATCAGATAAATACAGAAGCCAGATGAAATAGGAGTTCAAACACAGGAATGCAGAAGGCAGATGAAGAAAGGGCTACAGGGAAATGGGAAAATGCACTTTAAGACAAAATGAAAGGGCTAGGGTAGTTGGGAATAAATACATTTTTAAAAAAACAGGTTAGTTTGTGAGGAAAAATCATGTTTATTTCATAAGAAGAAAATATTTTCATTTCATTCCTCCCATCTGCTGCATAGTTTAACAACTCATAAGCTATGAGACACAACACAGACAGCCATCACCATCTTAATTTTTGTCCCTGTAGCCAAATAGTCACAGCGTCACAGCAGGTGGCAGCAGCACCGAACTGACCTTGGTTGATTTGAGAGAATCTGAGCAAGGACAGTTAGCACTTGGATGGGAGACCAACAGGAACTCCTATGGCTTCAGATTAAACTGAGAAGTAAAAAAAAAAAAAAACTGGAAGAAGACAATGCTAAATTATTTCCATATTGTTGCTGAGAAAAGCAACACAGAGGCATCCATGAAGTCATGCAAAGTCAAGCTCAACTGCAAAGAGACTCTCTCTCTCCCTCTGTCTCTCTCTAATCTATTTACATAGTTGCCCTACTCAGCGCATAGCTCAGGGAGGTATATATGATCAGTACAGGTAGTCCTTGGTTTACGATGGCAATTGGGACCAGAATTGCCATTGCTAAGTGATGCAGTCGTAAAGTGTGATGTTGCATGACCACACCACTTAGCGACAGCAGTTCTGGCAGTCCCAGTTGCCATCATTAAGCGAGGACATCACATTGACTGTGACTTCCAACTTCCTGCCAGCTTCTCTGTTGACTTTGCTTGTGGAAAGCTGGCAGGGAATGTCAGAAATTGCAATCATGTGACCACGGGGATGCTGTGATGGCCGGAACTCTGAGGACCAATCTTAAGTCCCCCTTGTTCAGCACTGTTGCAAGTTTGAATGGTCGCTGAATGAATGGACATAAGCTGAGGACTACCTGTAACAGGAAAATCAATAAAAAGCCCATAATAGAGCAAAATATAAAGCATAATCCAAACAGTAAAACCCAAACCCAAAGTGCTAAGAAAGAATTTCATGCAATGGGTCATATCACTCCCAGACCCAATGCCTGAGGAAAAAAACAGATCTTTAATGCCTTCCAAAAGTTACACATAACCAAAAAGTAAAGATACTGGAATGGATATACATCCTGATTTATTACATGTATTTAATTATATGCACATTCAGATGTGTCTTTTTCCCTGGATGGACGATGTGTCCTGAAAGCCAAAGTCTTGTATCAGCACTGGCAGTGGTGGAGCTGAGCTAATAAAATCCAATGTTAGCCATGCATTCAAAGAAACAGAAACCATATATGAGCAACTGTGTGCTGAGAATACTGTAACCCTTATATCAGCACACGCACAGAATCCATATAGTACCTCTGTGCTTCATTCAGCGTTTTCACTTGTTTTCTTAAAACAATTTTCAGGATCCCTGAAAGTACCATTTACTCTTTTAAGAGCTTCTGACCCACCATGAAGTAACTGACTATTGCCTTGACTTACCTGCAGGCCCGTCTTTCTTTTCAGGGTCCCAGGTGGGAAAAACAAAGGCGAGGGGGCAAGGCCGCAGAAGGTATTTCTGAGCTGCATTACCACCACCACCGTCAATGGGGCATTCCTGTTTTCTGAGAGTACCAAGTACCTGTTCAGGTTTGCTCCTTCTCACAGCCTGTTTATTATCATTGTAACAGAGAAGCTACTGGGAGCATTGTCTCTTTTAAACCTGTCCCACGGAAAGCAGCTGTAATCCAGACCAATTAAAATCCAGTCTGCATGAGGCAAACCAGAAGCAGCAAGGGAGGGGCTACTAAATACTGGAGAACTTCTCTTTTAGCTTCTTGCTGTCTGGGCTCTTAGTCCAGGCTCCCAAGTGCTAACCCTCAAAGTAAGGAATATGATAAAGAAGTAATGGCTTAATTCAGGGATTTATTATTACCACCATCAAATTATGCTTTTCAGTCCCCAGAGATCTCTTCCTGTATAAACCTCTTACCCGCTTGAGTTCGTCCCAAGTCAACCCATTGTTCCCAGAATTGGAACAATTCTGACTTCCTTTTGACTACAGACATAATCTGCATTTGTATCATCATACAAGTTCAGTGAAAGCGGCAAAAAGTGATTAAAATGGATTGGACTATATCCATCTTTTTTTTTCCTTCAAAGTTATGCACAGAGATTTCTAGACAATCCGAAAGAGACATTTGTTATTGAAAGTAATTTTACCATATTGTTTGGAAGGTGCCATACAACTTGCCATTTAAATCCAAAGTGCATAAAAATACGCTCACCAATAAAAGCAATTAAATCACAGGAAAGGAAGGAAAGCAGAACAGGAACACTTAGATATCTAATATTTGGTATTTTGCTTTGCACAACAACAATCTTTGGACACCTTTTTCTGCTCATAGTCACTCTTTCCCCTCAGGCCTCATCATGTATGTACTTAGCTGGCATATTTAAAAGTATTCTTTAATCATCTTAAAGACAACTTTTAATTGGCACAACACTATCTCTTGGAGAAAGTTATTCTTTATTTCAAAACTCCTTTAAATGAATTACAAGAGAGCAAGAGAGACAGTGCTGTTGATTTTTCTTTCTTTCTGCACTGCCTTCCCCACTCGTATATCAAACATTTAAATAACTGACTTACCCTAAACAGAATTTGGAGTGTCGTCAAGCAAAGAGAGTCAAAAGTGTAAGCTTGAGGGAAGAGGAATGCTCTGAGAAAGGGTCTTCCTCTTTCTCTGGAGATACTGAAGTTAAACAGCAACAGCAGTTTCTGCTCTGCCTCTAAACAAAGCCACTGGCTTCTGAAGACCAGGTCCTTGGGCTGCTCCTCCTGCTTGGAGGCAGACGCTCTACAGCATTAGCTAGGCTTTGCCTCTTAGGAATGCACTTTTACTGCAGCCGGAGAAGCCCCTTGTTTATACGAGGGATGACGGCTGTCTTGTAAACACTGCCTATTTATGATGGTCTAGCTCTTTCTGGCTGTATGCTAACAGAGGTTAACCTTGAACAAAAAGTTAACCCTGCCTCATGTTGCAGAAAGGAATTCCACCCTGCTGCTCAAAGGAGAGAATAGTTTGCCAAGGCTGGAAATACCATGAAAGGAGACCTGTAAAGAACATTACTGTTGTTTCTAGAAGCTTATCATTTTTGGAATCACATCAACATCATTTGAGATATCTCAACTGCTGCTGTTCACCCAGTAACCTCAATCAGGGCTTAACTGAGTCCCAATTAAGTCATGCTCAACAAAAGACCCAACTCAAACCTGCTAGAACGTTACAGCCCATTCCTAAAATATATGAGTGCCTCTGAGCATTCGCTGAATGAGGCCACAATGTTTAGTCGATAAATGAAGATTAACTTGGCAGCAGATTAAAAAATAAAGAAATGCAGAACTAGCAAAGACTGGGATGGAAACGTGCTGTCTTAGGAGAAGCATTATTTCTTTTTCTCATTCACATAGATGAGAATGCTTCTTCTAAGACAGTGCCTGCTTCTGTGATACATGTGTGCAGAATCCAAACAGAAATATATTGTTGGAACTTTTAAAATCAGAAGTACTGCTGCAATGATATGCAAATTTTATGCAGATAGCCTCTCCCACCCTGGTGCTCTCAAAATTGGTTAAACTACAGCTCCCATTCTGACATGGCATACTAGCTGGGAATAACTGGAGATGTATTTCCAAAACAGCTGGGAAAGGTTGATACGAGATATAATTAATAAGCAAGCAGTTTTCCTCTTTTCTTGTGACAATCCACAGGCAGCTCCAGTACAAAGGAAATTATATAACATTCATGGTGTGTCGATCCCAGCATTTTTCTGCAAGGAACAAAATATCAAATGCCCATTTCCTGACCTAATTTCATTGGCACTGAGTGACAGCCACAAGGCTTCTACTGCTTCCAACAAAGTTCCTTGTACTATTTCAATCTTTCCTTAAAGTAGCTTTGCTGCTTTTAATCAGACTTAAGCTGCAGTGATGTCTGGGTACTTCACTGGTTCCCAGATGTCACACACTCAACACTTCAGGCTCTTCAAAAACTGCTCTTTGCTCAGGTGAAAAGTCCTCCCAAAATCATCTCAGCAAATCGGGATGACTTGTCTGCCTTTCTTTCAGAATCCTGAAATTTTCTCATGCTGCTGCCATTTCTATCAGTGGTGAAGCTTACCACTGTGTGCTTTAGGTTAGAAGTATGAACTATACTTGAAATATATACATTGATCTCCACATTGTTGACATGAATTCCACTGAGATGCACCACGAGGATAATAATAGGAAGTTTTCTGAAGTTCTCTGTAATCATATAGTTTGATTTAAATTTATGACATTTGATATGCTCATAAAATCAACTGGGACCTTATCACTAACTGGAACATTGCAGACAGTGCAAAAGTTATTTATCTCATGATTTTTAGCCAGGACCAAGTGTACTTTTCTCTCTCAAGCATTTCCGCAGGAATCATCTCTGGGGGGCAGCTATGTAGGTGGGTTTGACGCAAACAGTGGGTAGGGCCAGAGCCAAAAATGCAGAACACATTATTACAGTGATGCTTAAGTTTGTGAACCCTTTTGAATTTTCAACTTTTCTGCATAATTATGACCTAAAACATGATTCGTTCTCTACACAAGTCCTAAAACTATATAAAGAGAACCCAATTAAACAAATGAGTCAAAAACATTATTCTTGTTCATTTATTTATTGAGGAAAATTATTCAAAGCTGGGTCTCTTTATCTAGTTTTAGGACTTGTATAGAGAGGTTTTAGGTCACATTTATGCAGAAATGTTGAAAATTCAAAAAGGTTCATAAACTTTTAAGCACCCAATGTACCTTTCTCGTGCTTGCTTTTTTTCTCCTTTCCCTTTCACAACGTATTTTTCTTTCTCATTTTTTCTGAGACATCTGTGGAGCAAATGACTGCAGGAAAACCGTATCTCTCATCATAATTTTGAAATGAACTCTTGCAGTGGGCTTTGGAAATAAGACCAAGGGGTCATGAATAGCCGGGAGTTGCAGTCTCAATCCATCTGCAAGGGCTAGATTGGAAGACAGTTTGTTCTATTGCAAAAAGGGAACTTTTAAATTAACTTGGTTGTTGCTAAGTTATGAAACACCAAAATCAAACTTAACTTGGTGACTTTGTCAGAATGTACTTTTTTTTTTTTTTGCCAACATGTCTTTTGCCAGTGTCTCCTTACAGAGTGTTTATTCAGCTTCCCAATCTAGCCTACAACCGTGAGCTTTCCTGATGGCTTCTCACCCAACTACTAACCTGATTTGAACTTGTTTCTTCAGTATCAGCCAAGATCAGCTAGATGTTGCCATCTGCTGTCACTAAACAGAGCATTTCTGCAAATTAGACTAAAGCTTAGTTCTTTACAGTTAGCAGAATAATGTATCAGGCCCAAGGCACGTAAAACTAGTATTTATAACTCTTCCATTTCCCATTACATTCTGTGCTCCGGTGGTATGCAATTTTACAAGATCTCCAAACTAAAATGACACAACTGAATTCTGAAGATTATAAATGTTTCCCTTGTAGTTTTCTTTGTATTTAAGATACAGTGCTTTTTCAGATTCTTTTCTAATTATTCTATCTGTAAATACCAGCTCCATTTCTAAAAAAAGCAGATTTTAGAGACATTTGTTTTTAATATAACTGTGGGCAATATAAAGACCCATTTTGTTGTAACAACCCATATCTCAATGACATGTAGAAAATACAGTTTTGACTGAGTGATTTTTAGAATTAGTAGGTCCTGCATTGTAAAAGCAAGCAATCCAGATAATCATTCTCAGGTTCCCAAGTACCAATACATCCATAACCACAATATGGATATGAGACACCAGGTTTTTAGGAAATTTGGAACCACAGACTTTTATCATAGTTGCTATGCAAAATGCCTTACCTTATCTAGGGGACACTGAAAACATACCATCTGCTTCTTGGGACATTTGAGCACTTGCAAAAGCCAGAACACTTGAAACAAGTTTGAAATGACTCCAGTACAGCTAGCTCAGAAGACCCTCAGATGTTTTGGTTTGAGCTCAATAGTTGTTTCATGCTCAGAATATCTTGCACTCCCCAACTTCACCCACATAAAGTGCAGGGTTCTTTCCCCCTAAATGACGAGACAGATCATTCTGTAACAGCCGACTTCGTTCAGTAAGATATGATAAAATGCAGCCAGGTGCATTTTGATAGGTCTGCAATATAATCCTTGCATATAGGAAATTGTCACCTATGATGCTAGTAAACAATATGCTCATTTTTTAGGTATTTGCCAATTACATTTTTTTCTGTGCAAAAGAAGTTTCTAAGTCAAAGTATGCTCTAATATGGCAAACTGATGCCAATGCTTTGTGATCTTATTCTATCCCTGCTAATGGTAAAGTATCAAGACATTTATCTCCTCCTCCAGTGAATTACTTACTGGAGTAGGGAGAACCAAAGAATTGGGAGGTTGCTCTTTACTGCAATTGCAAAAGAAAACTGGTCCCATCAGCTTGAGCAATATCTCAGCTGCAATAGAAAAATGGTAAAAATATTTTCCTGCAAAAAAACAGGTCATAATTTAGTTAAATTAGCATATGCTTCATATGCAAAACTACCCCTTGAGAAGATCAGTCTAGAAAAATTATTTTCAGGCGATTCAGTTTGCATTCATACCTCATAAAAGCCAGGAATTTTTTACAACCGTGCTTTGCACCAACTGTGGTGAATTGCTTTGCGTCTCATGCTAAACTTGAAGACTGGGGCTGCATGAGCCCTCCAAGCCCTTTTCTGTGGCTCTACTAAGTTTCCTACCCCTTTGAGATGAGAAGTGGTGAAACAGATATATAAGGCTTAACTCTTCCCCCACCCACGTGTATTTCTACCTACTTTGCAACCTGTTCATTTTGTCCCTTCCAAAATTGTTAAGTATTGACTGTGACCATCAAAAGATTTCCTATCTCCACGCTAAATGAAAAACTTATTGTTAGCTTTATGCACAAACCAAGTTAGTATGAAGCAGTGTCCCTACTATTAAAGCTTGAGCCTTTTTCTGAGTCATCTCATTTCTCAAGTATTTGAAAAGTTGTACTCTTAAATAGAGAGAAGTCAATGAATGGATTTGACAGATTGAAATTATATTCTTTCACAAATTGAAGCAAACAGTTTGTTCAAGTTCAAAAACTGAAGTAAATTCTGTAATTACTCCCAACTACCCTCAGTAGCCTGATTTTTAAGGAATTACTATTTCCTACAAGCATGACTGTTTCAAAGAAACAACTCCCTATTCTGGCATTTCAGATTTGGGGAACTGCTCACTCTCACATTCTGCACTCTTGGTTTACCACAAACAAGCCATGAGCACAATCCATATTCTGCTACTTACTGATTCTCGGGTAACAAAAATGCTGAAGAATCCAGACATTCTTTAGCATAATGTTCCAAAAAGGGAGCTATGCTTGTTCTAATCCAGTAACACACCCAGTTTGCTTTTCTGCTTATGACAGAAATAATATGATTTCTAGTTTGGACACATGAAACTACATATTCCTTCACTTAGGGGAGAGCAAAATATGCTTTAGAAAGTACTGTATACCAGTTCATAATAGGCCAGAATTTTCTGAAGTCCAGTTTATCATGTTTGAACGTGACACCACACGCATTGAACAGTTCTCAGTTTAAGAGAAAGAGTTAAATATTAAGGAATTCCATGTACTATGATATTATAAAAATCAAAACTCACACACTCATAAGTTAGCTAAAAAGAACTGTATTGTTAGCTGAAATATATATATCTATATTGTCATTAATACAGGCGCTGGGGTTTCCCCATGGTGCTTTTGATGTACAAGGCACGCACATTTTGCCAATTTTTCTTCAGCAAAGATACAAGGAAGTTGACTGCCAAATGAATGTTGTAGACCAATTCATCTTCAGTCATCTTCACATGACCAACTGCCACAGCAAGACACAGCACCTGGAAGAATACAAGAAAATACTCAATCTGTTGTGACAGCAGGGGAAGAGGAAGAGAAACCAAGGAAGATAATCTGACAAGCCATTAAAGCTCAGTAGCGTGACCTTTGGAAAAGTGACTAATTACAGGTTAGTATCAACATGAGAGTAAGGTCTTGCCTAACTGAGGACAGTACATTGGTGTTGGCCCAGGATTTGCCAGGCTTCTCCATTTCTTTATTTTGCATCAGCAAAAACAATCTCAGGTTGGTAGGGCCAGGATGTACAATTTTCCACAGAACTGGAAAGATGCAAATGGCTGAAACTGGGGAAAGGATATAAACTCCTTCAGGAAAACAACTGCAGTGTTTCTGGGAATCAAATAACTTTTTTTTTTTTTTTAATCTGCACTCAGTTGTTACCGACTCTGCAGTGACTGCTTTGGACAAGTCCTTTGCAGTTTTCAAGGCAAGGTGTTTCGGAAGTGGCTTGCCAGTGCCTCCTTCCTAGAGCAGAGCCCAGCTGGTGAGCGCAGGAGGCGGGGTTTCCGTTGCTTTGCGCCCTTTTCTGGCAAGCACGGTTTCGCGCTTACCGGCAACTGCTCCCGACTCCTTTTTGCAAGGCGCCTCCAGCATTTTTCTTCCCACCGGAGTGAGAGTACCCATTTATCTACTCACATGAGTTTTCGAACTGTTGGGTTCCTTTTACAAATTAGGTAAATCAATTTCATGTTGCTTTTGCCTTCTTCCTACACTTCACTGATTTTTGTAGAGAAAACCCACTTCAATAGACACAAGTAAATATATTTTCCCTATTCAGCTCTTCAGATAGATAATTTTCTTGAGGCCTGCTTTACTTTAGAGAACACGGGTAGTCCCCAGTTTAAGAATGAGTTCTGTTCCCAAGATCTGTCCTTAAGCCAAATTTGTATGTAAGCCAGAAGAGTATTACTGTATAATACCATATAAGTAGTATTGTGTAATTAACTTGAACCATTGCATATTTAACCCAAATCATTGTGTATTTAACTCAAATTTTGATACAATAGGCTCTGTTCTTAACGATGGGTCATCTGTAAATTGGGCATTCTTAACCTGGAGACTATCTATACTAGAAATTAATTTTCCAATAAAGATACCCACTGCCAAATTTAAGGAATTAAAAAATACCTTTTTCATTTGAAACTTGATTGTGGATTTCACTTCATCTACTTTGCCCACCATGTTCTCATTGTGAGTGAGGAGAGAAGGGAACTTGCCAGCCTTGTTCAGTCCTGGCCCCAGGATTCGAGGAATTTGCTTGATCAGGGACTCAGAGGCCAGGAAAGCATCATATTTCTTGGCTGTATAAAAAAAAATACATGGCACTGAGAACACTCAAGGCTCATCTCAAGTATTTGCAAACAGGGTTAACAATATGGAATGCAACAATCTGGACTCATGCGTATATATAGTCTCTAGTTATACATATCTTTCCAAAAAAAGAAAGCGTATTCCGCATGCCCAGGAACATTTCAAGTGTGCTTCTCTCAGGCACAAAAGAGATTCAACGTGCCCTCAGAATCACTGCATTTTGTTCAGTTGGGAGCCAACATAAAAAATTCTCAGTGCTTGCTTACAAGCTCATGTGTGTTCCTAAAACATGATCTGGAACAGTGGTTCTTAAAACTGTTTGACCCAATTACCTCTCTTCCTGGTCTTGGACAGTATCATTACCCCCACAAAAAAAGAGATTGTTGTTTTACAAAAGCATCTCAGCAGCAGTCCCAAACTGGATCCTCAATTCACAAATAAGCAATTACAAATTGCTTCATTACCCTCAGGATGTGCCCAATACTCCCTTGGGAGTAATTATCCCAGTTTAAGAACCACTGGTCTCTTTGTCAAAAACAGCATTTTGTTGGAGATGTAATAAGGACAATGCCTCTTTAAAGCAAACATTTTTACAATGCCCTATACTTATTAAGTTTTGGGAGAAAATAGTGGGCTATATAAACATGATTGTGTGACAAAACTTAAAATTTCAGAGGGTAATATTCTTTTGAACTATATACCTAGTACATGGAATTTGACATCTGGACAACATAAATGGATTCCCTGTGCCCTTACTATGGCCAGAAGACTGATAATGCAGCATTGGAAAGATAAATGTATGGCCTCATTTATTCAATGGATTGAAGATTGATTGCACTTGCTACTTATGAGCGGATTGTCTATAGACGTAGATTCTGTATGAACACGTATAATGAAATATGGGACTCATTTATACAAGATACAGTAGGTTAAAAAACATGATAGTCATATAAATCTATTAGAAATATATATGTACTTGAATAATATTTGTATTAGATAAGCATATATAGAATTGAAATTGATATATTAACACTTTTTTCTCTGTTGCATTTTTTTCACTTTTTTGTTAAACCAGTTTTATGTATTTTATATGTATTTTTTTCCCTTCTTTTTGTACTAATTTTTGTTTTAAAAATAAGAACCACTGGTCTAGAATGTACAGAACCTTGATCATCAAACAGGAAGGAACATGTCTTGGTAGATAATGATATTCCACAACTACTGCCACAGAAACAGTCATGTAAGCAGTTCCAAATCCATCAGCATATATGACAAAAGAAATTTAGAACTGTGGATACAAGTTGCACTATGCTAGAAGGCTATGTCACTTGCATAAAGGAGTGTCTTTATACTTTGGGGGAATAGAAGATATGGATATTGTTCATGTACATATTCAAACCATATTCTAATACAATATTTTAAAAGCCAATTAATATTTATTGGGTTCATATCTCACAACAATCGATCATCTCTCAGCAGCTTGCAATGAACAATTTAAACATATAGATTACCAACATAAATAACAAATGAAAGATAATGAAATAATAAAAATGGCTCAATAGATTAAGTCATCCAAATTAAGAAAATATTCTCCAGTATAATTTGGTTTTAAATAACCTCCTAAAGGCCAGTAGACAGGGCTACTTATTGAGGCTATTAAAATGAGTGCTGGAAATAGTAACATGTATTTGCAGGAAAACTCCTACAGCATAACATAATTGGAAAGCAATTAACAAACAGCACAATTGTTAGGATACAAAATTATTTGAGATCAGGGATGCAACAGAGTTTGCAGAACATGGATCAAACCCAGCCACTTTATGTGGCACAAAGGTAACAACACCAAGGATAAAGGTTCATTTAGATGTAAATAAAACTAAATATACTTGGTATTAGTAAGCCTGATTTTAATAAGACTATGCAGCACTTCAAATCTGATTTCATAAAAGTGCTTCGGAGAACGGGGAAAGTTAGCACCTGTCTACAACTTTTTAAGTCAACCACATCTCTTCATAAGATCAAGAACCAACTGCTGAGGGAAGACCCATCACCCCAAAAAACTCCTTTAAAGAGTGAGGTACAGCATTCACACATTACCTAGAACTAAATCCAAAGTCCTGCACAACCACAATGCTTAATTTGCTTACCCATTTGCCACATTACCAAAATATCTCTAGCTCCATCCCTTTTCAACCCCAAGGACTCAGATTTTGTACCTCTGCTTTATCTTCATTTGCAGGTTTTTTTTGGGGGGGTGACTATACCATGCTGTTTTTCACTATTTTATTAGCCACAAGAATGTAAAACTGCAGTGCATCTAACATAGTATGGACCACAAAGAGATAATTGGGTTTTATCCAAGGTCAACATTTCAGAAATCCTGTTATTTTGCTCACCTAGCTTCTTCACTAACTTCTTGTTCTTATTCAGTTTTTTAAGGGCCTCTATATCCATGTGTGGGATGTCAACGGCTTTGGCTTCATCACAATGCTGCTGATCCCCCAGGACACAGACAGAGAATTTGGGTCTTGGAGCAGACTTGAGCCTGGGAGAGTAAAGAGGTTATCATAATAGCCACCTCCTATCAACAAAGTTATACAAAATGGCAAAAGAACATTCAAAACTGGTGCTGACAAACCTTACCAGCCAGCTAGTATGTCTTTGCCGACCAGGATCTACCTCTGGCTTCTTAAAAATGATCGGCAGGATCAGCAAAAGAGCCTCACCACACCTCCCCTCATGTTTTAAGACCCAGGGTAGGGGTCCGTCCAGCCATACCCACTTCATACAGTGAGGTGAACTGAACTACCCTGGCAATTCAGCATTGCACCCAGCTGCCACAGACTTTAGCAGCCAACAGGCTGTATGAATGTAGACCAAATTCAAAGACTTCTAACAGGGAGAAGGGTGCAAGCAGAAGGCTGGGTGGTACAGGAACAGTGCCAAACCTGACAGTGCCAGAAAAACGCTTGTCCTTTTGCGGGTCATAGTTTTTCAGACTGATCTGCAACTCCACAGTCTCCAAGAACCTAGATAAAGAAAACAGAGTACATATTTGGGTAAAAATTGAGAATTGAGTACGTTAGGAGAAAGCGACCAGATGACCTCCAGAGGTTCTGGATTACAACCTACACAGATTACATGTTTATGACTGAAGTTAATTGGATTTGAACTCCGAAACATCTAGAGGGCACTGAATACATGATCATTTCAATTTAAGGTGAACTTTACTTTCTAAAGAAAAACATTCAGCCACGAACAAATCAGTACTAATTGAGCAAATTATTCCCTCTATGAATTGCTGCAAACAATGTTTTCATTATGCAAGCTTACAGAACTTTTCTCCAAAATCTAACCAAAAAATAGCTTTCTGTTTAAAAATGTAAAAACACTATTTTGTTCTCCTACAGGAAAACAAAGTTGAATATTTGTAATATTTACCAAACTTCGCAGCTGAAACTGATTTTGACACTTCCAAAAGAGAGGTAGTTCAACTACTGTCTTATATTGCTATAGTGAACTTTCCAACATGGAATGACAATTTGCTTCTTGGAGGACTAAGGCCTACTGTTTTTCCAAAAGGTTCAGGATGTTACAGTAACCTTGCTGATTCCAACTCCTGTTACTCTGCCTTCTCATTCATACAGTTTCCCAAACATTCCACACCATGATCAGATGCAGCTCCTTTTTTCTTCCAACTGCAGAGGAGCTTTGCCAACTGCTAACCTCACTCTCTCTGTTATACAAGGCAGTGACATGCACACTACAGCTGTAGCAAACTCTGGTGTGTGCTTTACTCAAATTAACTTTATTTAACAGGTCCACTGAAAGCTTCTTACTTGCGTGGCTTTGCCTGACTTCCTTGAAGGACTTCCTTCACAGCTTCGTACAGTGTATCACGGGAGACTTTGCTGCTGTGAAAAAACATAATATCCCAATTTAAACCCCTATAGACTTACAGATTCCAGCAATGTACATGAATGTTTTTGGGTTCAAAGAGAAGCAACACCCCCCAATTATGCTATTTACACAGCAGTTTCCCTTTGATATGGCTCCTCATTTTCATTCGTATTGAAGGAGAGTAGTGTCACGAAGACAAATCATGCTTGTTTTTAAATATCCAGGACTAGTAGCAACCACACAGAAAAATCACTGCTGTGTAATTCCGCTACCCAAAAGAACCACGTCGTCCAAGACAAGCTATGCAACTTCAATACAGAACACACTCGGGCCCGATTCCATTGCAGGGGGAAGGGGACCGCCTTAAAACTGCTCTTTGGTTGCTGAATTAATCACCTACCGGAGCAGCCCGCTTCAATGGAAGGCAGCTCGGCAGAAAACAGCCTTGGATCGCGATCTAAGATCTGAATCATGGGGGTGCGAATAACACTCAGGGATACTTAATCCTCAAGACTGACGGTTAAGATGGGCACGTAGAAAAACAACGTGCGTTTCTGCCCCGCGCTCCTGCCCCACTCGCTCGCCATCCGCGACCCCCATTCAAAGCTACCCAACTGAACCCCGAGAGCAAGGATGGCGGCGGATTTTACTTAAGGCCTCAGAACTCTATCTAGACCTACCTCATGTTGGCGTCCCACTTAACCGGAAAAAGGACAAGGCTCCCACTTCCGCCGGTGTTACAGCGCCTACTCTCGCGAGACGCGCAATCAGGCAGCCTCGTGACTTCAGCAGCTTCGGGCTCGGGGCGGGGTTTCTTCCCGTCTGAGGCTTAATCGGGGCCGTCAGGAGGTGGCGCTTAGCGAGTGACGTGTCATTTTCGATTGAAAGGAAGTGCGTAGCCGAATAGCGTTGTCCCTTGGTCCGGAGTTTGCGGCGCCTTTGAGGATGGTTTTGGATCGTTGCAATCGGAGCGTCGCGAAGGCTATCAGTGAATTAAGAAACGGGTCCTTCTCTGATGCCCGTAATTGAAGAGTTTGGATGGATTCTGGAATAGGTCACAGGAGATAGCAGAATAAGCGGCTATTCATTACGCTCACAAGCGTAATCCCCGGAGAAGATCAAATCCCTCCCTCATTCAACAATTCGTTCTGTCGCATTCTGGCGATATTGGCCCCAGGCACATCTGGAGCGGATTCGCCAGGCTCTGATGCTTCTCCTCTTCGCCCTCCTCCGCAGCTGAGTTACAAGAAGCGCCCGTGGCATTCATGCATCAGGTCGAGGGAGGGCGCGAAGGCAGGTCTTCTCGGGCAAGGCCCCTCATCGTGGAACAGGCTGTCTCGTTCCGCAGGCTCGAGATAACGAAAGAAGGGCCTTTAGAACAGTTCTTTTTCTCTTTCTTTACAGAGAGGCTCGGAGAGGCTTTCAAGATTGATACCAGCCCTTCAAGATAGGCTGGGTCAAGAAACGGCACTACTGGGATTCTAGGAATGCTACTTTATTGTTGTAGGGTGCAATAACAGAATCTTGAAAGCCTCTCCAAGTTTCTTTCTGCCTGATCTTACACTAAACAAATCAAGGATGTTTCTTGCTTGCTTTCTTTTCAATCTCTGGACTGTAATTTCTTCTCTTCCCTCCTTAGCTCCTGCTTCCTCTTGAACAGCTCTTTCATATCTTCCCCAGGGTCAGCCCCAAATACCTTTATGCACCCATGACAATGTTCTTCCACAAGCCTGGTCTCACAATCCTGCTTGTTTGCTCACACCAGGAAGGAGAGATTAAAGCATTTTTCTTTAGGGTTAATAACATGCAGCAGTTACATAAATAATAATTTAAACGATAGTAACTATAATGCACAGCAAATTTATGACTACATATATAAGGAGGACATATTAGATAATCAGTTGAACCAATCATCCCAAGTGTCACCGTGCACTGACGTACTAGCAGCCCAGATTTGCATATAGCACTCTGCCTTCTTCATATCCAGCATATTAATTTGTACTGCAATATGATCAGATAATGGTAGTCTCATTGTTGCATAAACCTATGGCCCTAGAGATTAAATTAGCCACCTCTTCTAAAATAAAGCTAATTTCCCTCGACTTTGATAAGGCCACTGAGGTTCCAAAGCGGCACTTAGATCATGGAAGAAAAGTTCAGCTCTGTTTATGCTAATGTGCTGCCTAATGCACAACATTTACCAGAGTACTGTAGGAGGAACTAGGTAGGCAGGCAATGTAACAGGTCCCCTTCCAGTCAGAAGGGAGTGATTTCTGTACATAGCTAGTCCTGTTAGCACTATATATACCAAGTTCCCTTGCCTACATTTTGCACATGAATATATTCTGCCATATTGCAATTTCATACATCCCAAGTAGCATTTGTGGGCAAACCAGCTTTAAAAGGCTGCATTAGTTCCGATGTGTTGAATTGCTTTGCCCACGTCAGAATCCCTCCCTTGAAGTGGATGGGTAGATGAGCACAAATCCAACAGTTGGAGACATAGGAAGAAGTGCTGTATTGCAGCAGGACATGTAAAGATGTGTTTTCAGCCTAAAAGAGAAAACAATATTCATGAAGAAAGATAAGGATTAGTGTGTGGTATGCAGGGTCATCTTGCATATCACACCCTAAAGGAGAAGGCTATAATGCTGGGAAAGGTGGAAGGAACGAGAAGAAGAGGATAATCAGCAGCAAGGTGGATGGACTCAGTTACAGTGATGATGGGTACACCGTTAGAAGACCTGAAATATCAAGTTGGGGACAGATATTCATGAAGAAAATCTATGTGGTCACTAAGAACTGACACACTGACTTAATGGCAGATAATCAAAAATGCAGGATCATCTTCCCTTTCCAGTAGTACCAACACTGTATCTCCTGATTCTTCATATAAATGTTTTCCTTTTGCTGGCTTTTCCCTTGGTGAGTGCACCTAGCCTTCCCCCCCCCACCCCGCCCCCACCCCATACTGTCAAAACCAGTGTGGTGTCTATCTTGACTATTGAGCAATAATTCTGTAATAACAGGGTTTTGGATGTTTTCTAAAATCTGTTGTGCCAAATGGCACTTATTCCTAACCCAAACTGATGACCAGAACTTTTAGTTCTCCATTATAGTCAGAGTCAATTTTTACTGCCAGTACATCAGTGCCTTTCAGGGCAAGTTAGAAGTGTGATGCTGTATGGTTGTATATCTTGAATGGGAAAGGAAAAGCAATTCCCAAAGGGATTGTTACTACAGTACTCAGGCACTGGCTGAGCATTGAAGTTCTAAAGCAGCTGACCTGGCTGTGGCTAGGATAGGCATAAATACTATGGGGCTGAGTTTCCATACTTTTCTCTCTCTCCCTGTTCAATGTGCACGGGGGCACAGGCACACACAGAGCAAGATAGATTTTTATACACATCTAATATTTTCCGTTTTTCTTCTTTCAAACTGAGAAAAAACCAAAAAACTGGGACAGGTGGAGAAAAAGCAGTAAAACTACCACAATCTCCTGCTGAATCTTCACTCCCATCCTTGAATTCCTTTTGCATATTTTGCTATATGCTTTCATTTTGATCTTTGTTTTGCTAGAAATCCCATATATCTAACGGACGTAGTAGCTCTCATTTGCATGTATAATATTTTCTGTCACAATCATCTGCAACCTCTTTCCAGCACTTATCCTTTTATCTTCCATTGTGCAATATGGTCTTCTACAACCTCTTAAGTACTCAGCAGAATCTCTAGGAACAGAGGAATGGCAGTACAGGGCTGTGGTAAAAATATGGGAGGCTACCAGAGACTACATGCAACTTACAGCCCATGGGCTATTTATCCTGGTATATCAATTGAACCAATACAGTCACAGGCTGATGCTTCACCTACATGTGCTCCACCTGAACAACATAAAACTTGATAAACAATTTCATGTGGTGCCAGGTCTTTCAAGACCTGTGCTACTCCCAACTGATAAGACACGAGAAAACCACCAGCCAAAAAAGACAGAGCTTGTGGCCTAGTTGGGTTCTCAACAGCCATTCTGATGACCACCCAATAAGAAGTCAACAAGTGATTCAAATGCTCTTTACAATAGCCTTCAGCATAAAAGATGCGGATACAACCTCTTATATTGCAGCACGCACAGGTGTGGAGATTTGCACATATATCTAAACTCTTAATTGGTTTGTTTATTTGCTGCCATATTACTTACAAAGAAATATTTCAAACATTGGACAGATAATTGCAGAGGGGGTTATTCCTCAAGCTTAGGTTAGTTAAAGAACCTTGCTAGATGGGACTAATGTACTTCACAAACAGATACTGCAAATGAAATTATTTTGAAAAAGTTCTGATGGTTCCCAAGCAGATTAAAATGTAAATGAATTGTGTAAGAGGAGCTTATATTCAGTAGTACAATGTGAATAATAGAGCAGGTGTTGTTGCAATATAATAATGAGGTTGGAGACGTCCTGAAGACATATCACTGAATGTTCTTCATATTTAAGAAATACTGAACGTTTTTTTTTAAAATGTATCCTGTATTTTTAAAATAAAAAAATAGCTACATTTGCCCAGGTACTTTACTGAACTTGCGCATAATCCATATTCAATGGTCATTATCACAATGTTTGGTTTTAAAAAAAATAGTAAAAGGATTCCAGTTTGCCTTGAAATCACACTTTTTGACCTAAAGGCTTTGCTTCCTAGTCCTTGAAGACATATTTTGTTATTTAGGGATGAAGTGAAAACAAGTTCCATCCCAACATTTATATAACTAATTTTGTGGCTCCAAGAGTCCAATGTCCTCCAGATGTATAGGATAAGAACTTTCACTGTTCCCAGGCAGCATAGCCATCTGAGATTAAAAATGGTATATATTGTTCCTGCCTTGTCATAATGAAATGCTGTACTATTGTTCATCTTGTTCTGTTTTTATTTTAATACAGCTCCATAAAGTATAATAGCCAGAAATAAACAGCCTTTTATATAATGTTCTTATTATAATGATAACATCATCCTGATGACATTCCTGGGTATATCAAAGACAAAATGACTCTATTTTCTCTTCTGTGGTGGGGATCGCAGTGTCCCAAATATTCAAAACACTACATTAAAGTTACTGCAACATGATAAACTCTCCTGGTTAGTACTTTTACAGGGCTAATGAAACATTGTGGGAGTGACAGGTTGATTGAATTCTCATTATACAGTATCATCTGTATGTCATCAACTCTGATGATTCACAATGAGGACCTTTCTGAAAGGGTGCAAAAGATTGTGTTAAAATAGTATTAATGAGTATTATTAAATTACTTCAAATATTATTGTACTCAAGAAGCCATCAGGTATGTCCCCAACACTGAACAAATCAAGTAAATCAGAAAAATTATAAGAATAAATAATAACAAAAGCAACAAAGTAAGGATATCAGAGAGAGTGTATCTGCATTCCAAAGCTAGCACTCAATAATTCATAAATAGTCTGAGCAAACAGACAAGGAGACAGAGAAATAAAAGAGCAGGTATAAACCTATCCACAATTAAACAACACTTGAAAGAAATAACTCTTCATGCAACTAACAAAATGTTTCTTGCCAACTTGACCCAACTGGTTGCAGTTTTTCCAGAGCTTTCTGGGCTTTGGGCCTGAAGTGTTAGATCCAGTTGAATGAAATCTGCCTTGCCTAGATCCTTGCTCTCTACAGGATTCCAACCAGACTCACTGAAAACAGAGAAACTCTTGACTTTCTCATCCCCTGAATTCCATCAATGTATGTGATGTCTTGTATTCCTTCTGTAGATGTTTGCCACGTGCCAGATATTAAGAAAACCTTTATTATTACTCAATATGAGCACTACCCAAAGACAAATTATAAACACTGATCTCTCTTGGCTTTCATACATAGCCCATTTATCCCTTTATAGAAATGATTAAATGCATGATAACAATAGAACAATAAGCTATCTTAATTTTAGAGGATGTATTGGGCCTTGAATTTGATGATCACTTCTTGTAAACCTAGCTTCTGGAGACTGGACCAGCACCACTTGCAACAGTTGCCCCTGATTGCCAAGCTTGAGATCCCACAAGCCAACTTTGACCTGCATCTTTTTCAGATTCTACCATTGGTGAAATGGGAGGTGCTTATTCCCTTGTTTTGGTTTGCTGGGTTTAAGCTTCTAATCCCATCTGGGTTTCTACTGCAATTGGGCTGCTTGTCTCTCTGTCAGATGTCTTCTATTACATCAATATCTACCCCTCTCAATGTAGTATGATTGTGGTTCTGGGCATGATGATATTATTCTTGCCAGTTGCCAGCCCTCTGCTGTTTTCAGGTACATTAAATCTTGTGCTTGGAACGTTGGCAGTAATTTTGCTGACTGATCATAATCTTTATTTTGCTTGCCCTGCAGCAGCTGCAATTGCTAACACATTCCCAAGAGAAACCCGGGCTACAAAACTGGGTAGAGAGCAAATTTGTTCTCAGTATTAGACCTGGAGATTATTCCAGGCCAGTCACAGGTATATTCTGAACTTCCAATAAGACTAAATGAAGATCTTCATCTGCTGCAGTGACCATTTAAAGCATTGACTTAATAGCCTGAATTGTCTGCTCTGCCATTCCACTTGATAGGGGATAGCCCGGACTAGAATGTGTTAATTATAATCCCCAAAACCTTCCAAACTGTACCATTTCTTTGGGACATTATCCTTAACCATCTATTGCAGAATACCATATCTAGGAAATACGATTTTCATTTTTAAAATAAAAGATGAAGCTTTTTTATTTGACAACTGAGGAACTTCTGGATACTTTGAAAAATCTAGAAGTAAACTAGTGATGTCTACCAAATTAAACATATTAGCAGTTATTTTACAGTTTGGAATTTCACAGGACTTAAGGATTCCTTTTGATTGCTTAGCCTCTATTCCTGACAAATTCTTCATTGCTCTATTAGACTTCAAGATGCTTAGACTTCCTTGGCCAATAAATAACCTGCTGTGAATAAATACTTCGATGCAACGTACAAAGACAACTATGGATTTCTGCCCCCATATTATTAGGGATAATGATCTTATCTCCTATCATCAACAAACCATCCTGTATATTTTCCACTGGCATTATCAGCAAAGGGCAGGTCTTACTGCTTTCCCCATTGAGGCCACCCTAACTGTACAAATCTAAATCAGGCCTGCAATTCAGTATCTTGACTTATCTGATGTCAACTGAATCAAGGCATCTGCTTCAGCATTAGATATAGAATTAACTGAATAAATCACATTTTAATCTGTGACAATATCATTTAGCTCCTCAATATTTGGCAGTTCTACCCTAGGTAATATATCTGCAATAAACATTTGCTTCCCAGAAATATACTGGAGGATCATCATACCTCTGCAACTGAAACAGCAGGCATTGCAATTGCATTGTTTGTTCACTTTTGCCTCAGGTGGTTCATGATCTGTTTGTACTCTTAACCTATGGTCCATAATTATCCTGTTGAAATTTCTTCACAGCAAAAAGCCAAGAGCTCTTTTTCTATTTGGGCCTAATTCTGTTCTGCCTTAGTAGGAACTTGTGATGCATATGAGATAGGACCATGTTCCTACAATAAATGCTCCTAATCCATCCCTAGAGGCATCTGCTTGAATAATAATTGCTTACTAGGATCATAAAACTTCAGTACTGGAATACTAGTCACTCACTACTTCCTGAGTACAGCTCATTGCAAATGCACACTGTGCCCATGTTTTCTGGCTTTGATTCAAAGCTGCTGTTTTCTGACCCAGCTCTGACTGGCTGCAGTGCCTGGCACATCCTCTTCCTTGCAGCAGCTGATCATTGCCCAGGGCAGGTGTTTCATCCTGGGCTGCCAGGTTGCTATGTTCTCCATGTTTATTATAATCTTGCAGTTGATCTAACAATGGCCTGATAAGTCAATGAACTGTCCTCAACCTTAAAAACTCATCCATTCAACACTTGCATCTCCCAGTGGACACCCTTTTGGTTTCTGTCCAGGCTCCCCTTATTGTCCTGGCCCCTGGCTACGATACTGCAAAACTTCCCTTCTCTTTCCTTAAGTTGCAAGTAGCAATATTGCTAGTTTGTTCCTATGAAGTTGAATGATCAGTTCTTGTTACAAACTTTCCATGGACCTACAGAGAACCAGAGAACAGCCTGTTCCTCTGTTGCTTTGGTTATTGAAGCATCAGAGTGGTGACTAGTGAGGAAGAAACAGTCTCTGAAAGAAAAAGGCAGGCACTGGTAGATTGGTCCATGCAGAGGAGACAGGCCTCACTGAGACGAGGAGGCCTGTCTGCTCTGCATGGATGGGAAGGGCAAGAAGCAGGGGAATGACCAGTCATGTCTTGCAGTGGCCATAGTCCAGACTGAACACCAGCCCAACCCATTGTCAGCCCACTGCAAAATGAAATTTCTAAAGTAGGCTTAAGAAACAGCTTAGGCTGCAGTGCAGAATTGCCCTTAAAGTGAGTTCTCCCACACAATTAATTCTAAAATTACCATGCAACCAACATAACATCAGAATGAAATACTTTTACAAAGGCTATTAACTTGTTCAAATAACGAACTGGAAGAACATTTGCTTCAGCCTCAGTGTCTAACTTAAACTTTGCAGGAATGCCTTCTACTATTAACGTATAATAGTCCAAAATATTCTTATAGTATTTTCTTTGAGAGATCATATCCACAAAAACCAGTTGGTCACAATGAACATCTGCTATGTTCTCCATCCTCTTCTTTCTTCTATTCCATTTACTTTTACATGTTGGGCAAATGTGTGGAAGGTGGAATTTAACAAATACATATTTTTTTTCCTCATAGGCTTTCCTTTTGTTTGTGTCTGAGATAATAAATCCCTTTCAGAGCTTTTCTGTTTTTGTCCTGGGGTCACTGCATGAAAAAAATTCTCAGAAACTGGCAGTTTAGCAGCTTGTGAGACAACCATTGATGGCATCAAAGAGACACAGAAAACTCTAACTCATTGCTGACATCTAATGTCCATACCAATTTTTGCAGCCATGATCTGATAGTATAGACAAAAAAGTACCAGTGCCAGTCACCTCCTGAGAGAGCACCCTGGTCTGCTACTGTTGCCCTTCCTCCCTCAAAATGGCTTGTGTTTGCAAACCCAGAGTACCAGAAATAGGTATTTTGCTTTAACTAATTACTAGGGTTGTGATGAGGAATCCCATCTGAGAAATTTTCCTTGGATCCTGGAAAATTTCCTTATACCCCTGGACCATGGTTACCAGTTCTGGATTGCAAAAATCTAGACAATTTCTTGATGGCAGAAAAGTGGTAGTAGTTATCTAGTGGCCTTCTGGCTGCTGGTTTCACCACATGTATTTTTCTGTGGGAATAGTGGAGAACACTGAGTGTCTTGCATTTGAAATAGATGAAGCAATACACATTTAACCTAATAAGAATACGGAGTTGGCTAATGACAGCACCAGGAATGGATGACAGAATTCCTACATTGGCCTAGTAACCCAACCATGGCAGTTATGAGGGTGCTGGATGGAGCTTCTAGTCTGATGCTAACCTTGAATTATGGGAGCTGGTCCAACACATCTGGAGGCACCAGAATGGGGATGGTGTCTCTAGACTGCTACCCAGGTTTTAGGCTGAACAATGGGGGAAAAATAATGGACAGTCCTGAGTGAGACAAGTCTCTCCCTTCTTTCAACCAAGTCTCTGTGATTCATGCCTGATCATATTTTAATTCATAAACAAGCCCTGAATAAATGAAGCAATAAGCCTGGCTTTTAAACTTAAGATTTTTAGGCAAGAAAATCTATCATATCTGTCATTACATTCCTTAATTTAATGGCAGCCAGAAAGACAATAAAAAAGGGAAGGAGGACCAGTGACCCACTCTCCTTTCTCTGTACTGACCAGGTTGGAATCTACTTAATGTTGTGCCAAAATTTGCCTTGCAGTTTCTTAAAAAAAAAATTTTCCTATGAAAGAAGATTCTCTTTTTCAACCATACTGTTAAGGTACTTGGGCATTTCTTTTAAATTTATCTTAGTGATGTTTTTGAGCTTACTTTGTTCCTGAAGGTGGTAAAAAGTGCCATTGCTTTTTTCTATTACACAACTTTGTATCCTTCTGAAACTTCGTGTATTGTCGAAGGCTTTCACGGCCGGCATACGATGGCTGGTATGGGTCTTCCGGGCTGTGTGGCCGTGTTCTGGAGGTTTTGTTTCCTAACGTTTCGCCAGCACCTGTGACCGGCATCTTCAGAGTGCAGGAGCACAGACAGGAGCAGTTCTCTCTGTGCCCAGGGTGATGTGGCCCTTTTGTGGGTATTTATAGAGATCCAAGGGGGGGGAAGGGGTGTGTGTGGGGGGGTTGGGTTACTGAGTGGCTGCTTGTTTTGGGGTCAGCATCTGTGTGTATCTTCCTGGTGGTTAGGCAGGGTTTTTTCTTCTATTGAATTGTTTTTTTTTTAATACAAATTTTTATTTTTTACAACAAACACAAAACATACATAAACAAACAAAAACATAGAAAAGCATAAAAAAAAACATCTTCCATTTTATACCGTGTGTCAACCAGTTACCAACTCGTTGGTGCCCCTTTCATAATCTTAAATTCTCATATCATCTATTCAAAATATACTTGTGTACTTATCAATTAACAATCATTAATCATTCATAGCTAGTCTATAGAATCATTTATTACAAGAAACTCTAACCTTCAATAGGATTAGTAGTACATTTTCATCTATCGATTATATGTGTATATACATAATAATTAATATCAAATTTCTATTGTAAAATTTCCTAATCCATTACATTACTATATTTTCTCATCCAATCATTAATAAAACAAATCCCGTGTCATATAAAATTACTTATCTTCTTACTCTAATTTCAAATCTCAATTTAACTCATCTCTGCACATTCCATAATTTTCAATAACTTCCTCCTGCATAGGTACTTTTTCATTCTTCCAATTCTTAAAAGTTACAGTTCTAACCACTATCAAAACATACTTAATTCTTCACTACATGTTTCAACAAAAATGTCTCTAGTTTAAAATCTATATGTTACTATATCCAACCATGTATGAATTTTAGTCTAATCTCTTAAAACATTTACAATCAAATACAATTTTTAACTATATATCTCAGTTTTATACTTTATTCCAGTGCCTGCACAATTTTAAGTTCACCCTTCTCATTCAATATCCCAAAACATCTAGCTGTTTATTCCTTTTTCTATATTATTGGATAAGAGAAAGCAATAATAAATGTCCTTTCAAACATTCTGCTTTTTGAAGCTTCTGTCAGTTCCATCATTGTTGTATTCCCCTCGTTTTTTCTTTAGGCATCTGGAGTAGTTTCTTTCAATATTGTTTTACTTCTTCTTTTTATGCATTCTCTTAGTACGATTTTCCATTATAATCTTGTATAATCTTTTTCTCACCCTCAGTACCAAAACAAGTCTGTCCCTCTTCATTTATCAGTTGATTAACCCTTTTAATTCTCAGTTTATAAGCCTCAAAATAATTCTGTTTAATGTTTCTGATTTCTTGTGCTATTTCTTCCTTTTCCATTGATCCCGTTTTATGTTTAATTAAGTCCATTTTAGCTTTAATATCTTTTTTTTCTTTTTTTTGCGGGAATTTCTGCAGCTCTTCTTCCAGTTTTTTATAGTCATCCTTGATAGTTTAAAAATCTTTTTCTGCATTGTGTTTCTCGTATAGTCTATTATCTTGTATAAACCTTCATTGAGTCAAAGGATTCTTTATCTTTGTTCTTGCCAAGAGAAAGAGAAAAAAAAGCAAAAAAAAAAAAAAAGAAGAGAAGGGGAAAGGCTAGGTCTCTTTAAAAATCCAACTGGGGGGGGGGGGGAATAGAGAGCAAAGCAGAGCTTCTAGCAGAAAGAAGAGCTACTGCCACTAATCAAGGCTCTTGTGACTAACTCAAACTTTCCATCTTGATATTTTCAAAGTCGCTTTCAACTCCACTTTCTTGTTTATAGTTATTCGGATGGCATCTGTATAAACATGCACATCCCACTATCTTTTTAGAAAGCCCAGGGTCCTTGAGCATACGTCACAATGGAAGAAAAAAGGCACTATATTGAGCCTCTAGATGGCAGTGCAACTTTCTTTCATTTACTTTCTCTTAACTCCACTTTCCCCATTTCAAAATCAAAAAATATAAATTTCTTATAACAATAAAGAAATCTTAGTCAAAAAAGAAGCTTAAGATAAAGAATTATTGAGTATTGAAAAGAAAAAGCCAGTCCAGTTAAAAATATATTTTTTTAAAAGAAAAACATCTTGCCAATTCCACTAAAAAGGGAAAGTTAAAAAGAAAAGATTTCCCCCCCCCTTTTTTTTAATAAGGCTCAATCTCGCCGCTTGATCCACTTTTCTTCACTTTTAAAAATCTCTTTAAGTTACTTAAGGTGTTCTCTAAGAATAGTTGAATAGTAAAGGTCCATCTCACCCGGTTGACACCCCTCTCTTTCTTCTTCCTTTGGAGCTGTCCCAGCTTTCGCAGCCATTTTTGGCTGCCTCTCCTCCGCCGGCTTCAAGAGCTTCTCCCGGGATCAATCTGGGACTTGCGGCGTCCCTGAGATCCGCGGGACGCGCCCTTTGCGATCGCCATCTCTACGGGACGGCTTAGGTCCATCGGAACCGTCCAGGGGGGGAGATATCGACTGCGATCCTGGGAGCCCAGGATCGCCTGCCGTATCACCGCAACGCCAGCTCCGCCCTCCCAACCTCCGCCTTCTTGTACTTTTCTGGTGGGTCTGAAGATTGTTTGGAAATTGTTTGGAATCTTCAGACCCACCAGAAAAGTACAAGAAGTGCTAAAATCAGCAAAAGACAAAAGGGATCCCCTCACCGCCGCAGGAGTATACCGCATACCATGCAGTTGCGGGCAAGTATACATCGGGACCACAAAACGCAGCATCCATACCAGGATAAAAGAACATGAAAGACACTGCAGACTACAGCAACCAGAAAAATCTGCAGTAGCTGAACATGCTCTCAAGCACACTGGACACAAAATCCTATTTGAAAACACAGAGATACTGGACAACACCAACAGCCACTATACCAGGCTATACCGGGAAGCCATTGAGATTCACAAACACCAGCACAGTTTCAATAAAAAAGAGGAGAGTCTAAAAATCAACAAAACCTGGCTACCAATCCTGAAAAATACAGCCTGCAAAAGGTCAACGAACTCAGCTCAACCACCAGGACATGTGAACAGTTCACACAATGAACTTGCTAATCACCCCCAGCAGCCCCTCGTTAACAATTCAATAGAAGAAAAAACCCTGCCTAACCACCAGGAAGATAAACACAGATGCTGACCCCAAAACAAGCAGCCACTCAGTAACCCAACCCCCCCCCACACCCCCACACCCCCCTTCCCCCCCCCTTGGATCTCTATAAATACCCACAAAAGGGCCACATCACCCTGGGCACAGAGAGAACTGCTCCTGTCTGTGCTCCTGCACTCTGAAGATGCCGGTCACAGGTGCTGGCGAAAACCTCCAGAACACGGCCACACAGCCCGGAAGACCCACAGCAGCCACCTTCTGAAACTTCCTTGGCTCCTAATCTGGAAAAGTCTTATGGGATGAGTTCCTTACGGTGTTTTCTATCTTGCAACCGGTTAGGTTGCAAATTGCTAGAGATGTGATTGTACAGGATATTCTCACACAATACTTGGCCATCTAAGTAAGTTAACTGAGATCTGTGGACTTGTCCACGTAGTTTTCAGAAGTCAAGACTGACTCAAAAGTGCATGTGTGCACACACTCACACACATACACAGTAAGTACAATACCGCATTCTATCGATGAGAGTTTTTGCAGAATTAAATCTCTCCCTTTGGATGCCAAAGCAGCCAAGTGCTGCTGAAACTCAGTTGGAAGGTGCGGAGGGGTGGTAAAGCAAACTTTAAATCATAGTCTGTGGAGACATCTACTGGAGTACTCAAACATAGCAATGGTGAGGACAAAGATGTACAAGGAGGGTATGTGGAGAACAAGGTACTCCTGCCAATGCTTCTTTTAAAAAGGGAATGAATTTGAAAAATGTAATATGAATTTAGGCTTTTGCTGTATTTCCTACACATGAAAGTTGTTGCATAGCTGCTGACCTTTAAAATGAATACAGAAACAGTTTTTGGGTCAACTCCTTGTTTTTATTTGCTAAAATGCCATTGTCTAGTATACAGTTCTGTTTGCCTGAGGCCATATACCAGATAATAATGATTTGTAATGGTTTAGAATCATACCAAATGATTGAGGAAACAGTAGTAGTAGTTTTTCTTTGTATTGTCGAAAGCTTTCACGGCCGGCATACGATGGCTGGTGTGGGTCTTCTGGGCTGTGTGGGCGTGGTCTTGAAGTTTTGTTTCCTAACGTTTCGCCAGCACCTGTGACCGGCATCTTCAGAGTGCAGGAGCACAGACAGGAGCAGTTCCTCTGTGAAGATGCCGGTCACAGGTGCTGGCGAAACGTTAGGAAACAAAACTTCAAGACCACGGCCACACAGCCCGGAAGACCCACACCAGCCATAGTTTTTCTTTGCTTTCAAAGGTTGATTAATTTGGAAACTTTTGCCCTACTGGCACTATGCTGTGGCATGTTAACCCTCTGTTTGTAGCACATTGTACCCTGGATTACAAAACAACAACAACAACCCTTGTTGAATTAGCCAAAAGCCCATCTAGTTATGAATTCATAATAAGCAACCATGTCTATCCTGGAAACTCACATGTAAGATACAAAGGTCATAGCCTTCTACCACTCTTGTTCCCCAGGAGTAAATATTAAGGTATGCTGGCTGTGATTTAGGAGATAGTAATCAACCAAGAAGACTAGGAACTATAAATAATGTAACCTTCCATGAATTAATCTAACCACTCTTTAAAAGTGATTACATATAAAGGAGTAACCACCACAACATCTGATGGAAGGGAATTCCATGGCTTAACTATGATATGATTTATTAGCCTGCTCTATAGGGAGCCATAGAATTGGCAGCTCAGTCTTGTAGAAGAGCCTGAAGAGTTATTTGATCCCTTAGGGCCCCAAGTCACTAAGTCATGAATGATCTGAATGGTGGCTGAACTAGGGTTTATACAGCAAACCAGATTATAAACTGGTTTTAAATCTGTGTAATGCTTTGTGAATCTTGGTGCAATGAACTATAATCCTGGGTTCAAACATTATTCAAAGCTGCTGCTTTTCTGATTTGTTTACCACACTTGCTCCAGAAATGGGAGGAGCAAAGCTAGAGCTTGTCTGGATTCTAGTTGTAACATGATAATTTATGGCTTTATGTGATATGAGAATTACTTAAGGAGGAGCATTTTCATTTTCATTCTTGAAGTCCACATTTCACAATGGAACAATTTCATTTTTTAGAGCAGCACAACTTCTACGATAAAACATAAAACATTTTAAAGGTAAAATCCAATGCATGACAATAGTTCAGGATTCCCTATTTTTGGCACTGGGAGTTGATGGAGCAGATGGCAAATAATAATAGGTGGAGCGAAGTGGTCATAGTAGGAGGATCCGATTCCTGCCATTGTCCTTGAAAGATTCTGAGGACTCTTGAGCAAAATATGTTTCAATAACATAGCAATGGAACAGAGGAATCGTTCATTATAAACAATGGTTCAGAAAGATAGGGTTCTGTCATACTGGGTTTCGAACTGGGAGAAAAGATAATTCACCCTGACCTTCCACTTAGTCACACCACTCCTCAAACAAGGTATTTGAACAGCTTGATAAATCTTTGAAACAAAGTTTCTTAATCAACTGGGGTTTTTTCTTCCTCCCTTCTGTATTTTCCCTTGTGCATCATATATTTAAGATTGTAATCTTAAGGCAGATAAGGTCTTACTGATTTTGTAAGTCTCTTTGGGAGCTGTTTTTTTTTTTTTGGCTAAAAAACCATGCTAAAGATAAATCGTAAATAACATAAACGAGCTAAATTTTAGAAGTGTTTGGAATGTAGTTGTTTGGACCAACAGTTTTCTTTCCCAGCATCTTGCCAACACTAATGATATTGTACAGAAAGATAACTTGAATTAAGCAACATATAAACTTAACAGCAAAGGCAGAAGATAGATACAGCAACAATCAATTATTTGGGCCAAGCTTAATTGCAAAGTCAGAAAAACAAATTAAATAAGATCGTTAGAGATAGAGATACAGAATATATAGTCTGCCTCACCATGATAGGGGGGTGTTCCTGGGAGGGATGAGTGAAGAATGCTGGGAATGTATGTCAAGAGTACCGTATATAATACCAGCCGGTCACTGAAGGTGTGAAGATTACCCCAGCTGTCCAGGAAGCAGGCACCTATATTGGGCAGCAGTGATATAGGAAGATGCTGGAGGTGAAAAATAACTTTTCTGACAAAGAAAAAGGCATCATTTCCTACTGCATGGGAGAAAGCAATGGCAAACCATTCCTGTATTTTATCAAGACAACCACATGGATAGAAAATATAAAACAATTGACAATATAGTGCCAGATGAATTTCTTCATTGCTAATACAGTCTTCAGACAACTAAAATGACTCCCGTATACATGGACATCACTAGATGGAGTACACAGAAATAAAATTAACTATGTTATTGGTACAAGGAGGCGGAAGAGCTCAGTTATAACAATAAAGATGTGGCCATGGGCTGGCTATGGAATAGGTCACAAATTGCTCATGTGCAAGTTCCAACTTAAGCTAAAGTAGAAAAAGTAAGCCAACCAGTTTCCATGACATGATCTTGAGCATATACCCACATTTCAAGGACAACTTCAGGAAGTGCTTTGGAGTCCTGAATCTCATTGATAGAGAGCCAGAGGAACTGTGGAATTAACATAAAGAAGTTGTCAATAATGAATGTGAAAAGAGTTTGCCAAAGATCAAGAAAAAGAAGAGAGCAAATTGGATGTCAGAACAAACCATGGAGGTTGCCAAGAAGAGAAGCCAAAGCCAAGAAAGACAATGATCTCAGGAGGGAATTTAACAAAGAATTTCAGAGAGCTGTTAAAAGAGACAAGAAGCAGGATTGCAACAACTGTAAAGTCAGTGAAGATGAAAACAGAGATGTAAAAGCAAGGAAAGTCTTCTGAAAGTTCTCTAAACTCAGAAGGAAGTTTCAGCTTCGAACTGGTATACTAAAAGATGTCAATGGGAGGATGGAAACTGATTCAAGAAGATCAAACAAAGATGGCAGAAGTATATTATACAGCAGAGATGTCAACATCCAAGCTATCTTAGAAGATATTCCCTACTTGCAAAAACATCTAATACTAAAAAATAAAGTTAAATCAGCACTCCAGCTGCTGCCAAGTCAGAAGACTACAGGAATTGATGGAACACCTAGAGAATATAGCAAGGAACAGAAGAAGAATCAGTAAAGGTTCTAACAAAACTATGTATAATACCATGGATAGCTAAGAAAACAAACAAATTGAACAAATCAACTTGGAGTTCTCACTTGAGGCACAAATGACCAGGCTCAAATTATCATACTTTAGACACATGCAAAGATCTAGCTATCTTGAGAAGTCTATAATACAGGAAATGGTGAAAGGAAAGAGAAAAAGAGGGTGGTAGAAAAGTTGATGGACTGTATTATAGTGGCAATGGATGCATCATTGAAAGACCTGAAGGACCAGGCTGGGGACAGATCCCTCTGAAGAAAATCTGTCTATATGGTTGTTAAGAATCTACACCGACCTGATGGCACATAGTCAATTAATCAGACAGAGACAGAGTTAGATAGATGTAGATACACACGTTTATTTTCTGAAGAGAGATTCACTCCAATCTCATTTTGCTGCTTTTAGTCCATAAAATGACATCCTCATCTGTACAGATGCTCCAGATTATAGTCCTTATTCTCCTGTTTGATTCTGAGATCTATTCATTGATGAAAACCACAGACCAATCTACCCTGATAATCTCACTTATTGCTAAAAAATTACTCTGAATACATGTAATGGGTGTGCATGTATGAAAAATGGGGAAGGGCTCTTTAGAAATAATAGAGACCTTGTAAGCAAATTTATCACCATAGAAGTGTTTGGGCTGAGATCATACTGGGTGTATGCATGGGGAGTGGATGATTAAGAGTGTTTACTGGGGAAGGGAACTGAGGAAAAGCTCTGTGAGGTTACTCCACTCCCACCTTTGCTCCTGAATTTGGAGATCTAGACAAGATGAATACTGCTCTGAACAACATTCAGGTCAAGGACAGAGTTTTTACCCTTTTAGAATAGAGCTGGATTCCCCTCTTGCTACAAGGTAACAGACTGGAACAGCTGTAGGCTCCTCCACTCCACTTCTCATGCATCTGGCTGCCAATCAAAATGCCCATGGTTCTTCCACTCTTCTTAGGACTGTTGGTCTGAGGTTGATTGGCACTTTTGCAGTGCAGTGGCCCACACGATCCATTTAGCAGTGATGAAATGACCACTCTGTGGTGTGCCCTGCAACACAGTGGGCTGTTTAGTACAGTGCAGTTCAGTGTGGGAAAGAGTAGGTTTTCTTGGTTCTGTTCCTAGATCTTCTGCTGGCAGAGGGCACAAGCATGACATATCCTCATAAATTTGGCAAGAGAGAGAGAAAGGGCAAAGAGCCAGAGAAAGGGAAATCAACATTATTTGAAAAATCCAAAGCAGTTCTGCTCAGAAGCAAATTCAGCTGTAAGAATTTCTTGCACCAAATAATTCCTAAGCATATAGTGCATGAACATTTCATTTATTTTAGCATGTGGGTTTGAAATAGAAAGCAGTAGTAGAGCTAGTGAATTTAGACTCTAGATTTAATGGTCTTATGTTTCCTGCTCATTTCATGCAGTCCCAGCACCCAATTTGTAAGTCCCAAAGTCCCTATAGCCTTCCCACAAACTCCCCAAGTGAGCAAGGCTGAGAATTTCAGAGCTGTTTTTCCCCCCCAGAGGAGGCAGAATGTTTAAAGGGGCTTAAAGCACATGTGACAGCCACTAAAAACCTGGAACACCCCACCCCCCAAATTAAAGTGATTTTTTTTTTTAATTGGAGGAATCCTGATGGGGCAAAATTGTTCCTCAAGGTTGCAAATTTACCTTTTGATCCTACCCCCACCCCATCCATGACCAAAAACTAGAAGAAAAACCAGATCCATCAATGTTGGACCTACCTACTTCAATGATACCATAACAGTACCACCAATGCCCCTTCAGGCCCTTCTGCTTCAGATAGTTCAGTTATTTCAAACTACCTTAGCTAGCCCTGTTATGCTTGTGGCTCTTCACTTTCTTGGACCCTTGAACACAAAGGTGTCCACAGGGTGTAGTAAAGAAAGTCAAGACAGCAGCCACAATGCACACAAAAAATAGGTAATGCTTTGGTCGCACTGTTGCAGATGCCATCTTGACTTTATCACCCCTTGCAGATACTCCTGCTTGGACAACTGACACAAAGAGTTGCTGGAAAGCCCCTCTCCATTCCCTCAAATCTTACCTTTGTTACAAGCTCACTAACCAGCTTTTGACAAGCTATCGTTATCTCAGCCCTTCGTTTTGCAATATAGTCATAAAGATACTGATCTATTTTAAAGGATTATTCTCAGGATGAACTAACCCTTGTAAAGTGTGTCGAACACTCTGAGAGAGCCATATATAAATGTTTCTATCACTGATCAATACGTCAGTGAACCAGTCAGCGTGTATTAAATTTCATAAGAAAGTAGGAGACTGGTTTATATTTGTATCAAATGTCAGACTTCCCAAATAAAGCAGTAGAAGGGAGTTGATATAAGACCAGTAATTACCTTTATTGCAATCAAGCCATCTTATTAACCAAAGGGTATACATACATTGCACATTTGTCATTCAACATTATGTCACTAAATGAGTCACAGATTAATCAAAGAACAGCCTGCATTGAAAAATATTTGAGATATTTAAAATGAGAGTGATTCTGTCTTTCCAGACTACACTACCCAGGAATGTTGGACTTGTAATCCCTTCACAGAAGACACCACTTCGGGCAAAACTGTCGAAGGTGATTGATCTATGTTATTTAATACATGGGAGTCCTCTTTAGATGTCACTAGCAAGTGAGGAACAGACTTAGACACACAATATAGGTTTTAAATTTCTGTTGGGAATAAATCCACAAGTTAGAGGCTGGCATACAAGGTCATGTCCTCTTCAGCCCCCATTAAATAATTTCCTCCAGGAGACTTCAGAAGGCAACCACACTTCAGGGATGAAATATTACCTGCTTCCTTCTCTTTACCCTTCTTTGCACCAAAAAAACCAAAATGCTCAGCCTCACATTGGTTTCTTTGTTCCTTTTCATATTGATGTTTTAGTAAAGTTTATGGGCAAGAAGAGCCACATGTTCATGTCACATGCCCAATATGCATCAAACCACTTCAAAATTTTGTAGTAGAAGTTTCATCCCAGATGACATTAAGCAATCTCAGAAGTACATGTTTCTAGGAACTAGAAATTGATGGGATATGTCTTGAAAGTATGCATGACGTGAGTTCCTACGTAATGTATAAGACATTTGCTTGCTTGCGTATAAAATATATTTCTAGGGCCACCTGGTTCCAGAATTACTCTGGACAGCTTACAAATTAAAAAAGGCAAGAAGCATCACAATATCAGAAAAAAATGATAGCAACCCAGAGAGAACAATAAAAACCCTGTTTCCATACAACACTCAGCCTAAAGCGACTTGACAACCAGCCTAGCCCAAGACGTGGGAAAAGAGCCAGGTTTTCAGGGCTTGTTTAAGTGCAACCAGGGTAGGGACAGTTCAAATTTCTGGGGATGCTGTTCCTGAGGGGGTGCTGCAACAGAGAAGGCACATTTCCTGGATCCCATTAGATGATTCTGTTTATTCAATAGGATCCAGAGCATGCCAATTCTGTCTGATTATACAGGATGGGCAGAAAACACAAAGACAGATGGTCCTTCAAATAACCAGGTCCTATGCAATGTGTGCTTGATAGGTGATAATTGGCACCTTGAATTGCATCCTGAAACTATTGGTAACCAGTGCAGCTCATGGAGCAGAAATGTTTCATGGGCATAAGGAGATCTGCACATAACTGCTCACACTGCCAAATTCTGGACCAACTGTAGCTTCTGAGTGTCTTCAAGGGTAACCCCATGTAGTGTTCATTACAACAGTCCACACATGAGGTGACCAAGGCATGAGTGACTGTAAGGAGGGCCTCCCATCCAGGAACGGACACAACTGGCACACAATATGTTTCTATGCAAAGGCCTTCCTTGCTTCCTTGATGGAGGGGGGTGTTCCAACTGCTCTAAAGGGGGTGGTCCTGTGCCCTTTCATCAATAATCCATTGCTGGATCCAACAGAACTGGACAATTTTCATTCAGTCTCCAACCTTTTTTTAGGGAAGATTGCTGAGGTGGTAGTTGGCTTATAGCACCAGAGGGCTCTGAAGGAAATGGTTTATCTAGACCCTTTTTAGTTGGGTTTCACATCTGGTAATAACACTGGGACAGAATTGATTACGCTTGTTGATGATCTTTGGGTGGGCCTGGGATGGGAGCAGTGGCTCACCTTGATTTCTTAATAGCTTTTGATATCATCAATCATCTATCCTTCTGGACCAGCTTGGAGAACTGAGAGCGAGGCCAAGGTGTTACAATGGCACTCCTCCTTTCTTCAGGATCAGTTCCAGTTGGTATTAGTAGCGGAGGAGAAATCTAACTCTAGATCCTTGTTCTGAGGGGTGTCTCACGGCTCTACTCTCTTCCTGCTCTTATTTGGCATCTACATGAAGCCCTGGATGAGGTCATTTGCCAACCTGGGGTGAGGCATCATGAATATATTGAGGAAATCCAATTGTACATCTCTGCCCCAGGTCATGCAAGTGATGCCATAAAGTTTCTTTCCCAGTGCTTGGGGTCTGTGAGGGTCTAGATGGGGAAAAACAGGCTTTAGCTCAACCTTGGCAAGACCAAGTGGATGGGGATTTTGAGGCCTCCCAGATCTGGAGATTTTCCATCTTTAACTCTGAAGACCCCCAGACAGAGTTGGTATTCAATTTGGGAGCTCTCTTAGACACACAGCTCCTGCTTAAGAAACAGGTGGCACTCATGAGTAGGCGGTCCTTTGAACAAATCCATCTTGGGTGTTAATTATGCCCGTTTCTGGATTGGGAGGCCCTGCTCATGGTCACTGACATCTTAGTCACCTCCCTTTTAGACTACTGCAACGCACTGTACATGGAACTCCCCTTGAAGAGCATTTGGAAGCTTCAAGTGATCCAGAATGCAGCAACACAGGCAGGTTTGGGCATGTCATGACACATTCACATAATACCACTACTCCATGAACTGCATGGCTCTTGGTGGGTTCTTGGTGAGCTTAGAGGTACAACTCAAGGTCTTGGTTAACAGCTATAAAGCCCTATATGACAAAGGAACTGCCTGTCTCTGTTTCTGCTCGCTCCATCAGTTCTAACAGGGTGGGCATGCTCTGGGTCCCTTTGCATTGCCATCTTGTGGGATCCAGGAGAAGTGCCTTCTCTGTAGCAGTGCTTGCTCTGTGGAACAGCATCATCCCCAAGATCCAAATGGCCCTGATCCTGCTGATCTTCTGTAAGATGGCAAAGACTTGTGTGTGTGGGTTTTTTTTCTCTCAAGCCTTGGAACCAGGTTATTAAGTGAACCTTGTTGGTTAGCTGCCTGTTGTCTGTCAGTTTGTTACTGATCTGTAAGATGGAAGGGAATTATTTGGACCTCTGGTGTACTACATATTGATCATTATTACAGTTGTTTTTAATTATGTTGGATTGTTACTTATAGTTTTACTTACTGTTATCCTCCCAAAGTCACTGCAACAAGATGGGTATTATCTGTGCACTTGATTTCTGTTTCCAAAGCGAAGAAAAGTGCATTTGTCACCTTTATTGTATCATTTTCAGCCCCTTTTTCTTTTCTGTATTTCAGAGTAATAGTTATTCACCTAATTTTGTATCTCAACATATTTGATAAACATTCCCTTCACCTTTTTATCCAAGTCACTAATAACAATGATGAAGAGTGCAGGACCCAGGACGTATAATATGACAGCCTGCTTAATACCTCAGTCCAATTTCACCAGGACCCAAAGATAAATAGACCATGGATATTGTTTGCAAGCCAGTATGTATTCCCTTAATTGTTATGTCATCCAGCCCACACTCAATTGGCTTCCAAATCAGAATAATGGGATACTTTTTCAAATGCTTTTCTGACATCAAGATATATTACATTTATGACATCCAGAAATCTATTAAATACATGAATTAAGACTAGCTTGGCAAGACTTGTTGACCAATCAGCCTAAATTCTGATAATTACTGCATTGTTTTTAAGGTGCCTGCACAGTAATGGCCTATTCTAGAGTCTTCCTGGATATTGATGTCAGACTGAATTCTGCAATTCCAAGGATCCTCTTCTTTCCCTTTTGGAAGAATGGAACAACATTTGCCCTCTTCCAGTTGTCTGGTATTTTACCTCCTCTCTAGCATTTCAGACAGATAACGCAAAAGGATTTGGCTGCTTCCTCTAATAACCTGGGATATAATTTACCTGGCCACACAGATTTAAACTCTTTCATAGCACAGAGGTATCCCCTCTTTACTATATCAGTCCCAACCCTAGAAGACTGAGAGAGGGTATAGCCCTCTTCAAGTAGTTGAAAGGATGTCACACAGAGAAAACCATAATCTGTTCTCCATTGTCTCAGAGTGCAGGACACAGAATAATGCATTTAAGTCACAAGAAGGCAACTTGGAACTGAGTGTTAAGAAAATTACCTAACAGTAAGAGCAGTTCAGTGGTGGAATTAATTTTTGAAAGAGGTGGTGAGTTCCCCTTTGCTGGATGTTTCCATCAGAGACTGGACAGCTGAGTTTCCAAGATAAAGTGGTTCCTGCCTGGAACAAGGAGTTAGGCTTTGATGTCCTAACCCTCAAACTGTATTGTAATAGCAATGAGTTATGGCGTTTCTGGGTTAAGTTGTATTCACTATGAATCTGCTTGGCTCACTGTGGGTATGGCTATTAGGCAGAGACAATTTCAGGCTATTGGTTTAGTGTGTTTTTAAAGATAAAAGATGGTGGGAAGGCCCTAATTTATGAATTAATATGAATTAAAACCATTTGACTTTAAGGTCGATGGGAGAAGCCTGCCTCCTTTCCTCTGACCTGGACTGGTAGCTCAAAAATGCCAATGCATCGAGTATGAAGAAGGAACAGCTGTTGAGGCCCTTTTGCTGTCTCAGGAAATCTGACAGCCCTGGGAGCCAGGCTGATGGCTAATTATAAACTCATGCTTGGTGTACTTGTGTCTGGGGGAGGGCAACTGCCAGCCCCGCAGCTCACACCACACTGAGAAGACTGGGTCATCCAAAGGGAGAGATCCAGAAGGGGCTTCAGCTGCCCTGGGGCTGGGGAGCGGGGTCTAGCTGTGGGACAAGGAAGAGGCAGAGGGGACAAGGCAAGTCTAGCTCAAGGAGGCAAGAGGGAGAGCGATTATGGAGTCCACGTCTTCCCAGGAGGATAGCCAGAAGAAGAAGCAACAGAAGGAAAAGGCTAAGAAAGCTGCCTTGGAACTTCCCCCCAGGCCACCCCGTTCTCTGCTGTGCCTCACCCTCCAGAACCCAGTGCGGAAGGCCTGCATTGCCACTGTGGAATGGAAGTATCCTTTGGGGGAAAATGTGGGGATTTCTTCTGGGATGATTTGTGCATGGCCCAGGGCCCAGCAACCAGGTGTAAACAACTGAAACTTGGAGGAAGCAAAGACGAAGAGGGAGGGCTGAGAAATATTGCTTAACAAGGCAACTCTTTTGTGACTAAGATCTGTAGATAACAACTATAGACCGAATGCTGTTTATGTTCTCCAGAAATGCAGGAATGGAGCCAATTTTGGTGTTGGCCTCTGTCCCTAATAAGACAGACACTGAAAAACAGGGAAGAACTCAAGAGAAAAGCATTTATGTCAATCCTGGCTTCAACTGACAAGAGGATGTGTAACTCAGGAATTATTATACTAACATGTATTCACAGATGGAGGGTGACTATTGTAATTTCTCATTTCTCTAAAGCAGTCATAAATGCTGATTTTGAAATAGAAGAGCTGGATGCAGTTGAGACAGTTAATTTGTCTGGCTCCTCCACTGAATTACGTTGAGTTCAGAAATAGCTCCCTGCCCCCTCCTCAACTGATTTTATAACTTAGAGGGTATAATAGCTGGGGTCAGTGAATCTTAAGCAGGAAGATTCTTTGCTAAAACACCAACATTTTCCCCCTCTAAGGCTGCAGGATAGTTTTGTTCTAATTCAAAATCTAACTGATCATTATACAATGTCTCTTTTAAAAAAAAAAAGAAGAAGAAGGCATGACGATGTTCATGTGCTATTTGATTCACTTGCTTGCATCACATGAATTATTTTATCCTAGTGTTTGTTGAATGGAGAAAACAGTTCTGCTAT
Organism: Python bivittatus; assembly: GCF_059951505.1. Taxonomy (NCBI): domain Eukaryota; kingdom Metazoa; phylum Chordata; class Lepidosauria; order Squamata; family Pythonidae; genus Python; species Python bivittatus. The sequence continues at coordinate 54,806,913 of NW_028277098.1, read as the reverse complement.
ACGGTTTCTTATTTTCTCCTGCTCTTTGTGTTGGACTATAATCTGGATGAGATGGATTTGTGAGGACTTATTACATGAAATGTATCTAGACTAATGTTAGAAGAATAAGGCATGTGGGCAGAGGTTTGGATGAGGTGATCTTCCTGAAGTCCTGTTGAACCTCATAGTTGTAAAACGAATGTGTAAAACAGATTATCAGTTAGAAAAATGGTCACAGAATATAATGTGCATTTGGTAAACTGTTTCAGTGCAACAAACAGAAATAGGGCAAAACATTACTATTAGTAAAAGAATAGACAAAAGAAAGAAAATGGAACTTTATCCTTTCCCTATCTATATTTGGATTAAAAAATGCGGCAGAACAAGCAGACTTTAAATTCTCTTGTAATGTGAACACTGAGGCAACTAATTCTAGGTGATGCCAGCTTTCAGGCATGGAGTGTGGTAGGAAAGTGGGGGAATTGTTCAGTTCTTCTCTCACAGAAATATATAAATCTTGGCCCGGCCATGGCTAACCAGCAGCAAAAATTTGATCAGCTGGAAAACTGCAGCAGATGAGTCTATAGGAGAGAGATATTAGCAAATTATTGGCAAATTAGCTGCAGCTCTTAGAATCAACTGGGAATGTGAACTAGGATATTCCTTGTTCATATAATTCCTTCCTTCCTTCCTTCCTTCCTTCCTTCCTTCCTTCCTTCCTTCCTTCCTTCCTTCCTTCCTTCCTCCCTCCCTCCCTCCCTTCCTTCCTGATTTCTACCCCAGTCCCCCAACCCCTGAAACCAGCTGGGGAAAAAAAACAACCCAGCCCTGTCCTTTTGGTTAGCATCATAATGGCCTCTTGTGGCCCTGCCACTCAAATGTTGCCCACCCTTGATTTAGTGTAATGTGTGAACCCACCATATTTGAAACAGTGATTCTGCTAATGCCTAGAAAGTGACAGCAGACAGATGCCATGATAAACAGGTTTGATATCAGCATCTGGGCCAGTTTGAGTATGTCAAGGCTCATTGAGGCTGATGCTGGTTACTGCCGCGGTCTTTCTTCTTATTTGTAAAATAATGTTTACATATAGGAATACATAAGAAAAGAATAAAATGAGTTGCTTCACAGCTAGAGTAATACATATGGCCATCTGAAGTTCACTTCCCATCGGTAAAATAATAAGTCCAAGGCTATAATTATCTCTTTCACAGGTAAAGAACCTTTTTGGATTTGGGAGTTGCTGAACACACCTGGAATTTTGAGACCATCTGGGATTTTAAAGGGGAAATTCTTACACATTTACAAAATGCCTGCCACGGTACCTATTGTCAGTTACAAAACACCATCTATTTATCGGAAGACATTGTGATGAGATTAGTCCCTGTCATTTCTTCTAGCCCTCCAGGAAATGCTTCCTACTTCACCAGTTTACATTTCTCTTTTTTCTAATAATCCCTGTAAGAGCCTATATGGGGCCCCAAAGCAACCTGGGAAATAAAGATGATGTGGAAGTAAAGTGGTGCTTTCTTCTGCAAATTATTAGAAATGGTCACATCAGGGAGGGAATATAGCTAGTCCTAAAGGAGATATATATGGTCAGTATACCCTGGGCACGAGGTTGTCAACTGATCTGAAAGACTGATTTGAAATGCTTCGAGTAGTTCAGGATGGCTACATAACCCTAAGTAAGTCGTTTTAAAAGTAATATCGATGAACTGATTCTGCTGCACACCTTGATTTGGAGACCGTGGGCAGAAAGTTGGGGACTTAACCAAAAGACAGTGGCAATACTAATGCAAGATGCTTTGACAGATTCAACAGCTCAACACTCTTTTTGTCCATAGCATATTCTTTCCCCTGTGGAAATATAAAGGATTAAAGAAACATAATCAGGGAGGATTCTAAATGGAAGGTAGTGATCAACCAGAAGAGCCCTAAATATTATAGATAAAGAAATCTTGATCACCAAGCATATTCTATGAATGAGGCAAGACAATAGCCTGATAAATGCCTTGTCTGGAACTTTGTGCTTCAAAAGCATGTGCGCATCCTTCACATACAGCAGATGCATATGCCTCCATTTCTCCCTTTATTACAGCTGCTTGGTGCTTTCACTGCCCATCATTCTACTAATTACTCTAACACATCTCTTCTCCTAATTTAGCCATATGGATATAGTGCCTAGTTTTCATTCTTCATGCAAGCAATCAGGTTGCACTGAATGTAGTATCTAATCTTAGAGCTCATTTGGTGGATACAACATCGCCTCTTTTAAAGCGAGGCACTTCAATTCCTTTGGTCTTGGTTACTGAAATTCTGAATGTATGAATTGTTGGAGAGGGCAACTTTAAGACTCCAATTTATAAACCGAGGACTTCTAAATTGAAAATATACATTATATACAGCATGGAAATAATATTTTTAGCATTCACATTTCATAAGGTTTCTTCCTATAAGCTATTTATTTGCTTATGAAATAGAACAATTCCTTGTTTCCTGGGCCAATGCAAATGTTATTTCTCACCTTCATTTTCTCAATTTCTGTTTGATTTTTCCTGTTTCTCTAAGCTCCAGTTTATGATACTGAACTTTGTAATTATAAATCAGAAAATCTGAGAACAGAACATTATATTCTATATGTTGATCTGCCCATCCATTCATGGTAATGCCTTACCTTCTAGTGCTTATTCCCTTCTTCTTCCTTTCTGAGTGATGTTAAATTTCTGACATTACTCTTGGCTATCAGTTGCCCACATGGCAACACCACAACATGCTATATCCTAGCTTCTCAGAATTTCTCTTTTCTTTCTTCATAGGTACAAAAAGCTAACTGACACCAAAAGCCGCATGGAATTAAGTAGTGAAATCTTTTTTTTTTTAATCTAATTGAAAAACAACTCAATACAGTCATTTTAAATGGAAGAGTTCTGAGGAGAAAGAAATGCTTATTTACTACGTTATTTATTTTTTAACATAATTTTTATGCTGCCCCAATTTTATGATGCTTAACTGGGGTCGTAGTCAGAACATTTGTTGAAGGCACCCACCAAGTATAAATGTGACAACAGATATTTTAAGCAAATTTAGATTCATATCTGATAATGCACTGTAGTCCTACCAGCCACCATTTCATTTATGGCTGGATTTGTCTCATTATTTACCATGTGCACTTGTCATATTGTATACCCATGCTGAGACTCTAGGGTAGGAACGGGTTCTTACCTCTCTGTTGTGGAGAGAAACCACATTTATCATCCTGAAGGCCAAGAGATCTCTCATGACAAACAGAAAATAGGACAGTGAAAGTGTGTGTGAGAGAGTAAGAGAGAATTAGAAAAAGCCTTTTGCATCAAGCTGGCATTGTATGCATCTCAAAGAGCTTCACATGCTGCAGCTAATAAACTATGCCATAGTCAGAAAATATTTTATCACAGATCAGAGGTGCTTTTGCCCCAGCCAGGAAAATAACCTTTCAGAGTGTTGCCAGACTAAAGTGTGTTGAATTCCAGCGTAGCCAAGGATCATCACCTCTGAGTGTTAACTAGGGCGCTCTTTCCACAATATCATTTTCACAGTAAATGATGCATAATTTTAAGATCATTTAAAAACCAAAGCCACAGCCATGGGCAGCACTTAATTGATAATCCCCCACAAAACTAAGCAGTGTAAGACATGATTAGTATTTGGATGGGGGACCACTAAAAATCTCCACGCTGTAGATCAGACTGGGAAGTTCAAAAAACGTCCTGGAAGAAGTCAATGGCAACCGACTTCCATATCATTGCCAAGGAAATGCATGGTTGTGTCCATGAAGTCACTAGCAGTTGAGCTCAGTTCAAGTCAGTCTTTACTTTTTATTTAAATTCTAAAAAAGAGAAGAGTTTTATGCAACAGCATTTGACAAAGAATACTGTTATAGTCTTACTGTCTTCTGCATGTGTCTTTTGCTCAGTCTACAATCCTCATTAATTAGCGTTTGTTATCAACCACCAAGGTTATTGTCTAACATGCGTGCCAGTGTAGACTTTTGTAACACAGTCTTTCCTCCAGATATTTGAATTACAGTTCCCAGAATCCTCAGCAAGAATGGCTAACACAAGTGGTAAACACTAGGATGTGGAGGGATGGATATTATTATTGTTTCTATTATTTACTGTTATTCCTATTATTATTACTGTCTGTGTCACAAACTATACAATCTAACCAGATGTTCCTTAACAAGCATCTTTAGGCCCTTTGAGACCATCATCTTGTTAACTATCTTTGCCAACTGTATTGCCCTGGCTATCTACCTGCCCATGTCTGAAGATGATACCAACAAAGTAAATTCCAGACTCGTAAGTCACTCCTATTTCTTGCCTACCAAAATGACTCCTTTCACCCATTTTTCTGACACTATTAACCTGTAGAGATTAATACTCTAAAGCAGTGTTCCTCAACCTCAGTGACTTTAAGATGTGTGGACTTCAACTCCCAGAATTCCTCAGCCAGCATCTTAAAGTTGCTGAGGTTGAGAAACACTGCTCTAAAGTGTGCTGGAAAACAGACTATTCTTTATGGCAGGAGGAAATAGAATGGTATTTCCTTCCAGTTAGGAGAGAAGGAAACAAGTTCAAATGTTTATATTTGAACTGCAGGCATGTAAAAATGAAGGAAAGGTTGGGGGTTTTCGAAAGATCATTTTTGTGTTTTCTTTTTAATGCTTTATAATAACTAGAGATCTTGGTTTCCAGAGGAACAATGTGATGTAGTTTGCAATGTATGAGTTTATGTATGTGAGTGTGTATGTGTGACAGAGCATGCATAAGAGAGTCTTAAAAGGAGTCTATGGACACCCTTCCTAAATGATATTCTGTTTGCATAAAGGATTCTGGGCAATTCTGAATGCATTTTGACTAACATTCTCAGAGAGGGATAAATAACCAGAATTGCTAAATGCTACCTGACACAAGGGCCCTTCCAGATGGACCTTTAAGTATGTGAACTAACCAGAGTTCCTCAAGGCAATTTAATGAAGCACCTAGACAACACTCTCATATCTAGCCATCAATCTATATTCTCTCTCTCTGTCCCTCCCTCCCTCTCTCTCTCTCTGCCTTAGGAGTAAACCATCTAGCTAGAAAGATCTGGAATAGAAGTGCCTTGTCCAAAGATCCAATGATCCATGGGACTTTATTCTTGTATACCTTTGGGGTGGAGGAGCATTGGTGGTTTTACCATCTGCAGTAGTATTCATTGCGCCTTGATCCCATCCTTCCCTTGTTCACTAGCTTTTGTGAGCAAGTGTGCGGATGCTTTATATAACTGCTTGCACACTTTTTTTTTGAATTTCCAAATAAGCTAAGATTTTTCGAATTGCAAAGTAGGCTAAGGTTTTCCATTTGGAAATGTGTTCTGTGTTTTATCTCTGCTTTTCTTCTCATCTTTCCTGTTCAGTGTAGAAATAACATTTTCCTCAGTATAGACAGAGATGTGGGGAGGGGTTACCTGCAAATATAGATTAAAAAAGAAAAACATGGCTGAATGTTGGAGAGATTTAATTTGGGGTTTTAATGACAGGGAATCTTGCGTTTGGCTTCTCATGCTGAAGATCACACATCAACTTATTGCTCACTGTCCTCAGCATTAAAATATGCCTCTTTTTTAAAATAAGAACTGCTGCCTGATTTTCTGTGCCATACAGAACAGGCATACTCTCTTTGTATGGAAGGATGATGCCTTCCGATATCTGAGGTGGACTCCTGCTCATATGACAAGTGTTTTTGAGACAGGAAAAAAGATGTACAGAGCATGTCAAGAGATTATCTCCCAAACGCTGCTCTCTTGGAACATCCCCTTCATACTAAACTGTACAAGGTGTGTCTGTGAGACCTGCTATTAAAGGTTTTGGTTCATTATCAGCATATATATTGTGACAAAACCACTGGAACACTTGTGTTACAATATTATAATAGGAGGTCCCAAAATGTTTGGAATGAATATAGGGATGGGATGCAATGAAAAAAACTAGGGTAGAAAGTATGTAGGGATCCAAATTCAGGCTGTTATATTGACACATTGAAATGGACGTAATGGAAGATTTGTTATAGTAAAACATTAGACAGGAACAATTTATGATGTTCTACCATCACCATCACTTCCAAAAAAATGAAACACAGTGACATGATCATACTAAACCAGAGCTGTAATTCTGATCCATAATTACCTGGCTTGTGGTTTGTCAACCCATCACTTATGACTTAGCACTATGAGGACTTAGCACTTTTCAGGAAGAAAAGATATTCACATCTGGAAGCACCCACTTGATTCTTTAGAAACATTGAAATAGGAAAGAGATGAGCAGAGTGTGCACCAGTGAGCAGCAATGCTGTGCAAGCTATTAAAGGCACAGGGGACCTATCCAAGATGTATGCTAACAATCTGCCCAGCAACTCAGCTGAGAAAGCCAAATTAGGATCCATGGAGTTCCTGGGAATGTTGACTCAGAGTGTCTAGCAGTTAAGAAGCCATCACAAATTGGGAAAAAACCCTCCTTACTGGGAGAAGGAGATAGCAGAGGGAAAAAATCAGTGTCTCATTCTTAACTTTCCCCAGTTATTGCCAGATTGTGCCTACTTTCCTTCTTTGTTAAGTTTCTGGTAACAGTCACTAAGGAGATTATTAGAACTGACAAGCATCTCCTCTGCCTTGCTGTAATTCAAACTGTTGAATAGCCAAAACTACTGTATAATTGACTGATTAGCAAATTTTTTTCCCCTGGGAATTATTTCACTACACCTTCATGCTTCTCATCAGTGTCAGCTTCAAGCTGAAACTTGCCAAGCCCTGAAGAAGGCCCTGGCAACCTTAAAGGGGATGTAGGTTGATTGGGAATTGCAGCTGTAAGAAGGCCAAAGCAGTCTGTGGTGGGAACTAGGGTCCAGAGAAGATGTCTGCAATCACCGTTCTAGGGAATATTAGAAACCACACTGCCTGTAGAGTCACTTGCAGCACTGAGTGGTTGAAAATGGACTTGGCTTCAAGTTAGCCAGCTACTCTTTCCTTGGCTGACATCTTCCATATCACAACTCCTTCCATTTCTGCCAGAAATCCACACTGGCTCACCAGTGTTTCTCAACCTTAGCAACTTTAAGATGTGTGGACTTCAACTCCCAGAATTCCAGGAGCTGAAGTCCATGCATCTTAAAGTTGTCAAGATTGAGAAACACTGGGCTCAACACTTAAAAGGCAATGGAGTCCATTGGTTTCCCTACAAAAACACAAAAGCAAATTTGGCTTTGGTTCCTCCCAGGAATGTTGCAGATAATCTTCTTGACTTTCTGCAACTTTTTGGGAGGGGTAGTGGGGGGTGCATGTCTGAGAGTTTTTTATGGAACACAGTTGAACACTTGTCATGGGAATAGGGCAATTTGGGGGATGTAGAAGGCCATACTTCTTAAAATTAGTATTCTCAGCCCCAAGAGCATAGGGGATATTGTAGTGAGCAGATTGGGTAGGATCAATTTTAAAAAAATATTCTGGGGAAGCTTCTCATAACAGGTGTGTGAAGTTGGACTACCACTTTAGGGGAGTAGAGTTTCTGTAACTCTGTGTTGTTATCTAGTCGTTGTCCTGACTTTTGCAGCCCAGATCTACTATTCTTAGTATGAAACAGCTCAATTTTGGTGGCACAAATGATGTTCTGTATTTTTTTAACAGATTAAGTTCTAAAATAGGTGCATTTATCTATTGTAGAACTTAATCTGTTAAAGAAAAATACAGAACAATGTTTGTGCCACCAAAATTGCCCTTTTGCTGCTCCTGGGGATGTTTTCTTCTGCCACAGAAATAGGTTGTGAGCTGTGAGTTACATTAGTATTTACATCTGAGTAGTTTGATTAAAAGCTCAATTAATTCTAGTACAATATGTCAGCCGAGTCTTGTATTTACTATTTTCTATTTCTATTTTTCGTAACAAGATTTACTGTTAATTTGGATCAGAAAGTATTTTACAGTAGGATAGTGCTTTTTATTTAGCTGTAATTTAAGGTTAATGTAGAATCAGGATGTCATTGTTGACTGGAATTAAACTGTAAAAATATACTATAAAGTCATTGGATATTTATGATTGTCATACATTTATGCAACCATTGCATTTCATATGATTAAATGTATAATTGATATCACATTGTATGGACTGCTAGGTCATTAAATAAATTAAATCATAACCTTTTTTTAAAAAAAGCCCTATGATCTTATTGAAAGCATGGGTATAATAAATCTAGCAATCTTTAAGGTAACACAAGATGCTTTGGCTTCTTCTGTCATATTAAACTATCATCCTCTAGTATGGTTATTAAAAAGTTCTTCTTTCCCTTTCTATTAATTGCTGCTTACTGTTCCATCCTTATATTGTATTATGTTAACTAAAGCAGGCAAAGTTTGTCAGTGTGGATGACATGGAAATGGAAGCAAAGGCTTCTGCCTGCAACTACACTAGAGGAGCACAAAAGCCTTGTTTTCCATGAGAGAAAGCTAAATGGGCAATGTAGCTTAATGTCTGACGTATTAAAAAAGAAACTTAATCATATTTGCCATTGTGTAATGGCAGTAGTATTGTATAATACTTGCTATAGCGTATATAAAAGATGAGACAAAAGAAAGGTCTGGAGCTATATTCAGTGTATTCAGTCTTAACAGTTTCCATATTCTGTAATACAAAAAAAAAGTGTGGGGAATTAGGATTTCAGCAGCAGAATATTAATACATTTAAATGTATACCAAATACAGCACAGGTGCTCTGGCTAAAATTTGTGGGGTTGGCTTACATTCTTATGAGGGAGATAGCCACAGAAAGTAATGTGTGAACTGGCTCAGGCAAAGAACTTGGACGTTTTGTAAGGACTCACAAACCGATGTCTCTCAAAGGCCAAAGCAATGACTGATGGCCACTTTTAGAGAAACAGTGAATATTCCTTTTCAAGCAGCAGGGTATGCAAGCAATCTAAATGAAACTATAAATGTGTATTACTAATATTGTACATCTTTCCCCTCTTCTTTCTGTATCTTGCAGGAGAAGCTAGAATACTTCTTTCTGATAGTATTTGCCATTGAGGCGATGCTAAAGATAATTGCCTATGGGTTTCTATTCCATGCAGATGCTTACCTCCGAAACGGCTGGAATGTGCTGGATTTTACAATAGTCTTTCTGGGGTAAACAAAGTCATTTTATTCAAGTCTCTATGTGGTGGAGTGAGTACCATGTAGAGTAAAAATGTCTGAATGGAGCTTATTTCTGAAAAATGGCATAATACACTGTAAGTTATTAACAAACAATTTAATTGCTATTTACCTTCATTGAACTGTAGCCCAGTATTATTTCATTATTTTTTTTTCTCCTGTGGCTTGATTCTTTAGCGTTTCCTTGTTTGAAGCTTTTTATTACTGTCAGTCAGAGCCAGTTTGATATAGTGGTTAAGGAAGCAGGCTAGAAACTGTGAGTTGTGAGTTCTAGTCTCACCTTAGGCACAAAGCCAGCTGGATGATCTTGGGCCAGTCGCTCTCTTTCAGCCCTAGGAAGCAGGCAGTGGCAAACCGCTTCCAAAATCTTGCCAAGAAAACTGCAGGGACTTGTTCAGGCAGTCGTCAGGAGTCAACACTGATTTGAAGGCGCACACACACACAAAGTACATTATTAATTGCCATTTTTAATGTATATTTTATTGTGTTTATTGTGTATTGCACACACACACACACATACACATATGTTGGTCAAAGATCATAATAAAAGTTGGCCTACCTATCTATAAATGCATACATACAGGAAGGAATAGCAAGCTGTTTATTCTCCTGTTTTAGCAGATAACGTAAAATCTGAGCAAGGGGTTTTCTAGCCACAAGAGAATCATGGAGTGGAAATTCATGGCCTTTGTGGGTTAGCCTAATCCCGTGGGAAGTTCCTTGTGTCCCACTCATTAGTTCCCAGCCTGGGGATTCTGGCTGTCACTGGAGAACAGCCACCCTCCTCATCAATTGGTGATGGGAGCTGCAGTGCGAAATCATCCCAGTGCAGCATCTGCTCCAGCTCAATGCAAAACAGTATTTTTATCCAGTGTATACATTCCGTATTAAATCCCTCATCTGTGTACCACAAAGATGGATACGGATGGTTATTTTCTGCACCAATCATTTAGCTTAACACACAACACAAACAGTTAACACTGCCTCTACTACCTTTTTTCCTATAAAGCCACAATCAAATGGAAAACACATTAAATGGATCCACAGAGGAACAGTTAGCAAGCTATACATTTTTGCAGTACAGCCTTCTATTGTGCAAATCAGGCCATTTTTGCCAATTCATCAAAATCATCTTTGGCTGAACAAAATCTGCTAACCTGTGTGACAGGATATAGAATATCCCCCATAAAGCAGCTACAGTTTCCAGAGGAAAACATAAGAGCAAAATTCCATTGCCTCTACTGGAGGAAAATCTTTCATCTATATAGCTTAACTTTTAATGCTTTAGCTACCTCCAGTGACTTCTACATTATTCCCACTTGTACCTTTTCACTCTCCATTTCTTCTGAAGGGTCTTCACAGTGATCCTGGAGAGAATCAGTTTAATGGAGAGTGCCCTTCTTAGTGGGCAAGGTGGTTTTGATGTCAAAGCTCTGAGAGCATTTCGAGTGCTGCGGCCATTACGTCTGGTGTCAGGGGTACCAAGTGAGTAAAACGTCCTTAGGATTTGATAAATGTGTGGATGTAAGAAGCCAAAACAGTGCTGATAGATATAATTCCTGTGAGCCATTTCACCCATAGATCAGCTGAGAAATAAGATATTAAAATAATTATGTTGTTACTTGAAGTTGTTTCTGAAGACCAAGAGACAAAAAGATAGTGTTAAAACTGTGCCAATTTTTTTTTATTGTATTAATATACTGCTGGATTCAACAAAAATGACTCCTAGTGGCTTATAGCCTAAACTAGAATTAGCCCTGTTGACAAGTTCTTGTAAGACTCTGAAAAATGTTCAGTAACTTCAAGAATTGGCAAGCAGAGGACTTGAAAGACAGAGAACCGAGAAGCAAATGGCATCTTACTCATCACATAAGACTGCATGATGGTGGCCAGGGCCAGAAAACCTTACCTTACACTAGAATTAAAATCTGTTAAATTATGGAGAACGTTCTGACTTCAAGATCTTCTACTTCACTTTGCTTCAATGATAGCAAATTTGTCTCATATAAATTTTGTATCAAATTTTGTGGGAGGCTCATGACCAGAAAGATGCAACAGTCAGAAGTGGTTCTGTGTTAGCTTCTCTCCTCATAGATTCTGGGATGTAGAAATAAAAAAGACATATGCTACTAGCAGTACTTCCCAATCTTGAGTCTCTAGAAGTTATAGGGTTGCTCTATAACTTATAGAGATTCCTATTATCCCTTGTAATTATCCATACTGGATGTGAAAAATGGGAACTCTAGTCCAGAAACATATAGGGACCCCAAATTTAAATCTTATTGTGATATCAAAATGACAGTGGTTTAAGATCGGTTGTATCTGTTGCTATGATGAGCACCACTATGTGATTTAGTATATCATCTGGTATTAGTTACCACAGAGCATGTAGCAGAAGGGATGGACATAAAGTTTAAAGATTAAGTTGTCAGTGGGGTCTATAACAATATATGATAGTAATTGGAAATTGAAAAGATATACTGAACAACCTGTTCCCTTCCCTCCTGGTTCAGGTCTGCAAGTGGTACTGAACTCCATTATCAAGGCCATGTTGCCACTACTCCACATTGCTGTGCTTGTCGTCTTCATGCTTATTATCTATGCCATAGTGGGCCAGGAGCTCTTCAAGGGCAAAATGCACAAGACTTGCTATTACAATGGGACAGGTAGGGGATGCGCTGCTTAATGCAATCATAATAAATTAAATATAAGAAATATCTGGATTGATCCCTCTGACTCTGGTGTCTGCATGAAGGTAGGTGTGAAGTTACTACCTCTGAAACTCAGTTTCAGGTAGAACTAGAGACAAAATACATGTTGAGGTATGTGGATACAAGGAGGTACTAGCCATCCTTCATAAAGTCTCACGTTTGGCCCTTTGTTTTCTTCCTCAGATATCTTGGCCACTGTGGAACATGAAAAACCAGCTCCATGTACTAACTCAGGCCATGGGCGCCACTGCACTATTCCTGGCTCTGAGTGCAGGGGCCCATGGGCAGGACCCAACCATGGCATCACTCACTTTGATAACTTTGGGTTTGCTATGCTGACTGTCTACCAATGTATCTCCATGGAGGGGTGGACTGAAGTCCTTTACTGGGTAGGCTGAGCACACATAATATTTGCTCCAGGGCATATTGATCATGTTGTAAATCATAGGATATGAAGCTGTGGGGATGAAATTGGCCCAAATACTTTGCACCTTGAAGTTGAGAAGTAAATGGCATCTCCACCCAAAGTTACACTTGCATAGGTTTGAGCTATTTTCATAGCTGTAATAATACCTGGCAGTAAAAATCTAACAATGAAAAATGACACCACAATTCAGTTTTTTGAGGTTCTGTGGCTACCTTCCTCTAATGCATAGCAGGGCCAGTCCTCTTGCCTTTGTCCCCACACATGTAGCAAAGTAACTGTGGAGCATATTCACTGTAGAATAATACCGTTATTCCTATTAATCCCAAGGAAAGAATCTTTAATTAATCAGGACACCATTCTGTAAGAAATGCACATCGAAGTCTAAAGGTTACTTACGTTAAGTGGGATCTAGTACCAAGACACTGAAAAGACATGAGACCTGTTTAATCTCAAAGGCTTTCAGTGTATACACACAACCTACTTCTCTTTCAAATCAGTAGTAACTCAAACTAGAAGCAACTTGTTGAAGTAGATATTGCAAGAAATCCTAAAAGGAGCTAAACCCTCCTCTTTAGCAATAGTCACTCATTATATAGGGACAAGAAGGGGGCAAGGAGATGCCTTAGGCTCCATTCTCAGTTTTGTTTTGTCTGTCTCCCAGCCCTAGAGAAAGCACTTTTCCTAGAAAGTTAGTGAAGATTTTCAATGATGGGAATAATGATGATTTTAGTAAAACAGCATCCACTTTTCTGTTTGGTTTTAGGTAAATGATGCCATTGGGAATGAGTGGCCTTGGATCTACTTTGTCAGCCTCATCTTACTTGGGTCCTTTTTCATACTTAACCTGATCCTGGGGGTGCTCAGTGGGTAAGCAATTTTCAGAAATTTATGCAATCTTTTCCAATGCATCTGTCACAAGCAGATATTTTCTTGATGATTTTTGACCAGAGAGAGGAGGACACAGCTGTTTCCACACATCCCAGCAAATTCACTCCCAGAAAAACTTTCCTTTAAATTCTACTTGTAAATGGTAAAATTACTGTAATATCCCTTCTATTGGGGACAATGGATGGGGGCAGGAGGCATTGAGCTTAAGGGGATGGCTCAAAAAGACACTTGTTATTTTTTTAATATTTAAAATTGGTCTCATGGGGTGGAGGGATTCTTTATTAAGTTCTCATTTGTTGCAATTTTTAATTTTTTATTATCTTAAAGTGTGTAAATGGCTGAGATCTCTCTAGCTCTCTGAAGAGGCTTGTTTCCACTTACTTCTTTATTTGTAACTGTCAGCTACTAAGATGAAAATCAGATTGAACAGTTTAAATGAAGGGAGAGCCCTTGATATGAAAATCTAGGCCCAAAGGTTCGCTGTCTCCACACTACCTGCCATTGGGTTGGGAAATCTAAAAGTTCTGATTTGACTGTGGGATATTTTCCACACAAATGAATTTTAGAGGTGGGGCATTTTCCTTATGTCCAGATTTATGTAAAGAAGAGTACTGTATGTGTTTTGAACCTAAAAGCAGTGCCTTGCCTAAGGGTGTCCCTGCAGCATTGAATGTGGGCCACCGTGGCCCTTTGTCATGTGCTTAACTGCTATGCTATGCTAGTGCTCATCTGAGTTTATTCCAGGGAGTTCACCAAAGAGCGTGAGAAAGCTAAATCACGGGGTACCTTCCAGAAACTAAGGGAGAAGCAGCAATTGGAGGAGGATATGAAAGGCTACATGGACTGGATCACTCATGCAGAAGTCATGGATAGTGACCGGACACGTGGAGAAGGTACTGTGTTCTTTCAGCGGCATTGTGCAACCAAATGAAAGAAATGGGTTTCTAGCATATGTGTGATGGACCAGAGGTTCCTGCAGTGAGGCTTCTAACTACAGGAGCTTCCAGAACAGGCTGCTTAGTTAAAGAGCCAAAGTAGACAGGATAACCATTCTCAAACATGGCAATAATGTTAATCTTTTGTTGGGTAAAAAAAAAAAAAAACATATGAAAATGAATTACAAAAACATGGCTTAAAGTATGGTGTTTGCAAATCTCCATGCTTGTCTTTCAGGTGAACTATTGCTGTCATCGTGAGATTGATGACTTTTATAAACCTGTCTGTCTGTCTGTCTGTCTGTCTGTCTGTTTGTCTCTCTCTCTCTCTCTCTCTCTCTCTCTCTCTCTCTCTCTCTCTCTCTCTCTCTCTCTCTCTCTCTCTCTCTCTCTCTCCACTGGGCTGAGGACAATGCTTGTAGGGGGAGATAAAATTAAAGTGAAAAGAATCAAGAAGAACAGGATGTAGAAAGGAGATTGCTGTCTGAGTCTAAAGTCAACAGAGTTGCACAACTCTGCAATATTTGTTAACATAATTTCTACTTTTGTAAATAAACTTTGTGGTAACTTAATCTTATTAATTAATATTGCAAATGTCTTACTTGTGTTTAAATTCCACAGGAATGAGGTCATCAGATGAAGGTGGGTCAGAGACAGACAGCCTGTATGAGATTGAAGGCATGAATAAATGGATTCTCTTCTTGTAAGTAGAGAATTAAAGTCTAAGTAAGTTCATGTTCTGTTGTTTAGTGTTACATAAATCAAATTATTCTGAAGGAATCTTTTACCTTAATCTCTGGAAACTATCATCTGTGGAAAGTTTTGCATATTTTTGGTGAAAAAGTAAATGATACAGTTTGTATTCCAACATACTTGGATGATACCATATTAGGGAAGGATGATTTAAATGTTTCCCACTAATAATGGGGACAAGTAATACATATTTGAAACTTGATGCCATAGCACACTGCTAGAAAAAGTGCTTCCCTAGAAGATCTGGGATTCAGAAGGCTTTGCATTACAGGGCTCCATCCTAGAGGCTGGCTTGGGAAATAGATCTGACTGTCCTTATCCTCATTTTAAATCTCTTTTTCTAGTCGGCACTGGCGACGATGGAACCGACTTTTCCGCAGAAAATGCCGTGAAGTGGTTAAATCAAAATTTTTCTATTGGGCAGTGATCCTGATTGTTGCTTTGAACACCCTCTCAATAGCTACTGAGCATCATAATCAACCTGAGTGGCTGACCC
This sequence comes from Python bivittatus, assembly GCF_059951505.1. Taxonomy (NCBI): domain Eukaryota; kingdom Metazoa; phylum Chordata; class Lepidosauria; order Squamata; family Pythonidae; genus Python; species Python bivittatus. Next base: position 54,791,502 of record NW_028277098.1, on the reverse strand, counting down.
ATGCCCAAGGTAAGCTGGGCATTTAATTTCTCAGAATTTTTCAGATTCTGATTAAAAGTGTGGGAGCGTGACATTGTTCAAACTTTAACTTCTTATGAGATCCTATTTGTTTTTCAATGCACTGGCCCCACATCTATTTCATAGCAACCATATTGTCATACCGCTTTTGATTTACTTTCTGTCCCATCACCAGTTGCAATACCTTCAGTTTTGTCTTAAAATAAATCTTCTCATCCCTACTTCTCCCTAGCCTCTTATCCTTCTGGACAAAAACTGTTATATGCACTTTCATCCACGTCTTCCCATGATGAGAAGCATGGGATTTGCTTCCCACACTTACCTGAAAAGCAGCTTTGGAGTAATTATTTGGAGCAGAAGTACAGTGAGAATGGAAGCAGTTGCTAAATGTTTTTATAACACCCATTTATCCCATCAAAGATAAAGCGATCTTGTATATTTTGCTGGAAAACTTACTGGGTGAGAGTGAGTGTAATTTTTGAGTGTAAAAAGATCTGTGTGATAGCCTCTAAAGCTGTTTCTTAATTTTATCAAAAGTTAAGAAAGGAAACTCAGAATAAACAGTGTTAGATTAGGGCAGGAAGTTGGTTCCCCATAAAGAAGTGAAGGACATACTCTTAACCTCTATGGACTCTTACTCTTTTCTGTCTCCAAAGAAGAACTGGCAGGGGTGTCTGCAGATTGTAGTGAAAAAAGTCAAAATGACAACCATGCACCTAAAAAAACAAGCAGAGCATCAGTTACACTGTCGTGGGTGCCATTTTTACTTTTTTGACCCTGGGGACCTGGACATTTGGACAGCACCTGATGGCCAGAACACATCCTGTCCATTCATCACAAGCCAACTTTTTCTGTTTACAGATGTTGCTAACCGGGTCCTTCTGTCCCTCTTCACGGTTGAGATGATTCTGAAGATGTATGCCCTGGGCCTCCGTCAGTACTTCATGTCTCTCTTTAACCGCTTTGACTGCCTTGTGGTGTGCACTGGTATCCTGGAGCTCATCCTGGTCGAGATTGCTTCCATGACACCCCTGGGCATCTCTGTCTTGCGGTGCATTCGACTGCTGAGAATCTTCAAGATAACTAAGTGAGTTTCCTCTCTGGGAGAAACAGAGCACCGTTGAAAAATATCCCATTCGTATATTATATAGTCATTTCTAAAAACTTTTCCTTGTGCTATTCCCATAAGTCATTTTTTTTTTTTTAATCTGAAGTCAGGATGCACAAAGACACAGCATTTTCCATTTAGAGGGCACTTTCAGTGTGTGAACTAAACTGTGGTCTCTCCTTAGTCAATATTGAGAATGGTGTTTCTGGAGTAAATAGATCAATATAGTATAGCAAGGAAAACTATTTTTTTCAGAATTGAAGGCTTATAGCCTGACCCTTTTATTTAGAAACAGCAAGGCATATGCTTCCTAGTAAATATGCTTAATATTGTGCCTTGATTTTGAAACTTGTCCATGTTGTTTCTCTCCTCTCAAGTCAGCTTAAATGTAATGCTGAGCTCTGATTTGTCTGGCTGTCAATCTGAATAAAATTAAGAGTTATAGTCAGATCCAAGATGGCGGTGATAAAAAAAATGACGTCTTGGTGGTTTAGATGTGCCTGTTTGTGGACAAAACTGTTTAGCATGCCTGAGTGCTACAGAGGGAGATATTTTCTTTCTTATCCCCAACCCCCTGCCCATGTATACCTATATATTAGAACTTGTGTACTCAAGGAAATTGACTCATATTGATCCATCTAACAGAGTCAAAGGAAAGTAGTTCTTCATACAATAAAAAATGATTTGGGGAAATTCATTGCCACAAGGTGCGGCTGTGGTGGCTGCTAAATTGGATTGCTTTTTAAAGAAAGATTAGATTGCTTTTTCTTTTCTTTTTAAAAAAAGAACAAATTAGTAATAATATCTTCGCTGACCTTTCTGAGAGCTGAGCTTACTGAGGGTCAGAACAGGGCTCTCTCAGTTGCTGCACTTATTCTTCAGGGAATTCTGACCAGGGAAGACTATTACAGCATCTTCACACTTCATTTGAGGTTAAATGCGGTTAAATAAAATAAATATTGAGAGAAATGTCTTAATTTTGATTAACTTGCTGCTTTAATATTACTGTTGTTACTAAAATACACTGTTATAATTCAATTTGTCATTAAGTTGTTAATTTTATTTTTATGCTTCTTGTTTTATGATAAAGCATGTTTATTATCTGGGACAGAGAGACAATTTAAAAGATCCCTAGTGTGAAAACAGTGATTAATTCTGCCAGCCAGTCCATTCCAACCCATCAGTGATCAAAGTGTGGGACTCATTGTTATGGATCATGGCACTTGCTCCTTCCCTTCATGACACCGAACCCCATCCGTCCCAACCAGGTTCCAAGCCTGGGTCAGTGGAAAGGGAGGTGGCCAGATGACCTGGACAAAAACAGGCAGCACAAACCCTGCTAGATGCATCTGTGCATACTGTACTAAGGAGCTACACTGAATATATTCCATTCTATCTGTTAAAATAGCTACATCCTGGATGCCCATCCTCAATGATGAAGGCATCTATCTTGCTAGAATTTGCAATGATTTCTAATGTGAACAAATACGCTGTTAGTGGCAGCTGTAATAATAATCAGTTGGTCAGAAGAGTAATTTATATCTTACCCTTCCAGATTCCCATCTTACTCTGCTAGATAGCTTGGCTCTCTGATTTGCATACACTCCAGAATTTTCTCTGATAAGATAATGAATCTTATCATCTTTCTTTTTTTCCCTAGGTACTGGACCTCTTTGAACAACTTAGTGGCGTCTCTGCTGAACTCGGTGCGCTCCATTGCCTCCCTCCTCACCCTCCTCTTCCTTTTCATGGTCATCTTTGCCCTCTTAGGGATGCAGCTTTTTGGAGGGCGGTTTGACTTTGATGATGTGGAGATACGGCGCAGCACTTTTGATAACTTCCCACAGGCTCTCATCAGTGTTTTCCAGGTACAGCTAAAGTCAAGGTTATGTAGGCAAAGAATAATTTTTTGAAACAAATTTGATGAGTAAGTGAGCAAATCAGCAGGGAAATGGGTTGTGGGATAATTTCTGTCCTTTGGAACAGGTGGGACATTTGGTGGTGCGTGTGAGATGGCAAAATGTGACTGTAATATTTACGGCACTTCTGGACAACAATTAGCCTCGATCGTTATATATTGATAGCAATTTTCAGCCATTGTGCTAGTAATGTCTTTCCAGCTGACTAATGCAATGGTGTAAAAAAATGGCAGCCAGCTGGCATCTGCCCTCATTCTTCTCTCCCTTCCTTTGCTTCCTTCTTGGTGAGGAAAGAAAAGGTGGGAACCCAACTGTCTACTGTGCAGGAGGGAGCAAAGGACTGTAGCAAAACAAGAGCTTTGGCTACAGGAGAGAATGAAGGAATTCCAGCAGACAGGAGGTGGGACAAGGTGGGAGTTCCCAACAATGAGAAATCACCTGTCCTAAAACTCCAGAGGAAATGTTGCAAAAACTATATTTGCAGCATTTCTTTTGGAAAAGATGCTGAGCTAATAATTAATCAGTTCAATGATCCAGGCTCCAACACATTGTGGGTACACAGGGAGCAGTGCAACATCAGATCAGATCAGCTATTGCACATGGAAGGAGCATTAGGTTTTTATTCTTGGTTGAAAGCCAATTATTTCTAGATGGTTTCTGATGCTTTCAAAATATTTTGTCTGCTCCTAGGTGCTGACGGGGGAAGATTGGACCTCTATCATGTACAATGGGATTATGGCTTACGGAGGGCCAACCTATCCTGGTATGCTGGTCTGCATTTATTTCATTATTCTCTTCGTATGTGGGAATTGTATCCTTTCCTTAAACAGCGTTCATGTATTAAGTGAAGTACTTCGCTAGTGCTGGACTGTAAGGCATTCTTACAAAATAATTGACATAAAATGCAATGCAGTGTTGCCCATCTCAAAATATAGCTGACTACTAACATAGATAGGAGACCCAGCGTTACTTGGAAAGATAGTTTACCATCTTCTATTTTATGCAAGTTAGTGATCCCACATGGAAGCAGGGTGTGAATGGAAAAGTTGCATAGAATGTATATTCATATCATGGGTCTAAGTATAGTTTAGCGTATTCAATAATTTCAAATACTGATGGGATTTTGATGGTCAGAGGAAGACAGGTCATTATTGCATGTGATCATGTTTCACTATCGCTATCTAATTCTGCACATTGGCTGGGTGAATGTTGACTACCTCTTTTCTTCATGTACGCAGATCCTTAGGCGCACAGTTGCTGAAATTTGGAATGGCATCCTTGGTTTCATTCAGAACCATGCATGATGCCGCGCTACATATCAGGAGTGTGTAAGAATAATGTTTTTGGATTTATTAATTTCCTTTCATTATCAGGTCTGTTCTACTATGCCAATATAATGATTAAAAGGATTTGGTTCTAAGGAATATGTTATCCTTATAGTCATGTATAATCATATCCCCATGGTGGAGACAGATAAAGGATTTGGTCCCAATACTTTTATTTCTTTATGCACTACATTTTTATCCCCCCCCCCCACTCCTTTGGGAGTTCAAAGTGACATACAATGGGATCTCAGTTTATGTTATCCTTATTACAACAGCCCTGTGAGGGAAGTTGGACCGAGATCATGCAATTGGCCCAAAGTCACCTAGGAAACTCCATGGTCAAGTGCATACTTGAAATTTGGTCTCTCTAGTCCCAGTGCAGTACCTTAACCACTATACTGCACTGGCTCTCAGCATTAAGATCTGTTACTCACCTACATCTTTAGATGTTGCTAATTACACTATAGCTTGTTTTGCTTGGTGCTTGGTGCTTTGTGGTTTTATGATTTTTTAAAACTAACCATATCCCACCCTGTCTTCTATGGATATAGGAGAAATTAAAAATGCTTAAAGTTAATAAATAAAGAATAACCTGTTTGGCCATTAATGAACTCTTAGGGCCCTTTTCTGCCCAGAAAGTCTGGATCAAATTCAGATAAGCAGCCAGTGCTTTTCCTCACCTGACAGGCCTAAGGGATGTCCTCATCTATTCACAGTTTTGACAAAAGGAACAATATCCCACATTTTGCAGGCTTATGTTGATGTGTCCGTGTCCTGAAGCTCTGATTTTCTTCCAATTTCTCAGGTTCAGTGATATCAGAAAATGTGGCTGGGTATAACCTGTTGTCAAATGAAATCCTCAAGGAATGATAGAAGTCTTGATCCACCACTTCTGCATGATGTAAATTCACACTGTAAAATTCCTTAGCCTTTCTCCCCTCATCTTAGATATCCTGCTGAACGTCTTTCTGGCTATTGCTGTGGACAACCTTGCTGAGGCAGAAACATTGACTTCTGCCCAGAAAGCCAAAGCTGAAGAGAAGAAATGGAAGAAAATGACCAGGTCAATTCTGCCTTCTCCTGCTGATCATGACATTCATATCTTTTGGGTTCTGGTCTGCTCTGAGTTGTAACTCTAAGGATTTTTAATATGCCTCCCCACCCCCATCCCCGGCTTCTCTTCCCTCTGCCCTTGCTTTTTTGCTTCTTTTCTCTAGAGGTTATCCTGAGAAATCTGAAGAGGAAAAGCTGTTGTTGGCCAAGAAGCTGGAACAGAAAGCCAAAGGAGAAGGAATCCCCACCACAGCCAAGGTCAGCCAAGGATGGCAGCTATCAGCGTTGTACTTTATCTCTTTAGCTATTTGTTTGTTTGTTTAGGTATTTGCATTCAGCTTTTCAAGATAAATTGCCTTTACAAAATGGCTTACAAAATAATTTTTTGTAAGAAGAACAGACAATATTGTTATATGCAACTCACTTCTCCAAGTGGTGAAAGTTTCTAAGATCACAAAAATTTATCTAGTTTTCATTTCTTTTCAGTTGAATCTATTATCATTTGATTATCATTTGTGTTTAATAATCAATACTGAGGCTGCACAAAAATGTATATATAGCATTAAACATTCTCACATATATTCCAAAGTTCTCTAGTCCCCTATCAGGTTTCTACAGAAATAGCCAGCAGCACCCTAGGATTGTTTTTCAGAGCCTACTCAGCTCTGCATGACTTTTTTAGTCTGTCCCAGTCTTTTTCCAGGAAGGTGGCGTTATTCCCAGTGAAGGGAAGAAGAACAGGGCTTGTGTGATGTTGTGATTGTTAAAGCCAGCTCCTGAAAGCCATTAGCTAGTCTCCCTAACAAAAGGTTGATACTGAGAAAACTTGCAAGAATTATTTACAAATCTACAGCTCCAATCAGGTGAATTTCCCTGGGAAGTGAATTCCTCAATGATTGAGCTATCATCTTGTTTTTGATAACCATCATTTGGATCAGGCCACAACTGAGAGTAGTAACTGAGAGTAATGCTGGTCTCAAGAACAAAAAGATAGTCCTCAACTTTTTAAAGAAGGCCAATATTTTACACCGAGGCTAGGAAAATATCATTAATAAAAGACACAATGGTTGCAAAATAGGTGTGATGTGGGTTTACTATTTCATTCCAGTGTCAGCATTCTGGAGGCAGTCAGTAGTCCCTTTACTTATGATTCAAAAGCATGCAGACTTTATTGCAGGATTTCCCAAACCTTGAGGTATACCTCCTTTGGCGAGGTGCAGTCAGAATCCAGGGGAGGTGTGAAGAAACTTTTAGTTGTATATTGTTGTAATAAATCCACCAGTTTCTTTGTATGGTTTTCATTGTTCGTTTGTGTCCATTTTGGTGTTTGGACCTTTAAGGGAGGTGTGTACATTAAGATTACACTAAAGGGAGGTGTGATTGGAAAATATTAGGAACCCTGCTTTATTGTAATAGAACGTTATTCAATAAAAGAACCATCTTATGTTATATAACAATGACATTCCCATTTCACAAAAATGGGTACACATATGCAATCAATATATAAACCAAACTATATGGTGGTTTTACAATAAGTCCATATGTGTATAAAGTGGCCCTGAATGCCATTTCTGTTGCATGAATTTAGATATACTGTTACTTGTCCATCCTCTTTTTTTCCTCTGCCCTTGGTCTCAGCCAAGTAGCACTGTTCAGCAATTTTGTAAGAGAGCTACAGTACTAAATTTTCATTTTTCATTTTTCTGCTCAGTTAAAAGTGGATGAGTTTGAATCCAATGTCAATGAAATCAAGGACCCTTATCCCTCTGCAGATTTCCCAGGTAAGGAGGTTTCAATGCCGTTTGCCTTTGCCATTCCCATGACAAGATTCTGGGGCTACAAGTGATATTTATGCAGCTGACAACATTACTGTAGACCCACTTAGGTTGCAGGAACAACTAAAAATTTACTAAGCTGGACACACTGCCTTCAATAGGCTGTTTCTACCAGTTCTGTTCAGAGTACACTGATGGTAAAATTTCTGGCTAGAGGGATCCACAAGTTTTTTTAAGATCAGCCTTCCCCCATCTGGAGCCTATGCTGAACCCGCCTCATATATTTTCTATGTGAGCTGCCAAAAGTAATTTTGATTGTAGTGTCATGGAAACGTGTTTAATAAATATATAAAAATAAATACATCATCATCCACTGTCACAATAGGCATGCAGTTGGGTTATGAAAAGGAAATTCCTTTTCCTTTCTTCTGAGATGGATTTATCTGAAATGTGTCTTTCCTGAGTGGCTGTTTACTCAAATGGATTTGATAGGCTCAAATGAGAAAAAAGGAATTATGATTTCAATAGGGAGCAAAATGGTTGTTATCTAGAGATATTGTCTTTTAATAGAAGAAAGCATCTGTATTCTGTAACCTAAGAGATTTTCTGACATACTGCAATGCAATCAGAAAAGAGGATTATGGGGCCAAATTAGATATGATTTTAGAAATGTAGAAATATTAAGCATGTCTGATTTTTGTTTTAAATAGCTGTTTCCGTGGGCAGGATCAGAATAGCAGTTAGACATTGGATGTTATCTTCACTGGGATCAAGGCAGAGGAGAATGAGTTAAAGCTTTCCTTTACGAATGCAAATTTGCTAAGGAATTCTAATCAGGATGTATTAGGTAACATATAGTGTGCCCTTGACAAAGGATATTGTCCAAAAGCATCATATTTTTAGACCTTAGCATATTTTCACTGTCACTTGGGATCTTTTTCTTCCCCTTTTTTCTCTCCCTCTTCGAATGTCAGAATATCAATCCTATACTCATTCCTATTCCCAAACCTATTATTTAAGAATTATATGTGGGCATTTACATGCATTTAGAGTTATGTTTAGAATGACCTTCAGTAGCTATAATTTGAAAAATCACGTCTCAACAATTTAAGAATCCAAACCAAAAAAAATTAATAATTATGAAGCTCCAGTTGGTATATAAGCAGAGGTGTCCATGGGGGGGGGGGGGGGAAATGGGGCAAATGACAAAATGTGTGTTGCTACGTCACAATGTAAGCTATGTGACTTAGATACTTGTGTCCAGAGTCAGAATGCCAGTGCAAAAAGCTGGAGTTCATACTATGATGTTGTGATGTATGTTTCATCATTTTTGCATTACCATAATTTGCACCAGATGCCTATATCTATAAGCATAATGTACAGGACACACACACACATACATATGCACACATATATACACATGTGTATGTTGAATAAAAAAGAAGGAAAGTATTTATATCAAGAATATTACCTATCATGGCAATTAGAGTTCATGAGTCCTAGTAGGACCTAATACATGGTTGTTGGAATAGTCCAAAAATAATGTTGAAAGCCTTCAGGAATTTTTTAATCTATAAATAATTTCTAGCTGCCAAAAAAATGGGCATTAAGTTTTTCTGTAACTGTTTTCCTACAGGTGATGATGAGGAAGATGAACCTGAAATCCCACTGAGCCCTAGGCCACGTCCCCTAGCTGAGCTGCAGTTAAAGGAAAAAGCAGTGCCCATGCCCGAAGCAAGTTCATTCTTCATCTTTAGCCCAACCAACAAGTATGTTTCCTTCCTTCCTCCCTCCCTTCCGTCCGACTCAACTAGCACATTGGTCTTCCAACCTTCTGTGAATAATTATCAAAGCTATTACTGCAGCAGTAAAAGTACTGAAGTGGGGGACTGAACATTTTATAAGATGGTTATTTCTCTAATGATATGGTATGACTTTTCATATTTTTGATGTTTTCTGTCAAGAATGGTAGAGTGTGGGTTTGGGGGATAGAAATATCAAAAGTGCAATATCTCCTATCTCAGTATTACACAGATGGGAAGAATTATGCTATTGCTGAACAGCTAGGAGCTCTTAGCATGACAGTTTCTCTGTCTCTTATACAATATGGCACTTTAGCCAGTCAGATCTAAGATCTGAACCTGCTCAAGAGTTTATGGATGACCACCTGATTAATTCTGTATGAAGAAGCTCCTTTGCTGGTATGACCGATTTCCTTTCAGCCTTCCCCATTCTCTAGAATCAAAGGCTGGCCTCTGAGTGAATTCCTGTCTAATACCCCTCGTGTCATTGGCTCAGAGCCAGCATGGAACAGAAGAATAGGATTTACACATCTAGCAGTGAACATTGAACCTTTAGTGAATCAGGATAATAAGTCCTCAGTAACAACACTGTAAGTTCTTAAAACGGATTGAAGAACAGTATGACTTTTTAACAGAACAATCAAATGACTTCTTTAGCATGGATTCTGCTTTTTATTTATTATTTTATTTATTTTATTTTATTAAATTTTTACACTGCCTGACTTCCAGTGACTCTGGACAGTTCACAGAAAAAAAACATACAGAACAATAAAATAATACAGTAATAAAAACAAAGAACAAAAGATGGGGCAACAAACAAGCAAATCCATATTATCCAGAAGGGGGCTTCAATCACCCTCATCGAAGGCCTGGGTGAAGAGCCAGGTCTTCAAGGCTCTCCAAAATACCAGCAGGGTGGGGGTCATCCGGATCTCAGAGGGAACCTCATTCATCCCCCACAAGGGTCATAATCTATATTCTCACACCGCATCTGGAATGGCCCTAAGCTGTAGTAATCACAGGAAGAACAGCAGTCTCCTAGTGATGGTGTAGTTAATCAGATACAGAATTGTAGTACTGTACAACTCTGGTTCCTATTCAAGAAAATTCTAAGTCAGAGCACCACCTATTGTCATTCCATTTCTGAATTGGGCTGGGTTAAAACACAAATAAAAGATCAGCTGGCAGCCTCATTTCCATCACTTAATTTCTTGGCCAAATAACAAATACAAATGAAAGAAATGGCAACCTGGCAAACACTGCTTCCTGTTTAATACCCAGAAATTAAATCTTAGCTGGTATTATCTAGTAATATTCAGTTGATCCGAAAAAGTGGACCCTGCATCTGCAGGAAAATGCTAGGGAGAAAAAAGAAAAGAAAAAATTGTCTAGTAATATAAGGGAGTTAGTAATATAATATAAGGTGCAGAGTCCACTTTCCCCCACCAACCTCCAGCCTCTCAGACCCTCCTTTGAAGGCCCCAGAGCTGCTTCTGACTGAATCCCCAAGAAACATACCAAAACTATAGTGCGAGCCTAAAATAAGCTTTAAGAGAAGTCAGAGAAAAGTAAGCCAGAAAGAAACATAAAATCCAGGGCCTATCCATATGCATGATATGACCCCACCTATCAGTCTCCTGTGTCCCCTGACTCCCCATGAAGTGAATGCCCTGCTCTCAGCATGTTCCTCAGTCCTCTGTTCATACATGAACTTTCACTCAGGTGTCCTCTGAGCCGAATATGAGCTTAAGCAAAATACACTTAATTCTCTTTCTTCCCATGTCTTACTGTCTCCAGGATCCGGGTGCTGTGCCACAGAATTGTCAATGCCACCTGGTTCACCAACTTTATCCTCCTCTTTATCCTGCTTAGCAGCATCTCACTGGCAGCAGAGGATCCAATTCGGGCTGTGTCATTCAGGAATAAGGTAAATAGATATCAGACAACTTGTACTATTAGCATGGTAAATGTGGCTGATTACAGATTATCTTTCCCCAGCCTGGTACTCTCCAATGTTTTCTAACAGCAATCCCAAGAATGCTATCTTGTAATTAGGAAGTTATCATCTCAACACACTTGGAGAACATCAGGTTGGGCAAGACTGGCCCAGACAGAGCCATGAAATATTGGCATGTATTGTAGCTTCCTCTTAGGTCCTGTCCCTGTCGCTGAATTGAACTGGTATCTATCATTCTTGAGTTGGAGAACAATGCTGTTGTGAAATTTGCTGTCCCCATTGCCAACTGCTATCCTGTCTCTATTGCTTCCGCTTCCAATCATTGTACTCACCTGCAAGTTATTGGGTGACCAAGCATAGCAAATTGTATATACCTTAAGGCACCTTTGGATGATATTGGAATAAGGGGGGAAACACTGCTTTAACAATGGTACAGCTAAAGACACATATGGTCTGGGGATGAGAGGAAGGCAAGAACATAGGAACACAGCATTAAAAAGTTGTACATTTATGCTGTGATTAGGTGCAAGCAGGAAAAGGCACTATGTAGATTGGTATGAATTAAAGCCATATATCAAAGGGAATAAGTAGATGCAATAGATGAAAATAAGAGACTAGTTTGCATGTGTGAACTGCCCCTAGATATATAGGTAATGATGGCAACTTCTGCTGTCAAACATGGACACATTAAACTCTGCACATTTACTAAAAACCTATTTCCGAAAAAAACAGGGAAGTACTTAACATACCAATAAGCACTGATCATTGCAAAAGCAGACAATAATATGAGTAAATTAAAAATATTCACCTTCAAGAATGAACTTTAGTTTAAAATGTCTGAATATTTTAAAAAAATGTTTAGACAGCAGAGAGGTCATGTGGCAGGTTTCTTCAGGGAAGCCATATTAGTACCACCATCAAGAAAAACCTTTCTACCCGGATCTTTTGAGAAGTCATCCAGAGCAAAGTTTGACATTACCGCTGGAAAAGTATCCAGTAATAGTCATTATATAGTTAATGTGGCAGCCCTCTCTGGCCCTTGTTTCTGCATTACAGGCTTTATAGAACCTGCACCCTAATTAGGCATTTGCCTTATACCTCATTCTAGAACTAACACAATTGTTTTAAAGAAGTAGAAATGTTTATATTTTTATCTGTGGCCAATTCATTTCACGAACATTTTTTTCTAGAGTCTGGTGTGAGTGTTTGGGAGAACTGCAACTGCATTTATTGAAAACAATAACTTGTTGTTTCTTTGTGGGGGGTTCTCTTCAGATTCTATCATATTTTGACATTGGCTTCACCTCTGTATTTACAGTGGAAATTATTCTAAAGGTGAGTTGACTTGTTCTTTTTCAAAATAATATCGGAAGGGCTGGATATGTTCATTAACATTCTACTTTGAGGATTAGATTAAACCAGCCTTTCTCCATTTTAGTGTGATGGGACTAAGCTCCCAGAATTCTTAGACTGAATAGCTGTGGTCAAGCTGGTTGGGAGAAAAGGAAGTTACAATCCCAATATTCATAAAGGGAATTTGGTTGGGAAAGGATGGATTAAAGATTCAACACATTAAAACCCCAGTTGCACTGACCTGCACTGACCATCCTACACTATACAGTACTGAAAATGGGGGGCAGTAAGGTCTCTCTTTCTCCAAAATTGACCCACTGAAGTTGGTACAGGGCTTTTCCTGTAATACCTTGTTCAGACAACTTATTATGAAGTTTGGAGTAAGACACTGAAACAGAAAGAGTGCTCAGGTGGATATATAATTGGAACCCACTGACAAATAGATTTCATGAAGTTAGTAAATTTGAGAGGGGAAGTTCTAGGGAAATACCCAAGAGCAAGAGGTATTCTATTAATATATATATATGTATATGTGTATATATATATATATGTGTGTGTGTGTGTGTGTGTGTGTGTGTGTGTATATATATAAACATTCAGTAATATAGAAATCTGTTCCAATCTTTATTATAGGTATTTTAGGTATAAAATTACTCATGTACAGTAATATAAACACACTTGGGTACACAGATTGCAAACTATGTTTTACTACATGAAAATGTGTGGAGAAAGACATAGAAAAAGAGGCACACATAAGAAATTAGTGTTAAACAAGGACAGCCCTCTCAGATGGAGACATAACCATTTTGGAATGTCAAAATAGTGATTATTGTAGTCATAATGTTCCTTTTCCTTATAAGTCAATCTTCTGAATGATTAATTACAAATACGGATAACTAATAGTCTCAATGACTCTCCTGAGTGAACTATTCATCCTCTGACTTCTGCTTCATTGTGTGTAACAGTAGATATAGTCTTCCCAAAGGTCATCTAAATTTGGCCCCCGAGAGAAGCATCTCAGATAGAACAGAGAAACACAGTACTAGATTTATCAAAACTAACTGAATCTTCTTGCTTCCTACAGATGACTGCTTATGGTGCATTTCTTCACAAGGGATCCTTCTGCCGCAATTCTTTCAACATTCTAGACTTGCTTGTAGTTGTTGTCTCACTCATCTCCATGAGACTTGAGTAAGTGGACCACAGAGAGGCAAGGCTTCCAGTAGGTCATTCTGGAATTTTTTGTAGACCATGCCCCATTTATAGTATTCCAATATCTCAGGAGAATAGCATGGGATTGGTCATATGATCATTTGTAACATACATTTGTTTGGTTATCAGAGGGTTTGGCAAGGTAGTACCTTCTAGATATTTTGAAATAGCTTCTATCACCACTAGACAGCATGGTAAATGGCAAGAGATTATGGAAGATTTAGTTGAAGACACCTGAAGGGCACCAAGTTACTTATCACTGCACAGTAAGGACTAGTCTGAATATAAATATAGGAATATTAAAATATATTTCTGAAGATGCAAAATATATTTATTATCTATACAAAGATGTTAACAACAGCTCATCAGTGTAATTGAGACCTTTATACGTTGGAGGACTGAAATTCCCAAGCAGCAATTAATATTCACAGTGAGAGTCAGTCAAAATATTGACAGTCAAAAAGTAATTTTCATCCTTTCTTCCAGCCAGAAAAAAAAAATCAAAATGAAAATTAGAGTTATATTTAGCACTGACAATTTAATTCTATTGGCTGCTTGTTATGCAGACTTTAAAAACTTCACAGATTTACCTTTTTCTTCCATTTTTCTGCTGACCTACACAAATTTCCTTCAAAAATTCTCTTAGTTACAGTGGCTGGTTGCAATAGCTGGTGGCTAGATGAGGCATTACAGTTTGAGCAATGTTTTTGGAGTCTCCTGTTCCTTGGTAGTTAGTTTAGGCTGAGAGCTCGGGACATGGCATTTGATTGATACAGGTTATAGTTCCTATGTTGTCACTGTCTTGCTACATAAAGTTGATAGATATTCTGTTCTCATCTGAAATTGGGTGTAAAACTGGCAAGGCAGGAATCAGCACTGCTCAGACCAGAAGTTCTGTTGTGTAAACCTAGAGCAGGTACACTCCAGTCTCAAGGCTGGGAAATGAATGGCCAGCAGTCTACTGATGCAAAAGTATGGGAGAAAGAGGTGTAAGACCTAAAGTCTGTTTCTAACTTCTATCTGGGGATTTATTTCTATGTTCTGAAGTAGGTAGATCTTGTGTGTGTATTTGACTTCTTTTTTGTCTGCAATAAAGCTACTTATCTAGCCATATCAATCCCTGAAGTTTCTGCTGTTATCTAATTCCTGAATGCAGAGCTGAGTTTTGGTGGGGGGGGGGGGAGTTGTTACAGATTTATAGCTGTGCCTGGCCTGAAGCATGTCTTCCATGGAGTTCTCTTCTGAAGAGTTTTCTCAAGGCATCCTGGGAATTAGGCAGTGTCATAGAATTCTCTGACCTCCATCCCTATTCCGTGGGTACCCCAAGCCCTTCCTAAAAATAACCTCAAGGTCGTATCTTCCTAGATGCACAATATCGTTGAGAGCAGGACTATGTATGTAACCACAACGGTTGCAAAGGCATAATAAAGAATCTTCCCCATTTCCTGCAACAGGTCCAGTACCATCTCAGTGGTGAAAATCCTGAGGGTGCTCAGAGTACTGAGACCATTGAGAGCTATTAACAGAGCAAAGGGACTGAAGGTAAATATCATCCTGACATAAACCAGGAGAAAGACAGAATGAAAGGGAAAGCATTATATTTCCACATTTCTAAATCTTGATTGCCATCTGTAAGCTAATAGAATGCTTGAAGTAGGTCTATGACGTAAAGCAAAGCTACCTCTATTTAACCTTTCCCAAACTGGCATCTTCCAGATGAGTGGGACTGTGAATACTAGATTTCTAAATGTGTTAATGGGACACTGGGATGTTGGATCATCTAGAAACTGATAGTGAGCAATGAATAGATAAAACTAAATCTCTCTCTCTCTCTCCCCCCCTTTTCTGTCTAGCATGTGGTCCAGTGTGTTTTTGTGGCTATTAAGACCATCGGCAACATTGTTCTTGTCACCTTCTTGCTACAGTTCATGTTTGCTTGCATTGCAGTCCAGCTCTTCAAGGTGAAAGTATTTCTAAGACAGAGTTAACTTGTTTTGTCTTGTCCATAAGCATATAATGAGAACCTGTTGGCACAAACTGGGTAGCTGTTTTTTTTTTCTTGGACATCACTGATTCAGGTTATTGACTCAATAATCCTTGTTTATCTGAGTGTATTCCAGCTTGTCCCAGTGTCATGCCTTCCAGAAGTACTAGGATTGCAATTTTCTCAGCCATATTCAGCTAGGACCAGAATACAAAGGAAAACTTTGATTTGGAATATATAACTAGGCAGGACTATGCAGCTGAAGACATGAAAAAGCAGCTGGCAATAGCCTGCAAATGCTAATACTTAGAGCTCTTCTACAATAATATCATTAGACTAGGTATTCCCCCTTCCCCTTCCCCTCCAGTGTGTAAATAAGACTGGCAAGATCTTAGCCTCTTTCAATACTATTTCTATTTGGTAAACTCTGTTAGACAGGAACTGCTTCCACCTCCCCTTCAAGAACAGAAACCTATTGTTGATCATTTTGTAACAGGAGATGCTCATTTTTAAGACAAGTCAGATTTGCCATAACTTAGGAAAAACTATAACTCTATAATGCAAGACCAATGCAATTAATAATTACTTTGGTTTCTGTTTAAATGTAGGGGAAGTTCTACAGCTGTACAGATTCTACCAAGATTACTGAATCTGAATGCAGGTAGGCCTCCCCTTGGTTATATATCATTCTTTTCTTCACTTCAGAAACATATCATCATGGCATGATTCTTTGCTGAAGGCCAGATTCAAGGTGATGTTACTGTGTACAACATCCCTTTCATTTCCAGACACAGGGCAGTTTAACATTTATGTAGGCACTTTTGGTAGATAAAGTTAGTACGCTTCATGTCTATTTTCCTATGAGATTTGGATTTTAAAATTTGATAAACATTCCTTCTCTCCCTCAAGCTCTTAGGGTATATCTAAAGAGAAGTCCAAATTTAGTAATAATAAAAATAAGTTGGTACAGTAGTTCTTATCATAAAGCTAAATGGATACAATCTAGGATGATGTACAGTTACCATCTGAATTTTCTCTAAACAAATAGTAATCTATATTTTCTTTATCAGCCTCCCATAAAGGAGGTTCAGTAGCTAGTTTTTACTGTCCAGTGAACTTGTTTTTGAAAGCTTTCTCAACTTGTATGTGACAAAAGACATCTTTATGCTGTTTCTTGCATTATGTTAATAAGAAAATATAAAATATTAATGGAACCATCAATCAATTAATCATAAATGATTAATTGGAGCAAGGATTTTCTTTACTATATTGAAGGCCAGAAGCAAGTAGCTGGTTCAAAAGAACTGAAATTAAGGCTACAATATTATACCTATTTAACTGGAAATGTATATTCCTTGAACAAAATGGCTTATAGTATTTCTAAGTAGACATGCAGAGTTTTGAGCTGTTATATACTATTTGCTCACTTAATGATACAGGCTCTTTGTAGCTAATACATGGATTCTTATCCCAGGGGACACTTCATCTTGTATGTTGATGCTGATCCAACACAGGTTGTGGAAAAAGAACGGAAGTGGCTGCACAATGAATTCCACTTTGACAATGTCTTGTCAGCTATGATGTCTCTCTTCACTGTATCCACCTTTGAAGGATGGCCTCAGTGAGTACACAATCCGCTATGGAGAAAAGGTTGCCAGGAATATTTAGATTAGCCATCTCCATCATGGTACCCTCACTTCAGCTCTGTGAATTCCCAGCCAATATGGTCAGTGCCCATGATGTAGTCCCATCAGCTGGGGAAGGCTGATTTAGAGGAATCATATGGATTACCATGGTTTCTTTTTGTCTTAGCTACGTTGTACAAGCAAAATGACAGCTTTGGGCACATCACTAATGATCTTATGAGCAGTGTGCACAAATTGCTGTTCAGGGCATTTGTATAAGCATAGAAATTAGTATCATAACCAATAAGATAATTGGAGTAAAAAAATATTTCTCATATGGTGGGTTGATAATTGAACAGTATGTGCTATTTTCCTCCACAGTACTGTTTTGAAAAAAAATATGTATTACAGCTGTACATTTATTCACCATTAAATTAATCATTTAGAAATCCATTAAGATTGAGCAACCACTATCATAAAGGGCATTATCTTTGGCGACTGAACCTATTCATGGCTGTAGTGTACAAAATAAACTTTGAAAATTAACTTTTTAAAAGCTCAGTTATCTATGTCTATTAATTTGGGACCTCTATCCTTTTCTTTCCAGGCTATTGTATAAAGCAATTGATACACACACTGAAGACATGGGTCCCATATACAACTATCGCATGGGCATTGCCATCTTCTTCATAATCTATCTCATACTCATTGCCTTTTTTATGATGAACATCTTTGTAGGTTTCATCATTGTAACTTTCCAGGAGCAGGGTGAAACTGAGTACAAAAACTGTGAGCTGAACAAAAACCAGGTATGGCACATTTGGCTATTGAGCAGAAATGGTATGACAAGTAGATTTTAGGCCTTGCATCTCAAAGATATAGGCTAGAGTTGTGTGAATCATCTCAAAAGTAGAAGGTTAATTCTGAGATTGAGGCTAGAAACATTCCTAATCACAATGATGTTAAAATGGTAAAACATATATTGTGACATCACTAGACAACATCCCTTCTTTTGTAATTGTGTTGTGACATCACATACACATATTTAAGGGGCAAAGTCTGCATTGTGATGTCATGTGACATCCATAGTTAGAAAGGTTTCATTTGGGCCTAGATCTAAGTTAGGTGCTGAAGTTTGCATTCTGAATATAGTGGCATTACATTATTCAATCAGAAGTTTTGGATATTGCAAACTTTCACATTACACAATAGCTATGGAAATTTTTGCTGTATCTGATGTGAACAAGGACATCATAAGAGGATCTGAATATAGCAGCACTGCGCAATCTATAACTGTTCTTATTGGAGCAGAAAGGAAGATTTGGTTGGCTATGATCAAGTTAACTCTAAAATGTGTGGTCAGTCCATCTTCCTGCCTGAATATTTGCTATTTTTTTTTTCTGTTAGACTACTAACAATGCTGCATAAAATATTTCTGTGGGTTCTGACCCATTTGTTTATTTATTCAATTTACAGAATGTATGTGAAAAGAAGGCAATCCTAATTTTAAAATGACCATTGCACACACATATACATATATACGTACATACACATACCACACACACATAAATCCTGCGCATCGCCCAGCTTCCTTATTTTGTCAGCCTATAATTGCCAACTCTAGCTGAAATGAGTCCTAGAGATTCCTCCACCCCCTTATATTTGTGACACATTTGAGGATGTGCATATTCTAAAGGGGTGGGGGGAAGAAACATAAATTAATATTAATTGAATGGATAATTGTTGATTAAATTAATTGCCTGTAAAATAAGGCAGCCTGTTTATAAGTTAACTAATGCCTTTTGTATATTGTACACAAAATATTCAATTGATACAAGCCAATTTCATACAATTGCACAAATGCCCATATACATTCCCTTTCCTTTTTCTAACCAAAACAGACAACAAGAAGAAAACCAGAATAAATATGGAGTATCTTGCCTGTTCTTTGGAAGCTCAAGGCAGCATGTGTGAAGGTCTCCATTTGGGAGGCCATCACTGTGGTGTAATGATTAAGATATTGGACTAGGAACAGGGAGACCCTTAGCCATAGAAACTCACTGGGAGATTTTGGGCTAGTCATTCTCTCTCTCTCTGTCCAACCAACCTTACAGGATTGCTATTGTGGGGATAAAATAAAGGGTGATTCCCATGATTTATGCTCTCAGGCTAAAGGTGGGATATAAATCTAACAAATACATATGTACACTGGCATATAAATAAATAAAGTTCTGACAGCTATTTGTTGGAAAACAATCTGTTTAAGCATTGTGTTTATGAAGAGAACAGGCCACAATAAACATTTGGCATTGCTGATGAATTTCAGAAAATTGAGGAAAATATCAATTATATAGCCTATTCTTTTCAGGCCTCTTCACATCTTGTCTTGCCTCTCATTCCAGCGCCAGTGTGTCCAATATGCACTGAAAGCACGGCCTCTAAGATGCTACATTCCCAAGAACCCTTACCAATATCAGATATGGTATTTGGTGACCTCCTCCTATTTTGAGTACCTCATGTTTTTTCTGATCACACTGAATACCATCTGCTTGGGCATGCAGGTATGGATGCTGACAACTCCTGTTCAGCTGGGGAATGGTGGTGGCAGTAGCAGTAACTATGGGATCCTGGGGCAAATCTGCCTGCTAATTGAAAGCTGAAACACAGGATTCATCCACACACCCATTAACCGCACCTTGAAGATGCCTTGCTAACCATGCTTTAAAGGCATGTCCTCATGATGTAAGTTTTATCTCATCCCCAGCCAATAGCTCAGGGCACCTAACTTCTCATTTATCTGCTCTGATGTTAAAGTGGTGAATTTTCCATCTTCTGCTAATTGCATTATTATATGGCACTTCAGCTGAAACTGTGACAATGACGACGTGTTCAAGGACTGTTATTTACCCAGTTCCTATTGGTCACTATCCTTTTCAGTCCCTAATCCTAATCCTGCTGCCTATGAGGTTTAATTTTCCAAAGAGAAAGGGGTGCTCCTTACACAAAATTTCATTGTTTCTTCTAAATATGTTAAATATGTCCATCAAAAGCTTGACTATTTATAGGCTATTACACACAAGAACTCTTCATTTGTTTTCTTCTACAAAGTGACCAGAGCAGTAGTTTTTGATTGCCATTCTGGCAATAGGAGTAGCAGAGAATAAGCTACAAAGCCAGGGGAAGGTAGCAGGATGAGAGGACAGTCCACCTTCCAGCACCAGTCTAGCTATTTTTAGACAGAGTGAGAGAGACAGTAAGCAAGAAAACAAAGAGAAACCAAGCAAAGTGGCTGTGGATGAGCCCTCTGCCTTTAATTTTGATCTAGCTCTATAATTGCAAAATGAATGAAAAGCTTTATCCTTAAACAAAGCCCATGTTTTCTAAATCATCTGCTTTTCAACTATCTCTACAGCATTATAAGCAATCAGAGATGATGAACCAGCTCTCAGATGTCCTCAATGTGGTCTTCACCATCCTCTTTACTATTGAGATGATCCTTAAATTGATAGCCTTCAAGGCTAAGGTAAGCGAGAATGACTACATAACAACTTCTATCAGAAAGTCAGCCTGACCTTTGTTTAAAGTAACACATGCCATTCTTCAGTGGGGATGCTCCTAAAAGACCACTTGGGTTGGCTATATATCTATTACTTTAGATATATAGCCAAACCTTGTGACACAAGCCAAAAGGTTCAACTGATTCTTGAATTGGGAAGCTTTCAGAAAAGTTTCCTATCTTGTCTTGTATCCCAGCCTAATCTATTTATTTGGAGTTTACTTTTTTTTTTCTTTTCCAGGGATACTTTGGAGACCCCTGGAATGTCTTTGATTTTCTCATAGTTGTCGGCAGCATCATAGATGTTATCCTGAGTCAGATTGATGTAAGTGCTATGAGGGTAATAATATTGGAAAGAAACAAGGACTAGGAATGACTTAGACTGAAGGGAAGGGGAACAATGGCTGTCACTACAAAGCAGCCACAGTATCCCATCTCCCCACAAATGTCATGAATGCTGCATGTTCAAATACAGCTTCTAAACCACAGCAATCATCAGTCAATTTCAGTTTCTTCTGATGGAGATAAGAATCATTGCAATTTGTTAGTTGAGGGGATTGTAGACTCCTCACTTATGGATTTGAGTAAGTTCTGTTCTGTGAACCTCAGACATCTCTGTCAAGAATCATCTTAAGGTGACTTTTCTGTGATTTTTTACTGATCAAGGACTGATGTGACACCATACCTGGGAAACATCACTTCTCCTATAGCATCTGTGTGTTCTCTAAACATGCAGCCTCAGTAAATCATGTATACATGGCAATTGTCACATGAAATCCCCTTGAGATGGCTTGTCTCATGGTATCTGCAGAGAATTTCTGCCCTGTGGACCATGGCAACCATATGTCATCTGCTTCTTATATGTGCTTATACTGCCTCTGTCTTTATGCCAAGATGTACGTGCATAATTTAGGCTTCTTGCATACATGTGCATGGATGCTATGATAGGTACAAAAGTATATTAAAATATATACTATAGATGAAATTGCATGTGCCTACTCTGCACATATACGTAGATGCATATAAAGCATAGAGCGCATAGCATATCGATTAAAGATGTCTTCATGTGCCTTTGGATCCATTGCTATTGTTTACATCTACTGTTAGCTGTCACTTTAGAAACAAGATTAAAAGTATGAAAATCTACAATATTATCCATCGGTAGTATTTGTATTTCACTCAGAATTGCCAAAATCATTGCAATCTTATACTGTAACTTGCTTTCCTTTATATACACTAGCCCCTAGAAAAATCTGCTGTGTTTCTTTATGGACCAAATTTGCTTTATCACCAGTTCCAAACTTTTATAAATAGCTAACACAAACATTAACCTGCCTGAGAATTTTTCTTCCCAAATCTAAGCACAAAGAGCTATGGCAAAGATTTAGGCATCAAGTCATAGCTGACATTTTCTTTTTTTCCTTATCATGGGCATTAAGGGTACATTTCCTAACCTACTTGGAGACTTTCACGTTTTTTCTACCAAATGTACAGACACATTAACTCTTTCAACATGTCTCACTAAACATGGCTTGACTCATTAAGACTCAGGCAATAGACTTAAGTATTTAACATAAAAGAGAATCAGATTCAATGAAATTTAGATGAGGGATCTGGCAACTGGCTGGTAAGTATCCTCTTGTTTTGGGAAATTGTGGTTTTCTTCACCATCAGGGATGGAATTCATTCTTGCCCTAACTTCATCCTTCACAGTCTGTTAATATGTCACACTGAAATACTTCCTACTGAACTGTTGTGAGCTGTAAATTGTATGTTGTAAGAGGGCTGATGCCTGGATCATCATTCTCATAAAACATCTCTTTCCTATGCTTCCGTGCTGATAGGTTCCCATATTCTTGTGTTGATTCCATAAAAGCAAAAATATTTTAGAACTTCTATTTATCTTCCCAATACATTGTATCTTTGGTTTTCAAACCAAATTAATATTCTTTCTTCTCAGTTTCCTGTCTTTTCTTTTCTTTTCTTTTCTTTTCTTTTCTCCTTCTTCTTACAGTATTCTATTTATTTCATTTATTTTTACATTGATGTTGACTAGATTGTGTTTAGTAAATTGTTTAGATGGTCTAATAGATGTCATGTCTGATGGTATTATGTTAAAAAACAAATAGCAACAGATATGCTAAAGTTCATATCTATGGACCTAGGAATCATATGTTCATTGTTCCAATAAGGTTTATTCCCAGGAAAAAAGAAAGACCATATGTAGCAGGCTTAAAACACAAATATCAGACTAGGGCCAGGATTTTCAGATGTTATATTGTACCTAGGCATGGCTACAAATCTCAGTTTATATACTTTTCAAAACTTGGCTTATCCAGCAGAAAATTCACAGGTGCCATTCAGCAAAACTAGTTTCTTTACTGCAGACAAGAATGGAGCTTTATACACAGAGAAAATCTATCTAGTCAGTACCCAGAAATCAAGGTCTATATAAATTTACGCTCCAGGGTTTACATTCTAGGATTCTTCCTCCCACCATTCCATGTCAATGGATACTGGCAGTTCTCTTGATGGTCTTGGAAGGTACCTGATCTATGCTGACATAGCTTTTTTTTAGCCTGAGAACTGTAGAGGTTTCACCTTGTAAGGTGCCAGCCTTATAAGGAGATGCACAATAGCTTTTAGCAGGAAGCCAGCCTGACAAGGACATATTAAAATATCTGCATGTGGATATTGATAAATTCAGTTTGAATGAACTTACAGCTAATTACAAGAAACTTGGCATGAACCATCTTGTTAACTTTTGTACAAAGGCAGTTCGGTCATTTATTAAACTATTCAATTGTTGTATTATTTTTATGTACTAGCACTAATATTTTCAGAACTCAGTAAGATGGGAGACATTCTGAGAATCAAGTCTTTCTGAAAATCTGACCATGATAAGCCATAATAGGAGTTTTGGTGGGGAAGGAACATGCCTGGCTTCTTTTGGAAGTGCCTAACACATGACTGTATTTGAAATTTAGTTCATTAGTTATCTCTTGGCAGTTTAGCTATAGCTGATCATGTGTCATAGACAGATATAGGCATCTAATCTTGGAACAAATGTATCTTGTAAAAATAGTCAAAGAGGCCTCTAAGCCAGGATATATTGCAGTCTAAAACTCTTGATTTCTCTTGGTTCCTCCCAGCTCTCACGGGAGATTTCTATGTTAGCTTAATGCACTTCAAGTCATTGCCCCAGTCATGAGTCCATAATCAATCTATTATTTTATTCATTATTCTCCAATCCTTCTTCCCTTCCTCCTTTCTGCCTGTACATCTCATCGTAATTCTGACATGATTCTTTCATGATTTCTCTGTGAAACACCAGTCCTCCCATTTCCTTTTGTTTTCTCTCTCAAAATCAGTTTCCAATTTCTCTACTTTTATACTGCACTTATGGGATTCCTTGGCTGACTCTGTTATTTTCTTGACAGACAATTCTTGTTTCCAGAGGTGGATTGTACTGCCTAAGCGGTGGCTGTAATGGCATTGTAAATATCAGCTGCATGAAGTTGTTGTGGACACCATTTTCTTTCACATTTCCCTTTCCTCCTTTTCTAGACTATTTCTTCTTGCTGTGTGCTGCTGTGTTAAAAGTGTGAGTTGCATGCAACTAATGCTAAAAGTGGATCTGTAGGAAAAACAAATTGTGATCTTGAGAGCAGTGTTTCTCAACCTCAGCAACTTTAAGATGTGTGGACTTCAACTCCCAGAATTCCCCCAGCTAATCCACACATCTTAAAGCTGCTGAGGTTGAGAAATACTGCTTTAGAGGTAATGCCAATGATGGAAGGGAACTTGTTTGTTGAGAAATTATTGAAGAATCAATTAAACACTCAGTAGAAGCAAAGAAATAAGATACCACATTTCTTTCCTTGACATTGGAAAACTAGACTATATCTATGCTGCACACATCTAGGATTTCATGTCAATTACATGGCACTGGCTTCTTCCAAAGGTCCTGAGATCTATAGTTTGGTGGAAAAATTAGAACCCTTACATTCTGTCATAGAAGTACAGCTTCCTTGGGAGAGGTTTTTTTTTCTTCATTATTTACTTTCTATCCTACTTCGCTGTGATTAACACTTTTCACTATGAATGGATTGGTACATTGTAATGGGCTGTGAGAATAACCTTGAGAGACAGGAGGAAGAGCCACAGCCTAGACCAGTGTTTCCCAACCTTGGCAACTTTAAGATGTATGAACTTCAATTCCCAGAATTCCCCAGCCATCACTTGCTAGGGGATTCTGGGAGTTGAAGTCCACACATCTTAAAGTTGCCAAGGTTGAGAAACACTGGCCTAGACAAAGGCCTGATAAGAGAAATCTGAGTCCAAAGCATGAATGGGGATAGAGAAAGCACCTCAGAAATTACCTTCCTTGTTCTCTGGAACATAAAGGCAGGGGAGGGAAGAAGTGCTTTCAAACCTGCAAGATTCTGTTATGGTAACTTTACAATAAGGGTAGTAGTATACTCATGGTTTTGGTTTCCTGGTCTGGACCACCTTGAAGGGTTGACACTCCTATGGAATATATCAAATTTATCCCTGTCTACTTTTTTAGGTTTCTGTGTCATTTCAACTCTCTAGTTAGGGGCATATATCTTGTTTTAGGGCAAAGCAACAAAGTTATAAATCTGAGTGCTGGCTGTTCATCACATCCTACCCTGATCATAGTTCACCTGATGACAATGCCAGTTCCACATTAGGCTTGAAAATAGCACCCACTGGATAACTTTTTAGAACAATAGACAATATTCAGCACATCTGCATGCAGCCTGTCACTTCCTTCCTATCATAATGTGACTTTGATTACATTATTTAATCAAGCTCACACGATGAGGTTGCAATCCACATTATAGATTGCAATCCACATTACTGTATTTGATCCATAGGAGCTTTCCTTTCTTTGTTTAGGGTTCTTTTTCCATTCATTGTACAAATACTGAAGATAGAGTGGATGTACATAAAGATGTCAACCATGAAAAAGAAACTTGGTCATCATTTGCAGTTCAGTTACCAAGGAGTGATGATAGTATTGCAGCAATATCTAGTGCTATCACTACCACCTATAGTCTTCTATCCCTAGATTGCAGATAAACATGGTATGAAAGTAACACAAATAAAAGTCAATGCTGATACAGAAAGAAAAGATAGAAAAGAAGTAGGAAGAATAACAAAATATATTTCATTATCTAGCTCATATGAACCTGTTTCCTTTCTTAATATGGACTGCTACCAAAGCAAAGAGATTAAATAATGTAATATCTGTACTTATTGGTCAGGATCAATGTAATTTTACTAAAAAACAGAAGATACTTAAAACTGCTGAAACTGAAATGGACATCTGAACAGCGCTGCTAAAATTCATAAAAACAGCAACTGTATTTTGAATGTAAAAAAAAGTGTTGTCAGCTGCAATGGAATTTTTATATGAAACTTGATCAAGTTTATTTAAGAGGTCATCTTAAGAACTGAGTATTAAAACTGACTTCTGAACGATATTTTTGCTTCTCTGCAGAAGCATAAATCTATGGATCAGTTTTGTAATAGATGTGTGCTACTGCATAAGTAACCCATGCAAACTGCTTTGCAGTTCTGAGATTTACTCTGCATTGAATATGTGATGTCCTTGTTGCTGAATCATTATGCCAACATATGCCCAGTATGAGGATTCATTTACACAAAAAAATTAAACCAGTTGAACTGTTATGGCTTCCCCACCAATAAAGAACTTTCCAACTACTAAATTACCTTTTCATATACATATAAAGGTATGGATCCTAATGTTCCTTGAAAGAAGTCATTACCCTTACAGCTGTGTATGCACTGGTTAAGTTTGTGATAGCACCAGATTTTCCAATGCCATTCTATCCAGGATTTAAGAGATATAATCAAATCCTTTGATGTTTCCTGTCATATTGGATATTTCCTTCCTGACATGTTGGATCTATGACTTCTAGACTTCAATGACTTTCTTTGTTTCAGTAAAAGCCAGCGGTCCATTAGTAATATAGTATTGCTAGGTTTAGCACTAAATATAATAATGGTGGCATGAATCTTCTTCCTGTATTCCAAACCTTCTGTGTCAGCATGAAATCAACCATGCAGTTTTATCCAGTCCCTTAGATTAGCATGTAGTTGGCCCTGAGGCCCTAATTCTACTTGTGTTGCAACCATTGCTGTGTTTATTACCATGGAATATATTTACAGACCAAGCCACTGGCAATCCAAGGAGCCTACAGCACTGGAGACACCACGCCACAGGTAAATTTTATTTTATTGATTCTTTTAAAAATTTACATACTCTCTGTTAGTGGAGCTTCCATGTGGTTTGCAAAAACAAGATACAATAGATGAAGAACAAGTAAAAAAATAATATGGGAGAATCAGTGTGGTTTTATTAAAAGCAGAATAAAATAAACAAAAATAATCATGGAAGGAAAAAATGGCTATTGCTTGGCATTGAATAGATAATAATGATAGTATCACAACACCATTTGTCAGATTACTATTAGCCAGCTGGACTAGAAACAGATAAATAGGCATTTTAGAATACAGGAGCTCTGATAAGTAGCTTATTCTAGAAAAGCAAATGAAGCCATTATGAAAGAATTCCAGTGATTGCTGTGTATCAAATGTAGGTCCCATTTATCATGAAACCAAGGTTCAAGTTCTTGTGTGTTTTCTGGCTTTGTGATGCAATGGTCTAGAAGCCATTCTCTTTGGGCAGAAGAGATGGTTTCCAACTGACTCTCGTTTTGGTACTAAAATGATCTGATATCAACCTCTTAATCTGTGATCATATAAGAACTTGTTCTCATACCCTTTCTGGAAAGAGAATTTTTTTTAGTGCAGTAGTTTCGAACAAGTGATATGTATACCACATTTGGGACTCAGATATTGTATAGGTGGAACACATGGTAAGTTATTTAAACTTTAAGATAGTCTTTAAAACTTATCTTAAACAATAAATATAATAACAGAATTTCTGTAAACATTCCAATGGATTCCTTGGAAAAAATGGCTTTATGTGTCTATCTTGATGAGATCTAAGTTTTTTCATGTAATGACTGGTGGGACTTAAAATACAAAAGACTGAGAATGACTGCCTTAGTTCTGCTTGCTGTACCTCAAGGGCACCTGGAGGATAGCTTTCAAATATGACCTCAGTGCATGGATAGATTAGTATGAAAAGAGATATTCCTTAAGATACTTGGGTCCAATTCTGTTCTGTTCTGTGGTTCTTTGAGTACATTGGAAAAATCAAGCACAATAGGAATGATGAGGTGAGGTATCTCAGTAAAAATATCAGCAGGCAATGGATCTTTGATAGCTCCAGTGAGTCTGGTTGGTTGAGTTTCTCATATATTGAAATATATAATAGGCAAATGTTGGCCCAGTTACAGTGTTTTAAGCAAATAGTTTATTGAATATATACTGTCAGTTCACACTGCTAAGCTATAAACCTCCATTTACAAAAGTTGGCTTGAGTTCATACAACACACACACACACACACACGACTATCACTGCATGGATAGTCCTTTTTGAAGGAGCTATCTGAATTCTTCAAGAACTCTGGTTTAATTTTGTGGTCTTGGGCTTCTGCAAGGCTGGGGAGATGGAGGTTCTGCTGGAAATACATATTCTTAATCTAAAGATGAATGCAAGCCAGAGGGTTTTTGAAGATGAACTAACTGATATTCCCATGAGGACACTTCCTCTGATTTTTCTGCTATGTGCTTCAAATTCCAAGGGCTAAAAATCCTGCTATGTCCTCAGCTATATAAGGCTTTAAGCAGGGGTGGGAAATATTCTCTGTGCCTGAAGTCCCATTCAAGAAGTACATGGGGCCAAAATAGAAAGTGGGTAGATCCAGAAAAGCAAAACTGAGAAAGGTCAACATGTCTCAGATCTTAGGGAATAGCAAGTCAACTCCTTATCTGCAATTAAATAGTGGATCATAGCTATCTTATTTTAGAAAAGCATGGTGAATCCAACAGACTCCCCCAGTGAATAAAGTTTACTTCCTTCTGTCTTCTTCTCCCACTGCAAGGGATATGTTCTTTCCACAGCTTCCTGCCACAGATCCTGATGACAGCGGTCGTGTCTCCATCACATTTTTCCGGCTCTTCAGGGTCTTAAGGCTGGTAAAACTGCTAAGCCGAGGAGAAGGCATTAGAAATTTACTCTGGACGTTTATCAAATCCTTCCAGGTAAGTACGTTTCACTGGATGCGCAAGCTCATACCCAAATGAAGGAAGAATCCTAAAAATGGGACTGGGCTGGGTGAGGTGGAAACAAACAACAATTCAATACCTTCCAACTCACGGCTGTGGGTGACCTTTGGATTCTTCTATACTTTGCCCGCAGGCACTACCTCATGTGGCCTTGCTGATCGTTATGTTGTTCTTTATCTATGCTGTGATTGGGATGCAGGTAAGCAATGCAAGAAAATACTTGCATTACATCATTGGACAATCCATCCCTAAATCCCAGTTATAAACCATCTGAGTGGACAGACTGAGAGATATCTTAGCATTATGATGCCTTCCTTACTCTCAAGCTCCATTCCCCCAAATGCATAAGGTTGAAAAGTATTGTGAGGGCTGCATGTCATTCCTGCCCAGACATCCTACCCCTTCATCTTCAGCAATGAAGCCCCCTGCTGAGTCCCTGGTTACATCTTTCATTATGTGAGTATAGAGCTTAACCTGCAATGTGGATATGAAAGCCAGAGACTCAGAGTAATTCTGCCTCCACTGAGCCAGTAATAGGCTTAGAAATAAAATATCTGTCTCCTGACATGGTTCATATTGGACCCCTTAAATCATCATGCTATGCATGTCTCCTTTTCCTTACCACAGGCTTGTGAGTAGAAGAGAAATTGTCCCAATGATGCTCAAAGGAATTAATACTTATTCCCCATGAATTTTAAACTTGGACTTCTACAGTCTAGTCTTGTATGGATTTACTCAATATGTCCCATTTGTTTATGGGACTGACTGCCAGGTTAAATGGCTTTAAACAATGTTTACACAAATTAATGGGAAATAAACTTAATGAAATTTCCAGACTCAAAGTTGGACACAGGAGACTGGTCTGTAGATCAGCAGGAATCTTCTGGTGAGTTCAATAGCACTTAGGATATTTTCCAGTGGGGGCTTCTAGCACTATCCTTATTTTTATCTTTTTTTCCTTAATGACATTAGGTGGAAAGTAAAAAGTGAAAGAAACAGTAAAAAAATATAGGAGGGCTACAAATGGAAGATAATGCCTTAATCCCTTTGTTTCAGAAAATGTGGGAAGGTGACTGCATGATAGAAGCTTCACCTAGAAACACTGTCATTTTACTTCCTTGGGGACGCTCGCAGAGATTCAGAGAAAAGGGATGCCTCCAGGCATGGCTTCTACCATGAATGGAACCTCCCAAGGGGCCCAGGTGTCATATTCTACTTACAACACTCCCATGTTTTCATTGCTTTTTCTCTCTCTTTTCCCCTTACCACAAAAATATTGTTTAAGTTGGAAAAGGTGGACCAGATATTTAAGTAAGGAAGATGGCAAAAGAAGCCCTCCACCCAAATTAAATAGCTGAAGTAGAATTCAGTATGAGCAAAACATATGGGAACGGTTGCAAGCCCCACAGGTTTTGCAGATAAGCCTCTGACAACAGCATGTTTGTTTATAGATGTTTGGGAAAATTGCACTGGTAGATGGAACTCAAATAAATCGGAACAACAACTTTCAGACCTTCCCACAAGCGGTGTTGCTGCTATTCAGGTCTGTATCATTTAAGCTTATTTGATTTATGGCTGTGGGCCTGCATGATCTCGAATAGTCTTTTTGCCCTTCCTATTGGTGGCCTCTCCTCTTTTGACAGGAGACCCTTCAAGGTCCAAAAAAGTACTCCTATCTTCTTCAAAAATGTGGTCATATGTACATTTTCTGTAGATTTCAAGATTGATTTCAAAGTTAGCATAAATGTGTGGTTGCTGTTCAAACATAGCAGGCATAGGCAACCATTTTGCAGATGGGGAGCCCCACTTTTAAATTGTTTTTTCACTTTTTCAGGGTTGTAGGGGACATAGCTGGTGATACAATGACATCACTGGAATAGAAAGGCACATTTTTCAAATGTGATTTGGAAGGCTTCAGTGGGTTAGGAGCTATTGAGTTGGCTTAAATACAATGGAGATAATGTTTGAATAAAACAATTCCTATTCAAGGAATTAATTTTCAACAGTACTATTTCCCACACTTTTAAATACCATTGACCTAGCCAAATACTGTACATACTGTGGTTTTCTAGGGTTTTGCAGTAGGTAGTGAATCTGGCAAGTAACGAAAAAAAATAATGTAACGATTTGAATAGCAACTGTTCCCAACGTCTTGGGAGAGATGGAGAGTAAAGTCAGCAGTAGAATTAATTACTCCAACTATCCTTGAGTTATTTTTCCAATTTATTCTAAAACAGTTGACCAAAAGGATAAGTAAATGGGAATTGCCATCAGAAAGGGTAATATGTATCAACTTGATTGTAATTCCTGCAACACAATCCAGAAAAGTTTTGATTGATACTGTATACTTTTAGAGGAGGTTAATTACATTGCTGAATTATTTTTATAATCCACTCTCGATTACTTGCTGGGTTAGGCTCATATGGAATATTATGCATTGTCCTACTTTACCTGTTTCTCTAGGTGTGCCACGGGTGAGGCCTGGCAGGAGATCTTACTAGCTGCCAGCTATGGCAAGTTGTGTGACCCTGAGTCTGAATATGCCCCTGGAGAAGAATACACTTGTGGCACAGGCTTTGCTTATTTCTACTTTGTAAGCTTTTACATGCTGTGTGCATTCCTGGTATGTTTTTTTCCTTCCTTCTTTCTCATATCAGGTTCTTATGTCTTGCGCACCCAGTGTATATCTGCAACATACAGATAAATGGGGCATCAGCAGAATGGAAACTAAATATAAGAGGTGGAGTTCATTCAGTTGTTCATTTATTCACAATTAAAGGTGTGCCCAGGAGAACAATGTGCCCCTTTTTCACATGCTGTAGACAAATCTCTTCAGTTCTTACATTTAGCTATTTGAAATGCTAGTCGCCAAGATGATAGAGAAAAGTTCCTGGCTGTAATTTTAGCTAAGCTTCCTGACAGTAAAAGCTGTCTGATGGTGGAATAGATGGCCTCACAGGATAGTGGGCCCCCTGTTGTTAAAGGTTTTGAGGCTGGATGACTACTAAAATCTGTGGCAACAGGTTTTCAGAACTGTCAAGGGAATGGGATTGGACTAAGTGACCTAGCTTTCATATTCCAGTATGCAGAGAAAACACTGAAGAAGAAAAATGTTTGAACTGGACCAACAGGTTGAAAAGAAGGCAGCGCATCTATAACCTTTATAATAACCTGATATAGGTAGATTAATAATTTAAGTGGAATATGCAATGAAATGTTGCAGCATTTAATGCAGCGCTCCTGATCAATTCAACCAATGTTCAGTTCAGCAGTCTTCATTCCATTCTCCCTTTTGCTCTCCAGTTTTCCATGTCACATCCTCTCCCAAACAGACATTCCACATTCTTTTATTTCTGAGTATTCTCATTATTATCGGGCTGGTTCGGTTTGTTGTTTAGATTTATTTTTCTACAGTTTCCCCCCTCCTTTCACAAACTTTGGGGCTCCTTCAAATATGCAAATACCTCCCTGTAACCATTTTGGTTACTTACCCACCAGAACTTAACTCCTAAGTTCACTTTTAGTATACAGATTTCTACCCCCACCCCACCTCCATGCTGCAGATGAGGTGTTCAAGCTGACTAGATCCCAACACCTTATGGCCAATGTGATTTGAACTGGAGACTTTTTGACACACAGTTCACGCTTCCAAAGATTACACTGTAACATGATAATGAACTGTGCATTACTTTAAGTTCAAGGGTTCGCTTGTGTCTGTCACGTGGGAGTAGTGAATCTGTTGCCCCTTCCAACGCCAGAGTGCAGCAGCTGTAAAGATTGTGCCAAACCAAGTCTTTAGGATGAAAACAAGACCAGAAACACAGGATTGTGTGGCATTTTCTCCCCAGAACATTGAAAGTGATGTGAAAAAAAGAGGAAGTGGTGTTTGTGATAGGAATTGTCCATCACTTCTGGGCAGGTTTTTTTCATGGTTTCATTCTGTTTCAACACCTGCAAAAACTATTTGGCCAGAGGTAGAACAATATACAGTCTTTGTACATTGTGGCTGCCATTGCCAGCGACTTTTTCAAATTACTTCTAAGACATGAACAACAAAAAGCTATTTTTTGCCCAGGATGCCCCTGCCTCTGCGCATACTTCATTTCATTAAAAATGACGGCAGGCTGTTAAGATGATTCCATAAATTAGTGTTAGGAACTGCTGACCACTGGTCTCTAGAGCTTAGGCTGTTCACGGTCTATGACCCTCGACTCCACTGAAATGTAAACTTGACTAAACTGACCATGGAACCAGGGAATATGAAGTCACAGATATTAAGATTAATTGATTTCCTTTGCTTATGAAGGGTGATTAGAGGCCAACTCAGGAGTAAAAAAAGAAGGAAAGTTTGCTTGCCTTTATTCCTTTTATAAGGCTTAAGGAGGTTAGCAAAGCTTTGCTTCTGTTTTGTCAGTCGAAATAACTTTTTAACCTGTTTGCCTCCATATCAGATTTCACATTTGTTTCATTTGAGTTTTCTCAAATGTCAGCACAGATAATTCCTGAAGGAACATTACTGCAAATAAATGGCACTTTGGAATATTCCTTTTCTTCCCCTTTTAAGTATACTTCTTCAGATCTTTCCCCAGTACCAAATTAAAATGCTATGAATTCCTATCTTGAGTCCTTCCAGAACAATGCCAGTATAACATTTACTGTTCTTATTGCCAGTCTCTATCCTGTCTCCATTACTTCTGTTCCAAGAGATTGCTGAAAGGTTTTGGGAGTCGGCCAATCATTATAGGCAAGGTGGTGGACTTTCTTCTCTGGCTATCCTGTTGTTCCCCTTCAGCAGGTCACCAGCCAGCATGGAAAACATCCAGCAATCAGAGCAGTATAGCAGCAATGGAATGAGTCTCATTTCACAATGCTGTCTGGGCTTCTCTTGGCTAGTTGTCTTCCTCTTCTCCCATACCTCAATAAACTAAAAGACAAAACCTTTGAGAAGAATGAAATTGCTCTAGAGAGGAGGAAGGCAGACCCTGCCATGAATGTGCTAATAGCTAGGATGTACAGAATGGAAAACTCGCTGACTATAGTGGTAAAGGCTGCAGAGCAGGAAGGAGCACCACATCCGTGGTTACATCCACAACTTGTCATCTGATAATGAGTAACAAAACATGTGGGATCTGGGGTAAGATAGTGTCAATATGAGGAGGAAAATATTGCTTTAAAGCTGATGAACCTAATAATGAGGAAAGCGTCATGGGGGCAACAGGGAAAATAGGTATTTTCAGGGCATGATTGTGCTGTGTTAAGGTTATTTTCTGTGTAAGGCTGAGTGTGACTGCAATGGCAAGGGAATCTATTAAAATTATTTGTTATATTCTCAAACTTCAATTATTTTAGGAGTGTTCAATTTTTTTACAGATACAAGAGGTATACTACAGGTTTTGCAAGCATAGCGTATCTATATTGTTTCTTATTTTCACTGTCAAATTGACCAACATGATCTGAAAGTCTCCAGGAGTAAGAAAATAAGAGTTGGGAATTCACATGCCATTCATACATCATGGATGGCATGTGAAAGACAGGATATAAATCCTGAATGAAAGGCAGGATATAAATCTAATAATATCTAAATAAATAAATAGGTTACCCACCTCTGCACTAAACTGAAAGCAAGCACATTGTTATGGTTTAGTGCAGTATGTGAATCTATCCAAGATGTCATGATAGTATGCTCTTCTGTGGTATATTAGGAGTGCGTCTGAGCTGGTGGTACACGTTCCACTGCAGAAAAGGACAGATGAAGTGAAGCAGGTTGACTGGTTGATTTGTACATTTATGAGAAAGATGCCTTTCTCGTTACCTCCTTTTGGCACATATTAGAGGGAGGCCAGTATTGGAAAGAGGGGGAGACTTGAAATCTATGTACTTAAAACTTATTTTAACTGATAAAGCAATAACATGCATGTCTGCCTTGGAAAAAGTGGGCTTTTTGTTTCTGTCGTGGTGGGACTTTGATAGAGTGATTGGTGGGATTTAAGAAATGAAATGCTGAGGATCATTATCTGTGCTCATCCTTTTATAATGATCACTTTTCTGTTCATGTCCTAATTCCTACCTTGGTTCGTGTCTGAACTTGTGAAACCATTCAGATACATGAAAGCCAGAATTTATGGAAATATTGTCTTATTGTCTGAGAAAATCAGCCAGTTAGTTTATGCAGCACAGTCAAGAGTTTAGGATCATGAATCCCTCTGATGCCAAAGAAAATCCCTTGATGATGCTCAGACACATTCACCTGAAATGTGCTAATGCGTTTCTCCTTAGATTATCAATCTCTTTGTTGCTGTCATCATGGATAATTTTGACTACCTCACACGGGATTGGTCCATCTTAGGTCCCCACCACCTGGATGAATTCAAAAGAATCTGGGCAGAATATGATCCTGAAGCCACGTGAGAACTTCTTTGTTGGTAGATTGCAGTGAATTGCTCCACTGAAAATGAAAAGCAAGCTCAGTGTTCCTTTCTAAAAATGCTATCTGAAATGAGTGCCTGAAAGGTATTCACTTATGTATCTACAGAATGAGAAAGGTGATACTTTTGCTTTGCTTTCAATCTATTTCAGCTTAAGTGTAAAACATAGGCTGAAATCATAAGACACTTTCTTGGAATATTCATGGATTTATTTGCAAGTGTATTTATAATAGGAATATCAAAGGGGTATAATAAAATATAATAACATCATCTAAGAGGGAGATTATGATACAATCTTATATACTAATATAGATATTAGTGGGCTAAATTTCCTGTTTTTGTTGTGGGCATTCACTACTGCCTGTATTTCTAAAGTTTCCTGTTCAAAACGGATGGAGATCCCTTTGCTCATAAACAAAATTGGTAATCTTTTGTTTTCAAGCTATTGGAGCGTACATTTAGAACGACTAGCTGTTCTGGAAACAGAGGAGTCCAGATTACTATTATTGCTGCATTAGGTGTAGAAATGGACTTTCCAAGAATAAGCACGATCAAGGAGCCATTCATGGAATTACAAGTGTGCAATATCCTTTGATAAATGTAGTTTCTTCCTGAGAGTTATCTTTCACAAAAGCATGTGTTTATCATACAGCAATGTGCTCAAAGTGCTGAAAACATTTTGCTGCTTGAGGCATGCAAGATGTTGTCCTCCCCGCAATCTGCCTAGGAAGCTAGCTGAAGTATTTCAGCATGGGATAGCGTCTTCCGTTATATCTGATGCAACAAGCTAGTATAACAGGCCCACCCCTGGCTGTATAAACCTGTCCTCCAGCAAAGAGGAGCCAAAAGAAGGCTGTCACTACTATCCCCAACACTCATCCCTTAATGGGATTGTCTCACTTTTCTTTATGATAAACAGTCTTGCAAGGAAACTGGGAATGGTCATGATCACCCATTGAAAAGTTGAGATTTCAAACTCTTGTTTTGTCAGTGATATGAAGAAACTGATTGAGGCAACATATTACACTAAAGCATGCCTTGTTTAGCCATGGTTTACTGACCAAATCACTATTGGCTTGGTTCACACCATATGCAAGCCATAAACTTGTAGTTGGTCTGCAAACTGCAATGGCTGGGTCTGCATTAAATGCAGAACCTAACAAACCATGTTATGGCTTTGTGGGATGTGTGAACCACATACTGACCCTTCTCAATCTGCCTATATTGCTTTATTTGCATGTCACAGATTTGTAAAGAATGCCAGTCTACAAGGCTTGAAAGGAATTGAGAGTTTGCACAGCTGGAGTTTGCACAGCTAATTTCCCAGTTTCCTACATGGAAAATTATCAGCCTCTTCCAGGAATGCTTTGTGACACACACTTCAGGTCATACACCATACTAGCTGATCAAAAACATAAAACAGAAATGTGTGCTGATTCACTTTGATTTTAAAAAATGGCTAAAAGGACACTAAATTGTGGGCTCCAGTTTCTGAGTTACAGATCAAAGTTCTATTTCTACAACTGATGTATAAAACATGACTATCTTTTGTCTTACCTCAGGGGCCGAATTAAGCATCTAGATGTGGTAACTTTGTTGAGACGAATCCAGCCTCCCCTGGGGTTTGGGAAATTTTGTCCACACCGTGTGGCTTGCAAGGTAACTGGCTAAAGGAGAATGTTTCTTTATCAATCCTATGTAGACTCCATCTCATTTCTGTTCTGTTCTGCTACACAAAATGGCACTGAAGTCTTCATAGGAATGAAAGACTGGTGTTCCATCCTGTTTAGGAGTATCAAATACAGACAGTCATGGCTATTAAAATGTGTTTGTATGTGTAAAAGCTGGGATCACACATCATACCAAAGTAGGATTCTTTTTTTACCATGATTTGTTTAGTAAATCAGAAACAAACCAGATTGTAAAATAGTACTATGTGTAAATCCAACCATAATATGTTGTCTTTTTGGCATATGTTTCTGTGTGTTTTGCAGCGCCTAGTGGGCATGAATATGCCACTGAATAGTGATGGCACAGTTACTTTCAATGCCACACTCTTTGCTCTGGTGAGAACTGCTCTCAAGATCAAGACAGAAGGTAAGAGAGGAAACTGCCAATGTTACGTCAGGAATAATTTCACTGCGTTCTTTCATAGCTTCTATTATTTAATGAATGTGAAAGAACATTAATCACCTTATATACCAATAGAAACATGGACCTAAAATCCATTACTGCACAATTACATAAGGCCAACAGTAGAGGCTATAAATCAATAGTAACTAATGCCTTTCTAGTGCATTTAATCACAAGACCTCAGAGTCAAGTCTTCATCTGTCATAAATTAACATAAGTAATTTTAGTAGGGATCTGTGCCAATACACTGCTACTAGAGCTCTAGGGCTTTGAAGAACCTGTGTTTTCGAAAAGCAAATACTAACAGGTTTGTCCAGCACTAGGATTATGGAGGATTTGAACCACCTTAATATTTAAATTGACCCTTAGTTGCAGCCTCATTTAGTAAAATGAGCCACCCAGAGTCATTGGGAGTTGGGTGGCCTTTAAATTTAAATAAATGAAGAAATGTGATACAAAATCAGTCAAGAAAGAGCCACAGGCGAGTGGTAGAGAAGATATAGGTGGCCCTTGTTTCCCATGCTTCCATTAATTGAGGTTTGCATATCCATTGTTGGTGAACACAGACCAGAGTTTGTTATCCATGATAAAGGGTTTTGATTATTTGCATTTTGAGGCATGCAATTCTCTTTGGAAGAGGATTTTTGGAGGGTTTTAACACATGTGCAAAATGATAAACAGAGTTTTGTCTACCATTTTTCAAGCTCTAGTTATCATGGTTTTCTTAGGCTGGACCAGTACCCTTGAATAATGAGGACCAGCTGTATTTTACAGGAAGACATGAAGCTGTCCTCTTCAGTTTATAAAGATCTCAGGTAGAAAGGTTCTCCTTGAGGTGATAGAAAATTGCTGCTAATAAGAGTAGGGGGTCTTGGATAGGACAAGCTAGAGGTCTGTATTGGTATAAAGCAATTTTGTATGATTGGTGCTTTGTAGGTAACTTTGAGAAAGCCAATGAAGAGCTGAGGATGATTATCAAAAAAATCTGGAAAAGAACCAGCATGAAGCTTTTAGATCAAGTCATTCCACCAATTGGAGGTGAGTCCTCCGACAATCAAGAGACTTTTGGTCTTTATTTCCATTTCTAGTCCTTGTGAAGCAGCTTATCACAGACCTACTTATAAGTTCTCAAGCAGCTTAGTATCTACAGGGTAGCTTGGTACATAAATATATGCTTTGTATAAATGCAATGCCTTGATTTGTATATATTCCTCTAGATGATGAAGTTACTGTGGGAAAGTTTTATGCTACTTTCCTCATCCAGGAGCACTTCAGAAAATTCATAAAGCGCCAGGAAGAATATTATGGATATCGACCTAAGAAAAATGCTGTTGAAATCCAGGTAAGTGGGAAACAGGAGAAATGCTACATATTTTTACAGATTCATAATCAGAAATATTTATTTCAACCCACAGTGGAGTGAGGGACAGTGAAAGTTTCTCTGTTTTGCACTGGGCTTCAAATTTTGTATTGGGATATGTACGTGCATTATGTGCATTTTTCACATATCTGTTTTGAAGTTCTTTCAAGAGCTACTGTACCAATGAAGTAATGTCGTTGAGGAACGTATTGTGGGTTTGTTATCACACAACCTATCTTATTTCCTCAAACTGCTTATAGTCATGTATTTCTTCAGTACTATATGTTTGCTGTGGTCTGAAGTTGATACTCCTTTTTATGCAGCATGTACTATATGTGTGAGCCTATGCAAACCTGAGCAAAGTGTTAGGTCTCATACTATTCTCCCTTCCTTACCACACAAGTGGAGAAGGAATAAGCAATGAAACATTTTCACTTACTCTAATGTTTTGATTTATGGTTATGTATAAAGTCCAATATGTCTTTAAAGAAATTCCAGAATTTGTTGTTGGCATGCTTGGCAATTGATTTAGAGCAGGGTTAAGCAACCTAGTGTCCTTTGGATATCAACTCATATCAGCCCTTAACTGGTATGACTAATGCAAGAGGACTGTGTATGGCCATCATTATTGGAATCAGAAACCCAGGAAACAACTAGATGGCAGCAAAGAAATGATGTTTTGGTCTGATGTAACCTAGTGCTACATTGTCAAGAGTTTTAAAAGTAATAATAAGCACTTGAAGTTGGGTTTGGAGCCAAGAATTGGTGTTGTTCTGCAATGGTGGGATTGTCCTGCCAGCAGTGGAACTACTGTTTTCTATACCAGCTGCAGCTTCTGAGTCATGTTCAAAAGCAGCAGCAACACATTGGGTGCATTGCAGTTGTCCAACTGATTGTCTTTAAGATTAAATTAAGAACTAAGAATTCTCTAGGTACATGACTTGAGGGTATACAGTAGCTGCTCCATCCCTTTCCCACTTTGGTATGAATGGCCTCTTCCAATGCTAAAAGATTCTACCTCGCTTCTAATAAGGCTGGCTTAAGGACCATTGAAGAGGAAGCTGCTCCTGAGATCAAAAGAGCAATCTCTGGGGATCTGACTGCAGAGGAGGAACTTGAAAGAGCCATGGTGGAGGCAGCAATGGAGGAAGGCATCTATAGGGTGAGTATAAGAATAGATCTATTAACTGATTAAAAAGTCCCTTATCTTCTACCTACAAATTACAGCAGACTGTATTGTTCCTGCTGTGACCTATGCTTTCTTACAAATCATTCCCTTCCTCAATTTTGCCTCTTCCCCAAATTAAAATCATTCATTGCCAAGAACATAGGACATGTTTCCTTGGTTGCAATTATCAGAATTATAAAGGACAAAAGGACCTTTGTTCTCCTCTTTATTACTAAACTACTACCGTTAGTCTTTTAAACTCCTATTAAAAATGCATGCATCATTCCGAAGGATGGAGAAGAGAGGGCTTCATGTTGTAAGCATTCCTTCTGAGCTAAATGAATATCCTTTTGCAAAGTGGTCAGATCCATCCTTATCAGTGCAAAACAGAAGTATAGTAATAAACCTACTTCACCTGCCCACCTCTCAATGTGTCAGTCTGTACATATACATCCTTCTTTGCAGCTTTTTTTATCCCATAGAACACATCAGGAACTACTTAGTAATAGAAAAAAGCACATTTTTTTCCTGCAACAACTTCATTTTTGGTTACACTAAAATGTGACAGAGAGAAAATCCAGACATACTTAAATGAATATTAAAGTGCTGCATTATGTTTTATAAGAAGCATATTTTGCAGTTCAGGAGCACACACAAAGATACCTAAATAAATTCTTCATAAGCCCATTTTGAATGGACTGGCCATATTGATATTAAATCTATTTGATGTTTTGATTGTATTTTATATTTTTATCGATTCATAAGTTTTGCAGCTCACCCAAAGGCCTTAGCTGATGAGAAACATAAAAAATGCCACAAAGTCATAAAGAAATAAAACAAATGGTTTAGTTCAATTTTATCTCCTAAGGTAACATATCTTTCTCTGCCATGGATGCAAATGTAAAATTTAAAGTCATCATCCAGTCCTATATCTTGAAAGATCTGATACAGACCTAAAGAGCAAGGGAGCTGGGATTTGATAAATGCTCTGCAAACTCTGCTTCTGCAAACTCTGCAACTCGCTTTGCTCAATCACTCATATCAAAGTTGGAGAACTCTTCCATCCTTCTTGCAAAGTTGACAAGGATCTTAGTGTTAGCAAGTTAACCATTGCTGTCAGGTTTCTTGCTTGCACTTTTCGCACTTATTTCGTGTCCTTCTACTAAATAAAATTTCTCTACATTGGCTAAGAGAGAATGACAATCCCAACAAGCTTCAGGGTTGTTTAGAATTTAAACCTGTGTCTCCCTGGTGTAAGGCTACTCCATTGTCATAGCACTACACCATTTCTCAGAAAATGGGCAAATAGAAAATGCTTCAAGTAGTAAATATATTTAATCCATCCCTGATAACATGCACTCAAGTTGTGCTCTGTGAAACTCATTCATGATCAAATAACTTTGGATCTTGGGTATGAACAAGGCAACTTTTCTTGTAATTATTTTAAATATACTATGCAGATTGTCTCTCACTATCCCAGCAACACATACACACAATCTGTGATCTCAACAAATTCTGTATTATGCTAAAAAAATGCCAAGCAACATACTTAAAAGTTATCATGCCTCTTCAAAAATTAAGGGTGGAAGGTACAGCTGGAAGCCCTTCCCCTCACCCTACACTTCTGCTCACAATTGTTCTCCCCTGTTACTCCTGAAAGTTATTTACCACAAATAATAATTTTCCAGGTAAACTGAACTTTTAGGCAGGAAAATGATGTGAGGGGAAAGAGTTAAACACGTTAGAAAAAATACTTTTAATATGTGTAGCTTGATCCTTAGTCTAACAAGAGTGTGAGTTGTTAACTACAGCTTCTCTGTTTTCTCCACTGTTGAAACACAAAATGACTTTAGGAAAACCAAGGTGACCATCTTTTTCTTTTCTCCCTTCAATTCAGAGAACAGGGGGCTTGTTTGGCCAGGTTGAGAACTTCATCGAACCCAGCAGCCCCCTTCCACCGCACATGGCTAACCAAAGGCCTCTGCAATTCACTGAGATAGGTAGTGAAGAATTAGATTCCCCAGTGTTCATTGAGGACTTTCCACCAGCAAGAGACACCAATGTGAACAACAGCAACAGCAATACCAACAACAATGCAACAACACGGTAAAAACTACAATTGGAATAAAAAATGGGAACAGTCAAGATCAGGATCCAAAATTGGATAGTAACATTCATTTCAGAGGAACACTCTGGTATAAATAATTAGGTGGGACCTGGAATGTTTTGAAGGAGTGCTTTTCCAAACAACGCAGGTTGAGACGGGCCAGCAGTCTAAGAAATTGTGTAAAAGAAAATATTTTATGAAAAGGACTCTGACTTTATTGGTAAACAAGGAAGATGCTTCACTACAAAAGATATGAATCAGCTTGCCTTAACCAATATTTCCAGGAATCACTTCCTGAAATTACAGATCAATTAGCTCAATGCTGTCTCCTTCTCTGTTTGGGACTTGAATATATTACAGTGGCTGGTTATAAGGAATAAAGTTCCTCACCAAAGATTTATGGCCAAACTCAATTAGGGCAGGTCTTATTAGGGACCAGTAATTAATTAAAGAACAGCAAGTAGGAATAAATAGATCTGCAAATAGAAGGATATAAACAGTGGAACAGAAGGATCTCTTTTGAGACTATTGCTTCACTTATTTGAAACTGGGATAGTCAATGAAGTGGCCAAAATTGCTGATGATGCCAGATTATTAAAGTTATTAAAACCAAAAGAGACAACAGAAAGTTCCAAAAATACTTTTTCAGACAATAGAAAAAGGAATTATAATAGCGATTTTGGTTCAGTATACACAAATGTAAAGTGATGTTCATTGGGACAAACAATCCAAATTTTGTATGTATGGTAAAGGACTCAGAGTGATTGACCAGGAAAGAACTATTTGGGCTCTAATAGAAGCCCAATCAAGATGTCAATTCCGTATGTGTTTATTGAGAAAAATGCAACTTTCATCTGGGAGATATTTAGAAAATGTATCAAAAATAAAAACTGCTAAAATTATAATGCTTTAGTAAAGTGCATAGTCATGCTTAGAATGCTCTATACTTTTCAGGTCATTCTACCTCAGAAGGAATTCTGTAGAATTGAAAAAGATGTCGAAAAAGCAACCAAAATGATCAAAGGGTAGAACAGTTCCTCTATAAGGAAATGTTACATCACTGAGCTTTTTTTTTTAAGAAGTAAGGGAGTGTATAATATTTTGTTTTGTATGGAGAAATTGGATAGGGAGAGACATTTCTCCCTTTCTTGGGTCATCCAATAAAGATGAGTCATGAGAAAATCAGGACAAATAAAGGGAAGGATCATCCACATAGTATGTATTTAACTGGATTTGTTATCATAATATGCAGTGATGGCTGCCAACTTGAATAGCTTTAAAAGGGGAGAGTTAAATCAGTATCTACTAGTCATGAGTTAGTCCCATATTTTTTCCACAATGGCCAATGAGATGCCTAAGGAATGTGCAGAAGCAAATCAGAGGTGCAATTGTTCATGATCAATCAATATTGATTGGTACACAGCCTGAAATATTGGAGATAATTTACAGCCATCATAACTAACAAAAGCATGACATTTCTAAAACACTGGAACAAGAAGCTCCCTGTAAAGTATGACATCAATTTAGACTTGAAAAGAACAGAGGCATAAATACTGTCTGCATATTTATGTATAAATGTATAACTCCTTATAAATACAGTATTGCCTGAATGGGAAAGAATCTCAGCTGCTTTGTTTCCAGGTGGAGCTGTAGGAAGGAGGAGCTGTTCTGACTTTATTGTAACCTGGGCTTTCAAGTGCAGAACAAAAAGCAAGAACAAATCAAAGCCTTCAGGTTGCATTTACAAGTTCTGGATTGCATGGCATCAAGAACTGGGGTCCTTCTTGATCTCTCACAAGTCACATGATTGTACAATTCTTACAGTGGTTTTATCTGAATTCAGCCATTCCAAGTCAGTCTTTGGTAATAAGATTTTAAGGCACCACCATATCCTGTAAACAAACTGGAAAATCACACATGGGCAACCTATTGCATAGATTATGTTGAATATACACAGATATAGAGGAAGACAAGTGATAAAATGGAAAAGACCATGATGGAGTATCATGGTCTGATCAGTATCCTGGGATAGGTAGTTGTTACTTCACTTAAAAGCATAATCAAATGAATACCAATTAGTTGATTTGGACAGGGCACTGGGATTTAATCATCAGTGTTTTGCTTCGTAGGATGACATATGAGAATGAATTGAAGGACCAGAAGATGCTACCACCATTTCCTCATCCATCTCACCTCAGTGAGTTCTGCCAACCTTCCTTCTGTCTGAGACATGCATTTCTTGACCAAATGATGCAAGACTGCCCAAAATCAGGGGAGTTCCAGTACAGGATTAGT
Source organism: Python bivittatus (assembly GCF_059951505.1). Taxonomy (NCBI): domain Eukaryota; kingdom Metazoa; phylum Chordata; class Lepidosauria; order Squamata; family Pythonidae; genus Python; species Python bivittatus. The sequence continues at coordinate 54,747,080 of NW_028277098.1, read as the reverse complement.
CTCAAATTCTCTGTCTTTGGGGGTTGGAGTTAATTGTTGCTCTGATGATGAAGACTCTGTGTAATGCATATACTTACATATTCCTAGATCAATCGCTATTAGCTATTAGTTTTAGGTAAAAACATCATGTTATTTATTTGCAGTTCAGCTATGTATCCCTGTTATCATTATGCCATTTTTTGTCCCCCATTTCCCCCCAGCCATGCAATGTTCTATTCAAACTGAAAAGCAGCAAGAAAAAGTGAGCAAACTACCAGCAAACAATGTCAGGTGCTCTTCAGAGCTACAATTTTCCACCCAGCAGGTAAATGTAAACTCAAATTGTTTTAGTTTCTCCACATGTGATTAATTTATCCACACTTTACTAGAAAAGAGACCTCCTCAATCCAAGCTCTTCTTACAGTTCAGCAATTGATCATAATGAGTATGTGAGTAGTTTCTTCACTAGAATATTTTAGCTTTGCTGAGCTTTTGCTTTTCCTCAATTAGGTGTAAGTGGAATTGAAATGGAGGTTCTAAGTTTTATTTAATATAGTATTATATTGCTCACTATTGCTTTCCCCAAAACGAAGGTGCTATAAAGCTTCTTTCAGCAAAAGGTGAAAGAATACAATACAATATCTATTAAAAGTTTCCTGTTTGCAGATTCACTACATTTTACTGCTTCCTATTGAGTGAAGAGTAACCTAATGTTACCACTTAAGTAGTAATTCTGAATTGCCCATAATTTTCAGTTTCTCATCCCACTTACAGAGTTTTCATTTTTGAATAGCAAAAAAGCAATGTTTCACCATGTAAAAATGAAACTAAAAATAATGGGAAAAAACTAATAAAAACATTGGAGCAGCAGCTAAAAATATGAGTTTAAATGAGACTGTTATAACAAGCTATTTTTCATTTGCGCTGAAGAGGTAGCAGTAGAAGTGGCATAAGCACTGAGCATTTATGTATATATCTGGGAAGTATAAACAAAGACTTTATTAATTGTTTACATATAGGCAGTAAACATTTTACATCTGTGTTTCTAAACAGTAAATTGTACCACAACGTCACATTTAAGGGGGGTGGGGGGAAGAAGCACATCTTGGATTTTTCAAGCTTTTCTGAACTCTGGCAGGGAGGTCAAAGGGCTTCCATTCAGATAGTTTCTTTTCTTTGTCTACAATTTCTCAAGAACACTGTCACTCAAGATGCAGATCATGGTGAGGTTCCACCATCTACAAGCAATAGTGAAGGAAACACTCCAAGGAACATGGAAGCCCCTACCCCAGCTACTCTTCAACTCCTCCAGGAGGTACATCAGTGGGCATCATCTGCATCTGGGGAGGAAATAGTTGGGGTCCGTATAAAGTCCAGGTTATATAGTGAATAGGAACATAATGATTGGGTTCATACATTACAGTAAGCCATGATTTGCTTACCTATTTCTTATTAAATAAACCAAAACTGGTCAAATTCACCCAGATTTTAAACACTGACAACCACAGTGCCTGACTCTGAATAATATGCTAAGACATAAACTATTGTGGACAAAATCACAGTAGCTGGGATCTAGTTTAGGATGAATGAAATGGTAAACGAGGTAGGACTGGCTTGAAATGTCAATAATATTGAAGCAGCTGTACATTGTTTAAAGTTTTTTTTTAAGTAACTATGTTATATCTTATAGAACCTCAAATATGTTTTATTCAAGAGCAGATAGAAGTGCATTAAAAAGCCCCAAGTCCATGGTGACATTTTGAGGAATGGGGGGGATTGCATAGGGCTTATTAAGTAATATGTTAAAATTATGGAATTTATTGTGCAAGAGAACCTCCCTCAGATTAGCATAGCTAGTTGTCAGGGGAAGCTTGTTTTTTTCCCCTCCGTTTTTTTCCAAGAACATAAGCCAGACTTCTCTTCCCATTTGCTTGACCAGTCTCTAGATGAGTGTTTCTCAACTTCATCAACTTTAAGATGTGTGGACTTCAACTCCTAGAATTCCCCAGCCAGTGCACACATCTTAAAGTTGCTGAGGTTGAGAAACACATACAGGCATGCCCGTATCAAAGTGACTGCATTCCAGATGGGTTTTTCTATGACCCAGCCTTATGCTAAATGGTGGGACTCCACCATGTTTCAGAGTTGATTTGGACTGGAAGCAGTGTTTCAGAATGTGCGTGAGCATGAATGCGGCACCTCTCTGCAACTCATTAAAACCACTACAACTTTTCCTGGGATTGTGCAGCTACTATAAGAGAGGCATCTGCTGCAGCTATGTGATGTGACTGATTCAGTGAGTCACAGACAGTTGCTATAGTCATGTATTTTGAAGCACCCTTCTTGAATTGAATCTGAAGTTATTGCACAGCCCTCCTGAATAGGTACTGTAGGAATTACCTGGAAGACACCTCTTATCTAAGATATTGATTGGAATTTCCTGGAAGATCACCAAATACCCAAGGAAACTCTATGTTGTGTGAACCTGATTTCCCTTCAAAAGGCTGGCTGAAAGTCAAGGCTAGACTCTACTGTGAGTCCTAGGGAACCACCCTGAAACTATCCTCAAAGGATAAGATTCCTGATATGTTTTAGTAAATGAAGTCTATGTTTTGTTTTGAACTGAAGCTGACCATTCCTGACTTAGCACTGCTGGATTATTTAATAAATGTACAGAATTGGGGTTGGGAGTTAAAGTATCCTTCTGCCTGGCCTGGGGGGTGGTCTTATCCATACAGCAGGCTGCCTTGGTTTGGGAGGAAGAAAAATGAAAACTCTGGAAAAAAGTCTTGTCCTTCTGTAGAGGGGCAATACTCTGGCCTGTGTTCTCATGTGTTCAAGCACAGGTTTATTTATTGTTGTAAATTACACGAGTAATGGCAATTAATTGATCTGTGAAACATATGACAAAAAGTCCTCCTTTAGAGAATGAAGGTGCAGGTGCCTCAGATTGTCACCAGGTTGCATGTTTAAATATTTCTGTCCCATAATAGACTTTTCTATACTTTTAAAATTGATATAACGATTGTAGTCTGCCCTTGCTCTTGGATTTTTTAAATCCATAACCAAGAAGAATTCCCTCTGATCACAGGAGAGCATCTGGCCTTCCATTGTCATTGTGAAGTACTATAAAAAAGATTATCACTTTATTCTGTTTAATGCAGTGTTTTTCAAACTTGACAACTTTAAGATGCGTGGACTTCAACTTCCAGAATTCCCTAGCCAGCATGTTTCAATTTGCCAAGTTTGAAAAACACTAGTTTAATGTATAAATTGGCCTTTTCCTAAACAACCACTTGTTGCATTGGGGTTCATTTCTCTTTTTCTTTTACTTCACAAACACTCAGCTTTGATAGTAAACAGAGATACAAGCTGGATTTACACATCATACTAATACATCATACTATGTTATTTTTGGGGTTTTGGCTTAACATGTGTAAACACAGACATTGTAGTGTATTCAAGAAACTATATTTGAACAAATGATGGATTAGAGTAATATGTAAACCAGGCATTAGTGAAGTAATGCTGTAACTGTGGATGCCTGCACTGGGGAGGATTTGAACTACAGGTAGTCCTTGTTTAACAACCACTCGTTCAGCAACATTTTGAAGTTACGATGGTGCTGGAGGAGGGGACTTAAGGCCATTCCTTGTAGTTGCGGCCATTGCAGCATCCCCGCAGTCACGTGATCGTGATTCAGGTGCTTGGGAACCGGCTTGCAATTACAATGGCCACAGCGTCCCACAGTCATGTGATCATTGTTTGCAACCTTCACTGCTAGTTTCTGACAAGCAAAGGCAATGGGCAGGAGGTCACAAATGGCGATCATGTGACATCACGCTTAATGACCATGTGGAATTTGCTTAATGACAACTGGAACTGCCACAACTGCCATTGTAAGTTGGCGCAGTCATGTGATAGTGCTTTATGACCGCGTCACTTAACCACGGAGTTGCCAGTCTCAATTACCATTGTTAAGCGAGGACAACCTTTAGATGATCTCAAAGATACCTTCCAGTGGTATGATACTTTGAAATACCTGAGAAGATACAGACCAGTCCCATTCATTAATCCAGATGTTTAAGTATCGCTGAGTTACAAAATTGAATTAGGTATTTAACTGCACTGGAGATCCTTAAGGCAAACTTTATTTTCCCCAAAGGTTTGTAAGACACCCAGTTAATCTTTTTCCCCCTTAAATGCAGGCACTGACCTCTGGGGGACTTCGTTTCCTAGCTAAGGATAATTCTTTTCTGAAGCTGACAAGAGATGAGATGGTTGCAGCCTTCCAAGCAGAAGTGACAGAAGTGGAGGAAGTTGCTGCCATACTTTTGAAGAGAAGGAAAAGCTCAGCTACGTCTCTGTAAAGGGCCTATAACGTGGCCATTCCAGATACCAAACTGTAAGATGATTATTGTTTTCTTGGCAGTGTTGCTCTATAGTGGTAGCCACTTTTGTGTTTTTGGATGATTACCACAAAAGCACCACACTCCTTGCTCATGGTGGCCTGATTGATCTCCAGCCTGACAAGCAAGCAGAAGAGATGGCAGAAGGAAAAAGATTTTTTTTGGCTGCCTTAGAAGAGATTTTAGGAATGGATTTCTAGAGAGATTTGCACAGGTGAAAATAGAGTCTCTCACTCATCCAGGTCATTCATAACACCTATAGCCTGTAATACAGATGGATTATTACATATTTCCAAAGTGTCATATCATTTCTTCCCTTTGACAGTTCGGCGAGGATTTTGAAAAATGCCTTTCAATGATATTGTTCTGGAGAAAAAGCAAAAATGATTAAAAACTAACACTTTTAATAAACAGAAAGTCCCTGAATGGTTTTCTTTATACATTTAAATTTTCATTTATATATTTTTAACTTCAAAAGATTTGAAGGCAACTCCATAAAAATTATAAACAGCAGTTACAAACAGTGAAATTGAGATACTGATCAGTTCTGATTTATAAACACATACAAACACTCATTCACACAACCCAACAGTGAGTAGGAAGATTTTTGCTGCTTATTTATATTAAATCTCCAAATTGTTATTAAGCTGTTAACAAAAGCTGTTTTTCCCAGTATAAGGTACTTCAGTATGGAAACATGTGTCCCAACATTGAACTTACATTTTATACATTTTAGATTATGCACTCATTTGGATTTCTATATCATTTTATTCCCAGGGTTCATAATACTTTACAATTTAGGGACTTCATGTAAGCATGTTTAACTGAAATTTAAGAATTAACAAAGACATTTAAACTGAAACATTCACACTTTGAAAGGTTAGCTGTAATTTCCAAATCTATATTTAGAAAATTGTTCAAGCTCCAACTATAGTGAGTTAGGAAGTCTCTAAATTTAAAGTCCAACTCTTTAAATTGTAGAATACTGATCTTTAAAGAACTGCATATTATTGGTTTATATTTTTTTGTTTTAGATTAAGTTTATCCAATCTTGTGGATTTTATCCAAGACTTTTTATAAACTTTTTAAAATCACTTTTTACTTTTGTAGCGTTAATAGCAGCTAAATCTGCTAATTTTAGCATATGAAAGGTGGGATATCAATGAAACTTAAACTAAATGTTTTATCTTCTGATTGCGGTACACAAATGAAACTGCTATGAAAGGCAATGTCCTTTTTTCTCATCAGTTAGCACCTCTGCTGTAAAAACAGCCAAAAATAGCTAAATCCTGTTACAAGGCAGCAGAAGCTATAGCTTCACTTGAGCTTGTGTCCAGTGCACCTGCCATGACACCTCCACCTCCTTAATATATTAAGACTCTGATCCCTGCAGCCAGCTTCTTCCAGAACAGGTTTCCTCTCAAGGTTAATAGATATTCAAATGAGAAATTATGCATCCCAGGGGAGGTATTGAATCAACAGAGCCTAGCTGCTCTCTGGGTTTTTATTTGTTAACTAGTAAATGGAGAATGGATAAGGGGCTGCTTGTGAAAAGGGGACAGGATTGTTAAAGCAAATCCTTTTCTCTCTGGAGGCCAAACTCTGATTACGGTCTGCTTGGGCTACTGGAGACCCTGGAGTAATAAGCAACCATCTCTCCAGATGTCCAAGGAATCATTTCCATGTCAAAGCATTTAATTATAAATTAGAGTTACAAAGGAAAGCAAATGGCTAGAAGGGATCTCAGTAACAGGACTTGCTTTGCTGTTTTATTGCCACAGGCCAGTTTCTGAAATGCATGCAGCAGCCTCGCTGCTGGGCTTGTATCATTATGGCCCTTTGTCTTATTGTAATTCTGTTCTTCTTTTATGCCCTGTCATTGTTTTTCACAGGGCAAAGAGTTAAAGAAGAATACAGGGATAATTTAAGAATAAATAATGTAAGGAAGAGCAGATATTGGGGGACTTGCTCATAAGACTGCCTGTTTTCAAGCAAATTTACTTCTGCTTGCTTTCTCTAGCAGCAGTTTGTATTTTTAAAAAGGCTCATTATGGGGAAGGGTCAGATAGGGACAAGCAAGAAGGCCTAAAGATGCATTAACAAATGCTTACCTCCATGTTCAGCCTGCCCCATCTGATTTATGCCACTGTTGTCAGTAAAGAATTAAATTTTCTCCATGACAATATCGGGGTTAACATACTAGCAGAAGTATGTATGCATCAAGACAGATGGGAAAGCTTATTTCAATCTGATAGGGAGGTAAGGTTCTGTATCTTAGCACAGATGTCCATTGTTGGGGCAAATCACAACGTGTGTGTCAAGATGCAAATGACATGACTGATGGGCTTTTGTCAGATGTGGCATCAATACATAATCATGCTGTTTGCATTATAATGTCATGATGTATATATTGTCATTTTGAGTTCATCATGGCTTGTTACAGCCACTACTGTATTTTAGCTAAACAATTTAAATCAGAATTAAATCTATGGCCCTTCGTGTATTTGGCTAATTGTATGCGAGTTGAAATCCAACACCTCTGGAGGGCACCAATTGCCTACTTCTGGTTTAAATCATAGCAATGGTGAGTTAACAATGGCACCAGCTGCTTAGGTTTCTATAATTTAAGTATAATATGCAAACATTCATCGTTTTTTGTAACCTGGCTTGAGTGTATCTAAATTGTACAAGAAGAGGTCTTTGGTCAGGCTGGACCCAAGTTGCTCTGTATCATCTTTATATCTGACACATTCCTAAAAGTTGATCTTCCTTTTCTTTGGACTGAGTTTACCTTTTTGACTGTAGGGCCTGCAATAAAATCACGTGGTACGAAGAACTGTTGTCTGAAACAGTTATCACTTCATTCCATGCAAAGTAATATCCTTTTATGACAAGTCACTCGAACCCCCATTGTGACTGTGGGCCCACTACAATTTGCACACTCCTGCTTTAGGATTTTTTTCTTTATGGTTTTCTTTTAAATGCTCCTGTTCATCACAGAATTCCCCCGAATCTGTTGATGCCTCAGTCATAGGTTGTGCTATTTTGGATGCCTCAGAAAAACACTAAGAGAATCAATACAAGATGCAGAGGTGGATATGCATGCCAGAATAAGAATCAATTTCTCAACTCTTAATTTCTACCATAAGCTTTTAATAATTACTATCAAATAAATGTATACATTAAAGAGCTATGTCATCTGAGTTGAGGGAAAGGTTGGAAATAGAATCCTTTGTAAATCCATTGAATAAACAGTCATACTCTTATGTCAAGGCAAATGACAATGAAATTTCCACGTATGACTGGTTAAGATAATTCCCTCCCCCAAATCTGTTAGGTATTTTCCTCTCAGCTGATTCTTATGGACAGCAACTTAGATAAGCAGACTTTCAATGTATTTGAATAGGCACATCATTGCAACAAACTGGAAGACAAGCCAATGTGTAGTTGACTTAGAAGAGTCTTTCTCAAGTCTGGTGTCCTCCAGATGTGCCCTGCCTGAGTTGGGAATTCTTGATGTTGCAATCCCAATACCAATCTGCAGCCATAGCCTGGTTTGATTTACCTTAAGGTTAGGCCCAGCATGTTTTCAGACCCCAGAAAAGGAGTTCTTTTGCCTTCAGATATACAGCTGACCAAACACTGCTCTTTTGGCTTTTATTTCTCACAGTCACACAGCATGGTGTGCATGCATGAGTTGTAGACATAAAGCATGCAGGGCAAGATTCAGCCTTTTCCCATCTAATCCCAATTGAAATATTGCATGCCTTCCCTTTTAAAAAAGGAAGTGCCAGCTGGCTATCACAAAGATGGTTCAGATACCAGCCAAGAAGATGAGTACACAGAAACTATAGCTTGCCATTAATTGCTATGTCATCTTATGTCCCAAACCCCTTGATTAATGTTGATTGTTTAGCCATTTAGTTGCTTCCCATTTTTTAATGACCCAATAGAGAACAGTTCACTAGGATTAATATTAAGCCATGCTTAGCATATTGTATGATGTAATTAATACCTTTATTGAGAAGATGCTTGCTGACATGCAGTTACTAATCTCAGGTGTGTTTCTACGACATAGTTAGAAATCTCAATAACCATGAATTGGTACCCTTTTTAGTTACCTATGTGCAATTATTAAACTGAGTTTTCATATTTACTGTGTTTGAACTTCAAGTAGCCTCTGCCTTGGGTCTTTTTAACTAGAGGCTATACTTTTGGTTTGACATAACACGTTGTTTGCACTCTAAAGAGTTAAGTCTGAACCCTCATTTAAAAAGTTGTCCCATGGGGAGGTGTTAACTGGACCATGTATGTACTCACTGAGGTTTCTTATTATGTATGTAGTGTGAACATAACAAAAAAGTGACCTATGGTAAGTAGTTCTGTGATCTCTGATTAGGCATTCAAAACTAGCATCCTCAAAAAACCATTCTTAAACAACCAATGGGCTTGTGTCAATCTATGCAAAAAATACAATGACTCTACCAAGCTCCACACATTTTATAGTCTGTGCTTGCAGTGCACTGACAAACTCATTGTATAAATATGGTCTTATCCTAATAAAATGCTTCTAGAGAATCTTATAAGTCAGTGAACCAAATATGATGGGACAGTTATTGGCAATTAATTTAAATATGGAAATTTTCTGTGTGATCTGCCTCTATCAAATTGAACACCAGCCCAAGAAGATAACATTAAGTAATTTTCAGCATTACAAACCACATACAAGATTTTAAAAATGCAGAAAAAAATGGCACTTTAATTTGCATAATGATCAGCACAAAATTAATAAGCAATAGATCCAGTATTGATGTATTTTTATATGCAGTCTATGTCGTTCACTACTAACAGCCCCCCCCCCTTTTTTTTTTTGGTTCCTTCAAGTCAGTCTTGACTCCTAGCAACTGCCTGGACAAGTCCCTGCAGTTTTCTTGGCAAGATTTTGGAAGTGGCTTGCCATTGCCTGCTTCCTAGGGCTGAAAGAAAGGGACTCGCCCAGGTCACCCAGCTGGCTTCATGCCTAGGGCAAGTCTAGAACTCCTGGTCTCCCAGTTTCTAGGCTGATGCCTTAACCACTGCACCAAACTGGCTCTCTAACAGCGATTACAAGTGGAATAATTTTATACAGTCTAGGTTTGTTCACCCTCACCCTAAATATTGTGATTACATATTAACCAAGGTACAGGTAAAATTATTTAGAACAAGAGAGACATATCTCCATAGACAAATTCCTAGAAGGAACTGTTTGCTGGAAGGCTAACATTAGCTGTTTGATACCAAGGGTATTTGCAGGATGTAGTCAAAAAGTCAAGATGGCAGCCATGACTGTGTGATCAAAGCTCTGCCCAACTTTTCTGTGCATGCTTTAAAAAATGAGCTGAACTTTGATTGCACTGTTGTGGCTGTCATCTTGACTTTGTTTCATCATGCTTTGCAGATACCCATGGACACCTCAGAGGATGCCCAAGAACAGTGGTTCTGCTTGATTACAGAGTTTTATGTTAGACATGAGGACCAAGGTTCAATATTTAAATATGAAAAAGAGAGATTAAATATTTACAGAAAAGAATGTAGCTTGCTGATTATACTGCAATGTTGCTTGCAGAAAGACAAACTATAGCAACCAGATTTAATTCAATCAATACAGCTACTTGGAACAAATTATTTATAGTATCTTCTAAAATAGAAATCCATCATTCAGAGTCTTTAGCATTTAATCACACCCTTTTTTCCCATACCCTTTCCCCCCATAATGTATTGAAGAAGATAAATGGCATGTAGACTCTGGCAGGGTTACCAAAGCTTATGCTGGAAAACATAAATATATTTCTGATGCAAATGTGATGAAGCAGCCTAGGCTTTATTCCTCTTATATTTTCATAATTTAACACTCTGTTTGCTTCCCTGCTGTTGCTGGTGTGTGCCTTTTCTTACAATAGTACTGAACCCAGGGATCCCTGGTCCAAAGCCTATTCTGTCTAGGGACCCTGTTTGCCCAGCATCCTGAATCACAATCTGACCAACCCAAATTTGCAGGTTGCACGAGCGCAACCTATACGATTAGTTTATGGTCATGTGAACCCAGAAAAGTAGGTTAGCTTCATTAAATCAGTGCTTACAGTTAACACTCTCTGTGGAAATGGGGGTTGTCTTGTTGTGCTTCATGTCTTTGTGTGACTCACCTGACCAAGATAAAATTCAGTGTTTCTACCATAGCTGACTGTGAAAAAAAATCCTCCTTTCCCAGTCACTGACAGGGAAAGTACCACCTTAAAATCATGGCTATGGGTGGATGGACAAAGTTCACACAACATGCTAAGCCACAGTACGATTGGTTTTTTGTAAAAACTCAACTACTGTGGTATGTAAAACTGCATTTTATTTATAAGCTGTTTTCTGAGACCTGCACTTTACATTTTATGGGAAAGTGAAGGCCATAGTGAGTGAGGTGACTTGAAAACTGGGCAGAACCAGGATTTGTATACATGTAAGAGTGTGTGTGTGTGTGTGTGTAATAGAGGGAGACTTGGGATGTCTCTCTGATCTGGTTTACACATCATGCTAAGTGACTAATGGGCGGGTTTACCTTGTCATAATGTAATTTGTTTTATGTTGACTGTGTGAATTACATAAATGCAGCCAGCTGTGGCTCATTTAACAAATGATTAAAAACTAATCAAAGCTTAACATGTTGTATAGACCCAGTAAGAACATTGCAGCAGAACCACATCAATTTATGGCTTAGTATGTTGTGTAAACCAGGTCTTTGCTTTTTAAAGGTATTATTTTTTGGTTACCAAAACTGGGCTGCAAAAATCCACAAAATCCCAACAAAGAATGCTAACTCTTTGCTGCCATCTAATGGTCATCTAGATTTCTGCAGCCCATATATGGTACATGGGAGCCAAAATTTCTTAGTTTCCTGCTTCAAAATGGCAGGAAATAATGTCAATGATTTTATGCAACTGAAGCTACAGGAAGGTCTTAGCATTTCAAGCTGCCCACCCTGGCTTATGTCTCAGAATGTTATTTCCACTGACATCTACAAAGAAAAACACATAAAGCAAAACTTCCTGATAGTAAGATCTGTCCAACAATAGAATGATGTGCTTATGGAGGTTGCATGGTCTCATATTTGGAGGTTATTGTTAGAAAAGTCTGAACTCGATTTGTTTTTGCATATTGCAAAGGGTTGGACTAGATCAGCATTTTCCAATATGGACAACTTTGAAGTGTGGACTTCAATTCCCAGAATGCCTAGTAATGGCTATGTGGGCTAGAGAATTCTGGGAGTTGAAGTCTGCTCATCTTGAAGCTGCTCTGGTGGGGAAACACTGGGTTAGATGATCTCCGTGGTCCCTTCCAACTCCACAGTTCTATGATCTTCATGTCAGTGTTTTAGAATGTTGCTGAGTGGATGTTTTATTTAATTTTAAAGCAGCCTTCCCCAAGTAGAATAAAGCTAATATCCTCTATGTATGTTTGCCACGCTGGCTGCTGGCAATGAGGTCAAAGAATGCCCTGTAGGAACATACCCGTTTTACCAATGTAATGTGAGCAATGTTGCCATAAGTACCCAATACTGGATAACCCAGAGAATCTCAATCTTCCACTAATGGAGCTAACACATGCCATCTTGGCTTTCAGTCCATAAGAAAGGAGGTGATATTATGTACTGTAGCAACAAAACAGTATAATGTAACTTACCTATTAAGAGAGAAATTGCATTCTATAAATCTTTCCATCCAAGTGTGTGTGCGTTACATTGCCTATACTGTATTTGCACAACAGTTTACTAAAACTGATAGAGCCACATTTTAGCTAATCTGTTGCACAAACCCAATCCCCAACATTAAATGGAAATTCCCACCAAAGCAAGAAACGGGCTGCGATATTCACACAATGCGCTGAACCCAGTTAGCCAACTACGCTTATTTTCACAGCCTCTGTAGTTTATGGGGTCATTCAAACACAGAACCTTGGGTTAATGTAGTAACCCTTGGTTCAGCTAACCACGTGAACACAACCACAGAAGACCATCTTCCATTTATGTGAAAAATGCCACATTTCATGCTCACATGCAACCTCTGTAGTAACTTCTTCAAGCTATTTACTCTCTTCCGGGAATTTTATTCTAGAGCTGGCCGGTTAGAACGAACGGAAGCTATTCTCCGAGACCGTGCGCTTAAGCGGCGGCGCTCTTAAACTCCAAGCCGCTGAGCCTACTACCGAAAGCGCCTTCTTAAGCCCTTCAGACCGCGAACCCGCTTTCCTCTTTCCCTCGCGTCTCTTCCCACGTTTCCCGCCGCCCCGACTCGGCCCAAATCCCTCCTCCACCTTTTGACTTGACGGGGGGTGGGCGTGGCCGCCTCCGGGTCCTGGCGCCCCTCCTTCCGCCTTCCTCCCCCCGCCCACTCGGCTTCAGGCTTGCTCACCGCTAATTTTCCCACCGCAGTCCCGCTGCTGCCGCGGCGGGCAGGATGGGAAGCGGGGACGCTGCCTAAGCTTTCGCCTGCTCGCAGCTGCCTTCTCCTCCTCTCCCCGGAGAGGAAGAGCGCGCGCGACCGAGAGTTGCTCAGCATGCTCTCCTTCGACTCGGGCAGCCTCCGAGCCTCCTGCTCCTAGCCGAGCCGAGCCGCAACCTCGCCTTGGCCCTGGCCCCACCGAGCTCCATGGTGGTTGAGGGGCAGCGCTCTCCTGCGGTGCGGGGCGGCGGCGGCGGCGGCGAGGGAAGAGAAGAAGAAGGGAATGGCCGCCCAGGGTGACAGCTGCAGCGTCAAGGTGGCAGTGAGGTGAGATGGGGACAGAGGGGTTTTGCAGGGGGTAACTTTTGTTGCAGGTGAATGGAAGGAGCGAACAAAAGGGGTTCCCTCAACCTGCTGCTTGCCCACCCCGTTCCAGGCCGGCCTGTTCATTGAAATCTGTTGTTTCACGGTCGTAAAGATGCGCGGCTCGCTCAGGGCGACTTGTGCATTTTGCTGGGGGGAAGGGGATAGGCTGCTTGCCCGCTGCCGCTGTTCTGCCCTTGGAGCTGCAGACTCGCGTTTTGCTGGTCGTCAGAGTGCTGCACGGCCCTCGTTGGGAAGAGGGGTTTGCGCCTCCTCTAGGCTCAGGGGCGGCTGAGCCTGTCGCTGCCACCACTGGAGTTGTCTCGCGTTCCCTTTATCTCTGTGGGTCTAATATACGCCAACGGGCATTGTTGCTCTTTGTTAGCGCTGCAGAGGGTGACCCAGAGCAAAACTCCACTGTCCAATTGCTGGACCTGTCTTGATGCTGAGGCAGCTAATTACGTGCACACAAAAATCTTGGTAATTAGACCCATCTCTTTTGCCCTCTGCTTCTTCAGTTCTTTCCCCACCCTACAGAAGCAGATTCTGTGCTATTTCTCTTAAGTAGGTACAAAGAGTGAGTTTTTAGCATTTGTCTTTTGGAAGAACAGCAGGGCTGCCCTTTCTCTCTCTCCTTCCCTCTCCACATCAGGCAGCAGCTAAAGCAAGAGAAACAAGGAAATCCTGTATTTCGCACATTTGCCCTGTGTTTTTCTGCCTTTCCTTTCTGTCATGTCTGTGACTGTTCACTCCATTTCTCTTCATTATTATTGTTCCTGATAAATCCCTCGCTGTCAGCTTTCCATGTGGGCCAGCAGTTGATTCCTTTCCCTTGTTAGCTTCTGTTTTCTTTGGCTAGCAATTAATTTTTCCTATTTCGGTTTTTGTGTTTTCATCCATCATATGTGGTGCCTGATAGCTTCTCATTTAGGGTGGGGTTGGGGGCCCATCTGCCTGTGCAGTGTCCTGAATGAATAGCATCAGCAAGGTTGTTTCAGATTCGTCCATCTCTCTCTTTCTGTTGCCTAATACCGCAACTCCCTACATTTTGTCTGTGCAGGTAAAGTCAAGTATAAGTGCTCTGCAGGAGCCTTCGTTCTCTCTTCACCTGAAGCCTGGCAATTGTTTCCAGTTGCAGGGAAAGGGTGGTGTTAATGCAGAGGCATATTTCCCAAGGTGCTTTCCTTTTTGTGTTACCCCTAGTAGATCTCTTTTGTGTGTGCATGCACACTTGAGCTTTAATTTAAAGCAGTCAGGAAACTGCATCTAATATAGTTTCTATTTGCTTTGAATAAGGAGCAATGCTTTATGAAGGGGAGAGAAAGTCTATTTCTCAGACAAGGCTTTGAAATCACAGCATTGTCTGCCATTCTGTGAGGTTAACTGGTCTTCGCTGAGTTGGAGGAGATGGGTTGGGAAAGAGGCTTTGTTCAAAAGATACTAGATTGAGCACACATATTAGGGGCTGCCATTTTGGCAGTAGTTTGTTCCTTTGCTGGAGGGGAGGCACACTTTGTGCAAAATGCATCATGAGAGTACAGATGCCCAGTTCACACAAGGGCAGTGCTAACACAGTCTTCACTAGGTGGTGCATATCTTCTGCCGGTTAGTGTTTTGCACCTGAGGTGCTGGACCAGTTTTTTTTTTTTTTAAGCTTGAGAAATGTAGAATTGTATTGTTTGCTATTGTCAATATCAAATTTCATTGCCACACAGCTTTTTAAATAGTTGTTGCAAGGCAAAAGTGAACACCTTTTGCTTTTCAGTCATCCATGCTTCCAATCAAGCCAGCTTATTCTAAATCAGTTCTTCTAGAAGTGTTGGATAACAACTCCCAAAATTCCCAGCTGGCATTATCCTTCAAGCAAGAGCTTATTGCCTATTCTGGTTGGGAATTATTGGAGTTTGGGGCAACAAATCTGGAAGATGCCGTTGGAAAGGCATTCTAAAGGACACTGTAGGTTTTAATGTTGTGAAAACAAGTACTTGTCCTGCCTCACTTTCCTTTCTAATGTATTTTCTACCTTTAGTGTATATGCTGGCTCAAAAATCAGAAATAAGCTAAGAGGAAAGGCAGAAGGAAAGAACTGTTGTTTATAAAATAACCCCCTTCCTTCCAAATGTATGTTCAGTAGGAGATTGCATGTCAGAGATTATTTTCAGTAGGAATTGATCTGTTGAAAACTACATGAAAAGGAGGATCACAGGTAGTCTTTGTTTAGTGACCACAATTGGGACCAGTGACTTGGTTATTAAACAAAGTGGTCACTAAGTGAAACCACAATGTTACATTCTTACTTCAAGTTTCCTTTGCTTTATAGACCTGCAAAGGTTGTATATGAGAGGACTGGTCACAAAGTTACTGTTTCATCACCATCATAACTGTGAACAGTCACTAAACAAGGCAGATGGTAAACGAGAACTACTTGTATAGGAAATGTAACAATTCTCCAAATCCATAGTTCTACTGCTGAAAATTACCCCTCCCACTCTGGGGTTGGAGCTCCCCTTGGTCAGAGCGACGTTCTTTTGGGGAAAAGGACTTTCTCACGACTGATGTGAGTGCAGGGAAGACCAAATTTGTGCAAGCCATTCTTCCCCACCTGTCTCTTGCTTTTTGCCACCTGCTTTCCTTCTGCCCAGAGTTCTGCTGGAGAACAGACAAAGAGCTCTTACCATAGGTTGGACCACTTTCAAAAGGTTCATGGAGTTCATAAAGCTAGGGAGGGCCAGAAGCTATCATAGGGGAAGATACAAGCTGGTGGGAAGGTCCTCTTGGATGTCATCCCAAAGTTATTGCTCTAGGCAGTCCCCTGTAGAGATAAAGAACTAAAATAAAGAATTTAGAATATAAAACATTATTAAGTACATGTGAGTAGAATAGAAGCATCCAGATAACAGACCAGCTTCTTTGCTAAAATCTTACCTGAAAAAAATCATCTTTGCCTACCAGCAGAAGCATAACAGCAATGGAACTAGTGTGACTTCCTTTAGCATGGAGTTCCAAAATGTGAGAGCAGTCACCAATAAAGCCCTCTTGTCTGTTCCTATCAGATGTGTCAGTGGCGGGTTTGAAAGAGGTACCTAGAGGTAGGCTCATAAGAGAGATCATGGTCTTTTAAATAGATGAACCCAACTATTCAGGATAGAGCACATGGGCTATGTACAATCCTGCTCTCACAAAAAAAAGTAATTGTCATCTCAGGAGCCCCCTACCATCTTGCTGCCAAATTTTGTGGATATAATTCCTTGTAACATTTAATTGTGTATGGGGGGGCACTTATTTTTGCAATGACCATTGTTGTTATTAACTTGGCCTTTCTTATTTGTTGGAGTGTGACTCCTGGTATACCACCCAAAAGCCAAATGTGGCTTTCAATTTGAAAATGATTGTTTGCACCAAGCTAGAGTTAAATGATAGCTGGAACATACTAATAGCCAGTGAAGCATGCTCTCTCTAACTAGTCATAATAATAACTTGGTTCCAGCATTCTGGACCAAGTGAAGTTTCTGAATACACAGAGTATGTTACAGGAGTATTGTCAGAGAAAATTAAATCACATGCATTGTGGCCAAAGCAAATAAAGAATCTGGTATTTGGCAAATAACATTCCTTTTCCTAAGAAATTCAGGATTTTATTGTTTTTAAAAAATCCAGGTTTATAGACTTGATGGTTCAGAGGGAAAATTAAAATATTTACTTGATGTATTTTCAAGTCGGTTAGTATGGACTTGGGTTCCAGACTGTAGGGAGGTAGTATTGTATACAGCTTTTCCTTCAGTCTTAGAAATGCATTCAGTTGTGCAGATATATGCCAGCTATCTTGGTTTGCATAATGTAGACAGGTTTTCATCGTAGTCTATAATGTCACACAGGGGGAAGCAACAGGAAAAGAGGAGTCAGGATATATATATATATATTTCAGCTGCAGGTCCTTTAAACTTAGTTACTGCAGGTCATGAGGATATGTGGGTGGTGGAAATGTCAAAAGCTTCGCTGAAGTATTTTGAATGCTGCGATCATTGTATGATAAGAGGGGGACTGAGGTGAGAGGGGAAGACCAATCAAATGGAAGTGTGTGAGCACTCTATTGGAGCCTATCAGCAATAAGCAGAAAATGGGGGGGGGAGGGGAGGGGGTGAACTATCTTTGCCTTATGCTCCCCTCCCCTGCTGCTGCTTGTGCAGTTCTAATGGTATAAGCACATCTTTTGTCAGAATGGTGTATGTGCCCTCTGTGTTGACTGAATCCAAGAAGGGCTATTTTTTATTTTGCAGTGTTAGCGATATTAGAACCTGAAGGGAGTGGCAGAGAGTAATGGGAAGGAGTTGATTTTAAGCACAATTTAAAGCTATAATGCAAACTTGCATCCTGCTGAAACAATGTCAAAAGCAAACCATTGCTACCTTCTCCCCGTCTCAGCCGTCCATTGGAGCTGATCATAGGAATTGGTTATATTCTTCTAACAGTGCACTTAGAGGAATAGATTTCTATAAGAACAACCAACCAACAGGAATGGACCTCAGAAATCCTTCATGCTCTGAATCAGTGTTTCTCAACCTTGGCAACTTTAAGAAGTATAGACTTCAACTCCCAGTGGAATTCTGGGGAAGATGTGGAAGTCCACGCATCTTAAAGTTGCCAAAGTTGAGAAACTCTGCTCTGAATTAATCCCTTTAGCTATAGCTAAAATGTGAAAGGATAGAATGGCTTCATATTTTGGAGACTTGCAATTTGGCCTCTGTTTCAGATAATACTTTGAGTTTTCAGGGATATCTTGGGTTCTTACCTTACCAGTCTGGCCTGATACATATAGAAATATACACTATAGTGGTTAAGAATGAAGCTGTGGTGCAAATGTACTGAAGTCACCCATGGAATCCATTGGTTAACTCTGGTATCTCTCAGTTAGCAATCACCATTCATATATAGAGTTCTGGATTGAGTAATATGGTATATATCTTGAGGTAAGCTATGGTTTATTAAAATATAGCTGCCTGGGTTCACAGCACATTCTAAGCCATCAACCATGATTGATCACAGTAACAGGATTTGTAGTCCTAAGTCATAACCAAACCGCCACATGCTAGTTCAATGAATGGGTAACCCCAATCTGTATAAGCTAGCTTTCTTAGGAAAATATATTTAGAAATCAGAATTATTTTCTTAGGGCACCTATATGGACATTGCACACATCCGCATGAACAATATGCTAATAATTCTGAGATACATCACAAAAAATGCTTACTAATCTGAACAGTGCTCAAGGGTGCAGAATGCCAGTGATGAGAGAGTGACATAGTAAAGTAAGAAGAAAGGAGTATGATTATGCTGCCTTTGATGATCCACACCATTCTGCAATGGAAATTCAGTACTGCAATGAGTATTCTATATTTTTCACATTAGGTAATGCTACATGGATTGTCCCTTTCTTTCTATTGTGAAGTAACACATACATCCTATTGCTCCTAGGATATGAAGCAAAGATGGAAGCGTCCTGCTTTCCAGTGGCCACAGCACATTACGTCTTATTTAATATTTTATGGATTAGAATGTATGTTACAACAACCATAGGGAGTGGCTATGCGATTTAAAAAGCTTACCATATGAGTAACCATTAGTATATAGACACTCTGAAGCACTTGGAGGAATATTCTGTGGGGTTCTGAAACTTTCTACAGTGATGCTGTATGGTGTGCTGCCATATTCATTGGAACTCTCTCTAAAGGCGTTTATTTCCAGTAACCACAAATGACCCTTCACAACATTAGCATGAGGAAGGTTATAAGTTTTTTTTTTCTTTCACCTGCAACTAACAACAAAATGTAAGGCTAACCATTTGTAAGAACTGTGCTTTGGAAGAGAAAACATCAGATAGTCATCCAACCGAAGTAATTGAAGTGTTGCTTTCACACAAAATGACCTGTCACCATATTGTGTTCATATCTTGCAATCATTGCTCTGTGGTTCCCATGCAGTTGGTTTCAGTGGAGCACCATGGGACAAATGCAGCTGATGGCTCACCATACCATGGCCGTAAAATCTAATGGATGTCTTTCTCTTTATTGCTATTTGATTCTCCACGGTAATGGCAATGCCTTCTAATTTAGTATCATCACCAAACTGCATCAGTGTATTTCTACTTCTTTCTCCAAGGTCTGGACTAATCTCTGAGAAACACTGAACTTCTCTCCAATGTCGAGATTTGTATTTTAATAAAACTCCTTTTCACTTTCCCTGCATTTATCCAGTTTCTTCTTTTTCTCGCTGTATATAATCTCCAGTTTCACTAATAATTGCTATCTGGTATTGCAGTAAATGCTTTACTGCATTTTGCTTACCCAGAAAAACCAGTTATCTTCTCAAAAAAAGGATATAAGATTAGTCTGATAGAAATCTGCACAATATATTCCACATCCCCACCCTTAGCTCTATGCATCACTTCATTCATGTTTTGTGACATGTCATGCGACTGAGAAATATAATTTCTTATATCTTGGATCTGGAGTGAGGTGAAGTCCTTGTGGGGCCCAGCCTACCCTGTACTGAATCCATCCTACTCTGTATGGTGTGTTATCTATCTCCATATCTATAATCATCCTTGTCCTGTGGCCTTCCTAAATTGGATACCTTCCAGGGTGGCAGGGGATTGGTTTAACTTACCTACATGATACTGGTTGGGGAGGGTCGTTTTACTACTTCTGCCTGGCAAGTATGTGGAATATTTAATATGTATTTTAAACTTCATGGAATGTAAAACATCACTTTATTATATTAATGTAAATAAAGATCAAACCCAGTTCCTAAAATAACACAAGTCACTATGAATAATGCAACAGAACCCATATGGGATGTCAAATACTAAGATATCTAGAATTATTTCCAATATGTTGTCCCACATGTTTAGCGATTGGGTGAGCTTTGCTGTTGATGTGGGTTTTAACCCCGGGCATCATGGGTTTCATGAGGATACTGTAGTTGTTGCTTTAATCCCAGTACTCCACCCAGAATCCCTTTTGTGAGATGGGCAGCTATGTACATTGTTTATTTATTTATTTAAATAAATTTTTAAAAATGTGGCTAATTGCAGCATCAATGTTATTTCTTGGAAGAAGAAATTCTGTCTGGGTGAGAGTGGGGATTAAAATTATGTTTAGTATAAGCAGTATATTTTGGAAGTAGAAGTCAGAGTTGTATGTTCTCCAGTCATAACAGGTTGGTTCAACTACAATAGCAGTAAATATATGTATGTATGTATGTATCCTGATTTCAGTTTATAATGCCAAGCTTATAAACTTAACTAGAATTTAGGAGACTCACATTCACAGGATTAACAATGCTGCCACGAGCTCCTGGATATAAACCTAACTAACAAACAGATAAGTTACTCTATAAATATGTGTGAGCTTTTCTACCTCCATTTGTTTCTTTAGATACTTATAAGGAGTAGTTCAAAAGAGACTTTCTAAATTTTTCTTTCATATTTGCAGCAGTAGTGTTATTTTACATCATATAAGCTGTTTAAGATATAAAATTATGAACTAAGTAACTGGCATTCTTTTGTTTTCCTTTGCTGCCTTTAATATAATTAGGTGTGCTATCAAAGTTGCACAGCTTCAGTTTCATGGTAAGAGGAAATGACTATCTAAGATCCAGGTTTTTTTTTTTTTTCTTAAGGATTATTGTACAGGGGAATATTCCAATATATTTTGAGGCAAAGGATCAAAACTGTAGAGATCACAGCCTTGTAAAAGCAATCACATTTCATCTTATTACTGAAAGAGGTAGGATATAACTGCTGATTGAGAGGAAATAGTTCTGTGTTGGTGCTTTTAATTCTGGACAGTCGAGACACACACAGGAGGACAGGAGATCATTATGATGTTTGCACCTTTTCTGAAAACTCTGCTTCTCTAAAGAGGCCTGCTCACACTTATAAAACCACTAAGCTAACAAGCTGTGTTTAGGATCCAAATTGTCATGCAGAGCAGGTGCTCCGATCTTTTTTTATAGTTGCTTAATTTGATCAACCGAAGGCGGCTTTTTTCATAGTCTGTGAGAAAGTGTAAAATACCAATTTGCTGCCATCAGTTATGTAGATTATATCTCTGTGTTATTTGCTACAGTATTCTGTTTCCTATCTAAAACATAATTGCTACTTGTGGCTCCCCTTTATAAGTATTTTAAAAAAAGAAAAGAGCATTTGTACACAAGTGGATCCATAGAACAATGTGTATGAGGTTTTTTGCTTAAAAATGAACCTATTTAAAATGATTGGAGACCTTTTCCCACTATTAAATTAAGATATACCCCCCCCACATGCACATGCACTTCCTTGAAATGACACAAAACCATATCAGCATAAAAGTTGCTGTCCTGTTCCCAATCCCTACCCTGCCTCTAATGCATCTCTACTGCATCTCTGCTGAATGGTGTAGTCCTGATTTGTGACTGCCACACATAATCGGCAGGGTGATTTTATTAGCGACTTTGATGCTTTCCCCTTTTGGCTTGTCCTTAGCCAAGGTGAGGGAGAAAATCATATATTCATTTATAATTTCAATTTTTAATTCTGTCCACTTGCAAATGACTCTTGAGCAGCTGGATTAATACCAAACAATACAATCTGTCAAAAAAGAGTAATAGAAAAGGCCAGAAAGGAAAGGGTCATGATGGTTAAACAAACTAGATAATCTCAGTGGTGGGTTCACACACATCTTGGCCCTATGCCTGTGAAAAAGATTAGGTTTGTAAGGTTTTGTAAAGGACAGCAGGGTCAGGCCGTATAGATCTCGGGGGCATCGCTGTTCCAAAGAGCAGATCCATGCTTTGGGGAATCTACCAAGGATAGTGATTAAAACTGACAAGTATGGAGCAAGTAATAAAAGAAGGCCCATTTCTTGAGGAAAAAGTAAGGTGGTTGCATCTAAAACTAAAGAGGCATTTCAGAATACTGTT
This sequence comes from Python bivittatus, assembly GCF_059951505.1. NCBI lineage: Eukaryota > Metazoa > Chordata > Lepidosauria > Squamata > Pythonidae > Python > Python bivittatus. The sequence goes on along the minus strand of NW_028277098.1, from coordinate 54,724,906 downwards.
AAAACAAGATGTGGCAAATGCTGCTTCATCTTCCCCAGATAAAATGGTGAAGCTCAGCTCTGGTCTCTTCTAGCTTGTTGAAAGCCAGAAAAGAAACTGGTGTCAAAAGCAGGAGGGGGAAAGTGACAGGTGTGAAGGGGACAAACTCAAGAAATAAAATGCTAATGGAGGGAGCAAATGTTGCAGAGAAATGGCTGTGATGGGGCTGGCTGGTGAGTGGAGAAAAGGGGGTGAGCTGGTACCTCCCTAATTCTGAAATTCTGCTTCAGTCATGCCATAGTATCTCTAACTGAATTGATGATGAAACAGCAGCTTTTCACACTTGGAAGCAGCTGTTGGATGGTATTGAAATAAGGAAGAAAATACTAGTTTAACACTGATACTTAATAATGACCGGGCTGCATTGCTAATGGATTTGGGATGGGATAAGATAAGATAAGATCATCAACCTAGGAACAAGAGTGGAAATTGGTACTCTTAAGGTGCAGGGAGGAATCAATGAAAAGGCCCATCCATGATGATAGCAATCTCTGAGTGAAGGGACCCGGAAGAGAGCCCTTCTATTTCTTTGTATTGGATGGGCAGAAACCATTGGAGAAGGTGGTCTTGGAGATATCCAGGACCTATGCCACAAAGGGCTTTAAAAGTGACAATGAGCAGCTTGAATTATTCCAAGATGCCAACATACTGGAAAGGATTTTGGTTTAAGAGTGTTATGTGAACCTAGCTATTATAGTTTGTAAAGTATAGGTTACACATCTTAACGTGTTGTATATAGCTCGCCAGTTACAGCTTACTTATGAGCCATGCTTAACACAATCCTCACTTAGTGCTAAACAGAATAAATCAAATCATATGAAGTGGCCATAAGATGTAGTCAGTAGGAAAATTCACTGTGGTAATTCTCCATACATTTCCTCACTGCTGTTTTCTCTAAAAAGAGCCACAAGTTCATAATCAGGCTAACTAAATAAAAACTACATTTATTAAATCTACGGATTATTCTCGACTAGTTACATTTGTTTGCAGAGTTGTAAACATTAGATATTTACAGGATACTGTCTGTATTGCATTTAGTTTTAAATTAACTAAGCCTGTCCAGCATTAAGTTGATTCAGCCTCATTTTGTATGATGAGGAATAATGTCTTGAGGGCAAAAACTCAGATCATTGCTGTTGTCAAACACCTTTGTGGGTTTCTGCCTTTTTGTGCCATAATCTAGCAGACTTTGCCTGCTTTAGTACAGAAATTATCCACATCCTTCTTTGCATGCTTTATGTATTTTTTAACTATTTGTTTCTAATATCTTGGAGTAGTAGATTCCAGTTCAGGTACCCTTAATGGGCTGGGGCACCTGATAATGCAGACTTGTACTACTAGTAAATTTGGCCCATAGCATTTACAAATCAAAGAAAGTAGAGTGATTCCAGAACTGTTCTCCAGTGACAGTGTACTTTAAAACAATGTTTTGTATTTGCATAAACATATAGCTTTATGAATCTAATTTAGAATTGTCTGCCTAAAGGTTTTTTTTTAAATTAAGTGAGAGCTTATATCAAATTGCAAAAAAGATGTGTACTGAAGACTTTAAAAATGTCTTTCACTGAGCACTTCCTGTAGTATCAGAGTTCTGAGAGTGCTGAGAAGAGTCAGGAAATGAAGCTTGTGAAATGGGGGGAAGGAAGTACATTTCAAGTTTATTTAAACTCTTGCAGCCTTTAGACCTCAGCCACTTTTAAAAATATTCTTGTTGAAACATGCCATATCCTTGATCTCCCCAAGAGACAGGGATCCTGGTAATTAACCATTTTATTCTTGTGGCCTTTCTCCCTTTTGAAAAAAGAGTGGACAGAAAAAAATGGCAAATATTTTAGACTCTAGTTCCTTATGCTATTAGCTGTCATAGAGTGATTGATCTTAGATTTTGATTAACCGACTGTAACTTCCTGATTAGGTACCATTTGATAGGTCTGTATTTGTAAAGCAAAAAGTTTATCTAAGATAGCTCCCTTAGTTATACTGCCATAATTTACTTTGATGCCATCCAAGTAACAGAAAAATTGCAGGATATTGACAGATCTACTGAGAAAGAGAAGGAGAACTTAAATGTTGATTTCTAAGTAGGAATGCTACCACCTTAGTAATCTCTTTTCACAGGTGTCATGATGGTAGGAGCTGTTATTGTTTAGTACATTGGATTGTTTTAGGCCAGGAAATTAAAAGTTGGGTCTGGAGCAAGAAATGCTTAGCATGTTCTGCAGATACAGTTAAAATCATAACCAGCTTAAATTGGTGAGTAAATTTGATACTGGTTGATGTAATATTTACAGTGAATATTGATTTCCACCTTTGTGCTTATCCTTCATTGAAGATATTCACAATAAGTTCCAAGGTGGATTTAAAGTACACTAGTGTGAAAACTGGAATCTCTTAGCACAAAGGACTAACTTAACTAGGACTAGACATGGGGATCAAAGTGTAGAACTCCGTAGCTCAGAAGTTCCCCAGTGTCCACTCAGGGAATAGCATATATGGAAGCAGCAGTACATTCCAGGAGTGACACGGGCATGCTAGAATAAATGAACTGAGCTTGATGCTACTTGACCACAACATAGTTTTTAATTTTAAAAAAAAAAGTTTTTTTGTAATTGCGGGTAGGCAGAGAGCCAACAAAATGCATGTAGCTATCCAAAGAGTGACCTAAGAAGATCATTAAGTCTAGGATGTAGAACTACCTAGCTGCACTACTTCCATACCATTTAAATGAAAATGATAACCCTAGAACTCACCACCTTATTTAGAAACCAGTTGTTTGGTTGTTTAGTAATAAACTGGGACGTTAAAGAATTTCATGCCCTGCACTTTAAAATGATCTGATCTAATTTTCATTTCTTGGAATCAAATACAAATTGGAACACATCTTTCAAATTATGCATTTCAGATCTTAATTCAAATATTATGGAGGGAAATAGTATGTGCATATATATACACACAGACACACACACACATAACCTTTGAGTCAGTCTTGACTCCAGATGACTACATTAACAAGTCCATGCAGTTTCTTGGCAACATTCTAGAAATGGTTTCTCTAAAAATGAGAGAAAGTGATTGGCCCAAAGTCACCCAGTTTGCTTCCATGCCCGAGTCAGATCTCCCCACTCCTTGTCCAGTGCCTTAACTACCAGACTAAATCTCTCTCTCTCATTCTTTCTGAAAATTGCATGAAACCATATCAAAAGTGATATTCTATTATATAAAATATTTTATATTATTTCAGCAGTGAGATGAATAACTGACTATCCAAAACTGACATGGATTAGAAATAGAATCATTGGGAATTGGACAGTTTACAAATTGAAATAAATACATAAATAAATAGGCTAATTTGTCTGTCTGTAAATATTGGCAAAGTGAAAGAAAGTACTTAGGAGTTCCAATTCCTCATGCTGAGAGTAAGAAGTTTCTTTAAGCCAATTCATTTACATCTTTTTGAGGGCCTACAACAAGATTATATGAGGTAGAAACCTTATTCTGAAGATTCAGCTATATCAAATAGAGTAATTGAACAATCCCATTTTTGTTCTGTTTTTATTTCAGATGTTGAGAGAAAATACATAAGTACTACCATTCTTGAGATCAGCTATAGTCTTAATGGCACTAGAGGCTGAAAAAGGCATACAAAATTTTTGTTTATTTTTAAATGCATTTGTCTTTGCTATCAAAGACCTAATTTGTCCATAGTACATTTCTTCAATTGTGCTCCTTTGTTTGGGTGTGTGTTTTACTGTGTTTTGCCGACTGCAGCTCTCTGTTGAAGACTGCCCTTTCTTGCCCTAAATGCCATGGAGGTTGCCTCAGTTTTAGCTTCTTCTGGTGTAACAGTGGCAGATCTCCACTGTGATTACTATTTTGTTGTGGAAGCTGTAGTTTCCCCTTAACAGAATGGGATGAAATATATCATCTGAGGTATTCTGGGAAAAGAAAATGATAGATGCCCTTAAAGAAAGCTAAGTCAGTCCTTAAAACAGAATTTAATACTAAGAGGAGTAATAAAAAATGTATCCTTTCATTTCAGAACAAATTGAAACAGGCACTGACTTTTAATTGTTTTTATCTGCTGCTTTTGCTTTTATATTTTGTTTTTAATTTCATGACTTGTCTAGAAGACTTTGGATTGACAAAAATATAAACATGTACAACTTTAATTCAAAGAAATATAACTAATTCAAATGAATGCAATTGATTTGGTTTTTCATTCTTTCCTATTATTATATTGCTTTACTATTCCATTTCTTTTGAAGTGGAGATTGCAGTATTGCCCCAAATGCTGTCACATACTTTTCTGCCTGTATGGTCCCTCACTCAAATATATATGTCGCTGAACTAGTTTCTCTTTCTGAAATAAGATTTTTGTTTCACTTTTAACACAGTATGATTGAAGTAAGCATATTTCTCTGCTAACAATTCATCTCTGTGTACAGCTGAGGTTACATCAGCCAGAATGGGCAGATTGAAATTCCATCACCTATTCTTCTTTCCTATCTAGCATCTGGCCTGTGCTACCCATAATGTGTTTAAACTCATCTGCCCTCTGACTCCCAAATTGGGCAACTTTCTTCCTCTGCAAAGTAGCATCAACAGTCAAATTTTACAGTCTTCAAGTAATGCAAGTATTGTTACTTCACCTAATCATTACTTTTATCTTTGTCAGTTGCATTATATACAATTATGACAATCTTGCAGCACCCAGGGTTATACCCTTGGCATGGCAAGGACAGTAGGCATATTGTAGAAAAAGAAAATCGATTTTGAAGTCTGCATCTCAGCATTTCTCTAACTTGTAAAATATTTTATTGAAAACCTCTATTTAAGATAAACCTGTTGGCCTCATCTAATGCATTACAAGTAATCTGTGATGCAATTTGATTATTTTAGAATTTGGAAGTAAAGGTCTTATTGAGGGGAGGTTCTTTTGATACCAATTTATATATTAAATGTATATTAAATGTGATAAATTAGCTCATTCTGTCTTGTGGGAGGATTTCTGCATGCGAATCTTGCCTAGAATGTACAGGTTCCAGACATTTATGCACTTGGACTTGTTTTAATCAATGGTGTTGACAAGTATCACATTCAGAAAGCCTCCCCACCCTACATAAACTGATTTCCAGGGTACTTTGCAAATGAGTCTGTCAGCATCTTTTCTAGGAAGAAGTCCAGGGCAGCAGAGCAGGCCAGGGTTAAGGACTGTAATAACAGGAGGTTTGTGAGTCATGTTTTTGAAGAACATTAGCTGCAATAGTGTGTGTTATGAAGTCATTCCCTGCACTAAGCTTAAGACAGTTCTGCTTTTCTTTGTGCTATCTCTTGCCTTGTGGGCTCCAACCATGTGAGACAAATAACAGGCATGGAGTATTGACATTCTTAAATTCTGTTTTCTAGCTTATTCTCCTTGTTATTTTTTCTGCAGAGTAGAAATACTTTAGAACAGATATATTTTTCTGCAGTGCACTGATTCGAATAGATGCAACAACAAGAGAACCCTATACACACTGTCTCTATTCTCTCATTCATTCATTCATTCATTCATTCATTCATATATATATATATATATATACACACACACACACACACATACACACACATACATACATACACATACATACACACACACACACAGAGTACTGTGCAAAAGTTTTAGGCAGGTGTGAAAAAATGTTGTAAAGTAAGAATGCTTTCAAAAATATATATTGTAATTGTTTATGTTTATCAATTTACAAAATGCAAAGTGAGCAAACAAAAGAGAAATCTAAATCAAATCAATATTTGGTGTGACTAACCTTTGGCTTCAAACCAGCCTCAGTTCTTACACTTGCACACTTTGTACACTTGCACAAAGTCAGGGATCTTGTAGGACTAGAGTCAGGTGTATGATTAACCAATTATACCAAGCAGGTGCTAATGATCCTCAATTTCATATGTAGGTTGAAACACAGTCATTAACTGAAACAGAAACAGCTGTGTAGGAGGCTTAAAACTGGGTGAGGAACAGCCAAACTCTGCTACTAAGGTGAGGTTGTGGAAGACAGTTTCATGTCACAAGTCATACATCATGGCAAGACTGAACACAGCAACAAGACCCAAGGTAGTTCTATTGCATCAGCAAGGTCTCTCCCAGACAAAAATTTCAAAGCAGACTGGGGTTTCAAGATGTGCTGATCAAGCTCTTTTTGAAGAAGCACAAAGAAACGGGCAACGTTGAGGATCGTAGACACAGTGGTCGGCCAAGGAAACTTAATGCAGCAGATGGAAGACACATCATGCTTACTTCCCTTTGAGATTGGAAGATGTCCAACAGTGCCATCAGCACAGAACTGGTGGAAACCAGTGGGACCCAGGTACACCCATCTACTGTCCAGAGAAGTCTGGCCAGAAGTGGTCTTCATGAAAGAATTGTGGCCAAAAAGCCATACCTCCAATGGGGAAACAAGGCTAAGCTACTCAACTATGCATGAAAACATAGGAACTGGGGTGCTGAAAAATGGCAGCAGGTGCTCTGAACTGATGAGTCAAAATTTGAAATATTTGGCTATAGTAGGAGGCAGTTTGTTCGCTGAAGGGCTGGAGAGCGATACAATAATGAGTGTCTGCAGGCAACAGTGAAGCATGGTGGAGGTTCCTTGCAAGTTTGGGGCTGCATTTCTGCAAATGGAGTTGGAGATTTGGTCAGGATCAATAGTGTCCTCAGTGCTGAGAAATACAGGCAGATACTTATCCATCATGCCGTACCATCAGGGAGGTGTGTGATTGGCCCCAGATTTATTCTGCAGCAGGACAATGACCCCAAACACACAGCCAATGTCATTAAGAACTATCTTCAGCCTAAAGAAGAACAAGGAGTCCTGGAAGGCATGGTTTGGCCCCCACAGAGCCCTGAACTCAACTTCATCAAGTCTTTTGGGATTACATGAAGAGACAGAAGGATTTGAGGCAGCCTACATCCACAGGAGATCTGTGGTTAGTTCTTCAAGATGTTTGGAACAACGTACCTGCCGAGTTCCTTCAAAAACTGTGTGCAAATGTGCCTAGAAGAATTTATGCTGTTTTGAAGGCAGAGGGTGGTCACACCAAATATTGATTTGAGTTGGATTTCTCTTCTGTTCGCTCATTTTGCATGTGGTAAATTGATAAACATAAACAATTACAATATATATTTTTGAAAGCATTCTTACTTTATAGCATTTTTCACACCTGCCTAAAACTTTTGCACAGTACTCTGTGTGTGTGTGTGTGTGTGTATCGCTGAAGATGTTACCTAGCCCAGTAATGAAATGTCTGCAAGAAAACAACTAAACACAGAGAACCTCAAGGACTCCACAGTTCAACCCTGAGCTACATATATTCTTTTTGATAGATAGATAGATAGATATTTTCTCATATTTTCATTTTCCTACTCACTTAAGAACAAGTATTGCAGTATAGAGTACAGTACAATATATATATACGTACTTTGGGGGGGTATGGGAGAGTGAAGAGTAAACAGAATTGGTCAACTAAGTTTGTAAGTTTATAATTATATATAAGATTAGTTTGTCTAAAAATGTCATTGGCATGAAACCTCAATTAATACTTGTAACCTTCATGATACTTGTATTATGAAGATATTCTAATTTAGCAATTTCAGCCAAGAAAATTCATCTAATGATATATGGAGGCAGGGAGTGAATATTATCTAATGTATTAAGGATTATTGAGATAATATATCAAAATGCATACTGATAACATTTTTTTTTTTAAAAATCCATCCTTCTGATCTGTAGAAAAGAAAATATTTTTTTTCTCCAGCACTATTTAGGGTTTTGCAGAGCAAATAAATATAACTGTTTATTGCCTAGCTCTCTCTGCATGGTTGATCTGACTGTTGGGCTCTGAGGGAGTATCCTATACCAAATCCTGTCAAAATATTCTGGGTTATTACATGATGTGGAGGATGAGCTTGTGATGTTGCATATTAAAGAGGGGCTAACATGCAATTCTAACCCAGATGCAGTCTCCTGGGAGGCTTGAATGTGGCAACAGTGCTATGAAGGCGGGGTCATTTCTGTTGTTAAATGCAAAGGATTTACAGCTTGCAGGCAAGAGTTAAATATGGAAAAGAAAAAAAAAACTAGGGGTGAAGGCATTTTTATCAAGCCTGTTTCAGTCATCCCCACATGTTTTATGAATATTGGAAGCTTGAAGTAAGGCTGGTCTAAAATATTTTGTTGCCTGCATTGGAGCAGTAGGTGCCCCCACCTCCAAGTAAATATGTATGATACTTCTGAGCATGAATCACATCTTCATGAAAGAACATTTTATTGGAGAATAGTAGATAGAGCAATATAATCCAGAATGTAATGTGCCATACTGACTGTTCCCATAGTACAGCTCTTGTAGTGTCAGTGATGTGGATGTCCCAGGACCCGAAGAATTTAAGTGGAGCCAGAAATAAACATGTGTTATAAGATATATAATATATCCTTTGGGTTTGTATGTTCTTTCTGGTACCCCTTTTAGTGTATTTATGCAGGTGAAACTGTGTCTGGATGGGAGGCTACGTGGATTGCAGTTTCAGTATCTCAGTATCTTCAGACTGGGGCAGCTGTCTCATCTTACCTAATGGTACAACTAGTCTCTAGAATGATTACCCTTACAGTAGACTTTGTGGTTAGATAAACCTGTCATATGAAAGCAAAAGTTTCTGTTAATTTTAGAAGATCTTGGTGAGCTCTTGTTGACCTTAAGATGAATGCCCATTTGATGTGGAAAAGACTAGGAATACATTTGTTCCTGACACTTGCAGATATGTGTCTATAGTTTATGCCACATATATAGATAAAAATAATTTTCATACATATGCAGAGATATCTTAATACAAATCAGATGATTAAAATAAATTTTCTTGGCATAAGTTAACAAGCCTCAAAGCAGAAGAGACAGAGACAGTGAGGGGAAAAGAAACTAGAAGTCATTCAAATAGGAACAGCAATACAGGCATAACATATATTAGCATCTAAACCCATGTTGGAAGATATAACAATTTATGGAGTTGTCCACAATGATATCTGAGCATTGTCAATATCAAAACCTTAGGTTCGGTCACTGATTGAATCTAAATCTGCAGAGTACTGATGTTGGAAAATGTGTCATATAACCACACCCATTGTACATTGGTGATTATTGTTGGAGAGACCAGAAAGAAGCTATATCTCTCTGTTTGCCAACCTAGATTATGCTAGTATTCTTATGTGTCCAGCCAACATTTGGGAAGATAATGGCTTTTCTCATGATAAATGGGGCCCTAAAGCCTCATCATATGTGGCTTGTCTAATCTATATTTCATGGTAATAGTCCCTTGGTCATGGACATTATGGCTTAACTAGATTCTTCCTTCATATTCTTACATGTTGAAATATGTTGGAGTGCTTGTTTAAAGGAGTCAGCTGGTTCCCAAGGTGTATCGCTGATTCTCTCATAAAGGGCAATAAAAGTTCTGCTGTATAGCCTAATCCAATCCAGGCAAGAATTTGGAAATGCACCACTGATTTAGATGTTAATATCTGAGGAGACTGACTTGGAGTATTTGCAATAACTAGCCTTGCTAAAGAAATTAGCCCATTCAGTTCTTTCCTTCCTCTGCTATTATTTGGAATTTAGTATTGATAAAGGAAGAATAAGATAGCATAAGTTTGGACACACTTTCCATGCAAAACGTTTCAACTAGGTTGGTTAAATCATAGTTAAAATATCCTGTGCAATACTTATACGTGCATCTCAGATTTTGGAAGCTGAATGGACTAACTCTGCTTATCCTCTATGTCAGGGGTGGGCAAACTTTTTTTCATTAGAATTACAAGTTCCATCTGATGAAAAAAAAATATTCTCTGAGTTAAATAATTTGGAGTCAAAATTTATTTGACTGCCATTCAGCTCTGGTACTTAAATCTTTCTGCTCTTGATTACCCAAGGCTTTCTTGATTTCAGTAGTATATGTTGAAATAGTGGGAAGAGCCATTTAACAATTGGAGGCAAGTCATCCTTGCCAATCTATTGCAAACCTAGATTTATTTCTGCCCACCATTGCCCTCTATCATTGTTGACCTTACATTTAATCTGAACATTACATGTGAAATTTGAAACCATGCTAATACCATAGAATAGCTTTTTCCTTCAGGGGAATTCTGTTCCCATTCGTTCATTGTAAAATAGGATTGAACATGGGGAGTTGGTACTCTCTGGATTTGAAAGGAACTGTGCTGCCTTCAGAATTTAAAATGATGCCTGTAAGCATGATGTTCATGTGATTTTTGAACATGAGTGATACATTTGATAAAAGTGAGAGCTCTGGTGTATTATAGATGGCTTTTAATAAGCTGCCAATAGCTAGAGATCTTGTCCTGAATGATAACTTCATCTTTTGCAACCTATGTTAATTAAAAGCATTACAAATTACTAATGCAAATTAGGACTGTAGTATTTAGTCTGTTGTTTCTTTCTCTTTTTAGTTTGGCTGATTGCAGTACCCTGAAGATTAAGGGAGGGTTTGGTACTACAGCAGTGTTAACATTTGGTAGACTTGAGTGGTCTCATTTTGTTTGACTTAGAAAGGTACCAGGCTAGAAAGCAGGAGACTGTGTGTTCTAGTCCCACCTTAGGCATGAAAGCCAGCTGGGTGACTTTAGGCCAGTCACTCTCTCTCAGCCCAACTCACCTCACAGGGTTGTTGTTGTGGGGAAAATAAGAGGAGGAAGTAGTATTAGGTATGTTTGCTGCCTTGACTTATTTATAAAAATAATAAAGGTGGGATAAAGCATCTGCAAAAACAACATTAGTCTCCTTCTTTCTACTTACCAAGTGGAAAATCAAGTGGACTTACCTAACAATAAGTAGAGAGGATTTTCTGCATATATCTTACTCTTGTAAGGCATAATATGCCTATACATAATAACTCTTGTAATATGTATGGCAATTTTAGGGCCCTGTTCGGTCAGTACATTGGCTTAAATGGGTTCAAGTTCATATTAGAAACTTCACTCCCTGTTGTAGACTGTCATGCTATATATGTGGCCAGTGGACTGTTTACTGATGTTATGGCTTGATTTTGCATGAGTGATTCCATTTGGTGGAGGAGAGAGATTGTGTCCTTAGGCACACTCCTGATGTGACATGTCACAGGGCTCTGCCTTCTCCCTTTTACTCTTTAATATTTACATTAACCCACTAGGTAAAGTTATCTGTGAGCACAGAATGAGTTATCATCAATATGCTTATGATGCTCAGTTGTTTATCTCCACCCTGGGCAAATTAGGAGATGCAGTCAAAGTTCTGTCTTAATGTCATAAAATTATTGATCTAAAAGTTCTGTCTTGGTGTCTAGGGGCCGTTGGGATCTGGTTGGGGAGAAACAGGCTTAATCTTAATACAAATAAGATAGGATAGCTGTTGATTGGGAAGCATGTTGACTTCAGAGGAGACCCATCATTTACTATAAATGGGACTAGCCTCCCTCATAGAGGGCAGGATCACATGGACTCATGGCTCTTGCTGAAAAAGCAGGTAGAAGCTATGGCCGGGACACCTTTCGCACAGCTCTGCTTGTGTGCCAGTTGTAGCCTTTTCTGGACTGGGAGGTATACTGATAGTCACTCATGACTTTTGTTACCTCTTGCCTATATTGTAATTCATTTTACATTAGGCTACCATAGAGAACCATTCAGAAGCTGCAGCTGGTTGAAAATGCAGCAGTCTGCATGGTAATGAGTTCTTCCCCTTTTACCCATGTCAGACCATTACTGCAAAAGTTGCATTGGCTGCTGATGAGCTTCTTGATGCAATCCAAGGTGCTGGTTACCGTCTATAAAGTCCTATATAGTTTGGGGACTGATTATTTTTTAGACTGCTTGTTCCATGTAGAATCTGACATTTGGTGAGAGATAGAGAATGTCAGTGAACGGGAACAGAGAGACTAGCCTTCTTTTTTATAGCTTCTGTCCCCTGAGACAGCATACTCCTGGAGACAAGGATAATCCCATCCCTTTTGGGAGATGATTAAGAGCTAGCTCTTCCATAGGGCATTTGAGGAGGGGCAGGTGTATGAATTCGGCTGTTCCTGAAGTTGATAAAGAGGTTCCAAGTGGAAATAGAGAGATGCTTCGTTATTATTTTCTGACTTTTTGTGTTTTAAGCCTAATTATTGGAAGTAGGAATTGATAGCCACTAAGAATTTTGGGACTGAGGTGATATAACAACTCACTTAAATAAACACAGATGGAAAAATGCAAAGAGAAGACTTTAAAAAGTATTTTGATTTGCAAACAGTATTGTCTGCCATTGAAAAGTACATTTTGCAGTGGGGAAAAGGGGAAGCACATGGGGTCTCAAGCCACACTCCATAGATTTATGCTTTGTTTATCTTGTATGCTCTTAGCAAAAGTGCTGTAAGGTCCAAATCCTCTTAATAGTTCCACTACTCATTTTTTCTGATCAAACATGGATTAATACAGACCATTGGGGTCAGCACTAATGTTCTTCCTGAAGATATCATAGTGTTCTCTAGCTGCATGGCAAGAAAAAGGCATTTGCGGATTGAACTTACCAGGCTCAGGCTTTTCTCCAGTTATTTGGGCTTAATTATCTTGTGCCAGTCATTGACTGAATAAAGATGATCATAATATGCACATAACTGATCAGTGTTGAAATTGCTTTGCACCTTCTCAGTTTTAGCCCTCCTGGTTGTATGACTCCATTCAAACAAGAGTCATTAAGTCTTTTGAATATTGGAGTCCAATGGCGGTATAAAGCAGGAGCAGGTGCATGTCATATGTTGGCCTCTGCTTTCCACCCTGCCTACCTGTCTGTCCTGGCCAAAGCAAGGAGACCTTCTGATCAAGTTGACAAGTAAGGAAAGCAAGTAGTCCTTTGAAAAGAGAAGGTAAAGCTCTTAAGAAAATCCTTCACCCTTTTGTGTTAGACTTTTGTTTTAGACTGAGAGTTTATTTATTTATATTTCAAATTTGTCACTGCCCATCTCACTGCAGAGCGACTCTGAGCAGTTTAGTTGTTAGGCATGATACTATTCCAGCTGTTTGTGAGAAGGCTTTTAATTTAATTTTTGTTTATGCGGGAATAAATTTAGGGTGCATCCTCCTGTTGCAAGCAAATTTAGAGCAAAGTCTAGGCTGACTGGGAAATCCTAGGACGAAATCCTTTCTGTGGGGATCTTCTTGGATGAGAAATACTAGTGGGGGTGAGAAAAGGAGAAAGCTCCTTTTTGGCCTCTGGTCTAAAGCTTTCCCTTTAACACCAGAGCCCATTTGTGCCTTGGATGCTAGCCCAGTTGGTTCCCCTCTCTATAAATGTTGGCTTTTGCTGATGGAGCTAAACAGCTAGGCCATTGTATATGTCAGGACCACTGGAGAAAATGCCTGAGTGGTGTTTTATATAGTGTGTCAGTGTGCTCTCTTTTAGGGTTGCATTTCTTCCTCCTCGTCCTCCTCCGCCTGCAGGGACTTGGTTGTCATGGGAACTGCTGCTCTTCCATCCTGCTGGCACAGAATGGAGAAGCCTCCCAATTTTTGCATAGTGTTCTGCCTATCTTTTGTAAGCCAAATTTCACATGTGCAATAATTGTAGATCAGATAAGAGTTAAAATAAAAACATCCCTACCACTGAGACAAAATAGGGTTTGGAGCTACAACTCAAAGAATAATGTATGTTGACCACATAGAGTGAATAGGCCAGGCTGTTACATAGAACTTTACTAGATTTGTTTTCCTGCTGGATGCTGATGAACTAAGAAAAAGCATAGGTAAAACTCATCAGGGCTAACTGGAATCTTAAATAAAAAAGGAGCAATTTACAGAAGTTATAAAATAAATAGTTTTACATGTGCTATTGTTTCAACCTTCTCTGATCCCCCTGGACAAATCTGCTTTGACAGTATGGACTCTCAAAGTATCTCCCCGACAAAAGGGGAGAGAGATGAGCATTGCAATGAGTATAAATCCTTCTCTGATTTAGGATCATTAAGTTACAGGGAGGTTTGGAAGGGTGATAGCTTTCTCCCAGGCTAATAGAGTAGCAATGGGGGGGGGGGGCTTGCTCCATTTTTTAAAAAATCTGTATCCATTTTCTTTTGTCTTATTGTTGCCTTAGCCTTATAGTATCCATGGTACAGTAATTATGAATTTAGGAACAAACCCAAATATATGACATTTTTCCTCCTTATTTAATTGCCCATTAGAGTAATAATTATTGTGAAGAACTTTTGCAAGCTGGATGCCAACTCACTGAAACTAGAGCTTCTTTTTTGCAGAGGGTATTATCTTGGTACTCTGAATGCTGCATGCACCTAATGTTATCACATTTGCTCTTACTGTACCATTTCCAGATGCAAAACAAGTCTGTCTTCTAAAACATCAACCTGATTGGCACTAGTTGTGTAGGAGCCTGGCTTTGAAAAGAAGAAATGGCTATAGGCAACTAGCATCTCACTGCAGAAAGATGTCATGCTTCTGTCACAGTTGTTTAATAAGGGCTTGCTTTAAAGACAGACTGTGTTGGTGAAAAGAATAAAATACAATTTTGCCAAAAGTCACTAAGGTTTTTTCCCCATTGGTAAAATGATTTAAAAAATGATTAAAAATAAATAAAACACTAATCTAAACAGAGGAAATGAATTGGTAACATCAGCAGCTTCAAGCAAAGATACTGTACATGTCTTGGAGTTTAGGAAGTGGAAAAAAATTAAAAAAACAATGGACAGCAAGGACTCATTTTGATTTTAAGTCAATTTTATAGATTAATAATTGTACTTGGTATAATTTCTGGGCTGTTCTTGGATTCCTCTGAATCCTAATACTAGTAAATGACTGTTGAAATCTAGAAGCACGTCTGAGTTTCAAATGCTTTGTATCTACTGTATACAGCACTCCTGAGATTTGGTTTAAGTCTTGAGAGATACTTTAAATAATATTCCTGAGTGGGCAGTGCTTAGCAAATCTTTCTAATTCCTATTGCTTTTATCTGTGAAGAGTGAGTGAACAAGTGATTTCATTGTAAGGATACGAAAACAAGCCATAGCGTGACACGCTTCCCTTATTGCCTTCTAATGCTCCCAGCCCTACCACATCCAGATTAAGGTCCTCCTAGTCTGTTGATGAAGCATTTCCTCCTGCAGGGAGGAAGGGAGCAAATACAGGAACAGCTTGCTTATACAGAATTTTATAGGCCTGTTATGCCTTTTTTGAATAAAGCTCTTTGTGTTGGTGGCACTCTTATACATCCACTAATATATGACATGCCAGCTTAATGATATTTGCCAGCTTATGCTAGTGCTATTGCCAGGCACCGTGTGATTCATTATGCCAGGGTTAGATTCAGTAATAGCTTAATTCCTCCCATTTCGTTATGCAAGGCTGTCAGTTCTTCAAGGTGTAGATGGTGCATGGGACCAAGGAGATTGAACATCCTGGGACTGGAGGGGGAAGTTATCAGGCTGCTTATTGAGATTATATATTGATTCTACTAGATGTGTTCCTCGCTGCCATCATCAGAGTATCTGTGCTGAACCTCTTTGGCTTCTATAATTAGCCATTGGAGTAGACTGCAAAATGAGATAATTTTCAACCACATAAAGCCTTTATATTAATGTATGAAAGGCTACAATCTAAAAAAAGTCATTATGTCCATGTGTGTTCATAGTCTTGTATGTGCCCAGCAGGATTTTTGATGGTATCTTGGTATACTAGTCCTACACGCTCCCTTTGTGTTACAAATGGTTTTTCAACTCCCTCTCCCCAACCTCTCCTCCCCATAATTTTTAAGAGTACTGTGATATCACATTAATTTTTTGATGTTACCAAAACCAACTCCAAAGCCTCAGCCACGTGATGTCAGCTGAGAAGGAACAATTCAAGTGGCAGCTGCAGTGCAAAATTGCTTGGCTCCTGTATGGATACCAGAATGCTGGTCTCAGATCCTCTGACCAGTTTCTTCCGGTATATCATTTATATTGCCTGCCTAGTTCCACTAAGGGGATGATTTGTCTTAATTGTCCCTCTGTCTTTTTTCCTCAAGGGATCTTGATACAGAAATAGCTTATTCTGCCTCCTCTCATCCCCAGCTAACTGTAAGCACACATCGCTTGCTGTATACAAGTTAATAATAGATAGGGGTGTCATAGAAAACGTACCTTCTGCGTTTCTTGGCCTTTCTGTTAACAGTCCCTCCTCCTGCCCCGTATCTCTGTATGTGTGGTTATATTTAATCTATCAACTGCAGGTAAATCTGCATGTTTCCAGTCTATGGAATCTGATGCTACCATCCATCTATGAGTCCTTGTAGCATTGCAGTAATGTTGGTTTTAATTTTTTTTCAAGTTTATCATTCTATTATACAGAGATAATATGAGGGCTCTTTAAATAAATTTATATTTATTTAAACATACATATGTGCAACTTCATGAAAATCTCTGTGGCTGCATTTTTTGTGCCTTTAAAAAGCTGTCTGATGTATTGTCTCATTTTCTCCTGTACTTAAGTCCTATAATTCCTTAAAGGAGATTACCTTCCCTCCCTCCCCCCTTTTTTCTTGCAGGATCCGTCCTCAAATGCCAAAGGAAAAGATTGAAGGATGTCACATCTGCACATCAGTGACACCTGGAGAACCCCAAGTACTCCTGGGAAAGGACAAAGCATTTACCTATGACTTTGTCTTTGACCTAGACACTTGGCAGGATCAGATCTATACAACCTGTGTAAGCAAGCTGATTGAGGGCTGCTTTGAGGGCTACAATGCCACTGTGTTGGCATATGGCCAGGTATGTGTCTTTTTCACTCTCTTCACAGTTTCTGTCATGAGCTTATCTGAATGGGATTGACTTTGGGTGAAGTGGCCACGTTTCCTGATTTACGTAGATCAAGAGTACTGTATTTTATGTGAAATCATCCTCTGTTTGAGGGCTTGTCCAGCTAAGTTCAGTTTAAAGATAAACCCACCAGAAAAGAGAGCATGGGGGCCCCTTAGATTTTAGTCTTTTCCACTGGAGTGAGAGGTACTATACTTTTGTTTAAAATTTAGTACTTAGTTACATGTGTGTGTCTTTCTGTGTGTATCAAGATAGGTACCTTTTATACAACCCTGCACTCTTTTGTCCTCCTTTTTAGTCGATGCATTTCTTCTTGGGGGCGTGTGTGTGTGTGTGCACACACGTGTAAGGGGTATCTATAACTCCCATGCATGTAATCCCATAAGTTCCACTCCAGCTTCTGATTGGTTCCAAAAGACTGTAAAATGTTTGGATTAAAAGAGGAGAACCCCCCCCCCAAATACTGTAAATATATATGTGTGTGTGTGTGTGCGTGCATTTGTATATACACACACACACACACACACACACATCACCCTCATTTTTTTCTTCTGCTTATGATTGAATTGCAGCCTGGTAGATGTAGTCCTCTACTCCCACATCCCTATCTTGAGTCCCCCAAATCCTCCACTGATTTCTGCAGTGTGATATAATTATGTCTGAGGTGGTCATTATTTAATTTAAATTCCATATGTGTCTCTTTTGGAATAAAGGCTGAGGTGAGGCCTGTTTCATCACATGGAGGGGTCCATCATGTCCTGAAAAATTCTTGGAGGACATTTCCGGCCTTCAAGCCAATGAAGGGATACTGTTTCTGATCAAATGAGTATTTTGATGGCATCATCCATGTGTTAATTTAGTTAGCAAGCGGACATACATTGATGTTGTTTGAAACAACATCATAGCAGTGCATCCAAGTCTTTCTGGATATGTCATAACATTTGCTTAGTTCATCTTTTTTCATGACTAGAGTGAATACTGATTTCATATCCTGTCATGGACATTCTCTTTTTACAACACTTTTCTTCAAATGATTATTGGCTGAGCCTTGTTTCTTAATAGTATTTTTCCAAGGGACTTGTACTTCTTTAGGAGCAATACTTCAGTTTTAATAGAACCCTATAAGGCAGGTGAGGTTGAGTCCAGTAATGGCTTCTAAAGGCCACCCAATGAGCATCGTAGCTATATGAGGATTTGAAATTAGTTTTCTCACATTTCAACCATGACTTCACACTGGTTCTCACCAGCCCTTAGGAAAAGGTGGGAGAGAATTTGAAATGAATTAATCAGATGCAAGAAGAATGCATGGTAAATTAATGCTGAAACACATGGCAGCAGTAGACAAGCTTGTAAATTAGCTTCTGACATGAAACTGCTTTTCATTTTAGAAATTCATATTTCCTTTTCTCCCCAGGGCTATGTTTCATTTTTATGTCATGCAGCAGATACAGTATAATGTGGACTTACTTTAGCTATGTAAGAACAATGCAAATATGGAAAAAGTTGTGGCATGAAAAAACTTAAAAAGTAAGACAAATTTATCAAAGGGGTAAATTTGATAGTGATATTCTGTGATTAGCCGAATGACCAACAGGACAGACCAAAGATACATGCTTTCTTATCCCTTTTGTCCGGAGGCAGTTCCATGAAATACTTGCTTTACTCTCTTTAGACAGGTGCAGGTAAGACTTATACCATGGGCACTGGTTTTGACATGAACACTTCTGAAGAGGAGCATGGCATAATTCCACGGGCCATCGCCCATCTCTTCAATGGCATACAAGTGCGTAAGCAGGCTGCACAAGACCAGGGGGTCCCCATCCCAGAGTTCAAAGTCAGTGCACAGTTTTTGGAGGTAAGTATATTGATGTTGTGTGGAGACTGAGTCCTGAGACAAGAGTGTTTGGAAACTCACTGATAAGTATGATGGAGACTGGAAAGTGGTGTGGAATTTCTCTATTTCAGTGTTTGGAGATAAATAGTCAACAGTGATATATCTGAATTCAAATACAAATTAAAGCATGGGGTGTTCCTGTATAGTCTTAACAGGTGGCAGCTTCTGGCCAATAGGCCTAGTTAATAGGCAAGCCTGGTTAATATTGGGGTGGGAGACTTCCAGGGAAACTAGGGCTGTAGGCGAGACTGAGAAGTTAAAAAGAAATCCCAGAAGGCCACAGAAAACTATACCTGTTCTGCTGCCAATAAAACTACATAGTGCCCAGAAAGCCACCAGAAATCAATCTTGACTTGAAGGAGACATTATCTTTACCATTCTTGTATATCCAGTATAAATAGATGAGACCAAAGTGGCATTTGTCTCTGAAAATTATGAAATATAATGCCTGTGAACAGAAGAGAATCCTTACTGGTACTGGATCACTTGAATCTGTAATCTAAGTGTTTACTATACACAGAAACCCATTGAAGTACATATAATTTCTGACAGTAATTATAAGAAAACACAAAATACAGTAAAAAAAACAAAACAAGTTATTCTTGTCACTGCCCTCAGATCTCATTAGCTTTGAAACACTGTTAAGATCTGAGAACTGTTACATGAATAATTTGTATCTATATACTAAACTCTCAGATCTGTTTGATTGTTTGTAACCTTCAGTTGGGTGAAACAGTGCACCATAGGGCAACAGTTTTTGAACCAAGGTACCTCAAATGGGCTAACTTACAGAATGTGTCCAAAATCTGGGACCCATTACTCCCATAGGACTGAAATTTGGGAAAATTGTTGCTGCTTCAGCGCCGTCACCACACTATCTTGGTCAGCTGCGGTCACGTGATTCTCCTTTCCAACGCTCCCTGACAGCTTCCCACAAGTCAATGGGGAAAGCAGCAGGAAGTCTAAACTCAATCATGGGAAGGTGCACAGGTGGGGGAGACTTACAAAGGAGGGAGGGAGGGAGGGAGATTTCTGATGCTCCCTGACAGCTTCCCACAAGGGAAGTTGCTCTCACTCCCACTGCTTTTTAGCCCACTCATGGTCATTCTGTTTCTCTGTTTAGGTAAGAAAATATCTCTGAAACAATGACCCAATGGGTCATGGGTTGTCTAGTTATTTACTTAAGATTCTGCTTCTGGCTGCTGCAAACTTAATAAACATAAAATTTATCTCACTGTTCAGATTTTTGTTGGGCTTTTAGGGGAAGGAAGCATTTCATTTAGCATTGTGCCTCTCCATGTTTCACTCTCTGTAACTTCCTATATCTTACCCCATTAATGTCATTCTCCTTTAGGTTTATCCCAGTAATGAAATGCCTTCCCTATACATTCCTGTAAGAAGAAGAGCACCACACCTTAAAACCAAAGAAGATAAACAATTTCACACTAATTTTGGACTTGCTAATTCTCATACAGGCCTTTTGACACTGTAGTCAGCATCTCTCTTTACCAAAATAAAACACTAAACTTTGAACTTCAAATATTTGCATATCTAAAGGTTTACCCATTTTTGTTTATTGTGGAGCAGTTTAAGACGCAAAACAATAAGTTCCCCAGTAATTTGTTTTTCTGTTTCATTGTTCAGCTATATAATGAGGAGATCCTGGATCTTTTTGATAGCACAAGAGACCCTGAGTACCGCCACCGAAAATCGAACATCAAAATCCATGAAGATGCCAGCGGTGGTATCTATACCACAGGTGTCACATCACGTCTCATTAGCTCACAGGATGAGGTAGGTGATTATACTTTTTGTACATAAGGTCTTACTCCTTTGTTTCATCTTAATGAACATGGAGCAGCTATTTTTTCTGATTCCATGTTCACAGTCACTAAAACAGATTACATTCTCTTCACCTTACCTGTAAAGGCAGATAAAGGTAAAGTCTCCTTCAAGTCAAGCTGCACACCTGGTGACTTCATGGACAGTTTTCTTAACAACAGTGTGGAACTGATTTGCCATTAACTTTCTTCCGATATGTTTTTCAACTTCCCAGTCTAGTTGTAACGTAGTATTCCCTAATAGTTTGTCACCCATTCAACCAAGCTTATCTTCCAAGTCCAAACAAGGTGGTGTTACTTACTCAGTTTCATCTATAAAATTCATCTAAAGACTGGGGTAGCAAATTCCACTTTCCTACCATTACAACAAAGTGGTTTAGGTGATAAAAACTAAGGTTTAATTGAACTGCAGTAACTGGTTTTGAGTATGTATGGGATTTTAAGATTAGAATTCTTCAACTCTGTTTCAGGCTTCAGCCTGGTTGTATTCTGATTTCACTAGAGTTGCTAATGTTCTATCCAGCAAAGTCTAATTGCCATGCATTATTTGGATGGTGTCCATAACTGAACCCATTTTTCAACTATGAAAAATCTCTCTTCATTTAGCTTTAATAATGTGGAACATCATCTTTAGCTTTATGGCTGTCCTTCCATTTCCATTTTTACTTTTTGCAGCTGACTCAAATTGTTACCCTCATTATGTTTTAACAACTAGAATCTAGCTAATACTGTACTGTGTATATGTTGACTGGTTGGAAGTATTTCTTATTTTTAATGGATAACAAGCCTTGGAAGCTAAAATAGGGAATGAAGAGGGTGGGGTGGGAAAGGGACTGCTTAAACTTTGTCCCTCTGATTACTTTCCATCTTCACTTAAAAGATAGCAGCCTCATAAATCTTCCCTCTTACAGACAGAGCGACAGCTGGCAAGTTGTTTTATTTTTATTTCATTACTTTAATATGCATTCCTATCCTGGGAACTTCTGTGAAGAATCATCTATATATTTTTGTGGTAAATATAAAACAAACAAAGAAACGGTTTCTCAATATTAAGACAAAAATCCACACCATTATTCAAAGCCTCTTAAGAATTCACAAAATGTATATGAAGCATAAAATGAATTAAATCATGTCAAATATTCTTTCCATAGCCAAAACCATATTAACAAAGCCAAATTCCTGTTCTTGAGTGTTCTTGTAAAAGACACTGAACAGCTGCCATGCTCAACTGCAGCCTTTGCCAACCTGGTACACTAGTGTTTTGTTGGATTTCAGTTCCCAAGTTATCTGGGGAAATCCAACACACCTGAAAAACATCAGGGTGAGAAAAACTGACACTGTGAATTTATACATACAGATCCTTCCTTCTTTCATTCAAATAGTGAAGATTCTCTTGGTCTAGGATCTTTTTCAGCACGCTGAATTGCTAGGAGCTTCGGATTGGTTTTAGACCCTTGCATGCATATCCTAATATTTCCAGTCAAAAGTACATCAGTCTTGGAAGATAATAAATAATCAGTCATACTTAATACTAAATATTAGAAAGCTGCAATTTTAAAGAAGATCAATTATATGTAGAAGCAGAAAGAATCTGAAAATTTGTCTCTTTATTCCAGTCACCTTTCTTTTCATTTGCTGAGTCCTTAATCTTAGGGCTTCTGAGGACCATAAAAAATACCTCCAAATATGACTTCGGTCCTTGAGAGTAAATATGTATGCTTTGAATCTCAATTTTTCCAGCATTTGTTTTTAATTGTCAAGGGATTAGCGATTTAAAATGTGCTTTTCCCATGTTTATAGAAGGGGATATAAAAGCTCTGCTGCTCCATATAATCTTTTTTTTTTTTAATCTAACCATTACCATCCAATTTAGCATTTAATAATTTCACCCAATGAGAAATTAATTTATTTTGCTATAATCTTAAGATTCTAAATTTTTAGGTACAGTGTTCTTCATTTAATCAAAATTTTCAGTGTATATTGTCAGGATATTTAGACCTTTGTTTCAGTGTAGAAATAAAATGAAATTGAATGCCCAATTACCATGTTCATTTGGATGTTGATTATTACAGAAGTGTAATGAAGTTACTCTTCTGCAGGAAGTTCTTTTAAGTGGGGAGATGCAGAAAGAATCTGAAAATTTGTATCTTTATTCCAGTCACCTTTCTTTTCATTTGCTGAGTCCTTAATCTTAGGGCTTCTGAGGAAAATACCTCCAAATATGACTTCGGTCCTTGAGAGAAACTCTCTACTTTTTTTCTTCATCCTTATCCCACATTTGAAAAGCAATTTGACCTATCATCTGAATTTGTCAGGCTTTATTATATAACTTATTATTAGACAATTCGGATATCTGTCTTAAGAATTTTGATTAAATATGACTAATTTTATATAATAAGGTTTGGACTTAACACATGTTTTTATATATTTATTAACAATTATTTTGTCCTAATTTTAAATTATATCTCACTATCCCACTCATTTAAATATTTAAGAGTGAAATAAGCATTTGAAATGTATACATAAATCATAGGAGCCCAGCTGCTAAGAGTTAGTACTAACAAAAGAAGTGAACTTCTTCAAGAAACCTTTCAAGTCAAATATTTTCATGGACCTTGTTTCACCAAATTCGTATTGCTATGTTACTTTGTTGAAATAAATGATCCAACCATTTAGTAAATTAACAAACACTTTCTCCTGTGAAAAATACATAACCCTTCTATTCAGAAGGAAGTCTCATTCAGCTGGGTGCGCAGCATTGCAACCTAAATTATGTTTGGATTGGGGAAATGATTTTGAACTGAGAAACAGCAAGAGAGAAAAGGATTAAATCTGGGAGAAAGATTTAACTGCATGTAGCATCTAGTTCAGCTTACATTATTACTGTCTTGTGGCAGGTAGAAGAAGATTTTTGCAAGGGTTAATGAAATAGTATAACAGATTATTTAAGCAAGATGGAAAAGTAGTACTTTTCATTTACCTGTGTATATGTGGCCACGGGGGCGGGGGGGCAGCTTGCACCTGGGCTGAAAATATAACCCCATCTCTCACTGCAGCTAATCCAGTGCCTGAAACAGGGAGCTCTGTCCCGAACCACAGCCAGCACCCAGATGAACGTCCAAAGTTCCCGCTCCCACGCTATCTTCACAATCTACCTTTGCCAAATGCGTGTCTGCTCTCCTGTACACTTGGTAAGGGCATAAGGAGAGAAGCAGAGGTCAGAAGGGATCATATCTCTTCCCCCTTTGTCCTCAAATGGAAATGGTGGAATTTTTGGTGGTAGAGATGTAGTGTGCAAATTAGAGACACAGCAAGAGCTTTGGGGGGATGTGGGGAATGAGAACTTGGGAGCTTGAATCAGTCTGTCTCATTGTCTCAGAAGAGGAAGCTTGGCTTTTCGTGTCAGCAGCAAGTTAGTTTTGTGGGCATATCTTTGGCTTTGTGACGAAATAACCACAGTTGATATTTTGTATAGTACCAGGTGCTAGCAAATTATGCCTTGAAACCTGATGCTGTGACTTGTTCTTACTACAGGTGAATGGAGACACAAATAGTCTCCTGGAGGGATCCCAGCCTACCAGTGAATATGAGACACGAACAGCCAAATTCCACTTTGTTGATTTGGCTGGCTCAGAGAGGTTGAAACGAACTGGTGCCACTGGCGAGAGAGCTAAAGAAGGGATCTCTATCAATTGTGGTTTGGTATGGTGGATTGGTTTTAAGACTGAATATAGTATTTTCGGCTGTAGTTTAATTATGGTTTTAAGTATGCAGTTTTTATTTTATTATTTTCTGTTGGTGAACCTTGTATTGTAGTGTTTGCTGCCTTGAACATTCTTGCTTGGATAGAATGGTGGGATATAAAACAAATAATTAATTGTTGGTGTTGGATGTGAGGGAAGATAGGCCCCATAATATTCAGTCTGGTGTCTTGTGATTCAGGGCACTCTTGCACAGCCACCAGCTTTGCTCCCCAGACTCTCACAAATATTTGCAAGAGTCCTCATTGCAATCATCTCAGAACATAAAGAACAATAGAAATGCTCACTAATGTTCTGTCCAGTTGGTGAAAGGTTAGTGCAGAAATGTTCAGCCAGCACTCTACCCCTCATTCTTTCTTCATGCTGAGTGAATTAAAAAACAACCAGGAACTTGGAGGACAAAAAGCAAAGCAGTCCATTTGCTCAATCTCTAAAATAGTGAGGACGATTGTGGGTTATTGGCTATATGGAGGGGAAGAGTTAAGGAGCTGGGAGGTAGGATGAGATGAGACTACCTCCCAGTGGGTGGCTGCCCATTCCTAAGCTCTGAAGTCTATGGCATAAAACTAATATTGTGGCAATTCCTTTTGTACTATAGCTGAGCCAAAAGATAATCAGCTGTGCTGCTCAAGCAACACTATGGTACATGATTGTGCAGGTGTGGAGACAATCCAGGAGCCGTGTAAAGTTCTCATGTGGAAGTGCCCTCAATAGTTTAATGTGTACACAAACTTAGGTTTGGTCATGCTGATGAAGAACTGAGCTGTTTGTAGCATGCAGATTTCATGAAAAGGGATTGTCTATATGAAATGTATTGTGTATTGCTTCTGGAGGGCAGAGTTCCATTTACTGGAATAGCTGCAAAAGAATAATTTGATGTTTAGGAAAATATGGAAGTGGGACTATATTTCTGTTGCCAGTCAGCAGCTTTAACATTTAGTTAAAGAGATGCTTTATGCAATTCTTTTTCATCTTAGATCTATACCTAATGCAACTGCAGGATACATTTGAAAATATAAAATATGAATGTGACATTGACTTTTGGAAACATGCATCATATAATACACTTGTTGCAAATTCTTTGTAGTGCATATATAGTATAAAGCAGTATTATCTGTCCATGACCATTTTATACACTGTAAATTAGGTGTTGTATCTTACGAAGTAGTGAAATAATTAAATAATGAAAGGGATATGGCACATAAGAGACAAGAAAGATCAGTAGCCAAAGTAGTAGTGCTCAGGGTTCTCCTGGACGTAAAAGAATCAATGAAGGAAACACAGCCCACTGAAAGTCATATGTAAAACATAAATATTTGATAAATTTTTCTGAGCCATGATTTTTATCATATAATTTTTCCCCATAATTGTGAGGGTTAGGAACCTGCATTTTTAATGAGAAGATAATCTTTGTATTGATGTGTACTTCATGAAAAGACAGTTTGATGTAGTTCAATGAAGGTGCTTTGCAAGTCTTGTTTGCCTGCCTTTTAACACGAAAGTTCATATACTACACTCCTGTAATGGAAAAATTATGTCATTTTATCAGTCTGATCTTCCTTTAAGCAAGGAGAATCCACTTCCCAACCAATGTGTGTTATAATCTAATAAGCAGGGAATGGAAGAGGGAAAATAGTCTGGAGTCTGGTGGTTTATCTGAGAAGAATTTAGGCAATAGGAAAAGAAGGCAACTTTATTACTGACCTGTCTATTTCTTTGACAGTTAGCATTAGGAAATGTCATCAGCGCCCTTGGGGATCAGAGCAAGAAAGCCTTGCACGTACCCTACCGAGATTCAAAGTTGACCCGGCTTCTCCAAGATTCACTCGGCGGAAATAGGTAAATGAGAAGAGACATTAATAGAGCTCCTTATGCCAGCCCCGAAGTCTATATAAGCATTTATATGGGGTTGCTAGCATCGAGAATTTCAGATGAAAAGTCTGCCAAACAATGCATATCTATGGATGTGCTTAATTAGAAATCAAGGCAAGGCCACCAGAAGTATTTGAAGGAATGAATTTTTAAACACATCACAAGCTTAATTTTTTTCACATGTAATGATTAGTTTCTGTAGTATAGATGGTTATATAATATGCCTAAGTTGGTTTTCATCCAAATTTTGGCAACTGAACCTCCTAACATCAAATTCTTGTAATCTTGTTTAAGCTTACCCCACTCACTTTCTAACCTGTTTTAACACCTCTTTTTTTTTCTTCATGCTCATTATTAATCTAGACATATATTTTTGGATCTGAAATCCCCTGCTTTCTTTTCATTATTGAGCAGATAATTTAATAATTAGCTGATGGCCCAGAAGAGCCATGGTTCTTTAGAATTATGAGTGGGCTCCTTGCATGTATATCTTCATCCTGTGTGCATAGTTTGGAGCATGTGCCTATTGAGCTGCACTCCCAGATGTTTGGAAGAAGCCAATATTAAGAATGCCTTGATCCCTGCTTTGTTATTCCCATTAGGGTATAGGTGATATGACAGAGAAGCTAGCTGGTTAATTTTTTGTTTGACTCCATCTGCGATCCTCTTTTATAGCCAAACTGTAATGATTGCCTGTGTGAGTCCTTCAGATCGGGATTTTATGGAGACCCTGAATACCCTTAAATATGCCAATCGTGCTCGCAACATCAAGAACAAAGTGGTGGTGAATCAGGACAAGACCAGCCAGCAGATCAGTGCCCTGAGAGCTGAAATTGCTCGTCTCCAGATGGAACTTATGGAATATAAGGCAGTAAGTAGAAGTCATGAACAACTACATGTTACTGCTGAATTAGTGTTAATTCTTAGATCAAACCACAGACTTCTAGCACTAGAAATATCTCTAGCGATGGATGGATTTAAATTAGTCTTTGAGTCTTTGATGTTTTATATAATCTCACTTAAATTTTGCTTGAAAAAAACAAACCAATTCTTTATATGAGCTCTCTTCATGTTTTTAACAATTCTACTTCTGCAACTGAATCATCATATATGGACAGTCAGAAGTGTTTCTGACCTTCTGTCTTCAAAATGGATATATTGATGACCTACAATGCAACTAATGAACCCAGTAAATAGCAGGAATTGGCTTCATTTCTCCTCCCACCTCTTTTTTTAAGAGGTCCCAGGGTGAAAGGTTGGCATTGTGAGCAGTGAAACTACATGTGATCTAATTAGAGTATGTTTGTCTCTTGGTGTAAATAGATAAGCCAAAGGTGTGTTTTAATGAAGGAAGATGATTTTTGAAGTTGAGGAGTTAGGATATCCCCTGGTCAATAAGAGCAGAGCCAAAAGAATATTCAAAATTTTGTCAGCTCATAAACAATCTCTCCCCCCACCCCTCCAAATACTTTCATGGTGTTATGAAATTGCAAGAAAGATGAGAGAAAATGGCAGTTGGGACTTAAAAGGCTACTTCTGTATTTTAACTAAATATGTGAACGTTCAGAAGTGTACTCATTTATTCCACCTAACTCATTGATACTTATATCATACATCTAACTCATATAATACTTAGCTAAGGGTTTTTTTTTAACTATAGTGTGTTGATTGAGCCTTTTTTGTCCATGAATCGTGCTAAACCCAAACCAGATCATGTTATGCCATTGTATTATGTGTGAACTAGGCCACTGAATATGCAGCATTTCTAGTGAATTGTTAAGTGTAACAATGAGGGAACTGTATCAGCTCTACCATGCTGTGTAACTAAGGAGTGGGCTATATGAAGTGTCAGAGGAGGGCTTTGCTTTGTTTGATGTTCAAATAATAAAGAACCCTTTTGATGTAGCTCCAAGAAGTGAAATGAAGCCCCACTTGTAGGCACTTCCACACTGCTACTCTGCTGCATCACCTTGGCTACTTCACTGGCCTTCAATCTTCTTTGCACACGTGCATGCACCAGACATTTCTGACAAGCAGAACAGCCCAAAGCTTTTGATTGGAGGTTTAAGGTGGAGTACCTCACTTTTTCACATCAAGATGACATTTCAAAACAGGAGAGTTTTGAGTTGAGGCAGCTTTGTGATGTCTGTCTCCTAATGGCAATTTATAAATAGCTAAATCTACCATACTAGCTATTTAGAAAGACAGTGAAAGCAAGTCTATTCTGAGTTATAGGCTACAGTCATCCTGCTTTTCTAATGCTGGCACAACTTATGATGTTTATATGCAGATTTATTTATTTATGTTGTAGTTTAATGTTTTAATGTTATTCTGTATCAACATGTTATGACCTCCTATGCAGACTTTACAGTCAAAAACTAAAAATAGAAACAGAGAAATACATCTTGTTTACTACTTCTACTGCTTGTTCAGAAGGATAAGAAAGGCACCATACCTCAATACGTATGAGAATAAATACCCCAATACCAGAATAAGATATGGCATTGCCCTATAACTGCTACTCTCTCAGAATACCCAACTGACAGCTTTTTGTTGACTTCAGCCTTTCCCACTGTTTCCTCCCCACCCCAAAGGGTAAGCGTGTTATTGGAGAAGATGGCTCTGAAGGCTATAGTGACCTGTACCAGGAGAATGCCATGCTGCAGAAGGAGAACACCACTTTACGTATGCGGGTGAAAGCCATGCAGGAGGCCATTGATGCAATCAACATCCGTGTCACCCATTTGATGAGCCAGGAAGCCAACCTAATTCTTGCCAAGGCAGGTGAGAGTGTGAGGGCTATTGTTGGGGTTCCTACTCCAGTTCAAAACCCAGCAAAGAGTGAATTCTGTAGACGTCTTAAATAACAATAGAACCTTTGAATTTACAGAGTTCCTTCACTAAGGAACAGAATGCATGGAGCAGCACCAGAAGATCTACTCTTTCCATAGCCATCACCTTTGTCCACCAACCCTTCCAAACATATTCTGCCATCTAAACTCTAGTGCCTGTCTTCCTATCTTGGTGCCATTACAGGGGGAAAAAATAACACAATCCAGGTTATGGCTCCACTCCACCCCCTCCCTCTTTTTATTTGCCTCTCCCCCAAATGCTGTTATTACAAAACAAGCTAACCAAAAACTGGTGGAACATATTTATTAGTCAGAGAATGATTGTCTACAAAAATTCGATGTGGGTTTCTGACTGGGTGAAGTTCTGGATTGATAGGAGCCTCACAGGTGTTTTTCCTCCCGATTAAAAGTAGTTTTGTGCATGTGACTATTGTTACATATAGTTTGATTTTAGGGTTCTTGTCTATAGCATTCCTAGTAATCAAGAAGATTTCTTATATTTCCTTGGGATATTTTTACCTAGCTTTTTCTCTTAACTTGATTGCTTCAGTTTTAAAAGCTGTTTTCATTATCGTGGTTGTTGTTTTGTTTCTTATTTGTTCTTATCTTCCAGGTGACGGCAATGAGGCTATTGGTGCTCTGATCCAGAACTACATCAGGGAAATTGAAGATCTCAGGTAAGTAGAAACTTTTTTGCTTTATGTTCATGTTTTTTGGAGTTGCCAGCCCTATTAAGATGGGGGGAAACCTTGCTGGTATAAAAGAAAAGTTAAAGCACTTAGAAATTTGTGATATCTCAGAAGGTTTAGAGATTGTGAATTAAAGTGCCTAAGAACTTCTTCACACTACACAAGGTTTACAGTCTGACTTGTGTTATTTTTACATTTGAATTGGTGGCACCCAAAGTTGGACAGTGGTACCAGTAGAAAAGAGCAGCAGGCCATATGTGCACAAAAGATGCAGCAACTACAGCAGGCATAGATGCAGGAACATTCAACTGGAACAGCCATTACTTCATGAACTCACAGTAACCAGATTTCACTGTCATCCAGGAATGCGGATGCAAGAAAGGCAGAGCTGCTGTGTTTATATACAATTACACAGATGCAATAAGACAATGGAAAAGAAATGCTTAACATTAACAATTCCTATAAATATACATCTGGCACAGAGGCACAGTTGCAGTATGTTTTCCAACTATCTCTTTTGGAAGCCAATTTTTAACTGAAGAATATGGATGGGGAGGATTAAATCTTCCTTATTTGCAGAGCTCCAAAAAAATCAAGTTTTCAGGATCCTTAGGTTATCTTGAAACCTGTGTTTACACTTGAAAACATTGTACAGAAAAAAATAGTTATTTCTAACTTCCATGCTACATTTGGACCACTGCCAAATACTTATGAAAGATAATTCTTCAGCATTTGAATCAGTCTTTAATATTATTAGACAATTTATGCAATGCAGCCTGAACTTGTTTTCTATGACCCTGAGGAACTGAATAGGATGACCTTTTTTCATTTGCTTTATCCTTTTATCTTTTCAATTTTGTGTTTTCTGCTATGTGAATGTGTTTTCTGGAGAAAGTATTTTGGGCCATATTTTGCTTATTGATTCCTGTTCTTGTAATATAGCAGAGTGGTCTTTTGAACTTAGGATATGATGTCATTAAAAGATGGCATCAAATGCATTGCCTCATGCTTTCTGGCAAAGAAATTCTCCCTGCCAGAGAATTTCAAAGAAATTTGTCTCTAATTAGATGGATCCACTTCACTATGTAATGATGTTTTTTGTCAACTTTATAGGACAAAACTCTTGGAGAGTGAAGCTATGAATGAATCACTACGTCGCAATCTGAACCGGGTTTCATCCAGGCTGCCCTATTCCCTAGGCTTATCACCAGGGACTGGATTGGGAGCTTCAAATTCCCCTGCCACCTCGGAGGAAGCTGAAGCCTCTGAAGTCCTACAGTGGGCCAAGCAAGATCTTGAGAGGCTGAAGAAGGAGACGAAGCTGCGAAAAAAAAGGTAAACCGCATCTCCCATTTCACCAATTGCCACAGTCTTTATAACAGTGACTAGGGATGGGACATCCCCCTTCTTCCGTCCTTCCCACCCTTTACCAATTCTTGTGTCTCAACAATCATGATTGAAGACTGCATACCATTTTTTTCACTTATATAATCAGAGGCGTGAGTGCCAGTTTGGTGTAGTGGTTAAAGGCACTGGGCTAGAAACCAAGAGACTGAGTCATGCCCTTGGGCATGACTAAAGTGGGTGACTTTGGGTCTGTCACTCACTCTCAGCCTTAGGAAGAAGACAAGGGCAAACTGCCTCAGAAAATTTTGCCAAGAAAACTGCATGGATCTGTCCAGGCAGTTGCCAGGAGTTAAGACTAACTTGGACATGGACACTCACACAAATCAGTGGTGTAGCAAAGAAAATTGCTGGAGAACACTGTTTTGGGACTTCTTTCAAATTAGAGTGGTAAAATGTATGGCGGGGTAACTGGCAGGATATATATATATGCATGGATGCTTTCTTGGATCCCTAACTTTATAGCAACAGTTTAAATGCTAATTTATTAGTAAGATAAATTTGAATTATAGGTTGTGTTTCAGCTAGGTGAAGATCTTTTACAGTACTAAAGTTCAATGTGTTCTGCAAGTTAAACCTATGCAGCCAGAAGTAAGCACCACTGTGCTTTATGGTAGTCACTCCCATGTAATTATGCATACATTGTACTGTGGAGTCCTTGGGGTTCTCTGAGCTTGGTGTTTTCTTCAAATGTTTCGTTACCCAACTAAGTAACATCTTCAGTGCTAGAATGGAGTGGAGTTTGCTCTCTGTTTATATACAGTGGCTTGCCCCACCTGTGTTGGTGGTTAAAAAAAAAAAACCCACCAACACAGGTGGGGCAAGCCACTGTATATAAACAGAGAGCAAACTCCACTCCATTCTAGCACTGAAGATGTTACCTAGCCAGGTAACGAAACATTTGCAAGAAAACAACCAAGCTCAGAGAACCCCAAGGACTCCACAGTTCAACCCTGAGCTACACATATTCTCTTCTATTGATACATTGTACTAATTCTGATATTTATAAATTAAGTATTGTGGTGTATTTTGCCAATTCTGTTTGTCTCTATGCCCACTCTTGTGATGAGTTCCTGCAGTTCAAAATTTTATTGCTACAGTATATTGCTATACATACTGTAAAGATGGTAAGTATGGATGGGTCTTTCTTGCTGATAGCTTGTGAAGGTATTGTCAAGTAAAGGAACTTGGCCAAAAGCTGCTTGGAAGATCTACAGAAAGATTAGTCTTTAGACTGACTGTCTTGTTGGTGTTTTTCATTACTGATATAAATACAACCATGTTCTTTTGACTGTAATGATATCAACTTTGATAGTGGATCCTCTGCCCTTTTGGCTGAAATCTAGAATAAAAGAAATGACCTAAAAACAAGACAAATGTTGACATAAAAATAATTTTTCTTTGATAGCCCAGAGAAAGAAGGGTTTAAGAAGCGGTTGAGGCTGCAGCAGGGAAACGAGGCTGATGAGAATGATGAGAATGAGGCAGAAGAGGTAAGAGGTTTTCCTCTTCATGTGTGTGTAACTTGTTTGGTCTTTTACTCACCCATCCATTGTGCTCCACTTACTGCAGAAACTTGATAAAGAGGATGAGAGCTATTTTTCTACATATTAAAATGCAAACTCAGCTTGGACTAAAAGGATTTCCATGTGAGTTTTCCAATTAACCAAATTTAACCTCTATTTTCAGAGTCTCCTGACATAGCCAATTGCCAGCTAATTCCTTAAGCTTCATAATGAAATATCTTGCCTCACCCTCTGCAGAAATTGCATGCTTTTCTTTAATCTAATGCCATTCAGCATGTTAAGTGGAGAAGGCAGGCAACAGGCTTGTCCTGTGTAGTGGGTCAATATTGGTACTTTTCTGTCTCAAACCTTGAGTGACTTTGTGGGGTGCTCTTACGTTCTTAAATAAAAGTGGGCATAAACGCATATATATAAATGAAAGGTGACCCTGCAGTACTCAGGTAAACCTCGGCAGGTACACAGCTAGAGGAAGACCTGATCCAAAACTGGTAAGGCTCTGCATAAAGCCCATTTGAAGGCATATGCTATGGTGATAGGCCCAGCTAAGAAGCAGGGGACTTGCTATCAATCAATCAATAGCTAG
Source organism: Python bivittatus (assembly GCF_059951505.1). Classification (NCBI taxonomy): domain Eukaryota; kingdom Metazoa; phylum Chordata; class Lepidosauria; order Squamata; family Pythonidae; genus Python; species Python bivittatus. Next base: position 54,691,575 of record NW_028277098.1, on the reverse strand, counting down.
TATAATATGAATTATAAATCAAAATAAGAAATTGCAAACATTTCAGTCTAATTCAAGAATTCTATCCTTATTTAGCAAATCAGACAAAAGCTTAGGGCTTTTAATGTATTGCGGTTTATCATAAGAATCATAAAGGAATATCACAACTCTTAAAATAGGAATGAAAACAGAAAAAGAGAACAGCTAGAATTAATAATTAAAATTAACGTTTGAATCAGCAGTTAAAAGCCTGTACAAAATAGGTATTTTAAAACCTGAGCTCTACTAGTTGAGTTTGCATGACTGTAGGCAAACCTCAGTAAGGGTGCAGGTTCATACAGAAGGAAGCAGCCCCTCGAAAAGCCGAGATCTAAGCTGTGTAGGGTTTTAAACATAGCATCCACCACTTTGTATTTTGCACAGAAATGAATTGACAGCCAATGCAGTGCCTTGGACACCAAGCTTTCTCAACACCTTTTCTGAGTCCTGACTGAATTTTCTAATTGGATATGGCATCATTGTCTATTGATTGGATTCTTAGTGTTTTCTGTTCACTGGAAGAGTATGGTTAAAATTAAGAGGGGAGGTATGATTTACCGGAGGTAACATCTCCTCTCTAATCTGACAGCCTCCAGATATATGGCAATTCAACTCTTAGAATTCCAAACCTTGTCTGTGTGTTGAAATCCCAACACATCTGGAGGACATTGGCTGAGAGGAGGCTGTCTTAAACATTGCAAAATTCACCAGACCAAGTTACCACCAAAGTCAGTTCCTGTGATGGAATGGTTTGGTGAAGGCCACGCTTGGGGAAATAAGCATTTCCTTAGCCCCCAGCAGGAACGTGGGAAGGTTAAGAAGATGAGACTGGCACCACCCTAAGGAATTCATGGGTTTTGCTTGCTGGTTTGAGAAGTTTAGATTCAGTCTGGCAGGAATCTGTCTTGTGGCTGGAAGCTAATAAAAGTTATCGGACTAGATCTGTACTGTCTCGTGGAGTTCTTTGGGCTGAACCTGACAGTTCCTACTGTAGCAAAATGAGCAAAGAACCAAGAGAAATAGACAACAGTACATCAGATGCAAGAAGAAATTGGGAGGGGTTAATATTATAATAACTTGGAAGGAATAGTATTGCAAATTCTGTATTGTTTTTTATCATGGCTTTCCTCCTTTTTAAGGAGGAAAGGGATGAAAGTGGCTGTGAGGAAGAAGGTGGCCAGGAGGAAGAAGATGAAGAAGATTCAGGAAGTGAAGAAAGTTTGGTGGATTCTGACTCAGATGTTGAAGAAAAGGGTAATATTATGCAGTAAATGTTGAAGAACTATTGCATAGTGCATAGTGCATAATGCCATCGCTGTAATGATGAAAATATAAGAACCATCATGTCAGAAAAGATTAAAAGTCCCATTTTGTCCAGCAACTGTTTCTACATTGGCCAATCGCTGTGCCAGTGAAAATCTCAGAAGTAAAGCATGAATACAATAGCAAAAGAATTTTTCCATTCATGTTTCTCACAATAGAATGTATGCATAACAGCAGTACTGGTTTCAGGTGCATATGAGTCTTTTATTAGGATTGATCAGTGCACAGGCCATATGCTGTCATCTTAAGTATTGTTGTAGCATTTCCCAATTACCTGGGAACATGCTGGACATGCTGGTAGGATGATGGAAATTGTTATCTAACATACTGGGTGGAAAAGGCCATGTTACATTTCAGAAGAGGCATTGTGCATTCCTGTCATAAAAAAAAGCTGGAGTGAATTTAGTTAACATCATCTTTGAAGCCTGGTACAGCTCTTGGTTTTGCCAGTTCTTTGGGTGGCACTCTGTTACGCTTATGTGAGTATGGGCAGCCACACATGCGCTGACTGAGATTAAAAGAAAAGCCATGAGAATTTCTCCAAGCAAAACAGGTTTGAAATACCAGCAACTCTGTTCAGCAGCAGAAATATAATCATATCAAGTGCCTTTTGGTGGAGAAAAGGGAAATATGACTGAATCAGAAGGGTGCCTGGGGTGCAAGATCATGGCAGGTTGCATGGTACATTTATTTGTATCTCTTTTTTCAATTTATTTAGCAGCAAATTTCCAAGCTGATCTGGCTGACCTGACCTGTGAGATTGAGATCAAACAGAAACTAATAGATGAACTGGAGAACAGCCAGCGGCGCCTGCAGACTTTGAAGCACCAATATGAGGAAAAGTTGATTCTGCTGCAGAACAAGATCCGTGACACTCAGCTGGAGAGAGACAGGGTGCTGCAGAATCTCAGTAAGGGCATACTGGTTGGGAAAATGGGATATTTACAGGTTGATCAGAGTCTGCTTGCGTTGTTCTGGTATTGAAAGACTTTTTATCCGAATGCACAGCCAAAGCTGTGGCCTGAATGTGGAAGAACTATCTGAGTCTCAAACGCGTATTAATGAGTCTTCAGCTTGAACGCTTTGGTTGGATTTACACTTATGTTAAACCATGATTTGTTTTAATTGCAGTGTAATTAATTAATTAATTAATTTAATTCATCCATAATGTTAACTCTGTAAATTATTGCTGACATACCACAATAACTAGGTATGCACAACATGCTAACTCATAACTTGCTATACCCAGTATGGTGCAATGTATGAATCAAACTTCACTGTCAAAATGGTCAAATGCTGTGTAGTGAGTGAGTGATCACCAGAAAGACCAGTTTAAGGAGTTTCACATGTGTATGAAGCCCAGTTTCCTTCAAAGTGTATGCTTTTCTTATCTACTATTATCTCCTTATGATGGAAAACTAAGCTATATGTTCAGAAAAAAAGTTATAGTATCTTCCCAGGAATGTACCATTTCAGAATATAAGATGAAGGTTGCATTATTGAATGCTTTCCCCAAATAATGCTGGGAGAAGACTGCGACTCTTTCTACTAGTATGCTAATTACTGCTTTGATAGGGATTGGAGAAAAAGTCAGTCATGCAGTTCTTCAACATGTTCTCTGAATGGGTGTGGTCCTGGGAAGGTTTTGCTATATTCTTCTTGAACTGTGATTATGATCCTAATAATTCCAGGAGAATGTGGAATTTAGAGTTCCATAGGAAGAGTGCCAGAAATTTATTTTTTTAGGTCTTCAAATATGGTTGCAGTAGGTTAGATCTGTTTGAAAAATCTCCCTTAGTTTGTCTTAATTTGTGTTATTTGTTTATTACATTTCTGCCTTCTCAGAAACTGCTCCAAGTACAGTGCCTTCATAGAGATTTACATTAGTTTCTTTGTCTTCCTCTTTTTTCTCAGGTTCTATGGAATGCTATACGGAAGAGAAGGCTAACAAAATTAAAGCAGATTATGAGAAACGTTTAAGGGAGATGAATCGGGATCTGCAGAAATTGCAGGCTGCCCAGAAGGAGCATGCTCGCCTCCTCAAGAACCAGTCTCGATATGAGCGAGAGCTGAAGAAGCTGCATGCAGAAGTAGCAGAGATGAAGAAAGCCAAGGTAATTCACTTGAAAAGTCAGTTATACCTTTTTTTTCTTGTTGTTGAGTCTGGGTTTTTTTTGGTGAATCTGTTTCTCTCCTGACTACGTTGGGCATAGGCCAGAGGCAAAGAGTCTGAGAAGGAACATTTGTTGAACAGTGTAACATGGAAAAACATTATCTCTCTTTCTCTCTTTCTCTCTTTTTTTAACTAGGCTTTTACAGAGAGAATCTTGTCCCATTTTTATCTTCTGAAAGGTTTAGTGAGGATTGATTAGGCCAAAAGTTAGTAACTTGTCATCAGCTGTGTGTTTAGCTTGATATCCTAGCAGAGATTTGAATTTGGGTCATCTCCATACAAACTAAACTCCTGCCTTGACAGTATCAACTATTTATACCCTCCAGTTAATCAAATGTAGACCCTTCATTGCTGTTTTGGTAAGACTGTCTTTCCCATTGTGACTATTATTGAGTTGACATATCACTGTTACTTATAGGTAGCGTTGATGAAACAAATGCGTGAAGAGCAACAAAGACGACGATTGATAGAGACCAAGAGGAACCGGGAGATTGCCCAATTGAAGAAAGAGCAACGTAGGCAGGAGGTGAGTGAGAACATTTTTTGTCCCATGCTCCAGAATTTCCAGCTTTGGGGGTCCTTTCTTAGTAGAGTTGACCAATAGCTGTGGTGTGGGTGGAAGGGAGAGAGGAGGATAGATTGAAAGGGAAGTCTGTCTGAATGTATTAGGCCCTGCAACTTTTGACCCTGCTACATAGATATGGATGTTGGAGATGTGGCCAACTATTGGAGGCTTATGTAGAATTGGCATATTGGAGGCTTATGTAGAATTGGCATATTGTTTCATCCCCTCCTTCATACATTCCATGAGTAGTTTAGGTTGTGTGCATGTATAAAGGTTGTTTTCACAATATGTATATCAATAAATTATTCCATAGAAATGAACCTCTAGTCTTAAGAATGTATGTGGTTGTTCAGGAAAGGGGCCATTGCAGAAGGTTAAGTCTAAGTAAATATGGTTATATTCTAATTTAATAAAGTAAGTAATATTATATTAGAATATAGAATACATCACAATTAACTGATAGAAAGGTGAGATGTAACAATTAAAAATATACAATATTATATACTAACATATTGGTTTAACATGCTATATGGAATTTATCTAATGAGAATCCTGAAGTTTTGATTTTGGTACTTCCTACTTAAGGACCTGATATAATCCACAATTTAACATTTTAAACATATTTAAATATTTTAAATTCTTTTAAAAATGAAAATGAAGAAAACAAAGCAATTCTAGAAATACTCCATAAATTCATATTGTTTTTTATATAATTTTATTAAAATTTTTAAGAAAGAAGATAAAAGTTAATAGAAACTAATATAGAGTAAGAAAATGAAAAAAAGAAAAAAGAATTCAAAGAAAGAGCTAAAAGTGTAAGAAAGGAAAAGTAAAAAGAAAATAGCAAAGAAAGAAAAAAGATTCAAAGATGTAGCTTCCGATTTTCTTTACAGCAGTTATAAGTACAATTAAAAATTTACCTCTTGCTCTATGGTTACAACATAACTCTATTTTTTCTATAATCAATTCTGTCTCATCATCAAAACCATAAATCATAAGTTCATTTTTTTTCTTTTTCACGCAAAAAGTCTATAAGGGATTTCCAATCAGCAATAAATGTAGATATTGCCTTTTCTCTGATCAAAGAAGTCAATTTGGCCATCTCAGCAAATTCCATCATCTTCACATAAATTCATATTGTCTGGGATAGTTTTCCCCTCCCCAGATGACCTATTATAGAATAGCTGAACAAGAACAGGGAGCTACCGTTCAGGGATTTTTTGGAGCTGGGGTTTCAATTACAGGAATTCCTGACAGCCTTAGAAAATAATTGCTAGAAAAACTCATATTCCCAACAGTGCCACAAGAGCATGCTTAGGTACCAAGCAGAAAATACAGTAAAAGTCTGAAATCAGAGTTTCCCATCTTATAATTCATAGTTTCTGCAGGCTGAATATAGGTGTTATCTCTTGATCAGCAAACACATCAATCTACTTTCCATCCATAAATCCCTTGGCATTGCAACAGGAAGGGTTGGATAATCCCAACTGATGTATATTAGGCCTCAATATAAGGTACTCTTAAGTGCTTTATCTGAGCAATCAGTGAAGCATCCTAAGGAAAGTTTATTTCCTGGATGCCCCCTTGTGGGATGTTGCCAATAGTTTCTTTCCCACTGTGCTTGCAGTTTCAGATACGAACGCTGGAATCTCAGAAGCGCCAGCAGGAGATCGTCTTGCGCAGGAAAACTCAAGAGGTGAGGTGTAGGCTTAGTGTGCACAAAAACAGCAAGTGCTCAATCTGTTTTTAAAAAGTCCTTGCCATTTTGCAACTTTGGAAATATCTCCTTGTACTCCAGAAATATGTGTGGTTTCTTGAGTGTGGCTTGTTGGACCAATCACATATAGTCACTCAAACTGAAACCTCACTTAACCAAACAAGAGAAACACCTCTCATACTTAGGAATCACTGGAGCTCTGCACAGAATGGGAGACCCAAAATGTATCTTTCGAGTATGTAAATGTATTAAACAGAATTATTAGTTTCTGTGTATCCCAAGCAAATCAGTTATTTCTTACCAACAGGCTGAGCACATCACTTGATTAGTGTAGTAACTAAATTGGGCCTTAGCTTAGATAGACTATTTGATCTTGATTATAGATAATGTCTGGCATTTTGCATTATTTTGCCATGCATCTCAAAAACCTTGTCGCTTGGAAAAGAATTCTTCCCCAAATCTAGCTGCCTTTGTCCTGATCCATTTGCCCTTCCAGTTTGGGGCTGTTATTGCTTCACTTTTGGTCCTCCTCCTGAAATTGATGCCTAACCCTATTTTCATATTTCTATTTGTCAAGACTGTTTTCTTCTGGCTTTCCAGGTCTCTGCTCTGCGTCGTCTAGCCAAACCTATGTCTGATAGGGTTGCTGGGAGGATGAACCAGAAACAAACCATGGTAGAGCCAGGTGCTGAAGTCTCCACCAGCGCCACCTCCTTAGAGGCAGAATCTGGTTCTCGTTCTGTCTCTAGCATTGTACGCCAGTGGAATAGAAAAACCAATGCTTTTCTGGGAGATCCTCCTTCTTCCACAAATGGAACTCGGACAATCAGGTCAGATGCTGTGCAAGTTAACTGTTTGGTTATATTTCAGGCTATTCAAGGAAGGTGTCAGAAAGTGCATATTTGGTGTGAGTATGTGTGAGTGTACTGATATTTTTCAAGCCCAATCTTGCCTTCTGGGACTTTGGCTTTTCCCAGTATCTTCCTTCTTGATAGCATTCAGAGTGGTTTTCCACCCACATCCCTCTACTTCAGAAGTACTTGGAGTAGCATGGCCCAGAATTTAGCATAATCGCAGGATTATGCTACTCACCTCTTGCTATGTGATCTCCCTCTGCAGGAAAAGATTCCCCAAAAAAGGTACAAATCAGACTTTTAATAAGACAGCCCGCCTGAAGTGGCAGTCACTGGAACGTCGTGTCTTTGATATTGTCATGCAAAGAATGACTGTCATCAATCTGGAATCAGATATGGAACGTCTTATCAAGGTGAAGAGGGTGGGTGGCTCATCAGGGTGGGTGTCTTCCATTGAGATAGAGGGCAAGGTCTGGGAGCAGAGTGTGTTGCAGAACAATGGCCTAGCAGAGAGACTCAATTCTTTCTTCTTGCTTTCAGAAACGTGAGGAATTGTCACTGATGCAGGAAGGACTTCTAGGGAAGAAGGAAAAACTACAAACTGAGAATCCAGAGGAACAGAAGGGGTTGCAGGAGTTGAATGAGGAGATTGAAGTATTGGCTGCCAATCTCGACTACATAAATGACAGTATTTCTGACTGCCAGGCCACCATTATGCAAATTGAAGAGACTAAGGTGTGTCCCATTTGCACCTGAGGCAAACGATTTGGGAGAGGGGATTCCATAGTTTGTGTATGAGCCCAGAGGTTAATTGAGGCTGATAGCTAGGCTCCTTGCGCTTAGATTCTCAGAAGCAAAGGGCAACTAAGGAAGTACTGTGTTTTACAATCCTTATGAGAACCCTGAGAGGGTTCAGAGTCCACAGTGGGTTCATTTGGTGAGTGAATAACTGAAATTGGCTACTCACGCACAACTCTACTGAGAGGATGTTATACAAAGCAAACTGGCCAATGAAACCAATGTTTTAGATGGTGAAATAAGGTTATTTCCCCAGACTTTCTCATTCTATTGCTTCTCCCTATGGGTCTCTTCTTGCTAGGAAGAATTGGATTCTACAGACACGTCTGTGGTGATCAGCTCCTGCTCCTTGGCTGAAGCACGACTTTTATTGGATAATTTTCTCAAGGCATCCATAGACAAGGTAAGTCAAAGCTAGGAATCCCCTATATTGATTGATAGGTATAGCTAATTCAGTAGCAAATGTAATTGGTTTCAAGGTTAATCTGATCTATCTGTGGAACTCTTGGAGAAATTCATATAGAATGGAGTAATATTTTTGATTTTTTGAAATGTATTTGGAGTGAAACTCTTTTTAACCCCTGTGCTTTATCCAAACACTCTGCTTAGAAGTAGAATTAATCTCTGACTGAATGTTATGATTACAGTCTTCTGGTTTTGTCTCAGAATCCATGGTAAGACACAGAATCCCATTGCAGAAATAATAATAAAACCTTCTGTATGGTTGAGAATAGAGCTTGTGGAGAGATTCTTATCTCCTTATCTAATTTTCCAATCTCTGAAAACAGAGCCTGCAAGTAGCCCAGAAGGAAGCTCAGATCCGCTTACTGGAAGGACGTCTGAGACAAACAGATGTGACTGGCTCCTCTCAGAACCATCATATTCTGGATGCCCTACGAGAAAAAGCAGAATCCCACCCTGAATTACAGGCACTCATTCACAATGTACAACAAGGTCTGTTTTGTTATTCACATACCTGCAGTGCTCTTTGATAGCAACTCTCCTGTAAGCTTTCTTGCCCTGTGACAAAAGGACCAGTTTGAGGACAGCCACTACATGACAGAAACTTCAGATAGCCAGGCTGCTATGTGATGAGTACAGCCATGAACTGAATATTTACACCTACCACTGAATTAGTCAGTTCATGTAGCAAGGCTGTTTTTAAGTTGAACGTTTGTTCTGGGTTCATTCTTGTGGTCCTTCTGCCTCTCTAAATTGAAGATCAGTGCTCTTTTGCCCAGGCACTTTAAAAATTAAGAACAGCCTTCCTGTGTCCTTTGGATATACCCTAGTGACATTTTCCCTGATACGTTCCTGATATAGAAGCAGTGCTAGTGACTCTCTACATGTCTGTGTGCTGGTGAATATAATCCAAATGTTGGTTTCTTTTTCGTATAGAAAATGGTTATGCCAGCACTGATGAGGAAGTCTCCGAATTCAGTTTGGCTTCAGAGGGAAGGTGAGTATCCTCAGATAAAGTGAGGGGCAAGTGTATATATTTTCTTTACCCTTTGGTGATTTAAAAGGTAGGAGAAATGGAAATTCTTTCTGTTGACCAATGAACCAGTTCACAGTCATCAAGGAATCCCTATGCTCTACTTTTTCATATGAAAGCCCAATTCAGTATGGAGTGCTTGTGGCAGGAATAAATCAGACTCTGGGGTGTTCCACTTAGAGGAGTCTCTTAGGCGTTGGTCTCACTTGGATTCTCTACAACTTCCTGTAAAAGTTGCATGTACCAAAGATCTCTTTCTGTGTCCTGCAGCTTTTCCCAGTCTTTCTTCATGAAAGGTTCTGCCAGTCAGGATGATTTCAAGTGCAGGGTAAGTTGAATGCTGCATTTGGCAAGTGTGGCTATAGGTGTTTTGTGTCTTCATTTGTAAACATCTGGCTGCTCTTCAATTAAACTTTGAGAGTAGTTTCCATGAAGTCTCAGGGGATCAAACAGTTACATGACAAAACTCATGAACCGACACAAAGGAAAGAGTTTTTAATCTTTGGAGCCTCATTAAGCATTATTCTTGCAAAAAAATCTTGTCACGAGAAGGAATTTCCCTATCATTTTTTGATAAATGACTTTTTTTCATTAATGTGCCAATGTGGTAACATTTTATTTAGCCATGCTGTCAGCTAAGAACAGGTCTCATATAGTCTGACACAGACTGGTGCCCTGCAGATGTGATTGTCTATATCATGTCCAACCTGATGGGTCTAATTTAGATCTGTTTGGAGAGAATTGGCTTCACTGCAAAGACAAACTATGGAGGAAAAAAAAAAGATTTCTGCCATGTGTAGTTATATTACAGTGGCTATCATTGTCCTGTGGAACATCTCTCCCAGTCAAGGAACAGACTGTACCCATGCTCAGCAACTTTAGAAGGACTCTCAAAACTTAACTGTACCACCAAGCAATCAAGGCCTAATAGCCCGGTGTATGCTTTCTTTTTTTAATTAAATATTAGTTGATGGGCATATTGTGAATTTGCATTTATTTGATGGATTTTTTGTGTTTTCAAATTTTACTGATTTTTTTAATTGCAAACCACCCAGAGTTATTAGATTGGGATGATATACAAATGTTCATAATTTATTAGTACTAAATATTCATCCTTATCCATTTGTATGTCCCTTTCCTTTATTGGCTTTAGACCAAAATTTATTTAGCGTCTTAATAGCTCTTGGAACTTACAATATCCTTCCATAGAGTTTAGGATGATCACTATAACTATCTCTTGCTTGAACTCAAGTCATTGTGCTATGTTTTGCCAACCAGTAAGGATTGTTACGTATTAAGCAAGGGAGTAATGCCTGAATAGCTGAAGCATTTTCTTTTCTGACCTGGGTCTTTTTGGACTTTGTTTTAGGGAGAGCCCAAGTTGTCTGGTCAGATGAAAGCTGTATCTGCAGAGTGCCTAGGGCCCACATTGGACATCTCCACTAAGAACATCACCAAGTCATTGGCATCTCTCATGGAGATCAAAGAGGACAGTGTTGGATTCTCTATCCGTGATCCCTATTATAAGGAGAAGGTCTCCCGCACTATCAGCCTGCCTATCCGAGGGAGCACATTGTAAGTCCTGGTAGTAGAGGCAATGACCTCTATGGAAAATTCTCTTGCATGTTGAGCAGTGGATGTGCTACTGGCTTGAAAATTTGGAGTCCATTATTTTTCCATTATCTTGTGTAAGCAAATATATGAGTCATCCTTCTAGCAACCAAAATTTTGGTTTTGTTGGGGGTAGTAGTAGGTGAGCCAGAGGAGTAACAGACAAGGAAAAAACAAAGATCTGTGCATTGATGTCAGGCCAGAATCAGCTTTTTTGTTGGCCACAAATTTTACACAAAGTTTAGCAGCAACATAGAAGACTTCAATTAATTAGATTCTGTCATTTTTGTGAAATTCTCTCAAAAATCTTTTCATAATCCTCAATCAGCTAGCAGCTTCACCTGATCCTGGTTTAAAATGTAGAGTGCCCTACTGGAAAAGTAGGAACTAGGGCTGAGCTTTGCTTTGGCTTTGATTTCAAAAAGGTGCTTCGGAGAGCATGAGAGCATGAACACAATATCTGCCTGCAACTCTTCAAAAAAGCCATAATTTCCCTTTCAAGCAGCAGCCATATGATTTCTGGAAAAGATGCAACTGCTTTAAAAGCATTGCAGACAGATGCCGTGTTCACGCCCCATGTGCTCTGAAACACCCTTTTAGAATAAAATTTGAAGCATTGTGCAGTCTTAACAGGAGCCATTTCCTGCAGGATGTTGCTGCTGTATATTTAGAAAACCCCATTTATACAAATGACATAACCTATATTAGTCTCCATCAGTCACGAACTGGCAAGAATAAGTACAGATACTAAAACAAATATGAATACTCCTGCACATATGAGTGATCCTGCAAACACTGAAGGTACTGAAAACTGAGCTACTATTCCCAGTCCACTTCAGTTCTTTGACAGTTTGTTCTATGCAGTTTGTGTCATCTTGTAGTGTTTTTAAGAGATTACATACTTAAATGTGCTCCCTCGTCAAAATCTTTGTACCTGCAAGAAGATTATGTACATCCTATCCTCCCTGTCACTAAGAGCATTTTGAAGCAAACGATTCCCCACCTGTGATGCAGAATATCTGAATCTGCTCATGGCATTTGGCACTTCATTCATTCCGATAGGAGCTAGAGTGGAAGAAATCTAATTTTGTGAAGAATGTTTACTGTCATTTTCTCCCGTTTAGCCCTCGACAGTCCCGAGGCACAGACACATCACCCCTCACAAGGAGGAAGTCATATGACAGGGGTCAGCCCATCAGGTAAGTGTGTAAGAAGGGACCCCTTGGTAGCGTTTATTTTCTTTGTAATCCAAGAGTTGACTTGCTTCATGGGGCAGGATCAGAGAGGTGAGAGATGATGTTCAAGGAGCAAACAAGTCTCCAATCCCAGTAAATCATCACATCTTTCTTTCTTGCCTAGGAACCCAGATGTTGGATTCACTCCTCCCTCATCCCCTCCCAGCAGGCCACGCAATGACCGCAATGTCTTCTCTCGCCTCACTAGCAACCAGAGCCAGGGCTCTGCATTAGACAAGTAAGATTAACTATGAGATTTGGGGGAGGCTCATTTCCCATAAGAAAAGAACTTATAGTTACAGCTGCTGGCGCTAAGAATAGTTTCTCCTTATTTTCCATTTTACCCAACACTGAAACCTTTAGTTTTTTGTTTTGGGTTGTTGTTTTGGTTTGGTTTTTCAGGGGAACTTGCAGATGTGTCGTCCCATTTGCTCTGGAGTTTGCTTCAGCTATCAAGACATTTAGGAGCAACCAGACAAGATTTCCTTGAAACTTCCCCAAATATATAGGAAACCTAAATAATTGTTACACCAAGTTTCCCCATCCAGGACCATATCTAAATTTATAGATTCCATAATGTCTCCACTGCTAAATGATTGTTGCCTCTCTTCAGTGTATTTAGATGGTTGGTAAGAAGCATGAAATCTCTTTCCAGTCCTGTCTGTAGCCTCCCAGGGCCAGGAATCTCATTATCAAAACTGTTTGTGTGCATGAATGTTGAGAGGATGCAAGTTTATTTTTTTCAGTATAGGCATGAGTTGCACATATGCTCCAATTAGCTGTTATGTTGCTCCATTAAAAGGGCAAGATCCCAGAATAGAGTTATATATGCACTATGCCTTTCAAATACCAGCCTGCATACTTTTGAGATGGGGGTTGAGGGAGAGGGGTTGTAGCTTCCAAAAACTGCTGATGTTCCATTACTGCTTTAGCTAATTTGTCCAATATAGATCACCTTCAGCCTAAGTGGCTATTGAAGTTTCAAATAAAAATAAAAGCATGTGTGGAAACTTAATTGGCAGTCATTTATAGAAGGAATTTGTCATCACAATGCCCATATCCTCATGAGGAGGTGTCATGGTACCCACAATAGACTTTGCTCAGAAGTTGGCCACTAGGTGTTACCCACAAACGTTGCGTAGATATTGTTGTGTGCATTGTGTCTACCTCCTCAGAAGAGCCACATATGTGCAATAATTCAGCATGAGAGTCCTTTTTCCTAAAGCAAGTTTCACGACCTAATGGTATAATGTTAAGCTTTTAGTGAGTGACAAAATGCCTATAAAATTGTGGTTTCTGCTCATGCTCTTTCTGCTCCTGAGCCCTCTCTATCTGCAGCCTGCTGTCCTTTTATCTGCCCTGCTAGCGTGGATGCAATAACAAACTTCCCTCTTCTCACTTTATACTGCTGCTTTTCCTTCTCCTGGTTTTAATTACCCATAATCCTGCTAATTTTCTGTCCCTAGGTCTGATGACAGTGATTCCTCTGTCTCGGAGGTGCTGAGGTATAGAACTTACTGTTTATTATATAACTCCTGTGGCCCGTTTCCCACCCACCCCCATTCTATTTTCCCTTCCTGCATTTAAAACCTGCATGTCACCAGACCCTGATGTAGTATTTCTTGCCCTCTTCTGTTTCTACTTTCTGAGTGCTAAATATACTTCCCAGCTGACTAAAGAATGTTTCAGACCCACTTCCTGTGACTTGGAATAACATGGTTTCTTCCAAATTGGTGCCCTTAAAATGTGTTGAAAATCACCAGCTAGTAGTGGGTTAAAATTCCAGCATGTCTGGAAGTGCTGGTTAAACCACCAGCATGTGTCTGAAGCTTTCAGTCTCTTTCCCCAAAAGCCTTTCTGTTCTGCTGAGTTGACAGGCTCTCCATCCATTGTTGAGTCAGCTGACAACATCAGTATAAAAGTTGCTCTCCCCTTTGTTGATCCTTATCCAGCCTCTGCTTGTTTCTGTTCTGCAGAACAAAAGTCACTGCAGTCACCTACCTTCCCTCCAGAATAATGGGTGACAAAGCCAACAGTAGTAGGGCTAAGCCTTTAGGGTGAAAGACTGGAAGTTTCAAATCTCCTCTCCAAGAATAGACTTTCTGGCCCTTTCTCCTGCCTTGGTTTAACTGCTTAGTAATTGCTGCCTCCACCTATCTTCCACAAGGTGCTTCACATGGAATGTTCTCATTAACCCAAGTCTAGATGGGGCTTTGGCAACATTTACTGCCCTCATGGCATATGAAATGGTAAACACTGGGGAAAAATGAAAAGATTTCTCTAGTAAAACCTCCTGACCTTGTAGCACAGATGTGCGTGACTAGAGGTTTCAACTCTTCCTGCCCCCTTCTGGAAGAGAATCAAATTATTTTAAAAAGAGAAAAAATGTAAAGATCACTTCTCAACTTTTAATATTAACATTGTAAACATTTAAAGTTATAGGAGTTAAATTATAGAGTTGCCCAATTTTACAATATTCAGCACCTGGCAAATTGGTTAAATGGAAAAATCCAAAAGACCACTAGATGGCAATGGTCTGCTATAAATGGTGTGATCTCCTTTGTAAAATGGGAGATGGTGCAATTTAATAATACAGACTAGGGTAAGATTCTAAATAAATGTAATATCTTCCTGCCTAGTCTGAAGTATGCATGAACAGTTGGATATTAAACATCCAATTCCTTACAGTTGTTCAGAAAAATGGGATATTAAATTTAAGCACACATAGAAATATAAAGATCAAAATTATAACACAGTTTCTAGCTATAACATTTTTCCTATTCCTATAGGGAATTGTTGTCTCTGTAATCAAATGCTCCTTCTGCTCCCTTACTTCGAAATTTCTTTTTGCTAGAAATTCCACTTTAGCCAAAAGGTAGAAGAGAACAATGATACGTTTCTCGTTTTTTCCACTTGGTATATAGCTTCTTACTCTGTCTTCCCCATGTTCTACCCCTAGTTTTTTTTTTTAAAAACCGCTTTTTCCTGTTCAGGAGGAATGGGATTGAGACATCTTTCTGTGCCTATGTGTAAAACATACATGCCTTCCTAATGCCGAAGGACATCTCTTCCTCTTAACTGTGGATTGAAACTTAGATGCTGGCTGGCTGTCAGTGAATGTGTGGTGGGGGTTTCTAGCCTGCACATTCACTACAAATATAACAGATTTTGTACACGTTAGCCACATCCGCACAGCTTCCTTGCTTGACATGAAGATGTCCTACAGTACTAACAATTTGCAGAAGACATGACCTTGTGCCAGCGCCAGTACCTCATTGTCATCCCTCAGCTGAGGCATTCTGAAGACAGCTTTATGTGCCCTGTTCTCGAAGTGGTGTTTTCCCTCTTGTTCCAGCAATAAGCCTTCCATCTGGACAATCCATGGAGGAGAAGGAGGCTTGAGGTGACAGTTGGAATCAGCAATTTGCTTAGCCCCAACTGGTCTGCAGGTCTGCTGCAGGACCCAGCCTTCTGTTCGTACTTGGGCTCAGCACCTATTCTGCAGTTGGGTGTGAGGGAGTCTGGGATTTGGGCTTGTGTGGCCACTTCTTTTAGGTCAACCTAAAGCAGTGTTTCTCAACCTTGACAACTTTAAGATGTGTGGACCAACTCCCAGAGTTCTCCAGCCAGCATGGCTGTCTGGGGAATTATGGGAATTGAAGTCCACACATCTTAAAGTTGCCAAAGGTGAGAAACAGTGACCTAAAGAGTACTTAGGAACTAACTAGCCCATCCCTGGCTTAATGCACATATTTGAAATTGTAATGGAAAGGATGACTCAAGTACTTCTGTAGCCTGTGTGGCAGGGAATTCCTGTTACAGTGGCTGCTGCTCCTAAAGAAGCCCTGGTTCCTCATTTCTTTCTCTCACATACTAATCTACATCTCCCACGTGCAAAACTCAGTTCTCAGACTCCAGCTCTTCAACACTTACTCAGTAACTGCATCTCAGTCTCTGCTACCCATATCAGGATTGCCCCTAGGTGGCTGCCAAAACATATATGGTAGAACTCTCATTCTTTGCTGCCACCTTGAATGGTCAACCAATCAGTTGACAGTTATAAGGAATTTAAAAAAGAAAATTCAGTCAGTCAATGATGCAGTGAGAAAGAAGAAAAAAAGATTGCAGTGAACTGAATAAAATCATTGCGCATACCAATTGGAGGAGGTTTCTCAACGTTGACAACTTTATGTCAACCAATTTTAATACATAACATTCCAAGGGCTGTGATTGGTGGCCCTCTTCACAATTGTGCATGCCAATTGGAGGAGGTTTCTCCTCCAATTGCCATGATGGATGATGTTGGATGGGTTTAGAATTTCAGTGAAGAGAGCCACCAATCACAGCCCTTGGAATGTTATGTATTAAAATTACAAAGACTGCAACACAGATCTGTTCCAGGTATATGGTAAGGGTGCGTTGTAGGGGCAGCAAGATTTCCTCTCAAGTCTAGTACAGGGGGGAAGCATGGCAAAGCAGCTGCGTGCATGTGGCCTTGGTGGATGCTTTTGAATGGCATCACCCCCCAAAAAGGGAATACTACTTTAATATTAATATAGTTAAGGATTATTTAAGAGCTGGTTTGGTGTAGTGGTTAAATGCAGCAGGCTAGAAACCAGGAAACTCTGAGTTCCAGCCCTGCCTTAGGCATGAAGCCAGCTGGGTGACTTTGGGCCAGTCACTCACTCTCAATTCTGGGAAGAAGAGAATGGCAAGCCACTTCTGAAAATGTCACCAAGAAAACTGCATGGATGCATGAACTTGTCCATGTAATTGCCAGGAGTTGACTGATGTGAAGGCACAAAAAAAGAAAAAAGGATGATTTAAGGTTGTCTCATTCATGGGTTGGAGGTAAGAAAAAGGGCACTGCAGGAAAAAAATGTGAGAATGTGTTTTTACTGTGGTTAGGTCTAAATGGTAATAGGCCTAAAGACCCTGAAGCTGCTCATTTGTGGCATGTTTATGTGAACTATATCAGCAACATATCTCAAAGCAGGCCATATGTATAAATTAGGTGAAAAAGTATTTATCCCCTTTTGGATTTTTTGAATGGTTACATAGCTTTGCCAATGAACGTTATCAGAATTTCAAGGGAGTCCAACTGATATATAAAGGGTATCTGAGTAAAAAAATAACATTAAAATGTGATGCTTGTTTTATTTATAGTTGAGAACATATTTTCTATGACTTTAAATTCCCATTCCCTTTCCATGAATTCCAGAAAATCTGTTTTTCTAGGCCAGAGTCCAGGGCTTTCTTATTTCCACTTTAATGCCTAAGTAAAATCATATCTTTTAAAGTCCAAAATGTTGTTACAAAAGCATTTTTGATTTGCATGTTGCATTCCAATCTCCTATTGTGAATATTTATGAGACTCTTTAGTGCAGAACAGTAAATTCTGTTCTGATCACAAGATTGTGTAATAGTTTTTGCACTATGGACAGCATCACCAGAGAGCGATATCTTTTCTAACTTCACCTACAGCACAGAGATAAAGCCAATTTTGGCCAATGTCTCAATCCCAGTACAGAATGGAATATGGGATACAAGAGAAGAGAACAGGGAAAAACAAGTTTAAAGCAATTAGACACATTTTTCTGTTTTGAGGATCTGAGGAGAGCAGTGAGTAGAACAGTAATGCTATTATTTTATCAGAATGGGCAGGGATGGATTTCTGTGGAAAAAATTGAGATTTAAGTTAAATTTAAATAAAGGTTCACCCACACGTTTTTGCTTTTGAGCCCATTTTTGTTGTTTTCCACCAAAAATGTTAGAAAATTGGGCTGTTATTTCTTAATGGTAGGATATCAAAATTAGCCAGTGTTTTCTGGGGGGGTTTGAGAGAGAACTTGGGGGTACAAATCTATATTAGTTGCAGGTTGCCATTCTGGATCTGTAATGTTCAGTTCAGTCTTTTCAAAGCAATAAGAAACAGTAGAAAAGTCAGGAATAATAGATGACAGTATAGCACCACATATTTTCACTCCATTTACTCCCATTAGTATATAATAAAACCCCAAAAAGCAAAACTAACATCTTTAAAATCTAGCCACCTAAATACATTCTGAACAATTTAGTATCCTTATTGCAAGACCAGGTAATAGGTGTTATCACTTTACGCATGATGATCTCAATTGCCAGTCTTGAGGTTCTTTTATGGTGTGTGAATAATTACTGGTGGATTGGCTGCTCCAGAGTAGAATCAGATTCACACTTTCATAAATCAAAAGTTCCATTTTTTTTTCCTATATAGGCAGTGTATTTGTAGTACTCTTTCCCATCTCTGTTTTATTTATTCATTTTTTATATATATCAAATTTGTCACTGTCCATCTCATTAAAAAATGACTCTGGGTGGTTTACAGAGAAGTGTTTTCCTTTTTCTTTGCTCAATAATTATTTCTCTGCGTTATTTTATATTCCACTTGAGTATCTTATATCACCAATGTGTCTCAGCTTCCAACCATGCTATGGCAGGCTAGTATTTCCAGCAGATGTATAGAAAGTGACACTCCTTGTCTTTCACAAGTAGCTTCTATTTCCTGTTTAAAATGCTTATTTGCTCTTTATATTATATTCCCTATTTAATTCCAACTAGTGTTGCTGAAGGCCCTTATTGGACTGTATACATACAATCAAGGCAGCAGTAGATGGGCATGGGTGATGTGTCTCAGTCACTGGTTACTGGCAATCAGTAAAGCAATTTGTAGCAGTTGTAAAGGGCTGATGGGATGGGCAATCTGATTTCCACTGCAGGTTTCTGGCACAGCAACATTTTACTAGAAAGGTAGTATGATACTTATTGAAGCCATACTGTAAATTGCTAAGAGGTTTTAATATTTGTACTGAATTCTTCTTCTGTATCTTGTTTACTATTTGTGGTTAATATTATATTTTGAAATTTGGTAGAATAGAAGTCTTTTGGTAGCCTTCTCTAGATTGCTGCCCTTCAAAAGCGATAAGACTCCCACCATTTTAAAGTATTGACTATACTATAGGTGTACAGGGTTCTTAGAAGAATCCCAACTTTTTCAGTCATTGTATCTTCCCCAAATCCTGTCCCCTGCCAGGATATTGGCCTCCAGGGCTGGGCCGAGCAGTCTAGCCCAAGGGTCAGATTTGGTTCCCCTCCCATCCCCTTCAGGTCTAAAACCCTGAAATAGAGATGCTTCTGCATTCTCCCCTCCTCTCTGCTTGCTGTGGCCTTTAGGGAAATCAAGGCCTTCCTTGATCTTCCTTCACTCTGTTTTCTTTTCCCAGGAAGGAAAAACAGTCAAACAAATCAGCTACTCTGGGTGTATGACAAAGTTCATCATCAGAGTGGTCGGAAAGCAACAAAGAAGTAGCAGGAAAATACCTTGGCTTCTTTGCTTCAGAAGGGGAGGGATAATACTGGGAAGTGGGAATGAGATGGATGTTCCCAGCAATGGGAAACACTCACCTTCAGTGAAACAGTTGTACCTCCATAAACCACTGAAAGCCCCATATTATTGTAGAAACATGCAAAGAGTGCACTGATCTTGGATTGTCAGAGCCTGTGTGTGTGGAACATCCCTTATTTGAATTGTACTCTAGCTTTGCATGAAGAAAATGAAGGACTCTGCGTTAGCTTTTTGGGAGAAAAGTAATAATAATTATATAACTTGGAGCTACTCATGGGGAAAGGGCTGTAGCTCACTGGTAAAAAATATGCTTTGTGATCCCTGGCATTTCCAGATCAGATTGGAAAAACTCCAACGAACTGCTGCTAATTAGTGTAGTCTAAGTTAAATGGAAGAATGTTCTGAGGTGTTTTCTTATGTTCCAAAGAAAAGCTTAAGAAAAGCTTCTGTGTGAACTTACCCTATCCATTGGATCATTGCAGAATAGCATTAACGTAAATACATTCCATGTCCATCACATCATTCCCACTTCGGATATGCAAACGGCAGGAAAAAAAAAGAAGCAGTGAACCAACAACATTGAAGGCAGGAGTGAAGAGAAAAGAGAAAACAAAGAGAAAAGGAAATCAGTTATTAATTTACCTCAGCATCATTCAGTCTGCATGTGTTTCTGTCCTTGGTTATACTGTGTCAGTGCATAGATTCATATATTGCCTCTGATTCTTCAAACTTTTCAACTCTTTCTTTTTGAAGTGCTCTTCATCTGCAGACTTCCTCAGTCTATTTCTCTCTATACAACCAAATTATCTCACTATACTTCTTTCATATTGGCCATTCTCTTTTATATTCTCTCCATATTCATTCCACACCCATTCATTTTAAATGCTCTTCTTGTTTTACCACACACACTTCTTAAGCAATCCCTTCCCACAGCATTCAACTCCATCCCTTTAACCATTTTCAATAAATGATCTACCACTGAACACAAATTCACCAATTTGTTCTTTTTTTCTCTTCTATGTATAATTTGCAATTGTTCACTCCGTTTTCTCTGTGAAACACAACTAGCTTGGTTTTCAATACATTGGTTTTCAGATCCATATTCCTCATTGCATCATACAATTTATCTAACATTTGTTGCAAATTATTTGGGTTCCCAGCCAACAGCATGGCATCATCTGCATAAAAAAGTACACACACTTTTATATCCCTGACAAACACACTTCTAAGATCATCACAAGCCTTTCTTGTTAATAAACACATTAAACAATCAAGGGGATATCATACATCTTTGTCTTACTGTTGAACTATTTCCTAAATATTTGATTTATTCTCAAGTATGCTTTACTTCCATCATATAACACATTCAGAAAAGAACCTTCAACTCCGTATTCATGTAACATATTCCATAATTCAAACGTATACTCTTATCATTTACTTTCTCTAAATTACCAAAAGTAATAGTACTAACAGAAGTAATACAGAAAGCAGGAGTCTGATAGCACCTTTTCAGATTAGTGCATTTTATTAAAAGGCATAAGCTTTTGTGAGCCACAACTCACTTTTTGGCTGTCATAGACTAACATGGTCATCCTCCTACAGTAGTAATATAGTAGTATTAAAATACAACTGTTTCAACAACAGTTATATTCAACAGTGCAAAACCAATAAGAGTCTTCTTGTCCCTCCCTTAAGTCTGAAGCAAATTGTGTCTAGAACTTTTGATTTTGCATGTGTCTGCCTTTTTCATGAAGCTTGATGTGGGTTTGGCCCTTCTCTTAGGCTGAATCCTCTGAGTGATGCAAATGCTCTCTTAGGTGATTTATTTACTCTGGCTATACCAAGCACCTCTTTTAATTGTTTTGTTTTCTCCCACGTCAGGGGCATCATTAACCCCGTGGGAGGTTCCAGGAGTGCCCGGACAGCACCACTGCAATGCATTTCTGTGGCTGAAGGACACACCAAGCCAGTATTATGCCTGGATGCTACTGATGAATTGTTATTCTCTGGATCCAAAGGTATGTTTGTCTGCTTTTGATGGCCTAGATGCTGGATGGATAAATAGTTGCCACACCATATGTTCCAAATGGAGTTATGTTTGAGCAGTCTCTTTGTGGGAGCCATATGTCTACTAGGACAGCTATAGATTCATATTATCCCCTGCCTTTTTTGAGAACACATATTCAGAGTCACCTGTACTTCTAAAAAATAAGCGAGTGGCAATCTAACTCACCTCTGTTAAGACAATTTCAGAATCCAGGTTAAGGAGAACATGTATCTCCTGGACCAATCAAGTGTCATATTTTCCATGCTTCATGTGCATGCCTCAAGATATCTTACCGTTTACTGGAGACTAGTGGTTTCTGAGCAGAGAAGAAAGAGCCATTCTGATGCAGTTTTCTTTCCTTCCCAAAGATCGAAGTTGCAAAATGTGGAACTTAGTGACAGGACAGGAAATTGCATCTTTGAAAGGTCATCCAAATAATGTAGTTTCCATAAAATACTGCAGTCACTCTGGCCTAGTATTCACAGTCTCTACCTCTTACATCAAAGTGTGGGATATCCGTGATTCTGCAAAGTGCATCCGCACTCTCACGTGAGTAATCACTGCATTGCATGCTTTAGAGTAATCTTTCCCAAGATTCCCTTTGCCCTTAGGATGTAGTAGGAATACAACTCCCAGATTTCCCAGCTAGTATGAATGTGCTGAATGAACATTGTGGAAGCTAGAGTCTAACAAACCAAGTGGATAACCATCTGACTAACATCACATGAAGTTTGGCCTTCTTAAGCCTTCCTTTCAGTCTAGTGTTACTTACTTTCTTCTTCCAGCTAAGAAGAAAAGATTTAATTAGTCTTATCTTGCAAAACCCATTGTTGGACTAACTCTAACTGCATGGTTTAATTAATTCTTATTGCAGAAGAAGATACCAGAAAGAAAACAAGTTCAAGCCATTAATTACTTTTTTTTTTTTTTTGCACTGGACAATTATAGTTGCAGTTAGTAGGAGTAAGGCTGAGAAATAATTTCTTCTAGTTCTTTGAGTTTGCAGTATATAAATGAATGAGGGTACCCTTCTCAATTCTGTTGATAAAATTGCCTGTGGTGAAATAGTCTCTTGTAAGGGCAAACTTGTAGATTCTCCATTTATATTTTTGTCAGAGACTTTTTCTGTTTCAAACCCTCCCTCTCTTTCTGTCCACTAGCTCCTCGGGCCAGGTGATCACCGGAGATGCCTGTGCTGGGACCACTACCCGGACTATCACCAGCGTGCAAGGCGAGCACCAGATCAATCAGATTGCACTTAATCCCACAGGCACCATGCTTTATGCAGCCACTGGCAATTTTGTCCGCATTTGGGAGCTGAACAGGTCAGAAAGCAAACCAGAAATCACCTCTCTAACCTGGTGTCCTCCAGAGCGTTAGACTATAATACATATCATCCCCAGTTAATAAGCCTGGGGATAGTGAGAATTGTAATCTAGGCTGATATGGGAGACCTACAGATTGTATATCAGGATAAACAACCAGCAACTCCTGGCTCACATGGCCCTTCAGTGCCTTTGGGGCATCCCTCTGTAGAATCCACGATTGTAAATCCTGTACACTTTCCAGGACACCCCTAACTTGTTAATGATTTCCTTGAAGATCCAATGATCATAAAGTCCTTGTGGTGTAAAAAGCAGAATGTCATACTGCGTGTATCTGTACTGACAATACTTTATGGTCACTGGTCTTTAGGAACTGGACCTTTCAGACAATCTGGCGATAGCTACATCCTTAGTAACTTCAGAGGAGATTAAAAGCTTTCACATCTCCATTCCAGCAATCTCAGTAACATTGGGGAGAGGATTGCAATATAAATATCCAGCGGTGTGTGTCTGTATGTGCATATCAGTATTCTTATATGTATGCACATGTATGTGCATTTATATGAATGTAGTACATATGCATATTTGACCCTGTCTCAATATCGCCTGAAGGCTTTGGGTTAGAAAGATTTCGGTATCTATCCTTGTCAGAAAGGACAGAATATAAAGTTCACCTGGGCATTCTTTCCATCTAATATTAGTGAGGGGACTGCCCAGTGTGCAAGTGGTTGCAAATGTGTGAGAGGGCCCAGAAGAGAATGACAAGGAGTTGTTGAAGTTTGTTGCCATTCTTTTTATGTTTCAGAGAATTTGCATGTTGGGGTTGCCAGTATAGGGAAGGGGCAAAGGAGCATTTTTTTTCTTGGATAAAATCTTCTGCCCACAATGTTTTCATCACTGTTGTAGTGTTTGGTTCTTTATTGGCTTATTTATATATTGATTAGGTTTCAGCCTATTGGAAAGCTGACAGGTCACATTGGTCCTGTGATGTGTCTCACAGTGAATAGGACTGCAAGCAATCATGACTTGGTAGTCACAGGATCTAAGGATCACTACATTAAGGTATTATTTAAATACTGTTGAGTGTATTGATAGCATATTCAGGAGCACTATTTCTATTTTACTGACAGTCTAGTCCCTCTCCTTTCCAATACCTTTCCTTAAGTACTGGGAGAGGAGAAATCCCGCAATATTTCTGCAGTCTCAACTTTCAACAGGTCTTTAGTACAAGAAAGAAGTAAAATGTTTCTGTTTCTGTTGTCATGTCTTTAACTTCAGCCATTTTACAGAAGAGAATTTCTGGTCCAGGAGAAAGATGTAGTAGCCATAAGACTGTTTACCTTAATGTAATAAAAGTGAAGGGCTACTACATAAAGAGCAAATAAAACCACTTGCATTAAGCTCTAATGAGTTTCACAATTAGCATTTGCTTGGCTTTCCCAGTGAATCACTGGGAAAGGAATTAATTGAAAAACAAAGCAGGAGCTATCCAACAACTGTGGTTATAACAATTATTTCTCAGTGAACATCTGCATTCTGTTCCCCACTACAGTTCCTTACAAAAGATCTAAGCTAAGCCCAATCCCAGCCAATCCACATCTCAGGTTCCAAAAACATTCTGTATAATCTTCTTGTTTAAAAGTTAATTTGTTGGGAAAGGGAGATGGTCCTCTTCTTCTACCACTGTTCCTCCTTCTCTAACAGTAAAGTACAATACTGAGCCCAAGGCTTAAGGCACCTTGAACTTGAGCAGCAGACTTTGATTAGCTACTTTTTTCCCCTAAGAGGTTCTATTTTGCAGATGTTTGAAATTGCTGAAGGTGTCGGTGGGAACATTGGCCCTTCTCACAACTTTGAACCTCCACATTATGATGGGATCGAGTGCCTAGCTATTCAGGGAGACATACTTTTCAGTGGCTCCCGTGACAATGGGATCAAGAAATGGGACTTGGAACATCAAGAGCTCATCCAGGTATGAAAGCACTAAGCTATGATATCATTGGGGAATAAAAATGGGAGGGGGGAGTTTGGTTTGCAAAGGCAGTGTGAAAGATCATATGTTGTGTTTGAGCTATAGATAATGTTGAAGATATGGTAAAGTGTCCGTATGTGCTAGTATATTAGTGGAATCTAGTTGTACTAATGTTACAAGGCTACATCTAGCATCACAGGAGTGAACTTCCTTATGTCTAGTGACACTTTCTGTTACTTCTCTTTCCCTTGCATAAACTGAAGTGTAGGGTCAATTGTAGGGTCACCCAGTTTTCCAGAGCAGATTTGGGGGATGCTTCTGGAGTTGTAATAGGGAAAATAATCCTTTCTGCTAATGGATGCTGTTCTATTTCAGGGACCATTAGATAAATTCCACCATCATCTATTTTGTAATACTAGTACACTAATGGCTAACACATTTTCAGGGTATAGTTTTTGACTTTACAGCCTTAGCATATCTCTCCTGTATCACTGATCTTTAAAATCTTGAAAAGTTTCAAGAATTATGGAAAAATAAACAAAATACCTCTTAGTTCAAAGTAGTCAACTGAGTTAATCAGATAACTTCCTTCCTTTAGTTTTCAGTGAAGTATTGGGCTCAGATTTCATCACAGTCTTTTAAGATGGGATACATACTTTCTGGTCTTCTCACTATTTAACATCTTTTGATAGAGTGTCCATAGAAAACCCTGTGTTTCAAACAGCTTTAATTTTAAGCAAAGATAAGGTTGATTTCCTTTATAAATTCTAAAAAAAAGTTTCTTCCGACTCCTAAGCTTTATCAGCTGGCTGTTCTTTTGCTAAGATTGTTTGATAATTGGGATGATTACTAATGAAAACATGATCCTGCATTGGTTAGATGCCTCTGTACCACTCACTTGATGTACCTACCTGTAAAAGGTTTTAGCATGTCTTGTTTAGAGAGCCTTTCTCTCCAATGTACTTCACTTCAACCCCCTCACCCCAACTCAGTCATAATCCTTTGTGGGAAGAACGAATGGGAGATTATGACAGGGCTTGGGCCCTTTCTGATTCAGTTTACTATATTCCTACTTCCAGCAAATCCCTGCACATAAAGATTGGGTTTGTGCTTTGGCCTTTGTGCCCAGTCGGCCCATGCTGCTGAGTGCCTGCCGTGGTGGGACAGTGAAGGTCTGGAATGTTGACAACTTCACACCTGTTGGGGACATCAAGGGGCATGATAGTCCTATCAATGCCATCTGCACAAATTCAAAGCACATTTTCACAGCTTCCAGGTGAGTGTTTCAGCAGAGTCCTATTATATGCAGGAGAGAGTTCCAAAAGTTTTTGCCCTCTTGATCCCATGATATATAATTGACTGATTCAAGATCACACTGCTTCATTAGAGTTGAGTCCAAATGCTTGATTGAGGGAGGAAGCAAAAGGAGCCATTGTTTCAGTGACTAACTAATCATTGAGTGCCACCTTTAATACTGCTGCAGCCATTGACTGTTCATCCATGAAACCAAAGGATAAATTTTTGTGATAGTTGTTTTGTTCATAACTTCTTCATATAACACCATTATGAGTGAAGTATCATCTTTGTCCAATGATCCCAAAGAGAAATCCTGAAAAAAATGTCTTGCTCCACCTAGTACTGCTACCTGAGTATCTTAGTGAATCAGTCCATGCTTCCCTGATTAAGGCGAAGTAAAATGAGTAAAATGTTTTATCTATATATTCAGAAATCAGGAGCAGAGCTGTGGGGATACTTGGTAACCTGCCATTATCAAAAATGATTCTGGCAAAGCTGGGGTTGGAAAACAAACAAGCACCAAAGGCTTGGCAGAAGAGCATCTCCTGGGAGGGCAACTAAGAATACATCATTCACTTTCTTCCCTAATGCAATCTCTGATCTCCACTTTTCCGACCATGTTTCTTTTTTTTCCTTTTCTGTCTTCCTTCTCCTCTTTTTCTTCTTCTTTCTTTCTCTTTCTCTTTCTCTGTGCCACAGTGACTGTCGGGTAAAGTTATGGAATTACGTGCCTGGGCTCACCCCCTGCCTTCCACGACGCGTCCTTGCCATCAAGGGCCGTGCCACCAGTCTGCCTTGATCTTCCTCCTTCTTCTCTACTCTCCTGTTTACTTTTTCTTGCTGTGTTCTCCCTCCCTGCCCCTCTTTGTCTTCCCTGCCCCTCTCTCTGGGAGCTGATTTCAGCTGCTTCTTGACGGTATGCAATGCTTACTTGCTTTTCTTTCCTTTGAAGGGACAGTAAGTGAAGGTGTTTTCTAAGGGAGAAATCACTCCCTAATCTCCCTCCCAAATGGGCATCACAAACCCACCTTATCTTCTTCCCCAACTTTGCCAATTTGGTTCCATTGTCAAATGGTCTGTGCTTTATTTGGAAACCTGTCATATTGAAATAAGTATTAACTTGATCCTAGTAAAATCAGTTCAAGATCAGTGTGGTGAGGACCAAATGGGCTCCAATGAGGTACTCCCAGTTCACCACATGGTTTTTGAAGTGTAAGGACCAGTCAGTGTGATATAGTGGTAAAAATGGTGGACTAGAAATGGGGAGATGTAGGTTCCAATCCACCCTGAGCCATGAAAGCTCCCTGAGTGACTTTGGGTCACTCATTCTCTCTCAACCCAATCCATCTCACAGCATTGTTGTTGAGGGGATTAAGTGAATGGAGAGCCCATTCTGGATTAAGTGAATGGAGAGCTAAGAGATCTTGAGCTCCTGGAGGAAACATGAAATAGAAATCTAATAAATGAAATAATTTGAAGACATCTAGATTCCCTCCATATGAATCAGAATAGGGAATGAGCTCAAGAATCATTCCCAGGCCTTTGGATGTTGCAAGAGCATGAAACATGGGAGAGGCCTGAACCCCCTGCTCTAGGCAGGTTGATATAGTGTTATAAACTAATATAAAATATGTTTTATTAAATCTACTTTTTTAAAAGTATGCTTAAATTGGTCAATTTTATGTTGAAGGAAAAGCAATCGCATGAGGCCTTGATTTGGAGAGGGGGTTATATTGACCCCAGATCTGCCAATTCCCATTTATCCCTAAACTGCAATTTTCAGGGAGAAATAGAAGGCATTGGGGATAAGCAGAATGATGGTTTATATCAGGAAAGCATCAAATGACCCAGATTAGCAACCCCTGTAGTTCTTTTCCTTCAAAATGAAAATGTGCCAGTGTAAGTATACCATTTTAAAGTATAGGTAATTTGGCTGTTTTCCCTATTTCTCAGCTCATGTAGTGTTTTGGTTTCGAATGTACATGCTCCACTTTTTTATTGATATTCCCCACATTCTTACCTTTTTGCCTTTATTCCCAGTGACTGCACAGTGAAGCTCTGGAGTGCGAGGAAGCTACTGAACAGCACAACCTAGAAGCTGGGGAACAGCACAATGGTCATAAGAAGACTAAGATGGAGCTTGGCTAGGAAGCAGTAGTTAATCTCTCACATCCAGGGCTTCAGGAAGAGATGGCTGCCTGGCTTTTTGACAAGTACATGGGTTGGAGGGGATAAAGGAAGTCTCCTTTTCTTTCCAGTGTATGTACTTAAGTCTCCTTCCTTGTCAGGTGTCTATGATGTCAGCCATTGTAAAATGGAGCCAAAAGAGAAGACAAAACTTGGTGCTGAGGTTGTTTCAGTCAGAATCCATCCAACAAGCTCTACAAAATAGAGCATTTTGAAGAAAGGAATCAAAATACTTTATGAATAGGAATTAGATTTCTCATCCCAGCATAACTAAGCAAGGTTTACCCATGGTCTCCAGCTCTCCAGGAACTGCCTATGTCCGTAGGATTTAACAGTGAAAATAACTAGAGAGAAAATCAAGGGATGCCAGTTGCTTCCTGGATAGTTGATTGTTACATTTTAAAGGGTATTTCTTGTTCTAGTTAGGTCTTTCAGGAGGATTTATGAAGTACTGACTTTTATTTCTTATTTCTATCTGTGAATTGCTATTTTTTTTCTTTTTGAAAGGGAGAAGGGTTGGAGGAGAATGCAAGAAAATGAGCCACTTTAATTTGAGCACATAATGTTTCTCGGTGTTCACTCTAGATTTAGAATTGCCCAGAGGTTTTCATTTTCATTTGCCAAATAGTCATGAAGTTGATTTTCCCAGATTCCCGGAATGCCAGTATTAAAAGAAAAAAGACAACTACCAATTGTGTTAAACAGAACTATACATTTGGTGACTGATTTGATGATCTTCCATGACATTTCAATTTTGATAACTTCAGAAGAGTTGTTGCTTTGTGAATACCAATTGTAAAGCTGGATGCTTTTCCCAAAATGTTAGATAACCGACAAAAAAGAGAGAGATAAACTGATTAAATACATTTGGGATTCTCCTTCATGCCATCATTTGGAAATTCTGACAAAGAAGTAGCCTGGACAAGCCACCCCCACTCCCTGTTGCCAGTCTGCAGAACTGTTTTGTCCTCTTCCAGTTACAAAATGGCAGTAACTGCAGACATCAACTGTCCCCTATCACAGGAAAAAGGACTTCTTTGTCCCCTCCTTTGTCTGGGGACAGAAAATTGTGGAACCCCCCCTCCCCCCAGCTTTCAAACAGGGTAAGGGACATTTGAATTGCTAAGCACAAAGGGTGTTGCAATGCATTCCTGTATTACTGGGGAAATAATGAGCCTGCCCCTCTTATCTCACCCCCCCCCGCATCTCCTTTTGTTTACATCTTTTTCAAACATTCACATTCAAATTCACATCATAATAAGGAGCAAGCAGGTAAAAGTCGATGCTCTGTGCTTTAGAAACTTGAATTTTCACAGGAAATTGTTCAGGGCACTTGATTTTTAGCAGCAAACATTGGCTTAAGCCCTTGAGTATCCATCACTGTGTGGGAACAGCTTTCATCTGTGTGCAATGTAGCAGGGCTGTCCAAGCCTCACTGGAGGATTTATCAAGCACTCTTCACATCCTCATTTCTCAGATGAGTTGTAATAGGATTCATCCTTAAACTTTTAACTTGCATTGTACTCTTTCATCAGAGGACCAAGGATTAAACTGATTGCTCAGCAGCAGACTTGGGGAAAGCCACTCACCAGTAAGGAAATATGGACCAGCAAGTTAAAGCAATTTGCTTTTGAAATACTTTGGACCATTCTACAGCTCTGCCTTTAGTTTGCAGGAGCCTTTGCTCTACTGCCCTGGATTAGGTTGGAATTCTGTCCATTCACTTGTGTTACGAAAATCCCTTTCTCTACACTGAAGCTGCTGATTCTTCCATCCAAGTGAGAAGTTGTATTGTAATTCTAAATGGGTGTTCAAATGATTCTGTGTTTTGTCTTGTGCAATTGGGGGTGGGGGGCAGCAGGGAGAGGTGTGTGACTGAGATTTTAAGAGGGTGAGAGCTTGTTTTGAGTTAACCTACCTCATGGTCCAAGGTGTTTTCTCATTTTTTTTGTTTTGTTTGTTAATGAAACTTGAATTGATCTGGGAAACGCACAGTATCACTGATCCCAATTTCTGAGCTCAAGAGCCCCAAAAGCAAGAGGAAGGCAGGATGAAAGAAGCTGGCCTTTGTGCTTTGCCTTCACGGTTATAGCTGTGTTGATTACATTCGAATCTGGGATGTATTCTCAGAGGCACCATTTAAATAATCTCTGCTTAGATATTATAGCCGTACTGTATTTATTGCATCTTGGTGACTTCTGCAGTCCTACCTTAATTCAGCATTCTAAACTGAGCGGGGAAGGGGTCATATGATTCCAAGACTGGAAGAATATTATCTTCCACAAAATCAGCACAATCTTTATCTCTGCACATGGAACCCAAATTATGTTGTTTGCTATTTAGGGAAGTTTGTGGTCCCGTGAATGTTTTTGCCTGGACAAATCTGTGAATAGATTGTGAATTAGCTTAGCAAAGTTTTCTCCATCTACTTAAATAAGTTGTTTAGAACAAAGAATATGAAGTATCCCAAAAGGCAATACTTGGTATGTCTAAATCTATCTGCCACAGGATACTTCCTATGGGTTAAATGAAGGGTTATGTGATCTGTGGTCCTCCAGAAGTTGGACTTCAGCTTCCATCATTCCCTCATCAGTTGGCCTTACGGCTCGGGCTAATAGCAGCTCAGATTCAAGAAAATCCGGAGGAGTCCACACATTTCTTCTTAAATTACTGACCATATTTGCCATATAGTCCTGGGTGTCTTTTGCTCTTTCTAGTGCTTTGGCATGGGGTTATTTCTCCATTTTTTGGGGGGGGGAAATACCTTGTATCTTTTAATGCTTCTGATCCCATGGATGTGGCAGAAATGAAATTGAGCTAATTTCTTGGGATTAGTATGTATAGTTTACCCTATTGTTGATTGTACTTGAAGCACATAATTGAGAGGATTCAAAGTAACCAACAATGGACATTTCATCTCTTTCATAATTTTCAGAAGCTGAACAGCAGGTTACTGTAGTAAGACTAATAAATGGTTTTGCATCATCTGCAAGGATATTTTAGCACATGTTATCATGCTGTCCCTAAGGCTAAACTTTCAGTTTAAGAAGCCTTCTGATTGTGTACTAATGGACACCAGCTGTCTCAGTCTAGGGTTGGGACTATTGTTTTTGTTGCAGTCCCAGCATATCTGGATGTGACCAGGTTGAAATGTTGTTTCAAACAGCAGGTGCCTTTCCTTACCCTGAAAGGTGGGTTTTTTACCCATAGAAAACACTGGTGCTTGTCTGGGGCTTCTGTGAGGGCTGTGTCATCTGGCAAAATGGTATTGAGTGTGAATGTGTGTGTGCGTGTGTGCATGTAGGGATACAATGTATGTAATATTTTATACCTCTCTGTAAATAATGTAAGTTATTTAAGGTTTCTGATGTACATGGTTTTCCAATGAATGTCTTTGTTCCTCCTGGTAATAAATAAATTTATTCAACTGAAATTCCAAGTCTGATTTTTACATTAAAAGCCTAATGCAAAGGCTTAAAAAAATAAAATCAGAAGATTGTGGATTGAGAAATTGGATAAACTATTACAGAAACAAATGCAAGGATTAAAAATAACTAGGAGCTTGGAAATGGCCCTGGGCAGACATGGAGAACTCAATCCCACAGGCCTAATCTGGTTTGAGAGATGTCAAAGTAGCTCACAAAGTCCTCCAAGATCCCTTGCCCTTCAGGGCCTGGAAGGTAACGCTTTTTGTATAGAGAATGGCCTTGAAGGGAGAGAAGTTAAATTTAGAGAAAGGGTTCCTGTTTCCCAAACTCTTATCTGCTGATATCATCTAGTGTGTTGGCCAACACAGCATTTGGGCAAAATTACCCTCCTCCCCCCCTTCAATGAGGGATACAGCAGTTAAAGGCAAGAGAGAAAGTCTCTATTCATTCTAGGGTTGCAGACATATTAATTATTCTGGCAATCTATTTTTTTTAATGCTTTCTACATCAGTATTTCTCAACCTTGGCAACTGTAAGATGTCTAGACTGTTCTAGACTATCAAAGTATATTATTCCTTGGGTGGACAACAACAGTAGAAGAGTAAGAAGCTAGATGAATGATACAAAAAAGGTTTCTAGTGGTTAAGAATGAAGCAGTCCATGACTCCCAAAACCAGAATTGTTATACAAATTGCCTTTTGTAAATAATTTACTTAGGATCACGAAGATTTCTTTGCAGAGATCTGGACAATAAAGGTTCTAGGCTGGACTGAAATTAAACACAATGCCATGTTGCCATTTTTAACAAAGTTAATTTGAAGTTCATCTTTTCCATAGGTATTTCTTGTTTTCACATTGTGGAAAACCCTTGAAAAAAAGGATAGGACAAGTTGGAATTCTGACACACTGTACTGAAGTATTTTGGGGAAGAGAAATCATGTCATTTGAAGATGTTGACTTCTATTTATATAAAATGACAATTATTAAACAAAAGGCTGCCTTCTGATAGGCTTCTCTTTCCCTTTCATATCTGAATGACAACAAAGTTATCGGAACACTGCTGGCACTTTTTTTTAATAATGCAAATAGGTTGAACATTTCCTTAGCTTGATTTCTACTTCTAATGAAGCCAAAAGACATAGAACACTGACAAGAAAATGGTTGGCAATATGAATAACTTACCAAAACTTAAAAATATATACCCTTGAGTAGGACTGAATTTTATCAGAGTTCTCAAGTTAAATGCAAGAGTGATACACAAACTACAATTCATGTCAGCCTTGTAGGCTATGGTTTACTATAAGGATACGCAGAAAGTAGAAAAATTGTTTTGGTTGGAACCCATGACAAACCATCACATTCCAAAATGTTTTGGATTGGCTGTGGCCTGGCAGAAACACAACCCACATCATTTCCATTGCCCAGGGTTTCTGCTAAAACAACATTCAGAGGGATTATGGAGTGATTTTTATACAGTGGTATACTTTGCCCTCTTCTTCCCCTGCCTCTGCTCAGCTACCATCACAAAATCCCAATGTGGCACTGACCCACCTGCCTCTGATCTTTTCAGTGCCTTGCCTTCTTCTGTCCTCCTACATTGTCACTGCCATCACAAAGCACATCCCCCTTACTATGGAAATCCCTCAACCTTGGCTTTTTCCTGCTCTTTCCCTCCCTGAACCACTTCTGCCCAGAGCAACCATGTTTTAGTCCATCTCCGGAACAAAACAGCCCAACAAATATTTCTGTTTAGGCATAGATAACCCCAAACTAGCTGCTCCACACACATTTTGCCTATCCCTAAGGTTGCTGAGTATATTGCTGAATTAAACATCTTGTTAACCTATAAAGCTAGTTTCTGCACATAATGTGTAATGGTTTTTTTGTAAGGAGCCCATGCCCATCTTGTTTCTTACATAAGAGGTCAGTGGATAGTGACTTGTTTTCTTATAGCTGACAAACCAGTCATTAATCTGTTCTGCAATAAAATTAAAGCTGGTTGCCTGGCTCATCAGTGCTAGATGATTATCAGTTTTGTAACATGCAATTTGTTCTATAGAGACAACCCTCTGCTTCCTTAATTTAATGAGGATTGCATACAAAAGTTGAGCAATATGTTATATTTCATCCATCAAAATGGACCTCTTTTCAATACAAAATTCCATTAAAACTGAAAATAAGGATTCACACACAGATCCACAGAGATAGCAAGATTTGTGAATTTCATAAGTCTATAGAAAGGAATAATGGGGAGGGGCATGAAGTACACTCAGGCAGACCATTGGCTGCATCAGATAGCTTTCTTTGGGAACAAAGAAGGCAAATCTAGCAATTGGGAAGGAACTTGTGTAGATACACATACATTCTACTTCCACAAGAAAGAAAGTTGTGGTCAGCAATAGCTCTTTACTAAAATTCATAAGAAAATCCCACACTAATTTTGTTTCCATAATCTATAGACACTCAAAGTTGTTTCCAGCACAGACCTAAGAGAATAAATAGGCAGACAACCCCTAGTTACTGTGATCTATATTTCACAAAACACAAGGAACACAAATTCTTTTGTCACCAGTACATTGTATCAATTCATCATAGGAACATGTCCTCGCATAGCTTGCAGAATTAGCCCCAAAGGTTCTCTTCCAAACAGCAGGAGCAGCAGATGCAAGAACATGTCAAGACTTGATTTAAGGCCTCCTTTTCCCCTCCCAGAGTCAAGGGCCTAGGAGGCAGTCAGCCTGCTGATGCTGCCAGAGTCTGTGAGATGGTAGATTTAGCAACCTCTAAACCTGAGTAATGATTTCTCCATTTTCCGGAACGTAGACCTGCACGGGGGCTCCTTCGGGAGAGCGTTTGAGGATATGGACACGAGGTACCTGCAAGTACAAAATAAAGCCTTTAATAAAACTGCTGTGTTAGCAGAGATTCCCATTACCTACTCCACTACCATTAGAATTCATCTATTAAGAGGGGAAAAAAAGGCATGTGACAAATGGAGAAGATTGCCTGCCCAACAGCTTGCATGTTAGCGTCATGATTGTATTAGAGAAGATGGCATAAGAGATGGGTTATTCCCATGCACTCCCCTTAGCAGGCCATCAAAAAGTCCACTGCTAAAAGCAGCAGCAGGATTTAGGATAAAATTCAGGAACATGGCAATAAAGCGGCTACCCTAGCAGGCTGCGTGGGGCTTACAGATTACTAATTTATGGTTTAGAACTTCTCATTCTGCTTGCCGTGCTACGCAGCCAAACAACTATGGGTAGGAGATTCTCAGGAAACAGCAAGGTTAGGAAATGTCTCTGCTAATTTGTCAATACCTGAAATGCTTCACAAGTGAAGTGAAACCTACCGGGTTTCTATCCTTTTACATTCAGTCAATGGCCTGCGCTATCAAGCTAGATGTTCCAGAAAGTCAGCTAAATTAGCCTGTTGTGGCAAACGCAAGAAGTATTGCAGAATCTTAAAGACGAGCATATGTAATATGGAATCAGTTTCTGGACTAAAGTCCATTTAATGTAATGCTTATACTGTATAAGCAATGTTTCTCCTCTGTATTAGGGAAAAACATTCCCTTTTCTCAGTCTGATAAACAGGAAGCAGATTTCATGCAGTTGAACTTAGAATAATCTTGCATCTAGAATTCTTAACTCCTAAACTCACAAACCAACCAATCCTGCTTAGCCATTTTGAGATCAACCAAGTTCAGCTAACATAACAATGGACTTTCAGCACTGGTGATAGAGTACTGTGAAGAGTTAATCTCACATGACATCACTGCATGGCTTCAATGTTCTACTTAAAGCAGATTAGACAAAAATAAGCACAAGCTGTTCAGGAACCTGCCTTTCTAGCTCACGCAACCACTTCCTAGGATAACAATTTTGCAGCTCTGTTTCAAAGCTGGAAGGTAAGCATTAAGGAGGATGATAGGAGGAAACCAAGGGCAAGCTCATGCTTGCATGGTGTGGGCCTGTGCTGCAGGCAAGGGAGATGTCCAAGGAGATGAAAGTTTTGCTCCTTATGAAATATTCACACATCTAGTGGAAAAAATATCTAGAAGAAAAAATGATCCGTATCATACAGACACTATCACTGACTACATTTCCGAAAGTAGGTAGCAGAACATTCCCAGAATCAACTGCCATGACAAAAATAAAAGATAAATACTCCCTCAAGTCCAACTTGACTCCTGGTGACTACACGGGAATGGCCAGGTAGTTTTCTTGGTAATCACACATAGACAGTTTGCCATTGTCTTCTTTCAGGACAACTTTTTCAACTTTCCAGTCTAGCCTATAGCCCTGGGATTTGTTGGTGGTCTGGCACCTGACTAATAACCAGGTCCAATCCTGCTTAGACATTTTGAGATCAACCAAGTTCAGCTAACATGGCAAGGCCTTTGTCAATAACCCTCAAAAGCAGCTAACTAGCTTTCCCCATCAGATGCCCTCCAGATGTATTAGCATGGAATTGTGGGAGTTGAAGACCAAATCATCCAGAGGACATTAGGTTCAGAAAGACTGCTCAGAACAAAGGAGCTTGTGTGCAATTTAATCATTTCCCAACAAACAACCAGTCTAACTTAGAAAGAACCAAAAACTTAAGCTGAAGAATAGTTGCAATTTATCAATTCAGAGATGAGTTCAGAAGAAGGAGGGTAGGCAATATTCAATGTTTATCATGCAATCATTTCATTCTTTGCCATAGGCTTACGCAACTCCTGTTGATTTTGATGACCCATAAGTATCGTGCACATCAACTCCTCCTGCTTTAAACACGTATCTGTTACTTGGAAGAGGACATTTTAAAGAAGGGTGGTATCACAAGCACAATGTCAGAAGGCACAGCCCCACTTCTCACAGTTTGGGGGCTACAATGCCAGCCCAAAGCTTCATTCTTATTTATACATAACACTTTGTGCCTTCTTCTTTAAAAACCAAACATCTCTAAATCTGGTAGGTCTGGTGGGGTTGGAATGGATATCAGAGAGAGATATTTTGCATCTAGCAGAAGGGATCTTTATTCAAACAGCTTCAGATGTGAGATCACAGCATGACTTAAGCCCATTGTGGTAGACGGCAAATTAAATGGTTTTCTTGTGAACACATGAAACAGTGTCATCTATCAGGAACCAGGAAGCGCATCTTCCCTGTTGCAGTGCCTGCCCTCTCAAATGAGGTTTTCTCTGAACACCCAGCAGGTGTTCCAGAGAGCCTTAAAGAACTGGCTGTTCTCCCAAGCCCTGGGCTAAGGTGGACGGAGCTCTTTGTGGTATGTTCGTACAGGCGTACCTCATTTTATTGTGCTTCGCTTTATTGCACTTCGCAGATATTGCGTTTATCAAACAGCATTGCATGCTACAGAGAAATATTTTGTGAAAGAAAGAGTAAAATGATGTGGCAAACTTCACTGTTGTCTTATTTTAAGAAATTTTTTAAATTAAGGTATGTACATTGTTTTTTAGACATAATGCTATTGCACACTTAATAGACTACAGTATAGTGTAAACATAACTTTTATATGCACTGGGAGACCTAAAAATTCATGTCACTTGCTTTATTGCAATATTGGCTTTATTGTGGTAGTCTGGAACCAAACCTGCAATATCGCCAAGGTATCCCTGTATATGTTTTTTGTGTTGTTGGCCGAATTTGCCATTTTGTTCTTTATTTAGCTTGTTTTTTTATTTGGCATGTTTTTTTTAATCTATATTTTTTAAAACTTTGTCTGCTACATTGTGAGCTGCCCAGAGTCACTCTAGTGTCAGGAACACCTAAATCAAATTGAAATAATGAAATGAAATGATAAAATAACCAGCAAATCATGTGTGGAAGGAAAAACAGAAATTGGAAAGGGGGGATGGAAATATATGCAGTTCTTAATTTCTAACAAACTTTACAAATATGAAATCCTGCTCTCATATCAAAGCTAATTATCTATAAGTTGGCTTGTTTATAAAAGTATATTTTTTATATGCAGTTGAAAAGTATAGTTTATCCAAACAACAGTTATACATGAATTGATTGAATTTGCTTTAAATGAATCTTATATGAATCCGAAGTATTATCCTCACTATCAGTAGTGATTGTAGTGGTTTGCTTCTTCTGACCCTTTATTTTGATTATTTTATCAATTTCATGATCCTCTGAAAATCAGAAAGAGCCTACATTGAGACAAGCTTTTTTACCTTTTCACATGTTTGTTTACTCTTTGAGTTGGTGTATTTCCAAACATATATCAATTTCTTTCACATCTTAACCAATTAACATGTCATTTAAAACAAAAATAATTGGAAATATGCATAATCTCTTTTTCCATTTTCTTCCAAATTTGGAGAGGCAGAAGGTTTGCAAAAAGAACAAAAAGCAATCCTTTTTTCCCCTTGTTTACTTCATGGCCTTCATATTTATATCCAAAAAGAACATGCAGTGGAGGTAAGTAAAATCACGGCTTGCTCTCCATTTTTGTTGGCACCCATCAAATTCAGTCAAAAAACTCCTCCTCCAGCTTTTCCATGCATTTAAGTTTAGTTGCTTTTCCTTGTGTGCCCAGATGGTATAAGCCAGGAGTGGAGGAGAACCCACAAGGAAGTTGCCCACTCTTGCAATGGGCCTTTAAAGGAGTTCAGCAAGACTGGCTAAGTTCACCTAGCCCACTGCTTTATTTGCTCTCCTTGCTGTGGGAAAGCTGCCGTGTTAAGGGAACCCTGGGGCAAGGCAGAGAACATTAGGAATATGCTAGTTCCCCTCTCCCTAGAGCTGCCATATAGCCTTACCTGAATTTGTTGCCCTAAAGAACACGGAGAATGCAGTTCTCTGCCTGGCACACTGCGCACACGAAAAGCTCCTTGCCTATCCAGCGAATGGGGACGTGCATTGCGCAGCCGGGTCCGTTCATGCCAGGATTTTAACTCTTCTGTCACTGCTGCCTTGGAGAGAACTCGAGGACCCCCTGGGAGACAGTCCTTCAGGGATGGTGTACGAACTACCCTATTGTTGGGTACAACTGACCTGTGGAATCTAACAGGCACCGCTTTTTCCTGGTAGGCAAAGTGGGCTGAGCTGCCAGAGATGAAAGACGGCCGACCATGGCAGAGCTCTCTCCCAGCAGTCATGTGGGCACTTGGCACATATTCTGTGGCAGGAAAAAAACCTGGCACAGAAAGCAGCTTCTGAGGACACAGACGGTGGCATTCTGCTTCTCGTCCCTTGCAGGCCTGGCTACGGAATGGCTGCATGGGCTCCTCCTTGGTTGCTACAGATGCCGGTGTCAGCTTCAGAAAGGAAATGTCAGGGCTGCTGCTGCCAGCAGATGTTGTATAAGAGATGCTGGAGACATCTGAACTGCTGTCTTCCGAAGCAGAGTGAAAGTTGACTTTCAGAGCAGGACTGGGCTTGGATGCAGAGAAGCAGGACTCGGGGACGGTGACAGTATAGAGGGTGGGTCGTCGCCTGGGCAATGCGCTTCTTCCACGGGACTCCAAACCTTCCCGAGTTGAACACACCCTGTGGGCCAAAGAATCTAGTTAAGACTGCAAATGTCAGGAGTAATTGTTTGATCGTGGGAAAAAGTGGGAACATGTCACTGTCTTCGCAAAACCTTATGTAGCTTAACGCAAAGAACTCTGAGACGTGGATTTCAGAACTTCCACGGATTTCATTCTGGCTACTGCACACTCTACTTATGACTGGACTTTCCTATCTCATCTCATGCCTATGTCATAAAAGTCCATTTAAAGGAAATGTTTGAAGTTATATTTCTGACTTCTTTAGTGGACAATTTACATTTTTATATTTTATACACATTTATATGGAACTATGAATAGGGTCAAGTAACAGATATATTTATGTTCAAAGTTTCACCCTTCTTTCACATGTCTCATTTCAGAGCAATATGCCATCTATAGTTCTCCCCATCCCAACCAAAATTTTGCAATTTTAGTCAAATCCCCACCACCACCACCGTCTGCATATTTGCTTATTTTAATCATGTATTTTGCTTATTATAGATATTTATTCTGTTGGCCTCCTCCTTCTAGCTGACACTATTTTCTGGACAGTAATCTCCCATGCAAAGCTACCTTCAGAGCCATTAAAGACTAGGAACTTATTTAAAATGAGAGCTAAGATTCTTAAGGCTCTATATTTTGGGACATATATAAAGGTCTGCATCACAGGAGTTTAATTTCTTCATGCTACTATATCCTACTAAAGTGTCTGCTTGTCAAAACCCACTGCTGGGTTACACAAGGCAATCCACAGCAATACTTCAATATACTGTAACTAAAGCTTCATAGTACAGTACCTTATCAGCTGAGACTGTCCTCTCCTTCCTGGGAATTCTGGTGTTGGAGGGGCACTGGAACCAGCCTGTTTCCTTCCTTCCAGCGTCCTAGGAGGATCCAAGTGGCACAAATGTGCCTCAACTGTCCTCTTAATGGAAGGGCTGGGTGCCGGTGGGGGCATTATGCTTGCTGTGCTATAAGAAAACACAATGAGATGAAAAGTAAGAAACAGCTTTTCCGTCTACTTTCCTGTTATCATTTTTTTTTTCTACAAGCACACGGAGGGCCACTGGTTAAGGGCTACAGCATTCGCTCTTTCCCATTATTTCTGAGACAGAAGAGAAGCAAAAGAAAAGAATGAAGATTCAAGGGTGTCAATAAAACAACTGTTCAGGTTTAGTTAATTCTGATGCTAGGTTCTAGGTCACTGCACCCCAAAGAGCACTTTTTAACATGCCACTAAGGCATTTCAGCACTTACATATTCTGTAATGCAACTGCAGGACCTATACTGGCTAGAATGTAAAACCCCATTTCATCCAAACAATCACACTCCACCTTCTAGTGCTGATATTGTCAGAGGAACTTACATAGAATTATCAAAATAAACCATACTACAACCAAATAAAAATATAATACGAAAAAATAGCAGTTTTGTTTTAAAACACATAGCAGCAATAAAACTGAAACCGATATTTACAAAGATTTTCAAAAACTTCACTTGGCACTAAAAAGAGTAAATATGAAGAAAAACCTATTGAAGAATGTGCCACTTTTCAAAGCGATCTTTCCCAAAGTGTTATATAAAGATGGTAGATAACACTACATAGTATACTTGAAGAATATTGATTATACACTGTACATCTATTCAAGTCTGGGTTTCAACCAGGTTAGAGGACACAACTAGCCCTGGTTGTTTGACAGATGACCTTTAATGACAGAGAGGCAAAAAACGCATTGTGATTACTCTTATTTAATATCTCAGCTGTTTTGATACAATGGACTACAGTATTCTTTGGATCAGCTTCCAAGTCTGAGGATTGGAACCACTCTTGTGTAATAGGTCCTCTCCTACTTAGGAGGTAGGTTGCAGGGAATAGCACCAGAAGACTTAAGTCATCCCCCTAGCAACTTTCCTATTAGCTATCTCAGTACTCTTTCATTTCCAATGCTATTTCATTTGCTGCATGTGAAGCTGTGGAGTATGGCCATCAGAAAATTTGGGAAGATGTGTCACTAGTGTACAAATAACATACAGCTCTCTATTTTTCTGTAACATCTGAAGCAGAAGATGCCAAGAAAACTTTACATTGGTGATTGAGAACAATGATCAATAAACTGAGCTGAAACTGAATTCTGATAAGATGGAAACACTGTAAGTAAATAATTCCTGAATGGAAGAATTTGGAAAACTGCTTGCTCTGGATGGGAATGCACTTCTCCTAAAGAAACAGACTCACAGCCTGTTATCAGAGGCCCCTCTGCGTCTACAAGACCTTACTATCAACTTAACAGGATTCAACTGCACCTATTCCTGGAAAAGGATAGTTTATTAACTATGATTCATGCATCAATACTAGATTACTGTAATGTGCTGTATATGGGGTTGCCTTTGGGGAGAGTCCAGGTGCTACAACCAGTACAGAGTGCCAGGACAGAGTACTCACTGGAGTTCCATACCATATTATATACATATTACACCAGTGCTAAAAGAGGTCCACCGGCTTCCAGTCTACCACCCAGCTAGATTCAAGGTGCTAGTATGAGTATACATAGTTCCAAGCATGGACCAGACTACCTGAAACAAAGCTTCAGGTGTACATCAGTGTTTCAGGCACCTACAATTTTTCAGGAAAATAGGAATTTGCTGTTCGACAATGACATGAAAGAGGGCATTGTCCATGATGGCACCTGTCCTGTGGAACTATCTCTCCCCTGCAATGCTCCCCAGGTCATGCTGACATGTTTTAGGTGTCTTTTTCAAAAATACAATTTTATGTTGGTCTTACCCAGCCATTAACTTCCCTAATATTTGTCCTGTAATAAATTATTGCAATGAATTGATCTTGTAATGAAGGAAGGACACTAAAGAGTCATGGTACAACCAGTAAATACTGTAGATGTTGTCTCCAATTTTCCATCTATCTGAATTGCAGGAGCAGGAAGAATTTCAGGAAATGCTCTTAACATGGCATCTCCACATCATCCAAAATATGATTATTATTATTTTTTAGATAGCTATACTGTTGCCACTGAGAGAATCACAGGGTCAAAATGAACCAAACATTCCCTAATTTCATTTCCTACTGCAAATTAAAATAATCTAACTACCAATTTATTAATGCCAATTCATAATTTTACTTATAGGCACATCTTACAAGCAAGTTATTCTTGCAAAAAAAATTAGTAATGATAACATAAGCATTTGACTTCTATTACTGTTATCACTTAATAATACACATAGGATACAAAATATTCTGATAGTACTTTTCTTATTTGTTCAATAAACGATGCAGCTCATAAGGTAGACTAGTGCTATTTTAATATAGTGGGGAGAGAAGGGTGATGCTAAGAACCCATGAATAAGCTGAGATTTGAACCAGAAAGTTTAATTCAACTTGTCCCTCATCAACAGCTGCAAGTATACTATGCAAGTTATTATATTGCTTCTCCATAAGCCACAGTTTACATAAATTCACCTCAAGTTAATCTTTGAAATCAGATGGAGACATTTTAAGAAAGAGAAAAGCACAGCAGAAAGATCTAGTGAACAATTTTGACCTCAGCATGCTGCTGGACTCAGACATCTTCTTGGGCTTCTCGTAGGGTTTATCTAAACTGGTCTCTTTCCAGGGACTATTCTGGATAGGTGAGCACTCCACTTCAGCAGCTGGATGATGAACTGAATCTTCTAGAAAGCCAAGGGGGGAAAGATGAGATGAAGAACTGTGGTGAGACTGGATTTGTGTCCAAGATGTAATTTTTGTTGGAAGGTGAGGATTCACCACAGGGGGTTCTTTAAAAAGAAAGGAGAAAGAATGATAGCTTGTCACTATAATCTTGACACTCCTTTAAACATCTACTAAATTACTTTGTACACCTGCACTCTCTTACCAGCTCTTAATTAAACCAAAAGAGGACACTAAATTTAGCACCTTTGTCTCTGGACCATTTCAATGAGAGCCATAATAAACTTCCCTCCTTGCCTTCAAGCTTGGTAAGATGATGCAGGCAAATTCTTAATCATGTGGTCTGGATAAGGTGCTGAGAGATGTGATTAAATAGCTAATCTCTTTAACTGCATATGAAGCCATTAAATAAAAACAACAGCAGGAAAATATGGAGTGCATGGAGACTATAGTAAAGGAGGTGTAGGATTACTCTCTGAGTCCCACATTATGCACTTAAAGTATGGTTT
The DNA here is from genome assembly GCF_059951505.1 of Python bivittatus. Taxonomy (NCBI): domain Eukaryota; kingdom Metazoa; phylum Chordata; class Lepidosauria; order Squamata; family Pythonidae; genus Python; species Python bivittatus. Next base: position 54,648,446 of record NW_028277098.1, on the reverse strand, counting down.
GCTGAACCATAGCTTACTGAATAAGCCATTATTTGTTGAACATGCTAAGCCAAAATCAAATATTAAGTTTCATTAAAGGACATTGCTGGTGGCCTCTCAAACCCCAAGTTGTGGCCTTCAGAATGTTTTGAGGGTTTTGGGGTTTTTTTGGTGGTGCAATTAAAAAAAAACACTGACTAAAATAACTGTCTAAATGTTTATTTACTAAGCCTCTGCAAGGCAAAATACATGTACTTCTATTCTTAAAGCCCCTTGACATCACGTCCCTAGGATGAGAAATTATTATTTAAAAAATGCAACCCCACCACCTCTAGAGAGAAAAAGATTCCTTATTTGTGTGTTAGATGAACTACAGTGACAGCCTTCTCTCCAAGCCACTATTTGTTTGGGGAAAAAAGTATATTTATTTGAAATAATGAAGTATAGGCATGAATGCTATTAACATATGGGAATAATGTTACAAAACATATTCAAAAACACCAAAGTGCAGAAAATCAGTAAATGATCGACTTGAAACATATTATAAAAGATGCTGCACTTTCAAGGCTATTCTTATCATGGAATGTCCTAAGACTTTCTTCAGGTCTACATGCAAAGAGAAGAACATCCCAAGCAAAGCCAAAGAGCACTGGGGTCATAATTACTTAGCTTACCTTCTTCTCCCAGAGAAGCATCCAACAAGGAACGCTCATCAAAGGCACTGAACCCTTGAAAAGAAATGGGAAAAGGCACTAGTAAATGGGATCTGCAAAGCTTTATCGCATTTTGCTGTTCAGGAGTCTAGACACTTGACTCCATTCCATTCACTCTTCCCATTCTGTTCCCATGCTTTCTCCCACTCAGCCAGCATTCTGGAGCCACTGAGCATAAACAACCTCCCTGGGTTATTGGGGTGAGAAGTCCCTTTGGGGTTTTTTCTCCCTAAAGATTCTTTGCACTTCTGTCAATTTCAGCTGTGCTTTTTGAGTTACTCATGGCATCAAAGAAAACACCAGAAATTAAGCCTCATTTGAGCTACTGTATAGACTTCCAAGCAGTTATCAGAATCTCTGACACTCACTAGAAATATGCACTCATAAATCCCTTGAAGCACCACAGATGGGAAAACAAAAGCTTCTATCTTATTAGTACTGGGCTAACTCCAATAGACCCAAACCACATCATTCAAGGCAAAGCATTCATGTAAACAAACTTCCCCTCCTCAAAGAAATAGTTCCACGATACAGCGAATACATACTAATCTGAAGGATTTAGATTTGCATTTCAGGCAGCATCCTTCCATGCAGTCAAAATATCAAAATGTGAATAGTTCAAAATTCCTTTTACTCTTTAGATGTAGTGTGGATGAGACATGGCAATAATCCAATGCAGAGAGAAATGCCCTTAAGCTGATTCATTTCAAAGGGCTTACACATGGTTCACTCTGAAACAACGGGTAGATATTAACAGCTCCTAGCTTCATTTTATGGTTCAGCAAAGGTGGACTCTGAGATGGGGGGAGGGGAGATGATCTCACTCAGTCAACAAGATCTCCTGCACAATCTGCATGGGCCATTGTTCTTCTATTAAACAAAGCATATCTTTGGGTATAGGTTCAAACCTGGCCAACTCCAGATAAAGCTGGGAAAGACCCCTGTTTGAAACCCCAAGAAGCAGCTAACAGTTACAGTAGACAGTACTGTAGCTAGCTAGATCAATGGTCTTGTTTAAATAAGCCACCTTTTTGAGTTCCAGATACTCCAAGCAAATAGTACAAGATATAAAAAAAATCACTAAGTTCCCATCTGCAAATATTCTTGGGAATTTGGGGGAATTTCTTGGAAATTCGTATGGAATTCTTGGGTAAAAAGCAATGAAGTGGGAGTATAAGAAGCCATCCAGTTATCCCACTGAATGTTTTCTCAACGTAGCTATTTCCTTAGTAGAATACCTGAACTAGTAAAATATGAGAGCCAACTACTGGGAAGGGGGAAAGGAATGAGCGAGGACTGAGTCTAATACTGAAGTCCAAAATATGTTTATTCTATTTGCAAGTAGTCTGACTGAGTTCAGTAGAGCTTACTTCTCATTTACATGTTCACAGGAGTGCACTCTGTAAAAAGCAAGTGACAGGGACTAAAAAAAATCTAGATCAAATTCTCCACCTCCACCCCCACCCCCCAGGGCCTTGCAGGCATGTTTCCACTACAATTTTCAGAATTCCTAGCTAGTATGTCTGTTAACCATATTGCTGGGAATTCCAAGAGCTGTAGTCCGACTACAACTGGAGTGGACAGCTTGGGAAGATAAACTAAGCTAGGTTACTGACTCTCTAAGGGTTAAATCTGATGCCACGGAGTTTTGCGTCATTCACTGCAGGCTTCTACATGCTTCCTCCTCCAGCTGCCTCTCCCTGTTTTTTCTTGAGTTCTCTTTGGCAACCGCTTACAGAAAATTTCACTTGGTAGCTTATCACAGCAGGAAAAAGCCATAAAAGGTCAGCTTCCTGCTTTGAACTAGGATGAATTCTGCCCATACCGTACCTGTCAAAAGTTCATTTAGCCTGTTTCATAAGATTTATGGGGACATGTACTTAATCCTAACCTCTGTCTCATTTCCTGATAACTTTCTAATTTCAAAACCCACTTCCTCATAATAACAAAGAACTTGGTGGCAACTTAAAGAGAAACAAATCAATTTTAGCATAAACGATTAGTCTATAAGGTTTCGTAAGACTTGTTGTGTCTGCCTCTACCCTCCTGGTTTTTAGTTCTTCAGTCAAAAGTGGTTTTAATTTTGTCCTCTGGAGTGGCCATACAGAATAAACCCATTAGCCTCCTCTTGGTAGACTGTAGTATTACCACCACCTCTTTGACTCTTCAAGCCTTCTTTTTGTAGACAAAGCAGGCTTATTCACCAAAGTATCCACCTACAGCTTTGCTTTCCAAGCCATCTAAGAGGTATTTCAAAACAATTCAATCCAGCATTTGTATAAATTACAGAAGTGTGGCCCACCCTCAGGCTGCCACTAATGGTCTCTGGGGAAGATGATGCAAAGTGAACATGGCTACAACACACCATGTCCAGGGCTGGATTTGGTTGTGGGGCTGTTGTTGTTGTTTTACTTTATTTCGGAGATTGTACACGTTGCCCATCCCTGAATTAGATAACTCTGCTCCAGACCAATTCCACTCACCTTCTAAGGCTGGAGCAGTGGTCTTTAGCTGGCACGGCTGCTTGACTGCTAGGCGATATTCACTGAGTGCTTGCTCCAATTCCTTCAGTTTCTTTTCCTCCTTCAGAACAGCACTTTTCCGGCGCTTTCGAACCTGCTTGGCGAGATTCTCTTCCCGGGAAAGACACCGAGCAGCTTCAGCAATCTGCAGCTGCAGAGCCAGGTCTCTCTCTAGTGTGCTCAGCGGATCCTGGAGAAAAGAGACGGAGAGTGTATTCCAAAATCTGCCATTTCTGAGTGGTTCTTAGCAAGTATGGTGTGACCCAGCCTTTTAAAGGGAATAGAGGGGGATTAAAGATGTCAGAACCTTGAATCACCACCTTGAAGAAGCCAGTGTAGTTCTGACATCATCACCCCTTCTCTGCTCCAAAGGCTCCTTTTGTGGACATCTTGGAAACCAAATATGATATGTCCCTTTTTCCTAGTTACATTTTTTGAATGCTTTCTAGTAATACACCTAGTCATTGTAAGCTGATCTGGGGGTTTCCACAGAAGTAAATCCCAACCATGTTTTGTATGGCTTGTGCAACAGAAATCTGGGTGAATTAGGTTTGATGCTGTACATGCAAGGAAATCCTTGCTGTGTGAGGAAAATAACATTTGTTTGTTTCAATGATTATTTCAGGCTAGATGCTTTTGTCTGGGATGGGGAGAACAGATACAAAAAAAAGGGAGGGGGAAATCAATGTTTCTAAAGCATAGTATATTATTGTTTCACATAGACAAAAAGACTCTGGCACAAAAGAATCATATGTTTGTTTGTTTTGCTCAATGAATGAGAATGAGTGCTGTTCCAGGCAACATGTCACAAAAATCTGTGGCACATGAGTAACAACAATCCTGATGGCTCACAAACTAACAGAACTGCCACTTAGATCCATGTTGGATCGGCTAGGCAACTATAGTCTGCTGAAAACCAGCACTTCCCTGTCCTCAGCTGCAGAAAAGATTCCAGAATTCCCTTGCAATAATATGCACAGACCATTCTTAGTATGAGAAGATCTACAGGTGTAACAATAGACGGAGAAAACAGAATGAAGCTCCTTCAGGCATTATGAGTATAGGAAGAAAGGTAATTTAATTGGAGCCTATGCTGAAGATAATTCTTCTGGAAATAACATCTCCTTTCATGCTCTGACTATGACCTTAGGGCTGTCTTATTGCCCTTGAAAATTTTTCATGATTCACATAATTATGCTGAGACTCAGTGTGCAAAATACACTATACGAGATCCAATCAATTTTCCTAATAGTTCTCTTTTTTATTTTTAACATTCAATAAACAAAGAAAAACAAACAGGGCAAGGTCATGCTAGGCATAAAATACTAGCCATACTCTATACTATCATGGTTTCTGGAGTTATAGGAGCCAGTTTGGTCTAATGGTTAAGGCACCAGGCTAGAAAGCGGGAGACTGTGAGTTCTAGTTCCGCCTTAGGCATCAAAGCCGGCTGGGTGACTTTGGGCCAGTCACTCTCTCTCACCCCAACTCACCTCATAGGGTTGTTGTTGTGGGGAAAATAGGAGAAGGAAGGAGTATTAACTATGTTCACTGCCTTGAGTTATTTATAAAAATAATAAAGGCGGGATAAAAAAAGTACTAAAAAAAAGTACTATGGGAAAAGGATGGACCATGATAATACTGCACAAGATTACTGATGCTTCCCTTGCCAAATTTAATCTTCCTGTCACATTTGCAGCTAAAATGATTAAAGAGCAATCACAAAGAATGATTTTCAGCTTTTTCAAGGCATGCTTATGAGCAGAGTAGGGATGCTAATCCAATTTAGAGATTTAGGTGATGATTATTTTGGATTTAAGTAATCTGCAGTGAAAAGGGCGTGCTCCTTTATATATTCTACTGGACTGATGTCTAGGGCAGAACTCCCAGCTGCCTGCTGAACCTAGCAAACCGGATGAAGAAAACTATCTACAGACTAAGCAGATATCTTCTGTTTCCAGTACAACAGGTTCCTAATAGTTGAGGAGGAAAGCACAACGTAGTAAGCAATATTTCAGTGAGCTGGAGGTTAAGGAAAAAACCCTCCCAAGGTTAGAATAGCATGTAAATGTACAAGTGCATGCCTGTGAGTCTGTGTGTATGTGTGTGTAAAAAAGAGAAGCAATGGGCTTGCAAAAGAACAATTTCATTTAGCACCATGCTCTATGCCTCTCACTGAGGGGAACTTACAGAGAGAATAAACAGCACAGCACATGCCGCCTTAACTTAGATTAGTAAAACTGAGTACAGGGGAAAGGCAGGAGGGAGACAATTTGCATAAGAGACACTGCACCCCACATCTTTGATCCTGAAGCTTTCACATCCCTTTGGGATGATTTATCTACCATTCCCTCTCTGCTGAGAACTACTTTCTGACACGTTTTCTTTACTGGGAATTCATAGCTGGTAAAAATCTCATGCAATCTTTTTCTATAGAGAAAAAAGTTTTCTGGATTAGTTGAACTAGTTTTCAAAGGGAGACTGAGCTTCATGCATAAAACAAACCATGTTTCTATAAAAGTTGGCTTCCTGTTTTATAAAAATGATTTCTGTGCTCCTAGATAGGGCTTTAATTATGAAACTGTTCTGTCTCATTTACAGAATGCTACTAGGAATCTTTCATTTGGAATCTGAGGGTATTCTTGTCTTTTTTTATTTGCCAGGATATTCCTATGGGAATTGCTATATATTGGCTTTTGACTGGCAGCATTGGGATCCTTCTACACAGAAGCACCTAACACTATGAAAAGAATTGCAGGTACAAAATGTTCAAGGTGTATAAAACCAGCCAACTAGGAGGAAGAACGTATCTTCTCTCAGTATCAATGTTTCTACAACTGAACTACATTCTGTTGCTTTATGGCTGACCCTATACAAATTTTTAAGTTTCAGAATGTTGGCCTGATCTTTGCTGAGATGGTCTGATAAAGATTAAGAGATCTTAATTAATCTTAAGAAGATTAACAGGGAGTCCTTACAGAACAGGGTTAAAAAAAGACAGGTGCCAGACTTGTTCACAGCCATGATTACCAGCGTAGCAAAACTACTGTTCTTCCATCCTGTTCCAAAAAACTCTAGCATCAGAAGTTCCCATGACTGTTGCTATTAACTACCACAGCAAGCAAAATTAGGTGCTGATCTAGTGATCCTGCTCAGGCATCTTTGGAGACCAGGATATCAAGCAGGGATTTCTAGAACCTCTTTCCTAATTAAACTAATTGTGGGCATGATTTAATTGCAAGACAATGGGAAATTATTTTTCTGTCTTTCTGGAATCCATTAACATTTACATGCTGATGCAGGAAGCACCACCTCTGGATAGCTCTAATGTCTGTGCTCATCCACATTCTCTAAACCCAAGACAGCTGAGAGCAAGATGCTTCTTACTGCTCCTGAAAGAATAGCCTTGTCATCCAGTTTGAAAGCAGCACCAATTCGACGGCGGACCTTTGGGGGCTTCTCTCCTGGTTTCAGAGGATACTCTGAAGAAAGCATTCCTGTCAATTCCTGCCAAGAAAAAAAGGAGAAGCAGCCCAAGTCATTACTGAGTCATGCAGCAGGGAGGGCCTTATAGTTAGGCAATGTAAGGCAGCTGCCTTATGCAGCTGAAGTGAGTATCATGCAAGAGTAGCATATCTGTAATTATTTAATTTATTAATGTATTTCTCCTGCCAAGTAGGAGGGGAGATATTTATGTGATTTTTCTGCTGCTGGTGCCATAATGATTTGATTGGCCTTGAGCACTGCATACCTGGACCTGGAAATAGGATGCTATTTGTTCTGCTGCCTCAAGCAGCAATTTAGCTGAGATGGCTGCTGGAGCTAATTGCCAAAGGGGCATGGGCAATGTCTAATGTATCCATTTAGCATAGCACCACCATGTATTTTATTTAACTTTTTGAATTTGCACTCAGTCACAGGGCCTGAAAATACATGTCAATAAAAAGAGATAAATAATTTCACATTCATTTTAATGGGATTGGTATGTAGTTAGCTTTGACTTTTTCTTATTTCCCAAACAGCCCTCAGTTAATTTCAGGCAGAGAGAACTATCATAAATTGATGATAGGAGAAATATCCAGGACTGAGTCCATTGCAAACTAATTCCTACACCAATTATTTTCAAAGGCTTTTTAGAAGTTGGTGATCAGTCAATCAAAGAATTAGCAAGACAGTCAGTGAACTGATCCAGGGGAAGAACTAGATTCTAGAGACAAAAGAATGTTCTTGAGGAGACTCCCAATAGGGAATCAGTTGAAGACAGGTTTGATATTAACATATTAACTTTTTTGTGTTATGTTTATGCGTTGTCACAGAGGATAACAATGGCTTGATGTGATGGATTTTATTTGGTAGAAATTTCCATATTCACATTTCAACTAACTGCTGCACACTAGGACAAAGGAAAAAAAGTCATCAGGTTTATTAAGGAACTTCAAGGGAGGCTCTTTAACTGTAGATTTAATTAAAAGATATGGGTTGCTTTACTAAGCTATTTCTTAAATGATGTATGAGCTTCTATAACAGACCAAGTGTCCATGAGATCCATTTTCCTCTTTCACTGTCCTCACACTAAGCCTAGGAATCACTTGATCTCTATAGAAAGCCCTTCCCATTTTCCATGTCCCTTCCAGACATGCCTTCTTTTCTGTAGCAATGCACCTTACAGGTCCCTAATAAGATTGACAACTCTACAACTTTCTTGGCCCCTTACCGCTTCACGCAAACACAGTCTTCGCAGTTCTTGCAAACAGGCTTCCAGACGTTCCTCCAGTGCCTTCTGCTGCTTCCTCATGGCTTGTGTCAAGTCCTTCATTGCAGCCATGGGGCTATCTGGTCCTGAAAGAAGGGGAAAAAAACAAGTAAAGTTTGATTTGTCAGCCAATGGAGAAAAGAAAGCAGGAATATTTGATTAGTCAGACAGAGATGGCCTTTGGCAGCTTCCTTGAGCCGCAGGCAGGAATTGCAAATGTATCTTCAAAGACCAATGACACTGTTATCACAAAACTGTGTTTAACATCAAAAGAGCTCTTCTGAAGCTCATCAGATGAGGCATGGAATGTGTCCAACAGCAAGGGCTGATTAGCTCCACTTCACAGACAATAGGCAGGTCAAGGTTGCTACAGACAAGATAAAAACAAGGCCTAAGGCCAATATTCCTAAATGTTAGGCTTATTTGCAAAGAAAGCAAATTTATTTATTGCTCTGTCCATAGACTGAGAAAGAAGAAATGCCAGGCACTGATTTTTAAAGCCTTAAAATAAAGTATCAGGGCTCTCACTTAATAGGATTCTGCTCAGAACTTCTTCCACAGGATCAGACACTTGGTTAGCTCTCTGATTCCTTTCAAGCCATATGATATCAGCCCATACAGGTTTGAATCCAAGAGAGCACTAACAACGTGTTCCATATACATGATTCATGATGTAGGGCAGGGCAAGATTCTGACAGCATACTTTAACTTAGGTGGCACTGAAGAAAGAACAGTCCTTATTCAGATGTGCTGTAGTATATTCAGCTCCTGGGACCTGAAAGAATTTTTTTGAGGAAGTAGAGGTTGTATGTTGAATTCCCTAATTTATTTGCTTCAAAGTAAACTTTCCAGGTGCAGATGGAACTAGCTTTCCTTCCCAAAATAAGAAATCCAGCTAGATGTGTCACAGCTGAGCTTTTTGCAGTTCCAAACATTTCTGGAGTGAAGAAAATGCTTTTTCATTATGCTTGTACTTCCTAATGCTTTTATCCAACAGGCTAGAAAGAAAAACCAGGTTTGCACCCTGCCCAGACCACAAGAGAGTATGTCTTGTTGGCAGTTGGACTACATCATCATTGGAACAATCCACATCAGCTCTTTTTTTAGAGCTACCTTGTGTTATGGATACCATGGTTTGTTTGTGAGAGTGACCAACCCATCCTGAAAAAAAGAGGAATCAGTGGGCTTGACCATATGTGCCTTGCCTGTATGGAGAAAGACTCTAAAACCAGAGACATATCAGAGGTCGGGTTTATGAATGCTGCCAGATTGTAAGATAGCCTGCTTTGTTTTGGCTTAGTGTAATGTGTATACTTAGCTCCTGTGATTTATTCAACAAACTATGATTAAAATAAACTATGGATCAGCACACAGCACAGCACATATACCATTTTCCTACCCAAGGAAGAATTTAACTGTATATGCATTGTCCTAGCTGATGTGTGGCTTGATTATTTTCTTTTCCTACAAAAGTATGCAGCTCAAAGCTTTTTTAGCAATTTCAGTGGGATAGCAATTTCTAAAGTTTAGAAATAACTAAAGAAGTATAACGCATCTGACAACACTCATGCAAAAAGAATGCCACATATTTCATGCTTAGGTTTCTAATGAAATAACTTCTCAAGAGTCTGCCTACTCAAAAAAACAAGGGATTAATTCTTCAATATAACAGCTGGCCCATATTTCAGAGCTATTAAAAAACAATTGTTTTGCAGTGCAAGATGAATGGCAAGCATCAGGCCAAAGAGAAGACTCCACCCTGCCATATCATTCCCTCAAATCTAACACGACTATTGATGTCACCAGCTCCTAGCTCTATATGTTCTTGTCTAAGATCAACTCCTATTCTGCAAGGTTGCCCTCCACCAGCCCAATGTGAATATTTTGGGCTATATCATAGCCCACCTGGAATAAAGTTACACTGATAAACTCTGACTGTTGGGCCAGCCATGACTAACAAAGCATGGGATTCTGTGCACAGTTGTACTCTGTGTCAATTGCAACAAATGACTGGTAGCTACAGCAACAGAGTCTGGCCTAATCCAACCTCAGTCTACAGCAAGTCACAGAAGAAAGACCCCAGCAGAGCATGCACTGTTGCTTAAACTTGTTGACACAGGAAAGCATCCAGGAGATGTCTGCATTTTTACAAGAAGAAATTCCCCCATTAGTCACTTACCAGACTGAATTATGATGCCGCTGTCTGTATCGCTGGTCTCATCCTTACTCTTACTCTTCATGGCCAAACCCTGGATGCTGGAGAGAGACAGTATAATCACACCTGGAAAGTACCGTAATGTCTTCTGCTAACACAAAAAGGGCAAGACTGAGGTCTGCTTTACACATACACAAAGGAAGCAAGAACAGGCTAAAATAAGGGGCTGGAAAGTGGCCTTCCACTGACTGTGGGACCTGTTGTCAGTACTGGTTATTTAGAGGTCTCTTGCAGAAGTTATACTTAGGGCTCCTATGTGGACCAGTCCAACATACCCAAGACCCATAGTGTGCTGATAAATATTTAACAATTGGCTCTGCCGGCTCCATTGCTGGTGCTGTGCTGTACCACTGGCCACCAAACAGCTGATTGCATGTTGGGCATCAGGGCTGAGCTCTGCTTTCAACTGGTTCACAAACTTTCCAAAAAATCAGTAATCAGCTCTCACAAGCCAATATGAGCCAGCTCCAGCACACCACTGACCAAGACTCACATTCCATTCCTGCTCTCCATCTTCCAAATTTTCTATTCAATAAGGAGAAATCATTTGACTGGGACCAGCAAAGGTTGTGCTGTCTACACTATCAAATGTCAGATTGCCAAGGCTGCCCTGTGTTAAATCATGTATCCTTTTGGGTAAGGAAATGGAATTACATCTCAGTGCCTGATCTAGCACATAACCTCAAAACAGAACAAAATAAAAAGGCCCAGAAGCCAGGAGCCCACAACTTGTGGACTTCTAATTGTTGCTGAACAACAACTCCCAACATCCTTTAGAACTTACTACAAGGAGTGAGGCTGCCGGCGGTTTATATTTAGAAACATCTGGAGGGCTACAGTCTTACCATAGAGCGAACTTGCTTTCTGTAAACCTATTAAACATACAGTATCTAATGATAGATTTGAAATAGGATAACCATTAATCTGGGATGGAAATTTAAATCATCCAATCCATGTGGAATACAAATTTAAATTACTCTGTCACTAAGATTGCACAGAATCTTAACTATAATTGACAGTAACACTTTGGCATTTTATAGTGATTTTTAAAAATATTTCACATATATTAGTTAAGTATTATTATCCAAAAACTGTAGGAAGGAGAGGGCTAACAGTAGGTGCCTCTAAATTAGTTCAGGGCAAAGTGAGAATCAAATCAGGATTTTCTGATATATAACCCAAGTCTCTTGGTCATTAGGTTCCACTCACTGTTAATAGCTAAACCAAATCAGAAAGCAAACTTCCAGTCTGGAGAAAATTGTGGATGGATGGATGGATGGATGGATGGATGGATGGATGGATGGATGGATGGATGGAAGGAAGGAAGGAAGGAAGGAAGGAAGGAAGGAGAAAGAAAGAAAGAAAGAAAGAAAGAAAGAAAGAAAGAAAGAAAGAAAGAAAGAAAGAAAGAAAGAAAGAAAGAAAGAAAGAGTTGCTAGAGAGAGAATCCTTATCTCCCTTACATGCTCTAATTCTGTTATGATGCCATATGCCCAATCATTTCACCTGCTGCTCCTCCCACCCCCCAGCAAAAAGTAAATCTGTAGAAGCTATGCCATAAGGTTGGCAGGAAGAGCTAAGCAAACAAACTCCAGCATCAAAAGAAGTGACCTTGACTTAAAATCTCATTGCAGATGCCAGGATGTGCCACTCAAAACAGGGGCATTATATGGCAGGGGTCATTTTTATTGCTTTCCCAGCAGCCAGAGTGACTCCAAGCCTTCCTCTTTGCAACCATGCTTGTTTGCACAGCACTTCCCCACCCCTACTGAGTGAGTCAATCTGAAAGTCACACTGAGTTTCTGTCTGGCGCTTATCACAGGACTATCAGTCTCTTGAGAAAAAAATAACAGAAGGAGGTGGATGGACAAGGTTCACAGCTCTGTTACTGAGCTGTATGACCTAAGGTGATGTTGCTTAGACCTGTAGAGATTATTGCTCACTCCAAACAGGCATAGGAGGTTGTGTGGGTGGGAGCCTGTTCCTCTACCTCCCATAACAAACAATCCCATTCATAAATTGAAATAGGCAACAACACAGCCATAGTACAATTTCCCCAGAACAATGTAATTCCCACAATTACAAAGGTAATGTATGCCAGGGTTTCTGTGTATGGGTCAGGCACTGATATCCTTTATCTGAGTAAGAGTTAACTCTCCAGCCAGGAGATTCAGGTACAAGCTCATAATGCTTCTGGTCTCATGGTCAGTATATAAAAGAATCAGCTCAATGGTCCAATTAATTATACTTTTAAGAGTGCTGGCTTCCTGGATCTGATAGCTTGTCACTTGGAAAAACTACTCAGTTGTTTCCAAACTACCAGCCTGCAATTTATAGTTCAATTTTGCCCTATCTGCTGTAGGCTGCACAACTCCAGTTTACCTATCTGTCCTTTCACCTGATATCTATCTACCAAATTAGCAAGTCCATGGCAAAAGCCATTGTAGCTTTGGAACCTTGTCCCATTGGGAAGATATGCAAGTATAAATGTTATGGGGAGTTGAATGCTCTTTCATACATGGCATATAGAAAACTACGCGCAGAAGCCTTCCTCAAGCTGGCAGGCAGGCTGGCAATTTTGGGAGTTGCAGTTCCAGCATATCAGGTTGGAGAATACTACTGTGTAAGCCCATAGGTAAAGATCATGCAAGCAATTGTTTTATTTAGTGTACATCTGTTAGGATCTTACAGATTACTACATTCTTGTTTGGTTTTCATACAGACATTTTTCCCTTCCAAACCAAAGTAAGTCAATAAAGGGAAAGCATTATATATGAAAAATAATTCAGCACGGAGAGATACCAAATTTGTATCAGAACCTCACAGCTAGTGAATCAGTGTCCATGATTGACGACGTACAGTCAAACTTCTTAGAATTCATGTAACATCTTTCTTAAGCATTTTATATATTGCTGTGACTTCAGCCAGGGGCTTTCAGATCAGAGAGCATCCTGTTCTTACTGAGATTCAGTTTGCACAACCACAAAGATGTGACAAGTGTATAGACCAAGTGATCTCAGCTGGTTCTAGCAAACAATCAAGCAGTAAGTTATTTCTTGACCACTGGCCAATCCAGGATGTAACACAGCACATATTGACCGTGGTCCTGGCTGAATATGAACTGAGTAGCAATAATTCAATGTAAGTACTGTAGTCTGAATGCAAACAGAAGTACAGTATAGACAATTTGGTAACTCTACAGCAGGAAAGCTGCTATTTCTGGATAACCCCTGCCTTCATATTTATAAAGTCAATCTGGAACTAGCTGCCCAGTTAGATCTAGAAGACCCTGCTACTTCAATCGCAATCAGAAACAAGTTAGGGAGGAAGATTTACCATAACTATTCTTCTGGCAACTTTCCCCTCCAATGTCCACCTCAAAACTAGAGGATATCCCACACTTGTCTTTCCAATTTTCAAATACGAACACCCCCGCCCCCAGCTATATTCAGTAAAAAGGGTTCTTTTTGATTTTTCAGAAGAAAATAAAGTGTACACTGGAAGAATTAGATATATAAGAAAATGCCTTAGATCAAAACTTTGTCACAGGTGAGAGATATTATCTATAATGCAGACTTTTCTCCCCAACCTGAGCACCCTCTAAATGTTGGCTCTGCAACTACTGTATCAGCTTCACAGCAATAGTCATGGTGGCTGGGAATTCTGGGAGTTGAGATCCACAGTTCAGGAGGGTGCCCAAGTTGAAGAGAGATTTTAATATGCTGGCAATGGCCCTCCAGATTTTTGCCCTTTCTGGAGATGCCAGAAACTAAACCAAGACTTTTTAAAAGCAAAAGAGGCATTCTACAAATATAGGGATGAAAGATAAACTTGAATGTTGGATAATGTGTGGTTCAGATATTAAGAGGTAGCATAAACAGCAAGATCATCAGAAGGAGAGGAACAATCTCAATATATTTTCTGGGATGGATGGATAAGCCATGTCATTCTGTCCCTTCAAGGCATAGATATCACACATTTTGAAGTGTAACAAAACCAAGCAGCATTTTGGAAAAGTCTGAACCTAGAGTCAGTCTTACCTTTTTAGGGATGAAGACATTAAGCAAAATCAAGGCAAATTTTTCAATTAGATTATGAAGCTAAAAATGGGTATACGTGTGTTTTTTCGTTCTAAAATGTACTAAATGCCATACAGCTAAAAGCTTTCAGAGTGATTTAAAATAAAAACACAAGTAGAATCCATACATACCCAAACACAACAATATAAACCAATTCAAACTGCAGTTTTAAAATAGACTCTTTCAACATAGTGCAAGGCAGAACTGCATACTAGGCCACTTCACCACACTGGAGGGGGAAGAATGGTTTCTATATACCACTTGCCACTCCTCTTCTCTAAATCTGTTGCCTGGCAGTAAATATAACAGATATACACTTTGCCCTGTGTGGCAGGAAAGAAAAAAAAAGCTAAGCCTTGCTAACTTAGTTAACAGAAAGCTTTAATGATTAGCTGGGCTTGCTAATCAAAATCACAGCTTGTAATAAACCCTCATATGCTGCTGTTGGATGACAAATGCGTTTTGCTTTCTGGTTTAACCATATTGAGAAAGCTGTATTTTTCCACCCTCATGCAACTGCACCTGGAGAGGAAGCCACAGGTAAAGAAACAAAATCTATTTCCATGTTAAGATATTTTGTAGACCACTGAAAATAACCTAACAACAGAAGATGATTTGACTTCTACTAAATGGGCATAGCATCCATCCTGGCTAAAAAAATCAACCACCCCATTCTAATCTTCTAAATACTTTAATCAGACAAAGACTTCAAATAAAGGAACTCCTTAGAACAGTATTAAACTGAATCTACCTCTTTTCTCTCCCAGTGCCTGTATCCCAAAACAAACATTATTTGCCATTTATTTACTACAAAAGCTACATACCCATACTTGATCATTCCTTCCTGATAAATGTTCATGTTAAAACACATATACACACAATATACACAAAACAGAGAGATCTGCCTGACTTAAAACATTAAATGACTAGGGCTCCACAAAGTCCTTAGGGAAGTTATTCTGTTTGATTACAAAAATAAGCAGAGATGCTATGAAGCTATGCAAGTACATTTCCAACAACCCACCACCCTTCCTGGCCCTTCTGCCTTTAACAGCCTCACTCCTACCCAAATATTCCTCACTTTCACTCTATCTTTAGTTCTCTTCCTATACTTCATGCAATCTATTCCCTGCTGATTGGCCTTTTTCTAACTGTACAATCAACTCTCATGATTAAGGAAGGGGTGGGAAACATGTATGATAAGTTCTTGAGTCAATTTAACAAATCTTGCTAGAATCCTGAGATATTTCAGCTTTCATTTTCAACCATGTTTCTAACATGTTGTAAACAAAGAACAACCCCCACCCCCAGCTTACATATGTGATGGTAAAAAGGTCTTCTGCAGCAAACAAATACATTATTCTTTAATTACTTCAAATCACACTGCCTGTGTGTTAGTGAAGAGGAAGTTTGCTGCAGGTAGCCAATCAGAATAAGATAAAGGTTTTCTATGCAGAATTGCTAGTTTCCCTGGGCACAGAGCCCAGTTTTTATTTAACTTCTGAGCACAGAGAATTGCGATCCATCCATTAGCCTTAACTATGTTCTCAAACTTCCATAAAGAGCTAGTATTCAGTGCTCATGGCATAAATTTGTCGAGTTTATGATAAATCAAAATAATGTGTTTCATAGCTGGATATCAAAACATTACCAATAATGCGACCATGGCAGCTGCAGTAGCATAGCACAATCACGTTAGTGAAAGGCCTCATGGCTGCATTCACACAGCATGTTAAGTTTAATGACTCAATGTGTTGTGCAAATTTACAAATGGGTTAATCCAATAACAGTTATGGATGTTGTATGAATCTAGCCCATATATACTAATGCATCTATTAGAGGTCTAAAAGAATATGATGATTTTATTCCATTTATTTGAATTTATTAGCTGCCCAACTCCAGTGCACTCTGATTAAAAGAAAACCATTTCAGACAAAGATATTGAAAACACAATAGTGGGAAAGCAGTGCTTAAACTTTTCTCTGTCCCCAGCTTTCTGAAGTGGCTGCCCTTCAAGGATTTCAATGTTATATTTATAGGGGCCAGCCTTCATAAGGGACCATTTTGGAAGGCTGATCTGAGAAATGGTGGGCAGGAAAAGAAACAAATATCTCCTTCCATACGACTTTTCTAGTTACTTCAAATTGATTCCCCTCTGAAATGCTTTTAAAAAATAGGGGGGAGAGTATTAAAGTTCTAGTGTATATATTTGTGCCTAGATAATATTCAAGCCAGCCTTTATATGTAATCATAGCAGTATAAAAGTTAAGCCCCTTCGCTTAGTCTTAAGCAAACAGAATATGGATGTGAATATCAGAACTATGTAGATGATTAAACGAGCCATTCCCTCCCACCTATATATGCATGCATCCAACTGGTTTAGTACATGCCAACATTTCAGCCAGTTAACAGTTAGTGGTTATCTGAATCTGCCTCTAAATTCCTGCACTGTATTTCTGCGCTTTCACGGGCTGTGACTGTGCAGAAGAAGCTAACTGATAACCAAGAAATGGAGCCAAATTTCCTGCGCATCATTTCCACCAAGCTTCAGTAAACCTATCTTTACTTTGTATTTCTAGCCCATAAGACTTACAAAGCAAAACCTTGCTTCAGGATGTGTCTGAAGACACACAGTTCTCTGACTGACGGATTCATGTATACTCAGGGACTGTTCAGACACAACACTGCAGAAAATATGTAAACAAACAAACAAATCAGTATCAAACTAAATTCCAGGCGGATAGTGCCAACCTCACCTGTAGAGCCATTTGGATCAATTATTATGTTAAAAGGTGACAGAGGTGCTCTGTTCAACCAATAAGGGGAAGGGAAGGCTCCTAAGAAATGGAGCCGATGGGTTTTATTAAAATATTCTATTCCTCTCCAGAATTCAAGCACAGTCTTGTGCGGAGAAGCTCGGAGTAGTTTCGGGGGGCAGCCTGTTCACCATCCGTGCATTTCAGGGCCAAAGGGGAAAAAAAAGTATAGCCTAGAACTAAACAAAATCACTCATGTGGGAAATTCAACAGAACAGTCCAGGATTTCTGGACTGAACAGTAGGGAGCAATTTTGACTGTAGATAAATAATTTAAAAAAATAGACAAGACACGTATAAAATAAAATAGTCTATAATTATAACGTAGAATATAGTTATCCAAGAATGGGAGAACATCACAGAATGCTGTGGAGCCAATAGAACCTTGAAATAGAATCACTAGCTGGAAAAATCCCTAAATACGAACTTCAGACAGATGGCTTACTTGTGCAGGGAATTGCTAGTATGTTCTGAAAACACAATATTCCTAAAAGAAAAGCCCTACTTTAGAAAATATGTGTCAGCCTTCCCCTCTCCTCTCCTCTCCTCACCCCCACCCCTACCAGATTAGCAACTGCATATTTATTGCACAGTAATAAAACAATCATCTGGAAGGGTCCTCTAGGCACCAGATCCCAGACTGTGAGTCAGCGCCCCACTCTTGCCCCACCAAAATCAGTGGATATTTGAACACCCCCCAAGCAGTTCTAAAAGAAAGTGTGTGCTGAGTGAGCTCCTTTTTATTTGTCTGCTAACCACCAAAGCAAAAATAGGGCTGCCAACTGGTTGAATTATTTTTTTAATTAACTGTGCTACTTTAATTGACTAATTGAACAATTAAGAGATTAAAATCTTGCAATTATTACCCCAGATTCCCCCAGCAGCCTCACAGCTATCTCACACCCTGTGGAGCTTGGTCATCTGTTTCTACTTCATGAAACAAAGGGTGTACACCCTAGAAGCTCCTTCAATGTTATACTCTCCCAACAAATACCTTCCCTGTGTTATTCTATGTTTAGCATAGAATAATAGCATCAATAGTATGCATATGTATATATGATAGAATGAAAAAATATATTTATATTTAGCTGGCAGAATATAAAGTCCTTTAACTTTGATTTAACCAAGGCAACTGCAGTTCCTTTTGAAATCACCTGTGGAAATTCTTGAGAGACATCAATTCTTGCCTCTGACAAATATAGTTCACACTCTTTTTGAACTAAGGACAGGTAGCCCTATTTTGTGTCATGGGAACCAAATGGATGGTAATACTTTTGACAGGAACAAGGTCCCTCCCTGTACCTGGGTAAACTTCCCTGTCATCTTAATGTTTTGCTGATTCCCCTTTCTCCCTTTGAAGGCAGGTGCCCATCCTTCATAACTGCTCAAGAATACAAGTTCTACAATTAAAATGAAACCCTATTTCCAACCTGCCCTGTTCCATAATGCAGAATGACCAGCAGATCATACTTCATGGTATGGCACTAACAAGGTACTGGATACAGCACAGTTAGTAAGCCAGTATTGAGGAATCAAAAAGCACCACTGAAAGCACCACCAGGGAAGAGGGAGACTTGATGTCCTCACTGGCAGAAGTCACAAATTAACTTAAAAAAATATGGAGGTTGCTGAGTTAGCTATACAGGTAGTCCTTGACTTACGACCACAATTAGGACCAGAACTTCTGTCACTAAATGATGCAGTTGTTAAGTTAGTTGTGTCCACTTTTACCACCTTTTTGCTGTGGTTGTTAAGCAAATCACATGGCTTCCCCCACTGACTTTGCTTATTGGAAGCACCCTGGGAAGGTTGCAAATGGTGGTCATATGACCACAGGATGCTGCAACGATTGTAAATACATGCCAGTTTTCAATCACGTGACTGCAGAGACACTGCAACAATCATAAGTGAGAGGGCCAGTCATAAGTCACTTTTTTCAGCACCGTCATAACTTCAAACAGTCGTTAAACAAATGGTCATAAGTCGAGGACTATCTGTATGCTGGTGCCAAACATTTGGCTGGTTAGTATCATCCATTATGGAACTTTGATATCACAACCCAAGTCTATAATGAGGAAAGCTACCTAGTCAGCAGCTACATGATAAAACAGTACAGACCTACCAATTCCCATTTCTCTGCTGTGATGTCCTATTGATAAGGCCATCAGATTTCCCTGACCTTTATTTGCCACTCAGCACTGCAGGGACTTACTTCCCAAAACACCTCTTCATCACTTTTGCTGGCTGGATAAAGGCATCAAGGCAAAGATTCTTGTTCATCTTGCTACATCTATGCAGTGCTGCCTGTGACCCTAGAATGTTCCCTCCTCTCCATCTGATCCAAAAATCCAAGACATCTGCATTAAGTATAGAAAGCAATTTTGGATTTTCCTTTCTCTGTCTTGGCTCCATTTGCCTGGTTGCCCATTCATCTCATAGCCTTCACTTTTTGCCCTGTCCTCCAGACACAAAAATGAATTGAAGGAACCACAGAATAACTTTCTGGGTCTAGAGACCAAGTTTCATGTTACGGATTCCCCATGCAAAAGTAATCTGTGTACGAAACTGCAAATAATTTTACACAAGTAGTTAGATACAATCATACAGCTGTGGAAGCTGTCACTGACCAGAGCAAAAAGCTTTATAAAAGCAAAACGTGGCAATCTGTATGTAGACTTTTCTATAACTGCTGCTAATTTCCACATAGAATCTCAATATGTGAAATTATGAAATATACAGAACACTAGTTGATTTAATCAAAGTTCCCATTTTTAAACTTGAAACCCAAGTGTTAATTGATTCATCATAGCAATTAACAGATTTCACTGGATTTCTACTTACATCTGAAGATAAAAAAAACTGGAAAGCCACCTATTAAACAAAATCAAAATGCTATTTTCTAACATATGCCAATATTAGCTTTCAGTTAGCAGCTGTCTTGCCACCCTTTGGGAATGAAAAAGCAACTGTGCTGTCTTACCTTTTGGGGCTTCGCTTCCAAATACTTGCTACTGAGAGGAAAATCAGTGAGGTTTGTTCCCTACATCCAAGTCGCTGCCACTGCCTGCAGTTTTCATTCACATTTCCAATCCCTTCCTTCTCTCTTCCCAGCACTGCCTCACTCTGGTTGTGCCAAAGAAACTGTGTTACTTGTTTTGACTTGAGTCAGAGGAGCAGGGCAGGTGAGCAATACCTTTTCAGTGCAACAGAATCAGTGGAGCCAAATCCTTCCAGGCACAAAAGGACAAGCTGACACATAGCACCAAAAGGGAGGGACTATATTAAACGTCTCTTGCAAAAGTCAGCCAGGAATCTCCCAGTCCTGGATAAGAAGGGTAAGTTGCAATAACTTATTGCAGTCAGATCTAAGTCCACACACATAAAACTATATCTTCTGCCTTTGTCTGGAACACTTTGAGCCCCTTCTCTGATGATCAGCAAAAGGCTTCATTAGACTGCAAATACTACCAGATTATCCCTATACTTCTGTAATCCAATCAATATGAAGACTATTTTTTCCTAACATTGTTTTGAATAGAATACTTGTTACGCTCAAAAACATAATACAAGACACCTAATTGATATAAAAGAAAAACAGCTTTAAGAGGAGGCCTACTGTACTGCAGTAGAAAAGCAGATGGGGGAGTGTTTAACCCTTTGCTCACAAGTAATTTTTAGCCACATGAAATTCCAGATGAGTTTCTCTAAAAAGGAAATTAACTGGAAAAGCATTGGCTAGTGGAAGAATCAAGGACCACTGCATCTAATCAGCTTCTAAAGCTGCTTTTCCTATAAAAATAGCAGTCAGCAAATGCACTGAAAGGGCATTTTATTTATTGAGTACTGTAGTATTTTAACTTTTATAAGCCACTCATCAAATCAGAGGTTTTTCCAGGGTGGTTTAGAAACAAAAATGTGTACTTTAAATTTTTTAAAATTAGGATATTAAGGTGCAAGGTGTACCAGTTATGAATGTTTAAATCACAATTTTTCTCAAAAGAGAACTAACAGTGGTGGGGGCCTTGTCCTCTTTCAACTCCCCCTTCTTTATATATTGCAGTGGAAGGAAAGCAGCACTTAAAATATTTACAGATGAGGGATGATATAGAAACCTAAAGTAATGTACACAGGTCCAGTTGAGAATGAAAGAAAAACAGTAATTCAAAAGCAGGTTAGCCATTTCCTGCATTCAAAATATTTGCCATTACAGAGATAAAGGTGTGGAGTTAAAGTCAGGCATGTAATCACCTTTAATCCAAGCCCTGCAATAAATATGGCATGGTGAGGTAGTTTTCGTGTGGGTGGCTACTGTTATCTCAGCTCTATGGCCTTGCGGATTGTGATGACTCAAAGCAATACTGACTTTGCTTCAAGCAACCTGCCCAATTTCAACTTTGTTGAAAATAAAACTTCCAGAATTCCCAACCAGCTCAACTGAGCTAGAAGGCACCAGGCTGGGAGAGCTGCTACAGAGGGACAAATCCTGTCACAGACAATCAAGGCATCCCCACTTAGCACTCCTTGAGTCTGTCACTATCAGCACTTGTGTCACAGGACAGAAAAACTGTCTCCAAGCATGATCATTCAAGAACACAGTAGCTTCATCCAGGCTGAGGGCCTTTGACCACATTCTAGAAAGTAGGGCCTAGAGATAGACAAATCCAACATTTGTTTATCTTTACATTTAAATCAATTAAAAGTACATATAAATATAATTGCATTCCGGTCATGTATTTACCATATATACTCACAGATCAGCCAAGAATTTTAGGTGCCAAAATGCATCTAAAAAATCGAGTTCGGCTTATGAACAGATGGGTTTAACCTCAAGGGTATAGGGTAATACTTTTTTAAAGTACACATATTTCCTGTATATACTTGTTAAAAGCCCATCCATGGATAAGCAGACCCTCAGATTTTTAACCAAAGTACCATGAAAAAGGCAGGTCAGCTTATCCACAGGTGGTGCATTTTTCATGGTATTTTGGTTAAAAATTCAAGGGCCGCTTATCCGCGGATGGGCTTATATGCAAGTATATATGGTAATAATTTTCTCCTTCTGCCATACTGAAAATGAAAATTTGGTAAACGCTTTTCCAGTTCTCTGGGGCCACACCCACCCACTGCACCCATCTTTCATAAAGGAGATCACTGCTGCTTTTGCTACCTCTGTTAGCACTGTTCTCTCTTCAGCCGTTGCCACTGCCCAAGGACCAGCCACACAGCAAATACTTCATTTTAAAGAATATTTGCTACTCTAGAAAAGCAGTGATGCTCCTATGGAGCTCCCCAAAGCATTAGGAACACCTCACTCTGGTGGAGTGCTTTGTGTGATACGTTGTACAAGATTTGGAAAGGTGGTCTCATATACCCAGAGCTTGCATAGGCATTCTTCTTGCCACCTTTTTGGCCTTTGAACACACAAGCTAAACATTGACAATGCTGACATAAGTTAAGAAATGGTCTGATGCAATAAAAATTATCTTCTTATAGTCTTTCCTCTATTCCACTATCGTTAGTGGAAGCCTAGTGGACTAGGCACAAAATCAACATGAGATTAGACCAGGAGCATTTATTGGCCAGTTTCATTTCTATCTGGGCAGCTCTAGTCATCCAAATAAAAAGCACAAATGTATGGAAGCTCATGCTGGTCATACATCCTATAGGACAGAAGATTGTGGACAGAGAGCAAAGATTTTGAAAGCCTTACTATCACTTTGTAGAGCCTTTACTAACACAAAGTAAGTGATATGTTTACAGGTACACAACAGAAATACTCTGTTGATAAAGTTTTACCTGTTCCAGTAAGTGGTCATTATAGAAACTTAGAACATCAGAGTTTTTTTTTTTCCTTTATGATACAGATAAAATCAATTTCCCTTTTGTGCAGTTATTTCCTTATTCTATTTCCACTGGAAACAGTAAAAACAAGAATATTAACAACATAAATATTAGAAACAATTACATCGGCATGTGTTCGCCATTGCATCTTTAAAAAAAAAACACTAATATTGCAGTTCAGGTTCTTTCCTGTCCTACATTTCAGTCACTGATGTGAACCAATTAGGAGGTGGTGGGATAGCCAGCAGCTATCCTGTATGGGAAGTCACCAAACTGACAATTGATGTTTCTGAGTGAAATATCCTCAGGTAAAGTTCTGCCCACCCAAGCTGGTCCCTGGAAGGAATATAAAAGGACTGCTTGTTCCAGTTGAACCTGTCTTGACTAAGTAAACCTTCTGCAGTGTTTCTGTATTTTTGGTTGTTCTTCAGTTCTAACATTTGGCTTGCTCATTAGCCCTACTTCTTGATTTGTGCTTCAATTCTGATTTGATCTTTGGTTTAACTTCTGGTTTGCCTCATTCGTCTATTCATTTTTACTCTTCAATCGTTCTCATTCCTAGGTTAGTCCCAGCTCATCTTAGAGTGTTGCCTACAACCTAGCTCTGACAGGACCTCCAATAAAATCCGGAATGTGCATCTAAAGGTCAGGATGCAACCATCAGCCGTACCTATGGATCTTCTAGGTGTTATTGGGCAAATTGTGACTCAGCCTTCTTTCGCAGAGTAGAAAAGGCTGTCTAATTATGTTGTCCAATGCATAAATAAAAGGGGGACTGCAAAATGCATTATACATTATATAAATTAATTTTAGGTATGAGTATCAATCATAAAGGCTTCTGTCCTGGTTGGTCCAGTTTGATCAAGTAATTTGCACTTCAAGCAAGTACCAACTCCACACATGCAGAGCAGGGCAAATCTTAAGCCTGGGAACTTTACTCCTCTGGTTTCATTCTGTGTTTCATGTAGCCAAAGAAAATTTAAATATGGTGTTTATTCAGATGAACAAGCCCTCAGGGCTTATTTATCCTAGATCAAGATAAAACACCAAAGCATATTTGTTGCAATTTTTCCTTCAACTTTAACCTCCATAGAATTTGACCATTGATCAAGCTTATCAGCAAGCTATACCATAGTTGTAGGAGCAGCCATATCATTGAGGTAGCTGGCTTTCTCAGGGTAACAGCACTGAACTGGTGTCTGAGAATTCTGTTCATCATAGACACAAAGAATGTACCCCATGAGAAATATGATGTGGGTAAACTAAAAAATAGATTTAATCCAAGTGAGGCAGAAGTACGTTTCTTGGTGGAATTGCTTATCTCAGTATTTTGCATCTCTTGAATGGAACTGTTCAGGTAGTCCTTGTTTAGCAACCAGAATTGGGACCAGCAACTCAGTTGTTAAATGAAGCAGTTGCTAAATGAAACTTCAACTGTGCTTATGAACTCGCTTCAGCTTTGCTTTGCTTTACAGATCTGCAAAGGTCATAAATGCAAGGATTGGTCATAAAGTTACTTTTTCATCACCATTGTAACTGCAAATAGTCACTTGATGAGGCAGTTGCTAAACGAGGACTACCTGTATTATCTTCTGAAGGAGCAGGTTTTTGGCTTGGAAGGGTTCCTGCATCTGGATCAAACTGAAAGTGTAGCTAAGTGTAGTTTTGCAGTTTCAGTGATACAATGTGCCAACTGCATTCTTTCCAGGAGAAAGCAGATCCAAACTTAAGTAGTACAATGTATTTTGCATAGGTTTGTCTTTGAAAACTGTCCAAAATTTATACAGTTCAAAATACAAAGCTAGACTGGTAAATACAGCATGAGTCTCTAATCATCACACAATTATACCATCTCTACAAACTTCCTATTTTCTTCCAATCATAATTCAAAACCCCACCTAGTTTCGAACATTGTTATCTAAAATACTGGTATAGAAGAAAAGAACAAAAATCTAATATATGTGGCACAACATCCTAGCTTCCCCATTCCATAGCAACCTTCCTGTCCCATTTCATGCAAACAAGTTTGGTCTTGATGTTTCTGTCTACCAAAAATAGTTCTGAATTCTTTCCTTATTTTTTTTCATCCAGGATTACTGAAGGATGCCAAAGACCACTAAATGTGCATTCAAACCCACATTGCCATAACTAGTTGGAAGGTCCCTGCCTAGTCCCATTTCCATCTAAAAAAAGAAATGGGGGGGGGTGTCTCTGTGTAACACTCTCAGTATCATAGGCAATCCTTATTTCTTTCAAATAAGTCTGAGATTCTTTCTGAAGATTAAGTCATTTGAATGCTATCTATGTTTTTCCATTAATCATTTATATTTGGATAATATAATGGAATCTGGAGATTCATTGTATCTACTTAAAAAACTAAAGATCTTTTCTCCAGGCCAAATTAAACCTTCACACTACATGCCTGGAGCAAAAGCTAATAAGGAAAACAGGCTGAAGCTACACAAAGGTACCTCATAAGCTAATTGAGAAGTGATGGCTAATATAAATTGGGTGGTTGCATGCAAGGTAGCAGGCAGTCTCTACAGCTACAGCTACTATGGTAGACTTGCATGGACACCTGGGCCTTTACAGAATGCTGTTCTCTACATCCCACTGCCATCTTCTTCCTTGCCTTTGTTGTCAAAGGGCAGGGGGGAAGAGGGTCTTCTGTACTGCTTACTGGTCCTTGGGAGCTATGCTGGCCCTCATTTTGTCTGCATTCAGAAAACATGTAAAAATGCATATTTTTACCAGACTTGTAAAGGGAAATTAATTTTAACTTAGAAATCAAAACATTAATTTTAATGATGTTTAACTTTTTGTACACTGGTTCTTTAAAATGTTAGTATTTACTTAAGTATAAAGGCAGAACATTAAATTAAGTATTTGAAATAGGTCCTCTTTGATGATAGAAACTAGGCTAGGAACTCTGTGTCTCTCTTTAGATGCCAGCCAAAATAATTATTCAAATATTTAAACAAATTTGGGTTCAAAAGAAATATTAAGCCATTTACTGATCCACTTAAGCAGCAAAAGGCCCAAAAACTGTAAGTTAAGTCAACTGAGCTTAATGCCCGCATCATGTAAGCAATAATTAATTTCTTTAACCTTACCTGTGCTCTTTTAGAATTTACATTCTATCCATCCAGATCTCTGAGTGTCATTTCCTCTGATTTCTGCAGATACACCCTTATTTTGAAGGACTTAAGCTAACTATTAGCTTCTATATGATGCTTCAATCTGATGCCACAATCTGATATAACATCTAAAGGGTTTTATTTTCCATTGAAGATTTCCAAACTGGTAGCCACACCTAGCTTTGAAAATGTAGGTCAAAACTAAATATCCTTTCAAAGAAACAGCCAACAACTAATCACCTGTTGCCTTTCTCTCCAGAAACAGTGAGTGACAAATAATGTATGTTTTTTTTCTGGCAAAGATGTGAAGGTTTTCTGGGTCAGGAAGTAAAGAGACAGAAGGGGAAAAAAAAGTCTCATTATTTTCTTATGGATGATACCAACATCTTTTGATTCGTGGATATTTGTATGCTCTACCTCAACACCAAGAACAGGCAGAAACTACATATTTTAGGTGGTATGAAGGACAGATAAAGATGAAAAGTGGTATTCCAATAATGTCACAAGTGTGTTTAAGTGTTGACCTAATCAGTATGGGGAGGGGCCCATTTAAACTCTGCTGCAGGCATCACAGAGATACCATTTGTTAAAAAGTGCCACTGGATTCACACCTGCATCACCTAATTCATGAAAAGAAAGAATTGCTTACATATTGTTAAGTTTAGATTCAGATACGTGAAGTAGAAATGTAAGATACATCCAATGCTGATCATCATATAGTCTAATCTTCCTACTCAGACTTCTGGTGAGGAAATGATGAACTGATGTCCCGTAGAGAGTGGGAGACATTACAGCTGAAAACAGCAGTGGGATGCTGGATCCAGACTGTTGAAATCTCTCTGGAGAAAGAAGAGATCTTGAGATTGCCCATCTCTGGGCCGCTGTTTTTGTGAGCAGACAGCAGGAACAGAGGTTTTTGCAGTCAGCTTGCAAACAGCTGGGAGTTGCAGGATTCCACCGAGCTCATCTCACTTCTTAATCACTTTGGATTTTACTTTTTTTTTTACTGCTTTTTAAAGATTGAGAACCTTCAGAACCACAAGTTTTATTGTATTCACTGGGGAATTTTTCTTCAATCCTTTAAGAAATAAGTTTTAATTACAAGTTTAAGGTTTTGTAAAAATAAAAATAAAAATTTGGTATACAGGTAGTTCTGTGCTGGAAGACATGAATGGGGAGGAATCTGGAATGGAACTTCAAGGTTGCCGGGAGGGGGAGGAGAGGTTCCAGGGAAAGCACCTCCTCAGCCCCCAGCCAGAGTGTAGAAAAGTCAAGAGAAGGAGACTGGCATCATGGTTATTGTTCCTGTTGTTGCGGATTAGAATTAGTCTGGCAAGATTCTGTCTATTAGGTGTAAGCTAATAAAGGAGCTAAACTGATTCTGGACTGTCTCGCTATAGTTCTTGGGCTGAACCTGACAAGTCCCCAGTTTAAGAACGAGTTCCATTCCCAAGGTGTGTCCTTAAGTCGAATTTGTATGTAAGCCAGAAGAGTATTATTGCATAATACTGTATAAGTATTGTGTAATGAACTTGAACCACTGTGTACTTAACTCAAATCATTGTTTATTTAACTCAAATTTTGCTACAATAGGCTCTGTTCTTATCTATGGGCTGTCCTTAGCTGATAATCAGCTTTCTAACAGATAGGAAACAACACGTGAGGTTAGGCAAAACTATATCCAGTACCCGGTTAATCAGTACAGGTGCCCCTCAGGGATGTGTGCTCTCTCCGTTGCTTTTCTCCCTCTACATCAATGACTGCACCTCAGGAGACTCTTCAGTTAAAGTTCTGAAATTCGCAGATGATACAACTGTCATTGGTCTCATTCGAAATGGTGATGAGTCAACATATAGACAGAAGATTCAACAACTGGTTTTGTGGTGCAGTCATAACAACTTGAAACTGAATACACTCAAAACTGTGGAGATGATTGTGGATTTTAGGAAGAACCCTTCTAATTCCCCTCTCCTTACTATACTTGACAGCCCAGTATCAGTAGTAGAGTCCTTCAAGTTCTTGGGTTCTATAATCTCCCAAGACCTGAAATGGACGCTTAACATCAGAACCATCATCAGAAAGGCACAACAAAGGATGTTCTTCCTGTATCAACTTAGGAAGTTTAAATTACCTCAGGAGCTTTTGGTACAGTTTTATAGAGGAACCATTGAGTCTGTTATCTGTTCCTCTATAACTGTCTGGTTTGACTCCCTAACCAAACAGGACAGATACAGACTCCAACGGATAGTTGAGTCTGCAGAAAGAATAATTGCAATCTGCTTGCCTTCTATAGAAGATCTGTATATTGTGAGGACAGAGAAGATATCTGCAGATCCCTCTTATCCTGGACGTAAATTGTTTCAACTTCTTCCCTCAGGACAGAGCTACAGAGCACCGAATGTTAAAACATCTAGACATTGGAACAGTTTTTTCCCTCATGCCATTGCTTTGCTGAACACCTAATTAATGTAGCATGACATATTGATTGACAATGCGTGATAAGATATGACTGCTAAGACATGACTGATAATGCTCTGTTAAATGTGAATATATGTTGGATAATAGCTTCTCCTTTTAAAAAATGAATATATGTTAGTCAATAGCCGCAGTATTATTCTTCCTCCAATTCTCCTCTTCTGACTTATATATAGTTTTAGTATATAATGTTATTACTTTTTATTATTCTTTATTTCCTGATGCTATGCAAATACACTGAGAGCTCTTTGCACCGGTCAAATTCCTTGTATGTCTAATCATACTTGGCCAATAACGTATTCTATTCTATTCTATTCTATTCTATTCTATTCTATTCTATTCTATTCTATTCTATTCTATTCTATTCTATTCCTTAAATCAGGTGTTCTTACCTGGGGACTATATACAGCAAAAGAGTGATTAGAGAATTGATTTTAGAAAGTTTTAAACAGATTAAGGGTCCAGATGGACTTGAATTAAGACTTTGAAATTAATTATAAGAATCCTTCCCATGGGAAACTTTCTATGTTTACATCTCAAAAACAAAAACAAAACTGATGACTTCAAAGGTTCATCACTAGAGGGCACCAGAAGGAAATCAATGGATCTATCAGTAGATCTGTTGAGAGAGTTCTGTGATTATTGGGATCAGAAAATAATTTTAAAGATATCTGCTATTATAGATAAACTAGATAGTGTCATGGAAGAGAAATAAGTTCCACAGAATAAAGCTGAAATTTATTTAAATGTGAATTTAAAAATGACAGCCTATAAGAAGGAGACGGGAAAAGATGAAATAGTGGAGACACAAAAAGATGAATTGTTGGATATACAAATGAAACCAGCTGATGTTTTACCAATTTAAAAAGACATACAAATACTAAACCAGAAGAACAATGTGGATAATCTTTTTATATTGGCTTTACAAAAGGAATGTGTTAAAGTTATCAATGATTTCATGAGAAGAGACAGTGAGAATATGAAGAGTGATGTGGATAACCTCTTTATACTATATTTACAAAAAGGGCTTATTAAAGTTGCCAATGATTTTGTGAGAAGAGACAAAGAAAGCATGAAAAGAAAACAGATGCTTGGATATTATCTGAGGGAACTAAGGAAAGAATATAAAGTTGATTTATTTGATCAAGGTTAAAATAGATGGGTTTTGCTATTTCTGGTAATGTTTAATGTATTTATGCTAACTAGGACCAGATGATGATGTTTTAAAGGTTTTGTTTATCCAAAGAGAAGAGATGGTGGGATTTGTTTGAATAGAAAATGAGATATAAATGTAAAAGGAAAGATCCAAAGTGGGTTTATTAGATATAGTTTGTAATAATTACATCATTATTTCTGATAAACCTTAATGGACTTTTGCTGATTAAGAAGGAATGATGAGGCTTTAAAGATTTGTTTATAGAGATATGGGTTGAAGAGATAGTTGATTGTATTTTAAGAGATGGTAATAAGTTGTTAATGTTAATTGTACTTGCTAGAGACAAAGTGGGAGGTTTCTTCTTTTCCTTTCTTTTCTTTTTTCTTCTTTTTCTGCACCTTTTTATTTTTCTAATTTTTCTAATTTTTTATGTTTATTTTTTATGTTTATTTTTTATGTTTATATTTTTTAGCTTTTGTAGTTTGTATTAGTTTTATCTGTATAATGTAATTCTGAATAAAAATTATTATTAAAAAAAAAGTCTAAACTTCCTATGGAAAGGGTAATGGTTTGGGATTTTTTTTCCCTGTCAAAGGCCACATTCTCTCCGGATAATCTGTCAAGAGTACTGCATGCTACTTGGGCTTAATAGAACAAAGCAGTACAAAGCTGGTACAAAACTTTGGCATTGTTTTGGGTGGAAAATATATTTTTGAGTTCATAGTATAATTCTAACCAAGCCTAACATGGCAGTAAGCCAAGTTACCCTATTGTCTCTGTTATTCTCTTTTTCTGCTCCTCTTTTCTCTTTTCAAAATCATTACACACCAAATACTTCATCTGAAATTATTTCCCAAATTACTAAGTGTCTGGATATCACAACATATCACTTTTCCTCCAAATCCTTATGAACTCAAGCTCTTTTAAGGATAATTCATTTAATCCTCCCTTCAGAATGAATGTTTTTAAAATGCATACCTTCCTTTAACCCCTCGTGGTGTTTCCCACCTGGCTGTGGAGCAAAGAACAGCAGTAACCTTGTTTACAACTCCCTGGTTTTTATACTCAAGTCTCCAAACCATGTTTATCTCTCTATAATATATGAAATTGTCGTAACAAAAGATATGAGGTGTTAAGGTACATGGGGTGGGGGGAACCCTTACACACAGCTGCTTTTAACAAAACATGGTATGGCTGGTGTGGGTCTTCTGGGCCGTGAAAGCCCTCGACAATACATAAAACATGGTATCTTCACCATGTATGCCTACCTGCACACTTTAAAATATCCCGTAGGGAGAATCTTGTTGCAATGGGTTGTGGACTGATGTCCACAACCAGACTGCCCCAGTGGAAATACAGGCTGCGGTTTCTCAAGGAATGCACGACATTGTCTTCTACCCACACCCAGCCCACCAAGAAGGCACCCCCGCACACACACACATCTTTTCTTCAAAAGTAGAATTTTCCAACCTCTGCCAGCACAAGCGGTGCTGTCTGGTTTGCTAGCTATATCTCATTTCATTGTAAGGACTCCACCTACACTCCAGCTGGCTACCTTGTGATGTAGCAGGAACACCCCTTCCCCTCCAGTCACTGGTCACTTCCCACCATGGCCATTTTGCCCAGGGCTTGTCCCCTTCTGAAGTAACCTTGTCAGGGGAACTTCTGGTGGGCCTGTGAAATGCTGGAGGTCTTTTTTTTTTTTTTTTAATACACATACAATGGTGGAATGGCACAAGGCTGATCTGTGTCTTATTGTTATTTTACAGGTTCACTGGTGGGCGCTGAAACAGTGGCAAGATTGACAAAATTTAAAGCCAGAATTGACAACAGTTCTGTCAGTTTCCCTTCCAGTTCAAGTCACAGGAAGAATGGTCGCTATGGAGCTTGCTTTCCTCCCCCACCCCCTTCATTAAAGGAAAGGTGAAACACCTGGGCCTTTCTTTTTTCTTTTTCTTTTTTTTTTAGCCAGGTGAAATTGACTAGATTCTCCATTTTCCCCTCTAGCCCAAATAACAGAAATAATGGTAAAATGGTGGTCTGGTCTTCTATTTTACCAATGAAGACACCAGATGGGTCATGTCAAATATGAGTCAGGGGAGGGGCCTGCATACAAAAGGTCTATTAACGGAAACCACATGTCCTCAAAAATCCATCCATGGAAAGGGAAATGATTTGTGCTTGCTTTCCCAGCACAAGTGAAACGATTACAGTAGCACAGGAATCCACCATGGTAATTGTAGTATGGAGAGAGTACCAAGCCATCTCCAAGACAAAAGCGGAGAAAGGACCTGAAATCCCGAAATGGATTTCTTAAGTTGGCTTCATTTCCAGCATGGGAGTGAAGCAGCTTGAGGTTGCTATGCAGAAAAGCCCTGTGTAATGGATCCAGCACATATACAGGTAGCATAAATAGTTGCTTCAGCTGTAAATTTGGCTGCTGTTTTATAAACACTGTCAGCCCAGTAAACTGTTTAGAAGGAACAAAGTTAACTCTATGCAAGAAACTGCCTTTGTAACAGAACAATAAACATAGAACAAGAGCCGTTAATCTGCTTCTTTCTATTTGATTTTTAATGCCAAAACAATATCAACAGGATGGGGAGAAACAAAACAAGAGGCAAGCATTTTTGTTGTTGCCAAATTGCCCTACGTAAGATACTGGGGGGAAAAGTCTAGCAATACAGGCAAGCTTTTTCAGGATAAAATGATAACAAAAACTTCATTACAACCTCTGCTAATAATGAGCTATTAAAGACAAAGAAGCCCCACCAGGAAAACAGGGCTCTAGAAGTAAATATTTGCCCAATACCTACTGATAAGCTTATCCACCCTTACAATAATTGCCACTTCCCAGGTACCTTAAGGAATATTAAGGAACAATGCCTGGGATTGGACCAGCTCTAATGAAATGACGTCAGTCAAGGACTTTTGAAAATAGCTTAGATCAATCTTCCTTACCCTGATGCCCTCAAGATATATTAAGCCTACAATAGGGGTTCCTAACCTGGATCATGCATGCATTTTCTAAGGGAGGAAAGATTGTTTCATTCCACACTGAGATCCTCACAGTGGCTTTCCTTCTTTAACAAAGAGTGGCTTTCATTTTGCATGGGGAGGGAAGTAATAAAACCTCTTTTCTGTGACCCAACACTACTGGACCTTTCCACAGCTGCTGTTTTAAAAGAAGCAACAGCAGCATAAATGAAATGAAACTGCATATTAGTAGTTTGTCCCTGTAATGTTTTTATGTAGAATTTGGAAGTATGAGTTTCACTTAATGCAGAATTATTACTTATCAGCATATTCTGTGCTCATTATAGTTCACTCTTTATATTCTCCTAGTTAACACTGGCACCTGATAACTGCTAGCACATAATAGAGCAGAGCTCTAATGGCTTTTCCTAAAATTCATTCTACCACTGCAAAACTGCTTTCTGAAAACTGTATCTTTGTCCAGTTCATCAAAAGAGTATCATTGTCACACTTATAGAGTATGGGTTCTGTAAAAATAATGCATGATATAAGCTGATCTTTTGGCTCTTTGTTGCAGTGACATACTGCAAGGACCAGTGAGAATTGAAAGATGCTTGTGGAATATTCCTGTTTGAACACAGTGTGGAGCTGCTATGAAATAAAGAATCTGTTGATCTGCAAACAGCAGTCTTTTCTTTTGAGCTTTATATCCTCATCCCTGAGAATCAGGCTGATTTTTAAGCCAACTATTCCTCCTCTTTCAACTGCTCCCTTGCCAAAGGAAGCAGTGTACAAAATAACCTGTGTTACACTGGGTGTTCCGGGGAGCTTTCCCAGCTACAGTGTAAGAAGGAATTTCAACATAAATGCTCCAATCATCCCATTTGGCTTTATTCCTAAAAAGCTATGCCCTGTCTCCCTTCTCCCAGGGTCTGTCAACTCAGGCAGCCACACAGGAGCTAACTTCATAACACTGAAGGGATTCATCTCATTCTCTCAATTAGCTACCAGATGTGCCCTTCAAGAATAAAGAACAGTGAAGGACAAGTGCCCTTTTAGTGCCCCCTACATGCGGGCCATCCATCATCCCATCAAGACCAGGAGGAGAGGCCAATTCCTTTGCTCCAGAATGATAAAGCGTGTCACAGCTGTGTAGACGTCCCCCTTCCATTCTGGCATGGAACCTGAAGCATTCCACCCATCATCCAAGCCACATTAGCAGGGTGTTTGATGAGCTACTATTCCCTGTCCCATGGGAAATTAAAAGATCTACGCCAGGATCTTTCAGCAGTGCAGGGAATAGGAACAGAGGAATTCAGGCTGGTGTATATGAATGAATGGAATGCTGTACCAGGGTTATGACAGGTTACCATAAAAGCTACCAGAATTCTTTTTTGTCTAGGCTAGTCATTAATCCTCAGCATCAATTTCCCCATCTATAATCAGTGGAATTCAGCACACTACAAATGCAATCCCTACCATTATGACATCAAACCTCTAGGAATCCTATATGTGTTACTTATAGCTGCCTCAAACAAAAAATAAGAAAGACTAATTTCACTGTGTAACAGATAAGCAAGAATTTAAAAGGAGGTCAAACTCTTAATTCTTGCAGAATAAACAAGGACAAAAGAGTACTTTTTGCACACATGAGGTTTGTAGTGGAAGATACAAAAGGCTTAATCCATTTTAAACAAAAGTCATATTTGAATCATTAACTGCTACTGGCATCCTGAATGTGACATAACCATTTGATACATCGGTTTGACATCACAAAACGTGACATCATATCACCATTGCAAGGTCACTGTGCTTCTGAGGCAGAAAGTAGGCTAACAATAAGCTAATATCATAGATCACCAAGATATCATCTTATGATCAATTGCTATAAAATATGAAATTACCTTCAAACAACCCATTCCCATGTATGATACATAAGTGTGCAATTTCATTTAATCAACAGGTGAATATAATGGTGGCTTAATAAAAATGTAGTTAGCACAATATGTGAATCCCTAAGTGGTTCTAGTGAAAAGTCTGATAATTCAATCTAGAAATCCTTATCTCCTACAAAATTTATTAAGACTTTTCAGGGTGACTCTGTTGTAAGAAAGTAACGTTTTGCACAGTCACTTAATCCAGAGGCTCCTGGGCTGAGCACCAACCTCTTTCTGACACTCAGGGCTGGATTAAGTTCAGCTTTGTAAATGTTTCCTTTAACTGGTTCTTAAGCCCTGCACTTGCTGCCGGTGCTAAAGTTTTTCTGGTAATTAGCTAAAAATCTGACCCTCAGAGACTTACTTCATCTGGAAAAGAAAAACCTACAGCAAATAATTTTTCAAAGATATTTTGAAAATGTCCAAATACTTTTCTTCCTTATGCATTCTTAACAAAGGACTCAAGAAAGCAATCACTGGTCCATGTCCTGTTCATGCATTCAGAAGCATTTCTGTTCAGTATCTGCCTAAGGCACAGCAGCTGATCAAAAAGGAGAGGAAGTTTCTAAAAAAAGAGTTGGTAATGTCCACCAATACTGTACTTGCATGTTTTAATTCAGAGAATTTGGTCTCTGTGTGTGTCGGTAGGTGGATGGGTGGGGATCTCCTGCACAGCTAGTCATATCCAGGTCCAAAGCCCCTGGAAATGGCATTAACTTGCATTTGCAGTAGGAGAACTGCTCTAAAGTCAGTTTTCCCCCATTCTTTCCTTGGATTCTTGGTGGCTATCACAAGATTTCAGAAGGGAAAAACAATCAGTCATATATTACTTACAGGAATCAGTTAATTCAGAAGAATTATTTGCTCTTAAATTCAAGGAAAAATGTTTTCTCCATGCAGAAGTACCAATGCTCATTTTGAACTGTTAGTGGAAGGATCACATTTTACATCGGGAGAGAGTTCTACTTTGTTTTCACTTACCTTTTAAGGAGGAAGTGGTTCTCTTTGAGTTTCTCCATTAACTTCCTGAAAGGCATGAGAGTTGTGCTGCTGCAGCTTCCATGTTCTTGGTGCTCTTGTTAAATTCCACTCCACCCCCCACTAGGTATTTCATTTAACTTGGGCATTAGCGACATCCCAAATGTTAAAAGATCTGAAGACATCTGTCCCTGGGGCATACCAATGCCTCAGAGAAAAGAGGGGTGGAAGGTCTTGGCCAAATTCTTTCAGGCAGTTGCATGAAATCCCTTAGAAGAACACATAAAAAGAGGGCATCAAAATGTTCACACTCCAAGGTTCTTTTCCTCTTGTCATGCTGCTGTTTTAAACTAATTTCTGACTATGTAGGAATAGCATTTCCTGGGGGTCCCTGTTTTGAAGGCTAGATTGCCTCAGCCCTAGTGGTAGGAAAGAGTCATTTGCTGAATAAAAGAACTTCCAAGATGCACCATGTCCCCCACTCCTCTTGCTTTTTGGCTGTGAGACCCAGGGCTACCACACAAAAGAATGGTTTGCTTTTTTTCCTCAGATCAGTCTATCAGAAAAGTGAGCCTACTCTCATATTAGTGGTGGATTAAGCCAAATTCGCTATCAGCTAGGCCACATGCCCAATGCCAAACTAATAATCCAGTGAGAAGTATGGGGAGGAAGCAAGGCTTTCATTCCATCAGGTGTCCATCTACACATACACACACACCTATGAGGATATAGTAGAGTATGGTCTTTACAAACAGATCATTTCACACGACACTTCTCCACTGGCAATGGGGTCATTTTTTTTTAATATGCTCCAAGCAATTAGTAAACTTGACAGAGGATGCCCATCTTGTTTCGTTCACAGTATTTAATGGGGAATTCAAACAAAGCCATCTTCTGTTTTTAACTCTCTTGTGTTTTCCCATTGTTTCTTTCATATCTTTTATTGAAAAAAATCATTTAAGGAGAAAAAACTGGGATTCTTGCACAATGTCTCATTTGGTAAAACTAGGACCCAGCTCTGTGGAGATATCTTTGTCAAGAGAATTATATGCTATTGGGGATTAGCAAAACAAAACAACATAAAGCTTGTACAAAACTTCGGCTAGAAACCATATTTTTAGGGTTCACAGTATAGTTCTACCCAAGGACTAAGCTGGCAGTAAGGTTTTTCTTTCCTGTTACACTTTCTTTTCTGCCACACTTGTTCCCTTTCCCAAATCATTACACCCTCAAATACTTTATCTAAAATTATTTTCCAAATTATCTGGACATCTGTCTCACACACACTCACACATACACACACACTACATAGATAGACAGATGGAGAGATAAAATCCATCTTGGCCCTGACCCTTTTGAAATATGACTTCTGGCAAGTACATATAAACACATACAAGTGCTGTCACACACACTTATTGGGGAATGGGAAAACTCCACACCAGATTCACTAACCCTAATTTGATAAGGTGGGAAAGCAGGACACTGCACAATTGCTTTATACAGTACTTCGTTTCTCTTTCTTCTTCCATTAGTAAGATTGCCTTCCTTTTGGGTGAATATGCATTTTCTGGCATATATTTATTTTACAAAATGACTGAAGGAACAGCTGTAAAAGCCAAAACAAGCCCCAAAGCCAGCTGTGTTCATGCATTGTTCCCTAAGTGTTTATGCGCCTCTGTCTCAAAAGAAAGAGTTCACTTGCATTTATGGGAGGATAAATAGAGCTCTCTTGGGACTGAGGCAAACCTCTCAGAGCTGCCCCCCCCCCCCACTCAACAGTGCATCCCCATTGCAGCAGTCCAGAGGCTTACCCAGCTGCTTCTTCCCACTGAGACCTGCGAGGCACTCCCCTCCCCTCCTCAGTTACCCAAAGTACCCCTTGCCCCCCAACGTGCCATCTAGTTAGCGACAGCTGACTCAAGGCAGCAGCTGCAATGGCTCTTCCCTTCCTCACTCACTCCTTCCTTTCATGCTGCTCTTCATGTTGGGACTCTGTGCTTGGCCTACTGTGCAAAGCTGCAAATTTAGGATGACCATTCAAAGTATCAGCAAAGAGCTACACAAAAGACTTAACTCCTTGCTGGCACAGTGGCCTTCCAATCTTTACAGCTCAGCTCTGACAGCCCTTTTGCACGCGTTCGTGTTTGTGGAAGGCATGGGGCAAGGCGTGGGCGCAAGGGGGAGCCCAGCGGTGGCCTCTACCTCTGGGCCCAAGGCGCCTGCTTCCTATTTTTACTATCTTTATGTGGCACTGGTTTGCTTCTAAATCTCCCTGACAAACTATTCAGGACAGTCTTCTTCCTGTAATTTGCATTTGAAATGAGACAGTCCAGAATAGCTTCTTAGGCAGTTGTAGAAACAAGTAAAAGAATTTACAGACATTTCTAGAAAGTTGTTGTGGCCAGCGCAGGGGAGCAGTTCCCATTTTCAGTTTGGTGTACTTTGTGAAGCCTTACTTACAGCCCAAATCACTAGACTTCCCAACCTGGGTTTTTGAACTCAGAATGAATGGATTAGGATATTACATAAGACAGAATTCTGAAAAACTCACGCACCCATTGTTTCATGAATCGGTTTTCAGAAGTCTCCCATTCTCCTAATACTAAATATTGTGTTTGTGTGAAAAGCCAAAGCAATTGGACAATTCCACTAGAAGGCAGATTCCACCTGACTGCCAGTCAAATGATGATTTCCTCTTCCACAAAAACTCAGCAGCTCTCCGTACAAAGCCAGCCACCTTGGGGCGGCCCCATTTTCCACTGTTTTGTTCAGAGATTTTATTTGTTGGGGGGGTAAGTTTTTTGGGGGGGTATCAGCTCTCTTCTGCATAAATCATAGTCTGGGATGGCAATAGGAGTGAAATAGCTACAGGGCAGGGAGGAAAAACAGTTTTGTCACTCACTATTGTTTGAGGATGTGTTTTTTAGAAGCCACCAGCACCACTCCTGCAGGGGGAAAAAAAAAGCCTGGGAGATGCTGACGGCTATGGGATGAGATTAACTGTGAGCAAGTCCGTGTATCTATTTTATTCCCCTTCCTTTTTAAAAAGAGTATTCTCATTGCAAATTTGCAAGCAATGCTGTGTTATTTGCAAACAAAAAACAAAACCTAAAAGTTGAGAGGTATTTATTCAGTGTGAAAAGCCCTGGGACAGTTAGACCCCATTCCAATAAATTCATTATCCCAATGCAGATTCATCATTTTTTGCCTACTGACCTACTTATTCTTCAGCTCCAGGCTTTGTAGGTGTTGAACCACAATGCTTATAAATTCAACTTAGAAGGTAGGGTGGCTTGATATGATTCAAGTTATAATGTAGCAGATGTAAAACACTTGGTTACTTAACAAGAGATCAAATAACAGACCAATGGACCTTAGTTATCCCAGCAAAAATACAGACAGCCACCATATGGCCACAAAGAGATTACAGAGAACCTTAACTCTTTTCTGCCACCTTTCCTGAATTTTTACAACCCTTATATGGTAGCTCAGTTTTAGCAAATCTAAAGGCCTTTATCCCCTACAGTAGAAGCCGCCAGCCACACTTGCAGATGATGGGCCACTGCAATCGGGCCACTGCCATATTGAATCATGGGTAATGTCATGGCAAGCCAGGCATCACCTCACAAAGTTGAACAGCTCTGAGCCACCAAGCATTGGTGAGGGGCCATGGGCCCAAACACCACAAATTACGGGTAGCAATGCACAGATAGTACTCATGGCAAGGGAGGTGAGAGTTACACATCACAGAATATTAAGTGAGAAAAGGACAAATGACCTTTTGCTACACAGCATATGAAGTCCCCTGAGACACTCCTCAAACACCCAGAACCCACCACCATAAAGACTTCAAATGTCACCATTAGCAAAGCACCATTGATTGCTGCCCTCACAACTGAGAGTACTGGAGCCCAAGATAAGGCTATAATGGTCATAACTTCAGGACCAGACCCTCACCATTTTGGAAGAGTATCAGAGTACACCAGCATGTGTACACCAAGATGTACTGCAGCCTGCTGTGAAATCTGGATGTACCATGCCCAGAAGCTGTGAAATTTCCCTGTGCTGCCCTTCCCCATGTCTCCATTTGAGAGTGGACTCCCAAATCACAGTGGACCCACACCCACACCTTTGTACTTTATACCACCCCTTTCTATGTGGGCAGGGTGTGCTTCCCTTCCACAGTGAAACCAGGAATAGCTGGAGAAAGTGTATCTGGGCAATTTCCTTCCACACCACACCACTGCTGTGAATGAAAGCATGGGTGTCAGTTGTGAAGATGAGATCAGCTATTCCAGGAATGATTATTCAGCAATCATCCCCAGCAAGTGCTATACCTGAAAGCCAGACCCTCCTCCCAGCGTGCCACCTCTCCTCCAACACCGGTTGTTGCCACCTCAACAATTCACATGCAGTCTAGGAGAGGGCACCTCTAACAGTCCCACATAGTGGCATCTCTAGGAACTGCCTTCAGCACACCATTTGGCCAAAGATGATCTTATCTTCCCTTAGTGACATTAGTTTGCCATGCTTATTCACAAACATAGCCATGTTTTAAAATCCCTTTTCTGAGATTGAGTAATAAAATTATTTGTTGAGACCACAGCTTGCATGCTTGTTGAATTCTGAAGTTAGTGTAATATTAGTGGGGTTTCCTGCTGTCTGCCCAAGAAGCTGCAGCTAACAAACTTGTTCCTTCTTGTGAAATGTGCAGATAATGTATTTGCTGCCCATGTTTATTTGCTCTTTTGCTAGATGGGTATAGATCTAATATTGTCTATTTTAGGATTTTTTGCACTATCTGCATAGCCACTGTGGAAGAAAGGGTCTTCCAAGGGTTGATAATGGGTACTAGATCTGAAGCACTATTCAGATCTGCAAGCCCCACCAGTGGCAATCAGCACCGACTTAACCAGTGTAAACTCTGAAGGTAGTAGCCTTACCATGGAGAAAGCCTCATGGTTCCAAAGCCCCATTAAGGCTCCATAACCTGTCTCCCTCCACTTATCCTTATCCATTGCTCAATTAAAAACGGAATTGATTAATTCATGGAGGATAATGTGTCAACTGTGAAATGGAACCTCTGTTCTCTGAAGTAGTATATCACTTAGTATCCTGGTGGATACAAAGGCAGAATTCTGTATTCCTTTCTTGCTTTTAGGTACTAATAACCATGCAGTTGGCCCTGTTGAAAGATAAACCTTGCTAGGTCCACTGATCCCCTATATTGCAGGTGGCAAAGGGGAGAAACAGCTTGCAAGAAAGTGGCTTGCCTATCTACAGTTTTGTGAAAAATTATCCACCCCACCCCACCCTTTTTGGGTTTATCTGAATTTTTGCAGAAATTGTGTAAATGTTATCAGAGCTTCATCTTGCTTCTATGCAAAAATTCAGAAAATCAGAAAAGGGTCAAATACTTATTCACAGAGTAAGTTTTTAGATGTTTTTGCTGCTGTATTTGAGGTGCCCAAGATTACGATAGGTAAGGTGGACAGTCATATAAGCCAAGGAAGGAAGGATGAATAGCAGGAGCAAGTTAAACAAAAGGATGATTTCTTACTTTCTTGTTTTCCACATCCTCACCTTTTCTCCCAAACCCAGGAACAAAGAAAAAAAGAACTGTTGCATGTTGCTGAATTCTGTGGCTTCGCAAATAGATCCTAGATACCAAGTGGAGGCCAAATTGTTTGTTGACAGGATAATCAGATCAGCATATCCCTAGCCTTTACTTTCTAGATACAGAAATCTCTCCCTTCAAGTCTGTTCCTCATGGTGAATGCAAGAAGAGATAATGATTTTATG
Source organism: Python bivittatus (assembly GCF_059951505.1). Lineage (NCBI taxonomy): Eukaryota > Metazoa > Chordata > Lepidosauria > Squamata > Pythonidae > Python > Python bivittatus. The sequence continues at coordinate 54,607,068 of NW_028277098.1, read as the reverse complement.
TTCCTATATTCTGATGTTAAATCAGATTTTCAGTGAGTACAGACTTAAAGCAGAGGTGAGCAACCTGTGGCCCATTTTTGAGCCCCCAGTCCTCTAGATCCTACTGCTGAAATCTGGCAACAAACCACTGTTTCAGCAGTATCATTTTTAATGCCTTTTCTAGGGTGGGGTTGAAATAAATGCATAACACTTTGATTTTGCATTAAAAGGCACCCAGTCCTAAAAAACAATAAATCCATGTCTCCATATCATCCTTGTAACAATGTTGTGTTACCAGCCATGTCCCCCTAACCTTGGAGATTGAAAAAAAGTACAAAATTAAAAGTACAACTCCACAAAGGAAATATAGTTATCTGTTGTCTTATTCAAACCCTTCACACGTTCGTGTAATACATGAAACTACACTGGCTAGCTAATGTGAATTTTTTTCCAGTGTCTTTGTTTAATTACAGTTTGTGGCTTTTCTATGCAATTAAAAATAGCATGCAAAGATTGCCATTTCCAGTCTACACTAACTAGAATTTGAAACATGGGTATCTGTTGAATTCAAATCTAGTTAGTGCTAACCAAAAATGATAGTCTTTTAAAGTATGCACATTATGTTTAACCATGGTTAAAGAGCCAAACAAAAACAGTAAGGAGGCAGAGGGTGCTCTCTTTGTACATGTGAAGCAATTTTAAACCATAGTTTATTAAATAAACTACATCTGACTGGGTTCACAAGCAATACTTATCCCAAAACTATGGATTACCTATAGACAAACCACATTAGAGCTGAGATCTAGAGAATTTTCTACTCTATTTGTAAAGTGTAACATTTAATTAACACAATTAATTTAGAGGGATCTCCATTTCTGGAGATTTCAAGAAGACGCTGGACAGCCACCTTTTGAGGAGGGTTTAAATGGTTTTATTTTATATTCTTCTTTTCTTTCTTCTTTTCTGCACTTTTATTTTTTCTTTCTATTCCTTTATTTGTTTGTTTGTTTGTTTTGTAGTTTGTATTAGTTTTTATCTGTATAAGTGTAATACTTTACAAAATTATTTGGGGGAAAAAAGGCCTCTAATGTAGAACACAGGGTTGGAATGGCCAGCGGGCAGGGAGTAGGATCAGAAGTAAAGAGTAAAGTCAATATGGAGGCATAATATTTACAAGCCATGGTCTGAATCAAGAATGCCATCTGTGTGCCAAAGAGAGAAGTGAGCAGAGGGGCACACAAGAAAGCTGACACATTAAAAACTGAACATGGAGGTAAAAGCCACAGAAGGAAGGAGAGACTGAAAGTATTTATAGCTAGATTAAGTCAGCAGAACCACTGCCTACACGCAGGCAAAGTTTCCTGAGACACAAGGGGAAACTTCTATTTTTTAAATTTTCCCCTATCCTGCAGACTCAAGGTACACAAACCAAGACTGAATGCAATTGATTCCAACATCCATGGGCCAATTTCTTCCAGATATTGCCTGCTGTTTGGCTGTTATTATTAAAATCGAGCACAATGATGAGTAGACTTATGACTCTAGAAAGGGCCTGGAACTTCAGAACTTCCATACCCAGAGCTATGACTTAGTTTTACTGCTGAAATGTGTGGACTCTTGCAGGTATCAGTGCCTTTGAACACTTAGAGGTTTGTACCAGCCAGGTTCCAGTAAGTCTAAAATCAGTTTTGGTTCAGTTTCAAAAGTGCAAAAGTGCAGGTTTACCACTGAGTTGCCCTCTGATCATCACTGGCCATGTTCCTTGTCATGTAGAAGCTCCTTTCCCTTATAGCAGTAATTACAGTAAGTGGTTAAGAATCAAGGCACATATCTAGCTTGCCCTGTCTGTGTACCCCATGAGAAAATGCTCTGATAGTGCCCACATTGTGCATGATATGAATCAGAGACTGAATGTTAACTTGTGCTGAGCTGACCACATCCTCTGTGAACGGTTGTCAGACTATGCAGTTGGCAGTCTGACTCTTGGGTCATCCAAGCACCGCTTGCATTAGTGAAGCCACTGAAAAATTGATAGGCTAAGAAGAATCTGTCTACTGATAACATTCTATAACTCTTCAATATTCATGCTAGAGATGGAGAACAAGAGAAAAAAGGGACACATATCCTAAGTGGGAGATGGTGAGTTTTAGAGACGTTTTTCTTATCACTTTTTAAAAGTTTTCCAGGCTATATATTCCATTTAGAATTATTATACCATTTAAAACTTATTAAGATTAGTTCAATCCATCATAGTTACAAGAATCCAGCATGATTAAAGCCAGTGTGTTGGGCAATAAGTTTTGTATATCTGTTCACAAATAACAATTTTTTGGAAAATCCATATTTAAAGAGAAAGAATATATTTAAAATCATGGATTATTGGACTTAAGTTGCTTTAGGAGATCTAGTTGTGTCCAGATGTGTGATTGCTTCTGCATCACCATAATGAAAACTCAAGCTGCATATCTAAAAAAGGTTAGATATCACAACCGCTACCTTTGGGGCACTTCTTCCTAACTTGGTGACTTCCAGCTATATTGGGAATTCTAGTCCCAACATACTTGGAAGGCAGCAGATTGAGAAAGGCTGTTTTAGGAGTAGAAAAAAACATTGCGGGCAAGTGATGAAACTTGTTTCGCAACACAAACTCTACTCTTATGTATTTCTGTATGAAATAACAAATCAAGTACAATAGGGTGCACCTTACATCATGACACATGTGTTGCCATCTTGGTATCAAGGTTAAGAATGACCTATGTAAGGAACTGCTTATGGACAATTCCATCACCTATAAGACATATAGTTCTTGGGATTTTCACTTTGGCCAACTCCCATTAGCTTGCCAAAATTGTATCTATTTTTCTTTAATTCAGCTCTGAACATATATTATGTGCTCTTCAGAAATAGCAGCTTAAAAACTCACTTGTATTATTTAAAATGTCTGATTAGTCCAATAATAACTCTCTCTGAAAACGTTTAGACACAATGTGCAGATATTTAGAACTAAAGTGGAAGCAAATGTTCAAAATGGGTATCGTATTGCAACAGACTAATTTAAGAATCTTCTTGCTGGAAATGTATTAACTGGTATTTATTGAGGATTTTACTCTAAATTAGACAGCCTGAAATCTTATCTAGCTCAGTACCATCTTTTCCAATAGTGTCAGAAACGTACTTCTAGAAAGCCATTTTATTAAATTGTTTTTCTTGATTTACAGTCCAGACAAAAGAATAAACCAAAGTGTTACAATTAAACAAAGATTATGTACTAACAGAATACATTAAAATATAAATATATTACTAAAATTAACAAAGTTACTAGGCTACTAAGCATCAATTAGCAATGGCAGTTGAGTAAAATCTGGTGACCCTTCTAGAGATCTAAGAGGACATTTAGTTAAAGAAGAACTTTCTCCTCCTCTGAGCAACCATAACTGTGAGTTAATAAAAAGTCTATTAGGTCAACTCACAAAGCCATATAAAAAAGACAGGTCAAAAGCTTATGGGGAAGTGATTCTACTTCCCATTTGGTATATGTACTTGGCTGGGAGGCAGTGGGGCAAAGGTACCATTTGTGGAATTATGACTGAACATCTGTAAGACAGAATTCCCCCCAAACATAATGATATCAAGATGTCCACAAAGAGCCAAGAGGGGAGAACGATGTCATGTATGGCATGACATAATTTTACAACTTACACATAAGTAAGACATGCATCATTCATGTCATGATGCAACTGACACATTACATAATACAGTATATGTCATTTGTGTCATATTTTTGTGACTTTGATCAGACCCCTATGTCATCCAGTGATGGGGAGCTCAGTACCTCTCTCAGTAATTGGGTTCACTGCTCTTACATTAGGACATTTTTCCTAACATTAAAGTCGATTCTATCTTTCTGAAACATAAGATCATATTCAGCATTTGGGACAATAGAGAAGATTTCTTGGCCTTTTGTGTGACATTCCAGCTATCTGAAGAGTTTTATCCTAAAGGATCACATTCCCTCCTGCTACTCACTTACAACTTTTAATAGGGATCAGCATTTGGTCTAATTTAAACTGTCACTAGGTGGCACCCAATGCTAATACTTTGGGTGTTGTTGGGTGCTATTTTAACCTGACATTTACTTTAAACAAACAAACAACACACATTTAGGGAACCAACTAGAGTAATTGTCAGAATTGGGTTTTCCTAGATGTAAACCTAAAGACCATTTCAGTTCTAAGAGGTATACATTATACAGACCCACGTTAAATGTAACGTTTTATTTCATGTGCACACATTAAATAAAAAATAACTGTCTGGTGGAACCTTTGGGGGCAGGGAGATCAAACAAGTCATGATGACTGCACAACTACACAACCAAAGCCCTGCCAAAGAGTGAAGCTTCCTTCATGTAGTTGTAGATCTACCATCTTAACTTTTTAAACTCACCTGTAGAAGGCTAATGATTTGTCTCTGAGTTATAAATATTTGCATACCATTTGTGAAACAACTCTATTAAGAAACATATATTTAAAATATCAACACATCAATCCAGCATCAAAACCTTACAATAATCTCTGACTGTCTTCAGTTAAAATCTCTCTTCCTGAATGCCCTGTGGAAGAAGACAGACTGCTTTGACCATCTTCTTAAAAGACCAAAGGGGAGGGGGCTACTCTGACCTCGGGGGGCAAGCTATTCCAGAGTGAGGGGGCTACCACTGAGATGTCATTCTCCAGGTGCCAAATCCTTGATCTCTCTAGGGTTAGACACCCCCATCATTCTTTCCCAATTCACACGGATATAAAGACACAGGTCTGAGACCACATCTGGTTGCTCCCTGGATCGCAGCAGTTTTCAGAATATATAATGGGAACTGGAATGATCTCTTAGAAGTAGACATTATAGCAAGGGAAGTTTAATAATGACTGGTCAGTTCTGGCATTAGTTGAAGGTGGCTACTGCAGGGAAATCCATTATGTGTTTGAAAGCAGCCTGCAAAGGTAATATGCCTGACAAATTTGCCTAACTGCAAAGTTAGCTTTCCAAGCAATCATGGTTGATTCATTTCAGAAATTGTTGCTGCTTGTTTTCAGTTTCAGTAGTCTTCTGGTGGCCCTCAGATTGAATACACTTCAAATCAGTTCAACTGTGGCATCTCTTGGAATGCCAGTCACTCTGACAGTCATTTAAAGAAGAGATCTTTGTCTCTGGTGACAACCCTCAATAGAAAGAAAGAAAGAAAGAAAGAAAGAAAGAAAGAAAGAAAGAAAGAAAGAAAGAAAGAAAGAAAGAAAGAAAGAAAGAAAGAAAGAAAGAAAGAAAGAAAGAAAAGAAAAACCCCACCTCAGGAACATTCTGCACAGGAATCCACAGCATAATTTTGACAAGTATTTTCTCACTATACTTACATAATTTCTTACTTATTATATTAGTATTTAATTCTGGCATTTATCTGCCATTTTACTACTTGGACAACCCTAACAAACTGCACATTTTTGAATAAGATTGTGTACTTTAAATTTGGAATTTAAATTGTGTACTTTAAATTTGGAATTGTGATAAAGCCACAAAGCCACAAAGAATCTCACGCCCATCTCCAAAATGAACAAATGTACAAAGAAACTTCAGCTGGCTATAGTCTGCTTATATGATAGGTGTCCAAAAATATTTTGATATGTTAAATCTCTTGAATTTGCTGCAACGGATTAGCATGATTAGCCGAGTGAAAGATGTTTTAGGAATAAAACCTTGAATGATACATATCTATAACTATAGGATGATTGGATGTGGCAACGCATTTGTAGATTTCAGGGAATTTACTCTTTTAAGATTAATATTTCAGTTTATAGTGGGGGGGGGGGAATAGCCATCACACAGACACACACACCAGAATGGACACAATAATTTTTATTTCTTATTCCTCAAGGCTACCGTTTTTTCAGTGATTCCTTGCTTACTGTGATTTCTTTGGATACGAATATATGAATTAATGTCATATTTACATTTTGGAGTATTCCCTTTCTTTTTTCCTTTACTATTTTTACCGTTTTTTAAATGCAACTTCACGGGCCGGGGAGGGGAGCTTCGAGCTGGCAAGTAGAGCTAATTAAAATCAGTGCTCCTTACTTCAGAATAAACGCTATTACCACTCTGGACTTTGAGAGTTTTGAGGCAGGGGCAATTTCGGCGTCAACACCTCAGGGGCGCAGGGTGGGTGCAACTTGGATGGATGAGAGATACTGGACCCCATTTCCCTCTCTTCAGTCCGGTACCTTCCCTGTTGCGTCCGCCGATATTCTCCTACCGTCACGCCGCATATGCCACACTCGCGCCACGGCACGCTGCCGCGGACTCGCTTAGTCCTCTATTTTTGCGCAACTTTCGCAAAATTTTCCGGGCGGACGTGCCGGGGCCGGGGCCGGGGCCGGGGCCGGGGCCAGAGAACGGAGTGGGGGATGGCGGAGAGATATCTATGCCAGAGCAAAATTCAGTCCTTGTATCAAGCCCACATGAAAATGCCTTGCACCAGACAGAAATAATTGGCGAGCGCCCCTCCTTTGATAGCCCTCCTTGGTTGTGCGGAGCTGATAAGAGAGCAGACATCGCGCCACCATGACGAAAGGAACGTAGCCTCTTAGATTCATAAAGTATGTTTCTTTCCCCTCGATTCATATTTGTAGCACAACTGTTTTCCTCAGCTTGGTCTTCTCTAAATCTTTAGAGCAGTGTTTCTCAACCTTGAAGATGTGTGGACCTCAACTCCCAGAATTCCCCAGCCAGGCAGACTTTCCTTCGTGCTGGTTGGCGTCCTGGGAATGGTAGTCTCAATACATCGGGAGGGTGTCCTGTTAGGAAGAAGAGTGCCCGAGTTCAAAGTGCATTTCTGAAGTGGGAATTTGCACTGGATTGCTGAAACTGGATTGCTGAAAATTGCAAGTAAAACAGACTTATCCCAATCAACCTTATATGCAGAATATGTATCAAAATATCGAATCACCTGTATAAGATATGGCAATGAATTAGCATAGGTATTTAAAATTGCTAAAATATCATCAGCATATAAAAATAGTTTATAATCAAAACCTGCCAGAATAATACCAGTGCTATCACTAGATTGTCTAATAAAACTGCTAAGGGACCAAGACCCAGGAACCAAAAACCAGTGGAGAAGGTGGATGCCCCTGAACGGGTAACAAGCTTCTGAAGTCAGTAGGTTTGTTGTAACTCATGCACAGGGATGTCGGTAATACATTTCCATCCATTTAATAAAATAGAACGGAAACCCATATCTCCTTATCACTTGCCGAAGAAAATTAATTTGGACCATATCAATTATGTTTTATTTCTGTATAATTATAGGACAAAAATAGTCATCTGCATTATTATAATATTATCATCTTTTTTGTTCTGGTCTGCCTTTCCAACAGAGCAGTTTTTCAACATACTTAGCTACCGTATGGAATTATTCCAACCCTTCCCTGTTTTCCAAGTTCTTAATACTAAACTCTGGCCGCAGCCAGCAAAACAACCATACATTCTTCATGGTCTAAGGTATCATTTGGACCATCAAAAAAATTAATAAAGCCAGTATAGGGTCTAATACAATAATCTGAGTTGTGATTTGTCCTATTTTAATTAGAATTTTAGAAATAAGTGCACATTACACATGATAGTCTTATAAAACTCGCCTAATATTTGGGCTGAATTTTTTATTAAAATCGGGCTAATCTAATTTTCTTAAAGTGTTGCCTGATATTGGAATTACTGTGATTTCTTGGTTATAAAGTCTATATCACTCAGGATTATGACTCAGATATGATGAAAGGAACTCACTGTAATACAGTATCACACACAAGTAGTGAGTAATGGCAGAAGTGTCTGAGAAACAGGAGAGAGATTCCAGCAACGAAAGGCAAGGGCTGCAGTAATACTTTTTTTTTTTTTTAATGCAGAGGAGGCCATTCATTCCCAAAGAATTTTCTAATTATGACAAAACATACTCGATGGCTGTAAGGAATTTTGGTTGGAAAAGAAAACCAGTGGAGATCGTAAGGTGCAAATGAGGGAGAATGAACTGAGCAACTTCATTCTTAGAATGAATACACGATATTCATATAAAAGACAATATAGCTGGCTAGAACTCTGAACATTAGCAAGCAGTAAGAACACTGTGCAAAAAGTTATTGCAAGTAACTTAGCTATGCTTTAGATTAAGAAATAGTTATGCATAAAGTGAAAACTATGGGAAAATACTGACTGCAAAAATATTTGCCAGTTGCCAGACATTCTCAGTTATCCACTCTGCAGAATGTATGTAAGTACCTTGATTCGCTTTATTCAATTCTTGTCATGGTGGTTACTTATACTGAGGGTTTAGGCAAATTGCAGACAAATGACACTTTTTTCTCCCATTCTCTGCAATCTAAGAGTATTAAAGAGAATATGATAAAGGGATTTTTTTTTTTGCAGTGTGCTATAAAATCCAGAAAAATCTGACTAGAAATCATTATGGCATTAAAGATGATATATCCACTATTATGTTCTCTCTGAGGAAAGAGAAAAGTTTGTGTTTCTCTTTTTTCTTAATAACCAGCTGAAAATGCCATGTTTTCACTATAATTGGTGAAAGGAACAGAGCAGTTATAAATTCCTCCACTGACCTTTCACTGCCCCTTTTCTCCTCACAAAGTATTCCACACATTCCACTAATCAGGAAGCCGGATGGGACCATAGAGAGGCAGGTGTAAGGGCCACAGAGGACCACATGGGACTTAAATAATAATCTTACTGTGTCTTCTCAAATTATGGTTTCTTTAGATCATTACTAGACAGTAATGAAAATGGAAAAAACCCTAGCACTTTGATTAAATATCAAGGGGTCTTCTCCTTTCCCAGAATAAAAGATAGTAGCAAATCCAAAAGTTCCTATGTGAAATTACATTCAATATTAGTCTGGTAGTTTGTTACCGAAACAATTAGATGAGTTATAATACTTTCTCTATACAGTATTCCATCGCCCTAACTCCAAATGTGTTCACATCCCTGCCACGTTTGTGTGTGGTTCTCTTTCACTTCCAAATGTACAGATACCTTATTGTACCTTGATGTCAAGATAAAGGGGGTGCTGCTTCTGATGAAAATGATGTAGTAATTTCAGACATGCCTATGAAAGTCTTGACTTTTTATAACATCTCTTATATCAATTCGTAAAAAGTATTTCACACTTAGGGGAAACTATGAGTGGGAGCAGATGTCTTAGCCAAGACCATCTACTAATTATGGAGCCCTATTTAAATATAATCTACTAGCTTATGTGGGATTTCAGCTAGTTTCAGTGACAAAGCTTTCTCAATGGTGGCATCACAATTACAGTATATTTTCTCTGTTTTCTCAGATTAATATGGATTGCACAAATTAAGAGATGGTGGACCATGTCAGTTATGACTGAATATTGATTTAGTTTGAAGATGTCAAATGACTGGAACAAAACAGACCATCATGCTAGTGCTTAGAACAGCATGTCTCTCAAATTCTGGGATACAGACAAAGAAAAAGAAAAGAGAGCAGAAAAAAATCATTTCCAGAAGAATTGGGGGAAAGTTATATAATAACTTTCATTTATCTTTTTAAGGGCTATTCCACATTATTTCAGTTTTTCTTGCATCTTGAAAATAGATCCAGCATTATGATGCAAGTGATTGATACTGGGCTAGGACTGGGGAGATATCCACTGAGCCATGAACCTCTTTGAGTGACTTGAGGCAAATCATTCACTCTCCACATGGCCTGTTTCATACATAGAGTTGTGAAAATACAAGGGGGTATATGTGCCACACTGAGTTTCTTGTAGAAAGAATGTGATGTAAATGTAGCAAATTGGTGTGTTCCAGATGTTTGGGATTATAACATTCATAATTTCAAACCATTGGTTATGTTGGTTAGAGCTTACGAGAGTCCCAATTCAGAAATCCAGAGAGCACCAAATAGCCTACTTCTTTGTAAATAATCATAGTATGACTGAAAAAGGATGATACAGTGTTTCCTAAGGACCAGGGCTGGATTAAAGTCAACTGGTGTCCTAGGTACAACCCAACAATGGTGCCACTTGACCCTTCCATTGCTTAACTGACAAGATACTTAGACTCAATAAATGCTGAAAATTAAAGTTGAGTGTGGCAGTGAAAGAGTTAAGGGCATGATAGTTAGGGGGAAAAACTCTGTGGTGCCTCCCTTCCTTTGGTGGTCATGTTATTTCTCACTTCTAGATGAATAATGCAAACAAAAAGAATAAAAAGATTGAAGACAAAGAAAATTAGTAGTTTCCAAAGCTAACATGAAACCTGGATATTCATAGCATAATTAAACCTGACATATTCATTGAAAGTTTTGAATTCACTGTTATATGTTAATAGAGAGAATTTCCATTATTTTAAAGAATAAAAATCAGATCAGAGTTTTGTAATTAAACATTTAATTGAAATCAAGAAAACTTACAGTAATAGATGTAGCAATCATTTTTTTCTGAAATATACATTTCCAACAGCTTCAAAAGAATTTTAAAAGATAAAAGTATAACAGTTTTAGCTATATATTTATTTTTGATTAAATGTACAAGGTTTGGTTTTATTATGAGGTGTGGTAGTTTCATTTGCTTGGCACGTTGTCTTAAAGAATACTTGCTATCAAAATACATTCTCACCTATCATTTTCTTTTTATACTAATTTAAACACATTTTCAATCAGCAATCAATAATCAAATTGCAAAAGCTACAAAGAATCTAAATAAAGAGCTAAGGCAGGCAGGTAGGCTTATAACTACACATACAGCCAAGTCATCTACTTTCTAGCAGTGTATATAATTACTATTGCAAGTCACTCTATTCATATATGAAATATCTTTTAGCAGTTGAAGAAGTTCTTATAAATCTGTGCAAGCGTTAAATCTGCATTTTTATCCTACAGATCAATGGACAATTTATATACACAGGATTTTATTTTATAAATTTATGGAGTACATGTAACACATCCTTAAAAAACATTCCTTTGATATTATAGCAAAAATCAGAAATTTAAAAAACAAAAGCTTATCAGAAATTTTAAAAACATCCATTTTCCTTAGGCAAGAAAACTAAGCCTCTAAGCCACCTCCCTCCTCTCTCTTCCATAACTAACATGGCTCAACAATTCTGCTATATGCTCTGAACAATACCAACTATATCTCTCTCTTAGAGGCACAAAAACCTGCCCCACTGCTAACAGTTGTGGCTGGTATGCACTTCTTTCTGCTGGCAAACAGAAGACTTGACTCTGTAGATGAAAAGGACATGGCTGAGCTTTGCGCATTTTCCCTTGGGTGACAAAGACCTAGGAAATTCTTCAGTACCTTCTGCCGGAATTGCTGATCCATAAAGACATAGATGATGGGATTAATGCAGCTGTTTGTGAAAGCCAGGCAAGCGCTGATAGTAAGTCCCCTCCTAAGAGATTTCAATGCCTCACAAGAAAGGTTGACGTTCTGTACCATACTGTAAGTGATGAAAGCTGTGAAGATATTGAAGGGCAACCAACAGCAGATGAATGCCCCAATGATGACAAAGATGATTTTAAGGGCATGGTTTCTTCTCCTGCCTAAGTTGACATGACCCCGGAGCATGGAGAAGATTGAGCAGTAGCAGAACAAGATTACTCCCAAGGATAGCAGGAAAGTCAAAAAAGGTACAGCGAACGTATAGATGACAGAAGGCTCCTCATCCTGGCATGAAAACTTGTCTCCCACAAGGATCAGCTTTCTGTAGACCAAAGATGGCATTCCTAATAGAAGGGAAAGCACCCAGATGCAACTGCAGGTCATGTTGGTATTTCTCTTGGTCCCGAAGGACCTGGAATCCCAGTGCTTATTCATCACAAGGAAGCGTTCCACACTCATGCCTGTCAGGAACAAGATGCTTGAGCAACGGTTCACAGAAATGGCATAGCTGCTAAATTTGCACAGCTCTTCACCAAACCACCAGGTACCAAATGCTTCTGACAAAGCCCAGAAGGGCAAAGTACACACAAAGACAAGGTCAGCAATGGCCAGGTTGAGGATGAAGTTGTCCACAAGCCTCTGGTTGCCTCGTTTTTGCACCATCACCAGGACCACAAAGAAATTCCCAAAGAAGCCAATGAAGAAAATCATGAAGTAGATGACAGAGATAAAGATAGAAGCAAATGGCAGCTTTTCCATAAGGCAGAAGTCATCACTGTTAAATCCTGAATTATAATAGTCTACAAAGTCTCTGCTCCAATTTTTGGTCATGGCTGAGTCAGTTACCAACTCAGCAATCTTCATTTTCTATCAGAGACTCAGCAAAGAATGTTCAAGCCTACAGTTGCAAGCTTTCTAGCCAAAACACATTTGCTCTATATTTGGTTGGGTGGTATTTAAATAAAGCAGTGGTTTGCTTGTTGTTTTTAAGCACCTGTGGTAACTTCCTCCTGCTTTCATGAAAAAGCTGATGCCAAACAGTAGTCAGAAGTCCTGAAACTCTGTAATAATATAGAAAACACTTAGTAGTATTATTTGATGTGGCTAGGGGTACATACGTTCTTGGGGTGGTATAGCCTACTGTTTATAGAAATGCTTTTCTCATTGCATTTAAGCTCTTTAACAGAAGGCAGAATACCTGTACTAACCTTCTGTAACCTGGAATCTCTGAAAAGTTGGAATTATAAGTCTCAGAATTTAAACCAGCATAGGAATAGTCATAAAATCATTGGTCATAATAAATTATCAAGAAATATTTTGTCCTTTCTTCAAAGTTGGTTTTCCCAATGGGGAAAATTAAGTGGTTGCTTCAGGTATTGTAGAGAGACTGGCAGCGTTCTCATCTTGCAAGACAGAGTTGTGAGGTCCACAATGGCTAGTTCCACATTCCTTAAGGCAGTGTTGTCCAAACTTGGCCACTTTAAGATGAGTGGACTTCAACTCCCAGAATTCCCCAGCCAGCCATGGGGAGTTCTGGGAGTTGAAGTCCACTCATCTTAAAGTGGCCAAGTTTGGACAACACTGCCTTAAGGTGAATTGTTGCATTCAAATGAGGTAAAAGATGCTGTCCTATCATCATGTCAGTTTAAGTTAAAATTGCAGTTCCATCAACTATAAGAATGGGAGAGATACCATCTTGTTCTTCATCTCAGCCACGCAGTGCCTTGGGACATCCTTGTCTTTCATATTGGAATTTTTCAAACTATTAAACTGCAAATGTTATTACAATTACCAAATAGTGGTTCCTTCCCCACTAATCCATAGGAGTTTATGTTAAAAATTCCATTTAGATATATGTGAATAAATGTTTTCTAACAAATTATGCTGTTAACTGTAGAAGCTCAATTATTTTATAAATAAAAAAAGAAATGTACGCCAAGACAATAGAGTACATTTAAATATAATATAGAATAATGCCTAGCATGACTCAGAAAGTACTTTATTCAGAGATGGAATGAAATCACTTGCTGTCTGCAAGTGTCACAGAAAATCTGGACAGTTGTGCCTCTAATAAGATGTATATAGAAATGGGAATTTTGACAGGTAGAGCTTTTTACTCCCAGATTAGAAAAGCCTCTTATGTTTACATTTTCCTCTACTGTCATCTTTTGCATTAACATCTAGTCTAGACCCAGATCTGGTAAGCTGACGAGAACAAAATCCCTATTGTCTTATTCCTCAAATAGGAGTAGAGGAAATGAGAATGTAAGAATCTCTTAAAGTTAGGACAATCTTCTCTAGCCTATGCCTACCAGATGTGTGGGGACAACACCTCCCAGAATTCCCAGCCAGCACGGACATTGCTGAGAATTCTGGAAGCTGAAGTCCACACATAAGGAGGGTGTCATGGTTAGGAAAGGCTGCCTTAGGACAGTGTTTCTCAATGTCAGCAGCTAAGATGTAAGGACTTCAACTCCTAGAATTCCCCAGCCAGCCATGCTAGCTAGAGAATTCTGGAAGTTGAAGTCCATACTTGTTCAAGTTGCTGAGATTGAGAAACACTGCCTTAGGATATGGTTGGTTAGCATATTAGGATAAGTCTACTTTTCCTCAATAAAGTGATTGTGTTCTCGTTGTCTTTCTGGGAGATTGCAGGAAGAGTTTTAATAGCTGCAAGTATTCTCACTGGGCACTTTATTTGCTGTTCAACTGCTATAGAGCTGACAAAACATTAAATGTTTTCCAAGGGACTTCTGTGGCATTTTAATTTAAGAGTATTGTACATAAAATGAAAGCATTAAGAAATGGGCAGTCTGGTCCAATGGAGCCATTTTGGCTGCTGAGGCATACAAAGCAAATATGTTATTAAATTAATTACATTTGCTACTTGTTATGTTATTCCTTTCTAGGGTATTGAAACAGTGCACTAAGCTGTGGCTAAACTCTGAGAAGAACGTTTACAAAGATGTACTTCTGATAAGTATTAAAAAAATAAAATAAAGCTGTAAACAGTCCTGTACCCCAAAGATTGCAGTAAATTTAGGTAATGAGGAAACTGGTGCGAACTGGTTAGACCATAATGAGAATCAAGGAAATAACCTAGGTGTTAGAAATCTGGGTACCCAGGATTTGTAATTAGCTTGTAATGGGAAGAAGGAATGACCTTGAGGGACAGAGGAAGAGCCGCTACCATGATAATGGTCAGATGAGTCCAGGGCAGAACTGTAACCTGAGAAAATGTCTCAGAAAAGACTCTTCCTAGTTCTCACGAAGATAAAGGGAGGGAGGGGGGAAGCGCATTCAGACTTGCAAGATTCCTTTACTGTAACCATATAATAAAAGTAGTATTGGCCTGCATGACTTTGGTTTCCTAGTGTGGTCTACTCTGAAGGGCTGACATAGCCAGAGGAAAAAGAATGTAAGGGAAAAAAGGGAGGAAAATAAAGTAATTGGATCACAGGATGAAATAAGTGGTTTCTTGATAGACAGTAGACTGCAAGTAAAACTGAATTAGGATTTAACTTTAATCATTAACTTTGAGGAGGCTAACCCTAAAGATAACTTCTTAATGGCAAGACAATTTTTACCCTAACCCTAACCTCAGCACTCAAAATACCCCCCTATGATAAACTGAAAACTACAACTAAGCATAAAAACCCACACACTAAAATTAAGCATCATTTTCAAGGAAGGTTAAACCTGACCCTACATTCTCTCTAATGGTTACAGAAATACTTAACCTTATCTGAGACACAGTTCTCCATCTAATCCACATGATAAATCAAACACCACTGTTAAGTGGAAAAGTGACTCTCACTTCTGGCCCTCACACTAAATGTAACCAACAATATCAAAGAATGCCAATCCAAAACGTACTTTCTCCAAAACCAGCAATGCATACAGTATATTTAACTCTAACTCTAATCTCATCATTCATGGCTATGGGTGCTAGAACTACAGTTCAATTTTTTGTTTATCAGTAGTTTATCTTACAGTGTAGAGAGAGTTCTGTGGTTAGGATTTGGATAAATATTTTTATTGCCCTTAAGGAAAAGGTAGCTACAATGAGATAATTTTGTTCTTTTAGAACAGAACTTCCAAATGTTAAATATACTATTAACCAATGCTATAGAATAATACAATGCTCAGTGGTTCT
Source organism: Python bivittatus (assembly GCF_059951505.1). Taxonomy (NCBI): domain Eukaryota; kingdom Metazoa; phylum Chordata; class Lepidosauria; order Squamata; family Pythonidae; genus Python; species Python bivittatus. The sequence continues at coordinate 54,591,469 of NW_028277098.1, read as the reverse complement.
TTTTAAATTAACAAATATCTGGCCATAGATTAATATGTATATTAGAGGAGCCAAAAAATTGATTCCACCTGTGCATACATAATAAAGCCATACCAACCAGTTAGAAAATCATCTGCAGCTATTCTCACTCTCTTTTTTTCCAATGAGTTTCTCCATTAGGGCTATTTGCCCACATTGTTGAGTCCACTGAAAAATAATCCTGTCTCCCAAACATGGATTATAAATATTATTTATTTATATTTCAAATTTAGTCACCGCCCATTTTACTCAAGAACAACTCTAGCAGCCACTAAATATTAAAATATTAACTGATTATCAGTTCTTTAAACTGCAAAAAAAAATTTCATTTGCTTCCTCAAATGCTAATAATAAAGCTAACCTAGTATCTAGCACAATAACTTGATTAGTTAGTTTCCCTATTTCAATGAAAACTTGGAATATTCACAAAAGATCACCACACACTTAAATATGTTCCAATTCTGTTACATCCTCAGTAGCATCTGGGGTTTGTTCCTGGTATTATTAAACTCAACCTTCTAGGTGTTATTAAATATCCTTATGTAATAACTTTTGTGAACTTTCTCTAATTTTGGGGGGAGGTTTAGTGCTTTAGTTTTTCAACAATATTTATTCTTAGCAACTATACTTAGGCAAAGCTATTAAGAACTTTGCCTAAATATTGTTAAAAACCTAAGAATATAATTTATTAAATATATGCTTTGAATACACCCTGTAGATTAGCTCCAGTTAATCTCAAGGGCAGAGACCTACTCCCTAACCCATAATGCCAGTTAGAGCTAGTTGAGCAGAGAGAATATATGAGCAGCATGCTCTAATAAGGAACTCCCAAATTACTCAAACATGTGCATGTCCTAAATGTGAAACTGTTAAGTCACATATGTTAAATTATATGTTTATCTAGCTAATGAATATGTATATGGAAATCACATATATTCTTATCTTTCTTTGTTCAGGGCACGTTTTCCCTTTGAGGGAAGTGCCCCAATGATCACTGTGTAATAATGTTTGTTATACAGGTAAGTCTTGATTAGTGCTGATAATGAATCCCATGAAATAGTCACATTATTTGAATTCACACTATTCAGAGTGATATTTCTATGGAAAATAGGGTAATTGGTACCACCTTGAAACAGGCAATGAAAATTTAATGGTAAAAGATTAAAAGCATATACTTACAACCTAAATTTATTTTTAACAAAGTCACACAGTAGTTATAGAAAGGAAAATAAAAACAAAAAAAATGCTAAATATCATTCCTAAATTTAAGCTTACACTGACAAAAACATCTTTATCATGTAACACAGGAAGTGGTAGCAAGATTGTTACCTAGACTACCCTTATTTGTTCATGGTTTAGTGTTTTTTATTGCTTTCTAATGGAGTATAACCTATTAGGAGATCTTCTAGATAGATCTCATAAATATTTAAAATAAATAATCAAGTGAACAAAGGACAAACTGGAGGATAAACCGATATCCAGAATGTACCCGTTATCTCCTGTATTCTGCCGCAGTTTTTCAAAATGAGCCTCTTATTTTTTGAGCTTTCCTTGAATGGAGCCTTCCTTTTCTCCATTTTGCACACATAACAATTAGCATCTAAAACTCCAACAGCAACTGCAAATGCACCAGCTTCAACTTGCACACGCACTAGCCTTGCGTTAATTGAATTTTGGCTCGCATTAAATGCAACCTGGTATCAATTTATAATTTGCATTAAATCAAATATCACACTATTCAAACTTGCATTAATCGTGACCTACCTATACCATTGTCTAAACGTTGATCTGTTTGTGGGATACTTTTTTTTTAACAACTTAACCATTTTCTTTTCCAATGCAGAAATCCAAAAACAGCTATGTGAATCAATGTTTAAATCAGTTTACCAAACTGTTTAAAAACAGTTTAAATGTAGATATAACACACACAATTTTGTAAATATTTGAGATTCTATCCCTTGAGGTTTTTAGAAGTATTTCTTTATCTCTTGTTGGACAGATGTTAGCATTATAAAATACAAATGCTGATGTATCTATCCAAGACAAAAAATATTGTCCTACTATTAATTTTATTTATTCTCCCCACAATGGAGTGGAATCCAAAAAGTGATAACTAATTGTAGAGGGAAGAGGGAATGGCTTTGAATGAGAGGAGGAAGAGCTACTACCAAGGCAATTATCAAATAAGAGGGACTTGAGCCTGGGCCAAGAAAATAATATGAGGAAGCATCTCAGATAAGCCTCTCCTTAGTTCACACAAAGTGAGAGAAGGGGAAGCACACTCAGACTTGCAAGATTCTGTTACTATAGCTGTTACAATAAAAGTAATCCTGACCTATGTGGCATTGGATCCTCAGTCTGGTCTATTTTATTGGGCTGGTCCTAATTCTATATAAAAGGATATGATTGAAACTGATAAACCCAGGAAACTGGCAAACAAGCACAAACATGCTGTCTCCTCTTCCCCAAATGAAATAATGGGGATTTGCTCTTCAATCCTCTATTTTGTAGAAGCGTGAAGAGAAGCTGGTGTCCAAAACAGAAAGCATGTATGTGGGAGTGGGGGTGAGGGTGAGGGTGGGGAGAACAGCAGGTATCAAATGGACTTGGGAAGCAAAACTCTAATAGTGTACAGAGTAAGGAAGATTACTTTGATGGAGATATGCAGGAACTGTTACCTAGGCAAAAGGGGCTGAAGCATTTTTTAAGTCCAGAACAACAAGATAACATTTGGAAGCAACTCAGGTAAATGCCTTCTTAATTCACTGGAGTATAAGAAGAAGGAGTATAAGAAGTAATAGCCAACTTCAATAAAAGTAGTTTTAGCCTTCCTGTGGAGTTGATTTCCTGATCTGGTCTACTGAGTGGGGCTGACAAATGGTGAGGGTAAAGGCTGGGAGAGAAATGGCTGTGGTGGGGGATGTCTAGTGATCAGAGGGGAAGAGGCATGCCTACACCCCCAACATAACTCTGACCTGGCTTTTAAAATAATAAGGGGCAAAGGATAACACATTTTACATATATTGAGGCTGGTCTTGGACAATGTTGGGATATGGGGGAAAATGTTACTTTTATATGGTACCGTTCATGACTAGCTTAAACTTAGCTCATTCGTGGACTGAGGATGAGATAAGATAGAGTTGTAGGAACAAATCAGGAAATTAGTGTTATTGGGCTATGACTGTGCCATGCTAAGATGCAAGTGAGAACAAGTCCTAAGACATAAAGATATAAAGCAGCAGATGGTGAATGATAATCTCTTCCATTTATAACATGATAATTCCATGAAGTAATCTGGCTTGCTCTTTCTGTCAATAAAACACCATATTCCTTCACTCTTTAATCAGGTTTTCCTCAATATGGCACCCTCCAGATGTATTGCACTACGACTCTCTTCTTTCCCTACAAATCTTTGCCTTAAATTGTAATGTTATTCTGGAAATCAGAAACGGAGGCTCAAGACTGCCATCTAATGGGCATCACAATTACTTTTACTGTACTATACTCAACCAGATGGAATCATAATTGCTCTTTTTTTCCTAACATCTCCAGATGTCTTCGGAATACATGCAGACTAAGGATTCTGGGAGGTTGCTGTATTTTGTGTGATTACTTGCTGCTGAATCACCCTGCTGTATCTGCCTAAGACTCATTCCAACCCAGCACTCTAATTTTCAACGCTTTACTTACTCGAGTGGTGTTGGGGACACCTAGGCTCAAGTACACCGTCAGGCATGGAAGCTCACTGGTGATTTGGGGCCAGTCATTTACCTCACAGGGTGGTTGCAGAAGGGAAAAATTGGACAAGGGAATGTACGCCTCCCACCTTGAGCTCCTAGAGCAGAGTTCCTCAACCTTATCAACTTTAAGATGTATAGACTTCAATTCTCAGAATTCCCCAGCCAGCCATGTTGGCCAGGATATTCTGGGAGTTGAAGTCCACATATCTTAAAGTTGCCAAGGTTGAGAAACACTGGTTTAATGGTATTGCACTGACTCCCAATAGGTTTCTGAGTATAATTCAAAGTACTGGTTTCAAGCTATAAAACTATTCATGACCTAGCTCCTGGGTATCCTCAGGATTGGCTTGTTCAAGTAGAACTGATCCATTCTGTTTTCGTGCCTCAATAGGGATGCTTAGGGTTTCACCCATACATGGAGTTTCAGGTGAGAGGGTGACCAGGAGATAGTTTTTCTCTATTGTTGATGCATCCGTCTGGAATAGCCTTCCAACTGAGATTCAGCTGATGGCCTCTCCACTGGGGTTTAGGAGGGCTGTTAAAACAGAACTATTCCATAGAACATTTGATTTGTAAGAGATGTCACCACTGATTGGGGACTCTGGGTTGGGTTAATGTTAATGTTTTTAAAATCTATTTTTATGTAAAGTAGTTATTGTTTTATGTGACATGGATATAAATCAGCAGGAGGTCCTTTGAAATTATATATATAATATATAAATTATGAAATGATAATATATAAAAAATGAAATTATATATATAATATATAATATATTATAAAATATAATTTATAGTGGGTGTGCATTTATATCTGCATAACAATAAATACATATTTTGTTACTCAGGAACACATTTATAGATGCATTACAAAATCCTAAGCTTCATAAAAAATTACACATAAAAAATACTTAGCAGAGCATGGTCGAGGACAGTTTAGATTAGTCAATATTATCTGGGAGGTTCATGGTGGCCAGGATCAATTTTACTGCCAGCCCTATAATAATGTACTCTGCAATTTAGCATTGGAGCATCATGCATCATTGTTTTTAAAAATCAAAAGTCACAAAGAACAGCAACGCTCTTCTATTCTGTAAATGTTTTGCTATTGTTTTCTTTGATTAATGGAAAATTTGTATTCTCCTCTCCTCTCCTCTCCTCTCCTCTCCTCTCCTCTCCTCTCCTCTCCTCTCCTCTCCTCTCCTCTCCTCTCCTCTCCTCTCCTCATTCTTTTTCCTGGGTTACCTTCAGCCACATTCTTTGAAAGTGATGAACAGCTGACTGGTTACATCACCACTCTTCAACAAGATGGTTTCTTCTCATCCATCCTGGAGGAACAAGATAGTGCTGGAATAGAGCATCACAGTGCAATTTGTATATACATATTTAGATCAAATAAAATGTTTAAAGGCTTTTTGGTATGAATGCATAATAGTTACATACCTCTCCAGGCAGTAATTCTGTATTAAAATGTTACAGATAATAGTGATCCTTTTCTGAAGAATACATGACTTTTACTGCCAATGGCAATGAGCGAATTCTTAGGAGGAAGATAAACAGAAGATAACCTGCCTTCCCAGCTTTTCCAGCCTTCATAAAATTAGTCATTGGTCTCCATTTTTTCCACTGTGCCCATCAAGCTGACTACTGATTATCAGGGATATGGAAGAAACCCACATAATGCCTAGGGTCTGCCCCACAAAGTGCAGGCTTGAGATGAGCATGTTCCTCTCCTTGGCCATGAATGGTCTAGTGACTGGGGGGAAGAGGCATGCTGGCAGCTTCGTACAGCAACCAAAAGGAGTGCAAGTTTTGCCTAGATCAAATTAAACCACAGCAGAGAAACCACAAACTGGGCTCCTGCCAGCACAAGTCAAAAATGCCACTTTTAAAGCACAGCAGGAAAACACAGTTGTAGCCAGCCTCCACATGTGATAAAAGTCATCCGAGGGTGATGTTGTCAACTCAAACCTTCTCAATTTGACTGTTGAGGTGTAGATTGCCTGCAGTTAGTAGATCACAGAGGAGCCCCTAGTGTAAGGCTGGGTTCTCAGATTGATTAGGATTCAAGTTAATTGATTATGTGCCATCACGTTGTTTTCAGCTCCTAGTGACCACACAGATAGATTTTCTCCATGACAATCTGTCCTTAACCAATCTTTCAGGTCTCCCAACGGTGCACTCATCACCACTGTAACTGAGTCCATCTACCTTGCTGCTGCTCATCCTCTTCTTCTCTTTCCTTCCACCTTTTCCAGCATTACAGCCTTTTCCAGAGTGCTGGGGTTTTGCATAATGTGTCTGAAGTAGGATAATATGAGCTTGGTCATTTGCGCCTCGAGTGATTGTGGGGTGCTACCTATTCTCTTTTACCTTTGAAAACATTTGCTATTTTTGGCTCAGGTATCCTCCATTTTGTTTCCTTCGTCTCTTGGAGCCTGCCATGCTCCAGGATTCCCCACAGGACTCAAAACATAGCTTGGCCTTTGTTCGGATCCAGCCAATCGATCCTAATTACCAGGTTTGGGACTTGGTGTGAGGTGAACAGAACACCAAGACGAAAATCAGACTTTTTATCCACTTTATTTCAGAGCTCTAAATAAGTTGGAGACTCCCAGCGAAAGGAGGGAGTCCTGATTACAGATTTTACATAGCTTATATACTTTTTCTTCACAGGATCCACGTGACAGTTTAAACAAAGAAACTGGTTAACTTCTTATAAACATCTGTTTCACCAGGTCATGGTGACTTCAACCAAAGATGGACATCCTTCCAGCTATACATTAATTATTACTCATTATCCATCTTAAACTTATCTTAACCACAACTCTCTTCCCCTTACTCTATCAGGATAACAACATTACAGGCATATAAATCTTGTATGTCCTGTCATTTGCCCCAGCCATGGCCCCTTATCAGACTGACCACAACTGGTTTCTCCCATCTCTTCTATAGGATCAAGGAAATCACAAATCATACAACCATTCTTATCTTCAAGGATACAATGAAAACATTAAAATAGTATATTTAAAGCTAAAAGACTACAAAAACAAGCAAGGGGCTTACAAGGAAGTCATAAGGCACATGACTATCTTTAGAAATTGCATGGGCATATCATTGGGAAGAAATATATCACTCTCGACAAGAATGTCATTGGGAAGGAATATATCACTCTTGACAAGAACACTGAACGCAGCTTCTGTCACAGATGCACACATTCTCATATGCTAGCCCCCTACCCATGTCTTCATATGCAGGTACAACTTCCACATACTCAGGTCCACTATCAAATTCAGTCCCCATCACCTTTGTTAGGAAGTCTGCATTGTAGCATTTTCAACTTCTGCTGTTTCTCACCTTTAGTGTGAGTTGCCTGACAGTTGCTTGAGCACACGATCTTTTCTAAATCACTTCCCTTGTCTTGAGGAAGAGTGTTAACTTTCTTTTGGTTTGGTTACTGCAGTGTCTCAGAATGAATGGGAGTCACCACTTTGCTCATTTATGGTGAGCAGCCTTATTCCATACATTTTAACATTATGGCTGCAGTTTCCAAGGTGTGCTCGCTGTTCAGTCTGACCACTAGAGGATGTCTAGGTCGCCATTCGCTGCAGCCATTACAAGGCACATTGCTTGGGAGACCACAATATCAAATTGCTATCTAACCTGGAGCAATCTCAATACATAGTGTCCTCATTCCTGTTCCAATGTAGAACCAGTTATATAGGGAAGTGATGGGATGTGTTCCAAGAAAGGATGGGCAGACATTTATTACGGAAGTTTTAATTTGGATTACTGCATGGAGGAGAATGTTGGACTCTACAGTATAGCCTAAATAGCCCCTCCAATTCTGATTCTTTTTTCGGTCTCCACAGCATCAATTATTTGGAAAGAATAATTTCTCCTTCGTTCCTCTTGCTTTTTAGGATCATGTAGTGCAAGTCCAAATCCAGGGAGCTCATTATGCAACTTTAGGCTAGTCAGGAGAGACAAGCATGCAGAAGAGAAAAAGCTGAATATTAATGCAATAATAAATACCTATATAAATTAATTTTAGTCTCTATGAGTTGCTTCAGGGAATGACGCAAGAGAGCTCTTTTAACTTTTATTGTTTTGGCGCTGGATACGTCGCTTCCAAATCATTATAACCGCTGATTGATGGCTAATGTGTCATTAAGAGTCTTTAATTTGTATACCGTCTATGAGCAGATGTTACCACTGCTATATTAATAAAAGGCAAACATTACTTCCGAAACGATCAGGAAATCCGACCCGCAGATTAAAGAACCTGCGGGCTGATTTAGCGACCCATCAAGCTCAGCAGTTCCATCGGTCTTCGTTTGTTGCTGCCTGAAGTAACAACACGCGCCGTTCTAGGACTCATCAGCGCTCGAGGACGCTTCCCTATCTGAGCTCGATTAGCGGTACTTAGTGGTTCCGGTGCCGCGCTGGCCGTTCATTCCTCCTAGAGATGCGGTGACGGGTCCGGATTTGGCTCTTGGGGCGGTCGCCATGGCTAATGGTGAGCAGCCGGGTCTTAGTCCCGTTCTCCCGCTCTGAAATGCGCCCCTGGCCGTCCTCTCTGGGTGATGTTGCGCGTTCCCCGCTCGCCGGCCCAGCGACTGCTCATGCTCCCGCGAGCGGGGCGGTTCCCTCGGGTCGGGGGCCCCAGGCCGCTGTGGGGTTCGCGTGTCAGCCTCCTTTTTCATGCTCCCGCATCCCCCGAAAGCAGGAACTGTCCACACAGTCGGCACTGACTTTCTTCCTGTTCTTCTCTCAGTGTATTCCCTGGACGGGCTCTTGGTCTTTGGCTTGCTCTTCGTTTGTACCTGCGCATACTTCCGGAAGGTGCCTCGCCTGAAAGCCTGGCTGCTCTCGGAGAAGAGGGGCGTCTGGGGTGTATTTTACAAAGGTAGGAGTGTCGCATGGAGCGCCAAGGACCGGCGCAACAACGCAGAGTGGGAAAGCTTTAGACAGGCAGGAGGAAGTCCTGTCGGAGAAGCGTTCAGAGTAGCAGAAGCCGGGCTTCCTGCGTCTTGGGGACGAAGGGCAGTTTAGATCAGGGGTTCCTAACCTTTTTGCCATCACACCTCCCTTTAGTGTAATCTTAATGTACACACCTCCCCTAAAAAATCCAAACAAAACACTAAAATGAACAATGAAAACAATACAATGAAACTTTGGGAAAAGTGGATTTATTGTGACAATATGCAACTAAAAGGTTCTTCATGCCTCCCCTGGACTCTGTCTGCACCTCCCCAAGAGAGGTGCACCTCAGTTTTGGAAACCATAGTTTAGATGGAAGATAGTTTGGCATGTAAAACAGACCAGGACAGATAGGAGAACTTAATTAAACAACTGCTGTATGTTCCCTCAGTGATTTAGCTTTAAATCTCTTTATGTTTGTTTATTTGATAAAGTAAGAGTGTGTTGGCACTTTGATTTAATTGGAATTGGCAGTTATTGCTTATATACAGCAAACTTGAGGATTCATTGAGGATTTTTCAGTTTTAGCACTTGGTGTAGCATGCACACTGAAATCAGAGGGTTTAATCATGCTTAACCTGACATTACTGACAAAGGTGGTGTGACAATCTGCTGGTGATTGACTCACTTTTTCACTGGTTGAAGGAGATCAGCAAGTTGGGTAGAGGCAGACCTCTATTATTGTAGTGGTCTCTGCTGTGGCTGAAAAGGTGCTGGCAGTATTATAGAAAGATTGAGTTGAAAAACCTTAAAGAGATTCTGTGAGCAGGATGCAGAAATGTTAGGTCCAAAGGTTGGAAGTTAGTGAGGTTAGCATTGCACTCTTAGCGTGCATTGCAAGATTTTTTTTTATTTTTCTTCATTCTCAAAGAATTATGTGAAGTAACATATGCTCACTATTGTTTGAATAATAAATGGACTTTGATATTTTTCAGCGGCAGTGATTGGTACCAGACTTCATTCAGCAGTGGCAATATCCTGCATTGTCATGGCTTTTTATGTCCTTTTTATAAAATGAATCCCACTGCTTCAGATGGACAACTGTTTAAATGAAGATGCTATGCTCTTTTGCTTCAGAGGATTGTACCTCTTAGCAGAATTCACACAGAACCTATACAGATGGCAAGAAGAAATTCTTCTGTGACCACGTCTTGCTTGAGACCAAGGGAGTGTTGCTTAGATAGCAACAATCTTTGCTTCTAAGAGAGTTTCAACAAAAATCAAAAGTTTTATGTGCAGATTATTAAAATCAATATTACAGTCTATACAAGAGAAATATCACAGGTTTATGGCAAGTAGAAATGAGTGATGTTTTTCCAGAGCCGGATATAATGTGGAAATGGAAAGGTTACTCCTGGTGTTCCTTCTGTCCCCAAAATGTAGTAGCATTGAAGGGATGTAGATTTGTTTTCTTTGATTATTGCACTTTGAGCTTAGTTCCCAAACTCATTATAACATGAATAATTGAAGATAAGGAACTAGCCAATGATAGAATAAAGCATTTGTGCACTGTGAAATTCTTGAAGAATTGAAGTATAAAGGAAACAAAAATATAATTTGATGATATTCACTTATCTTTTGTTAAAATTAATAGTCTTGCCACCTCATACAAATGGCTGAGTATGGTTAAACTGCCATGTTATTCTGTAGAACTCAGTTTGCAAGTAAGAATTACAACTTAAACATCCAAAATGTGGTATAGTATAGGAGAAAGCAGTGGGAGCATATGCTGTTACATAAGATGTGAGATGTTAACTTGTTTAAATTACATTTAAAGATCATAACTTGTATATTTTGAGAAGTGTACAGACTTAAAGATTTGTTCTAGTCTTTATTTTCAATGATATACTTTTAAATTCTCTTCATTCCATCCTTCCCCTTTATAGTAACCTCCTGTCACCATGTGCTTAAAGCATAGGAGGTACTCTTCTAAAATAGAAGCAGTAAAAGAGCATGTTTGACTTGTCTGTTTAGTTTATAATGTTGTAAGTGCTTGACAAATTCACAAATAGTTTCAAGGTTGGCCCTAAACATTTTTAATCCATTGTTTGTATAATACCAGTTCAACCTGAGAAAGAAAGCCAGTTTCTTTTTCAACATTGTACATTTTGTTATAGACAAAAACTGTCACTAATTACATATTTATAAATCAGCAAGAACACTAAAGCTATAACTTGGCCTTTGGTATTCCAGCAATATGCGTTTGAATAAATTTGCCTTATTTTATCTTCCCTATACTTCTTATCTGATATATACTGGAACCTTTTTTTCTTATGTGTGATTTCTTGCTGGTTGGAAACTATAGAAATAAAAATGAATTTTGTCACTTGTATGATCAGGAAGACCAAAGCAGAGGTGTTACTTCTCTGGGTAGTAGCTTGTTAATCCCCGCATTTAGAGGATTTTATTTCAAGGCATGTCTCCAGTGGAAGTGCGGCCCCCATATCAGATCTTTTAAATGTATTGCATAAATAGTTGATCATATTGCTATCCAAAATATTAATGATATAACTTAGCAACCAGTAAGGCAGCCTTAAAAAAAAACTTTTTGTCTATTTGAAGATATATTTTCATTTTTGCTATGAAAGCATTTTATCTAAGCAAATGGAATAAAATGTTAGGGTCTTAATATTTTTCTGAAAAAAGATCAATCTGCTATCTAGCGATGTTCTGGCCTAAGATTATTAGTAATTTAGGCAATCTTTTTATAGAGATTTTATCAATACATAAAAATTCTGGGAAACCATAATGCTGTCAAAGATCAGTACCAGGATTATTCCATAAATGAAGACAAATGCCAGACTCCAAAATATATAATTATTCCTTTATTCCTTTTGTCAAACTTTTAGAGAACGTGAAGGAAATTGAATGCTAACAACATTTAGGTACAGTACTCTGTAATGATACACACCCATTTTCCCTGATGGGATTATATGAAAATATATACCATGCACAAGAACTGGTTCAGTTTTATCATTAGAATTCAAATGCTAAAATCTGCTCAGTTTCTAGCTATTCAGAAGATACGTCAGTGATATCAAGAAAAGTTGTCAGAACATTATGGAAAAAATATATATTTTGTACAAAGTTGAACTCTGTACAAATTCCTTTTAAATAACCATTGGAAATGAACTTGCTTGACCCACTAAACCTTCCCTTCATTTCCTTTCTTCACCTAATTCTGATGACTAAGTTTTGCAGTGAAGTATTTAGGGGTTTTTTTTTAATCTTTAATTTTATATCAAACATTTTTAAAAGAATGTGAACCATGAAGAATAAAAGACATGTAAAAAGAATAAAAAATAAGATACAAGTAAGAGAACATGGGATCTGAAATGTCATGGAAATTACAGTTTTTAAATATATTATTAGTTGCCCATAAAGCTATGAAATATATCACTTTTTAAAGGAAAAACTAAACATTGCTATTAAACTGGTTAACACAGAATAAAACACTAATTGGAAAAATAGGCTGTAATTAAATCGACACTGGAGATCAAATTTCTCATAAAATTGAAATACAGATTCTAAACAGAAAAACCGAAATTTGGGGTATGGTACAGATCCATATATTAAGTTAATATATTAAGTCTAAAAATGGTTTCCAGTTAGAATTGAGTTCCACATTAGATTTATTTTTTAAAAATGAAGTTACTTTGGACATCAAAGCATACTCCTCTAACTTGATAGCCATTCTTGCAAAGAAGGAATCAAACATTCTTTCCAACAAGATGTGTATAATATTCTTTCTGCAGTTAATATATATAGAGCTATGGATATCTGTATGCTTAGAAGGAATACACATTTTCAATAAAAATATTGCAGGTTACAGAAGGGATTATACTTTAAAAATTTGTTTCACTGTAATATGAATCATTTTCCAAAAAGGTTGATCTTCATGGCACTGCCACCACAGATGAGAAAATGATCCAACCTGCTCCTTGCATTTCCAACACATTTCAGAAAATGAATTATTCATTTTAGCAATCAAAACTTGAGTAATATATCAACAGTAGAAGGTCATCCACCAGTTTAGGTATAATATTTGGGTTAAATTTGATATTCTTCCATTTAAATTCCCAATTTTGAATCTCTGAATTCAAATTCTGCATCTATTTAATCATGAAATCTTTGACCTGTTCTGAATCTGTGTTTCACTAATAGCTTATAAATAAAACCTAGTAAATTTTCAAAATTGTATGTTACATGATTTTAATTCTTCTAAGGCCCTGAGTATTCCCCCTTGTTTCTGCAGTTCTTTTTGTGTTATACAGTACTATTTATCTGAAGGGACTAAAACCAGTCAGGTACTTCACTAGACCCTTGTGAAGTAAGAATCTGAAAAGAATCTGAATTAAGTTTTGCAATCTAAACAATTTGTTATCTTTCCAGTGGCCAAATATTTTGTCTTCAAAAAAATGACACTAAGAGGGAAAAACATGAGACTTACTCTTTTTCTGTATTTATCCCAAATATTCAATGCTTACTACTTATTATTGCATGGTCTCTTTTAAATTGTTTGTTTATATTTGTATCAACCCATACAACTTATGCAAGCCATATAGAAATGCAGTGAAGCATCTGGAGCATCTAATACTGTTAACACACAATCCTAATAGTGTTTATTCAATAGTAATATCATTTAGTGAGACTTGTTCTGTAATTGGTTTATTTAGGACTGCTGCAAATGAACCTTTTGCTTACAATTCCTCAGTTCTTCAGTTATCTGCACCTTCTCTTTCCATCCCTGTTGTGAATATGAGACTGCGCACATATAATAAAAATGTCTGTGACTGGTACGATATTATCAAGCAAAATGGGAGGGTTTAATTGCAACACTAAACATTTTTACTAAGCAGTCAGGTCTATAGAACACTGAGGTGAGTTACTTTCTGCTTGTTTCTGTTGAATTCTCCCCACTTATTTCCTTTATTTAATAAAGTAAAATGACAGCTGTTTATAGTAATTGTTGCAGAATCAAAATAACAGGGCATCATGTATACCCGAAAATAGAAACAAAGATGGGGTTTTATGCTCTTTAAAGCCACTGTCTTTGCATTTGAACACTTAATTTATTTCCATTTTAAAATGGATAAAATTTCCCATATATGTTGTTGTTCAGTCGTTAAGTCGTGTCTGACTCTTCGTGACCCCATGAACCATATCATGCCAGGCCTTCCTGTCCTTCACTGCTTCCCTGAGTTAATTGTGGAATATGAGGCTAAATTTTTGAAAATCTTGTAATATTTTCAATGTCTCATTGGAGAAGCCAACATTGATAGTGGTTGTTCACTTGTATACTATGGTCTGACAATTTTATCCATATATTTGAAGGTAAGAGAAAATAATTTATATCATTTTGTAAAATAATCTAATGTAATTATATCCTCAAAAACATATATAGTACTGTACCCACAACAAAGGTAGATAACGTTTTAAAATCTGCATTTGAATACACACAGTTGTTATCTTGGTTTTGAAGCTAAATGCTTTGTAGAATCCTAATTGTTTGGATGCAGTATAACTAAGAGATGGAAACTCTGGTGTTATATGAAAGATAGAAGAAATACCCGAAGTTTTTATGGCAGGTGGAAAGTGCCAAAACAATTTTGACTGCCCATATTCATGGGATTGCATTATCTTCCTCATGAGATGGGCAGTGTCTAAATTCAAAATATAAATATTTTGCTTGCCTTGCCACATGGTGACCTCATTCTCAAATTATAGTGAAGGGATTATGACTTTCGAGGAAATTTTAGCTGCAATTATCCTCGTTAGTTTTCTAATACAGATGCAAAGTATTGTAAAATATTGTGCGCATATAAAATTACTTAACGCAGTTCCGGTTGATGACTTCTTGGTGAACAGCATACTTAAAAAGTTTAAGCACAATACTATAAAGTGCCAGTAATGGAATTATACACTTACATTCAGAAAGGAAACAAATAGGCAGTACTGTTAAATTATTTATGGCTCACTGTACCCGACTGACCATCTGTGTACTTCTGGTGAATCGTTTGGAGAGTAACGCAGCATACAAGTAATCATGGATGCGCGGGGGAAGGGGTCTATATTCAAGTGGAAAGGCAGTAAAACCAGTGCGTGTTCAGCTACTTTCTTTTTCATGCATTGTTCTCAAACTGCTGCTTACCCAGCAGCCTTAAACTCTTTCCGAAATGCTGGCGACGCGAACGCTCGCTAACGCCCAATCAAGCGCCGGCTCTCCTCGCGGCTCTGATGCGCAGCGCTCCCTCCTCCCTCGCAGGATCTCACATAAAGCCGCAGCTCGCGCGAGCGCTGGCCTGAGATCTGTGCGATTCCCAGAATCCAATGCGGACTAGAAAAGCCGGGGAGGCCCGCCCTATTTCTGGTGGCAGCCGGGGCGAGTGAGCGTGGTGTGGTTGGGGTGGAGTGGGGAGCGAGTGTGGATCGGAGGATGCTTGAACCGCGTCTCTAGTGTGCGTGTTATTTAAGGCTTCGGGAGGTGTATGTTTGTGGCTCTGCGCTGCAACAATTACTTTCTTTTTACACGTTGATCTTATTTGATCGGGCCGGGATGTCGCCGCCTTCCCGGCCTGAAATGAAAAGACCCTCTCCTGTGAAGCCCTTGGCGCTGTACAGAGAAGCAGGTTTAATGAGCACGCGGCAGTTTTGTCGGAGATGATGAATTGATCAGATAGATGAGGCTGGAGATTGGAAACTTCCTTCTCCTAGCCAATGTGTATCGAAGCGATTCTGATCCGGCTTCAGCCGAGCAGCTCCTGATTTTAAGACGTCCTCCCGATTTTTTTGTTCCGGTCCGAAGAGTATTCCTCGGGCTAGAAGCATCGCCGTCCGCTCGAGTCAGGATTCGATTTTTCTTAGCTAACAGCCCTGTGCTGGCAGTTGAGTAGGTCTTCTTTATAAATATTAACAAAAGTTAATATGCCCAGGAGCATTGCGATGCTCTAAAGTTCGAACTGTAGTAGTTTATGCGCCTTTGAAAAACGATAAAATGGATTTTATCAAAGCATATGAGTGCATGGGTGGGTAACGTGCTGTAAAGATCCCCTTACAGCTTTAGACTAACATGTATGCTAGTGTGTGCATACATGTTTGAGAAGCTGCTTTTTGAAAAATACTGCTTCTAATACCACAATTAAAATTCCTCCACAAAACAGAATGAGAAACTCCCAGCTAGCATGGTCAGTAGTAAGGAAATCTGGGAGTTTAAAAAGTTCATCAACCCTTCTGAAATTTCAAAATGTGACCTTCACTTGAAGCCTAAATTAAGTTACTGAAGTGGGACAAAACCTTTCCATGATTCTTCCTATTTGTTTGTATTTATTGGGACAATGAGCCAATTGTAAGAGATTAAAATTTTGCCTGGATTGTACTCTCTCTGTCCCTTCATTTTTCTTTAGCTGACAACTATATAGTTTAATTTCTGCTGATTTTCATGTCTTGGTATGCATTCCTGGCAACACAAGAATTATGCATGTATAGAATACAGTACATTTTTAGCAATAGTAAAATTAGAACACTGCTTCTAGGATCAGTTGGACTACCAGAATTATTGAGTCCTGCATGTTGTCTATATTTTCTTAGTAGGAGACTTACACAGTTAAAAAAAAAAACTTACAAAAAAGTTCAAATATTTGGTGGAAATTAGTTCTACAGCATGCATTCTGGCTTATTTCAAAATTGCAACTTTAAAGTGTGGCATCCTGTAATATATTTTTCAAGTTGTGCATCAGTTACGCCCTTTCCTGGATCGGGATGCCCTTCGAACAGTCACTCACACCCTTGTTATCTCCCAGATAGACTACTGCAATGCGCTCTACATGGGGCTACCCTTGAAGAGTATCCGGAAGCTACAGCTGGTCCAGAATGCAGCCGCGTGGGGTATTGTTGGTGCCCCAAGGAGGGCCCATATAACGCCTCTGCTCCGCGAACTGCATTGGGTGCCAGTTTGCTTCCGAATCCAATTCAAGGTGTTAGTTATCACCTTTAAAGCCCTACATGGCATGGGACCAGGTTATCTAAGGGACCGCCTCTCCCCTATGACTTCAACCCGTCCCACCCGATCACACAGAGAGGGCATGCTTCCAACCCCCTCAGTGAAAGTACTTCGACTGGTGGGGTCCAGAAGGCGGGCCTTCTCTGCAGTAGCCCCTGCTCTTTGGAACATCCTGCCCCCGGAGATGCGATTAGCCTCCACACTCCTGGCCTTCCATAAGGTTTTGAAGACCTGGTTCTGCCATCTGGCCTGGGGTGAGGTGAGAATACCTCAAGCATGGGGATGGCTAGCCCCATAGAGGCCTTGGCCTTCAGCCTCAGGTTTTCATCCCCTTGGTCTCTCCTTTTTAGTTATGTTTTAATTTATGGTTTTATGTGTTTATATATTTATGTCCTAATGTTTATTGTGAATTGCCCAGAGTTTCCCCATTGGGGGGAGATGGGCAGTTGAAAAATTTAATTAATTAATTAATTAATAGAAAGAAAGAAAAGAAAGAGAAAGAAAGAAAGAAAGTGTGGCATCCTGTAATATATTTTTCAAATGTGGCATAATGTATTGTTTGGGTTGCTGAATTATAAACATTTGATTTCTTGATGTTATTTAAGGCACACTAGATACTCATATCTTTTGCTGAAATTGTGCTAGAAATAAAGCTGATTCAGTTTCAGTGTTTTTGGAGTGTAATCTTTCCATGATACTGAATCCAGAGAACATACAGAAGAATTCTGTTTGCTGCGACAGAGCAAATGAGAAAATTATAGGTAGTTCCTAAGCCCCCTGAAAAGTCTGTTATCTGTGTTGGAAAGCTCTTTAACATAGCATGTGAAATAATATAGGCAGAAATAGATTTCTGTGAAACCTGCCTTGCTGCCCTGTTCCTTGAAAGGGAAGTTTGTGCTCTTTGAGAGTGGAAAGAGATCTATTCATGGAGTAACCACTTTGAATCCAGCCTTTATATGAAATGTAGTAAGATAGACAGACAGACAGACAGACAGATAGATAGATAGATATAAAAAATTGTAAATTTTATCTCATCATCCAGCAGGACAAGCAAACTAATTTTAGATAGAATTTAATTGTAGATTAGACAAGCCAGTTTCTGTGATTGGTTGAAAGAATGGCTAAAATACCTTTAGCAGAACACATACTTATTGTGTGTCTTGGCTGAAATTCTGACCCAGCAATTTAGAATGGAAATTTCACATTTCTTGTTTATCTGAAATTTAGTTTAAAAAAAAAAAACATTTAAAAACGTGATAGATTAGACCAGGTGAAAGTGACTCTTCAGGTGGTTGACGTTTCAATTCAAATCAGAACTAGCATGGAGGGAGACTTCTAATGAGGACATGGCAAACTGATGGTCCTAAAGGAATGGGGGACAGCATTACGGCTGAAAACGCCGGCCATAAAATCTCTCCGTAAAAAGGAGAGATCATGAGATTGCCCACACAACTGGACAGCTACTCCACATGAGTAGACCGCAGGAACCGAGGTTTTTGCGGTTGGCTTCTGAATCAAGGGATTCCATCAAGTGCATAGTTGTAATGTAGCCTATATGGACACAAGGTTTGGCCAAATCTTATTTCTTAATCACTTTGGAATTACTTTTTTACTACTTTTTAAATATTAAGAACCTTTGGAACAGCAGTTTTATGGTATTCACTGGGTGATTTTCCTTCAGTCCTTAACAGAAGGAGTTTTAAGTATGAGTTTAAGAACTTACAAAGAAATTTAGGTGGGAATAAACAGCAAAAGGGTGGTTAGAGTTGTTTTTAGAAAGTTATAAATGGACTAAGGGTCCAGATGGATTTGAAATAAGATTTTGAAATTAAAAATAATCTTTCCCATGGGAAACTGTTCATGTTTCACATTCGGGGGGGGGGAACATGACAAGATGGGACTTTGAAGGTCAGACACTAGAAGGAATCAGAAAGAAATAAAGATTATAATTAAATGAGAAGAACATTTAAACTCGATTTGCTAATGCAGAATGGAGCAAAATACTTTAACATTGGATGTATTGAGAGATATTTGTGAACAACAGACTCAGAAGTTAAGACTAAGTTTGAATGATGAGGTTTGAAGGATTTGTTTAAAGATAGAAAATGAAATATAAAAGTAAAAGGAAGGAATTAAAGTGGGTTTATTAGATCAAGTTTATAACAGATATGCCGTTATTTCTGGCAACCCTTAATGGATTTTTGCTGATTACAATGGAACAATGAGGCTTTAAAGATTTATTTATAGAGAATGAGGTGAGATATGGGATGAAGAGATTGTTTGTTGTATTTTAAGAGATGGTGATAAATTGTTGTTTATACTTGTTGGAACAAAGGGGAAAGTTACTTCTTCATATATTTCCTTTTTCTTTTTATTTTTTTTTCATTTTTTTCTCTGCACTTCTCCCCTTTTCTTCTATTATGTAGTTTGTATTAGTTTTATATGTATAATGTAATCCTTAATAAACTTCTTATAAAAAAAGAACTCGCATGGTAAGTGGCAAGGGATTATGTTCCAAGCATCCTTAAGATACAAATATATAGTTAAACCTTTAATGCTAATTAATTGAGATGTTGTAATGCTTAGAATGTTTATTCAGGGAACTGCATGATTTGATATTCATATTATACAAGAAGGAATATAGTTGGCTTGGAACTAAAATCTTAAACAGGATTATCTGGGATCTACAAAAAAAACCAGAAAAGCAGAAAAATTGCAGCACAGGTACCAGAAGGTAATAATACTGAAAGAAGATAAATGAAAAGAATATTAATCAAGAATGCAGATTAGACTGTCAAAAGAAAATCTTCAGCAGAGGAGAGCGGGTTGGGTCTAAAGAAATGTTACTGCAGGTTGGATTAGTATAAATAATATTGGAATAGGAGAGAGTTAATACTAAATAATGAAAAAATTGGACAAAGGAGATAAAAATCTTTAAAAGTATGGCTTGATAGGTGAAGATAAAGGATCAAAGAGTAGATAGGAAGTGGGTAAACTTGAGAGGTATAGAAACTTATCTTTCTGGGGTCTCCTGACTTCTTTCTTAGAGCAAAATTCTCACAACCCTCAGTTAGCATAGCTAATAGTCTATGCTAATAGTCTTCTCAAAGGTACCAGGCTGCAGAAAGTGATAGATATTTTAAAGCTCCAAGGGGAAATACGAATTAGTACAATAATGTACCATAAACCAACAACAAGCAATTAGAAGTAGATATGGCTGGATTTGAGATTCATTTGGATTGGCAAAGTTTTGGCTGCAGTTTGCTTTGCCAAACTTGTCTGCACACAGCCATGGTGTTCATTAATGACATTAAGTGCTTTGGCCCCTTCATCTGTGGCACTTTTTGTACCTACAGAACTTCTTTTAAAAGGTTATACAATTGTGTGTTTTGGCATTCAGCCCTTGTTCCTAGTTGGCATTATTTTTGATCTTGATATAATGGTTTTAATCTTCAGAAAGTTGTGTTCTGAAGTACTCCACAAGCATATTCCACTAGGAATGAAATTTATATTTGTATTTTGTTTTTGAAAAACAAAAATACATTTTTTGAGAATTGTAATCAGTGCCTATATTTTGCTTTGAGATATGCTACAGATGTATTTAACTAATTTACTGTAGATAAATTTACTGCAGCTTGTGTTAACTTAGTTTTAGCTAAGATTATTATTTAAATGAATATATGATTCAGTATAAATAGTATCTTCTTTGTACCCGAGTCCAAAGTGGACTGGATTCTATTACTTTGTGTGTGTACCTTCAGATCAGTTTTTGATTCCTGGCAACTGCCTGGGCTAGTCCCTGCAGTTTTCTTGGCAAAGTTTTTCAGAAGTGGTTTGCCATTGCCTGCTTCCTAGGGCTGAGAAAGAGTGACTGATCCAAGGTCACCCAGCTGGCTTTGTGCCTAAGGTGGGACTAGAACTCACTGGCTCTCTAATCTATTACTTCAGTCCTAACCAAATATGTGAATTTATTAGGCCTAATATATTTGGGGCTTGGTCCACTGGCAATAACAACTTGCTTTTTCAAATACAGCATAGTTGAGCTTTTACTAAAATTCAGTGAAGCTGGCTGGTTTAATGGATGATCTGAAAACTAAGCACATAGTGAGTAAAGAGTTAGCTTATGGGCAACAATTAAGGCTGCAAGGAATAAAGTTGCAACATGACCCTGCAAAAATCATTAATGATAGAAGATCCCACCATTCTCTTTGCGGGAATATCCACTGTTTGTGGCTGCAGTGTGTGGAGATTCTGCAAAAAAAGACACAAATAATTTTGTCAGCTGTCATTGACTATTCAGATAACTGACTGCCCCCCCGCCCCACACAACAACATTACGAGTAAATAACAGGCATCTTGCAATGGAGCAAAGCTACAGAGTCTAATTTTTTTTAATGGCTCTACCCTAAAAATACTGTAAGTAATACTGCCAGCAGCATTTTTTTTAAAAGAACTACCATTTGTCATTTTTTTCTGTATTTAAGTTTGTTCTATTTCACTAAGCTATTGGAATGTAAGTATTTACAATAGAGAGAAAGTTTACATCACTCTGTTATTATCCACTTTGAATGAAGAAGCTTTTAACACAGAGCTAGGGTTAAGGATATATTATATTCTCTCAAAAGAAAACTGGATAAAGAAAATAAACTAGAGAGGGGGTTATTTTGAAAATTGACCTGCTGTAAAGGTTTCTGTTCTTATCTTAGCTCCTCTTCAACCAAAAGAGGCATTTAATGGTCATGCTTACCAATGGCTCCCTCAATGCTGTGGATAGATTCTTTTACAGGATTAACCCAGTGTCTCACAGAAAGGCTCCTGGAAGTAGAATGCTGAACTGAAGGCACAGTGTATTCCTTCAAAGGCTCTAACCCCTTAAGCATTCTGCTGTGCTCAAAAACAAAGGACATACATTAGCAAGAAAGCATTACCTCTTGGGCAGAGATAATTGCTGAATGGTAAACATTAAAATAAATTAATGTATTGTGCAAGTCATCTTTCATTAATTAAAAGAGGTAGGATAGGGCCATTTAACTAAGGAAACAATAGCCTACTGTTCAAATGTCTGAGAACATTTAGAATTAGCAGGAATTATTGACTCTTAGAGTTGGAAAGGGCCATTTAGGCTATGGAGTCTAATCACCTGCTCAGTACAGAAATTGAATTAAACTATCCCTAATAAATGACTTTCAAAGTAGTCTCAAAGATGCATCTATAACTAGTCAAGGGACTGCATTCTGGAACTTGGATACATCTAAGTTATGTTTTCACAGATGGATTTGTCTTTGTTTCAAATTATAAATAATATTAAATATATATTTTACATGCCTGATTGTAAACTCACCCAGTTCCAGATTTTTAAAAGCATGGATGAGGTTTGGAGGGCTAAACAAAGTGCATCTCTGCACAGTTATATTCAGCTTGTGCTCTGTTTCAAAATTTCCTAGTACCAATTATGCCAAGAGCAGCAAGGAAAATATTGAATATAAGCACCAATTCTTAGTCTCTTCTGTTTACAGATTTGGTTTTGTAGCCCAGTTCACGGTCTGGTATGCCATTCCTAAGAATCCAGTGTGAACTGTGATAACCTAGTCTGAATGCAGCAGTTATAAGTACTATATACTGGTAATAGCCTTTGGAAGGAGATCAATATATCTTTTTAGGTACTGATTCTTGGACTATACAGTGTCACTGGATAGAGCCCCTAGTCTATTAAGTCCTAGCCAGTAATAGCACCTCTTGAATTATATTTTTGTTTTATATATTAGTAGGATACTAGTTGAAATGTACCCTGAATTAAATGAAATGTGACTCATGTGGACAAGACTTGTCTAATGTGAAAAAATATAATCTTCTAATAAGTATTATTGATAGGGTTATGACTATGGGCATATTGATCACATACATGCTACTGTTGGTTTCATAGCTGTAAGAATTGCACAACTATTAGAGTATACAGTACATCCATCGGAGGCCGATGCTCTTTTCTTAAATTTAGAAGAATAAAGACTTATGCTTACCCATGGTCATCAAAGATGGTTTCTTTATGGAGGACTACCTGACTTTTGTCTTTAAGCAGATCTTCATGGTGATTGTACAGAGAACTGAGGTTAAAATCCAGACTGTCTCTAGAAATCTACAAATGAGATTGGTAGGTGGGAAGCATGTTGACTTTACAAACGTAAATTAGCGATTGTGCAGTAGAAATTTTTAAAAGTGGAACAGTATATGCAAACAGTTCAGGAATTGCCTGTCTAATAGTAAAACTGACAATGCAAAAAAGAAGGTCCATATTATGGATAAGGTAATGTACAGTCAGGACCAAAAATATTGGAACAAGGGTAACTATTTTGGCATTTGGCCTCTGTACACCACCACATTGAAGTTGAAAGGAAACACACCCAGATAGGAGTGAAGTTAGGACTTTCAGCTGTAATTCAAGGGGTTTGACAAAAGTGGGACCCTGACCATTCAGGAAGTACAGCCAGTGGCATACACACACACCCATTGTTGGTGGCTCATAAGTAATTGAATGAACGGCTGATAAGCAGCTGCATGGCCAGGTGTGTCCTGTTTCCTGGGTACCCCATGACCAATCAAGCAGGTAAAAGGCCTGGAGGTGGTTCTGAGTGTTACATTTGCATTTGGTAGCTGTTCACTGGAACTCTCAACATGAGCTCCAAAGAGGTGTCCATGCAAGTGAAGGAGACCATCATTAGGCTGAGAAAACAAAATAAACCCATCAGAGAGATAGCAAGAACATTGGAAGTGGCCAATACAACAGTTTGGAACATCCTGAAAAAGAAGGAATGAACTGGCAAGCTCAGCAACAGCAAAAGGCCTGGAAGAACATGGAAGACAACTAAAGTGGATGACCGCAGAATTCTCATGGTGAAGAGGAACCCTTTCACAACATCTAGGCCAGGTCAAGAATGCTCTTGAGGAGGTAGGCATGTCATTGTCAACATCTACAGTCAAGAGACAGCTTTATGAATGTAAATACAGAGGCTTCATAACAAGGTGCAAACCACTGGTAGCACTCAAGAACAGAAAGGCCAGATTAGACTTTACCAGCAAACACCTAAAAAAGCCTGCCCAGTTCTGGAATAAGATTCTTTGAGCTGATGAAACCAAGATTAACTTGCACCAGAATGATAGGAAGAGAAAAGTATGGAGAAGGAAAGGAACAGCTCATGATCCAAAGCATACCACGTCATCTGTCAAACATGGTGGAGGCAGTGTTATGGCATGGGCATGTATGGCTGCCAATGGAACCAGGTCACTGGTGTTTATTGATGACTTGACTGCTGATAAAAGCAGCAGGATGAATTCTGAAGTGTATAGGGCTATACTTTCTGCTCAGATTCAGCCAAATGCTGCCAAACTGATAGGACGCCACTTCATATTGCAGATGGATAATGACCCAAAACATACAGCAAAAGCGACCCAAGAGTAGTGGGATGTTCTTCAATGGCCAAGTCAGTCACCTGATCTCAACCCAATAGAGCATGCTTTTCACCTACTGAAGACAAGACTGAAGGTAGAAAGACCCACAAACAAGCAGCAGTTGAAGGCAGCTGCAGTAAAGGCCTGGCAAAGCATCTTGAGGGAGGAAACTCAGCATTTGGTCATGTCCATGGGTTCCAGACTTCAGGCAGTCATTGACTGCAAAGGATTTTCATCCAGGTATTAAAGGCAATCCTTATGTTTGTCGTGATGTTGTTTTGTTCCATTACTTATGAGCCACCAACGATGGGAGAGTGTGTATGCCACTGGCTGTACTTCCTGAATGGTTAGTGCCCCACTTTTGTCAAACCCCTTGAATTACAGCTGAAAGTCCTGACTTCACTCCCATCTGGGTGTGTTTCCTTTCAACTTCAATGTGGTGGTGTACAGAGGCCAAATGTCAAAAGAGTTATCCATGTTCCAGTATTTCTGGTCCTGACTGTAAGAGTCTTGCAATAAATGGCATGTTCTCAGTATTAAGGTTGTGCAAAGTGGCACCATTTTATATATCTACCACATCAGTGGAATGCAACTGTACCACAATACAGAAAAGCAAGGTGGTGTGTCTTGACACATCCAATTTAAATATCAATATAGGTTGCTTCATTCTACTGTGGCTCCTTTTATTAGTGAAATTAAACAATAGAAATGTTTATAGAATTAAAACTATATAAAATAATAAAAATGAATAAAACCAAGAAAAAAAAATCTATGTAATAGTAATATCTATCTAGATTGGTCATATAAATCTAGACCATATAGAAATATACTACATCTTCTCCTTTCTACAAAGACATTTCAAAAATAAAAAAAACACATCTCTAGAATTCACTCTTTGACATGTGGAGTGCTGTTTTCCTCTGCATAGGGTGATTCTCTTAACTGATCCCGAGCTGGAGTTCTTAATACAATGTAAAATTCTGTAATTTTGGAATGTAGTTTAACATTGCATTTACATCTAACTATATTTTTCTCTAAAATTATATTGATTTGAAACCAAATGGAACCATGAAAGAATGCAACTAAATCATATGAATGAAAGAGCCCTGAATTTTCTAACAATGCCATTACAAGAAATGCCGTGACAGAAATGTTTTTAAAAAGACAGTATTTGGAAAGTCCAATAAACATGAACCAAGAATTTCTGATGAATTAACTTCATCCCTATGTCATAAGTGTATTTAACATTTCTTAAAACTTGGGCCCATTGATTTTCCAAGAATGGATATTCCAGTTCCTTATCCCACAAATAAGGTATGTATATTGCCAACATAAACCATCCTATCTTTAATTTTGTATAGAATTGAATTGTTGGTTTTATTTCAAATACAACTTCTATTGAACATTTAAGTATTTCTGCTGTCTCTGAAACTGCTAAAGCATCCAGACCATGTTGTTCTAATCATCCATATTTAAATTAGTTATACTGACAAACAACTGATTCAAGTAAATTATATTCAAAATGTAACTCTGAAAATCCTTAAAGTACCCATTAGTAATTAACTGATTCAAGGTGTTAATCCCTTACACAGCTCAGAACTTCTAATAAAACATTTTCCCCATTTTTGAATTAAGATTACTCCATAACAACTGTTTCTCATGTGAATCCAGATCAAAATTTACAGCTTCCCTATTAATGCATCTAGCAGCCTTCAAAGCTATGAAAGCATGCCTTTGTTTAATAAAAATTGACCCAAGAACTTGCCAAGATTTCAAAAGACACACACTGGCTCTCTGAACAAACCCCAATGGGATAATGTTCAAATAAATTTTCATTCCACGTGAACATTTTATCAAAGTGAAGTGTCCCTTTGAGGTCCTCCAAGCCTGTTTAGTATGTATATGTTTGTGAGGCATTTTAAAGGAAGGGATAATAAAGAGCTAAAGAGAGAAGAAGGCATCTTAAAAAAAACCAAAGACAACAATATCACAGCAATATATATATATTTTTTTACCTCAGGTTCTGAGTACCAGACTTCTCTTCTGATGCTTGCTAAAGTTGGTGTTCCATGTAGCCGATTCCAGGGGTCTTGTTGCTGGGAAAGATGGGTGGGCATGCCATAGGGGATTTTCTGGATCATTAAGAATCATATGAAACATATTGTACTGACTTGATGATAAAGAGATGAAACTGAACTGCTTATGATTTAGACTAACCCTTCCAATACTGTCTGTCATTACTGAAGTTGGAATCTAAGGAATGAGCACATGCAGGTAAATATTTTGGCCTTTTTCCTGACTATTTCAGTCCTGTTGACTCTCATGTATTTTTAAAATACAGGATTAGTCTAGACAACCACAGAGAGAGAGTTCACAGGTTCTTCCACTCAGGAAAAAAAAAGCCAATATAGCAACAGATTTCAGCAAACGGACAATATCAAATCATTCTTGCTTTAAAGGGAAATCTAGAATGTTATATAGAACATTCTATATAATTCCCTTGTGTTTTTCAGATAGCAGGTTGCAAGGGATTCTCATCTTATTTTGGGCAGTCTTCCTCAACCTGTTACTCTCCAGAGGAGTTGGATTAGAATTCATAAACTTCTCACCATTCTGTTGGCAGAGAAGTCTGGGACTTGCAGTCTAATACCTCTGGAGGGCATCACATTGGGGAAGACTGATGTTGGATCAGCAGCTTAGTAAAAGGTCTCAAAATTGATTGCTTGACTTGGACAAAACTGGTTGCTTGGCTTGACTCAAATTTTACTATGAACATCTGACTCCTCAGCTCTTTGGCATACATTCTAACAGAGGTTCTATTATTGTGCCTTTCAATAGCTCAATATTTTCTTATCTTTTCCTTTTTTTCCAGTCCCCTCTTTAAGGAAGTTCCCATTACCCCAGTGAAATATAAACATAACTATAATAATTGCATTGTGCTTTTTAATACATTTTTGTAAAGAACATTACAGCAAGAGAAGATCACTTAATTTTGGCAAATGATCTCCTGTCTTTATCTTTTGCCTCCAAGTCTTTTTTTTTTTTTTTGCATCTTGATTTATAACTCTGGGTGAAAGGCTTGTTTCTCTCTCTTTAATTAATATGAGTCATTTAATTGAAATATAAATAAATAAAATTTATCAAATTTATATGGCCACCCATCTCACACAAAGTGACAGTTTTCAGTTGTCTGAAAAGCAAGAAAAATAGGACAAATTTCCTACCTGTGCATTTTACAGATACCAAATATATACAGGGTTTTTTTTTTAAGCCAGACCTCTCCACATTTTATCCTGTATTAATAAGCATTATAAAATGTGTGTCTCAGGTTCAAAAGTAGTTTCCAGTATAATCTATAAATTAAAATACTGTTAAGATGCTAAAGGGAAGCGGAGGCTGTACTATTGTTGAATCAATCGCCTCTACATTTCATTAGGAAAATTAAATGCATCACAGTACAAATGCATGTGTCTATATAATAAATGTTATCTTTCTTTTAAAGAAAGAATAGAAGGAATCTCTCTTACCTGGGCACTCCTATTCTTGCCATTGTAGGTATTTTCATTTTCGTAATGAGGGAATGGAAAGGGGTTCCTAGCGGGTGACATGCTCCAGCCTTTCGCAGCAGGAGGGCTGCCAGCTGCCAAAGCGGTCAATGCGGATCCCGGGTTCTCTCGCCGCCTGTCAGTTTTGTTTAGGATATGATGGCGGTTGCTAGGCGACAGGGTCTTCTGGAGCCCTCCGGTCACTATTGAAAGCGCCCTCTAATGGCTGGAAAGAAAAGCGAAGCTTCTGGAGGCAGAAGGGAAACCCAAGAAGCGGCGAGCAGCTGGAAAGGATATAAACCAGCACGCGCGCGCTTTATGCCCCCTCGCTTACACGAAATAAAGAAAAACCCAACCTGAAGGATACTTGTAAAATCAGTCCCCCTTTTTAATGTATTGTCGAAGGCTTTCACGGCCGGCATACGATGGCTGGTGTGGGTCTTCCGGGCTGTGTGGCCGTGGTCTTGAAGTCTTGTTTCCTAACGTTTCGCCCAGCCCGGAAGACCCACACCAGCCACAGTCCCCCTTTTTCTTTCAGTTTTTACGGTCGATGGTTTAAGCGCACTGAATGGCTCAGAAAGGCCTTTCCAATTCTCCCCCCCTCCTAAGCCCCAGTGGGATTACTTAGAAGAGTTAGTCCCAGGTGAAGGGAAACACCAACGGAGAAGCGAGGCGCCCCATTTAATCGTTTCAGAGCCCGACCGTAACTTGGGCTAAGGGGAGCCAGCACCCAGGAGCCGGCAGGCGAGGTGCGAAAGGGCTGGGCTGCTGCGCTAGGGCTCCTGAGCCGAGAACGGCCGCCAAAAGCGCCACCCGTTATCCCGGCTCAGGATTGGATCGTTACTGCAGCGCGCGCGGCTTGAGCGACTCCGGGGCGGCCTCGCTGGAGCCGCTGAACTGGCGCTTCGAAAGCAAACGGCCCTCCCTCCGCCGCGCGCCCCAGCAACTCGCGCGTCTTTCAAGCCTCAGGTGCTCCTCGGCATTCGGAGGGCCGCGCGGCGGAGGCAGCTGCGGTTGCTAGGCAGCGAGGTGTGGGCGGTCCGAGGGGGCGGGGCGGGCTCCTGCATCCCTCTCTGCCCCAGAGCGCTGCCGCCGCCGCCGCCGCACCTGAGCCGGTGACTGCCTGCCCGAGGTGCAGCGCGACGACCGGCTCCTCGCTGCTGCTCCTGCGCCACGATGGCTGGGGCTGGCAGGCTCCATCCTGCTGCGGGGATAGCCAGCTGCTGCTGCTGCCGCCACCCTGTTGGGATCGGGTGGAGGCGCCTGCCGCTCCTCCTGCTCTGTCTGTTGTTGCTGCTTTGGGCGGGCGCCGCTACTCAGGGGGAGAATCTCCACGCCTGCAAAGAGGTACCCGCGGCGGGGCAGGGTGACATCTTACTCTTTCTGCGTAGGGAAAAGCGGGGGGGGGGGGGGGGAAGGCATCTGTGGCCAGGTCGCAAGAGTCGAATTGGGGAGGTCCACGTTAAAATCATTGTCGAAATATCCTTGTCCAAGCCTCGGGTTTACTACCAAAAAAAAAAAAAAAACTCCCCTGTCAAAGTAGAGGAAAACCCACTTTAGCTGCGCATCGTTTCTTTCAAATGGATGTGAATGAACAAAAGCAAAACCGTTGAAAGATTTTGATTGAGGTAGGTGGGCATTGGTAAACATTATAAACATCTGGGTTTCCCCCCCCCCAGGTGTTTTGGGCTACTAAGAATAGCACATTTGTTAGGAACAATTTCTGTTTAATGGGCTAAGAGGTGTGTGTGTTAAACATGGGAGTAAACTAACTTCACACCACCACCTCCCTCAAAGGAGAAGACTTCAGAGTGAGCAATATTCTGGCAGCAATGAATCAGCAGTGGGGCTGAGTTTCGTTAAATCGTTGCCCTCTGAATTTTCTACACACTGGCTATGAGACCTCTTTGGTTATCCCCATGGAAATGGACAGCTGTTGATGTTCTCTAGAGACCCATTCTACCTCAAACGTAGCTGAAATAAGAGTTATTTCTTATCTTAAGGGAGTAGCTTATTTATTGTGGCATGGGCTTTTGCTTAAAGATGTGTTAACCTTTAAGGTACCGCTGGATTCCCTGTTCCTTAACAGTCTCTCTGGCCTGAGCAAATGTTCTGTCAGCAATAGTGAGATCTGCCTTGACTTAAAGCAAAGGAAATAGCAAGAATACAACTTGCAAAGCAGAAGAGAGAGTCTTTTAACTGCTGCTCAACTTTCAACCACATGAGTATTTGTTCTGCTGGATCCTACCTCCACTAGCTGCTATCTGCAATTTACCTTGGGAAATTGACCAAATGTTTACCTATTTTTTTCAGGTTACGTGGCAGGTTGTCAGTGAGTCAGTGAGGCACTAATATTCTAATAGGTTAACATAGCATTACCTTCATTTCTTCTGAGCTTGTTTGTTTTTGTTTCCTTTTGAACAATATAAAGGATGGAAATGAAACTAAATACAGTGAAATTAAATGGGGAAAAAGAATTTAAAAGAGTGGCCAGACACATGGGAGTTAATAACCTTTTATTTGCTTTTGTTATACAGACTATTGTTGCATTCCAGAGGCTGAAATGGGTGAGGCAAGTGACACTTCTTGCCATATGGTTCACTTTTTAAAAATGCACTGGAAATGCTCACTTTTCTGAATGTAACATTATTGAAATGTTTTTTTCCTATTGCAGTTTTATGAGTAGCTTTTTTTTCCCAACTCATTTCATTGAAAATTGTACCCCTCCAAAAACTGTTGCAATTGTCAGAAAGGACTTTATGCCCATATGAAACTGAATTTGTCAACCTGGTGCCTTGCTGTTTTGGAACTGTAACTTCCATAATTCCCAGCCAACACGCTAACAGCTATGCTGCATGTGAAATGTAGTCTCACCGTATCCAGAAGGTAGTCAGTTGAGGAAAGCTTACAGTGAAATCTTATACTGTGTGCATATATGTATCTATAAAATGTACTGTTTGCCTTTTATTACTGCTTATGCAGCAGACAATTTCTTTGCTTTTTATATTTATTGCCAATGTAATAGTACAAAATAGAATTAAACTGTAAAATTATAAAAATATCTTAAATCCCAAGCATTTTTACAATGAACACAAGAATGGGATATAACAGCATAGGATCAATTAAGATTTCAGCAGGCTACATTATAGATATGGTTGTGAGCCTTGCAATTCCAACTCTGATAGAAGTATGAGCTGTAGTGGATAAAATAAGTAGTCCAGCAAGTAGTCCAGCAAGTAAACTGTTCAGATTTCATACAGAGCATCCAGATTTTCTTGAAACCTCAGTAGGAGGGTATGAAAAAATTACAGGACTAGGTTTTTCCTCAATCATATACTGTTTCTGAATCAAGGATATGAAACATGAATGCATGCATGCAGTTATGGGACCAACACATATGTATTTGTATGACAATGAGGCCTGCATATGGATGTGGATTTATTACTGGAGCTGGACACCTGCAAAGATTCAATCTTTAACAATACTGTAGGCTGAAGGTAGGAGCATCCATGGTGGGAGGGGCTGGGACCACTTGATTGAAGACTTGCCCCTTTTTTATGTGCGTTACATGATGAACATATAAAAGGGCAGGGCTTTTGTTGTGTTATCATGGTTACCATCTTGACTTTTTTGACCCCCAAAACTCTTCTGGTAGAAGATTTTCATTTGTTAGTTTGTAGTTGTGAGCAGAGGAGGATTATTTTGACGCGTGTCTAGACAGAATCATTCCCAGTGGAATGCTTTTCTTATCATGTAGGCTAAGAGATTAATGTAAGTCCCAGCATAACGTGGAATAATTTCAGAATGATCAGCACTATGTCTTTTTGATAGAAAAAGCATTCAGAATACTCTTTTCTGTGCATTCCTATGGTTACATATAAATAAGTATTTTGATCTCAACAGGAGCATCAAAGATTCTCACGATTTCAGTTGTCCCAGAGTTTATTTCCAAAAAAGTGCTGCTTACTGCAGAAACTTAATTTCCTCAGAAATAAGTTCTACTGAAATGTTAGGGATTTATTCCAAATCTGTTCAGGTTTACATGCAAAAATATAATGTGATTCCTCTTAAAGGTAAGTCCCTTGGATGGTTGGTGTACCTTGCTTCAAAGAGAATATGCTTTGGCTCATGGCCAGATGGTTATATGACCAACTTGGCAGTAACATGGTGTACTTGGGCTTCCAACTGATTAAAAGATTTTAATTTGATTACTTTCTTTTTACCTGGTCAAATAAGATGATTAAATTTAAATACAAATAAAGAATAATCAGAATGAACTGCTTGGTGAGACCTGCACAGCTTTTGATTCACTCAGGTAATGCTACCATTAGGTACTAGAAGTTGCCTGGTATTTAATAACTTTCACAATTTTGGAGTTTAGGATAGTTAGAAAAATAGGTTTCTTAAAGCCTAGATGGGAGTACTGCAGTGCTAGTGATGTGTAACTGTGTCTTGTGCAGCAAACCTAGATGAAGGGAATTGGTTATCATTACTTACCTGTTTTTAGCCATTATTATTAATGATATCATATGAGTCTTACATAAATATCTCACCTACCTCAAGCCTGAAATGAAAATGTCAGCGCTGCTTTTAGTGTACTGAGAAAAGGAAAGTAATAATAAATGCATTCAAGGACAGCACATGTCATTTAAGGATTTCAGGTTATTGGCAAGATTAGTTCTGAAGCCACGGGAACAGCTAGATGCATTTTGCAAAGGTCCTGATTTCAGGCCAGTGGAGGATTGCCGCTGGGTTTTAGCAGATAGGGGTATCTGGGCCACCCTAGCCATGCTGAGTATTCAGCTGGGACAAGAATAAAAGAAGATTGCTTTGTCTGGCATGTTCAGTACAGAACAGCAGGACTTGAAAGGGTACTTCTTAAGCATTACTGGTGGTAGAAGGGAGGTGGTGAGTAAAACGAAGGGCAACATTGATTTTTTCAGCACTGCTTCCCAGCTTTCTCAGGGTTGTAGCCACAGGAGAGCCAAGCATTGTTCTAAATCCTACCATAAATACCCAATTGTCTTTAGATAAAGAAAAGAGAGGAAAATGGGAGGTGGGGGTAGAGAAGATAAGCTTCTGGTCCTGCAGCTGCTATTTGACAAAATTAAAATCAAAGGATTTGGGCAATACCAGCTCAGAATGTTGGTAGTGACAGCCCTAATACATTTGAGGTACAGCAGATTAGAAGGTGCCAGTTTTAAACAAACAAAAACAACGGTCTGTTCATTTCCCTCCACCATCTGGTATGTATGGAACTTCATGCTGGCCTTGAAACCAGGAGACTGTGAGTTCTAGTCTTGCCTTAGGCATGAAAGCCGGCTGGGTGACTTTGGGTCAGTCACTCTCTCTCAGCCCAACTTGTCTCTTAGGATTGTTGTTGTGGGGAAAATAGAAGGCAGGAGTATTAAGTATGTTCGCCACCTTGAGTTGACCAAAATATATAAAAGGCAGGATAAAAATGTAATAATAATTCAGACAAAGACAAAGTAATAGAAAATGAAGCTAAAGTGCTCTGGGACTTTAGAATTCAAACAGACAAACACTCACCACACAACACCCCAGATTTAACAATTGTTGATAAGAAAGACAAAGAAGTCTGAATAGTGGACATTGCAATATCTGGAGACAGCAGAAGAGAAGAGAAAGAACTGGAGAAAATCACAAAATATAAAGACTTGCAAATAGAAGTAAAATGACTATGGCAAAAGAAAGCAAAGATAGTACCCATTGTAATAGGCACCTTGAGTGCAATCCCAAAACATTTCGAGCACCACTTGAACGCCATCAGCATTGACAAAATCACCATCAGTCAATTGCAAAAGGCTGCTTTACTTGGAACAGCTCACATCCTGCAATGATACCTTTAACACAGTCAAACAACAACAACTGCCTATCCCAGGTCCTTAGGAAGGACTTGACAGGTGGATAAAAATGCCAAATCCAGTCTGGCTGACTGTGCAACCAACCATAATAATAGAACATCTGGATTTGTGGGTGCTGATACTACAGTCAGCAGTTTGGTGGGGGGCTGGAAGGTACATAATGCACCATAACCTAAATATGGATAATTGAATACCTTTAAAATATTTTGAAGTAAAAATTAGAAGGGATTAAGTAAGCATTTTCATAAAGTATAAGCACTGTTTGTCACTTATACTAGCATCTTTGTACTTAGGGGCTAGACAAATGAGAGCTAGGGCAGTTTATTGAACACTTAGAGAGAACCTTGGTTGCATTAATTTATATCCTGCTTTTTATTCTTAAAGGTTTCCAGAGCAAGGCAATCCCTGTAGGCAGGTTTACAACCTACAAAGATAAGACACAGGAGGAAAAGTTGATGGGGCGGACCAAGGAAAACAAGGATCCCAGGGACCAGTTATTAATGTTTAATGATTCTTCTAATAGTTGTGAAGGAAATGAGGCTCTCAGGTGAGGTTCAGAGTAGATGATCTTGCTATTCTTGCTAACGAGTCAGAGAGCGGAGCTGGTAGCAGGTAGAGATGTCACTTCTTTGCTGCCTTCGCTCCCTTTTTTATATCCCTCTAAACTGCTAGGGGTGTATTGTCTTTTTTTCCCTTTAATAGTTACTCCTGAACATCTGTGATGGTATCCAGCTATGATTATGATGTTGGGTAAGTTGGGCATTTATGAGGGTTTTTTTTTTTTTTTTAAGAAATCATAGATTCTCAAGTTTGTTTCAGTCATTAGGTATATTTCCAAATACCACTCCTGCGATGTTCAGGAATTATCATATCCCACTCACAAGGTGAATGGCCATTCTAAGAAATCAATAATGAAATCTCACAAGCTAAAATAGTTTAAAAATTCTCCTTTTGGTCACCTGAAGTAATTAGGCTCCGTTTGTTGCTGTGGTTTGGTACTTTCAACTGATGACAGGCCAGTTGAAACAACAAAAACCAGTGAAGCTCTTAACCAATCCCCCCTTCTTTCCTTTCCATTATTACCTGGATTCCTGCAGAGGAAACTGTGTGCGAAATACTCTGTTTGTTTGTTTGTTGCAGCAAGTATTGGCTCAAAGGTATCAATATCCCAGTGGTAGAAGACTTGCTTTGCATTTAAAATGTTCTCATATATAATCGTGGGCATACCTAGCTGGAGTTAGGAAGATTCTTGTCATAGAGATCATACTTCCTTATCCTGGTGCTTCCCCCATATGTTGGGGGATTGCTTTGATTTTCTTCCTTCCATTAAAAACTTTAACAAAGGATAGATAACTTCTGGGATAGGGGGCTAGTCAAAAAGCGCCAGCAGCTAATTAATTTTCCCCTCCAGCTTTTCTCAGGGAAGAAAAATGATAGAAAAAGTGGTGAGAAATAACAGAAAGATAACAAATAGAAATTGTCTGGGTTCCTTAAAATGTCCATGGATAAAGCAGAGCAACTGTACAACAAAGCCTACCTTCCAAAACATCCAAGGACTAATTTCTCTTTTTCTGAGTTAAAGTCTTTTTAAAATATTCATTGTTTTTTCTTGTTCTAGTAGATTGTAGTAGTCTTCCCAAGCACCTTTCCCTCTGGAATCCACTTTGCAGTCCCTAACAGATAAATATAGGATAAATGTATAGTAGTAATAAGGCATTAGGATATATTTAGTACTTTAAGTCTCGAGATCATTATTTTTATTATAGATAAGATGTGTATTAATACATTTTTCCCTTTTATTGTTATAGAATCTTTTATAATCTTGATCCAATAAGCTAATTGTGTTATTTGGTATTATTAGTTGTAATATACACCCATTCCCAATAAATGGATGGCTTGGGGGCTGATTTTCTCTCTCTTTGAAGAAAAACCTACTGTAGGATTTCTCAGTGTTTGGGGGCTGTGAACATCTTTCGAATGTTGAAACCATGCCTTTTTACAAAATGGTTGCCATGTGAGGGTGGCTAGTCACACACACACACACTCATTTGCTAGAAAGTGGTGGTATGAAATTGCTTCCACAACTCTCTATAGTCAACACTCTACTATTCAGCTTTCCTCTTTTTCAAGCAAAGTATTGAGCTACAGCCCCCCTATTGTTTTTATTTTCTAATACCGCCATAGTTTACGTAGGGCTGAAAATCATTTTTGAAATAAATATTTATGTATGATGCTTGCACTTTGCTTTATGGTGTTCTAACCTTCCTTTTTAAATAAAATAATATACATAATTAAATAAACACCTCTTGTTTTTAAATTAGTCTTGAACATGTAATGCTAAGCCGTAATATGATTTGTTGAGCTTTGGCTTAGTGTGGTGAGTGAACCTACTCTATGACTTAGAATTACATTCAAACCAGGCTATTATGGCTTGTACAAAGAATCATGATTAGAAAAATCTTGCCTTAGCATTATGCATGTGAACCCAGCTATTGTATGAACTAATTCTGATTTTATCAATATTCCTTCAAATTCTTGATCAATAAATCATCATCTGTAAGATTGTAGCACATTCAGGGATCTGCAGCCAGCATAGCTTTTATTAATCCTACAACATTCACTGCCTTACCTATCCGTATCCGCCCACCTTCTCTGTTCCACTAATGGTGCTGAGCACTTCTTTTCTCTAGAAACATATTTTATCTGGCTAATTTTTTTATTGGCTGCTTATTCCATGACACCATACCCTGCCTTTCTTGGCTCTTTCTCTTTCAGCAGCCTCTGCCTTCTATATGGTGTCTTCTGGGTAAACTGTCATTTTATTTCCCTTGTATAATTTGTTATTGAATTAGAAGCACTGGAAGATAAATGATGGCAATTTATCTTCAAGGTCATTCATTTGCTGCTTTTCAAGCCTAGTCTAGCTTCAGTTTGAAAGTGAGCATCTCTCTTCTACCTTTATATGATATCACTATTGTCATCTTTTTGTGATAATGGATGCCAATCTAGATCATTTAACATTAATAGCACATTATCCAGGAACCTTTCTGTGTCTCAGTTTTGACTACGGAGCTTCCCAGCACAACTGGTTTGCCTTTACCAAGATTAAAATACATAAATTTAAAATCAGGGAAGGTAAACTCTTCCTTAAGCATCACTTTTAACAATGAAATTGAATGATGAAATTTGCACAATGCTAAAAGTCATGCCTTTGTATTGGAATTGTGTGTTCCTCTGTGCTTCTCTGGCATTTTCATAAAGAAGAGATCAGAAATATCTTTTTTCCCTTAGCAAACTGCAATTTCTTATTCTCGGTTTGGGAAGAGAGAGTAGTTCTGATTATGAAAGAAAACAGAATTATTAACCACAATCTTTTATAAATTGTCATTGGGGAACTAGCTTCTTCTACAGCCCAGGAAGAGAGAAACGTTCTTATGCCACATCTGCAGTTGAT
Organism: Python bivittatus; assembly: GCF_059951505.1. NCBI lineage: Eukaryota > Metazoa > Chordata > Lepidosauria > Squamata > Pythonidae > Python > Python bivittatus. Next base: position 54,554,405 of record NW_028277098.1, on the reverse strand, counting down.
CCAAGGTACAGCTTTTTCCTTCATCCAAGATTTTCAAACAGCTTACATTGATATCAGTGGCATGTGGGGGTGGGGGGAGTATTTTCAAGGAATGGTATTATTGTTAGGAAGTAAATCATAGCTAAACTAACCATAATTTGATTTAAATTTTGCATAGTCACGATTAATTTAAAACGGTTGATATATGGACTTCTTTTGCTATACTTTGGCTTGTCTTTGTGTGTTATTCAAACCCAGACCTTGGATCAAATTGTAATTAAGAGGAATGCCTTGGTAATCATGGTTTGTTATAGGCTATGTATGTGATCCAAGCCTTGACCAATGGCTTAGTTAGGTTTAAGCAGTTATTGGTCTTCCAAAAACTGAGGTGTACTACAGGGCAAAAGCAATCAAAAGTAGAACTATTCTTACCTCTGAGTCTTTAGTGTTACCACTTTTATTTCTGACATTTCCTATGAAACACAGGGAGTAGTATGGACTTCCTTTAAAAAAAAAAAATTGGCAATACCTGGAGGTGCTGATCCTGGTTGGCCAAATGTTTTTGCTAAATTTTATAAAAAATAAACCCAATCTGAAGACAAACAAGGTTTGGTGATATAAAAGTTATTAGCATACTGACTGAAAAAGGGGATTGATAGGCCATGGCTGATTGGTGCTCTCAGTGGGTAAAGTCCTTAACCATGCTAAATGCTAAGCAAATGTTATCATAATGTTAAGTATACAGTGGAACCTCGGTTCACGAACTTAATTGGTTCCATTACTCTAGTCGTGACCCGAATTGGTCATGACCCGAAGCAAATTTTCCTATAAGGTTCAATGTAATTACCGTTAATCCATTCTGGCGTGGAGGACAGGGAGGCTGCTATTGCTTGGAGGGAGAGTCCCCCTCCCTACGACCATGTGTCAGGGGCGGAAAATGGCCGCGGACCACGTGTCAGTGGTGGAAAAATGGCCGCGGACCACGTGTCAGGGGCGGAAAAATGGCCGCGGACCACGTGTCAGGGGCGGAAAAATGGCCGCGGACCACGTGTCGGGGCGGAAAAATGGCTGCGGACCACGTGTCAGGGGCGGAAAATGGCCGCGGACCGTGTCACAGGAGGGAAAATGGCCACGGATCCTGTTTGTAACCCGAGGTGGAGTTAGCGAAGCGAAGCAAAATTTTGCAGCTGGAGCTGGTCGTCACCCGAAAAGTTCATGAACAGAAGCGTTCGTAACGTAAGCGTTCCACTGTAGTATGATATGTTTGTTTCTGGAGTTCTAAAATATTACAAGCTTTAGAGGATGGTCTATAAACTACAGTGGCTAAATTCAGGTAATATAAAAAATCAAGAATAAATAACCACATTTTTGTAATGTGTGAATCAGGTCTTTCTCATAACAGGGTATGTGAAACCAGCCATCATGAGTTAATGGTATGTTCAAACCAAGCCATTATAATTTGTTCAATCCATAGTTAAAAATATTCTGGCTTAAAGTCCTATGTGAATCCACTCAGTGCTTCCAATCTTGCCGTAGCAATTCTGGAGAAGCAGCAGCAGCAGCAGCAGCAGCAGCAGCAGCAGCAGCAGCAGCAGACAAGACACGTACCTGATTGATTACAGCAAATCTCTCCCATCTTACCTGTTGACTCAGCTAGCCTGCTAGCAGGCAATTCAATGCTTCTTTAATCAGAATTTAAAGTTCACTGTTCTCCATCACTACTCAGCCACCAGACATGCTCATTTTTTTTGCAAAGAAGGAAAGGATACTTTCTCTGGCTTACCAAACCTGGATTATATCACAAGACAAATGTCTAATGGTTTCTTATATAGATATGTTCTTTCATTGTATATTTCACCAGAGATACTGAATGTGATCAAGCTGACATATTGGTAATAATGTTATAAAAGTCTTTATACTATAGAGTTATGGTACTATAATATTCATAACAATAATGAAGTAATGAAAACAAATTTAAAAACCTTCTAGCCACTGTGGATTTATATTATCTTTTTGTTAAATTAATATTGTATTATGCTTTATACCAAGGAACTTATGACATGGCACATGTTGTTGAATAACTCCCAGCATACAATACCTCATTATTCTCTTAGGGATTGCTGGAAATTGTAGTCCAGCAATATCTGGGTTACCTCTTCCCTGCATTATACATATTTTTTTTCCTTTTTGTTGTGTTGTTATAAATCTTAATATGTTATTTCAGTAAATGATATTTGTATGATATAATTGCAAATTCTTGACATTCTATTATTTAGATAACAGAGTACTGGAAATAAAGAAAAGAAAAAGTAAATATTCTATCAATATTAGCTAAAATTTAGGATATTAATGTTGAAAGTAAAGAAACATTGTTGCTAGAAAAGCACTTTTATACAGTAATGATTAAAATATTAAGAAAATAAAGATTTTACCACAAAATGACATATAGCATAACAGTTATAATGAACATGTGCTGAACTATTAGATTTAATTTTTTTGAAACATCTCTGCCACTTCAAAACTGTCCTTTAATAGAAGTCAGACAAGTAGTGCTAAAGTTATCTGTTCTTGTAGTAATCATGCTTCTTTTTCATTTTCATGACAATATAAAATGTCTACTTTCTGAAACTATGAAGGTTCCTGTGAAAAATGAATTGATGATAGCATCATGTAAATTCCCTCTAAAAAAAAAAAGAGTGAACAAAGCATGACAGTTGTATGCTATACCCATAATGGTACCCATGAAAAAGCAACATGACAAGAAGTGGCAGATGAAACATAACTGATGACAGTGAATGTTCTGGTTTTTTTTTTTTGGTTTTTTTTTTTACTCTTTAAATGTCTGGCTGGTTGAAAAAATGCTGAATGGCAATTTATGAGCAAAACTGGAAAAACCAGAAGCTCAATCTGTAACTGACAAAGAGGCCTACTTGTTTCCACACCATCACTAGGCTTAGCAAAGACACAAAAGCCCCATTTAATCCATAAATATTCCCTAAGGGCTTTCAACATTGGGCACTGGAACCTGAAGTGGTTTTATATAAAGAATTTTACCAGATGTTCCTGATAAATATTGTGATGTGTGCCTCAATAGGTCTTGTCTTTTCATCAGAATATTGTCCAATGATAACGTTCAGAAGGAAGAGGTGAAACTTTAGCTCAACAGTAAAATGTATATTTTGGATGAAGTTGGTTCCATATTTTATCTTTGGCTTTTGAAACATTAAAAGCAAAAGGCATATAGATTGAGGAAGATTTTAGTTTGATACTCCAAGATGTTTATGAGTGTTGGAATAGCCAATTCTGGGTACCTGGGCAAGTAGAGCCAGTTCAGGTTATGAGCTTTCTATCATGCTAGTTGAGACTGGAAATTGGTTGCAGAAATCTGATTCTGATCTTTGGTGATGAGAGTTGCCAGAACTATATGTTAAACCAGAAGATTGCCAAGTTGAATGAATGAATGGATAGCATCAGTGCTTTTAACAAAACTCTCCAATTTGATTTGAAAAGTGCCTGTTGTGCTATATAAGTGTTTCCAGTCTTTTTGTAGAAGGCTTGCCTAATTTATTAGGGTGAATAACTGAGGTATGATATACTATTAAGTACTGTTTTAAAGTATGTTTTAAATAACATGGGAAACAAAAACCATATGCAAAGTCATTAGTGACAAAATCGCTTTTGTATTAGTATCAGATTTGAAATCTGCTAAAAATAGGAGATACAGAAACAAGACTCTGAGCTGGCCCGGTATGTGACTCCAAGCCTTTGCAGGCTAGCAGGTTCCAGGTGCCTACAGAAGTATGTGGTAGGTACAGATAAGAGCTACTTGTTCTTACTCTGAGGTTTTTTTTTTCAACCTGTTCCTCACAGATAGAATAAAATGGATTATGAGAGTAGCCAGTTATTTAACTATTAATCTGCAGAAGTTGGTAATTCTGTTAACAAAGCTTAGTCCAACTTAGAGGAGAATGAATTATTTCAAATGTGTTGGAAGAGTATTCTAGGTTTTTCCCTGAAATGTTCTATATGCATGTTTGCAGTAGGTTAATGATTTGCAATGTATAGAATAGTATATACTATGCATACTTCTATTCAGAAGTTAGCCCCATTGATTTTAATAGAATTTACTGCCAAGATGTACAGATTAAGTGAACTGTACTGATATGAGAATATATTGTGCTACTTTGACAAATGATTGCTTAAGGTAGCTAGAAGTCAGCTATTAGGAATATAGGAAGCAGTATTATATTATGAACACTGGACCATCTCACTTAGGATTTTTTTCAAACCAGCCTTCTCCAACCTAGTGCCCTATAGATATGTTAGGAGTACAACTCCCAAAATGCCTAACTAGCTTCATCAGGTCAAGGAAGTATATTTATTTATTTACTTACATACTTACTCAAATTTTATGCTACTTTGATCAGAAGTATGCTACTTTGAGCAGGGTATAAACAGCTTACAATAATAGGGTTAAAAAATAATACAAAGTCACAAGGAAACAGAAGACACTCACAACATACTGCTCCCACAGCACCATAAAAATGCACCCACATTTAGAAGGTAGTTCAACACTCCATTCTGTCCCCAAAGGCCTTCTGGAAGAGCCAGGTCTTTCAAAAACTTAGCAGGGAAGGGGCAGTCCTTATATCCAGAAGGTTATTACAAAGGAGGGGGGCCATCACCAAGAAGTCCCAAGAATGGTGTCTTTGAAAATGACATTCCTTTCATAGAGGGACCCTTAGCATGCCTTTTCTCCTTGATCTCAGTGGATGACAGATTCTACCTAGAGCAGGCAATCTCCAGGAACCTTAGGCCATAATACATAAAGGGCTTTAAAGGTGACAACCAGCACCTTGAATTGAACCCAGAAGCTAGCCAGCCTCCAATGCAGTTCCCTCAGTAGACATGTAACATAAACAAAGCTTGGCATGCCCATAACTACCCAATTTTCTAATGGTCTTCAAGGATTCTGACTGGCAACAGCAGCAGTTGTCCAGGACACATAGAGGAGTCTTTCTCTGCTTTGTTTGGGAGATGCCAGAGATAGAATCTAGGCTGTTTTTGTATGCAGAGTGTATGCTGTATGACTGAGCTACAGATTTTCTATAGCATCATGCTGAATCAAATGTAGGTGTCTTTTAAAAAATCGCCTACTATCTGTTTTCTATAGGTGACAATCTCTTTTTCTTACTTGACCATTTGTCTCAATAAGTTTCTAAAAAATGAAAAAAAAATTGCATATTCTTGTTTGGAAAGGCATCTCATAAATGCAATTTTTTTCCTCTGTTTTTTTCTGTCTTGCATTCATTGTGCTCTGGAAGAATATATTAATAATACAGCCACACCTTGTTTAGCGACTACCTCAGTTAGCAACCATTCACGAATACGACAGTAATTACCAGTAGGAAACAGTAGGAAAAAAATCATTTTCTGACCAACGCCTGCACTTATGCCCACATTTCTGAGTCTGACGACGTACACTGGAGTGAGAGTAACATTGGCATTGCTGCATGAGAGAAATTTATTTAAATGAGACAGCAGCAACCAGCAATCTTTGCAGCATCTCTCTCTCTCTCTCTTAGTCACATGGTTTGCTTTAGTGACCATTTCATTGGAATGAATTGTGGTCACTAAATGAGGACAGAGTGTATGTACCAAATAAAGATCAACTTTGACAAGTGCCAGCAACAAATACTGTATGAGTCTCTTGTTAGGAATAGCAACTTATATTCAGGATTCTCATGATTATCATGGATCTTGCTTCTTAAAAGAGAGACAGACTTCTGTGATTGCCTGAATCATAGAAAAAAAAACTCCAAGCTCATTTATAATTTATTTTAATTTATTTTATTCATTAAATTTATATCCTACCTTTCTGTATAACACTCAAAATGTCTTATAACAATTGAAAATACAAATGTAAAACATAAGAATGAAATTTGGTTTTTTGTTTTATGGTTTTTATTGTATCTTGGTTTTATTGTTGTTCTAAGATGGGTGTCCACACAAATCTTTTAATTAAATAAATAATACTTTACTACTTAGTCTCAGGGTGCTTGAGAATTTATTTTGCATTTCTCCTGGTGACATTTTTAAGCTTTAATTTATTGTAGGACTTGGCAGAAGTTGCTATTGCCGTTGTTTTCTGATACACATCTCACCAGCATTCTGAAGCTTCTGTAGCTGCTTAGACTTCACTATCTGAAAGCCCAATGAGAAAATTCCCTTGGGATTGAAAGGAGGCATGGAAAGGCAGGGAAGCCTCCAAGTGCTGGAGAAGTGATGGGAGAATGAAACTTTTCATACAGGAATCCTACATAAATGCAAGATACCACATTCCATCAACATTCTCTTCTCATTTGAGATAAAATTTCAAAAAACAATTTCTCTCTCATTAAATTGAAGAAAACTGGTAGAAAAATGCAGATGAATTTTTTTTTTGCATGGAATTGTACATTTTAAAATATTCTCTGCATCCTAGTTTTAAGAGTTTTGAGTATTGACAGGTAAACTTGTGGGATATTGACCTGATTTAGAGTGTTGGATTGTGTACTGCCAATCCCAATTTTTTACTACCAACAAATTGGGGCTCAGCACATCATATACAAAGGTATCTTGCATTTGATATAAAATGCTGAATTTTGCTCCAGGATTAAACAAAAGGATTAAACAAAAATGGCATCCTGTTAGGAACACTCTGGAACACTGTTTCCAAAACGGATGTCAGCCAGGTGTGTTAAGACTGTGTAATGGAATGTATCTACAAGGAGGAGAGTGATGTGGGAGATCAAGGCTATCAGGAAGGAGAGGGTGCATTCCAGGAGGGGGGAGGAGGCAGGAGGCAGGAGGCAACCCAGTCCACAGGGGGAGCATGAGAAGAGAAAGAGATTCAGGATAGCCACTCCCTAGAATCTCCCAGGGTATATCCATTAGTTGCTGTAGTACAGATTGAGTTTGGCAAGATTCTGTCTATAAGATGTAAGCTAATAAAGGGACTGGACTGGACTGGACTGTTTCATCATTGTTCTTGGGCTGGGCCTGACAGACTGCAACTTTCAGAATGCCTAGCTGGATGCTCTTTGGGAATCTTGTGGGATGTGGTTGTAGCTCCAATGTTTCTGGAGGATACTCATTTGGAAAAGCCTTATGTGAGGCCTGTGTTCCAGCAGTAGTGATAATTAGACACACAGTGAAACAAGAAAAGCTCTATATCCATTAAACAAGTACAATTTATGGGGTGCAATGGTGCTTTTCATTCCTCATTATTAAGCATGACTGAGAATGAGGCCTTTTAAAATCTTGGTACTGCTGGCATGCAAAGTGAATGATAAGGATGCTACTCTAGGTACTAGCTTCTCCTCCAAATAGATTAGTTCTGCTACATGATGGTGAATGTCATGTCAATCTTCCACTGAGCCTAGCTACATGAGTAATTTGAGATGTACTGCTTGATTTTCTGATTGGAAAAGTGCTTGTAGCCCTTTTGGGCTTCATCTGGAATTGTTTAGAATGTCTTTTTTTTTTTTTTAGGTTCTTGGCTGTATACAAACATTTGTAAGAGAGTTCAGTGACTCTTCCTTATTCTCTGCTTTAACAGGTGTGAGAACTTCGTACTTCTGTTCCCATGACTGTAGCAAAGATTGATTTGATTTTTCTAGTACTGTATATTCAGAAATGTGTCCCAAGAAAATTGCTTGGAATATTTGAATATTGCTCGGGCTGTATGACTTTTTTCAGGCAAAGACTAGCTTGGCAGAGGCTGTACTGCAGACATAAATTTGGTGGAGCCAGGGCAAATACACATTAAATTCACCTGACCTGGTTACTCCTCATGTATTAAATAATTTCCCCTTATTATCCCACTAAAATGATAGCTTTGGAAGGGCTTTGAGACTAAAATCACAGATTAAAATTGTGAATAAATTTTATTAATTAAATGTTTTCTCTGTATCTGAGAATTTGACTTGAGAATCCTAGTTTCCTTGGAGGTGTTGTTTGTGTATGACCACTAAATTGCTTTCTGGACACCATCATCATAGCTGGAGAATACTTAAAGTGAAACACATTGATTTAAGGTTGTTAAGCCCATTGAGTGTTTCTGAACTGGGGAACAATACCCTTCACAGAAGACTTCATAGTGTTTCATGCACAAGCAGATGTATAGATAGAGCAAGTACTGAGAAGTGTGTTGCTGGCTAAACAGAGCATTTTCCAAGGCTTTTCTTCTAAAGAATCACTTGCTAGATTGTCTTTCTTCAACTGGCTGAATATTGAACTAAGCCAGAAAGTGATTTGTTGGGTTTTGGCTTAATGTGTTGTGCAGAGTCAGTCAATTGAGGCTTATTCAATAAATCATACTTAAATAATGACTTAGTGCAGTGCAAAGTGTGAACCAGGCCTACTTGTGGATTGTGTGCATTGTGTTATAACTGATGTAATTTAAAGTACAGTAATGTAAAACCTAGAGTTTCCAAGATTTTTGTGGATTGAAGAAGAATTACAAACAGTTTTTGCCATCTTTGAAGATGGTTATCTGGAGAAATATTTATGTTCTCTGGAGAAAGACAGAGGGTGATTATTTATTCTTCTAAAGCAGTGTTTCTCAACCTTGGCTGGCTGGGGAATTCTGGGAGTTGAAGTCCATACCTCTTAAAGGTGCCAAGGTTGAGAAACACTGTTCTAAAGCATGACATCTAGAGTGTTCTCTCACTTGAAAATGCATTTTCTTTTGAAGACTAATAATTGTTTAACTGAAATAAAATGTACCAAAAGAAATTGCATGTAGCTGCATCTTTCTGTAGTCTGAAGATCTAAATATGCTGAGAAAGATCAAGGATTTCAAAAATCACCTCTATCAAACTGACAGTATAAAATAACTGCTGACTTGCCTTTTTCCTTCTCTGCCTATTTAAATACTGTACAGTGAAAATTCAAAGGATTTTCTTTTCAACTGTTATTTTGAAGCAGCTAGTGTTTTATATATAAATTTTCATCACCCTGAAAACAAAAGTATTTCTACACACTAGTTTGATAACTAGTTTTGGGGAAGGACTTAAAAGGGTCTCCTATTTGTTTAAGAAAATGTGAATACAGTGCCAGAAATTTGGTTCTGTAAGAAAGCTAAATAGAGGGGTGTTTGCAGAGTGGAGTCAGAAATATATATTTCAGCCCCTGAGATATTTGTGCATTTGTTTCTTCATTTAAATATGATGGTTTAACTTAAATAACTATTGTGTGCAGAGAGATAAACTGAGTAAAAATGATTTTTCACAATTTCAGTTTTTTTTAAAAAAAAACAACCCTAACATTTAAAGAATGTTAAAGTTCTTTCTGGAGTGGTGGTGTTCTTTTGCCACTGATAAACGATAAACTCACAATAGGCTTAGCTGCTGTGCTTGTTGGGCAAATAATAAAATTTAGTGCTGAAAAAGCACAATGCCCCCAGACAAGAACTGCTTTTGAAGGCAAACATACTTGCCACACACAACTATGCAAGACAATAATTTCAGAGATGTTACAGCTGTTATGGAAGAGCAGTGCTGTATATACTTGCCCACACCTCACTTGCACTTTATATAACTCTAAATAGGGGTTGGGCTATTGAGCTTCTGTCACTTCATAATGTGAAGAGGTAGCCAGCCATATGAGGGATAAGAAAGTAATGTTGGTTTAGCTCTCTTCTATGGATAGTTTTAAATAGGGGTAGGTAATGTTTTCATGGCTATGGTGGGGGGGGTGGGGACTGAGAATAGATAGAGTGTAACTGTGAGTTTTCTATTTCACAATTTATCTTACTATTTGTGTGTGTGTGTGCTGCCAATCTCAAAATGGGAAACTGCACTGTCATCATCACACAACGGGCTTTAAGCACTGCAAAAGTTTGGCTGGGTTTGGCTGCAAGTAGCCCTGGAGCTGTACACAGACCACCCCGACATAAAACACTTAAAAACAGTGTACAAATATTGATTTCATGATTAGGTGCCATAATATGGTGTAGACTCTTGGCACTCATATAGATGGATCTTCTCCAGGATGATCTGTCCCCGACCTGGCCCTTTAGGTCTTCCAATGGTGCACCCATTGCCATTATAATTGATTCCATCCAGCTTGCTGCTGGTTGGCCTTTTTTTCTCTTTCCTTCCACCTTTCCCAAGTTTATAAACTTCTCAAGAGAACTAGATCTTCACATAATATGTCCAAAATAAGATAATCTGAACTTGATCATAAATCAGTTGGAAACTACTGCCTCCTGAGAAAACTTACACTATAATAATGTGTCTTTAAGGTGTAACAATATTGTTTTTTCATAAAAGGACATGTCAGATAAGGAGGAAAGATGTAACATTTCTCAAGAAGTTAATTTTTACAAAAAGTATCAGAAGGGTTGACAAAGCTCTGAAACAAAGTATAAAAACACCCAGTGAAATGTGATGCTGATAAAATGACATGTAAAGTGTCATAAGACGTAACCAAAATTAATTGTAATTTCATTCTTTTATAAAAATAAGAACTAAGACAGGCATTAACCTAAAGCAGAACCAAAGCACCAAAATAGAACATATTACATTTTCCCTCCTTATTTGACATTTCTTTTTATGAAAAAACGGAGTCCTGTGACACCTTAAAGAGATGGTATTATGGCATAAGTGTTCATGGAAGGCAATAGTTTTCTGTATGTCTGTAGCTATTTTTCATGATCATAGACTTTTGAAGGCTGCTTACAAGTACAAAGATAGCACACATCAAAAATATAAAATTGGTTTTTTTCCAATTGGTGCTGGAAATTTATGCAGGAGGGAAATGAAAATACAAACTGAGGCGGTTGTAAATCAGTAAAAGTTCATTTTGGGAGACTATGATGTTAGGATTTGGAAGAATTGAGGGGTTTGTTGTATGGACTGTGACGGAACAGAAGGAGGGGGAGATCTAAGTCAAAACAAGTTCCACAACTGGAGAAGAAGCAACTAGTCCTGTCACTAGAGGAAATTGGTTTAGAGACACTAGTGAAGATTGGGGATTCAGCAGCCTGGCAATATTGGAGAAATTGGCAGAATTATTGAGTTGGTGTTGATGTAGATGAGACCAGATGATATCGTTCCTCTGAGGGGCATTATTGTCATGCAAATTGGGTTCAGCAATTTGGGCATCCTGTTTCAACCCAATGGCTGCCTTGGTGAGGGGTATCTACTTCAGTGACCACCATTTGACTGTAAGTGACTCCCAGGAAACAGGAGGAAGCATTTGGAAGATGGCTTTGCTGTTCCTGCAAATGGCTTGATGATAATGATCAGCCAAGACTTAAGAACTGGCCCTGTAGAGAGTGCTATTATATTTGCTGCCAGGGTCTTTTAGACTTGCTCAAAAGTCCTGATTTGGTAGGAGGTAGAAGAGTAGGAATGAAGGAATCAGATCAATGATAGGCAGAGAGAGTTACAGTGAAACAAAGGGGATGGTCCACCTGTAGGAAAGAAGGATTGGGTATTTGAGACCAGTCCCCACTTCTGGCCCTTTGTTCTCACTCTGGGGGACATATTATCATGACCTTGGAAGCTCTGAGCCAGGTCTGTCTGTAATAAATCTCTCTTTATCCACAATCTTTCTGGGTCCACTTGGGGCCCCAAAAGCATTCTTAAAAAATCAAAATGTCAGGTTGCTACGACCTAGTGTTTTATTTGGAAGTGTGGAAGTCTAGAAAAAAGTCCAAGGTAAACATGATGGTTTTGGTTGTGGTGATACAGAGCATCCTAATGTGTCAGGGTATTGTTAGTAGCTAGAGATTTCCAGAGCAGGAAGGAATGTGGAGAGTATAGACAGGCAACTGCTATAGCAAGTCATTGTGAGAGATAAAAGACCAAACTATCACTGCAGAGTGGAAACGTAGGAAGAGTTGAAGCTGAATTTGAATCCAGAGGAGATATAACTTGGGAATCACCCTTAACAGCTGAATGAGTTATACTAAAGATTTATTGTATTTCTAAATGTTTGTGTTGTAATGGTATATGGGAATGATCTTGGAAAACAGGAGGAAGAGCCACAGCCTAGATGTGGTATCAAAATGGTTTGATAAACTAAATTTGAGTCCGAAGGAGGAGGGGTGGCAAAAGCATCTTAGAAGGGACCCACCCTAGTTTTGGGGAGAATAAAAATAAAGGAAGGGAGGGGTACTTTCAGACTTGCAAGATTGATGTTAGCCTTGCGAGGTAGTCCAGACAAGAAACACAGTCAGAGTACTAGCTCTATCTTTTGTAAGGTTACATTAACAGAATCTTGCAAGTCTGAAAGTACCCCTCCCTTCCTTCACCATTACAATGTTAACATTTCCTGGAAGTACTGGCAAGGTTCATGCCTGCCTTGAGGGAGTTTGACAAAATGGGTGCTTTTTGACATTCTGTGCCCAAGGGGTGCCGTTTTGTGAGGGAATCCATGACAGTTTCAAAATTCAAACTGCCCCAAAACAGTTGAGGATTTTTGCTCTAGTACTTGCCAGCTTACTGATGTTTGTGGTGGGCCAAGTGAATTGCCTTAACACTTGATGAGCTTGTTGAGATCTTTTTGATGCTTCAAATAACCTGGACTCAAATGATCAATACCAGTATTCTGAGAAATTCCCTGGCAATGAGCGTATCTGCTAAAGGACTGGTGTAATATGATAATGATGACCCAGTCATTCAGCACCCATGGCAACTTTGACAGCAAAATTGTCTTCAAAGGCAGTTCCACTTAGTAATTCAGTCTGAATGTAACTAGGGCATGCATGACTATAACAAATGTTTGAACTGACCACCTATGTTTCAGGAAGTCTAGGTAGGTTTGGTTTTTTGTTTTTTGTTTTGCAGGGGAGGCTGCCTTTTTTTTTTTTTTAAATTCAGGAATTAGCTTTTTCTTATTCTTCAAGGAAATTAGCCCGCCATTTCAGAAATTGTGAAGCTGTCCTACTTCCCTGATTATGCTTATAATAGTTTATACTGCAGTGATTTTCAGCAGCGAATGTTCTGTTCTGTTCTCCCCTTTCTGCACCTATCTCTTCTTAATGTTTTGAAACTTTTGAGACTCTTGGCTTGCAAAAGCTTAAAAGTTTGCATAACCATCAATTCTGGGATCCTCAACACAATTTCTTGTTAATTATTCTTTTTTAAAAACAATAGCTGTAGCACAGTTCTACCCTACAGGATCTTTCAGGTGACCGTAACTATACATTGTGGACTATAAATTCCAGTGATTTTCCTTATCAATGGACAATCTTTCAATTTTAATTTCATAAATAAACCTTATAAAAACTGTTTTATAGTCTCATCTATAATTTGCCCACTTTATCTCCCTTGTTATTATTTTTTTATTTACTTGATTTTAAGACCACCTTAAAAATCTAGTCCATAGTTTTGAAACTCAAGTTTTAATAGAAAGCCTTAATGCATTTTTTTCAGATTTGGAATACAAAACTATCCTCTTTTAAACAAATTCCTCAGTATATTTAGTTTGTTAATATTAAAATGCACAAATATTCTTTCAACCCAAAATGACATATTAGATTTCTCTAAGTAACTAATATCTGAAGCTACTGTACCAGTATTACTTCTCTGAACAGTTACTGTCAAAAGAGAGATTATTAGGTTACATCAGACCAACAGCACCCCTGTTATGCCTATTCAGTATTGCCTGTTTTAAACTTACTTTTTAAAAACTGTAAACTGCCTAGAGTTGCCTTGGTGATTGAAAGGGTAATAAACTGAACAAATAAATAAAGAAATAATCAGGCCCCCACACTGAAAAACTGTCCCTGTGGTCCACATGTGGTCAACTGAGGACCTAGCTACATCCTGTTTTTGTACCTCTCAAAGCTCCCAGCACTGCTGAAAATTGGTGGTGTAGTTTCCTATTATTTTGAGAGAGGAAACATTCAGACCTAATCTAGAGCAGTAGGTTTAACATAAATAAACAATTAAAAAAAAAACCAACTGAAAAAAACACTTTAAAACTCCACTCAAAAGCCAAGTCAAAAAGACGTTTGGCTCATCCCATTTTGTATAATTTCCTACTGTGGCCCATGCATTCCTGAAAAATATTAAGTATTGCTTCCAGCTCTTAGATGGTTCCCAGTTCTGTTGTAGAGCTAGGTTGCTTCTGGTAATTTGGTTAAGGTGTTTCTGGTAATCTAATGGGGAAGAGAGATTACATTAATACACAGAAGGTCATTGTGCTCTGCCTATTTGGACAATTTTGACCTCTATCCCAACCCTCAGTTGCTTTTACTGCCTTACTGGGATATTTAAAAGCTCTGATCTCTTATCCTCTTTTCCTTTTCTTAAGAACCTTGCAGGTCGAGATTTCTTAGATGCCAAAAGTACAGTGGTTTATATGTGCTGATTGCACAGATAAGGTCTTTGTACATTTGATTCTGCACAGGCAGGCCCCTTGTGCACATATTAAGTTGCAAGTGTGAATGGTAAATGGGAGCAGGTGTAGCATGGCGAGTAGAAGTATAATCCTGAACCTATACCATGTATTCAGTGCGGTCTGCAGCTCAGTACAATACAGACTATAAGGACAAAACTAGTCCTTTTTCACTGTCACTGTTGATTTTATGAAGTTCTAGCATGTCCTGTGCAGAGAAAATACATGGTCCTGAATATATCTGTATGTATGAATCTGTTATTGATAAATGGATTCTGAAATAAGATATTCAGGTCCCTACATTTTAAGGTCCAAGCCATTTTCCTCCTACTAAGACAGGGGCAGTGGTGATATAAAGTACTTAACTATTGCCTTTAATTTCTTTTGTGTCTTGTCATATAGTTATGATCAATGTTCCAGCTGGCTGTATTTACCTTCAGTGTTAGCTTAACTCCTGCACAAACATCCCTTCCTGGCCTCTGTTGGAAAGGTATTGGTTTTCAAGGTGATTAGCTGCAGAGAACACTTTGACCATATAACAGCTGTTCTTCCATATGGATGTGCAGAGCAAGGTCCAAGATATAAGATTAAAGCAGGTTAGAAAATCTATCTAGACAGCAAAGGTGCTGGCTTGATCAATCCTCATGAAATTCACATCTTGGGGGAAAAATGATTTACTAAGAGTTATCTTTTGTTGTTGTTGCTCTTTCACTGTAAAGCTACTTTGTGTGTTCCAAACAGAATCTAGATTAATCTTTAAATTGAGAGACTTCAGCTCCTCACTCTGCCAGTTCTGAAGCTAAGTGTTCTCTGGATAATGTAGTTATGTAGTGCTTCTTTTTAACTCTAAACCCAACATGAAATATAAAGCTCTTGTTTTTCATCTTTCTTCTTAGAACTGTGTGGACTATTGGAGACAGAGTGGCCCCTTGGGATGGCATTAATTAGGACTAGAAAAAAATATTCTTCTTATCCTGGCCAATCATCTCCAAGGGCTCTCAAATATCTTAAAGGAGGCTGGAGATGGATCAGTACTAAGGGATGCTAGGAACTGTAGTTCAGATCACACAGATAGCCATAGGTTGCCCATCCCTGCATTTCAGTCTTCAGTCTACAGACTTTTTACAGAACTAGGATCAGATTGAGTTAAGGGGAGCTGCACCGGTGACAGATGCAGTCTTAGCAAGCTTTCCATGTGGAAGCAATTGTGCATTCAGATGGTGATGATTGTTATGCCTGAAATCATTCACTGGCACAGTTATATGCTTGCTTTCTATTGGGTCAGGATTTTGCCAGCTTGACCTTATAACCAGTATTGTATTTGGGCAAGGTAATATTAAGATGTAATTAATGGTGAAAGATTTCAGTCCAATGTTAGTCCAAAGATAGGAAGAAAATATTCAGGAACAGTGGATTACATTAGAATGTAGACTATAAAAATAGCCTTCTAACTTAACTACATCCAATTTGCAGTTACAGTAATTAAATCCCAAAGTGGCTCACCATCAGACACGTTTGTATATTTCCTCTGATTCCACCTACAGATGCAATAAAGCTATCAGGCTATTTGTGGCTTGATCATCCAAGCTTAGCATAACATGCCCCCATATTATAGTCAGAAGAAGTACCAAAATACATATGCAGAACAACCTGTAAAATCTCTGTTGCAGAAATTCCGAGAGAGATTTATTTGGCCAGTAAAAACATAGAAATGTAGTATCTAAAAGGGCTTGGTTCATTTCCTGGTCCTTCCTCTGTGGCCCCAGCCAACCATTTATGTTGGCAAGGAAGTAGAAGACATTGTTATATATGCACTTACATTGCCATTTATGCTCAATTTCAGTTGTTCTTATTTAGATTAGAGTACTGTAAGACACAGACTTGGCTGTTCATCCATTTAGAGTACTAAAGAAATATAGTTATTTTTCTTTCTCAGGCAAATTCCATATCTGGGTTCTCAGGGAACCATTTCATGAACAACATGCATTGTTATGTTAACCTCTGTTGTGCTAGAATAAACATAATTTTGTTTGCTGAATATTTAGGTCTTAAAGGGATCAACACAAATTAAAATGACAGCAAAGAGAGGTGCTTACAAGCATGCTTTTTTTTTTTTTTAATGGTCCTAGGTCTTCAGTGTTCTATTTTTCAAGTTGGGTTCTCATAGGTTAGAAGATTTTCCCATATCATCTTGAATCAGAAACTACATAACTTCCTGGAAATGTGTGGGAGAAACAGAAAGTCAGTTCAGTGATGCATGTGCAATTAATGTACTTGTCTAACTTGCCAGGAATGCCCAAACAGAGACCCTTGCATGGTTGGTAGCAATTCACTTTTGAACTTATATTGATTCTTCCACCCACAAATGCAGACAAAATTTACAGTGCTACGCTTGCTCTTTTGATGTCAGATTTGGGTTCATTTATTCTTTTGCATAGGGATTAGTTGGTTTGCTTACTGTAAAATCCAGTGGATCATTACTGGCAAACAATAGGCATATATAAGACTAGAACTGGAGTAAAGGTCTGAAGTTGGGCTGATTGTATTACATACTGTTATATTGCCACCTGAGTAGATATGGAGACAGCTTTGGCATCTGGATTGCTGCGCTGTTTTGTAATATGGTCAACAGCATAATCTGTTGTTCTGTGGCGAGATAACTATATGCACAGAGATGGAAAGATTCGACACTGCGCACTATGGAGAAATGGTTGGTAAAGTTCATAGATTTTGCTGAAATGGATAAATTGACTTCTTTGATCAGAGAAAAGACACTATCTATATTTATTGGTGACTGGAAGTCTCTAATGGACTTTTTGTGCAAGAATGAAAAAAATGAACTTGTGATTTATGGTTTGGATGATTAGACAGGATAGATTATAGAAGGAAGAATAATATAATACACTGTTAGAAAGAGAGGTTAAAATATATTTGTACCTATAACTGCTGTAAAGAATATCAGAAGCCACTTCTTTATAAATCTTTTTCTTTCTTTTCTATTTTTTTTCTTTCCTTGTACTCTTTGCTTTTTCTTTGATTCCTTCCTTTTTTCTTCTTCTTTCTTACTTTATATTAGTTTGTGTTAGTTTTTATCTTATTGTTTAAAAGCTTAATAAAATTATATTTTAAAAAAAGTAGCATAATCTGTTGTTGCTGATTAGTAGGCATTTTAGGATAGGCAGCTGTCTGTAGTACAGCTAGAGTTCTGGGCTTCCAACATCCAGACAACCACTAAATGGCAGCAGAGAGTTTTCTATATCTCTTGACGATGTCTAGTGGTCGTCTAAATTTTTTGCAGTCCAGGTCTTGGAGCCATAGCCTGCAAGAAAAATACTTGATGCATCTGATGGCAATCTCCCAAGAATGGTTGTGGTTTAGTCTTTAAGATGCTACAAAACAGCCGTTTTTGCTGCCTTGGCTAAAGGGTTACCTCTGTAGAAACTGTTGCAGATTAGAAGTAAGTGTTTTAGATCATCAGATGATAAATCTCTATGAATTGAAACTTGAAGGCTGGCCCATGATATGTTTTGTATGCTATTTTCTTGTCAGAGCTGTCAAATCTCATCTGAAATCTCTAGGACACTGGTTCTTTTTTTCTCCCTGCAGTACTGTAGTTTATAGATTTGAAAATAATAAAGTTCTCTTATGCCCTGCAGAGAAACAATTTTCTGAAATAAGAAGAGAATTGTCTGTCATCTGTGCTAAATGCACACCCTGTTATTTGGTCTCTCTGTTTTGTCTTCCAGTCTGAATACCATTACGAATACACAGCATGTGACAGCCTGGGCTCCAGATGGAG
Source organism: Python bivittatus (assembly GCF_059951505.1). NCBI lineage: Eukaryota > Metazoa > Chordata > Lepidosauria > Squamata > Pythonidae > Python > Python bivittatus. The sequence goes on along the minus strand of NW_028277098.1, from coordinate 54,536,233 downwards.
AGTTGCTGTGCCCCACACACCAGGACTCTGCACTGGCCTGCCAGACCCCATCAAAGGCACAGAATGCTGTAAGCCACAATTACTGCCACTCCAACTTTCTTGTTCACTGCTGATTTCTTCTTTTTGACATTTCAAATATTATTGGAAGTGGGGAATCAGGTCTACATCCAAGCAAGGCAATTGTTACCTTATGGCATGAGACACCTGGCTTAAGAGCAGGGGCAACACTGTCATTTCAATAGATTTATATAACCTTTGCCTTGCTTGGATGTGGACCTGATTCCCTGCTTCCAATAATATTTGAATATTCAAAAGAAAGATATTTAAATTTGCAACTGACCTAGAATATTTCTCTGTCATATTTTTCTTCTGACCAGGGATGGATCTGTACACGAGTGTTTGAAAAGTAAAAGCATTAAGAAATTAAAACTGTTATGTTAAATACAAGGCTGACACATCAGTAAAGAATCCTTAATTTGTGTATAAACTGTAATTAGGACTACATTAGACGTTAATTAATTTGTCCATAATCCAGCAGACAACGGATATGTTTAAAGAACTGTTGTAAGGTTTTTATGCTTGTGCTTCTAAAAATTGATAAAGGCAAACTCTATTAGAAGAGACATTCCATACTCACCCACAACAAGAAAATACAACTTTAGAAGTGTCATTTTGATTCAAATTTACCACTAAATTCATCTTTATTCCAGTGATACAGAACTACTTACAGCACAATTATGCCAAAGGGGACAATAAAAGTTGAAGAAACCCGTGTATTTATATATAGCTTTTTTGTCCTTTTCTTAAATTCCATACACACTGTTATTTCCAATATTACTATCAATAGTTAGAAACATGATAGCATCTTTAGAAATGTACATCCCATTTCTAAGAGCTAATTACTTTATAAAGTGCCATCAAGTTGCTTTAACTAGTTTCCATCTTGAGCTGTCTGTAGTAGTAACATAGATCTGCCAAGGATATTACAGTCATTTCTTTGATCCTTTCCATCTATTTTATCTTCCCCTGTCTTCCCCTTCTTCTACTTCCCTCAATCTTGCCAAGCATAATTATTTTTTCTAGTCCATCATTCTATCAGTCACATGCCTAAAGGGTTTCTGGAGCTAGCATATTAAATATAATATCCTACTCAGGCACTGTTAACTCTGAATTTTATAAAGAAGGGTAGGGCATAAATATTTCAATAACACAGAATATCAGAGGGACCTTTCCATCCATCTTTAGATCATACTGTTGCTCTCTTTTTCTCTTTTTAAAGTTCATAGGAAAATGGTATAAAAAGAAGCAGGATGCCCAAAGTTCCATCTCCATTTAGATAGAGGGAGCATCACCGCACTGTTTTCTGTTGTTGTTGTTCCCATAATTTCAGTAAGTTACTATGTACTTGCATTTGCATGCACAGGGCCTTGACATCTGTAATATTATAGATGTGCTATAGTCACAGAGAGACCCTTTTCTTCTGCTGAACAACAAAAGATAAACCTGATTGGAATTCCTGATATCTGTAACCTTTTTTACAAAAGAACAGAGCTATGGCATGGTACAGAATTGTTTTGTTTTCACCTCTCCATTCCTGCAAACCTTGTGTGTGTGTGTGTGTGTGTGTGTGTGTGTGTGTGTAATTCTTGAGGAAACATCAGGAAAGGAGGTTCATTACTTATCCTGAAAATTCAAGTTAGGGCAAATTATGTCATATGATAAGGATGGCTGTGTCCCTAAAATTATATGGGCTAATGGCTGAGAGATCATGGTGGGCAGAGCCTGCACTGGTGATGAGTGTAGCCAAGAAGAGAATCCCTTTACACAAACATATCACCCATATTTTCCTCCCTCCCTCCCTCCTTCTCACACCCCTACACACACAGTATTACTATCTGTTACTTGTATATTCATGAGTATGCACAGTTATACTTCCATTGGAAGGATGGGCACAAATTTCCCCTAAAATCTGGCTTTCCTCTAACTCATCAAATAAGTCTTTCATGGTCTCTATGAGAAAAAATATTTTCATGGGATGTATGAAGATAATCCTTCTTGTGTCATTTTCTGGATCACAGTAATTCATTTCTTTCACTGACAAGAAAAAGAATTACATGAAGATTAAATTGACCATAAAAGAAAGGTTTCATTGGAAGCATTTAGAATGTATTACAGCCCAATGACTTTGAGCCAATAACACAGTTTTATTTTGATTTTCTAATCCCTTGGTAATAGAAAGAACTGTAATTCCTTCTTCCCATAATTTCATTGACATGGTTTACTCTCTTTTTTTTCCTGAAAGAATATCATAAATAATATTTGGAACAAAAGGCCATTTTAATCTACAAATTAAGGTTCAGCAGGATATGTTAAAGGGTTCTTAAAATGTTATTTTCCCCATTAATTATAGTAGAAATTGCACACATACATGTAGCCTTGACTAACTCTTTATTCATCTGAGAGGCAAAAACAAAGCCAACTGCAATTGATGATAATCATTAAGATCTTGATTAGAAGTTCATACAAGCCATTTGATTAGTAAGATTCTACTGTGCATTGAAATATGAAAATAAACTGCTTAGGATTGTATCTATGATGTTTACTCAGGAATTCCTACAAAGTTGAAATCATTATAATTATGGAGAAATTTAAAATGTACATCCAGTTTAAACCAGCAAGAGAGAAGAAAAATCCAGATCTGAACATGCATCCTTCCATTATGCCATATCCTTTGCCATTAAAAATTCAGTTTGGAGAGTGGTTTATTTGCAGAGATTTTTCATTCCTAGGAGAGCCACTTGATGCCCTCTTGATGGTTTTTCATTACTATCTAGAAGCCAACTTGCCCCAGCTCAGTCAACTACTATGGATATAAGCTCCAAAGTTTTTCCCCAGCTATTCTTCTAGGCCTGATCCAAATGCAAAAACTAATTATGACTTCTTGCTACATAACTAAAACATAGGAAATCACAGGCTTGTGAACTCTTCTTTTTATATGTCATGGGAGAAGCTATCAATTTTTTGCTTTGAAAAAAGCAAAAATCATGCCAATATTTCTAATTCTGGTTTGTTTACTTGAATCCTTGTTTCTGAACTTAGATCAGTATTTCTTAAACTTTTTTCTCTCAGGACTCCTTCCCACTTTTAAAAATTATGGAGGACCCCTGAAAAGTTTTTGTTTGTATGAGTTGTATTTATCTATATTTACCATATTAAAATTTAAAATTAATGCATTTGCTGCCACTACCACTTATCACGATTGTTTGATGGGATTTTAATATTGTATTATTTTTCAGCATAGGCTGACAAATAATTTTGATTTTGTGGACCCCCTAGGACCACACTTTAAGAAACACTGCTCTAGGTTGTTTAAAATTAGGAGTGAAAAATTCTGCTCTTTCCACTCTGCTAAGTTTTGTTATTGTATAATTTGGTTGGGTTAATATGTGTGAATTCAGCCGCTATGATTTATGAGTTTATAGTTATGTGAATTTAGCCCTTTTGGCTTATCTAGCAAATCATAGTTGAAACAAAACATGCCTTGGTGTGATGTTTAACCCATGATAGTGGAAGCAGAGAAGAAGGGCTGAAATATGTGACCATGAGGTTCATTATACGTAGTTTATTCATATAAGTGGGAAAACATAGCTTGTCTTTGTGTAAAACAAGGTCTTACCGTGCAATTTGATATCTACTTTTTAAAAAGGCCCACTGCTTTAATGGAACTTATTCCTAGGTGTGCAGCCTTTTTGGTGGTGCTGGTGGGTGGATTGGAGCCTGAACATGTAAATGTATGCAAAGGCTCCTGACCACATCTACATCAGGACCACTGGGACAGTAGAAATTACATCTTCTCCTCCAGAGAACAGGAGGATTCCTTATGGGTAAAGCAAATTCATTCTCAATTCCCCAGTCCAAGTGATCCAACCCAAATTGGTGTCCTAGGACTAATGAAAGTATAGGATGGTGGTATTTTCTCCACTGCCCAACTGATAACTATTCTGTTGGGTGTGGGAAAGAATGGAGCAAGGTTACACAAACCGCAGAAACAGCAGCAAAGGGCCATAATCATCCCACATTGATGCATTGAGTTGCAGCTTTAGAGCTCTTCTGCATGGCAGCTTTAAGCTGCTTATCTCCCATGCACACACTGGTTGGAAAGAAAGTCAGCCTAAGAAATTGCTATTCTTATGTTATTCAGCTTTGGCAATGATCTCCAGATATACTGGCCAGACAGCACTTATCACAGCTCTAATTAGTGGATTCCCCTGCTTCCTTACTCTTCCCACCCATCCCAGGAAAGCAAGCACCAGTTGCCATTCTGTGCATGGATATTTGAGGACATGGGTTTCCCTGGATAGACCTTTTGAATGACACCCCCCAACTTGATTCCCCCTCATACCTGACGTTTCATCCAGTGCGTCCACCATGGAGATTGGGGGGGGGGGAGTGTTGGAAACTCCAACAGTTTTAATATTCTTCCTGTCATTTGGGCTGGAAGGGGAAACAAACAAAATCTTGTCAATTTTATTGTCCACCAGTTGGGTAGGGAAAATGTAGTAGTTCACCAGCCCTCTCTGACCAGCCATTACTTGCCCTAATGATTCATATGCTGGTTGCATGTGCAGGTAGGAACAGGTGAACCATTTCTCCAAAGCACCAGTTATTGGGGATATAGAAGGAACCCACATAATGCCTGAGACCTGCCTTGCATAGCCCAGCAGGGTTCTGCTTTAGTTGGATGTATTCCTCACCTCAGACAACCCTGAAAATAGTCATGGAGGGCAACAACCAGTGACCAAAGGGGAGAAAGCATGTTGGCAGCTCTGTACAGTGACCAATTGGAGCACAAACCTTCTCTAGATTGAATTAAAGCATAGCAAAGAAACCACATGGCCAGGCTTGAGCAAATGTAAGTCAGAAAACACCACTTTTGAGGCGCAGCATGAAAACACAGGTACAGGCTACTTCCCCACTGAGATAGGGATCAGCTGAGACTGATCCTCTCAATGTAACAGCTGAACCACTGCCTGCCCACAGTTAGCAAGTCATGTAGAAGAGCCCTTAGTCTCTTTAATTCTCTTTTTTTTTGTAAGCTTTATTTCAGTTGTGTTTTGGTGCTAGGACTCCTAATGTATACTTGTATGCAAAGAAAAGGTAAAATATAGCTAGCAAACAGTTCTTTCATTTTATCTAAACATTTTAGTCTTATCAGATGTTAAACATAGCTCAAAGGTCTTGTAAGAAGGTATTATTCTATATAGTCTGAGTGTAACAGATGCGTTGAGGCTGCTTATATTGGTCTGGATTCATCTTTTGCCCTGATTTTGTTTTGGTGATTTTCTATATTTCAGCATTTTCCTGCAAAGCAGGTGAATTCTTGAATATGAAAGATCAGTCATGCAAGCCATGTGCAGAGGGCACGTATTCTCTGGGGACTGGTGTCAGGTTCGATGAATGGGATGACTTGCCCCATGGATTTGCCAGCATAGCAACCAATCTTGAAATTGATTACAGCTTCACAGAGTCCTTGGGAAACTGCACCACGTGAGTGAACATGTTGTTATTAATGCTGGAACATGTCTGTCTTGAAAGTCAACCTATATGCTAGTCAGTGACCTTAAGGCTGCATATTCTAAAATCTTGGCAGCATTTTGAGTAGGAATGTTTATGAAACAGTGCAGCTAATTTGTCTCTAAATGTTGGAGCTCTGAATAACCTTGTCTTCTTTTTGGATTAGCACCAGTGCATCGATTCTTTGCCATTCTTCTGCTTTGGATTAGATTCTAGATTTTGTTCAAACTTTACTTGAAAGCAGTAGTGAAAAAAATGGAAAACTGAAGCAAAGTGAGCACATGCCAGTTCAAAAAATAATTAAAATTAAATAAACAAAAGAATTTATTTATTTATTTATAACACATATATTTAATTATATTCTAAATAAATAATAAATATTTATCATTTTATTATTTTAAATAAATAATAAATACTTTTATTATTTTGAGTGAATAATAAATATTTATTATTAAACAATTTATTTAAATTATAAATATATTTAAATGTTTATTTATTTAATAAAATTAAATGAAACAAAAACTGTAGTGTTTCAACAAAGACAAAAACAGCAAATCACAACAATGGCAATAAGACATGGGTTCTTAAACTTTGTGATATTATTTCTCATCACCTCATTATCACAAATTCTGGAATCTGCTCTAAATAATATAATTTCACTAAAGTTAAAGTGAATCCCTTGAGAAATACATTAGCTTTAGAATGTAAGAATGAGAGAAAACACTTCCTTATAAAGTATTCCCTTTCAGCTGGATGGCATTTCTTGATAATAAATGCTTTTTTAAAAAATGGTCCTGGTTGCTGTACTCAAGGAATTGAAACCAGAAGGAGAAATTGCTTGATATTCTTGATTGTGGATGGTGAAAGAATGAATGCTTAGAGAATTTTTTTTCTTACTCTCCTACCCCCTTTTTACTATTGTCAATATGTTTAGATAATTAATTAGATATAAATAAATAGATAATAAGTAATACATTGATTTATTGACCTCAAGTATTTATAAAGACTAATTGTGAGTTTTTTAGTCCCATAAGATTTGGTAATCACTACTAATAGTTCAGATGTTCTGAAGCTGAAAATGCCACTGGCCAGATAGTTGTAAATATGGTCAGGGGGTGGCAAAAGACAAATATTTGTCCTTTAATATAAGGAATTATAAATACTTATTATCATTCATTAAAGTAAAAATCCCAGCATCCATCAGAATCTTCTATACATTTTTTAAAAATCGTCTTTAAAGTCTGGATCCCAATGTAATTATAATTGCCTCCCCTTCTCAATCTTCCATGTGGCTTTGAAGGTACTTGAAAGTAATTTCAAATTTCTTTTTCTCAGCCACATTATTTCCAATACTGTTTGGCAATGTTCTTAAATGACACTGGATTTAACTGTGTTTACCAAAAGCTTCTTGAGTCATATTTCCTGTTTCTGCATCAGCCCCTAGAACTCTCACCTAAAAGACTTGGATCCAAGTTAAATCTTTATAGTGTAGTTAGCTATGAGTATGTTGTTGTCTCTAAACTTTAGTTCCTAATATGTAACATGGGAATATTAGTGGGAGTAAAAGTGACTTCTTTTTTTGTGTGCCTTTGAGTCAGTGTTGATTCCTGGTGGCTGCCTGGACTAGTCTCTGCAGTTTTCTTGGTAGGATTTCAGAAGTGACTTGCCATTGCCTGCTTCCTAGGACTGAGAGTCAATCTGACTGGCCCAAGATCACTCAGCTGGCTTTGTGCCTAAGGCAGGACGAGAACTCACAGTCTCCTGGCTTCTAGCCTGGTGCCTTAATCACTACACTACACATCACTACACTAAATATGGCTCTCAGTAGTAGTTTACCTAACTGAATTTATGTGAGAAACTGGTCCAGTAAATGTTTTAAAGCAGTTCTCTTCAACTTTGTGCCTTCTAAGCATGCAGACATCTGCATTTGCCATACTTCAGATTGGACAAAGGCTTTCTAATATAATCAGTTAAACATAAATAAAGGTACCCACATTCCTTTTTCATTGTTATATTACATTGTACATAATACAAGCTTTTTTTTTCTTTTGCAATCTTATGCCAGAATCTGTGTGCTTTGGCCTTCATGTGGCTTCTTCCATATTATGGCCCAGCACCTAGTGAAAATGAGCGATATACAGGGTATATGCTAATCATTATGAAATTAATATAATGTCAATAGAGCTCAACTACTGTTCTGTACTGCTTTTTTTCTTAAGTACAGTAACCTTGCTTTCAAGACCAAATTAAACGTGGTACAGACTAGCTACATTAATCATTCATAAATATTATTCCCTTTTCTGTGAAGATACAACATCTGGCATTTGGATTTGTAGCTTCCTTGGTCCAAATGTAACTCCTTTGTAATAACTTGGGAATGTCTGTTTGCTGGTGCTGTGCAGTAGTACTCTCAGAACTGCTGGGCTATCTCTTCTTTTCCAGGTCAACATGGATTCCTAAGGGAGATTATATTGCCTCCAACACAGATGAGTGCACAGCAACTCTGATGTATGCTGTTAATCTCAAGCAATCTGGCACCGTCTCCTTTGACTACATCTACCCAGACAGCAACATCGTCTTTGAATTCTTTGTATGTTTCTAACAGTTCAATTAAAGGAATCTATCTAGGTTTTGATTATTTTATGCTAAATAAGAAAAGTTTTCAATTATGTGGTGTCTTTCAAAAACTAATCACTGTATTCCAGTATTCACATTCCATGTGATCTGATATCTCCTCCCAGGATTGAATAAAGGTTTGTCTATTTGCTATTTAAATCAGACACCACTGAAACTCATGTCCATTTTGTAGTAATCTATTTATACCTTCCAGATATTCTTGCTTGCATTGCATTTGCTCACAGATGAATTTTGGCAATCATAATATTTTGGTGAGCTTTTTAAAGAAAATGATAGCCTTGTGTGCTCCTTGAAAAAACAGCATTGTTATTTTGGCATGTCTTCTTTCCATAATTATGTTACAGCCAAGAAGACTTTTCCAAATAATATTTACTTCTAGTCCAGAATCACTAAGGCTCATTGCCAGCATGTTCTTTGAAATGCACTGTTGATGACTTTGCAAGTCTAAAATATATTAAATGCATTTAGGTGTTGTTGTTATTTTTAATTAATATTGGCGGCTCTATTCTTTTAGAATGTTTTATGAAAGTAGTAGTAATAGAAAAGGTTCCCATGGATCATTAAAATGGACATTAAAAAATTCCACCTCGCATGTTACAGTCTAAATAAAATATTCTAGGTTAGGGAGAATCAGTTTGAACATTTTAAGCAGCCTGTATTTTTCAGGAGTCAAGAAAAGCATACACTATTTCAATTTGTAGCCTTAAATATACGCATTTTGGGGGGGCTGAGCTATAGGTGCCAAAATGGTAACCATCCAATATTAATTTAATATTACATTAAAATATGTTTTAAAGTAGGTCAAATCTCAGTGCACAAGATCTTGGTGAAAGGGACGTATCTCACAAAACTTTCAGGATTCTTTGAAAGGTATCTCAGTTCTAAAAAGTTAGTCAACTTCTAGAATATCATTAGTTGTACAAACCTCTAAAAAGAAATTTCTCTCTAGCATCAAAAGTAGAATATACTTTCAAATTTAATTTAATTGTGTCACCTTAAATGGGTGACTACTATAGGGAATCCAACAAACCTCTTTTCCTGTGAATAGAAATTGCATCCTAATTTGCATCTTCATTTGTTGCAGATTCAGAATGATCAGTGCCAGCCGACTGTAGAGGAGTCTCGATGGATGAGAACTACAGAGAGAGGATGGGAGACACACAGTGTAAGGACAGACACCATTCCTAGTTCAGTTGGCCACAATGCTTCTAGGCTTAAATTGTAACTAGCAGTGATTTGAGGAAGAAAAAATATAGAAACTACTGGGAGTCAGCACAGCATTTCAATATACATATCAGCTGGGCATTTGAACTAGGTTTTTAATATCTGTAGGTAGAGCTGAGTCGCGGCAACAATGTCTTGTACTGGAGAACAACAGCTTTCTCTGTTTGGTCCAAAACCCCCAAGCCTGTGTTGGTGAAGAACATTGGGATTACAGGTCTGTGTTTTGTTGGTACATGCCCTGAATCTAATAAAATGGTGGGGAACAGGATTAGTGACAGGCTCAAATAGTTTCTCTGCTATCTATGCCATAGTCAACAGAGCAAAACTCACCATCATCTGTTCTAGAAGGAGATGCTTCAAAGCGACATGAGTACTTTGAAGTAGTTCTTCTCCAATAGAACCATATCTATATTCCACATTTTCTCTCTTCAGAGAGTTTGATGTGGTCAAGGCAGAGCCACACTCATAGGTATCCTGCTTTTGCTACAGATTGTGACAGATGGGTGAGGGGACTTGGAAATAGGAGATGGAACTTTAAGAGAGAGGCCTTGATTGATTGGTTGGCCTTCTGGGTGAAATTAGTCCCATGGGCCAAAAAGATGTTGCCTATCTCTGGTCTAGTTTACAGCACAAGTTACTGCTTGTTGGTGGTGATCAAAGGATTATTTTGCTTGCTCCAAACATGTCTACCACCATTTTTTCCCATGTTCCCTAGGAGTGGCCTACACTTCTGAATGCTTCCCTTGTAAAGCAGGCACCTACACAGCCAAATCTGGTTCTTCCTTCTGCCAGCAGTGCCCAGCAAATTCTTTCTCTTCCAAAGGAGCTACTTCCTGCCAGCAGTGTGAGCCAGCAAATTACTCAGGTAATAAGTTGAATGCCCAAGCCATTTCTCTGATATGTAAAGAAGGTTGATTTTGTGTAGTTGCTAGTCAAGCTATCCCATATTTCCAGCCAGGATAGGTTTAAATGTATAAATTGTCATCCTAAATCTGCATCTGCTCTGTAAAAAATCAAAATCAGGTATCATCTTCTTTGTGACATCCTCTTTTATATTTCTAATCCATTTTTGTTTGTGTTGCCATATCCTTGCCCTAAGTTTTACAATACTGCAAAGATTTTGTTTCAGCTTCTCTTCCTTGCCACAAAGGTAGGCAGGGGACTGCACTTTTTTCTAATAAGTTTTCTAACAGTCAAGGGTCACAGAGAACATGGTGGTGATGTCACTGGAAGAGCTAAGCCTAGGATTTTAGGCCCTTTTAAATAATTTGGGCAGGGGGGTGTCTTGAGTTTGTTTTAACAAAAACAGAAATTATAGGCTTAACACACCTATAATTACTTCCTGTTGTGTTTGAAATCTTGTGGAGAATCTTGCTGCTGAATTTTGATAATGTGGTCTTTGGGGACTCCAAAAAGGGAGCAAAGAGGCTGCAGGGCGTGACTCACCATACCTGATTTACCAGTTCCCTTCTGCTTCCTCTGGCATTTTTCAAAGCCGCAAAGTTCAGAAGAAAAAGAAAAAAGTGAAAGTAGAAATAGTTTACACTGTGTTCTTGCTAAAACAAATACTAGAATATATTGTTTGAATTCCTCCCACCACATTGATTAAAAGGCAGTGAAAACTCTGTTCAAATCAGAGTCTCCTTTACCAATGAATTGGTGCAGCATTTCTTGAAACCATCATGACAGAGAACTAAAAATTTAAGGAGAGTCCACATTTTTACAAGCCCATTTATTTGTACTTTTCCTTTTCTTTGGCAACTTTGAAAGTTTGAGAAAGGAGACAGGAGGAGAAGAAAAACAGATGGTGAACCCTCTAAAGTTGGGAGTGCTTTATAAAAAGGCACATATTGTACGTTCACTCCACACCATTACCATAATTTAATGGGATTATAATTCCATATCAAATTATCCTGTGTTTTCCATCACAGGTTCTGAAATGTGGTATGGTAGCATTAGGAGACCTCTATATGGAAGCAGCCTGGATCTTTTTTAGATATGGAGAATTATTGGAAAAACATAGCAGATTCAGTTCCAGTTTGGCTGTGTGAGCTAACCTGTACCTGTATGGAGCAATTTAACCTATGAAACAAACATTTTGAAAGCTGAGTTCAAGGATTTATAGCCTTCAACCTCATCATTTCCATTATTCCTGAGCAGTAGCCGTCCTGACTGGGTATCATAGGGGTACTCAAAGAAAATGTGAAGACTAAGAAAAGCTGCCTTATTCTCAAATGCATTGTTCATGATGATGATGATGCCACATTAATTCACCACTGACTTGAGATAATGATCATTAATGTTATGTTTGAAGCATTTTCCAAGTTAATGAGAGGGAGAGAGATGAACTTCCAATTCCAAGGTAGATATTTTCAGATTTAGGAAGGAGAGCATCTAATTTAATAAGAAGAGCTCTCTCTTCATTGCAAAGATCTTAAGCACTTCTAACTGGCTATTATCACTTTGTCCTTTTTTTTTTTTTTTTTTACTGACGATGAACGTTAGTTACATAAAACTTAATCTCCATCTGTATCAGAATCATTTTTCTTTAGAAAGATTGTCAAGGTAGATTGTGTGAAAAAGACTCCTTCCCATAGTTCTTAGGAGAGCAGATGTTGGAACTAGAGCCCCCAGAGCACTTTTTCATGTCATGCATGTCCATGTAGGTTTTCACTCCATCCAATCAAATATACTAAATAATTTGGTATTGGTAGATGTGATTAAGATACGATGCTCAGAGGTAAAATGTTAATGAGGGATAATATACTTTTATAGTTTACTGCTGAAGATCTTCCTAAAAGGTTCTCTCATATCTGTGTAGATTTAACTGCTGTTTCTTTTTGCAATAAAGAACCAGGTTCTTCCTTCTGCAAGTCTCGGCCAGCCTGTACAGATAAGGATTATTTTTATACCCACACTGCCTGTGATACAAATGGGGAGGTATGCAACCTCTAGAATTCCATCCATTAGTGGGAATGTCAACAGCAGAATGCTCTTTTGGGGGGCTTTTGAAGCACAGCCTTGATGGTTAGCATTTTTCAAAATGTTTCTGCTGCAAAACATCATATGCATATAAACAACTGTGGGGAATAGAAAGAACCTCCTTGTGGATACTTAATAATCAGAATGATTATCTAGACCTAAACTAGATAAGGGTTGGTTCACACATCCCACATAGCCATTGTTTATTTAAGGAGAGTCAGAATATTTGTTCACCTTGTCAGAATTATCTGTCCCAGGAGTATTGCATCTGGGACCTCAAAGGGCTGCATGGGCCACCCAAAATTCTTGGATGTAGCCCACGAACTCCCTCCTCTCTTTGTAGCTCAGTTGAATTCTGTCATCTGAAAGAAGAGGGAAATTATTAAATATACGTGGCAGGAAGAAAGGATTATTACATGTGTGAAAAGTAATCATGATAATTAAATATAATTTTTCAATTTAATTTATTAAATCAAATGAAACCAAATGCCATTTTATAATGGCTCTACCCCTTTTTTTGGCTTTGCTCCTGTGTTTTGGGGAGCAGGTCCCATTTAAAGCTAAGTTCAGCCTGAAAAAAAGTTGTGGCCCTCTCTTCTTAGTGCAAATAATATGAATTTGGTTTCTTTTGTATGTTTGTGTAGATAAGGTATACCATAAAATACCTGTGGAACCTGTTCTCATTGACCATGCTTCTTAGCAATGCTGGAAGTTATAGTTCAGCAACTTACAGAGTACCATAGGTTGTATACATCTAGCGTAGAAATATGATACAGTAGGCAACCCTTTGCCTTTCAGATATTTTTTGAGTTCAACTCCCACTAGCCACAGTTAATATGTCCAGTAACAAGGGAGTCCTGGAATTGTGGACCAAAATATCTGGATAGCATGAAGTTGTTTATACTACTCTATCAGATGTAACAGTTATAAATCCTTTTGCATATAAAGATGCTCTAAAATGTTTTATGAATTAATTAATTGATTAATACCTTTATCTTCACAGACTCAGCTAATGTATAAATGGGCTGAGCCAAAGATCTGCAATGAGGACCTCCCCAATGCAGTGAAATTACCTCCATCGGGTATAAAGATGATGTGCCCCCCTTGCAACCCTGGTTTTTTCAAGACAAATGCCAGTTCCTGTGAACCCTGCCCATATGGAACATATTCAAATGGGTCTGGTAATGCTATTCTGTTTTTTCCTTCTGAGTTAGGTAAAACTCACATAAATGAGGTTGTCAAAGAGGTCTAAACTGGCCCTGTGCTCTGATCACTAGGAGCTGCCTCTAAGAAGCCATGAACTGGGTGCTCTCTGGATTCAGTAGTGACATAAAAGAAAATCCAATCTTTTGTTGTGGGAGCTCTGCTTTTCTTTTTCTTATTCACTGCTCTTTCTAAAGGCAACAGGGCTATGGGGCTGTAAATAATAATGGTGGAGAGGTGACTCATTGGTTTACTTAGCTTTCTCCAGACTGGTGCTCTAGCTGTGTGCCTTCCAGTGTAGTACAGTTTTTTCCCCTGATGAACCACAAAGCAGGAAAAGAAGAAAGAGCCAGATGAACAAAGCTGTCTTTCTGTCAAGAATTTCAGTGATGATTTACAGAAGGTGTTACTGATTTATTCTTGACCTGACTAATTTGGAACATGAAGAGTTACTCCCAGTACAACAATTTGCTCCATTAAAACAAAAAGGCAAACCACTAAAAGGTCATTGGGACTGCTCTACAAGTTATATGTCTGAAAAATTGCTGCTTTCACAAAACATTTTAAGACATTACGAAAGGAAAACGAAGCCTGATGTAAAGGGCTTAGTGCAGTGTTTCTCAAACTTGGCAACTTTAGGACATGTGGACTTCAACTCCCAGAATTTAATGCTGGCTGGGGAATTCTGGGAGTTGAAGTCCACATGTCTTAAAGTTGCCAAGTTTGAGAAATACTGGCTTAGTGGATGTTCTTAAAAGCACTTCTTTAAAGGCTGCTGTTATTGTAGCTGTACTATAGAGTATTCACCACTGTTTCAGAAAATGCCATTAACCACAGCAACAACTGAAAACTATCTGTAGCTGTTTAGTGACTCTTCCTGACTGTGTTTTTTTTTTTCATTTGGTTCTCAGGTTGTACCAACTGCCCAGTTGGGACCGAGCCCACTCTAGGCTTTGAATACAAATGGTGGAACACCCTGCCAGCTAACATGGAGACTACAGTCCTCAGTGGAATCAGTTTTGAATATAAGGGAATGGCAGGTATCCTGCCAGTGTGTATTTTTACCTAATGTGCTTGGATAATGTGAAGGGCCCTAGTTGTGCTGCATGTCTTTATTAGGCTGCACAACCAGACAGCTTATGTACAGGTAGTCCTTGACTTACGACCATTTGTTCAGTGACTGTTCAAAGTTATGGCAGTGCTGAACAAAGGTACTTATGATCCATACCCAAAGTTATGGCCATTGTAGTGCCCCCGCGGTCACGTGATCAAAATTCGGGTGCTTGGCAGCCCGTCCACACTTAACTGCAGGGGTGCTTCAGCTCCCCCAACCTGCCTATCTCTCCCACATCTACACCCTTTTGGGCCTCGCTGCCTGGCACTCCACCACCCCAGCTGACCTTTGTCATTTTCTTGCTCATGCTCTTGCTTTGTCATTTTCTTGCTCATCTGCTGATGAGACGTGCCCAGCCTGGCTGCTGGACCAGGCTGGGGCTGGGCTTTGTACTGCAGGAAAAAAAAAAGCAGAAAGCAGCCCCATAGCCATGGCGCACCGAAACACCCCTGTAGGTTTTTTTCTTAACCCCATTTACTTTTTAATATGCAGTCCTTTTATATGTATATAATCTTTGTTACGTCTTGTGAAAACCAAAATAGAATCTATTTCCTGCAGGAAGCTGTTTGTTCTTTATAATTAGTTCCAAAATCTTATTGTAAAAGTTACAATATTCCAATCTGATCTGGACCTTTAGTCCATTTATAACTTTCTAAGATCAAAATCTTATTTAGCTTTTTGCTGTTTAATTCAGATTCTTTACATTCTTAAGTGTATGATTAAAATTTTATTTCATTCAGGATTGAAGGCAGACTCACCCAGAATTTTCAAACTTGTCATTCTGAAGGTCCTTAATAGCTTAAAAGTAGTTAATGAGGAATTTCCAAAAGTGATTAGAAAGTGAGATTTGCAAACTTAGTGTCCTTTAAAAGGTGCTGACCGCAGTTGCAAGCAAGATGGCTATTCCCATCCTCTCCCAACACTCAAACCCACTGGAGACCACTGTCCTGCAGTCTCCTCCATCCATCTGGAGCAGCCATCTGGAACACATGTGGGCAATCTCCCATCCTCTCCTTGTCCAGAGAGGCTCCAAAGAGCCAATCTACTCAACAGCTCTTTGTTCTTCGCTGCGGTCGTCAGCTCTTCTTTCATGGAGACGTCTTCGGCTCACCATTCCTCCCCGGAAGCCCCTTTAATATGCAGTCCTCAACTGAATCTACCATATTTCTATATGTTATCATAGCTTTCTATGATCTGAGCCCTTCCTTCCAGATCTGTTGAGACTCCAACCACCAGAATTCCCTAATCAGTAAGAGCCCTGATCCCTGGGGAACTCCTCAAGTAGTGATCCAAATGCTTCTAGAGAAACTAGTTTGAAAATGTCAAAGCAATAGATTCCCTGTGTTTCTGTGAAGAGAATGCACAGAATTTCACATTACATGTGATATTATGTAATGGAAACAATAACCTTTCTTTGAATGTATATCATTAACTCTTGGTTTTTATTTTCAGGGTGGGAAGTGGCTGGTGACTACATATACACAGCAGCAGGAGCTTCTGACAATGATTTCATGATTTTGACATTGGTGATTCCTGGCTTCAGGTGAGGTCACTAGTCCAAATTAAACTATGTATTGGAAATGCAGTAGGTAAAGCAGTGTGAGCAGGTGCAATAGGTAAGTGGGAAGTGCAGTAAGTAAAACAGATAGAGCATTAGATCTAAGTAGTGTGCTTTTTTCCAGGTAAGCTTCAGCAAGTAGTAGCTTCTGGCTGACCGTGTCTGGGCTTGGAAGCTAAGCAGGGTTGAATCTGGTTAGAACTTGGATGGGAAATTACTAAGAAATATAAAGGCTATATGTTTCACTGAGAAGTCGAAAGAAAAGGCCCAAAAGAATGCAGTGGCAAACCACTTCTGTACTTTTATCAAGAAAGTTGCATAGATGAGTCCCTGAAATCATCAAATTTGGTCAAACCAAACTTGAAGGAGACTTTAACTTAACTTCTCCCAGTTAGTGTTCTGCTTGCATTACTTCCACAATGCTTAATCTGCCGTTCTTAATAACAAATGGCAGAAAGAGAGGATGGAGGAAAGATTGAGCTGGTTCTTAACAGACTTTTAAAATGTGTTCTGTAAAACTGGGCAGATGTCTGATTTTGCCACAACCAAATAAATTTGCATAAAGTGTACTGATATACACTGAATCATACTTTCAACGCGTCTATTTGATTGGAGTGTGATTCCATTGGAATACCTTCTTCTGAATGTATTTGAAATAGGAACATAGACAGCCTGGTTGCCTAGTTGCTAAAGTAAGCAGCAGTAATTGAGATGTTTCATCTACAGCCATTTCTGCAGTTTATGAGTTCTGCTTATCCTCTTGCAGTCCCCCACAATCAGTGATGGAAGACTCTGAAAATAAGAAGATAGCAGAAATCACTTTTGTCTTTGAAACCATTTGCAGTGTGAATTGTGAGCTTTATTTTATGGTGGTAAGTTCCTATCCAACATCTAGAATCAAGAGTTATTTGGGCGTACTTATTGTTTATTCATGGGTTTATGCCATTTCATCTTTGATAGGGTGTGAATTCTAGAACCAACACCCCTGTAGAAACCTGGGTTGGCTCTAAAGGAAAACAATCCTATACGTACATCATTGAGAAGAACGCTACCATGAGTTTCACATGGGCCTTCCAGAGGACAGCATACAATGATGCGGTAAAGACTGGGAAATCTGTTTTCTACCACTTCTTCAAATATCCTTTTAGGGAATGATCCTCATCAAGAATCAGGATTATTCTTAGAAATAGGGGTCATTAAAACTAGGACTATGCCCACCAATTCCTGTAATTGTCCTGCCTTCTCTGTAATTGAATACTTTTGCCACTTCAAGGCATCTATGACACTCTCTTTGTTTTCTTCCAGGGAAGAAAATACACAAATGATGTTGCCAAATTGTACTCTATCAATGTAACCAATGTCATAGATGGTGTAGCTTCCTACTGCCGGCAGTGTGCTCTGGAAACCTCTGGCTCATCCTGTACTTCCTGCCCTCATGGGCACTACATTGACAAAAGTTCTGGTGGTTGTTATCCATGTCCATCAAACACTTACCTGAAAGCTCACCAACCTTATGGCAATCAGGCTTGCATCCCTTGTGGCCCGGGCACAAAAAGTAACAAGGTACTATATTCTCCTCTTTACTGCTCATAATTTCTGTACAGTGATAACTGGAGCTATATCATTACCCAAACAAAAGTTCAACATGAGGGCTGAAAATACTGGAATTGACAAAGGACCATCACTTAAAATAATGAAAATAATATCAGAGCAATACATCCTAATAAAAAATTAGGTTCAAATACATTGCCATAAAGTAGCAAGTTGTCAGGCTCTTGACATCTGTCCAGAACCAAGCATGATTCTTTTCTTAACACAAGTCTCAGAAAGTCTCTTAAGCATGATTTATTGAGAAGAAAGAGATGAGTTACAAGAATTTCAGCAACTGAATTGCATTCCATCTCCAACCAATATGTCCCAAAGTATCTTAGGATTGAGACTTCTTTACTTTGTTTCTAATTGCCACCTATTGAACCAGGAAACAGATGGGTCTTTTTAATTATAATGAAGGAGCTTGCAACAGGTTGCTTACACAACAACAGAGACATTGCTGTTCTCTGGTTTTGACAACTTTCTCAGATGACCAACTTGGCTATCTACTATTTCATTACATTTCATTGAAATATGTGTAGTTTTTGTCAGCCAGTATCAGTATCTCAAAGAGCTAAGCCAGGGATAGCAATCTTTGCATGTGCCATTACATGATTTTGCAAGATTGCATAGTTCAGTAAATAAAGTTAACTTTAAAAGTCCAAGTTCTTGGGAGATTTTAGCTTTCTCACTCCCAGATCTTGTGAAATTTTGGAGATCAAGCAAGGTTTTAGCCATTTGTTTTTGGTGTCCTCCTGATAACAGAAGATGGCATTGTGCGTGACAAGGCCCTATGGGTGCTGGAGTGCCAAGCCCAGGGCTCAGTGCATAAAACAGAAACAAAACTTGTCTTCAGGAAAAATCATAACTATTCTATTTGCTCAAGAGTAGTAGGAACCTCAGAACCATACTACCTGGTTTCTTTTGGAGCTACTTTTTCAGTTGTATACTATGCATACACAAAGAGCAATGGGAGAATATTCTTTGAGGATGTAGTCTTTCCTTTCTCCCAATCTGTCAGTCAGCAATAAACATACAGAATATTCTGAATCTGAAATGTCGATCCTGTTATTAAATCATTGTGATCTTTTTAGAAAGCCCTCATATGATTTTTGTGGGCCTAGACAGGCAATGATTGTAGCTCTATGAGTAGCAATAATCACATGTGCTAAATTGGTTGGTCAATCCATGAACAGAGTTAGTCTTCATGTCTGCATTTGCACTTTCAGAGAAAAGAGTAAAATGCTATCTGTAAGAACTGCATGAGAAGTATTTTGGAACAAAATTAGATTTAACTGAATATTTCATCCTCTCCAAATCATTAAATAATTTGTATGGATTTTTCCTTTATTGAATCATCCTAGATTTTCTTAAAAACAAATAAAATTATATTCTTTTAGAAATAGTGGTTATTTCCTGCAAAAACTGACATAGCACAAGAGTTGCTAAGTTCTTCCTCTCTGGTGTTCTGTTTTGTATAATCATCCATGTTGTTTTGGCAAGCAAGGCTTATGTGAGCAGAACCCTAAGGGATTCAAGACCAATGTGGCTGGAGCTGGCATTAGACATTTCAGCAACACTTGAGTGTCCTACTGTTGCTGGCAAAGTCAACAGTTCCTAAGTTCCCCTATTGGGATGTGTGCTCTTTCTCTCTTTAGATACATTCTCTGTGTTACAATGACTGTCACTTCTCAGTCAGCATGAAGGATAGGACTCTGGAGTATGACTTCTCTATACTGGCCAATAGCACCTTTTTTTTAGGAGGGCCAAGCTTTACTTCAAAAGGCCTGAAGTATTTTCATCATTTCAACATCAGTCTATGTGGGAATCATGTAAGTATATGTGTATTTTCATGAGGCAAGGCTACACGAGAAAATGTATTGGAGAAAGTATCTTTTGTCCACTTAGAGTATCGTCAAACAAGGGATGCAAGAGTCTTGTATTTTATCATATAATCATATCTGCATCCTCAGTGACTTCCCATCCTTCAGTTTAATCCATAATGAAATGCCTCCTGGGGGGGTGGGGGCAGTGTGTCAGATCAGGGAGCAAAGGCAAACAGGGTGGCCACAGAGAGTGTCAGAGAGATGTGTAACAGAAAAGAAAAATACCAGCATTTTTGACAACCTCATAATAATAAACTGAAAATAAATCTTAAAGCACTAATGAAGGGAAAAAAGGCCTCTTTTGTTGAGGAAAGAAACCTTTGGAAAGTTGGAAGACAGTTTTTTGCAAACTATTAATTTTCACTGCATTTAAGCAAATGCAAACAGGAAATTCCTCTAGACTTCCTACTTAATGTAGGGAGGTGGGGTTGTTGGAGAGAGAAATGTGTTTGTCCATGAGGCTCCTCCCCTGTGCATCTTTTGAACCCCAATTCTGCAGCACAATGCCCATAGACTTTCTATGATTACAGTATTTCAAAAATAACATCACGGTTTTTAATGGCAATGAGAGACAGGGTTGCTATCAACTCTCTCTTTTTCTTTTTCCCTGAAGGGAAGGAAGACAGCTGTCTGCACAGATAACGTCACAGATATTCGTATTTTAGGCAAAGACACTGACTTCTCCAAGTCAACTTCATCCTATGTATGCCAGTCCATCATCATTCCTTCCGATGTGATGGGTTACAAAACAGTGGTTTCTTCTCAGCCTGTGAGCCTGGCAGACAGCTTTGTGGGTGAGAGCCACTAAAAATGTTAGCCTGTCCATTGAACAGAGTCAAAAGCTGTTACCAGATGGAAGTGCCATATGGGTGATCCTTCATAATACTGAGCCAAATCTGGTCCAGTATTGGCAGAAGTCTTTAATCGCTGGAAAAGAGGAACAAAAACACTATATAGAGAATATTGGGTGGGAGGGTCTTTTTTTCTTTAAAAAGTTGTCCATCCTCTGTTCTATTTTCCATCATGCCTCTGCAATTCTTTGCAGAATTCTTCCTCTACAGCTGCTTAAGGCTCACCAATTCCCTTTTTACCACCCCCAGGGTTCTCTCCAGTCACAGTAGATTAAAGTTGTGACACAGCTTCTGGCTATTAATTTTGTAATGTTGTTTTTAAAAACAGCAAAGAAAACCTCCTCCTAAATTCAGAGAGGGAGAAAAAAAACCTCAGAACATTTTGGCCACATATATACTCAGACTAGAGCCCTTCCCATTTGGCATCATCATCCTGCTCATAGTGGCTGTCAGCTCCTTCCTCCAAGTCACCAAAAGGTTACCTGTGCCTGTACCTCCTGGCACTTTTTCGCTTTAGTTCCTTCTCCTCCAAATAGAGTTTTGTTTTCAAATCAGTTCTTAGAAAAGCAAAGTTGCAGCTATACCGTTCCTCATGCTTTACTTCCCTCCCACCCCTTCCTTCCTCCTCCTTTTTTAGACTACTGTTTTGGAACTGGCAAATGAGTAGCCAAAGACAGGCCACATACTGTTAGCTACATGATATAGAAAATAATTCAAGGCTCTCATTCTGGTTTCAATTTCTGAGAAAGACTGTGGACAAAACAAACTTATTTGTCAAACACAGTAATTAATACAAAGTGGGATTTACCTTCTGGTGCAGAAAACCTTTAACTTAATATATTTTGGGGAACAAAATGTATTTATCCTTAGAATGTATTTGGAATATTCTCTGTCTTTCCTGTGTGGTGATATTCTTACTGATTTGGATTTAAACTCTAGGAGTAACAACAAAGCCCATTCTGGACAACATCACTTCTCTTGCTGATTATTTTCCTGCTGAAAATGAGGGCTTACCTGATGTCATATTCTTTTATAGGTAAGCTAAAGAACTGCCAAACATGGGTAAGATCAAGTTTTAGCCTTTTTTTTTTTCTTTGAAAAAAACTAGTATTTTTCTGGCAAAAATTTCCTGGCAATATTTCAGCATCATGGAAAACTTTTGGAAATCTTTAGCTTGTGAAATCTTACCTTCCAAACCAGAGCACAGTTACCAATAATGTAGCAGAAAATGCTGCCGTTGCTCTAGTGCTGAATGATCTGCCTTTGACAAAATGAGGTAGCCAAGTTCTGGTAGCTGATTTGTGATTCATGAACTGTCAATGCTATTTTTTATATATTCTTTGTATTTTTACTGACAAAGAAGGGGCTGACTGTCCCAGAAATGTGCCCATGGACCCAATATCTGTACAGTACATAAGACATGCCCCACTCTGTTTAGGTCAGGGTTATCCAAACTCTTCAACTCATCAACCCCTTCATGAAGTTTTAGATTGTTCATCGACCCCCAAACATTTATTATATGAAAATAATTTAATAAATACTAGTTTAACTAATAGTACAAAGAAGAAGAAGAGGAAGAAGAGGAAGAAGAGGAAGAAGAGGAAGAAGAGGAAGAAGAGGAAGAAAAAGAACAACACAACAACAACACTGACCCTTTGGATAGTCCCACCAAACCTTGGGGGTCAATACTGACCACATTGCGGAACCCTGGTTTTGGTCTTCATAAGATAATGAATTTTCTGAACTGCAGATCCAATGATGTGACCCAAACATGCCGAGATGGAAGAGCCACTGCCATAAGACTGAGATGTGACCCCCTAAAATCCCAGTTTGGAGCTCTCTCTGTGCCAAGGTAATGTCAAGATACTGAAGTTTTATTTTTCCCCCTCTTCTGTGCTTCAAGCAGACTGAAAATATTGTTTGAGGTGCCAACTGTACATGCTCTTATAAGTTTTAAGGGACTCCCCTTTTCTTAAAAGATTGCTTGGAAGTATGGGATTTCTTAATATCACAGCCCTCAGCTAGCTTCTGAATTTATTCCCCGAGAACAATCCTCAAGAGGTGTTGTACAACTGAGGGAATTTCTATAGCTATCAACAGAACATAGCCTTATAGGGATTCAGCCATTGGTCCATTTACTGTAACTTAATACTGTCAATAGTGAGTGCTAGTAGCTCTCCAGGATTTCAGACAAGTTTTTCCTGTTTCTGGAGCTGAAGTTGCACATATAGTTTGGCACTATGACACATTCTTAGATTCAGTTTGTTTGTTTACATTTACCAACTTGATCTTTCCCAAACTATTTCCAACACTATCTCTAGAAGGTATGCTGCATTCTTCACATTAGCTATACTTTTTTAAAAGAGCTTTGAAAAATGCTTTGACAATAAAATCTATCAGAATGTTCAGATTTTTAGAACTGCTTTGAAATTCAGCAACTCTTACTTAATCTGTACATAAGGCATGATGTTGATCACTGGTTAAGGCAAGCTTCCTCAATCTGGTGTTCTCAAGATGGATGGGAACTGCAACTTCCAGAATTCCCAACCTATCTGGCACCATTAGGTTGAAGGGAGTTAGTTTAAGGGTTACTTGGTGGTAGGCCTGGAAAATTAGCTTTGCTGAAACCTTCAACGGGTAGCTTTTGAGATCTGTTGATACTACTGCACAAGTGTGCCATAGTTTGGCTCTATTTGAGATGTTTCTTAAACTTTCCAAATAGCAAATGTCCTGATGGAACCTGTGATGGGTGCACTTTTCATTTCCTGTGGGAGTCAGTCGAAGCCTGTCCACTCTGTTCTGCAGATGATTATCATGCAATCATCAGTGCCTGCATTGGAGGGATACAGGTAGAGACTTGGAATCAATCTCTGGGGCTTTTATTGTCTGTTATAGGGTCTGAGGCCATCACATTTTCCCTTACAATTCTATAAATAGGTGGGATCACTTTGCTATGTAAGAGTCAACTCAGGAATTGGAATATTAATTCAGATTATTTGCGCTTGTGCTACTATTGCTACATTTGGGGATGAAGCTCATAAGACTGTCAACATGGCTTTAGAGTAACTGCTGCCTAGTAAAGAGGCACTTGATATTTTTGTTTAAACTCCTAGTATTTCAAATTTATTAAGGCATCAGGTAGAATTGTAGATGCTTTGCACATGAGGGATGACCAAAAGAATAAATATATAACATTGGAAGATAAATCTTTATCTGATTTGCTGATATGTGCTATCTATCTTTGAATTTTTTTTTTTTTTTTACAAGATAGGGACTTTCTGCTATTACTATCAGATTTTCTGCATTGTTGAGTCCCCCATTAGGGGGAGATGGGTGGAGATAAATCTAATAAACAAATAGTTCATGTCCAGGTGTTCTAAACTGTGTTTGGCACCATATTGTTATCACATTCATACTTTTACTGTTGTTTAATAAAGAATTAAAAATGGCCCAATTATACAAACATTAAAATTTGCATTTAATTGATTTCTGTGTTCCATTTATCATTTGGTAAATATGCATGTAAAAACAAGTAGAGAGCCCAGATTGAAAAAGAAAAGGGGAAAAAAATCTGCTGGAATCTGATTGCCTGATCCAAAATATGTTTAGTTAGAGAGCAAGTGAATTTCACAAAGCTCATAGGAGTTAAAATTATAAACCACCTGGGGCATAGGTGTGCTGGACTGAAACATTCCTAAGGACCATGGGAATAATGTTCCAGCACACCTGGATGCTGCCAGGCAGGGAAGGCTATGATATTCTATTTCAGCAGCCATTTCAGTAATAAAGCTCTGATACTTATTCCTAAATGTATTTGTATCCTTCAAGTTCCCTTCAGTGTGACAGTAGTGGTACAGCTGTCACAGCTGACCTTGATTCTGTTACTATGTCTGTATGAGCTCTGACTGAAGCTATGACAGACCTGCTTTCCTCACTATAGCGAACCACCTACGTATGGCGGAAGCCAAAGCTATGTGCAGGAGGCATCCTGCTTCCAGAGGAAAAAGTCAGCATCTGCAAGTCCATGGACTTCTGGCTGAAGGTGGGCATTTCAGCTGGGACTTGTGCTGCTATCCTGCTGACCGTCATGACTTGCTACTTCTGGAAGAAAAATCAAAAGTAAGCTGTTTCACTCCTCTTGTCATCTATTCCTACTGACGCAAAAAACCTTCAGTTTAACAGACTGCTTGAGTCAGAGGGGATATGTTTAACCTGAATGTTCATTAAAACAGTAAATGATGTCTTTTATTCATTTCCATCATTTTCCATCATTTGTGTAATGACATATTTATGCAAATGATGAATTTACACAATTTGCATATGATTTCATTATGCAAATGATATAAACTGATGCAAATAGAATGGATGGCATCATTTACAGATGTAATTAACATTCAGATTTAATAATGAATTGCCTGAGTAATAACTTTGTCCGTTACTTTGCCTTGAGAAAAAAAATGTTCATTGTATCTGAAATCCACTAAACCTAGGTCTGTCAAACTTAGGGTTTTCTCTATTATGGTACTTTATGCAAAGCTCCCACCCCATTCTCTAGTTAACTATTTAAATCAGGTGACAATTTTGAACAACACAAAAGACAATAACAAAAGCTGCAAGTCAGTCTTCAAATGTTAATATTTTGCATAATGGACATGTAATATTATATAAAGTTGCCTACATTTTGATAATTTGCTTTTATTTTCTATTTGCTTTTTTCAATTTCAGCCATGATACATTTTTATTTAATATAATGTATTATGTGTACTCTGTTCTGCTGTAAACCTATGCTAGAGTTTATGCATAACTTTACAGCATAACTCTAAATTAACTCTAAGTTTAGAGTTGTTTATGTGAAGCGAACTAGATTTGTAATAAATAAATAAATAAATAAATACTCTTCTGTTTCTCAAAAAAAAAGAGAGAGAGAGAGACAGATGATTTTATAGCAAAGTCCTTGTTTAGTATCTATAACATCAATTGATCAACATCAATGTGTGGCCTTCAAGTTCCACCTAATATAACCATTGCTGAGAATTCTGGGAGTTAAAGTCCACATGTCAGGAGGATCACCTGGTTTGAGGAAAGCTAGGCTAGCCTAGTTTGGAAAGAAAGCATGGTAAAAAAGAGAAATGGGAAAGGCACTGATACAGTAACTCAAGGGTCCAAAAAATCCAAAGTCTGCTTTGCAAATATAACCCTTCCATCTGATTCTCATACATCTATATCTTTTTAGGTTAGAGTACAAATACTCTAAGCTGGTTATGAATGCTAGTCCCAAGGACAGTGAATTGCCTGCAGCAGACAGTTGTGCTATCATGGAGGGAGAAGATGTAGAGGACGACCTGATATTCACAAGCAAGAATTCTCTCTTTGGAAAAATAAAGGCATTCACTTCTAAAGTAAGTTGGGGGGAAGAGGGGGGCTAGCTTTTATAATTGTCCAGAGTGAAAGTTCAGAGGCCTTTGGTTTAGCAGCAATATTTATTTAACCCTGACAGATGTTTCCCCTGTCATGTTTAACTTCCAAGTCCGCTCCGAGTTACCACCTTCCAAATTCAGTTAATGTACAAAGTATTCCTGGGATGCGCATATATTTTTTTGTGGAAGCCATTTTTTTAAAAAACCTGGGGCTGTCTATAATGAATTAGCTTGGCTAACATAGGTTGCACACTGTACAAGCCTCATGAGTGGAGCCAGTGGAATCGTTTTGAGTGTTTTCTTCTTCTCTCCCCTGCTAGTATTTCTGGCAGAGATGAGTAGCAAAAGCTAAAAGGGCACTTCCCCACCCACCCCAATAACCAATATATCAGATGCAATTAATTTTCCAAGATGCAGCAGATCATCCCAAATAACAGCTCATATAGACCTGGGAAAAGTCAATACTGCAGTGACATCCCTATTATTCTGGGATAACTCTGAGTATTATCAAACTTCAAAGCCTCTCCACATTTATTGCTGTTTCCTATTGTCCTAACTTATGTTCTGATTAATGGTGCATTGTTGTTTAATGCTTATTTTCTAATGTGGCTATTTGTTTTCCTGTAGGCTTCTCTTAGGTACAGTCAGGCATGGCAGGACTCTGTGTGTAGGGCTGTTCTCAATAAACTAAGAGGAGGAGTCTTCCAGGTAGATGGAGATCAAATGTAGATGCATGTAAAAACAAGCCAGCTGACCAAGGGTGTGCCACAATCAAATGTTACTAGATAGCCTGACAGTGTGGTCTGTGATCTCTGGCTGGGGCACAGAATGCCTATATTGTGGGGAAGGCTAGTCTATGTTGTCTGCCTTTTAAAGTTACAGCCTCTCTCTTCTCAGAGGTGAATATCCCAATCTCATTTCCTTTTGAGGAAATAGTGTATTTGAAGACATCCAGTAGTGCAACCTTTTCAAACTTATGCTCCAGAAGGGTTGACCTACAATCTTCAGAATTCCCAGTAAGCACGGTTGTTAATTTGGAATTATTGAACTTTTAATGCAGGGTAGATGGAGGGCACAGGATAGGGAAGGCTGCACAGGTGAGAGCTAACTTGTACTGCAAGTACAGGATTACAAATCTAACCTAGAAAAAGACCTGGAGCCTTGGCCTATCTCTGGTAGAAGTGACTCCTTGTTAACACTCTTTAAAATAAGACTAATGACTAATTAGTTGTCACCTGCCTGCCTTTTGCTCAGATTCATCTTTTGGGAATTAGAGCCAGGGTTTTCTATCAGATTTCTGACACAGCAAAGCTGGAGAACCAAGGCAGAGCATGAACCTGGGTCTTGATGCTTAAATTCCATGAATGTAGTAAGACATGAGCACTTAAGTCTGCAGATAAAAAATCCTCCTCCCCAGTTCCTGAGCAAACTAAAGGGAAACTTATTTGGGTTTTGCCCCAGATGATGCTTCAACAAAAATATGCATTTAAATCTTTCACAAGCCATTTGCGTGCACAGACTTTATTTGAATTTGCCCTAATCTCAGTCTAGTGATTATAAATTGCCAGGCTGTATTATATTGCAGCCTTACCCTTGTCCCCTAATTCAAGGCAAATGTTAACTGTTCCTTATCTCAATTCTTCTTCTCATCCATTCTAAAGTAATGACCCTGGTCATAGTTATTTCATGTCACAGATCATTGTTGACTCAAAGCCCCTAGTGAGATGAATACTGAAGAGAAACATGGCAAAGAGTAGCACTGGTACTATCTTATTGCCTAGCTCCTTTAATCACTGTGTGCAAAAATATTTAGTGGCTCTTATACTCCTCTCATCCCAGGTGCTTCTTTTGAATGCACTGAGATTCAGCAGGGTTTGCTTCCACACAAAGGACCCTTAGCCCTGCTGAGGACTGTTCCTCTGCAATCAGTGTTGGGTTCTCCATTCATCTTCATGGGCCATATCTAAATCTTGGTTATTCAGAAATATTATCATTCTGCATTCCCAACAACACTGAAGAACTGTAGCCCTCAGTCTGCAAATACCTTCTTTTTTCTTTCAAAAGCAACTTCTGTTAAGCAGTGTTTCCCGTTCATTTCTCTCCTCAGCAGTTCTAAACTGATTCTTAATTAGTTCCTATTTTTTAATAGTTTTCACAACTGCTTTTTATATTTAAAGCAGTTGTTTCTTCTTATATTTTTATTACAGTATTGCAACTGGGAACATTTAAAAACAGCAGAAATAGGAACTAAAGGCTGAGTATTTAGAAAATAAAACATACCAAAATTTGGGGTTGGCAACAGCTTCATTAAGATTCTCAATACCTGTAAATATTAAGAAAAAAAAATTATGTCACTCTCAAGAAAAGGGATTGTGGGAAGTATCCAGTGCTATTCACAAGCAGCTAAACTGTATCTTACTGCAAGCATCCTCAAATGGACCCTTCTTTGGCCCCCAGTGCACTGATACCTCCCAGTAGAAGCAAAATCATGTGTGGACATCTGGGGAAGAAACATCAAAAGCAAGTTTCTGGTAAGAATCAGAGAGTCTTCAGTTGCTATTGAATGTTCCTCCCATGTTGGAATAAGTTCAGAAGAACATGGAGGCAACTGGTAGAGAAATATTAGACTCACTACTGATATGTTGGAACCGCACTTATCGAATTCCCAGCTTGCTTGATCTTTGGCACGCTGGCTGGGAACTCTGGAAGATATAATCCCTGTACACTTGAAACACTGGGGAAGGCTTGTTTCGCCATAAAGTTCTTATGGGAGCCATCCTCATGTTCTGTGAATATAAGGAGCAGGATTGTATTCTTTGCCCTTTCCATTTTACTAGATAAAGAATTATGGCAACATTTGACCTGATTCCTATAAAAATAGGACTCTGAATGACAAAGTATACAAAATCTTCTAGTTCTATTCACGTTTCCTTTTTGTATTGTCTTTAGAGAACATCTGATGGTTTTGACTCTGTGCCCCTGAAGACCTCCTCTGGCACCACCGACATGGATCTTTAGAAGTGGCTTGCATCGCCCATTCTTTTCTTGGAGGATGCCTTGGGAGTTCTCCTTGGTTAATACCGGCACTTTGATGAACTTGCCATGTGGCCTTATTGGAATATCTTTTAACTTCAGCTTCTTACTGTACTTTTTTAAGTCAAACATTTTAACATTCCTCCAAAAACAAAACTGTGCCAAATATAAGTGTGCTTTTAAAATTATATGTAGATATATATTTGTATGTTTCTTGCATACATTGTGCCCTCTTTTGTGATATAGAAAAAAATCCCACCAAAAGTTATGTTTTTCACAGTAAAACTAGTGACATTATGCACATTTTCTCTTTTCTCTAACTAGCTAACACACTGTAAAACTGTCCTAAAGTCACTTCACTGAGATTAACTGCTTATCTGGGTAAGACCCATTGCCCCGAAAGGTCTTACTGTTGAGAGAGGTATGTGTAGAATTGTGCTGTAAATCTTTCTATCTGCTTTTTGCAGCCTGCTACAAAAATCCCTCCTAAGGAAGCTAGTACAACAACAGTTACATCAAACAATTTGCCTTTCTAAAGATTTTACTGCACCAGTGAGAGGTATTGGGCTTAGTTGCAAAATCCTGCATTGTAAAGCATAACTCCTCAGCAAAATAGGCCTGTTTTTCCTTGTCAGGATACCTGGCTGTTCTGCAATTGTCTCTATTTTCAGTCCTTTTATTTTAAAACAACAAGGAAAAAATTTATATGTCTACAAACCTTTTCTGAGACTTGAAAACTCTGCTCTTTGCCTTCCTAATGGCCCTTCAGGAAAATGCACTGCAGTCAAGGAGTTGTTCTGCTGGTGTACCTATCATGACAGTAGCATATATAAAGCTCCATGGCCTAATAAGATTTCTCCCATATCATGCAACTTGATCAGATTAGGATTGTGTTCCTAAACTCTGTGAATTGTAATTGTTATGGCGATGGCTGCAATGATCAAGAAAAATCTCCAGCATAGCAAACCAAAATCGGGGTATTATGTGTTTAGCAAGTTCTGCATCACATTCAAGATGAGTGGAATGGCTTTTAGAAACATGTTCCCAACTCTGAATTCAGATGTCCATTTAAACCCATTCTCACTCTTTGTAAGGAAATACTGAGTCTGTTCAGTATTTCAAGCAATTATTCTACCCTGATTCCACCCAGAAAAACTTGTCATATAGAATAGGTCGTTCTCCCCTCCCTGCCCCATAAGAATCTTCTGTTTTTCTGGCTGTTTTCAATGCCTTCTAAAGTTTAAAGAGCTTTTCCAATTTGGCACTCTTCAGAGATATTGGCTGGCTGGGAATGATGGGGTTGTAGTTTGATATACTGGAAGTCATCAGATTATAGAAGCTGCCTTAAATTGAGTACTACATGAATTATTTTTAATGAATACTTAAGGCCACAAAGGACAATACGGGAGACATAAAAACAAGACCTGCTGACATGAGCTTCAACTGTATGCTAAATGCCTTATGGGTGTTAGCACAAGTGAAAATGGGCCAAGATAATATGAATGTTTTGAGTTCAGCTATTCTGCTGTGATTTTATCTTGGTTTTATTTTCTTTCAGAATTTTTCAGAATAACTAGCTAGAGATTATGTCCTCTATTATACTTGGGAAAGATTAACAACTTGGGCTTCCGGATTCAGGCAACATCTAACAACTGGCAATTGCCAAGTTAAAGTTGACTGATTTTGTTGCTTTGTTTGTTTTGGCAGGTTAGAATAACCTTCAGCATACTGCAGTTAAACAGAAAAATATACAGAAACTGAGTTCCTTCTTTGACAGTATACGTCTCTACCTGTCAACTCAGAAATAATTCCCACTGAATTCAGCAGGCCTTTCTCCCACATAAAAGGTTAAGAGACTGTAGCTTCATCCTTTAAATTTAATCATAATATTTATATTGTTTTGAAATGGATTTTATTTATTGGGATATAGCTATACTAGTTCAAGAGAAATAACCAGTATTGGTTTAAAATGAGACAAGCTAAATGCTTTTACTCTATAAATAGCCTTTAAATAATAATGCATGATAGAACTGAAAAATACTATAATCCAGAAGATCAGCATACTTTGTAGTTAAAAGGCCCAATAGCTGTTGCTGTGACAGTAATTGAAAAAAAATGAGATTGTGACAGCCTCTTAGAATTATATGCAGATGAGAAGGGCAAAAATTGCTCTGAGAGTATAGCCGTCAACGGTGCTTTCCGACCCAGTAGGAAACTGCATAACCAGAATCTGAATGAACCAGATGTTGCTAATTAATAATTTGAGGCATTCCTATACAATTCACAATATGTGAAGTTAAACGTAGCATCTGTTATGGGTTGCCAGTTGTTTGATAATGTCTATAGTAACAGCCATGTTTTGGAGCACCCATGGATAACACATATGGTAGGGTAAATTCATTTTATGGGGCAGTTACAAACCTTGCAAGCCAGAGTGATTGTCAGCATAATTACATTGGCTAAAACATGTACTGTAATGGATGATTGCCATAGTACCTTGATTGGTTTTCCCCAACTGGACTTTAATTATTTAAATAGTAGATAGAAGCAGGTCCTGTCTGGGGTTACCAAATCAACTTGGCATCAAGTTCCTGATTCTTTTCAAGCCACATATGTCAGAGGATGTTCTGATTTATTTCTTTTGCTGAAAAATCCACACAGGAGCTGAGCCATAAGGAAACAAGAGGTACCCTGATTCATTCACTGATTGGAAGAATAAGAAATTGGACTTTAAGGGACACTGAAGAAAAATTAGTCTTTAATATTGCCATCTCTGGAAACTGAACTGCTACTACAGCACTGTATAACATCAAAGTATTCAGAAACAGCCAGGATAGTTTTTTTTTAAAAAATATCAAACTAGTGCTGAGAAAAGCAGCACTCTTTTCCTTTGAAAATCTCAGATCTTTTCCTTACAAAGGATAGGAAGGCTATGCTCATGTAATACATTAAGATGTTAAGGGACAAATTGTCAGTGGTCATGAGGGTAACTTAGGAGAGTTTCTTATTGCTCAGGGCAGTAGGGAGAAAAATAATGATTTTTTTTTTTAGTTTTAAAAGAAGCTCACAGGCAAAAAGGAAGGCAGGGCTGGTATTGGCTAGACAGAATACAGTATAATCTATATTAAAAAAGGATATTTAAGTGGACCCAGGTTCCCTAACTGAAACTTCTCCTAGTCTAACTTGAAAACACCTCTGTTCCTTTTTAAAAGGGAGACCATTTGAATTCAACCCATATTAAAAACAGCAACAAATGCTGAACTAAAACTATCAGTTGAATTAAAACATACAATAATAGAATTACACAGTGCTCCTGATTCAATTCAAAAGAGAGGCTTTGGAGCATAGACACAGCACTAGTCTATGACTCCTTAAAGCAGGATTTCCTGCATTGTGTGGCTGCAGGAGAAACTTCCAGGTAACTGCTTTAATGAGTCATGGAGAGGTGATAAATCTGTATTCCTGCCTTTTTCAGAGCATCTCTTCTAAATAACTGCAGAATCTTAAGCCTAATGTTCATGATGTTATCAATATCATCAAAATATGTTCAGTAACAACTGGAGAGGAACAAGAGGAGAAGGAGGCTGCACTACTAATAATGGGGACAGGGCTGCAAAACTACCCTCAAAATTATGTATTTATTACATTTTTAAATGATGTGTCATTTACTTCTCAGTTTGAAAAATTAGATGTGTTGTGAAAGTAATCATTTTTTCAAAAAGCCAAATATTAACTTTGTAGGAAGCTTAGTGACAGCAGCAGTCTTGACGGAGTAGCACACTTGAAGCTTCTCTTTGGATCTGTGCATGCAACATAACACAGTAGATCACATTCAGTGGCTGTATTTTGCTGAATATGCTTTAACACAAGGAGAAAAAAAGACTTGCTCCATTTAATGGCATCAGTAGCCAATGAATATCTTGCACAATGCTGTCTGGTCTGGTTCATATATAATAAATCAGAATTTGTAAACATTAATTGTGGTTTGCTGAACAAGCCATAATTGTCTGGTTTGTACATAATGTTAAGCCATACTGGGTACAACCACACATCACACTAAGCAAAAAAATCACATTATGGCTTTTCTGCTATGTGTAAACCAAGCCATTGAATTAGTCTGAGTAGAGCAATAGGAATAGTCTTTTTCAGAAATGTAGAAACAGACCTTGAACAGCAGCCATACCTCAGATTCAGAAATGCCCTTTTCTTAGATTTTTCTAGTATTTTCTCAAAATATAGCAATGCTAGAGTTAAGCCTATTTATTCTTACCTAATGTTACCTACTGTAGAGGCTAGGAAACACATTACAGTACCTAGATTTTCTGATATGTCATCTGTGAGAATGTGGCCCAACTGTAATTCACATGTTTGACAGGAAAGGTAATTTTGTCTATTTAATAGCATAACAGCATTACTGTTTTGTATTAAGTTGTGATTTATTATTCTGAGGGGAATTTTTGTTTCTACAATATTTTGTACATGTTTGAAACTGTTTTTGGAAGAAACTGTAATCTTTGTAATATATGATCAATAATAAGTCAGATATTTTATGATTCCAGTAGTAATCTTCAAGGACTTTTCAGAGCATGGATGGATGAATCGTAAAACTGCTATTCAGGGACTACAAGATGATACATTTCTTAAACAGATGACAATGAATTTTTGCAACTCTGTATAGAATTGATTTAATTATATTTATAAAGCTGTGGGGGGAGCTTTTCAGCCTTGTGATGATAAACTGCAGCTTATTTTGCTCTAAATACATAATGGGCTGGGTTGTTTTTATAAGGTCAATAGAATTTTATAATTTATGGAGGCAACAGTTGCATGTGGATTTTTGATTAAGGACTAATGTACATTTATGACTTTTGATGTGAGCTTTCACTTTTTTCTTGTTCATTTTAGAAGAACTGAAAAGGAAAGACCAAGAAAAGCTGCAGATCTCTATTTAGTCATCTTTTATAACAATGTTGTCTAGTATTCAAGCTGTAGAAAATAAAACAGGAGCTGCCCTGCACCTGCTCTCTTGCCTAACAACAGGTCTGTGGGATCTCAGATATCTCTAGGCCCACCTAACTGAAGATGCCGTGGCTAGGAGCTTTTATTTGCAAAGTGCATCTGTTATTACACAGCTCTGATCCACACAACTTAAAGATACATGAGAACAACTAGGAGCAAAAAGAGAGATAAAACCAAAATAAAACAGATGTCCTTTTCCCCTTCGTGAACCCCACCCTTCTCCAATTTGTTGCTATGCAATGTGTTGGACTATAAGCCCATCACCTTTACCTGGTAAGGAGACTGCCAGCTTGTGGAAAGCTGAGAAATAACCACTGAATCTCCATTCTATGGAATATACAGAAATACTCCTCTGGGTACAAGAGTTAACATACATTTACTAGAAATCTATTTTCTAACATATCTTTAGATCAATTGAATGATAAAGGATACTGGAATGTGTACACCATTATTAATTGTTCATGGTGGCCAACCACCTGGGAACACTTGAGATGAAAATATTGAGAAACCCCCATTACAGCAGTTTCTATCCAAACCCACAATGGTTTTGTATTTTATTTTCAAGTACAAGAAAACCAAACACAGGCAGATTAGACCAGACTCTGATGAGTGGTAGCTCTCTAGTGCAGGGGCGGACAACCTGCAGCTGTCCAAATGCACAACCATGGCTTGCAGCAGCCCTGGGCAGCGTCGTCTCCTGAGAGAAGAGCTGGGAGCGGCAACTCAGCAACATCGGAGCGAAGGACTGCAGCTCGCCCTTGCTAGTCTTGATTTCAGAGAGCGATGAGCCATTAAAACCTCTGGTAACCCAGAGAGCGATAAAAGTCCAAGGTTTTTCTCGTTTATGCTCTTTTATATCCAGTAAAACAATCACATCCTCTGAATAAAAAACGGGAAAGGAAGAGCCACGTGCTTTAAAATCTAAAGGGTTTTACGAGAGCGCTACCCACTCAGCTTGCCCGGCCATAATCGCCACGACAGACAATTAGCGGATGGTGTGAGCTGTAGTGCTTGAGGTCGGGGAGGTTCTTAGCTTTCACGAAGCTATTCGTAAGTCTCTCTTAGTTTCACCTAAACTCGCTTTTCGCTACAGCAGGCGTGGAACCAGTAAAGCTGGTCTCCTTCCCTCTACCGCGGCAGGTGTGTTTTGGCAGGGAGCGCCGAGCGAGAATACCCAGGAAAGCGCCAGGGGGCGCCCGAGCTCCCCTACCAAGCCTAAGGCAGGGGCATTCTTTCAGGCGCGCGCGCAGTCCCCTTCCTCTGCGTCTCTACTGCGCAGGCGTGCTTCGGCTCCCTTCCCTGCCACCTCGCCTTCTGTTGCTGGGGCGCCGCCGGTCAGTCTTCCGTTTCGTTCCTCTCGGCCTCGGCGGACCTCTTTCGCCGCCATGGTGCTCGACTTGGACCTTTTCCGCGCCGACAAAGGCGGCGACCCCGAGCTCGTGCGAGAGACGCAGCTGAAGCGGTTCAAGGACCCGGCTCTCGTGGACGCGCTGGTGGCCGCCGACGGGGCCTGGCGGAGATGTGAGTGAGGAGTTGGGGGGCCGAGGCCCATTGCCGCGGCGGGGCTTGTCAGAAAGCGAGGCGAAGAGCCATTGCCCGACCCGGGACCGGCAGCCTTGTGGCCCGTTTTGTTCTCGCGTCCCTTCCTGCGCACTCGCCGGGTCTGCTTGAACGTCCCATTCATACGCGTGTCTGCTCCTCCCTTCCGCTTTTAGCGTCTTGACACCCATCTGGCTTGTGCCACGATGGAAAGGAGGGATCTGTTAGCAGATGGTGGCCGCGTGTTACCCGTAATGGTCGAGTCCGTGCCAGTGACAGGAGCGCGTGAAGAGGAGGGGCTCGCGTGCTCTTGTCCTGCTTGTGATTTTTTCCCCCTTGACATCTGGTTGGGAACGTAACGCGGGGGTCCCTGCGAAGATCTTTGATCTTGTCCACAAGGGTTGCTCTTATGCTTTCTTCTTTGTTTTCATGTGAACGAGCCCCAATAGAGAGTATCTCCTCCCTCCCTTAGCTTTGTCGGGGTAGGCGCCCCTCAGCTGGTGTCCTGCAACACGCGGAGAGTTTCTCCATATTGTAATCTCGAAGGCCTAATCTGGAAACAGGTTTAAAGTGAAAGTTTGTGAACGAAAGAGTAATCCAGAAAGTTTGGGGGGGCTTCAGTTTCTCCTTGGAGTTCCCTATTTTTCCCTGCCATCTTAAGGGAAAGCATCCCACAAGTATGGCTGTAGAGGGTTTTTTTGTTTTGTCATGAAAAATATATTGTGCAGTCAGCCCCCTCCCCTGTCGGGTAGATTTTGCCATTTTTTCAGCATTGCAGTGCTCTTTAAATTGGCAAACTTACTCTATTTGACAGTACTGTACAACGTTCAGGTACTGGTGCATCTGAATCTGATGCAATCCTGATGTAATTGTCATCACCCTGGAAAATGACTCCTGGACGCTGCAAATACACCACATTAGAGTTTCATTTTCTGTTTGGCAGTGCTGCCTTATTTTTCAAAAAGAATGAAAGACCTGTATTTTGGGGCATGATGTCCTTTGAAAATTCATCATTTATAATATGACTATTTATCATTTTATAGTATAATAAGCCACCTCAGGATTCTATGAATGAGAAGTGATATAGAAATATTTTAATAAACATTCTTTAAAGACAAGTAAAAGGATTTAATGCAAGTTATTTTAAGGGTAGGACAGAATTAGGTTTGGATCAATTGAATCAGCCTAGAATTGGTCAAGAATGAGAAGCCCGGAAAAGCATCTCCATCTTTCTCTTGCCCTTGGCATCATGAGGCACTAAGGCTTTGAAAGTGATAGAAGGTCTACCATTTCAGATCAATTAAAATT
The DNA here is from genome assembly GCF_059951505.1 of Python bivittatus. Classification (NCBI taxonomy): domain Eukaryota; kingdom Metazoa; phylum Chordata; class Lepidosauria; order Squamata; family Pythonidae; genus Python; species Python bivittatus. Next base: position 54,499,298 of record NW_028277098.1, on the reverse strand, counting down.
GCTGTGTAATGCAACAGCAGAATGAGATATTCAGATTATTTGTATTCTTCATTTTTCCAAGCCATGCAAAGTGCAATTCAGTTGAAAATGAATTCCATTCCATTCAGAAATGGAAGTAGTTTCTTTCAGTAAGAGTAGTCCTCTACATTTGTAGGTTGGTCCCACCTTTTGATACAATGAAGCAGCTGCTTTTGGTGGTAGACTTGGTTAGGCAGCAAAATAACAATAATAAATGCTGCCCGACTCACAACACAATGTGCGGTGGTTGTAGTATCTCCCTGCACAGGCAGTGCCACAACCATCTTGCAGTGTATCCCCTTAGCCATCTCAGAATGATTGAGGCCAGCAGGGCAAATGGTCATCTTGCCAGTTAGAGGTGAAGTAGAGATGTCAGGGAAGGGAAGTGCAGGAGAGTGAACCAGCTGCCTTGTAGATCAGTATTGGAGGAGAGAGTTATATATGCCATATGGCATATCTTGGATCCTTTAATCTAGCCACCACCCTCACATGGTGGAAGATAGTAGCCCATTGCCACTATCAAAATAAGATTTAACTGCCACTCTTTAGTGGCTTTTGTCAATCTTATGACTCAGATTGCAAAAGAAATGCGAGGCAAATGAGGCAAAAGTCCAGTATGGTTTTTTAGTTATTAGTATAGTTCACTTTGTGTGCAGAGGGAGCTTTTCACTTCTATTAGAAAACGTAATTTTCTAATATTTCTATAGTACTTTTCTCCATCTGTTGTTTGATAAATGTATTTTATTCCCAGTAGTAGTAACCCCAAAGGTCAGTAGCCTTACCATTGTATTGAAAAGTTTGTCCTTTAAACATTAGGTTCTGTAAATTATTTTCAATGCATTTCTTCTAGGCAGATTCCGTGCAGACAACCTGAACAAACTGAAGAACCTGTGCAGCAAAACCATAGGAGAAAAAATGAAGGTGCAGTACATTCTATTAAAATCAAAAACTTTATTACAGCCATTGACCAGAATCATAGTAAATTGAAGTTACACACTCTGGTTTGTTTACTTTATCCAACCTCCTTTTATACAGTGGGGCAAAAAAGTATTTAGTCAGCCACCAATTGTGCAAGTTCTCCCACTTAAAAAGATGAGAGAGGCCTGTAATTTTCATCATAGGTATACCTCAACTATGAGAGACAAAATGGGGAAAAATAAATCCAGAAAATCACATTGTCTGATTTTTAAAGAATTTATTTGCAAATCATGGTGGAAAATAAGTATTTGGTCAATATCAAAAGTTCATCTCAATACTTTGTTATATATCCTTTATTGGCAATGACAGAGGTCAAACATTTTCTGTAAGTCTTCACAAGGTTTTCACACACTGTTGCTGGTATTCTGGCCCATTCCTCCATGCAGATCTCCTCTGGAGCAGTGATGTTTTGGGGCTGTCGCTGGGCAACATGGACTTTCAACTCCCTCCAAAGGTTTTCCATGGGGTTGAGATCTGGAGACTGGCTAGGCCACTCCAGGACCTTGAAATGCTTCTTACGAAGCCACTCCTTCGTTGCCCGGGCGGTGTGTTTGGGATCATTGTCATGCTGAAAGACCCAGCCACGTTTCATCTTCAATGCCCTTGCTGATGGAAGGAGGTGTTCACTCAAAATCTCACGATACATGGCCCCATTCATTCTTTCCTTTACACAGATCAGTCGTCCTGGTCCCTTTGCAGAAAAACAGCCCCAAAGCATGATGTTTCCACCCCCATGCTTCACAGTAGGTATGGTGTTCTTTGGATGCAACTCAGTATTCTCTCTCCTCCAAACACCACAAGTTGAGTTTAGACCAAAACGTTCTACTTTGGTTTCATCTGACCATATGACATTCTCCCAATCCTCTTCTGGATCATCCAAATGCTCTCTAGCAAACTTCAGACGGGCCCGGACATGTACTGGCTTAAGCAGGGGGACACCTCTGGCACTGCAGGATTTGAGTCCCTGGCGGCGTAGTGTGTTACTGATGGTAGCCTTTGTTACTTTGGTCCCAGCTCTCTGCAGGTCATTCACTAGGTCCCCCCATGTGGTTCTGGGATTTTTGCTCACCATTCTTGTGATCATTTTGACCCCACAGGGTGAGATCTTGCGTGGAGCCCCAGATCGAGGGAGATTATCAGTGGTCTTGTATGTCTTCCATTTTCTAATTATTGCTCCCACAGTTGATTTCTTCACACCAAGCTGTTTGCCTATTGCAGATTCAGTCTTCCCAGCCTGGTGCAGGTCTACAATTTTGTTTCTGGTGTCCTTCAACAGCTCTTTGGTCTTGGCCATAGTGGAGTTTGGAGTGTGACTGTTTGAGGTTGTGGACAGGTGTCTTTTATACCGATAACAAGGTCAAACAGCTGCCATTACTACAGGTAATGAGTGGAGGACAGAGGAGCCTCTTAAAGAAGTAGTTACAGGTCTGTGAGAGCCAGACATCTTGCTTGTTTGTAGGTGACCAAATACTTATTTTCCACCATGATTTGCAAATAAATTCTTTAAAAATCAGACAATGTGATTTTCTGGATTTTGTTTCTCATTTTGTCTCTCATAGTTGAGGTATACCTATGACGAAAATTACAGGCCTCTCTCATCTTTTTAAGTGGGAGAACTTGCACAATTGGTGGCTGACTAAATACTTTTTTGCCCCACTGTATAATTGTCCAGCTCACTGACACCTAGTATCAGTAACTAAATTTTTCTGAAACTCTAGAAATGGAATTCAGAGCAAAGGTGCCCTGAAAGCTATTTAATCTTTACTATCATTTTTTTTCTTTGCTGACCTGTTACTGTTTTCCTTGTTTTTAATATTTCTATTTACAGAAGAAAGAACCTGTGGGTAATAGTGACCAGATACCAGATAATGCACAAAATCTTGATGAACTCACAGCAGACATCTTAACAGTAAGTTCATTTCTTATTTTGTTATTCACTGGCTTTCAATGCACTGTATTTGAGAAAGTGATACTTGTGTTATATGATTTAAATTTGGGGGAGGGATGTATGTACAACTTGATGGATTTCTGTTCTTTGTGTGTTCTTGAGTTATTTCCATTACTGTCCTATTCACTTGTCCTTAAACTACAGCTCAATTTTTTTTTAGGTGTATTCTTCCATTTCTCTTATACTCTGAGCTAAAATATATTAGTTGGGTTCACACATTATGCTACGCTTTGGCTTGCTTTTTGATAGTAAATAAACAACTTACTGTGTTTGAATATGCTAAGCAATCTATCATGGCTTACATGCCAAAATGGCTCCATTCATAAGACATGTTAAGTCAGGGAAGGTGGAAAATAGCATGAGGGACTTTAGAAGTCTTGGCTGTCTATAATCCTGAATAGACACATCCATGCTACTGCATTTCATTAGTGACCTCTCTCATTCTTGGATTAGTAGCTTTGCCAACTAGTCCTTGTATTGTCATGTTATTGTTACTACTCAGTTAAAGTGTGTCAAAATTAGCTTTTTATGAGGCTCTCCTCATGGAAGCCAAACACTTTACCTGAGTTGCGGTTTGGAGTAATAAACTTTCAGCTAAAATATGATGAACATACAGTTACAGCCCCACCCCCTTAAAATCCTCTTTTTACAAGAGGACTTTTTAAATTTTCTGATTATGACATGCTGACATGCCCAGCCATTCTCTTGTGCTTTAGAGCCTTCAAGTCAGCCAAATCAAGAAAATCCGTCTCCTGATTGATGAAGCAATCCTGAAATGTGATGAAGAACGCTTAAAACTGGAAGCAGAGCGCTTTGAAAACCTCAGAGAAATTGGAAATCTTCTTCACCCCTCTGTGCCAATCAGCAATGATGAGGTAGGGGCAAATTCATGCACTGTGTATAAACATACATGTGATTGGTTATAATCAATTTGGAGCAATCTTGAGAATCTAATTTCAGGTGCTTTTTTGCACATCTGTAGTGTGGACATGGCAAATCCCTGGTGAGGAGACTGAGAATTTAATATGGTTTGCAGTATAATGTAGTTGTCTTCAAAGAGGGGAGCCACAAATATAACGGAACCAAATAAGTGCTAAATCCTATTCTTGTTTGGAATATAAATGGGAAACAAACAGAGTGTTTGGCATAACATCAACCCCATTTTGTTTATTTAGAGCATTTTTACCTTGCTCCTCAGGCAAAACAGCACCCACGGTAGCTCACAGGTCAAGTAAAGACAAGGCAATGCAGTCTGTTGGCCTTACAATTTAAAATATGTGATCCAAATAGAATAAGAAAGATGGAATGAAGTACACTCTGGCATCTGTTATTGAAAGTGACAGAGTTCTTTAGCAGCCAGAAGAGCTGATAGACTGGTCCTTCTTTCTCTCCCTGTGCTCTGCAGCCTGATAGCAGCTGGTAAATAACAGTTAAGGGTGAACTGAAGGTAGCTGAATGGTCAGCAGAACCAATGTCCAGCAAGACCATTTTTAGTATAGTAACACTGTTGGATAGGTCTCATTAGAATTTTAGTAGTCGTCAGAATGTATGCAGTCACCTGGATTGCCAAATAGTACATTTTACTGAACATAATCTTTGCTTCCCAGAGCAGTCCTTATCTTTTCATATCAGACCAAACTCTGATATCAGTCATCTCTTGGTAGTCCTTGCAGTGCTCACCACAATGGATGTAAGCAGAGAACAGTATAATGCAGAAAGACTTCTGGCCAGTTTATTAAATGCTAGTGTGCAACCAAATGGAAGTCAGAGTTGTGAATAAACAAAATGTCCAGTAGATTCTTGTTTGGAACAGATGTGCTTTCTCTTGGTTAGTTCAGTCAAAGTATATTTCTTTTTATGAAACTGAAAGGATGTAGATAATAAAGAAGAGAGAGTATGGGGAGACTGCACTGTAAGGAAGAAGTATTCTCACGTCGACCTTGTTGTCATGGTGGATGGCTATGAGGGAGAAAAAGGAGCTGTTGTAGCTGGAAGTAGAGGATACTTCCTTAAGGTAATGGTTATCATCTTCATGAAAAGGTGGGGAACCTAATTCTTTCCAGCTGTTGCTAAATATAACTCACAGAAGCCCTCATCTGGCTGGGACTGTTGGGAATAATACTTCAATCACATTATCTCAGGGTGGGGGTGTGAATATGATCCCCACACTGCATTTAAAGTAAGCTTGGATGAATTAAGCTACTGTAAATTGGTCTTCTACTTAGCTGTAGAAGATAATCTGAATATAAGTTACTGAGGCCTTTTTGAAGCATGATTTTAACCTCTTTTTATTTCCTTGTAGGGACCTTTGGTTTTTCTAGAGCAAGCCCTCATTCAGTACGCCCTGCAGACACTGCTCATCAAGGGATATACCCCTGTTTATACCCCCTTCTTCATGAGAAAAGAAGTGATGCAGGAAGTAGCCCAGCTAAGTCAGTTTGATGAAGAGCTCTACAAGGTAAGATGTAAGAAAAGCTGGCTTCTAGACAATCTTTTTGTTGCTATTTTAATGGGTAATTGGATTATTCATGGAGTCATGGGAATCTTTCATGTAGTCTGGTAAAATTTCACTAGGGTTATTAGCTATATATCGGTTTTAATTCATAAGTTTATCCTTCTCTTATAAAAGAAATGTTCCTACTGTAAGTAAATGCTAATAATTTATGATTAAAAAGTCTGTTAGGCCCATAGACTAAAGCGTTTCTTATCATTATTCTTAATAATAACATATATCCTGTTTTGTCTGTCTTACTCTAATATTTTTAATGAAATTCTGAAGTGTTTAACCCCTTTGGGAACTCATAAATGGAGATAGTTAATGAAATTTTCATATGGGACAATATTGCTGATCTCTTGATCTTCACTGAAAGGTATCCTAAGTTTGCTTATGACAGATGTGATGAATGCCTAGTTTCAGCAATAATCTACTGCTGAATCACAGGTCCCAGTAGCCCAGCCACCATGGCCATTGGTGAGGATTGCATGGGAGGGGTTCCCCACTCCTTTTCTGTGACTGTTACTACTATCCAGTACTTAATTCTGTTTGACTCCCCTTCTGACCTGACAATTTTTCACCTTCTGTGAGGACAATTTTAGCAAAAAAACAGATTAGGCTGCTAAAGTGGAAGATAAGAGAGTTAATAGAAGTATGCATTGTATAAATATAAGCAAAAAAAGATGGCCCATGTCTAGATACTAGTGGCTCTTACAACAATATTTTAAATGTGTAAGTAGATTTGCAATGCACATACATGCATTAATTTAAACTTGTATTCACCTAAAGTAGACAGCTTGTGGATAAAACTGTGTTATTGCAGTTGTCTGATTTGCAAACTTCTTCTTAGGTCCTGGGAAAAAGCAGTGAAAAGAACGATGACAATACCATTGATGAAAAGTATCTGATTGCTACATCTGAACAGCCAATTGCAGCATTGCACAGGGATGAATGGCTGAAGCCAGAAGATCTGCCCATCAAATATGCTGGGCTGTCTACTTGCTTCCGCCAGGAAGTTGGTTCTCATGGTCGTGATACTAGAGGCATTTTCCGGGTACATCAGTTTGAAAAGGTAGGTTATCAGCTAGCTTTTTGGGGAAGTGTTTGAAAAATGTTATGCAGTTTTTCCTAGTAGCTACCCTCACTACAGAGTTGAGCAAATTCAAAAACCCAGAGTGCACACATTACACTTTACATGTTCACTACTGTTTCCAAGTCCAATATGGCAAACTCAAAATTGTGCTTTAAGGACTTATTTTGAAAAGAAAGGTTTGGTACAAGATTCATTCCCTAATTATTGGATACAAATAACACAGCTGAATATTTCTGTGCACACAGAATTCAGCCAGGTTTAAATGTCAAGATGGATTATGTTGTTGATCTTCAACCAGCCTAAAAACAGTTATTTAACCACCCCCAATTCTAAGTGCCTTTCTGAGCTATGGTCATTATCATCAGAGCTTAATTTGGATTATTATGGAACAGGCAAGAAGTACTTGTTTCTGTTTTCCTTTATTTAAGAGTAATAGTGGAAAACAACTGTATGTTGAGTTGTGAGGGGCCACTTAACAGGTGGCACTACATGTCATTTCATGTGACCTGGTCACATTTACTTAAAATAACAGACTGTCCTACTTCCTCAGCTCAGAATATTTAGTTCCGTATTATACCAATCTCTAGTCCAAATACATCATGTGCTTACAGTAAAGATCTTGGTTTCTTAACCTGTTTGCATGCAAACTATTGTCTATATGTCCATGAGAGTGTTTGGACTGCCCAGATCTGGGGATATTCCAACTTTGACTTTGGATGGGGTTACACTTCCCCATTCAGGAGAGGTGTTCAATTTGTGGGTCTCCCTGGACTTCCAGCTCCTGCTCATTGAGCAGGTGGCAGCTGTGGCCAGGAAGGCTTTTGCCCAGCTTAATTTGATGCACCAGTTGTACCCTTTCCTAGATCGGGAGGCCCTTCAGACAGTTACTCATGCCCTGGCCACCTCATGGCTTGACTACTGCAACACACTCTACGTGGGGCTGCCCTTGAAGACCACCTGGAAGCTTCAGCTGGTCCAGAATGCAGCGGCATGGGCAGTGATGGGCATGCCTTGGTATGCCCATGTAACACCTCTGCTTTGTGAGCTGCATTGGTTGCCAGTTTGCTTCTGGGTGAGATTCAAGGTGCTGGTCACTACCTATAAAGCCCTACATGGCATAGGACCTGGTTACTTGAGGGATCGCCTGTGTCTTATAGTATCTGCCTGACTGGTTCGATTTGGCAGGGTGGGTACACTTCAGGTTCCATCGATTAAACAATGCATCTGTCTGGACCCTGGAAGCGCAACTTCTCTGTAGTAGTACCTGTCCTCTGGAATGAGGTTCCCCTCGAAATTCTAATAGCTCCCACCCTACTGGTATTTTGAAGGGCCTTAAAGACATGACTCTTTGCCCAGGTCTTTGGAGAGGATGATTGACACCTCTTCCTTTCTGTTCCCGTTTGTTTTCTTTGCCATCTTTGTTCTTTTGTCTTGTTGCTGTTTTTGTGTTTTTTGGTATTGTTCTTTGCTTTTAAATATTTTATATTTAAAGATTATATATTTAAGATTATATAAATATTTTAACAATTGTAAACCGCCCAGAATCGCTGGGAGTCAGACAGCATATAAATTTAATAACTTATTATTATAATTATTATTTTGCCCTCTAATATATAATACTAATCAAATTAAACAGAAGCTGAGTTTGGTAGGATTCATTAGGCCTTAGTATTTTTATTTAGAAGTTGATAAAATTTCTTTTTCATTAGATAGAAGGGAGAGGGTCTGTGCTTGTTTTTCCTCCACAAAATTATCTGTTCCGTTATCATTTCAGAAAGATTTTAAAATATAACAGTCTGAAGTGAGGGTTCCAGCATTGTTCCAGAGAAAATGACTGTTATGTTTGACAAGATATCCCAAATAGAAGAGCACAATTGGCATATTGTGAAATATTTTCACACTGTATTTACCTGCACCAAAGACAACATTTTTGTCCGTAATTTATCTTTGAAGGCTTATCTTAGATTTTCTGAGAAAATTGATAATGGAAGCAGATTAATTATTTTCAATGTGAACTTCCTTTTTTTTTTTTAAAGGGAAATCATTTTAAATTCAGGGTTGACTTCCTTTTGAATACATTTGGAATTTTATCTCTTTGATGGTCAGCATTGCACATAGGAACATCTTAGAGGGAGTAAGATGGTAGATTATGTTTGTATTATTCTAATATTTTGTAAAGTTAAATATACTCTATCCCCAGAACAATAGTTACCACTTTTAATCCAGATTGACTGATTGCATTACATTTTTATAGCATATGTTTTGGGATTTTGTTTTCCATATTTTTAGAATATTTAATAGTTAAATAACTTGACAACTTGCCCAGAGACCTATATTTATAGAGTAGAGTAGAAGTATAATTAAAAAATGCCATCAGTTCCTCTTAATTGTAGCTGTGCTCAGAGATTTCTGTCAGTGTACAACTCCCTTATTCAGTCCTCACAGGATCCAATCTTATAATAAGAAATGAAAATGCTTCTTTAAATCAGTGGCAGGTTAGAGCCTGTCTTTGGAAAATACATGAGGGATGAACACGTAACTCAAAGCTTTCTAACAGAATAAAACAGTTTTAATAAGAATGAAATAGAATTTATTTTGTATTTCAGTTGCTATTTATGAGGTTGCTAAACATAATGTTTGCAAGGTAATTTACTTCAGTTAAACACCCTGCTTGTTGGTAATAATTTTAGAGTGGCCTTTTAAGGTATCTTGTCAATATTTTCTTGGATAGTATATTTCTTGTTACAGAATTTGCTGATTTAGATTTGTTTGCTTATACATAAATGTCATTAAGTCTCAGTTCATTAATACTAACCACAGTTTCAGATTCTATAACATTCAAATGAGTTAACTTTCTTAAGTTCCAAAATACGATACTAGTTTCACAGCTGTTGTCTCAGAACAAAATCTGAGTCTCTTTCATGATAGTGGGCTTTTCTTCCTTCCCAGTGGGGCAATTATATCACTCCCCCTCCTATTCAACTTCAGCTAAAACCAGCTCACTATAGTATAGTTTACCAAAAGTACAACCATTACAGTGGCTAACAAAATAAAATACTGTATTCCTATTTTTGTGTATACTGAATTTTACAGTTTGGTTTCTAACTTCCCCCCCCTTTTTTAGATTGAACAGTTTGTCTATGCATCACCTCATGATAATAAATCTTGGGAGATGTTTGATGAGATGATTTCCACCGCTGAAGAGTTCTATCAGTCTCTGGGCATCCCTTATCACATTGTGAATATTGTCTCAGGTACATTTCTCTCAAAATAATTTCTGATCTGGTTCTGGGTTCAGTCCTGTGCTTATGGGGGATGATTCCCTAGAATATATGCACAGTATTTCAGCCTTAACTTCTGATAAAATTAGGCTGAAGTTTTAGTTTAATGACTTTAACTTCTTGTAATATTCAAATATGTAGTTGTATACCCATCTTCATTTCTCAGAGTAATTAATGTAAGAAAATAATCCTAGGCCATTCTAACATTTCCATTGTAATTCCATAACTGTTAGAAGGAATTGAGAGAAGGAATAGCTTTCACTTTCTCCTAATATTGAATGCTGCCTCCTGGTATTACAGGTTCCTTAAATCATGCTGCCAGTAAAAAACTGGATCTGGAAGCATGGTTCCCAGGTTCTGGAGCTTTCCGTGAGCTTGTTTCTTGTTCAAACTGCACTGACTACCAAGCACGTCGGTTACGGATCCGCTATGGCCAGACCAAAAAGATGATGGATAAAGTATGTTCTGTTATAATTCAGGCACTCTGGAAGCATTATATAGCTGTCTGTAATGTTTGTATAGTCAGTAGGGTACTCCTGGAGTTGCTTACATATTTTAGCCTTTATAGAAAATCTGCATTTTTGCCATAACATGTTTTTTCATTCAGCATTTAAGGGTGGCTGCTCCAAATAAAGCCATTTCAAATCCTTGTGGTGGAGATGATCTAGAAAAGCTCAAATAAATTTATGGATGCATGTCCAATTTGAATATTGGCTACTTGCCGTTATGTCATCTAGCTTATTGAAATAATGGAGAACCCTAGAATTGCTAACCTGGAAATTAAAAATGTTACCATTCAATATTATAAAGAGTATAGAAACTGAGGTCTGTTGATTAAAGAAAAATTGGGTTATCATTGGGTTTTGATACTACTATAAAGTTTATTTGTCTCCTTATGGCAACCTTTCTTAGATTACATGCTTGTGTGGGGAAAAAATAAGGCTTTGATTGTGGGCTTTAATGATTAGATGGTTTAAGTTGATAGAAATAATGTGAATTTGGGTTAATTAGTGGTAAGAGATTAATTTTTTTTAATTTGTATTTATATCTGTATTGGAGATAGTCGGAAGTCACTTTCTGTTTCAATTTTCTATCCTCACTATTTTAGTTTTTGTCTTTTTTCTTTTAGCTCTATCCTCTCTCTTTGCTGAACTTTCTGTTTTGTATTTTAATTGTACTTTGTAATATAATATAATATAATAAAGTTCTTATTTAAAAAAAAGATACTACTATAAAGTTTAGAGTGAATGAATGAGCACAAAGAAGTGTGCACAGAGCTTTAACATTTGTAAATAAAATTCTTTGCAGAGTCATTTGCTAGCCAGATATTATTAGTGGCAGTGTTTTCTCTATACTAGTGTTTTACACCTTAAATCCAAATTTAAACTATGAAAATATCATTAAAAAGATAGTGTTAAAAAGATATATTTTCATAGTTTAAATTTGGATTTAAGGTGTAAAATTAAGTCTTAACTATATTTAAGCTAAATCCTGGGGATTTAGTAAGGTTATTAGATCACATTTAGTCTCTGCAAAAATATGTTTGCTTCTTGAGAAATGTATGAAATGTAGCAGATTTTATTTTCGTAGGTGGAATTTGTACATATGCTTAATGCTACCATGTGTGCTACAACACGCACTATATGTGCTATCCTGGAGAATTACCAGACAGAGGAAGGAATCATTATACCAGACAAATTAAAGAACTTCATGCCACCAGGTAATAATGTTCATTCTCCCTCCCTCCCTCCCTTAAGCCTCTGTAATTTTGCTTTTGTTGTCTGAATGCCTAACGTCCTTTAAGATTGAGGTCCCCTTTTGAAAACTCATAATTCTGACAATGTTCCTTTGAAGCATGGAATTATACTCCATGAAACCTGTGTGCCAATCTTCTGCCAAATTGGTACCCTTCAAGTTTATGAGAGTGATCCTTGAGAGTAGTAATCCCAGCATGTCTGATGCCAGCAAGTTATGGGAGGCTGACTTGAACTGTTTCCTTGCTACACCAGACTAAGAAGACCCATTTTTATCCTAGTTTTACTGAACCAGAACATTTTAGAAGTTGTGCTGTGGTCCTTTGAGTGTTAATTTTACAACCAAAGGAATCAGTGACAAACTAGAAGGTGCCCCTGAATGTCTGAGAAGGAAGGGTTCACTTAATGGTTTTCCTCCTTTCAGCTAGTTGTGACACTTGATTGGAAAGAGAAGAGTGAGCTTGGATGCTGCACCTGACCTTATAACATCCAAAATCCAGTGTTATGTAGTACTGTAAAGTACCTGAGATAGTTTTATGTATAATGGTTTGGGTTATATGAAAGGGAAACAATAATCTGACAGAAAGATGCTTGGTGATACCCATTTTGGAATGCTTGGCCATCTATATTTAATGTACTCTTTATCCTCCCTAGGTCTAAAGGAAATGATAAAATTTGTGAAACCTGCACCTATCGATCAAGAATTTTCTAAGAAGCAAAAGAAACAGCATGAAGGAGGCAAAAAGAAATCAGCTGGTGGAGACTGTGCTCTGGAAGGGAAGATGCAAAGCATGGATGTGAACAGTCCCTGACAGAACTTGAGCTGCTCTCAATGAGTTGCACTGTGGAGTTCTTAAAGCTGAGGTGGGTGGGGGGGTTCTTGGGATTAGCTGCTGCTTTTTGTCTCATCTTTCCTATGCCATGAACATGTTACTTTTTCTGTGTCAGCTTTTACCCTCCAGCACAGGAAGATGATACTTCTCACAGTGACTATAAGTGCATTTGCCTGCACTGTGAAAGTAGAAAGCAGTACAGAAGCTGTTGATTTCCCCACCCCCAACCCATTTTAAATTATGTTGATTATTTGTGAGAAGAATTTCTGTCCAAGCCCGGAGTTGCAAATTCAAGCAGAGGGAACAAAACGCTGTATAATGTTCATTTGCTTTAAAAAATCTGCATATTGGAACAAGAGGTAAAGGCAAATATTGAAAGGGGAAATAAATATAGGCACTTGTGTAATTTTACCATCATGATTTTTGAAACGTCATAGGATTTTCTCTGATTTGGAGGGACTCAGTGAATAAAGCAAAGACTTAAGAAAATGGCTCTTTTTTTAGTTAATTTATTATTCCTTACTTCTTGGAAACCCTTTTAAGAATGTAATTCTCATGGTTGCAGAAATCTATGTTGCTTTACTATCAGTTTAATAAGAATTTTTAGTATTATCCTATTGGCAGTGTACTTTCTCATACTATGCATTACAGTATTTCTCTACCAGTGCTATTTATTTATTTAATAAATGTATAGGCCACCCATCTCGTATACATGACTCTCGGTGGCTAACAATTAAAACAGGGTAAAAAACAATAAAAACAAAAATAACATAAAAATAGCAGCTATATCATCTCTGTTAAGTTTTCAATATATCTTAACCTGCATCTTTAATTGATTACAATTTTTCATAAATGTTATAGTCACCTAGCATTCAAATGAAAAACTTAATGGGTAGAATTTGCTACGCTTCAGGAGTCCCCAATCATATAGTGTGATTTGATGGAAAGTTTGCTCTCCTTCTTCCTGCCATTATTTATATTAATTCTTTATAAAAAAGAATGAGAATTATCTTGTAAAGTTCATGCATAACAGTAGATTTTTATTATTTCAGTTGTTATGCTGAGTGTAGAATAAATTAATTGCTAAATGGATTATATTGCAATACAGTAAATTTACTTCAGACAGAATCCTTGACCTATTTTCCTTACAAAACATTCTGACAGCCTTCTTTTTTTTTAAGTCCAACTTGTGGCTCCATTCATGCTGTTACTGAGACTGTCTTACATTTATTTGATGGTCTGAGGGAGAGGGAAGATAGCGCTTGGTTTTAATTTTCTAAGTAGAGCTATCTATGAAATTAGAGGAATGGGAACTTTGTAGGAAACTCATTGTTTATCTCAGGATGAAAAATGGACAAACCTTACACTTTGGATTTCGAGAAAGCTTATTTTTCAATGAATTCAAGAGTTTTGGTAGTTAAGAATGCATGACCAGGTATTATACCTAATGGCATTATATGTAAAGAGATCCTAAAGGTACAACAACAATTTCAGTGAAAGAAACATGAGATGCCTCTTATAAAAGCTGATTTGGTAACAAAAATATATATAGTATAATGAGAGATGGATGGCAAAAATATAAATAAAAAATAGAAAAATGTATCAGTCACCATGGATGACAAGATAAAGTAGAAAAAGCTCAGAATAATCTGCAGCTGATAAGGGAAGATAAGAGCTATAGAAAAAGGTGGAGCAAATTTGGAGGAATGTAATGGTAGAAATGATATTGTGAGTTTAATTGGTGACCAAATGCAGAAGTTGCCTGCAATTTCTCCTGAAAGGGAAAATTTGTGAATATTTAAAACAGCAATTTAGTATCAATAATTTTTAAAAATACGAATACCTTTAAATGAACTCAAGTCCATATGGCAATATTGCATAGCATTCTAAGAATTCCTTGATGTGCAGTACTCTCAGAATTTCACCATTTTTGTAAACAGCATAACGTGAGATGCTCAACAAGTAAAAACAAATAAACTTCCTAATCTTCAAAAGGCTCATAAATCTATTTAATTCACAAATGCCTGATGTCCAAAGATTTTAGGTTATGTATAACTGATTTTAGGTTATGTATAGCTTAGTTGTATAAAAGGTCTGTTTATTGACAAACCATTTTTAAAAAATGATATAACCTGTGGCTGTTTGTCTTCTGCAGATTGGATTAATGGAAGGCACTACATCATGCAGTCCTATGATTCTATCATTGCCCAGTAATAGAATGGAGAAGAACTAGAAGGATTTCCTTTAGGGTCATAATTTACATCACACAACTTTAAGATGTGTGGACTTCCAGAACTCCCCAGCTGGTATTCTGGCTGGGAAGTTCTCAAAGTCCACACATCTTAAAGTTGCCAAGTTTGAAAAAAAAACTGGTTTACATAATGGGTATGTGAATTAACAGAGTTCAAAATACTATAGGGCATTTGCTGCTCCCTTCCTTTTTGGGCTTTCATGTTTTAAAAGAAGAAAAGATGATAAATCTCCAGACTTTTGGGGTAAATTTAGAATTTTGAGAACATGCTATGGGTATACCCTGAGTGTGGCTATGATGGTAGGCATGCCTGGTCACAGGATATCTATTTATCAGAACTACAGATTACGCCCCTCCTTGGCCCCTTCTTTATTACCTGTTGATTCTCCCTATCACCTAAATATTCCTTTGTCTTTTTTTCTGGGCTAGTTTCTAAACAGGGCGCTTGGTTGCAAACATCCATATATTTTTGCTTTCTAAAATTATAAAGAAGGTGCTAGAAGCTGGTGCTGATGCTTTGACTCAACAGCCCAGCAGTTTTCCATTTAGTTTTATTTTAAATAATATTTTAAGACAACTAAATGACCCATAAAATGTCATGGAGTAAAGGCTGGTATCTGTTAGTAGATTGGTGCCTGTAGTGCTTATGAATACTGTGCTGGGGATTCCAGAAAAATCTGTCCAGAATTCAACTATCCAGACTGTCTGGTAAAGCCCTCTTTGGGTGGGCAAGCTGCATTCATTTTGGGGGGAAAAAAGCTTTTTTTAATATATAACTTTATTGAAAGTTTTAAAAATGGGTAAAAATTAATACAAACTAAGGAAAAAAGAAAAAGGAAGAAATAAAAGAGAAAGCTAAAGTGCAAAAAAAAGGGTAGAAGCAAAATAGAAAAGAAAAAAATATAAAGAAGTGGCTTCCAATCTTTACAGCAGTTACAAGTACAATTGTAGATTTACTTCTTACTCTAAAGTTATATCATAAGTATTTTCTTTCTATAATCTATCCTATCTAATCATCAAAACCATAGATTATCAGTTCATTTTTTTCTGTTTTACACAAAAAGTCTATAAGGGGTTTCCAGTCAGCAATAAACATTGATACTGTCTTTTCTCTAATCAAACAGGTCAATTTGGCCATCTCAGCAAGTTCTATCATCTTCCCCAACTATTCTTCTGTTGTAGGTATTGCCAAATCTTTCCATGTTTGTGCATACAATAATCTCACTGCAATTATCATATATAGAAAGAAAGTTCCATGACTTTTTTCCAACAGTTTATTCATCAGTCCCAGAGGAAAAGTTCTGGTTTCACTTGATATTAAACTTTAAAATCCTCTGAATCAGTGTATGCATTTGAACCAAAAGTCTTCTAGCTTTTTTGCACGTCCACCAAGCAAGGTAAAATTATTCTTCTTGTTCACATTTCCAGCATAGATTTGAAGTACAGTGGTACCTCTACTTACGAATGCCCCTACTTATGAATTTTTCGAGATACGACCAGCTCCGGCCCCAAAAATTTACCTCTACTTACGAACTCGCCTCGACTTACGAACCGGATCCGCGGCCATTTTCCGCCCGTGCCACGTGGTCCGCGGCCATTTTCTGCCCGTTCCACGTGCTCCGCGGCCATTTTTCCACCCATGCCACGTCCGCGGCCGTTTTCCCACCCTGCCACGTGGTCCGCGGCCATTTTCCGCCCGTTCCACGTGGTCCCCAGCCATTTTTCTGCCCTGCCGCGTGGTCAGCGGCCGTTTTTCCGCCCTGCCGCATGGTCAGTGGCCATTTTTCTGCCCCTGATGCGTGGTCCGCGGACACCGGAACGGATTAACGGTAATTACATTGAACCTTATGGGAAAATTTACTTCAACTTGCAACCAACTCGACTTGCGATCAGAGTCACGGAACGGATTAAGTTCATAAGTAGAGGTACCACTGTACCTTTATACATTCTAGATAATTTTTCTGGTGTCATATACCAACAGTACATTTTATAAAAGTTCTCTTTAAGATTATAACTTAGTGTAAATTTCAATCCTTTCAACCACATATTTTCCCATTGTTCCATTTGTATATTATAATTGAAAATTTTAGCCCACTTTATCATGCATTCTTTCACTTGTTCTTCTGTTTCAAATTTCAATAAAAGTTTATACATTTTAGCAATCACATGTTCATTTATACATAATTCCATTTCAAAGTCAGTCTTAGAATACTTAATACCATAAATTCTTTTGTCTACTTTGAATCTTTCTGATAACTATAAATAGAAAAACCATTGACAATTATGTCCCTTTGTCATTAGTTGCTCTCTTTATTTTGTATTCCCCTTGATAGAATTCTAGTATCTCATGGTGTGTTAAGCATTTGTGTTTGCCTATTATTTTTCGTCTATAAAATGCTTCTTGTGCTGAGAGTCACAAAGGCGTTTTGGGTACAATCTGGATTTGTATCTATTCCATATTCTCAATATGGCACGTCTAACATAGTGATATTTAAAATCTACATTAACCTTAACTTATTATACCACAAATACCCATGCCACCCAAATCTCAAGTCATGTTCTTCTAACTCTAAAAGTCTTCTATTTCTCAGCAGCACCCACTCTTTAATTCAAACCAACATCAAGCTGCAAAATACAATTTCAAATCAGGTAAACCCAATCCTCCTCTTTCCTTTGCATATTGTAACATATTTAACTTGTAGTTTTTTCCCTTGCCATACCATCTTAGATACATCCTTTTGCCACTGTTTAAATGGTGCATCAGTTGTCAAAACTGGTATTGTCTGAAACAAAAACATAATTCTAGGCAAAACATTCATTTTTATCACAGAAATTCTCTCCAACAATGACAACTTTAATTTCTCCCATCTTAACACATCTTCTTTAACTTCATTCCATGTCTTAATGTAATTATTTTGAAATAATATACAATTCATATTTGTCATGGTGATGCCTAAATACTTTACTTTTTTCTCATAAAACCTGTTTTCATCAATTCTGTTTGATCCTCTATTTTCATATTTTTTGTTAACATCTTCATCTTCTGATTATTAATCTTAAAACCTGCTAGTGTACCAAATTCTTTTAATTTTCCCATTAATGTCTCTGTTCACTTTAGTGGATCCTCCAGAATCAACACCAAGTCATCAACAAGTGCCCTTAACAATTTTTTTAATCTTTACTCCCACAATTCTCTCATCTTGTTTTATATCTCTATTCAATATTTCAAGAACTAAACAGGAGAGGAGACAATGGACATCCCTGTCTCGCCCCTTTTTGTATCTCACAGGGTTTTGTTAGATCTTCATTGACAATTTGTGCTTTCTCTGAAGTATAAATCAATCTTATCCATTTAATAAAATTCTCTCCAAAATTCATATCTTCCAAAACTTTAAAAAGAAGGGCCCAGTTCAAATTGTCAAAGGCCTATTTTGCATCTAAGAAAATCAATGCAGCTTGTTTTTCATTACAGGTAGTCCTTGCTTAACAACCATTTGTTCAGCAACCATTCAAAATTACAATGGTGCTGAAAAAATGGGCTTACAACCTGTGCCCAAAATTACGACTATTGCAGCATCCCTGCAGTCACATGATCAAAATTCGGGCGCTTGGCAGCTCACCTGCTGTTTCAACCGCAGGAGCGCTTCAACTCCTCCCACCCGCCTATCTACCCCCATCTCTGCCCTTTTGGCCCCCTGCTGCCCTGCATTCCATTGCCCCAGCTGACCTTCACCACTGTCTTCTCGCTCCCACTGCTGAAGAGATGTGCTAGGCCTAGCTGCTGGGTCCTATGGGGCTGGCTTCGCACTGCAAAGAAGGGAAAAAGAGCTGAAAGCAGCCTTTTTGTTCCCTTTTTCATAGCGCTCCCCTTCGTACCTGCAGGATTTTGGCACAGAGCTTTTTCGGCCAGCCCCCAGAGTCAAGAGGGAGTTTTCTTGGCAGGGAGCAGTGGCTTGCCACCTTTCCTGCCAGCTTCCCCATCGACTTTCTGGGGAAGCCAGCAGGGAAGATTGAAAACGGCGATAACATGATCACGGGATGCTTGGCAATTGCAAGCTGCTGCTGCCTGCCAAGAGAACTCCCTCTCAATTCTGGGGGCTGGCTGAAAGTGCTCCATGCTGAAATCCAAGCAGAATTTTCAGCCACAGAGGAGTTTCAGCCACAGAGTGGAGAAGCTTCATTTTTGTTTCCATTTCTCTTAGTGTTAATATAGATAATTGTCTCTGCAGAAGCTTAAGTTGTTGAGAAATATTTATCTTCTCTGGAAACTTCTTTAATTCCTCTTCTTTTCTTTTTATCTCATCCAAAATAGCTTGCGTTTTCTCTTGCCTCTTCTTTTTGAGTTCACTATTATGTTGTATAAAGTAACTTCTCATGAAAGCTTTGCTTGCATCCCAAACCATTCTTACATTTGTACCTTTATTAAGATTATTTTCAAAAAACTCTTTTAATTCTTTTTATAATCCTCCACTATTGCTTCTTTCTGTAACAGCATTTCATTTAACCTTCATCTGAAAGAACTGGGTTTCCATCTAAAAACCAAACTCACTGGATTATGATCTAAAAAAGTCTTTGGTAATACAGTGGTACCTCTAGTTATGAACTTAATCCGTTCCGTGACTCTGGTTGCAACTCGAGTTGGTCTCAAGTCGAGGTAAAGTTTCCCATAAGGTTCAATGTAAATACGGTTAATCCGTTCCGCCCTCCGAATTTGGTCGCACCACGAGGCAAATCTCCCCATAAGGTTCAATGTAAATACGGTTAATCTGCCCTCTGAATTTGGTCGCACCCCAAGGTAAATTTCCCCCATAAGGTTCAATGTAAATACGGCTAAACAGTTCTGAAACATATGCATTTTATTTTTAAACCTCAAAAACCTTCCAAACGCCACAAAAACCTTCCAAACGCCACAAAACACACCACAAGCCTCACCGAACGTCTCCTTGCTACCGCGATCTTGCCCACAGGAAGCCGCGACCGCGTGGCAGCAGGGAAAATGGCCGCGGATCTGGTTCGTAAATAGAGGCGGAGTTCGCAAGTAGAGGTAAATTTTTGGGGCCAGAGCTGGTCGTATCTTGAAAAATTCGTAAGGAGGGGCGTTCGTAACTAGAGGTACCACTGTATCTCTGCTTTATGAACCTTAGTAGTCAAATTCTCCAAAATCCAAATCATGTCTACTCTTGAAAAAGATCTGTGTCTTTCAGAAAAATAAATATATTCTCTTGAACTGCCATTTTTATGTCTCCATGCATCAACAAGCTCCAAATTGTCCATCAAATTAAAAAAAAAACTTTTGGTAGTTTACCCTGTGTAATTTTAATATTTTTCTCAGAAGTTATGTCTACTTGTGGGGAGATCACTCCATTCCAATCTCCCATTAAACACCAATTTTCATAAGAAATTAATCTGTCCATAGTACTTTATAGAACATTGCTTTATCCTCATTTGGGGCTTAAATTCCCAATATCAGAGTCTTAACCCCATGCAAATTAA
Source organism: Python bivittatus (assembly GCF_059951505.1). Lineage (NCBI taxonomy): Eukaryota > Metazoa > Chordata > Lepidosauria > Squamata > Pythonidae > Python > Python bivittatus. Next base: position 54,479,155 of record NW_028277098.1, on the reverse strand, counting down.
CTTCCACCCCAACATATCTACCATGCTCATCAGTCAATATAAGTTCTGGTTGTAGTTGGGGCTTTATATACAAAACAACTCCATTTCTTTTTTTCTTTTTTTTTCCTTTTTTGTTCCTGCTGAGATAAATTCTTTACCCAAATTTTGTAAGTCAAATATTTTATATCCTTTTTACTAATATGTGTTTCTTGTAAGTAAATTATATATTGTTTTAATTTTTTCAAACAATTTTTTTTCTCTTTTAAGGAGCATTTTCTCCATTTATATTCCACATTAAGCATTTGTAATCCAAAATCAGGCCAAAAATTTAGAAAAGTCAATAGCTGTAGCACCCTAATTCAGTATCATCCCATTCACTTTCCTGTTGCACTTGTAAAAGGTTTTGTATAGTCTCATTTATCACATCCATTTGTATTGTCTCCAGTTCTTCTTTGAAATTTTCTAGAAATTCTCTCGCTTTCTGCACAGAATTCAGTCAAAACCTCTGCTGTTTGAAAATTAAAAATTACTCCTTGCAGTTTGTCCCATCAAAATAGAATCTTTTTCTGTTTAAGTCTATCAGAAAAATGTACTCTTTTCTCTTATACAGTATTCTAATGGGAATTTCTTTAAGCACAATTACATCTGTATTATCAATCTTCAATCTTGTATTAAGACACTGCTGCAGAACTTGGTTTCTTGTCTTCTTCCTGACAAAGTGACATCCCTTGGAACTTTTCTTAATTTCATAAATCTTATATTTATTCTATAAACTTTATTAATTTCTGCCTCTGTATCCTCTTCATCCCATTCCAAAGAATTTGATAAAGCTTTAATTACCTTTTTTCTAATGTCTTCACCAGAATCCTCTGGGATCACACTCAGTCTCAAGCAAAATGCCTTCTCTCAACAATGCCAGATTATCCAAATCTCTTTCCATCTCTCTATTTATAACTTCTATCTTACTTTCCAAAATGTCCATTTTGTCATTAATTTGTTTTACATCTCCAGTCACTTGTTTTACAGAGTTTTCCACCTTCTTAACTTCTTCTTTCATTTCGTCTTTCATCTTTACAAGTCTTTTGTCCATTCTCTCTTCAAAAGCTGTCAATTTAGTATTAAGTGATTCAGAAAACTTTTTGCCTAATTCCTCAAACGTCTTCTAAAGCAATTCTGGTGTAATTCCTCTTTCTGCAGGTTGCTCTAACAATCACCTCCTCCCTTCTCCTGTTTTGCCATTTTGTGGTAGTTGCCATTCTAATATTTTAATCCAAAAGTGAAATTACAAAGAGAAAGTAAAAGGAGGCTTCCCCCCTCCTCCCCCCGTTTTGTCTTTCTGTGTCCTTAATACTTTCGTGTCAAATGGCACTCTGTAGTTACAGTCACCATCACAATCTGGCCCATATTACCTTTATCTTTGTTTTGTAAAATCTACCAATTTTTTACACTCTAATGCTAAACAACTAACATTCCCATGAAGGTAGGTCTGTTTGTCTGTTTAATTCCAATATTTTCAAAAGCACTTTCACCAAAATTTAATCTTTCAAAATTACTGTCCCCTTTATCTGTTTTAAACTTTCTTACATCCAATTCTTGTTAAGCTTTTTGCTGAAAATTTAAAGCCTTTAAAGCCTTTCCCCCCCCTCCTTTAATCCAGAAAGGATGTTGACTCACCAAGTGGATTTCTTTTATCCTGCTGCTCAGAAAATCTCTCTTTAACTGTAAATTGATTACATCCAATAGTGATTAAGAAAGTGAGGCTTTTGCTAACCTTGTGTCCATGTAGGCAGCATTACAGCTGTGAGCTTGATTGAAATCCCTTGACCCCCAGCCACTTGACTCACAAATCGACCACAAAAACGTCAATTCCTGCAGTCTCCTCACAAGGTGCAGTTGTTCAGGTGCAAGTGGGCGATCTTATGATCTCTCATTGTCCAGAAAGGCTATGCCAGCCAGAAGTCACCATCTGGCCACTGATCTCCACCTCAGTGCTGTCCCCGCACATTCAGGGATGTCTAGTCCACCATAGAACCTCACTTGGAAGCCAAAAAACGTTATTTGTGACTTTCTACCTCATGCAGGATCCTCAGCAGGTGGCAGCATCTGACCAATCTTGACTGATCTCAGAAAAGCTAAGCAGGATCAAATCGAGTTACACGTTGATAGACAACAACTTGGAAATCCCAGGACAATGGGCTGGACCAGCAAGTAAATAAGGCTGTATGTCTATCTCTCTTTATTGGATGAAGGCAATACCAAACCACAAAATACGTGGATATAACTATGTAGTCATCAGGAGTCAAGCTTATTCACACAGTCATTATTGGCAAATGCTTTTGATGTTACTGATGGTTAACAAACCGCACTAAGCCACATATGCAGAACATTTTTAAGCATCACATTTTTATTATCTAGAGGTAGAATAGGTAGATCAATAACTGGGAGCATGTTTTTTGTCATTTAATTGACTTTTGTGCCCAATAGTTGGGGGTAGTACTAGGTACTGAATATTGAGATGAGAAGGGACAAAATTATTGTGCACTCAACAACTGTTCTTTCTGGCAGTTGCTGAGATGGGTTGGTGAGCAGCATCAGCACAATTTACAAGTAATTGGTTGGACCATAGTAACCCCAGGAAACTGCACCTGCCCAGTTAACAGCTGCCTACTTATATCTGCTCTGCATCTGGTAATGTCTCACACTCATTGCTAACCATAAAAAGCTCCTTCTGTTGCCATTTATGGTGATGGCTGAGTGTTGCCTTCTCTTCATCTCAGCATCTTGTCTACTGTACTGTTTTAATGGGGGGAAAAATCTTCAGGTTGCTGATTTCATTTTTTTGCTGCGTGGTGAACAGAGGGAAAAATTGCATTGGATAATGTAAGTGCTAAATAGCGAGGAAAACTGGGTTATTTTTTTTTTCCTTTCTACTCTGAAAGGAGATATTTTTTCCTTAATCTTTTAGTATCCTGTACTTATTTTGAGTTTTGCTGGTGGCAAAGCTGAGAAACTATTTAGGACATATGTGAGCTCTAATTATTAGGAAGAAGTACCAATATTTTTCTATTCTTTTAAAGTGCTTGCTTTATTTAATGCAACCTGCTTTCTATCATGCTTTTTATTATCCGAAAGAATGGATGGGAGCAAAAGATCAGTCTTGGGCATAAGTGCTTCTTCGGCTGCATAGCAGCTGTATTTGAACACTGTGCAAAGCTGGGTGCGTAAGAAGGAGGCTGTTGCCTGAAGAAGGGATTATAATTGTGTGTGACAGAAAGAATGGGCATAGTGGTAAAGGGCAGGATTGCTTAATTTAACTTAAGCTTAAGAACATAATGACTGGCACACATGCAAAAGAGAGGCGATAATGCCTTAAAGTAAAATGATGGTGTGTCTGGGCATCATTATAAGCATTCCTTCCAATCTTCCCTTCTAGCTTTTAATCATTTGCTATTATGCTTCTTGCTAAGTTGCTTTTAAACTATTTTAAGGATGATGTTTGTTGTCGCTTGACGTTTCTGAATACTTTATGCATATGTGGTGTTTTACTATTAAAAGCATCTTTGGCCTCTTTGAGGAAGGCAGTATGTAATGAAACCCACACACCATGCACACACATGCCACTAAACATGCGAGAAGAGCCTGGTTGCACCTCTTTTGAACTAGCCAATTTTATTAAAAGGCCTAAGATTTGTGAGCTAGAGCTTACTTCATCAGATGCATAATGTTTTTGGCTACTAAAGACCAGTGTTTCTCAACCTTAGCAACTTTAAGAAGTATGGACTTCAATTCCCAGAATTTCCCAGCCAGTATGCTGGAGGAAGTTGAAGTCCACACATCTGGGAGCTGGTCCAAATAAGTTTAAGATGAGTTGGTCCAGATAACTTTAAGATAAGTTGCCAAAGTTGAGAAACACTGCTATAGGCTAACATGGCTGTCCTACAATGTCAAAAAATTAGAAGCCTATTGAAAAGGAGCTGAAATGAATGTAGAAGTCCTGTCCTCTGCCCTGTTTTACTTCCAGTGGATATCAGCTTGCATGGATTGTGCAGGACCTCAGACTATACATTCGATCTGGGACTTGCTCTGTAGGTCTAAAACAAAAAACAACTCATCCTCTGGACATTGCAGTATCAGGAACTGAATCCTGAAATGTATTCCACTTTGTTCATTTGTTTCTCTTTTGAATGCATATGCAACTCCAGTCATAGTCAGTTCTAAGCATTGTACATATCTGATACAGGCATTGGATTGAAAACAGAGTGCATGAATCAGAATACCCCAGGCAACATTAATAACCAGTTCCATACAAGCATTCCCCCAGTCACACCAGAAAAGCCAGATCTTAGATGTTTTTTGAAAGGAGCATAGGACTCATCTCATCTCCATTATGCTGTCTGGGGAATTCTGGGAGTTCCACACATCTTAAAGTTGCTGAGGCTGAGAAACACTGAGCTACAGCATTATGCCTGCTTGTCAGTCAGGACCACTGTTGCTGGCTCCTGTGTGGATCACTGCAGCTCCAAGAGACAACCTGACTGTTGTGATCACTTTCTCCTCAGTGAAATCCACCGACCATTTTCTTAGAGATGTCCTGTTTCACTGGGGTTTTAGCACTGAATCTTGCTGCTTTGCATACTGTTCTTCAGAATCAGGCCTTGGTGATGGTTTCCTGAATGATAACTAACACAAGATTTCTGATGCCAACTTATTTTTCAAAGACAAATATGTGGTGACTAACTGAAGACTTGAAACAAGAAAAACAACAAAAAGAAACTGCTTTCTCAGGAGTGCAGAGGCCTCCCACACTTGGATAGACAATCTTTGCACAAGCAACAACTGGTCACATGAAGAGTCCATTTCACACTTCAAGAGAATTTTTCATCATAGGCAGATATTTTCGGGCAAGTTGCCTAGTGTGATTCATCTTCTGGTGAGATGAACAGTCTTTCTTTAATGCCAGTTATTATGGTAATCTAGATCTGGCTTTTCCACAATTACAAGTTTTGCCACAGCTTCCAGGCTACGGGTTATTACAGTCCTGCTTTTGCCCTTGTGCCCCAAGCAAAAAGTGGGAGAAAAATGGCAATCAGTGTCAATTGCCTCTCATTTTTCTTTTGATCTGGCTTGTCTTCTATCTAGCTGGGAAAGCACACAGGCCCTGGTACATTTAATGGAAAAGGAAAATATGCAGGCTGGCTTGAAAGAGGGTTTCTTTCAGGCTACTTTGTAAGGCCCATTAAATGCTTGTGCACTTTGAGGGATGGATCTTATTAATTGTGTAGCCGGGTTTAAAAAAAGTTTGGCCAGTTAGTTTGCACATGAAAGAGGAGCTGGTACCCAGAGAGCCGGGGGTAGCCATTCATTGGCCACTGGCTTTCCATTCCTCTGACTGAGAGCCCTTGTCCCTGGTTTTCTTTGATCAGCGACACTGTAGAATAATACTAAAGAGAAAGGAAGACAAAAGGAGCAGCTTGGAGAGGCTCCCATTTGTAATTCAAAAAGGGGGCTTGGAAATTCACATTCTTGCTTGCTCCAACCATGTGGGGGATGGAGGGGAAGTTTCAGAAGAGTACATGGTCAGGATTTCACCATCTCCAATGATTGCTGAATCTCACAACCGTAAGGAAAGCAACTGGAAGGAAAGGATCACACACATTCACAAATATTAGATCGACAGATATTTCCTGCTTTGTATGGGAAAGCGGGAACTGCTTTCTGAAACTGTCTAAATCAGCATTTCTCAACATTGGTGACTTTAAGATGTGTGGATTTCAACTCCCAGAATTCCCCAGCCAGCCAGGCTGGGGAATTCTGGGAGTTGCAGTCCACACATCTTAAAGTTCCCAAGGTTGAGAAACACTGGTCCAAACGAACAAAACTAAGCATGGAAATCAGTGGAAGGATGTGGGTTAATCTGTCCTGTACTGCGGGGTCCCACTGAATTCAAGTACGGCAAACAACTTGCTTCCCAAAAGAAATAAGAAAAAGCATAGAGCACGTCTTGCACTGAGTCTGTTCAGTGCTAGGTGATTTACAAGGCGCAGACTGAGGCAGCCCTCTTGCCCCCAACTGAGCTTCTTTTCTGCCAATTTTAAAAGAACAACCCTGAAGGCAATTTCATCATTCTTATCCCAGTGACATGAACCTGCTTGTAAAGCAGCAGCCTAAGCTAGGACTTGCAAAGGGGATGAAAACTGATCCATGCTCTACAGGCACACACCACAGTTCTTACTGTACTTAGCACACTGTGGCTTGACTTCTGTCAGCGGATAGTTTCGATGGACATGGCTGTCCAGGCAATGACATAACAGGCAGTGTTTCTATGTTGTGAGATATTTGCGTGGGAACAGGTTTAGATTGCAGACAAAGTTGCTCCTATTTGGCCAAAAGCTGTCTTGAAGCGTGAGAAATCCATGTGCCTTCGTTCCCCCCGGAATGGCATAAAATTGGGATAGATTCTGAAACAGTGAGCTTCTGCCTAATAGCATTTTAATGAGGAGCAGCTAGAATCCGTTGCCCCACCTCACTGCTACATCTTTTCTAAACAAGGCAGCATTTATTTTATTTTTATTTTTTTGTGCACACACAGCCATGCACACGCATTTAGATGGCTTTTCATATGTAGGTTTAACAGCACATCGCCATGTGTGTAAGATTCCACACAGGCAAGTTGCTCTTGCCTAACCTAGCTTGCAGGCTTGCTCTGGCAGTAATTGAGTTAGGAATTATAAACGAGCTCTTGTAACAGCAGAATCAGAATTTAAGAATCATCTTTAGATGTCAGTTTTTGTTTTCGTGCCATGGAATCTCTTAGGATACTGACTGACTGAGTCAGTCCTGTAATTTTCACCCTACATTCATACTGGATCCCTCTCTCCAGACAGTGTGCTCAGCTCCAACATACCCATTCGAATAGCTTCCTTCGCCAGTAATATAAAGCTATTCATTATGTTCAAAGAGCAAAGAAAGTACAGCCCTAATATTTCTGCTGGCTTCTAGCTAGGGAGTCGGCCACCTAAATCCTACAGACCTAGGGGTCGATTCAGCTAATTGCTTCTACACCCACACTAGCAGATCCAAGCATTCCCAGGCAGGCACATTGCCAAATACATGTGAAGATTTTCTTTCCAAATTACTGCAATCACTAGAATCATTGCTTGGCCATGTCTGTAATTGCCCATTCCATGTAATAGGTTTTGTCTATGCACCCAGGAATAACTAGAACAAACCTGTGTGGGTACAAGTTGGCTGTGGTTCCTTTGCTTTTCGGTCAGCATGATATATTTTGGGTGATTCAGTCCTTCCTTGGGAAGGAGGGGTTGGGGGAGCCCTTGCAGGGTCACTGTGAGGATTGTGCAAAGCACTTGTTGGATAAAGTCACTTGGATCCACTTAGAGTTAGATTGACTGTGCTAGTCTTATGGAGGTGACTGGAACTGAGTCTTGTCCACTTATCTTGGCTGAGTTTGACCTGGTTACTCCTAAGGAAGCGGACAGGACCCTTGGGCTGTTGGACTGCTCTGTGTGTTAGATCCATTTCCCTCCTGGTTAGTCAAGGCCTCCCAGGAGGTAACATGTAGGTGGGTTCATGTGGGTTCATGCTTCTACACCCACACTAGCAGATCCAAGCATTCCCAGGCAGGCACATTGCCAAATACATGTGAAGATTTTCTTTCCAAATTACTGCAATCACTAGAATCATTGCTTGGCCATGTCTGTAATTGCCCATTCCATGTAATAGGTTTTGTCTATGCACCCAGGAATAACTAGAACAAACCTGTGTGGGTACAAGTTGGCTGTGTAAAAGTAAATGCTTCTTTGCAGGAGGGAGCAGTTCCACATGCCTTGAAGGAGGTGGTAGTCTGCTCCTTCCTCGAGAGATCATTCCTCAACTCAAATATTGGACAATTTTCATCCAGTCTGCAACTTTCCTGTTTGGGGAATGTTGTTGAGGAGATAGTAGGCCTACAGGTTCAAAGGGTTCTGGAAGAAGCAGATTATCTGGATGAGGTTATATGTTGGCATGGGGTCAAGAATCAGTATGCTGATGATACTCAGTTGTATATCTTTGCCCTAGGCCATCCAAGTGATGCTGTGGAGGTACTTTCCCAGTGCCTGGAAGTTGTATAGGTCTGGATGGGAAGAACCAGCTTCAGCCCAGCCCTGATAAGACCGAGTAGCTGTGGGGTTTAGGGCCACCTGTATCTCATGGTTTGCCATCTTTAACTCTGGCTGGGGTTACACTCAGAGTTGGTGTGCATTCTGGGGGTTCTTCTGGATTCACAGCTCCTGCTCAAAGAGCAGGTGGCAACCATGGCTAGGGGAGTCTTTGCACATACAGCTTGAATGCCAGTTGTACCTTTTCTTAGATCAGAAGGCACTGCTCACACTTCCTCATGCCTTAGTCACCTCCCAATTGGACTGTTGCAACATGCTGTACATGGGGCTGCCCTTGAAGATCCTTTGGAAGCTGCAGCTGGTCCACAATGAAGTGGCATGGGCAATAGTGAGTGCATTATGGTACACCTATGTAACACCACTGCTGTGTGAGCTGCATTGGCCCCCAGTAGGTTTCCGGGTGCAATTCAGAGTGCTGGCCATCACCTTTAAAGCCCTTCATGGCATAAGGCTGGGTTACTTGTGGAACCATCCATCCCCAATGGTTTCCATCTGTCCCACTAGATCTGACAGGGACAGTATACCCTGAATCCTCTCAGTGAAATAGTATTGTCTGGTGGGGCCTCGGAAGTGTGCCTTCTCTATGATGGTGCCTGCCTTATGGAACAGCCTCCCTGCAAAGATATGGATAGGCCTCACCCTGTTGGCCTTCATGAAAGCAGTGAAGACCTGGCTGTTCCCCCAGGCACTGGGGCCAGGATGTTGATGGAGTCAGCATGGTGTGGTTGATGAATGGAAGTTTTATTGGGGCTTCAACATGTTTTTATTGGCATTTTGTTTGTTTGCTTGATTGTTCTAATTAATTTGTGGTTTTGATTCTTGTCTGTCACCCAGAGTTGCTTCTGGTAAATGGGCAGCTATTTAAGTTTGTTTAATAATAAAGATAAAGCCCTGAGGTTTATAAATCATGGTTTATGGTGTAGTGTGACATATAAACCAAGCTGCTATGTTTTTTTACCAAAGTATGATTAAAATAAATACAGGTAGTCCTTGTTTAGCAGTCATAATTGGGGCCGGCAACTCAGTTGTTAAGTGAAGTGGCTGCAAAGTGAAACTGTGATTGTGCTTATGATGTTACTTCAGCTTTCCTTTGCTTTACAGACCTGCGAAAGTCATAAATGATAGGACTGGTTGTAAAGTTACTTTTTCATCACCATCATAACTGCAAACAGTTGTTAAATGAGGCAGTTGCTAAACGAGGACTACCCGTATGGCCTATATGATATATGAACCCAGCATAGATTGCCTATAATTCTTGGGAAGCTTGTTTTACAACGAGGACAGCTACCCCTGGTGCCTTGAAAGTTGTTCTGCTCCCCGCCACCTTCTCCACATTGCCAATCCAGAATGGAAATAAAATTGGGGAGGAGAAAAACATGCCAGTTGGCTCCTCTGAAAGGAGCAGGTCTGGAAGCATCCTGCCCTTCCATCACAACCGTGCTACAGTGATGCTCTTTTGGCTGGTCCTCCCACTAGGGGGTATCATTTCCTGTTCTTTGTTTTCACTGCAGTACATAAGGGGGACCAGAATTGGCGAACGGATAATTTAGCAACTTCACGGGGCCATGCTCAGTCACCCTGAGATTGTCTCTTTTCCAATATTTGTCTGTCTTGCTCTTGGTCTGTTTGTATCCATCATTCCTCTCTTTGCCTTGGAGCTTCAATTTCTGTGGACCTTTCTGTCAAGAAACTGTTCCTCCAGAAATGGGGACTGTTGCAGAGGCATCTTCTTTTAAGCAAGAAAAGCAGGACTTGGGTCTTGGCTTAACTAAACACCTTTGCTTTGCAGCGACCTTCTTGCCTGCTTATTAAAATTCTGTTGGTAGCTTCTTGCTCTGAGACTTTCAAGCCAGGCAAGTGTATGGGAAGCCTGGAACCCTCTCCTGAACTGTGTCGCCCCAGTACCATCACAAGTAGCTGATTGCCAACCCTGTGCAGCTGCATTAGCAATTCCTTGTCTCTCCCAGGACAGAATCTAGCTTGCCCACTGTGTGTTCTGAGCACAACAGTATCATCTGCCCCACTAATAATAACAACAGTGGAACAGTTTCCTCTTCCCAGCGCTGATTACACTCCAGTGTCATTACCATGCTCCAGGGCTGGCACTGCCAGCTTTTAAAGTATCAGAATGCTAAATGCCAAACTTCTTGGGAAAAGACTGGGTCTTGATTTACTGATCTACTGAAATAAGCCTTTTGGGTCAGTGGTAAGGAGGTCACCTCCACAGATTCTGGGTGATTTGCAATAATTGGCAAAGACTCCTGACTTTCAATTGTTTAATAATAGCAGCAAACAGAGAGAGAAAGAGATTCCCCATCTGTTTTAGCAAGTGGAATAACTGGGGATGGATTTTTGTGGGGAAAGGTTGTAAGCTCCATTTAATTTTGGTACTCAAAACAACTGCCTGGGTCCAAAATTCATTTATTCTAAATTTATATTTTGTACCAGATTCCAGTGGATGGATTTCTAGGTTCTCTTTTTTTTTTTTAAAGCCCAACTTTGATTTAGTGACCAGATTGAAACAGATTATCACACAATTCTTTGGGATTCCTGAAAAACTGACATTTTTATTCTAACATTAAAATATTGTGTTTGATAATTTCAAGGGGAAAAAAACTCTACATCTACTAACAGATGCTTGTATTTGGATATTTTCCTGACTAATAATATTACTGGCTCATGCAATCTACAGATTAAAGATTAGAATTAACACCAGGAAACAACTTTTTGAATTCATAGCAGCCAAGTTTGCCTTTCCTTTATGAATATTCTTGGAGTAATCCAAGAAGCTTAAATAACTTTTTAATGGTTTAAAATGAATCGTGTCTAAATATTTTAGAGTGGGTTTATGATAATGGAGATAGCTGTTCTTCTCTGGAAGGCAAATTGTTTAAAAGTATGTTTTTAAACAGATTAAACCTCCTAATTCCTGCTCCTTTTTCTGTGAGGTTCTATAACCCATTTCCAGTTCCTGTAAATATTTTCCTTTTTTCATTCTTTTGGTTCTTTTGTAAATAATCATCTAAATGGCAGGGACCTAATTCATTAGAAGATTGGTCATCCACCATTCAGCTCACTGCAAAACCCAAAACCTTTCTGAGCATTCTGGATATGCAATTTTGTATTCTCCAGTATCTATGAAACAATGAATGAGCAATTACAAATAAATGTGGTCTACTGATTCTCTATAAGGACCTGCTTGCTGAAAACAAGATGCAGTTCACATCTCTCTCTTTCTCTCTCTCTTTCTCCCCTCTCTGAATTGTTCATAGCAAAGCATGCTAGATTCTAGGATTCTTGGTTTTGTTACTTACTTTGAGATCTGTCACCAAATTTTAGATTCCAAGTGTAATGGATTATAAACCTCACTTTATAAGGTAATACATGGGACATTAATATGTGGTAGAGCAGTCCTGCTGCATTTGCAGAAGTTGGGATGAGGGAATCATTCTGATCTGTGAAGCGGTAGGATTTTGCCCCACAGTCCTGCCCTCCTCCAAATTCTATCTTAAATAGGATATGGAGCAATTAGATCACATACTTGTTCAAAGGAACAAGTAATACAAAAAGAATGTGTGTCTCTATATTGTAGATTTCTACATGAGAGAGGGAGAGACTAGGGTGTGGGAGGGGGCTTATACATTTCGGCTATAATTGGGGTTTCCCAATATGACACTCTTGCCAGATGTAGTTGGACTATCACTTCTGGAATTCCCAGCCATGAGTTAATCTGGAGCAGTGGCCAAATCTTAGATGTGGCCTCCAGAGATTTCCAAAATGGTTCCATAATGATAATTTTTAAAAATAGAGTTTATGAATGGAGAAACATATTCATTTAGTCTAAAACTAAATGAAATGAAATCACATTATTTTTTTCCCCTGGCCAATCTCACTACTTTGGGGAATGCACCTCCTGACATGCCATTCAAAGTCCATGTGAGGCTTTTGGCCTCCTGACGTAGAGGGACTTGGAGCCTGCTTAAAGAAGCCAGATTTATTTACTTCTACCTGGAAATATTTTTGGGGGTCTTTGTCACTTGTGATGCAACCCTTACTTGCCTGGTTGCAGGAGCAGGTGATGTCCAGGTTCCTTGTCTCCCTGGTGGTTCCATTTTCCGGAATTCCTTCTCTAATCTTATCCCTCTCAGATCCCAAGCTCAGATCCCGAGATGCCTTTAGAAATTTAACAAAAGCTGTCTGAGGGCAATTCCCCCCTTCTTGGTCTCCAGGATGGTACTAGATACTTTCAACACCCTTCCAGGATGGGTCCTAAATCCTGGGTGTAATTAATTGATGGCCATTCTTCTTCTGAATGGCAGTGTCTAACTTGTTTGTTTTCACTCCCTAGGATAGGAGGAGTGGGTAAATTCCTCACTGTATCCTTGGGATCCATTGATAGTTCCTGCTTGCCTGCTTGCCTGCCTGTTTCATTGGGTCCTGGCAAGAAAATGACTTGGTGTTTTAAAGTATTTAAGGGAGACCTGCCATAATTTGCCTTCAGTTTTACCCTGTGCATGTGCAGAGAGCCATGTGGCCAAGACACCCAAGCCAATGTCTGCCTGCCTTTCTTCTTTTTCTTTCTTTCTTTCTTTCTTTCTTTCTTTCTTTCTTTCTTTCTTTCTTTCTTTCTTTCTTTCTTTCTCTCTCTCTCTCTCTCTTTCTTTCTTTCTTCCTTTCTTTTTCTCCTTCCTTCCTTCCTTCCTTCCTTCCTTCCTTCCTTCCTTCCTTCCTTCCTTCCTTCCTTCCTTCCTTCCTTCCTTCCTTTCTCTCTTGTTTTGCAGCTGTTTTGTTCTATATTGGTTGGATGTCAAAATTCCAGTACAAAATAAAGCATTTATAGCAAGGCAGTTCTTCTTAGCACAATGTTTTTCAAACTTGGGAACTTTAAGATGTGTGGACTTCAATTCCCAGACTTCCCCAGCCAGCATACAGAACTTAGCAGAACTCAGGTTTTATATATATATAAATTCAATATATATATTGAAACTGGATCATCTTAAAAGTGCCCCCCAAATTCTTTGATTTTGTTGCAAAGGACTAACATGGCTACCTCCCTGGAGCTGGACTCCTTCATTTTGTTTTTGTTCGTTAGGTTGCTGGTACAGTAGTTGTTGATCCCTAAGCATGATGGAAATTGACTAGAATAAGGTTATCTGAAAGTAAGCCCTGTTGAAGTGGCATGTAACAAAGGGGGGGGGGCAGGCAAGGGTCATGGGCAGCCCTCAACTCTCCCCCTCCTTTTTATGGGTGGGGTGTTGTTATTTGGAGAACGCAGACATTGCACCACCAAATTACAGCAGAACCAGAGTTAAAATTTCACAATTTTTAAAAGCCTCTATACAGATACACAAACATGTATAGAACCAAAAGAAACCTCAGATCTACAACTTTGGCCACCTGAAAATTGTCCAATCTTCATCTAAAGGGGTTGCGCCATAAATAACACAAATGAAAAGACAATCTGTTATATTTTATTGGTCCAAACATTTTTCAGACATTTTTGCAAGCTTGCCAGCATGCCAGGATCTATCATGTACCCAGCAAAATATTTTTAAATGTTTGCTCTGCTCTGAGAATAAAAGGAATAGAGGGAGGTGTACTCCGTCTCCTTTGCTGTCATGGAAAAATGCCAAGGAATTCACATTTTAAACATATTGTTACTGTTGTGAAGAAACACCTGTGGAGTATGCTTGTATAATGCCTAAATAAGTGGCAAAGGGTGTATGTGTGTTGCTACTGTGGCCTTATTATTATTACTTACTTTTAAAAAAAATATTAAAACCTAAAAATGTAATCATGTATTTTATTCCTTATTGTTCCTAGAATTTATTAGTATTGATTGTTAAGTGATCTGACTATTTTTACTGGGGGATTCTAAATGTTTTTATTTTTAAGATAAAAACTGAACATTACCATATTACAAATGTAATGTTCAGAAAGGCAATTTAAAAATCTTTCTTTGTTGATAAAGAAAATCAGTTGGGCTTGTGTTGCATTCCTACTCAGCTTCATGGCAATAGAGTGTACGGCTGCATTTCCTGATGAACTGTTTCTTTCTGTTTTTTAATACAAAAGTCTTTGGCAGTGCTGGATGGAACTTAATGGAGTTGAGGGGCAGTCACAGAATGTGCTACCGTATGGCTAAACTGCTGATCTTGAAAAAACTCAGGAGGGTTTAATCTGGTTAGTAGTTGGATGGGAAATCCATGGCTATAGACTGGACTAGGAAGTAAAAAGAATCATTTCATAAGAAGACAGTGGTAAACCACTTACATACTGTCGTGAAGACGACTGCACAGGCATATCTATGGAATCAAGCTCTACTTGGGGGAGACTTTATGTTAAGAACTGGAAGACATCAGACTGGAGAATGCTAAACCTTGGTGTATACTAGCATCTAATAATATCTGATACATTCTCTTTTTAATGTTTTTCTCAGATACTGTATGAATCAGTTAGGTGTTTCAAACTACAACCTATTTTTCAGCTTCCCCCTTTGCAACCCTTGCAAGAATAACTAGCATCTTAGATGAAGTATTTTGAAGATTCTACATTGCTATATAAAAACTTCTTCTCCTTCTCCTTCTCCTTCCTCAGCGTCCTTCATCTCTTTCACCTCCTCTTCCTCCCATCTAGTCATAATCATGTTTCATTACATCTACATTGCATTAGTCATAAGCCAGTGGCATGTAGTAGTTAATGCTGTGGACTAGGACCCAGGAAATCCAGCTTCAAGTCCAGCTTCATAGATGGAGGAAGCTCACTGGGTGATTTTGATACAGTCACCTACTTTATACACTTGTGGAAAAAATAGAAGATAATAAATGTAGCAAATAACTAATGCATGTATATATAAATGAAATTGTTTAAAAGCAGGAATAGATAAAAACATTTGCTGCAAATTTTAAAATTGCAGGGTCTGACAAGAGGATTTAACTATGTCTTCATATTATAGAAAGAACTGGTTTTCAACATTCATTTTCTGAAAATTGTATTATATATATATATATATATATATGGAGAGAGAGAGAGAGATTGATTATTGGAATGTAGATTTAAGAAGGTTTTACCACTGTGAGTAACAGCAGCGCTGATTACACATTGGCACTATATAAACAGCAAATATAGTCCTAGTATTATGGCATTTGTCTAGACTAATTCAAAGTTTTTACAGATATATGCACCTGCAGTGAGTGTTGCCGTGGAAAAGCTAGAGGCATTGCCCTTTTAAGAAACACCATTCTAAGAGCAACCCTTGTGGTTCCTTATGGATACAAAAATGTACACAAGCAAGATGTGCTGCAAAAGTTGGTGTAAAAAGGAAAAAGGATGAATAAGATAGGAGGAAAATGGAGAATCCAGGCCATAAATCTGACTTCGGATCCAGACAATCAACTGCTGGGGCTGGACTGGCCATTGGAGATAAGGGAGTGTGTGGGTACTAACTGAGGCTGTTGTCCAGCATAGTTTTAATATTTCTGCTTATCTGCATTTATTGTTCAAACAGATTATTGAGCTCAAGCTTCTTTAGTTGAGGCCAACCCTGTGACACAACAGTGGATTGAATGGAGACCTTCCCAGAACAATGGCCTAGATTCCAAGAACAGACTGAGACCTGACCTAATCAATGGCTTTACAGATTAGACAGCGCAATCCCTGTTCTTAGGATGATCAGATGCTGACTTGGATCAGGCCAGGCACAGGGTCCATCAAAGGCAGAGGTGTACAACTTGAGGCCCCAAGGCCATGAGCAGCCCCAGCAAGCCTCAGATGTGGTCCTCAGAGCCCCTCCAAAAGTCGTCATGAGCTGTAATTTTTAATATGAGAGACAAGCAAAATTATTAACTCATCATATGTCATTAATTTATGGAATATTAATTTAATTAAGATGTTTCTTCAGGCCCCACTCGCTTTTTTTGTCCAGATTTTTATTTTTTGGCCTCCATGCTTCCAAATTTGCACCCTTGTACTAGTCCAGTATTATTTGCTCTATATTCTTTGGTTCATTCTGAACATGTTCCGTGGCTTCATCACACAGATCTTGACTTTCTGCTGTTTTTTTCCCCCCACCCTGGAGTCATCTCTCTCCCCAAGGCCAGTGATCTACACCCCCATGATCAGGCCTAGTGCCCCTCTGTCTAGTATAAAACGTGTGGGACAGGCTGTATATCCATGTGTATGCCAAGCAACTAAGTTTGCCCAAACAACAGGCATGCCAAGGTGTCTATGTATTAACCAACATATATAAGAAGGAGATATGACAAATCATTAGATGCACGCAACTCTGTGGCAAGGTGATTCTCTGCCATATCTTGAATAGCTTTGGGGTAAGATTTCTGTTATATCACATTTCTGTGACTTCTCCAAATGTCACACATACTTCATCCTACATGGCTCAGGAAATATGCTTTTGGACATTTGCTAAAATCAACTTGTGTGCTGAACGCATGTCAAAGATTTCAAAGGAGTGGTTGACAAAACTGTTTTGAGAAGTATAGGAAGCATTACTATAGGGTGGATGCCAGGCCCTCCTTCAGGTGCCAAACATCTCTGCTTGCAGCTGTTGGTGGCCAGCAGGCTTCTACCAGCTTGGTATCTCCACCCTGGGAATCATAGCAAGATCCACCTCATGTTGCCGGTGAGTTACAGACATTCAAATCCAGTACATCTCCAGGGTAGCAGGTTAAGGAAGGCCGCATGCTTTGGAACAGTGTTTCTCAACTTCGGTGACTTTAAGACATGTGGACGTCAACTCCCAGAATTCCCCAGCCAGCATGCTGGCTGGGGAATTCTGGGAGTTGAAGTCTACACGTCTTAAAGTCACCGAAGTTGAGAAACACTGCTTTAGAACATAGACTAGCTGAGCATCTGCATCTCCAGGGAGTGCTGGGCAAGATTCCTGTAAGTAACTCATCAAAACATCTGCAAGAACCATACTGATTATATGGACAGGAAGGGGAAGTTTCTGTGTACCTTTGTGGCTGAAATCTCACACATAATCTATTTGCTTTATTTTTATGGCTTCAACGGAAATTAATTCTACTTGCCTACAGAACAGGCTGTTCATGCGTGTGTTATACTAATTAGGTGTTCCTAAACTTTTTGCCATCACCCCTCCCTTTCGTGTAATCTTAATGCACACACCTCCCTTAAAAATCCAAACAACAAAATGAACATAAACGAACAATGAAAACAATACAAATTAAACTTTGGGAAAGGTGGATTTCTTGTAACAATGTAACTAAAAGGTTCTTCCTACTTCCCCTGGACTCTGTCTGGACCTCCCCAAGGGAGTACCTCAGAGTTTGGGAAACCCTGTACTAGATAGTGAGTGCAGCTATATCTGTGTACAGTGGATACAATGCAGATATGTTTATAACGACATAGTCTACGCATGCATACAATAAGCATGGATGCACAGGTCCACTAAGGCTATGTTCAGGACAGTTATGTGCAGCAGAGCCATATATGGGAACTCTGTGTTTGCAAGACTACCAGAAGGATGACAAAACCATGCTTGTGTGAGAACAGCAGTTACAGAAACTATGTTTATGCAATAATCAATAGGCTAGAATGAAATTCGTACTAATGTACATGAGGATGCACATGAAAGGAATAAAAAACAAATCTGCCAAGACTGGGGTGCCTACACAGATAATTATGATGTTGTAGCCTTGGGACACTGTGTACAGTTTTCAGAAGGAGTCTGATAGCAGCTTTTCTGACTAACAAATTTGATTGAATGGCATATGTTTTCGTAAGCAGCTCTCAGACTCTTCCTGATTTTTTGCCACCATAGACTTACACGTTTCTCCTACTATAATACACAATTTTATTATTGTACCCCCAAAAAGGTATTTTGGGATGAGAAAGGTGTAGAAAACAGCAAAATGATTAAGGGACTTTCACTGCAGGAAGATTAAGTTTGGGGAGTTATAGTTTAGAGGAAAAACTATAGAGGATGTTGATAGTGGTGTATTATATTATTTGTGGTGTGGATGCAGAAATGTTTTTCTCCCTCTCTCATAATAGTAAACCATCCAAGCAAGCTGACAATGGGAGGAGAACAAAGTATCTCGCACAGTGTAAACTATAGAATTTGCTAGTGAAAGATGTGTGATGGTATCAACTCAGAGGCTTTAAGATTAGGAAAAAGTAATGCAGAATCAGACTGTTTTTTTCTTTAAAGCACTTTCATTCAGTGCTTTCAAATATTTGAATCCTTCTGATACACTTAATTCAAATATTTGAAAGCAGGGAATAATTAAAAAAAAATCAGTGGGTTCTTGTTAAACAAGCTATGGCTTAATTCACACATTTCTAAAACTTGATTTATACTTTTGCATTATATATGAACCCAGTCATTGTGGCTTCTTCATGGTTATAAGAATCTGTGGCTTAATGGAATATGTGAATCCCACATGTTAATTCCAGCTGCCTTTGTTCAGTGCCTGCTGCTGCAAAATGAAGGTGGTCCTTGAATTCTCATGTCATGTTGGTGGTCTTTCCATGGCACTTGAAGGACCACTGAGTAGATCCAAATGTTGAAACGGGGGGCCTTGAGGTGGATCCAGCTGAGTTCTTCCTGCCCCCTTGTCCTGTGTGAACCTGTCTGAGCACTTTTTTCTGGGGCCCTCTGCCAAGGTCTCCCCACCACCAGAGGACAAGACACAGCCTTTCTTGTTGCGAGACCTAGAACATGCAACCCTTTTGTGAAGGAGACAGCCAGGAGTATCTTGTCTCAGCAGGACTTTGGGGATGGTTTCTGCTGATTCAAAAGTGAACAGGTTTTTGTCTGATGACCTTTGGTTGTTTTTATTTATGTTGCTTATGGGTTGTTTAAACATACCTTTCTCTTACCTTGTACAGATAAGCGACCATGGCTGGTGCTGCTTTCTTTTTCTTTTTGACAAACCTTGTTGACCAAAATGAGCCCATCGCAGGAGAGTAAATTTGCTAATAATAACTGACAACTAATTATTAATGATGACAATAAACAAATTATCAAATGTTATAGGTTTCCAGAAATAAAACCTACATGTAAACACCATCTTCTGGTATGGATTCCTCTCCCCTTCTATTTGTGTTCTTTCAAAGATGGTTTTTCTTGTGAAATTACTCTACTTCCATAGGTGGAATTTTGGGAATGACTAGTTGCCTTCCATTTCCCACCCCCAGCATGTTTTTCCTCCCCCCAAATCCTTTCAGAGATAATTTTTGGATAACATCTTTGGATTTGTAGCACTTAGAGTTGTCTGCCTGTAAGTGCTCTTATTTAATTCTCAGACGGGTGAAGGAAAGACACACTACGCAGGTTCAAATGTCCACTGTCGATTCCAGGACTGAGCACTGAATGCTGCCTTCCAACCCTGGTCTCAGTTCGGGAACGTGGAAAGGCGGTGTGTTGGGAGGCCTCACTGCTGCAATTGTACTTGACTGGAGCAGCACTGCAGCCCTCTGTACCCTCCGTGTTTGCAGTGGATTACAGCCATTCGACAACAGGTGCCGAGGCGGTTCAGAAGCCCTGTTGCTGTAAGGTTGCTGCCCACAAGGGGAGAACCTGGCAGTGCAGAGGGGAGGCCCCACCGAGCAGCAGCCTCTTCAGCAGCGAGCCTGACGCGGCTCCTTTAAGAGCCGCAGGTCTATGGAAATGAGCCTCGCAGAGCTGCTGCCGCAGCGGAGCCGAGCCGGGCTTGCTTGGCAGGCGGCGAGACCTTAGCTGGCTGCGGCGGGAGAGCAGGCGGCGGCGGCGGCGGCGGCGGCGGACCTGCTCGGGCTAATCGGGAGAACCGGGGGGCCCTCGGCCCGGATCTCCCCTTTGGCATGAAGCGCAGTTGCTGATCGGCGGACGGACAGAACGAAGACCGGACTGCGGGAGGTGGGAGATGGGCGGCGGCGGCGGCGGCGGTGGCGGCGCCCCCGGCCGGGCTGTGTTGCTACTGCTGGCGCTGGGGATCCCCCGCTCCCGCGCCGACGGCCCCGAAACGCCCCCTGTCTGCGCCCCCTTCAGGGACCCTGGGCTGCCCGAGCGGCCGCTGTCACCACCGAGCGAGTTCCCCGCTTGCGCCGAGCCGCCGCTCTTGTGGCTTTGCCGGGTTTCGCGTCCGGCCCGCGGCCTCTGGGCGCACCTGCTGGGGCCGCGGTGCGATGGTGCTTCGGCGGCGGCGGCGGCGGGCGAGGATGGAAAGCTGTTGCTGTTAAGCCACCTTCTAGTGGCCCCGGTTCCGGGCGACCGATTCCGCAGAGGGCGAAGCCGGACTCTATGTTTGAAACCAGGCAGCCACATTCCTTTGCCGCCCGCTAGCTCGCGGGGCGGCTGCCAGCTAAGGTGCACGGTGCAAGGCGGCGGCGGCGACGTTACGGGCAGGCATGGGCCGCTCCACCCCCAGGGAGAATTGATCCTGCCCCCGCGAGCCATGTGTCTCCGGTTGGGACGCCCATTACGGTTGGGGCTCGTGTGCCAACTCTGCGATGAGAAGACAGAAACCTTTGTCCAGTGGCTCCTGGCTCTGGGCTCTTCGCAGCAGGAGATGGAGAAGTTGTGGCCCTTGGAGGGGTGCGGCTGCCAAGCTGATGGGGGCAGCAGAAGGAAGCGGGATGTGAACACCAGCCCCCAGTTCCAGATGCCCACCTACCAAGTGTCGGTGCCGGAGAACAGACCAGCAGGCACACCTGTGATCTTGCTGAGGGCCATGGACCCTGATGAGGGGGAGGGGGGCCGCTTGGACTATTCCATGGATGCTCTCTTTGACAGCCGCTCAAACAGCTTCTTTGCCATTGACCCCCAGACAGGAGCTGTGACCACAGCTGAGGAGCTGGACCGAGAAACCAAAAGCACCCATGTGTTCCGGGTGACAGCAACAGACCATGGCACACCACGCCGCACAGCTCTGGCCACACTCACAATCACTGTCAGTGACACCAATGATCATGATCCTGTGTTTGAGCAGCAGGAGTACAAGGAGAGCATGCGGGAGAACCTTGAGGTTGGCTATGAGGTGCTGACAGTGAGAGCAACCGATGGCGATGCCAGCCCCAATGCCAACATCCTTTACCGCATCTTGAATGGTAATGGAGCTAACAGGATCTTTGAGATTGACCCCAAGTCTGGAGTAATCCGCACCAATGGCCTTGTGGACCGAGAAGCTGTAGAGTCCTACCAGCTGATAGTGGAGGCCAATGACCAGGGCCGAGACCCTGGAGCACGCAGCAGCACGGCCACAATTCATATTACAGTGGAGGATGACAATGACAACTCGCCACAGTTCAGTGAGAAACGTTATGTTGTGCAGGTACCCGAGAATGTGGCCTCAAACACCCACATCCTGCAGGTAAATGCCACAGACAGGGACAAAGGCAGCAATGCTATGGTGCATTATAGCATAATGAGTGGCAACACCCGGGGACAATTTTACATTGATGCCCAGATAGGTAATATTGATGTAGTCAGCCAGCTTGATTATGAGATGAATAAGGAATATACACTTCGTATTAGGGCCCAGGATGGAGGAAGGCCTCCTCTTTCCAACATCAGTGGGCTGGTGACCATCCAGGTACTGGATGTGAATGACAATGCCCCTATCTTTGTTAGCACCCCTTTCCAGTCCACAGTGTTGGAGAATGTGCCTGTGGGCTACTCTGTTATTCATATCCAAGCCATTGATGCAGATTCTGGGGAGAATGCTCGACTTGAATATGCTCTGGTTGACATGAGTGCTGATTTTCCTTTTACTATCAATAATAACACAGGCTGGATTGTAGTGGCTTCTGATTTGGATCGTGAAGCTGTGGACTTCTATAAATTTGGGGTTGAGGCCCGAGATCATGGTAGCCCTCCAATGACTTCTTCAGCAAGTGTTAGCATTACCGTTCTAGATGTCAATGATAACAATCCTGAATTCACTCAAAAGGAATATACCATGCGTCTCAATGAAGATGCAGCCGTGGGCACCAGTGTTCTTACTGTCTCAGCCATAGATCGGGATGTCAACAGTGTCATCACCTACCAGATCACAAATGGGAATACTCGCAACCGCTTCTCCATCACCAGCCAGAGTGGTGGTGGTCTCATCACTTTGGCCCTACCTTTGGATTATAAATTAGAGCGGCAATATCTGCTTACCATTACAGCTTCTGATGGCACTCGGCTTGACACAGCCCAGGTCTTTGTTAATGTAACTGATGCTAACACACATCGGCCAGTGTTCCAGAGCTCCCATTACACGGTTAACATCAATGAGGACAGGCCAGTGGGTACCACTGTAGTGATTATCAGTGCTACAGACGAAGATACAGGGGAAAATGCCCGTATCACTTATTTCATGGAAGACAGCATCCCTCAATTCAAAATTGATATAGACACTGGAGCTGTAACGACTCAGATGGAATTGGATTATGAAGATCAAGTGTCCTATACTTTGGCAATTACAGCTCGGGACAATGGTATCCCACAGAAATCAGATACCACCTATCTAGAGATACTAGTCAATGATGTAAATGACAACGCACCTCAGTTTTTAAGGGATAATTACCAAGGGTCTGTATATGAGGATGTGCCAGGCTTCACAAGTGTCCTGCAGGTTTCAGCAACTGACAGAGACTCTGGGATGAATGGGAGAGTGTTCTATACCTTTCAGGGTGGAGATGATGGTGATGGGGACTTCATAATTGAAACCACCTCAGGTATTGTTAGGACGTTGCGTAGACTAGACAGGGAAAATGTTCCACTCTATGAGCTTAGAGCATATGCAGTTGATAAAGGAGTACCAGCCATGAGGACCCCAATTGATGTCCATATCACTGTTCTTGATGTCAATGACAACCCCCCTGTCTTTGAGCATGACGAGTTTGACATCTTTGTGGAGGAAAATAGTCCAATAGGCTTAGTGGTGGCCAGAATCACTGCCAGTGATCCAGATGAGGGTACCAATGCTCAAATTATGTATCAGATAGTGGAAGGTAATATTCCTGAGGTCTTTCAACTTGATATATTCTCAGGAGAGCTGACAGCGTTGATGGATTTGGATTATGAGACCAAGTCTGAGTATGTCATAGTAGTCCAAGCTACTTCAGCTCCACTGGTAAGCCGGGCTACTGTGCATGTTCGTTTGCTGGATAAGAATGACAACATCCCTGTCCTGAAGAACTTTGAGATCATATTCAATAACTACATTACCAACAAGTCCAGTAGTTTCCCCACTGGAGTGATTGGCAGGATCCCAGCCTATGATCCTGATGTTTCTGATACTCTTACTTACAGTTTTGAGCAAGGCAATGAATTGAAACTAGTGCTTTTGAACCACAGTACTGGAGAACTACGTCTGAGCAGGGCCCTGGATAACAATAGACCTTTGGAGGCAGCCATGAGAATTTCCGTATCAGGTGAGGTGTGTGTATGTATATGTTGGTGTGGGAGGTATTACTATGAATTTGGATCAGCTTATGGACTGAGATCACACATCATGTTAAGCTATAATAAAGTTTGTTTGGTTTAAAACTTCATATGTCATGGATATATCCATTCTGGTACGTCAGCTATAGTTTATAGCTTCTGTGATGTGTGAATCCAGCTAACTGTGGCTTGGCTAACAAAGTACAGATTTTTAAAAAATGTGGTTTAGCAATGAGTGAGCATAATGAAGCAAGTTATGAAGCTATTTTATCCAACGTCTACTTCTTGTTCAAGTTTTCGTCATTCCCAAATTGAGGAGCTATGGCTAAGATTATTATAGCAATTAAGAAAGGAAATAAAATCACATATGAAAAGCACTTCGCTGATGCTGACCCCTAATCTTTGACTAACCTTATAAACATTGTGCAAATAGATGGTTGATAGCTTTTAGAAATTTAGCTGCTGGTCTCTCATTTTTGTTTCTTTTGGTAGAGATATTGTAGAATTGATAGAGATTGCAGAATAGGCAAACAATTAGTTGTATTACCCTGATTGGCTGCATAGCCTTCACTCTAAAACAGTTCCTTCTTTGTATGCTCCCAATTTTCCAGCCAAACTCGAGATTAATCCTGTATGACATTGACTTCTCTCATATATGACTAGATTGAATGATGATTTGAAGGCATTAAAATGACCTTTAGTGGCCAGGACAGATTGGATGAGATGCCAGGAGGGTGAATTCTGTGAATATTTTTAGGAAGGAACTGGCCTTCTTCTGCCAGTGCCAGAAGACAGGAAGAGAAGAGAACTTGGTGTGGTTGTCATGAAGTTACTTGGTTATCATATAAAGCAGTTTGGATTGTTTGTGTGTGTTTGCCACTTGGGCTCCCATAAGAAACTTGATATAAATTTATGCCACTGAAAGTTTGTTAGTCTTTACACTGCCTCAAGACTGTTTTTACTTGAGCAGACAAATAAGCTGCTCTTCTGCTAAATATAAGTAGAATTTGTGCCACAGGTTGGCATACTGTGGAGGAGATGTGTCAGGGGAGTTGAGGATACAACCCCTTTAATTAGCTACATACTCTTCCTTTCCTACATTGCCTCTTTATTAGGGTGTCTAATGCCTTGCAATTAACTTAAATTAAATGTCACTATCCCAATTCAGAGCTTTCCAGAGTCTGCAGAGCTGCAAGCATCAACAGAGATACTTATAAGAAACATATAGCTAATACCAAAAGAAGCTTGTCATGGTGTCAAGGGCTTGCAGAAGAGCCAGTGATAAAATCTTAGGATTGTAAATGTTCAAATGATAAAGTTCTTCAATGGCAGGAATATGTATGATTTTGATTATGCAGAACAAAAATATAACTCATGTAGCTTGCCAAGAAGAGAAAAGTCATGCTCAGAATCAGCTTGGCCAACCAAGCCATCTTATTTAGGGCTACCAGATCTGGGCTGCAAAAATCCAGATGACCACTAAAGTCAGGAATTTATTAGAGCTTTCTATATGTCTTTGTTGCCATTGAGCAAAGATCTGGGACTCCTAATCCTGTTAATTGTCACATTATTTATAAAATAATTTAGCTAAAGTAGGCTTTCCCAATGTTATGTCCTCCACATGTAACTGGATCTGATGGGAGTAAATCTGGCTGGACTAATTCTTTAATTTAAGGACAGTTTGGGCCAATGTTTAGGTGATTAGAGTACATGACATTCAGTGCTTCTGATTATTTTCTATGTGCTATCGTTTGCTAAGACTGTATTTTGCTAAGGCTTTTTTCTCAAGGAACTCCCTACAACCATCATAATTGGCAAGCTCTTTCCTGCATCAGTGAGCCCTGTGTGTTTTGTGTGGCTCTGGCAATTGGATTTTCTTCCCATTTAATTTTCCACAGTGCCCCTGACATAGGATTCTGCTGTGGAACTGTAGGAAATAGCCAGTTTCTTGCACATGCATGAACTGTAAGATCAGATCTGGAAATAGACAGAGTATATACCACAATATACTTGGCAAAGATGGTACCAGTTGTGCCCATCCCAAATAACTAGGATATGAGTAAAAAACATGTATTGATGGTGCAACTGGAAGAAGATGGCAAATTTTGTTAGACTGGAAAAAGCCTACAGGCGTATACATTGCTCATTCCATCTCCATTGCTGCAAACATTATCTTTAGTCTCACAACTCACTTATATAATGTCTCCCACTCGTTGCAAGACTGAATTCATCTTTCCCTAGGACAAACTTGGTGGCTTACATTATGCGTTCTAGTCTTATCCAGTAACTCCTTGCTTCTATAGCATCTCTAGGTAGCAATTTCCTCTTTGCACTGAAGATGTTACCTAGTTGGGTAATGAAATGTCTGCAAGAAAACAACCAAGCTCAGAGAACCCCAAGGACTCCGCAATTTCCTCTTTGCAAAGTCAGATGAGTTACTATATGAGGTTTTAACTGTGTATGATCCATATTAAACTGAGTTAATTCTTGTTAGGATTGTGAATTTGGCAATGTTCATTTTCTCTACCATTTTAGAGATTGGGAGCTGTAATCTCTCTCCTAGAGTTTCTTGGAAGAGTCTAGCCTGACCAGCATTCAACATTATTCTCCTTCAACAATAACTTTAACTAGTTATTACTTGTCTATTTCTTTCTTGGGTCGTTGTAGTCGCACCTGTTCTACCAGGTTTCTGCTAGGAATTATGGAGCCACATTTATGGTCCAAATTTTGCATGTGATGCTGCTGGCATCTACCTTCAGGGAGCAATAATGATGGATACTTACAGCAAGCTCAGCTTGAATTGAAATCTGCTGACTGCCGGTGGCAAATTGGACAGACTTTGCCATTGAAGTATATGTGGCAGATGTGGGGATTGATTACAGATGTGTCAAGAATTGTTCTTTCAATTGACCTGCTCTCCCTTATCATCTGAAGTACATTATTGAGGCATTGTATACTTTTTTGATCCAAGAAAAAACTTTACTACTCAGTTATTATTAACACCAACATTTTCCTACATTGGAGAGCGAATTTGCTTCCCTGCAGGTTCTATACATTGACATTTGCTCTCCTTTTATCGGTAAAAGAAATTGCTTGCTTTCAATTTAATTTATGTATCTCTAAAATTTTTCTTACTTAACTAAATTTCTGCAGGCTCCATAATTCAAGTGTTATTAATCTTGTATCTTACCTTATTTTCTTGCTCCTAGCCTATGATATATTTTGCAATATATATCTCCTTATTTAGCTCCAAAATTAGTGTATTTTTCTATATAAAATCCCAAACAGTATTGCTTTTTTAAAAAAAAAAATCACATGTCAAGTGAGCATAGTATATCCACATGCAGCCCAGTATTTGTCAGCCTGATATCCTTGAGATCTCTTGGATTACCAAACCTTTTTGAGGAACATAGATGTTGATACATTATTGTAGTGAAGCTACTGAGACTGAAATATTATTTTCTGTGGCTCTTAAAGGAGTGTTCACACCAAATAAGTACAAGCAATGCTAGAATTGGCAGAATATAGTGATTTCAGTCTATCCCTTCTTAAAGGGAAAGGTGTATTTTCTCTTCCTGTCTGTTTACAAGAGTAACAGCCAGGCATTCTAGGTTATCCCAAATTTTGCAGAAGAACAAAGGAGAGAGATTTTAAATATATGTTGGGGGGGAGAGACTCTTTGTCCCAGGAGTATAATTTCATATCCACCCCTCAACCCCCATTAATGCCACTCTCCATAGCATAGATGATGATAGGCTTGCTTGCTGGAAACAAATTCGGAGATGGTTAAGAGCAGCTGTCCCTGAGTTTCAGCAATTAAACTCTCAGCATGATAACTAAAGATCGCACCTGCTTTGTGGGGATAGGCATACAGGGTTTGGGGAATACTGCACAGTGGCTAGATTAGGGGACTGATAATATCCATGGCTCCTGGCTGCCCTCAGAGCCTTGCTGAATGATATGTTGGCTCTGATGGAAGCCCCTGGCGTTATTGGAAATTGATGCAGCTGGCACTCTGGGGCTGGTCACTTGATGCAAAGAATGGGTTTTCTTTGATTCTTCTTTGCCATAGCAATAAACCAAGAAAACCCAGTTATATTGCCAGATAATAGAGTGGTAAGTCCTAACTCTAATAATACTGATTTGGAAGAATCCCCCAAAGACTGTTTGGCATGCCCAGGCCTTTGTGATGGCTGGGGAGGGGTGTGTGTGTGACACAGTCTACGCAATATATGCAGATGTATGTGCCAGTGAGTCTAGCAGATTTTTCTATAGAAAGAAGACAGCTTCCGGAAGGGGGTGATTGGAATTAAAGAAGTTTGTTTCCATTGCACCATTTTCTAATTGCAGTTTATTGCACCAGTGACAATATGATGATGTTGAGCCCAACTACAGTATCTATATGCCACATGAAAAAGAGAGAGGCTGCACATTCTAGAAAATGCAAAGGAGACAACAGAGGAAGGAGAGGATGAAATGAAAGCAGATGTAAACCTGATGATTGTGGCTACATGTAGTTGGACCTTGTTGCAATAAAGTGGGGTAGGCATCTTGGTAGTCCCCAGAAAGTTTGAATTCCATGCTCCACAACTTGTTGCCATTGACCATGCTGGCTGTGGCTGATGGGAAGGCACCTAATGGGAAAGTAAGCTGTAAGGGGAAATGTACAGTTAATATCCAGACCATATATATAATTCAGAAAGGAATGAAATTATTTAGTTGAAAAATTTTGAGTATATTAAGTTGGAGATCGTTTGAAAATACATTACAATAAGATCAAAATTATAATTTTGAGTAAGGTCTAAGTAATCATAACAGATCCAGAATGTTCAAATTGAGCATGTCAAAACCTAAAATTACATAAAGGTATTTTTTGAATAACATTTTAACTGAATATTCCAAATTATGACATAAAAGTTAGTTTTCATAAAACCAGCTTGAGCAGTCCTATTTTTTTCCTCAAAAGGCATATGGAGGTCAATAATAAGGACTTCTGTTCAGAAAATGATGGCCCAGTTATTATATTGCACTGAATTGGGAACTACAGTGAAAATTGTTTACCTGTGTAATAGGGACACTTTAAAATAATTATTTTAAAATGTTCCTGCTCTTACTAATGTAACACTGAGAGTACAAGAGGATCTTTCCTCTCTTAGAACAGTTTTATCATATAGATTGAAATTGTTGTTTCTGTCTGGATGTGTTTGGACCATAATTTAGCCTGCTGCAGTGAACCATGAGTTCACATGGTCACTGTTCTCCTCTCTGTACTTGAAAGAAGAAGATCAGAAGCTTGCAGTATAGATTATCAGTATAGCACATTATCTGAAACAAACATTGTAGTTAATCTGAACTCTGATTAGTGTCAAAATAACTAGCCAGATTCATAAACTATAAACTGAATTTCAACATATTATAGATAAGTCATGTTTTGTCTGTGTTAAGAGCGTTAGACACTTCAGTTAGTATAAAAGAGAATGAAGGAAGTGTGTGTATCAGAGGTTTGTGGCAGCTTTGGCTTGCAGTATTAAGCCATGGTTTACTCTTTATGTCCAAATACAACCAGTAGCTGGTTTTACCCATTCTGCTATGTCAGGCTTCTTCATGTTAGAAGCACATGTTTGTAGTTGTAGTAGGTGCAGTTCTGGTTGTGATAAGTAAATAGGCCACTTGTCAGGTGCTGGAGAACTGCTATTTCCAAAAACACTTGTAGGATCAAACAGCACATACTAGCCAGTCAATGAGATGTAACTCACTACTTTCTCAATTGGCTGATAGCAAATCTAGTGTTAGCAATGGACTTCACTCAGAGCACAGAAATCAAAAGTACACGTCTGTGTGCACACATACAGATACACAGTCAACACAAAGAAGAAGGACACAAATAAGACATGTCAGATTAAAATGTATAATGACAGAGATTGATCACTGTCTTGGTATGGTAAAACCTGCTGAAAAAGAAAGCTTTCACAAGTCAATGGAAGATCATGAAAGAATGGATTATGGTTACATTTTTTCTAGTTTTTTTTTTTTTTAAACTTCACTTTTTCTAAGTGTTCAGTTCCCGATGGGTGTTGCATTCTGAGCAGGTAAAGATGATTTCCTCTGAAAAGCATTAATTTTTCTTTGTAGAAACCCTACTTATGCCAATCTTAGCAGTAGATCCATTCACTGGAATCAGGTTTGCCAAATTCATAACACCATCTCAAAGATTCTAAAGTAGAAGAAAGGCTAGGTAGAAACTTTTCATCAATTATTATTGATATAACTAGGGAAAGAAAAATGTTTCAAATTGCTAGAATTTATCCAGCATGAATATGAAATTGAGATGATGTAGACAATTCAGTATAGGTTTCTTTTGGGTGTCTGTGCCATCAGGAACAAAAGACATTGACATCTTCTGTTTTCAGTTTTTTCCCCCCACATTGCTGTTCACTATCCCTGGATGGTCACTTGCTTTATGTGCTACCCTATTGCCAGAGAGATTTTTCTTCCACATCATTCTCAGGGAATTTGCCAGTCCCTATAATCTTGGTCCAGTGACATTCTACTTTCTTAGGTTGAATTGGTTTACAGCTGTGTCTGTTAAGGTATTTTGAACCAT
The DNA here is from genome assembly GCF_059951505.1 of Python bivittatus. NCBI lineage: Eukaryota > Metazoa > Chordata > Lepidosauria > Squamata > Pythonidae > Python > Python bivittatus. The sequence continues at coordinate 54,449,004 of NW_028277098.1, read as the reverse complement.
GAAACAGGATTTTCTGTAAATTAAAGTATGTCAGGATTGAAATTAGCATGTGAAAATATTAGAACAGGCTGGGCAACTACTAGAATCCTCCAGTCCAAGGCAATCTATAGTAGTTTGGAGTTGACTACTACTTTAGTAGGTACTTTACTTAAATCATCTGTTCCATTTTTACAACTCTGAATGAGTGGGGCTAGGGAAGAATAGTTAATCAGTTATCATTTCAAGCATCTCATGGTAGTGATGTAATTTTAGCATTAGGAATGATGCTGATTTAAAAGGTATAGTGATATGGAAGATTGAAGGATCCAAAGCAAAGAAATTACCCAGTTCTTATTTCATGTAGATTCCAGTGGTGAGATAGCAGAGAAGAAAAATTAAAAGGAGCAGATCTCTGCCCACAGTATCTGCTGAAGAGCTATTAACCAGATCCAAAACTGGAATACAGAAAGTGGTAGTTCCTTTTATGACTGAGCAGTATATCATGTGAAAATAACTTCACTGTTTATTTTTTTTAACCATACATTCAGATACCAGTGTTCAAAATGTGTCTATCATGCACCAGTTGTAAATAAGCTTGTGGCTTAAACTGATCTGTAATTTCCTTGAATATGAATACAGTACTGGAATGTGACAATGAAAAGAAATGATCATTAGCCAATATCTGAGCAATATTTTGCCTCTCTGAAGCTGAGGTTTTGACCCAAAATTCAACGATATGTTCATGAAGTGGAATGGTCTGTAGTGTATTATGCTTATTAGATTGGCATTCTCATGCATCTAATTCCAATATAATTCATATGCAGAAGAACATTTCAGTTACCACTTACACTGCACTGCTAATGCTAAATGAGGAACATTGAGCTGGGTTGAGCTTTTTGCAAGTCTTGTTCTCATTGAAAACTGTGTCCCACAGCAAATTTATCCCCCTTCCTCTGAACAGTAGTAAGATCTGATTGGGTGATTGATTGATTGATTGATTGATTGATTATGTGCCCTCAGGTCGTTTTCGATTCTTAGTGACCACATAGATAGATTTTCTCCATGATGATCTATCCCTAACCTGTTATTTCAGGTCTCCCAATGGTGCACTCATTGCCACTGTAACTGAGTCCATCCACCTTGCTGCTGGTCGTTCTCTTCTGTTTCCTTCCACATTTCCCAGCATTAGAGCCTTTTCCAGAGTGCTGTGTGTTTGCATAATGTGTCTGAAGTAGGATAATTTGAGCCTGGTCATTTGTGCCTCGAGTGAGAACTCTGGGCTGATTTGTTCGATGATCCATCAGTTTGTTTTCTTGGCTGTCCACAGTATTCTTAGGAGTCTTCTCCAACACCAAAATTCAAAGGCATCAATATTCTTCCTATCCTGCTTCTTTAAAGTCCAACTTTTTCTTCCATAGAGTGTCACAGGGAATACCACGGCTTGCTCGATTCTGATCTTTGTAGGCATAGACACATCATGGTACTAGTAATGCGGCACACACATAGCCTGGTTCCCGTCATCCCATGGAGATATGTGTTTAATCTGTTGCTTTGGGCCAATTGAACAAACAAGTTGATATACTGAATCTGTAGAATGGTTACATTTGTTACATCTGTTCTGAGTTCAGCATATGCTGAAACATTCCTGCAGTTTTTTTGCATTAAATTCTCTGCTTCCTATTCCACTTGTCATTCTGTTTCTGCCACTACTACAGTGGCATGATAATTGTGATAAGGTTGTGAATCGATATGCTGGTTTGGTACCATGTCAACATATCCATTTTTAGCAAGGCAGTTCTGAGTTTGGATATTGTTATTTTGTCCCAGATTGTCTGGCTTTACTTCTTTGGCATTGGATCACTGTTATAATAGGGGTACAGATAATAGCTTTTGCTCTGCCCTGAGTAGTGCAGAGCATACATTTGGAAGGAATTTTTTGGACTGTATTCCCAACTTGCTCCTTTATTCTACAGTCTCCAAATGACTTACATTTTGTACCCTAAAACATTTTGTAGCTAGGTTTTGAGTTATGGTTGTGATGTACTATGCAATTTGTTTCTAAATTTCTTTGGTAAACTTGATTTGAATTGTTATAATTAATATTCCTTGCTGGAGATTTATTGGATTAAGTTTGACTAGGCTACCTCTTGGGTCTTTATAGCTTCTACTTCTGCCCGCTCCAACTGTATGAAAAACAGCTGGTAAGGTATAATGTGAAAATGACTCAATGAGGGTTTGTTTTCTTCTGGATAGCTGTATTAGGGAGTCAGTATGTGCCTTAGGTGCAAGACTTACAGGGAGAAGGAGAAAAAGACAAATAGGTGGTCATTCTCTTACTATATTGTATTTGCTACTTCCATTACTAGAAAAATTGGTGCTTAAGCTTCTACACTCAGGGAAGTGAAGCTGACTTTTTTTCTAATTTCAGGGTAGCAGCAAACATACTTGTTCAGATCCTGAAAAACAGAAGATTTGAGTTATTCCCAGGCATATGAACATTGTTTAAATTAAAAATCTGTTAAGCAACTCAGAAAACACAAACTGGAAGTGATCTCTTCTTTTTGAATAACTTCTTTTCCATTTGCAACATTTTTAAAATGATTCCTAGTTTTAATGTTAAGCTCCCCACCACAATAGGAGGAGAACGCACCAACTCAGTGTCAGTCCCCAGCATATTCTTTGATTATAGCAACAGGCTCTTCCAGTTTAAGTCTCTTAAAATTTAGCATGGTTGGAATGACTTGGGACACATTTCTGTTCGCTTTTATTCTGTTCTTTCTTCTGATTAGAAACAGCTGATCCTTACGCTACAGATACTGGCCACACATTTGCAGATCCTCAAGTGCAGGGATAAACTTCTGCTATACATGATTTCACACATTCTGTGAAAACCATGTACTGTACTGGGAAGTACCTCTTGGAGATAAACTGAAGATGAGTTAAACACTTCTTTGAATGCTAGCCCCAGCCCAGATCAGGACCATGGAATTGGGGTGAAGGGAACCTCAACACCCCTCCCCCCAAATATTGGCTTCATCTTTTAAATTATATCCTAGTGTTGTTTTTTAAAAAAAATTCCCAGAAAAGTTGTGAATGAGAAAAGTCCAAATCTCTCTTTCCCATACCATGACACAAGAGGAAAAGATCAAGACCTTGATTCAGTTCTAGTAACTTTTTATACCTGATCCCTTTTTACACTTCCTTTGGAATAAATGGCCATTCTCTTCCCAGCCTTGAGAATTGGAGATGTCTGTTCCTTTGCTCTCTAGCCTGAGAATCATTGGTTTTCACCTCACAGGTTCAGTCCTTCACCCAGAAATTGCTTTTCCTTTACTCTGCAACTTTCTGTTTTATGGAAACCAAATTTCAACGTAAATTAGTATGCTTTAGTATGAGACAGGGATAGATCAGGATCTATAGGTAGAGCTTTGTGCGACTTTGTAACAGATTAACCAGGATTTCCAACCCCCAATTACATAACAGCAATTTTAAGGCCTAAATTAGAATTCAGAATATTGGAATGCTGATGTAATTTTCTATGTGTACATGCAGGTCATCCTAGCTTATGTCTCATGGAGTTCAGTAAAGTAAGTTTCCATCTGTCTCATCCTGGTTGAAAGGTCATTGCCACTAAACAGAACTGGTTCTATAGATTTGAAGCTTGGTTTCCCCTGTTTAAATTCCCCTATAATTTGAGTAAATAAAACCTCCTCCTCCTCCTAGGCTCCACCTGCCACATATCTAAGTACTTTCTTTTGTTTCTCACCCACTCCTTCATCTAGCCTTCTAGGAATTTCAGCAGTTCAATAGAAATGGGTGCAAAGAATGGAAATAAAATTGCTCACTTAGGACTCATCAACTGATTTCTGATATAGATTGGGCAGGTTTCAATATCTCAGCTTCTCTCATCTTTAAAAGGAGAGAGTGACAGCAGACTGACATTTCTGACATCTTCTTTGCATCTTTATGCTGGCAGAATGTAGGACTTTGTGCATAGGGAGTGGGACTAACCATGTAAATAGGATCACCCAATTCCATATAAGCTGCCTGTAATCTATTGCTAGTTATTTAGATGAGGAATGTTGGCTGTGCCATTTCTTGTAACATAAAATTTGATGATTGGGAGAAATTGCACCTATCAACATTATCTTTTCTACATGGTAAAAGAGAATCCTAACTTTATTTCTTGATGCCATTTATTTCAACAATATTTAACCAACAATATTTAATATTTAACTTACCCTGTTGGCTTCCAGTCCTGTCTTCTGACTCTGAATCATGAGTATTGTTTTACTCCTGAAAGACAACTTAGAGAATTTTTTTTTCTTTCCATGTGAGTGCTGCTGTTGCCATTCTTGCTTGCACAATCCCAAGTCAAGAATTTATGGACCAATCTTAACTGATTCTGCTGGTTCCTTCTGAACCTAGATTCCTAATTCCTGATTATCTGGGCCAAATCCTGCAACCCTCTCTCTTCCTGAACGTCATGTTTTACTTTTCTAGTGAGTTTTTTCTCTAACCACCATCACCCCCATTCCCATACTGTAGTGTCATTAGACAGTTACAGGGCAGTATCTGCAAAACTTGACATATCAACAATATGCTAGTGGCATACAGTTTTCTTAGTAGTATGGCACTGTAGAAGACCAGCACTCCAAAGATGCAGAATGGGAAAAATGAAGACTTCACCTCAAAATTCAGTTATCCCCCAGTTGTAGAGCAAATCTGCCAAATTCTTTACATGGATCTATTGTTTTTGGGCAACAGCAAGCCTCTACTCCCTTCATAACTTAGGGAGAAGAAAGGGGGATTATTCAGGAGATAAAATGCATTTTATCAGTAAAGTCAATTGCAATGTAGGGAATCAGATAGTGACTGCAAAATAGAAAGAGTTTGTTTGAAAGATTTAGGTTTACCATGAAGTTGCTGAAACTCTGGGATTAAAGAAGATGTGTGCTGCCTGAAGCATGTTTATACAAAGGTGATAGAGAACAGGCATTTGTAAATGATAGGATGCCTTAATGTCAGAGGCTTTATAGGTGGTGATGGGAGCCTTCTCTCCAAATCAAAGCTTTAATCTGGACCTCAGTCTAAAAGCATGGCTTTTCCTTCATTGCCTGATAAGGAAATCTGGGCTCCAGCCGTTGCCATAGCAGCTATTGCCCTTTGCCAAACAATGAATAACGGTTAGAAAACCACATGCAGATTTTCTGTTGGAGGTTTGGCTTCAGGCATGCAGATGATTGTGTCCCTTTATAATTCTGTGCTTATGCCACCCAAATCCATGTTGCAGCTGTTCAGTTCCTCAGCCTTGGGTTTCCCACATATCCCCACCTCTACAAGGTGTCCCATGTGTTAGTCATCTATCATTTGTCCTGCCACTCAAAATCCTTATTTCTGCAGTAATTTATTAAGTTGGCACAAACAAATAAGCCAAGGGTATACTGTGCAAAAAAGTGCCCACCTAGAGAGAAGAGATTATCAGCCCCTCCTACCTGGAATATCTGAGGCATGCAATCTTCAGATTGGAGAGCCCTTTAGCTATTTGAATAGCACTCCTGAGGACAGTGTTTGCTGATCTTAGTGGAGAACAAGGAAGGGATTCATAAAGCCTAAAGGCATTGTGTGTATGTGTGTACATGTTTGTGTATCTGTATGCATATGAGGGGGAGAAGTAGTATATCAAGACTGAGTACTGGCAGCTGTTAGAGTTGAATCAGAAACAGAGTAAGAGCCAAAGACTCAGAGCTAAAAAATTCTCAGAAATACCATATAGCCAGGTAGAGCTTGGTACTCATGATGGATCCAGTCCAAACAGGAAGCCTTTCATGGCCCTTTCTGTTCAGAAGAACCCAGTCACCAGCTTCTCTAGAGCCTGAGAATACTTCACTGCCTAAGATGATGTTCCGGGCCACAGTTCTGTTCACTCTTCTACACAAAAAGAACCCAATGTTCCTGATTTGATAAGGGGGGGGTTATATCTGTACTAGATGCATATTTACATACTGCATGCAAGAGTTCTGTCTGTTTGGCTGACTTCCTGCAAGTTTACTTGATATATACTGTTATCAAAATGTAATGGTTAGTCTAGACCAGGGTTTTTCAACCTTGACAACTTGAAGATGTGTGGACTTCAACTCCCAGAATTTATGGTGGCTGGGGAATTTGAGCTCAGTAGAGAGTAAGATCAATGGCAACATGTACTTGATGAGTTCCAAATAGAATACACAGGATGTATACTATATAAAAAATAAATTCCTCCCTTCCACATGGAAGTCGTGTAATAAAATAAAACAAGCACATGACATAATAATACTAATACTACTACTAATAATCAGATTTTTTATCCCACTTTTTTATATATAACTCCAGGTGGCAAACAGACCTAATTCTCCTGCCTCCTATTTCCCCACAACAACAACCCTGTGAGGTGGTTTGGGCTGAAAGAGAGTGACTGGCCTAAAGTCACCCAGCTGGCTTTCCTGCCTAAGGTGGGACTAGAACTCCCTGTCTCCTGCTTTCTAGCCTGGTACCTTAATCACTACACCAAACTGGCTTTTAATATCTGTGCCTCTCTGTCTCAGCACTTAAAAGAGAAGATGGGCAGTATATACTATACTAAAAATAGACTAATTGTGTGGACTTTGACTCACCTAATGCTGAGTAGGGAATTCTTTGAACTGGACATAATCTGGAGGACTTCAACTCAAAGCACCCCAAATTCACTAGTTAAATCAGATACACTGCTGCCTATTGTCTTAACAAATTGTTTTGGTATGCTATAATCACTTTACTTTTGTTTTATTTTCCATTGTTCTATGGGAAAGTTTTGATGTGTAGTTCTTAAATAGAAAATTATTTTTAGTGTTTAAATTAGTCTTCTAAACTAAAGCTATATTCACAGGCAGAGTATAATGATTTGAGATGAAATAGTTAGACATGGTAAATAATTCTCGTTCATTTTCTGTTCTGATTTAGAATATAATATGGTTAGGATGCTGAATTTGGATTTGACCCACATTTGGATACTTGCTGAGCAATAACATTCAATAAATGACCTTTGCACATCCTTTCTGTTGATTGTCATAGAGAAAGGAGCACAACCGTTGCAGCTTGAGTGCTGAGCCCAAAGCACAAATGGTACAAAATAGAAGACAGTAAAGGATAAAATTAGCAGATGTCTCACTGTCAGGGAATCTCACAGTCAACTGATAAAATTAGTAGATGCCATAGGGAAATTTCTGTGATATTTCTGTGGGTGCAGTTGAAGTAACAAATATCAGTGACCTGACAGGCTGAAATCATTTGTATACTTAATCTGAAGAATCCCCTTGAACATTGGATTCTAAGTAAATCTGCATAGTTTCTGTTTGAGTCTTAGAATCATAATCTAAAAGACAGTGTGATGATCCACCTGTCCGTGTGGGAAAACTGGTGCTACAGCATCCCTGGTTGGTAGTTATCCAATTTCTTTCTTTTTTTTTAAAAAAACTTTTAAACTCAGGACAGCCCTCTACTCTGTAGTGGCTCTTCAACATGGCAGCCACTAGTTCCTGTGCAGAAACTCACTGGAAATGAAGTTGGCTTAAAAAAGTGTTTCTGGATTTCATCCCCTTCCTTTACATTGGCCTCAGTGATGGCCTGGTGTTCCCTTTGTCTACAATAAAATGAGGTGCAGCAGACAAAATGGACAGCACCACTTGAACTAGTGCAGGTTGGAAAACACTATATTTGATGCACAGCAGGAAAATGATGAGTGGAGGTTTCCTTCATGGCGGGCAGGGGATAGGTCGAGGACGACGTTGTGCACTCCTACTCTTGAGATATTTTCAGTGGCTCATACTTGTGCTGGGGCAAGCTGGTTGTGCAGATCAACGGTACAATATTCTGTTTTGAGTTTAAAGTCATTCATATTATCAGGAAAAGGATTGCAGTACATTGTGTTTGCATTCTGAATAATTTTTGAGTAGGGTTTCTCTACTTAAGATAGCTAAAATACTTGATACAGTATTTTAATCTTCAGGTAGCTGAGGATCTGCAGTTGATCTAAGCTGCCTGATAGCAAAATTCAGCTGTATCAACCTGCATTTTTCAGTACAAAGAGAAGTTGGTCTAGCTCAGTGTTGTCCAAACTTGGCCACTTTAAGATGAGTGGACTTCAACTCCCAGAATTCCCCAGCCAGCATGGCTGGCTGGGGAATTCTGGGAGTTGAAGTCCACTCATCTTAAAGTGGCCAAGTTTGGACAATACTGGTCTAGCTTATACAAAGGTGCTTCTTTTTGTTGGTTTCTTGTTCATGCTTCCTGAGGCAACATAGATCATGCAGAGAGGTCGCAGCTTATGGCCATTATGCAACAGGAGGGTCTTTCCCTCCCCTCATTGACAGATCTGGCACTCTGGGCAGCACCAGCATTCCCACCATTTCCTCATTTCGATAGGCTGACTGGGGTTTGCAGAGGGACTTGTTCAGGCATGGTCTGGTATCTGAGACTCAGACCAGGTTCTTGCACCCTTGGAAGGGCACATTGGGCTAATTCTACCAAGCACAGTCACGGATCTCCTGAACTGTTGTATGTGCCACTGACCCCTCTGATATTCCCCATTTTGCTCCTTTTATGGGGCAAGGGATGCAGAAGTGACATAGCTCTTAAGTCATGCACTATTTTATCTACACACTAGGTGTTTTCCAGGGATGAAGAATGTGACTGACCAGTCTCCCCATGGCTCTCCAAAGATAACTATCATAGATTTCCAATTTGAGAATGAAGGGCTTGAGAGTGCTGTGTTTTTCTTAAACATGTAGGCCCATATGGACCTCCCTTGTGAGTTGACAAATGACCTCCAGTTCTCCTGCTGTTTTTGAGCTGAGCGCCTTCTCTTTGTCAGGGACATCGGATGTGTTGAAGTACAACATTGCCACTGTGCCTTTTTTTTTTTTTGCTTTCTGTGGCTCTGGGAAAAAGTGCAGCTCTGCTAGATGCTTTGTTAGTAGTTGTTGCCATGGAGATACTGAGGCGATAGTGAAGCAGCCATCTTTCCCTGAAAGGAGGAGTAACATAGTGGGGGAGATTTCCCGTTCACCTTTGTTCCCCAGCAGCAGGGTCTCCATTTGCAGAGAGTTCAGCAGAGGCCAATCTTGTGGGCTATAGGCAGAGCACTGGTCCCACAGGCAGGCAACTAACCAACTTTTGCAGAAATAATAACTATAGCATCATGAGGGTCTTTGAAGGGAGAGATGCTCAGGGTGTGTTGCAGGATAATAAATCTGTTTTCAGATATTTGAGGGGATTGAGTGAGAATCAGGCCAGATGTTATAGTCTCAGAAATGAGCATAGAGGTCTCCTGATACGTAGAAAGCACTCTGTGAGGAAGATATTTGAGTGCCAAGGCAACTATGAATGGTCTCTCTGCAGAGTGAGCACTCAGACCTGAAGAATTGGGTAGTGTCATATTAGCTGTTTTCTGCTTAACAACTTTTAAAGTCTGATGCATGTGAAGCAAGAATTAATATTTGATAATTGATACTAATTTAAAACTTATTACTAAATGCTGATAGAGGATCCGTCTATGCTGTTCCCCACCCCTAGTCGGTAGGGAAGGTGGAAAATGATTGCCTTATTCAAAAGCTTTAAGCAATAATACTCCAGTGTATAGTTAGCACTCACTAGCAATAATATTAATTCTTCCTTGCTTTTTCTACCTGACCATCCCCCCCTTTGCATGGCCTGTGTGGCCAAGAACATTATACATTCAACAGAAAGGATGTTATTTCACTTTCCAGGACATATTAGAAAACTGTAAAGCAAACAGTGAGCCAAGTGATGCATCTTCCATGTTCTCTTTTGGGAAAGAGGTTTCAATTTCTTCTACCTCGTAAAACAAAAAATGTTCACTAAACTATTCAGAAATATTTATCAAATAATTCAGGAAGACTAATTTTAGTAGACAGCAAAGCTTAATTACAATTGGTGGAGGTGTGATAATTACAATTAATTCTAGTTTGCTCAGAATAGTTATTACATTGTTGAAGTGTTTACACACCACAAAATTTACTGGTGGCATTCGCTTATTAACAGGCAGTGTTGGTCATGTGTATACTATTGTAAAACAAGGTGTCTGCCTCCTCAAACAAGGGAATCTTTAGACACAGAGCAAGTGGAATTGGCATATGGAACAATGAAGGCTTAAGTAGGTTGATTCTATTCCAAATGTGTTGGATTTCAGTTTTAATAATTCCCAACAAGAATCCTGAAGGCCAAGGAAGCCTGGTGTGTTATGAAGCACCGGATCTCTAAAATGACTTTTATAGTAGTTACAGTATCTGAAGATGAAGGAAAAAGCCCTTGTTTAAGAGAGCTTGTCTAAAGTAGATTGTTTCTCTTACCATGTTCCAAAATATGCCATAAATCAACATTGGTGAGATGTTTTCATATATAGGAAGAATGCTGCCACTTTTGCCCAATGCATGTGCCACTTCCTCTGATTTGCTCAGAGTGATCTGTATAATGAGTTACCCGGGGCAAAATGTTTAATTCCTCCTTCTATCATATATTGGGAGTTATAGGTTCCATATGGTATTTCTTTCATTTTCTCTGCTGCCAGTTCGTAGTTTTCTGGTGAAAGGCCTTTGCCCCCCATCTCTGAACATCTCAGTGAGCTTCAAGCAGACTTTTGTGGTCCAAATAAGTTTCTCAGTAATGTATAACTTGCTGATTGCAAAGCACAGCCTCAGGCATCTGCTCAGGTATGTCTTACCACACAACTGAATCTGAATGAGATTCCTGTATCCCAGGGCCTGCTCAGTTTTCGGCTGGTTAATCCCAATCTTCCAGAGTCCCAGTATTTCCTTTCCATGCCTTAACCTGCTGCCTTTTACATAAATATTAACACTGACCGGGGGGGCGGGGGGTTGTTTTGATTGTTTTATTTTTGTGATAACTGGAAAGGATGCAAAAAAAGAGGAAAAAATACAATGTTTGGATGTGATACAGCTGATTCAAAAGTAATATTGGTCTAGAGAGCCTTTATCCTAAATTTCAAAGAAATACCCATGTTAGGGTTCTTCGACATGTGACATTTATGCCTATTTGGGATCATTGTGAAAAAGGAGCAGTACAGTATAGCAAAGTTGTGAGGCTTCTGCAGCTGTTCTCCAGCTGAGCTGTTTAACTTCCAGCTTGCCCATGTCACAAGAGGAAACATCGCTGTGGTTAGGAACGGACATCTATGCAGCAACCATCTGGAATTTAATTATCAGAGTGGAAACTGAATCAGGTTTGAACTACCCAGAAACAAAAATATTGAAGCTAAAAATACACTGTGAGGTATGGTGCCACCTTCAAAATGTGCAAACACATTGAAAAGGACTGCTTAATTTCAGTGTACCTAAACTTTTTAGTCCAGATGGCATGATCACAATTTTTTTGAGCATGGTGATTGATGTGTCTAAACTCAAATTGCTGTTTTACCAGAAGGCAACTTGGTGAGGATGTTCCCTGCCATATCTTCTAGCCCCAGGATGCTTCCTACCACATTCTGTTTATTTGTCTTCTTTCTGCACAGATGGGAACAGTTCCAAAGAAAGCACTGGATTGCAAGTTACGTACCATTTTTATTTTCTAAGGGCCCAGGTGGATTTCAGAGGCATTCTACTAAATAAAGACAATGCTAGAGGCTGTTGCTTTGCAGCATTCCCGATTGTTTAAATAAACAAACACAAAAAATAATCCCATATACATTTATTCTATGTGATTGTAGCAAATCTACACAACAATCTGCCTTTGTCATGTATCTTCTGCCCTTTAATTTCATTACTTCTTAGATTTTTGCTAGCAGCTTTTAGCTAGGTGGTTATATAGTACCTGTATCCATATTCTACTTGGAGTGTTTCTCGCATGGCAATGGAATGTGCCTGACCACCTTGTTAGAACCCATAACATTAATTTCATGGAGAGCATCAAGTAGTTAACAGGTGGGAGTTGCTAGCTTTTGCCTTGATAGGCTTTCCTATTCCATTCTTGGACTGAATGTCAGGATTCTTTAATTTCTTGGATTCTCACTTTCCCGGTTGTAGAATCGGGCTGTGACCATTTCCTCCCTTTGGATCCAGGGTCTTTGGATTCCTCACTGAAAGGAATGCAGCATTGCCTTCACTTTTGGATGAAATATTTAGTAAATGCAAACCTGGGTCATCGTTTAATCCTGAACTATGGTTGCAATTCTTTGTCCACTTACTGTGTGCTTATGCTGATAGAGAGGTAGATAAATGCAGATTTATAAGTACACTGTAATTTAAATAGAAATACAATTAATCTTATTGTTGTTGGGAAGACTGTGGCTAGTGATCCATGTGCTCGTCAGATACTGATTGGGGATGGGCAGGTGCACAGCCTCTGACATAGGTCCTGTTATTAAATAGAGGATTATCCTCTATTAAATAGGAAATGCAGAGAATTCACTCACTAGGAAATATCTCTGAACTCAATGGACAGTAGAATAATAGTTTTATTAGGTCCAACCAAAGTTTACCATGATGAATTCAAATACTTGTTCACTATTTTGTGACATTTTAATGGGAACTAATAAAGATATTGCCTGCATCACACATCATGCTAAGCCATAATGTGATTCATTTGTTTGTGGCTTAGAATATTATGTGTCAGTTGTGGTTTATTGAACAATAAAACATAGTTAAGTAATCCATGGCTAAGCTTGATTTGTGAACCTACCCATTGCCCCAATGTAGATTTTTGGAATTTTTCTTATAGATTGGCATACCTGTCATTGGCTTTTATAAATTTAACAGAGTAGACTTCTGAGTAGACATGTGTAGCATTATACTGTAAAGGTACTTCAGTGAATATAGGTATTGGGTGGATTTGCAAATAGATCTGAAAACCTATATGGTTGCTAACCATAAAGAGGTAACTTAGGGAGTCTGCGCAGGGCACTTCCATTTCATGCACTGTATTTACATTACATCTTTGTAGTTCAGGCACTGAGAGCTGCTGTTTTGTATGCTGGGTTTAGCACATACGCATCAGATCTGAAATATATCTCAAGTGTCTCTTACTGAAAATGAAGGGGGACTAAGGCATTTTCCCAAGGGAATTTTCTAGTGCAGGTGCCAGGGAATGTTACTACTCCTGACTCCTGGGAGCTACTCAACCGGTAGATTCCTACCATTGCTCAGATTAAGGAAGTTAATTATTGACAGCATTTGACTGAACTGGAAGACTGAACAGACCAGCTGTAGCCTCTTCTGTGACTGGGGGTAGGTGGAAGAAAAATAAGGTTTAGGGCACTAATGTCCATTTTTAAAAATCAACTATAGGGCAGACAAGGTAATGGCTATCTCAAATAGTTCTCCTCTCCTTGTTTTGTGTAAGTAGTTGGCACTTTGTTCAGCTATTTGTGCTTGTGGCTCCATATACAAAATGGATTGAACAAAACCAGACTGGAGACCCCCAGTAGTGAGTTGGAGCTCAAAGGGCCTGTGCATGTGAGAGGGGGAGCAAATGACTTTGCATTCATTATGGTTTAATAGGGTATGGGAATAATTTCTTGGAACTGCAGGTCGTAGATGGTTTACAACTGTGGCAGAAATAGCATTATTCCGTCAGGCCTTTGACTCAATTTTTGTAACTGTTCTTATTCTAATTATATTGCACTGGCTTTATTGTATAGGGTATTCTATGGTCATGGAAGCAAATAGAAAAGACCCAACCGTGAAGAGTTTAGATGTTGAAGAAGGAAAAAGAAAGAGACAGATTACTTGCATTAGGAGTAAATACCGTGTGACTGGTGGTTTTTCCTCTGGCTTGGAATTCTCCCAACCAGGAACATGGGATGGCCCTGGTCTCTCTATTTTTCTTACAAATATAGATTGTTTTTTGTGGGGAAGGGCATGGTAGACACATATTAATTTAAAAGGGAATGCCACTTTGGTTTCAGATGATCCTGAACATTGCACTGCGCACCTACATCTCATAAAAATTTTGGACCTGGTTGAACAGTATGTGTGTGTGTGTGTGTGTGTGTTTTTCTATGGAACTATTATTCCTGCATGTTTGTTGATGTCAATACAGTATAATAAAGTATGTCCACTTGCCCTATGTCCATCTGCCCTTGTGACTAACAACAGGATGATTACTTCCTGACCATGCAGCTCATTTGTTTCCCCTCTCCTCTTTCTCTTTGCTTGAGCCAAAGTACTGGCAGAAACCAGGGCCATCCTACTTCCTGCTTTTGTTTGCTCTGGGCAACCTGTTCCAACTTTTACTATAGCATCATTTTCAGTGCCTCTCTTTTCATTGCATTTGGTCATAATTTCTGGATACTTTCGTAAGCATATAAGCTTTTCCCCACTTTTTTTTTTCTTTTGCACTTCTGTTTGGACATACTGGATGAACCTGAATATCATCCAGAATAACTGGATATCTACAACAGAATCTGAAACAGGGAGGGACAAAATGATAGTCAGAAAGTGATATCATCATGTCCAAAATAGGCAACAGTAAGAGAATTTTTATCACAATAACATTTTTCCCTTGCAGAGAGACGTTGTAGTGATTATCCTTTATCATCTCTTTAGATCTCAGTGCATTCCTTTGTATATATGTATTTTGTTCACATCCTGCCTGATTAGCCTAATCCTAAATTCTTAGAACAACTAAAAAGTATAAGTTAAGAAATAATCAAGTTAAAAGTCTCAACAGATTTATGCAATACAGCTTACAGTTATGGCAGCTAAACAAAAAAATAAGAATAAAGCCTGTCTTAATTTTGATCCAGAAGATCAAAGATCTTTCAAAAAAGGAAGGATTTTGAAAGTTTTCTGAAAGCCAGGATGTGAGTATCAGGTTGATACTGCCAGAAAAGTAGTTTCAAAAGTAGAGACTGTAGCTAGAAAAACTTTCAACCTTGCTTCCAGAGTTGGAATATCCCAGGATACCAATATGCGCGGCACAGCTTTCTTCCGTGTTTTTAGGGCATGACAGGGAGTACAGTATATAAAGCAGGTTGTCCTGCTTTAAATTTATGGATTTCAGGCCTCTTAAGGGATGGATGTGCTCTCCTGCGGGCCAGATTATATCTCTGGATCATCTCCATCTTCTTGAAGTTTTACCCATAGGTGTTATCTGGCATCCAGATAGGAGTCCCACTTCAAAGCGTCTAGATCTTCAACGAATAATCCTTTAAATAATTTCTCCCAGTGATTTTGTACAACAAAAAAACATATACTGTAGGATAAGCTACTTTCTGGGGCAACTAATAGGCAACTGCCATCAAATGTAGCAATAAACTTCCAGGCTTATCTGGTGGCAGGTTGTCCCTAGGCAGGACTGAAACCATTCTCAAGCAGTGTCCATCACTCAGAGGAGTAAGTTGATTGGTGTTATCAAATGCAACCATAAGGAGAAACAACAACCTAATGAGGGTTGTACTACTGTACAGCATGGTCAAGATTGTTTTGGAACCATATCAAACTAGATTGCAAGACTGATGTAAAATTATTTTTTCAGGGCAGTTTAAAGATGGGTTGGGCTATGGATGCAGAAACTAGACCTTGCAACCCCAGAAAAACCTATTCTCTGGGATCATGTTAATAATTCTGATTGCTTTTGTTGGGTGGGGGTCTTTTAGTTCCTTCAGCAAGTGACATGACACTAGGATAATAGGAGTAGATCACAAGAGCCCAAAGTATCAGCAAAGAGAGTATTTGCTGCACAGCAAACAGTACTCAGCAAAGATATGAGACTGGGACATCAGCCTACAACATCTCTTTAGAGGGGCACTGAAATGGTGGCAAAGCATATTAGATGTCACTTCTGTTTCATTGGGATAGCAGATGGTGAAATCTGATCCAAAGTATTCTTTAAAAAAAAATGGGTATGGTGGGTTTGAAAGCCAGTTTTGTGTAGTGGTTAAGGCACCAGGATAGAAATCGGGAGACCGTGAGTTCTAGTCCTTCCTTCAACATGAAGCCAGCTGGGTGACTGACTTGGTCAGCCTCATGAGATAATCCAGACACGAAGCAC
The DNA here is from genome assembly GCF_059951505.1 of Python bivittatus. Lineage (NCBI taxonomy): Eukaryota > Metazoa > Chordata > Lepidosauria > Squamata > Pythonidae > Python > Python bivittatus. Next base: position 54,432,984 of record NW_028277098.1, on the reverse strand, counting down.
ACACAGAAGTACAGAAGTACCAGCTGTACTTTATTGTAAGGTTATATTAACAGAATCTTGCAAGTCTGGAAGTACATTTCTTCCCCATTGCCTTTGCAGTTCAAGAAACTAGGGAGAGTCCCTTCTGAGATGTTTGCCGTGCCCACATTCCTTTTGTAGCTAAGCTGCCTCTTGTCCGACTGTTCCCCTGGCTGTGGTTCTTCCCCCTGTCTCCCAAGGTCATTCCCACATTACACTCTCTTTCAGCCCTAGGAAGAAGGCAATGGCAAGCCATTTCTGAAATCTTGCCAAGAAAACTGCAGGGACTTGTCTAGACAATCACCAGGAGTCAACACTGACTTGAAGGCAAACATGCGTTTATAGCGGGTTTTGGAACTTTATGCAGGTCTTCAATTTGAGACAATTGGGAATATTGGAAAAGCATTTGTACATACTGTATGAAAGTATGAGGTAAACATAGTCCTGGGATACATTAGTGGCCAGTATTTCTTGGAACTTTTTTTTTTTTTGAGATTTTTAGATATTCAGCCAAAAGTTACAGAAATAACCATCCCGTAGGCTAACACTGCAAGGAATATATGTCTCTATCTTGACATCAAATCAACATAACATGTGACATCATGCCATTGCTTTCTCTGTTTTCTTATCTTTCATTTCTAGCACCTAATCAGGAAACATGAAGAGTGTTGCTATCACATTGCACATCACGCCCATGCCTTGTCTATACACAGGCAGAAGAATGAGGTGATAATTGAATTGAAAAAGTCCTTGAATGGGCTGTATCATTTCAGCCTTGGTAACTGGGGCTGCAGCAGTCAAATAAACACCTGGCAGGGAGCAGGTTGGGATAGAGCAAGCGTCCTGATTTTGTTTTAAGTGCAAATAACTTGCAATTGCAAATAAGGAAACAATACAAAGTAGCAACCCCCACCTGCAAGGTAAAGTGGTATAATTGTTAAAGCGATTCTTCTTGCTTTAAGAACCTGCCATCTTGATTTTGCTTCGTGTAGATCAAGTTTTAAATGTATTACAAGAAAGAGAGTAGGGAGAGATACTAGTTGCATCAGCTCCATGTTTTGTGGAAAATCTGCTTCTGGCATAAGAATGAAAACTGACTATGCCTCAAATCTTTCTTAATGTAAAGGATGTTCAGTTTGACCAATATGTTAGTCTTCTGTCTCTTGTCTTCATGAAGCTATGGATTTTCACCATTGTAATTTCTAAGTAGACACCCTCATTTGCAGCTATTCCAACTTCAAGTGACAAGACTGAAAGTTATTTGGTCATTACCTGATAAAATGAATTACCTGATAAAATAAAAAATCTGCTCATTTCGTTTGTGTTTTTGAATCGGTCGTTTAATTGAAAAATTGAATGGTTGAAATTCAATAAAATGATGAACTGAATAGCAAGTAGAGAACAAGAATCCTGCAGATAAAAAGCTATGTGCAAAAAATCTTTACAGATAATCTAAAATTGAAAATTGAATCTTTCTAAGGAGGCTGTTCCACAACAAAGAGCCACAACCGGGGAGTGGGGGGGAATAGAGTTAGCTACCGTTCAAAGGAGATGGGATATAAACCAAGGTCTCTGATGTTGACCATTGCAGAAAGGAGAGGCATAAGGAGGGAAGCAATTCAAACATTTTGATCCCATATAACTTAGAGAATTCTAACTAACAAGCAGCACTTTGAATTGTCAGTAGCATATTTTGCCCCAATTGAAGTTTCTGCTTTTCAGAAGTAGCTCCATGACCATATTGTTTTCAGCGTTACCGTGTGTTAGTGCACATATTGATATGCATTAACACAGAGGTATATCTCTTGTGCCATACATTTGTGTGAAGGTATGAATGCTTATATATGAAAGATGGAATACAAGAGATCCACTCAGTGCAGGCCTTAGAGACAGGAGGGTTTGTTCTGGAAAAATTCAGCTTCTGCATTGGAAAAATGCCAGAGATTCAAGACATGCAGAAAAATGATCTCTAAAAAGATTTAGGAAGGTATTGTTTTCAAACAAGAGATGGTTCCCAGCATGTAGTTGTTCTCAAAAGTGAACTGGATGAGACAATGGCACCTAGATGGAAAAATACCAGGAGGCATGAGAAGAATTCCAAACTCAGACAGGCCAAACCATGTAAAGAATTATAAAAGAGAATGGGGACTGTAGTACTTTGGACCATCACATAGAATGAAGTATTGTGCATGTCAGGTATCCCATCTTCATTATTCTGGAACTCAAAACTATCTAGACTTTGAGCTGGGTAGGTATGTATGGCTGTGTATGTGTGTGTGTATATGAATGAATGAGTGAGTAAAGCTTTTCATTCACAAAGGGAACAATAAAACTTGTAATTTAACATTTGTTTCTGCATGTCTTGAATCTCTGGGTAACAAACAAATAGCACAGGAGGGGTTATAAAGACCCTGCCTATGAAATTCTGTGTGACAGCTCCACAGAGTGTATTGCAGTAATCCAAACTGGATGTGAGAAAAGCATATTTAATAGTACCTCATCTAGTTTCACCAAGATGGGTGAAACTGGCAATTGGTACCACTACAGCTAGACAATAATATCAGGGGGTGAGGATGGGAATGATATGGTACCAGTTATAGATTAATAGGTATCCTAGAAGTCAGGGATGCACCATTTACAGTGGAGAGGAAGAAAATTATTCTGGTTTGGTTTTAGTTTCAAATGATCACTTAAACCAAGGATATGCAACATGTGGGACTCCAGAAGTTGTTGAACCCCCATCCATTCCAGTCACCATGGTCAGTGACAGAGGATCACACATTGCTCATCTCCGATCCATGTAGATGGAAGTAGAATAGAATATTTGAAGAACTCAGAGAGCTTAATCTGTACTATAATTATAGTACAAATTATTTATTGATTAGATTTACATCCTGCCTTTTGTTCTGGTGCTCAAGGAGGTAGCATTCCCTTATCTCATTTTTCCCTGCAACAACAATCCTATGAAGTAGGTTGGACAGAGAGTAGCCCAAAGTCCCCCAATGAGCTTCCATAGTTGAGGATGGACTTGAATCCAGCTTGCCCTGTGTCATGTTAACCACTGTATTGCACTGGCTTAGACACTATACTGTATATTGAGGAGTATAGTGAAGTACTTTGCACTGCACCTCACTGTACTCTACAATACTATATAGTTATGCAACCTGCCTTTTTAAAACTAAAGTAGATGCCAGTCCCATTCACCTGTGCTCCTGTCATATAAAAGAGACACATAGTTCCTGAAAAGTAATTTGAATATTACAGGGTGATCTCTACAGTCTCTTCTTCTCTTTTCAGTGCAGATTGGAACTAATTATTTCTCTCCTGCTTTTCTACAGATGGGATCCACAGTGTTGCTGCCCAGTGCGTGCTCCAGGTTACCATTATCACAGATGAGATGCTGACCAACAGTATCACTTTGCGGCTGGAGAACATGTCCCAAGAACGCTTCCTTTCACCGCTACTGGCTCTCTTTCTTGAAGGAGTAGCGACTGTGCTGTCTGCTCCCCGTGATCATGTTGTCCTCTTCAACATCCAGAATGACACAGATGTTCAGGCTGCCCAAATCCTGAATGTCAGTTTATCAGTACTGCTGCCAGATAGAGTCCATGGGAGCCACTATATTCCTTCAGAAGACCTCCAAGAACGACTGTACCTCAACCGGACACTCTTGGCTGCTATTTCAGAGCAGAGGGTTTTGCCTTTTGATGATAATATTTGTTTGCGGGAACCCTGTGAGAATTACATGCGTTGTGTCTCAGTGCTGAAATTCGACAGCTCAGCACCCTTCATTTCCTCTGATACTATTCTTTTCCGTCCTATCCACCCTGTCAATGGTCTGCGTTGCCGTTGCCCACTGGGATTTACTGGTGATTATTGTGAAACTGAAATTGATCTTTGTTACTCTAATCCATGTGGAAATAATGGGCATTGCCAAAGCCGGGAAGGAGGATATACCTGTGAATGCCAAGAGGGCTACACTGGTAAGTATTGATTTGGGAAAAGGTCAGCCAAGGAAGGATCCCTCCAAAGGGAACAACTTAGTAGTCTTTGGAAGCTGTTGTCTTCATTCTTAGATTCTTTGATATGTCTCAGTGTTGACATTCTTCCTGGAATCATTGTGATCATTATCTCCAGAGTGTTTTTATTGTTCAAGATGCCTTTTAGAATTAATTTCTGCTTGTTATTTATTAGTAAGTAAGATGGATTAGAAGGCTGAAAGATGGAGATTTGTTAAGGCCATCTGTTGGGCATGGCAAACTTGGAAAGGGGGTTACTTGTATTGAGCCAACAGCCTATCTCAGCCTTTCCCAACAACACCCTCCAGACAACCACAACTCCCATCATCTTTAGACAATATCCAAGGCAGCTGGATACCCTTCAGATGTTAAGACTAATTACCATAACCTTTATGCAGGATGAACAGTGCCAAAGGATTGTGGAAGTGGTCACCCAAAAATTCTAGAAGGCACAAAATTGTCGATTTTATAAATGATTTCTTACAGCAGAAAGTTCAAGGGACTAAGAGTAAAGCTCAGAACATCTGATGCTAGGAGAACAGCTGTGGTCTGCAAAAGAGCTGTTAGCCTGAAAGGTGTCCTTGTTTGGATTTTTATCATATGCTGCTAATCAAGATTGTTTTGGGATTCAGTTTAGATTTCCCAATTGTTCCTTTGATCAACTACAGCGTTGACACCATTTTTGTTAGTTTCCCTGGAAGCATGACCTGGGATATTGTATATTGTAATGTGTAACTTTCCCCTAGGTTTAAAAAAACTAAAACTAAACTGAACTAAAATTAGATTGTAGAAGTTGCAGGATACAGCAGTAAAGGTATAGTTTTAATGGACTAGTTAATTCAATTATCTGTGACCATTTTCCTACTCAAATCCTTCCTCCCTGACCCTTAGTTATTCTTCTAATAATGAAAATGCTTCTTTACTGTATTTTTTCTCTATGGGAGGAAAGGAAGGTTATTTGTTAAATAATGGGGAACTAAAACCCAGAATTACTAAAAAGTATACATGATGTTAGTGTGGATATTAGTGAGCTCCAGGTAACATTCATTTCAGTAACGTAGTTCCCTAAATACCATTACAATGGATATCATTGCATCCACATCATTACAGCTAATGTTAACTGAAACACACTTGGGGCTTCAAAATTATAATCCTAACCAGTTGCCATCATCACTATATTTAATACTGAAAATCATAATACAAGAATAGTAATGTTAGCACCATACTGATTAATAATTCATGTTGCTTAGAGTAACAGTCAGTGAAACAATCCATGCCTTCTATAGTCCACATTTTGTCCTAAGTTGGTTCCTTCCTTCCTTCCTTCCTTCCTTCCTTCCTTCCTTCCTTCCTTCCTTCCTTCCTTCCTTCCTTCCTTCCTTCCTTCCGTCCTTCCTTCCTTCCTTCCTTCTTTCTTTCTTTCTTTCTTTCTTTCTTTCTTTCTTTCTTTCTTTCTTTCTTTCTTTCTTTCTTTCTTTCTTTCTTTCTTTCTTGTTTATTTATCAATCATATTTATATAGCCACCCATCTCACACAAGGTGACTCTGGGCGGTTTTAGAGCAAATGCCTGGTAGGAAAGCTGTTTCTGTGTTTAGTGCTTATGGGGGGATCCTGAAGATATGGGTTGGGGCAAGAAGAGAAATGAGAGTTGCCAGCTTTATTGGCTGCCCTGTGTAAATCTATTTCTGCTGTTGCCTTTTTGATTGTAACATTGGCTCTCCCTGTGCAGGTAGAGGAGGAAGGGGAGGCAGACGGCTTGGAGGGGGAGGCGGAATAGGGGCTTTGTCTGCTCAAGATTGGGGAGGGGCACTGTGGGAGAATATTTGTTTCCTTGGCAACGAAAGCTGGTCACTAGGGTGAGGAATCAAAAAGAGGCTGGGAATAAATCTTCTTTTCAGAAAAATCTTGATGGAGATGTGTGTGTGTATGTGTGTGCGTGCACATGAATGTGTATGCATGGGGGGTGATACATATAATGGAATGTGGAACAAGCTGGCGTAATGAAGAGGAACTGGAGGGAGAAGGAAACCCTTTGGTTAGATAAATGGGAAGGGGCAGAAAGAATGAGCATGTGAAAGAGAAGAAAATGCAGACACATTTTTTATCATGAATTTAGTGGACATATACTGTAGCTGTTAAAATGTCTTGGGCAACCGAATCTGTAAGAATCTCAATACTTTCTGTAGCCGTATTTCTCGCTTCAGCATTCTGCAGAGTTTGCCTCCAGAATGTACAGCTACCAGAATTGTATTACATTGCCATGACTACCCATGTGCCATCTTACAACATTCTTGGGAGCATCCCTTAGGTCAGGGGCTCTCAAACATTTCTAGGTTGTAAAACCTGTGAGTTAAAAAAAAATTCACAGAGCCCCTGATCAAGAGACAAACTCTAGTGATAGAAAATTGGCTGTGTTCAAGTGAATTTTTTCCCCCTTAGTCTCTCATGGAACTGTGTTTCATGGAACACACTAGGGTTCCACGAAACACAGTTTGAAAAGCCATTCTTTAGGTGATTCATCATCTTAGAAGATGATTCCATGTTATCTGAGTCTATGTTAGTACACTGAACATACCTCCGAGTTGGTTTGGATTTGGGCAACAGTATGTTGGCTTGCAAGACAGTCTCTAGGTTAGAGACTCTAGCTTGTATGAACATACTTGGGGTAAAACTGAGCTTTGCTGTGCATGTGGTCTGTACAAAACTGACTGGTCCTGTCCATACTATTAACAGGGAATGTTGCATGTGATATGGGTACAGCTAAGGCTGATAATTTAGTCTACCCTTTCTCCAGCTTACTAAAGAGCATTATGTAAAAGCCTTGGTTGACCAAAGTGATGACCAGTGGGGCAGGTCAATAACTATAGGCCCATGTGGAAGTGATCACAGTGTGTGGAAGATTGAGATTTGGAATGTAAGGGGCATAAATGATAAAAAGCGTGAATTTATAAATGAAGTGAAGGAAAGAAAAATAGATATGTCTGAATGTGTCTGAAACTAAGGGAAAGGAGAAGAATACAACAAATCTGAATGAAGGTTGTCTGAGTTTATGGAATGGAGTTGATTAATACTTGTAGGAAAGTGATGGTGTAGTTTTGATAGTGAATGAAATGTGCAATGAAATGTATTTGATGATAATTAATGATGGGTGGTTGACATTTTTTGTTTGTATATCTCCCCCAAACTGTATTTGGTTTTGTGTTCTTATAATATTTTTAATTTTTAATTTTAATTTACTTCGAGTCTTTTTTGAGTTGGGGTCTTATAAATATAATAAATTATTAATTATTATTAATATCATTAATCCACACATATGGCAAAGGAATTAATATACATCTAAAAGCAAAGTTCAAAGAATGTTTGTAGTGATATTAGTGAAGTATTAGTTGGGAACATGCATGTGTGTATTTTTTAATGCAAATGATGCTATGTTGTTGACTGAGAACCAGAATGATTTGTGGTGAATATTAGATCTGAAAATTAAGGTATCGAACACCAATGTAGATGTGTTTGGCAAGGAAAGTGGAGTGAACAATTACTGTACATGTTAAATATAAATGGTAAAAAATTAGAGCAAGTAGATGAATTGAATCTTGGTACCATGTTTACTAAAGATAGAAAATGGATGGAAAAAAATTAATATAGATAAATGCTGGTAGAACAGTACTGGGTCATATGTGAGGAATGAATATTTGTCAAAGTGGTGATAAGAGCTGTGTGTAAAAGAGTGCTTCTTCCCAATTTGTTATATGTAAATGAGGTTTGGGTGTGTCACAGAAAATGTAAAAGAGTGCTGAATACAGTGGGAATGGGTACTTAAATGTGTGGTAAACAAGAAGAGATAGGGTCAAGAACTGTGGACTGAATACAAAAAGAATGACCAGTATGGAAAAGTACACTGAGGTATTTTGCTTGTATACAGAGCATGAAAGAAAATTGAATAGCAAAACGAATATATGAATGAATAGTGAATGGGTTGAAAAAAAGGGAATGATTGAGAATGGAGTTAGATGGTTGAAATCCTGAAAAAAAGAGAGATGAGCAGTTTAAAGAACAAAAGGCAATGTATGGTGCAGCAAATGAACATGGTGGGAAGAATGATAGTTTGCAGAAAGGCATGGAGAGGTATAGTGAGTAGTGTTGGTATAAACTAGTTTTAGCAATGTTTCCTTTTCTTAACTCATGCCTTTACATAATTTATTTGGTTTACTATTTCTCAGTATGGTACTTTTTAGTATTTTTATTTGGTATGAGTTTATATCTAACACCTCTTTTCCCCCTCTTTCCCCTACTCTGTGAAGTAGGTTGGGCTGAGGGAGTGACTGGCCTAAAGTCATACACTATGCTTCCATGGCTGAGGGAGGACTAGAATCTGGGTCTCCTAGCTCCTAGCCTTAATCACTGTGCCACGCTAGTTCTCTTCTTACTCCTTTGCTGTGTTCTGCATAACACTGCTTACTCTGAAAGAGAAGAGAGTGATAGGAATGTGTGTTCCATGATAAATTCCAGTTTTGACTTGGAGCATGATTTTTTTAATTGGATAGGTTTTTATCTTGCCTTTCCTTCAAGAGCTCAAGGTAGCATACATGTCACCCCCTTCTCCATTTTTCTCTCCACAACTATCCTGTGATATAGTTTGTGCTAAAAAATAATGACTGTCTCAAAGTCACTCAGTGAGCTTCCATGGCTGTATCTGAACTTGACCCTGGTTCTCTCGATCTTAGTCTAGTAGTTAAAGAACTACTGCAGCGTATCACTCACTGGAGTCTTGCTCTAGACTGGTTCCCTCTGCAACTTCTTCTGCCTCTGTCTCCTTCTCTTCCATCTTCTTTTCTGTAATATAGTACTTCACATATATCAAATTATTTGCAGTAGTACATATGAGACATGCAAAAATGCATTTCATGTATCATCTACTTTAGCTCTTATTACAGGGCAACAAGCATGGTTTTGGCATAAGCCCTCTAGCTAACATTATGTTATTAAAGCAAGCACCTGCTTCTCACTTAGGAGTATAATTATGACATGCGTATGGATAATGGTGTATCATTTAACCCTCTGTCCAGTCCCTCTTAAATGCTTTGGTTTTCTGAATGCAACTGAAGAAAATAGCTCAGAAATTTCTCAGAGTTAGGCAAATTACATAGGAATGGTTTTAGTTGGTGCTTCAGAAACTAATCCTAAATCAAAGTTGGGCCATATGTGAAGGTGAAATTTTCAATGTTAATCTGTGGTGTTTCTGGCCATACATTACTAAGGAACATTTCTAGCTTGGGTGTGAAAAATGGGATCAACATTGCAGGAATAATTCTATATATTTTTGATGAAATACATTTCATATATATTCTGGTCAAGAGATTTATGTGAAGGTTATATTGAGAATGGTCAAGAAGGTAGGCCAGATTTAGCCACAAATTCAGTAAGCCATTTTATAACAACTATCCAATCCCTCCCTTCCCTATCCTATTTCTGCATATGTTAGAGGTAGAATATGGCCAGAGGGGTCATTGCACCTTGTAATATGACCTCACCATAAATTCCTGTTATTATGTATATTTATAGCAGCTCCATTTTTTCCCTAGGGAGAAATTTGAACCTGTCCTTCTACACTAGCAGTTTCCTTTCACCCTAAGTGACTTCAGGATAACATAGAAATAAGTTTCTGTTAAATTACCTCATAAGCCAGTTGGGGATGTATAGTCCAGCAGCAAGATGGTGTATCTGCAGCCTATCAGACTATTGCTTCCCATATCCAGAAATCTTTAGAACAGCTTCTTGAAACTCCTTTTAAGGTTTCTCTCCAGTTCAGATTGTACTTCAAGGAGGTTTCATAATTTTGTTTGGAAGCCCAAGGACATTTCTATATGAATAAATTCTACCTACAAATTTCCACAGGGCCAAGTGATGATAAGCATCTTCCAGATCATAACAGCAGGTATTCAGACTTCAGTGTCTCTGATTATTAGGGCTATGCGGTTGTTTGAGAATGATTCAGAAGAGGTGTTCCAGAAAGTACAGGAGTGTGAACAAGCTGTCTGTGAATTATTAAAGCACCCACATCTGTTTCTAAGATCATGCAGCTGCTGTGGAAGACTCCCTGCAATGGCTTTAATAAATCAAACAGTTGTTCTACATTAGTACTTTCATACATTCCAAAGCATTTCTTCCAAATCAAATCTGAAGCATTACACAGCCCTACTGGTCTTACTACAGCCATAGTCAGGTTATGAGATCTAACTGGTCAATTTTTAAAAGAAGAATATACCTTTATACAGTCAGATAGAACATTTGGTTTTTATTTCATCCACTTTAAAGGGTACAGCTTCTTCAAAAAGGGGTAGAATTTGTCCCTTAACTTTCAGAGCTTTCATATATAATAAATCTGGGTCCTTGTCTGCCGCCAAATCATGCTATTTGTATTGATTAGCACTGCATTCACCCCGTTTTAGATGTTACAGTGCATAGTCTACATTGATTTTTTTTTCTTAGTAGCCTTAATCTTTGAGTATCTAGAGACCTACATCTATGTGAATAATTTCCTGGTATAAGGTAGGTAGCATGTTTTGCCACAACTGTGGAGATGGACTTTTTAAAAAAGAGAAACAAGAGAAAGGAAGATCGGATACAAAGGAGGGAGCTCATTTACCTACAATTTGTTCCAGTGAGGAAAACTTCAACTCCCAAAATTATATTTTCTTTATAATTATTCAAAGAAATTGACAGACTTATTAAAAATAGAAATTGATCCCAGATTGTTGGGATAGAGCCCATGTTGCTCCGATGATTAGGACCAAGACTCCCCTAATACATTACATTGCTATTCTGACTGGGACTTACAGAAAAGCATTGATTTGCTTTTCCTCTTGTGAACACCTATAATCTTAGCTTTTGGGGTATTGGAAGAGAATTGGATGCATTACGTTATGTGAAGACCAAGGTCCTTGGAGAAGGCTCTAAGATAGGAAGGTGGAAGGAAAGAGAAAAAAATGATGACCAGCTGCAAGGTGGATAGACCCAGTTATCTTTAGAAGACCCGAAAGACCAGGTTAGGGACAGATCCTGATATGCTCAAGATGTGTCAGGAGATGTAGCTATTCCAGCTATTGACTATATTGGCTGGGAATAATGGTAATTCCAAATCTGGATTCTGGAGCATTCAGATAGGGGAAGGTCTCTGTAAAGTAGGGTATATGGCTAATCTAGTAAGGTTCCAATTTATCTTAATGAAACTGTTGTTGTCTGAACCCAGTAATTAAAAAGAGAATGAGAGAGGAGGGAAGCTGATGTTGGCAATCTGGTTAGGATTCAGAAGAAATCTTTGAAGGTAATGTGTGTTAGTAAACAAATAAACCTGAAAACAAGGCTGAAAGGAAGCGTGTAGAGAAACAAAAAGCTGGTGGGGAGAAAAACATGTTTGAGTTTCAACTGTTTACAAGTATCTGAAAATAAATAAGAAGGATAATCTAGATTTTCTATGGTTGTGGCAAATAATTAGTACAAATTACGGGAAATTAGATTTACAGAAATACATTAGGAAATTATGGGGATGGTACAATTTTGCAATTTTTCACATTTTCACATTCTTATACCGTAGTCTTATACAGGGCTGAAATATTGAACTAGCCCCATAATTTCCTAATGTGTCATCTTATGCTACAGTATATGGAGTAGTGGTGGCCTAGTCCTTATGGCTATAAAGATATAGAAGAAAAGATATGGCTATAATGTTGGAAATGCCTAGGCAATGCTCACTGATGAACTTTCAAAAACTGGGGCTACAGGTAGAAGTAAAATTTCCTACTTTATAAGTTAAGAACTTCAGTGGTCTCTTTGACTGTTTGCAACTTTAATCTTCAATATAAAATCAGAATAAAGTAATTCATATTAAAAATATGCTTTATTTATATATGTTACATGAATCTCAATTTTGGTTAGTTTTTAAATCAGGACTTAAGTCTGATTTCAATTTGTTTGTTGTTTAAGTCTGATTTGTTTTCAATATGAGAGCATGGAATATATAAACTTTTGAGAAAAAAGTGGTTTCAAATTATGAGCTTGGCTTGTTTGTAACCATCAGAGGCTATTCCCTGGTAAATTCAGCTTTTCTACATTGTCAGATCTTGCTTTTTCAACTTGCAGCCTTCTCCAAAAACTACCCAGTTGCCCTGGAAATTGAGAAATGAACAACACAGTTAAAATAATAGAAATATTCACATACATCTGCCTGAAATCACTCCTTCAGATTGCTAGTAATACAGGGAACAGATTTTCTTGTTTATAACATATGCTTTGGAAGTGAATATCATTTTGTTGAAAACATCCCATTGTTAAACAGTTTCCATTATTAACAAAAGCAGCTGCCTACATGTTGGTGGAATATATTAAAGATATTTTCTACATTAAACCTTTTGGTTAGTCAGATTTTTCGCTGAAGCAAATTGAAGAGTAAACTCTGGAGAATCAGACTTGTTGGAACCGTGCTTTCAAATCAAGGTTTCAGCTTGTACAAACCCACAAGTGGTGTATGCGATATGACCAGAAACTTTCTGAGATTGCTCTGGTCTTCTACTGCTAAAATTATAACTTTGGACCTCTATGCCAAATATTGTCTGCTTTAATTGGTGGGAAATCCCAGCCACTACTGGGATCTGAGAATAAAGTGGAAACTGACATTGTGCTGCTAATTTTCAGAGTTTTGTTATAGATCTTAAGATCTTTGACATCATTTTAAAAAGCCCCAGCACTTAATATCATGGAAGTCTACGAGTTTTCATATTTTTTTAGTCTTTCTGCTTATGCAGAAAAATCAGAAAGAACAGTCAGGTACCTTAAAATTCATTGTTAAATTAACTACAGTGCTGTAGTCTCACAAATATGAAAGATCAGAACTGTTACAATATCAAAACAGGTAATACATAAGAACAGCTAAAAGTAGCATAAAACTAGGGATTAAGAGTCTTGGGAAAATAAAATATTTTCCCTTAGCTTTGAAAAGTGGAGGAGTATTCCAAAACTAAAATGTCCTGTCTCTTTTTGCCAGTATTTCACCTCAAATGATAGACAAGAGGTAAAATTATAAAAATTATCTGTTTGCTAGTGAGTTAACTTGTATATAGATGATCTGGAAATAGGGATGGGCAGTAAGTTACTTGAGTTTGCTAACAACACCAAATTATTTAGGAAAGTTAAATTGTGATTGTGAAGAGTTCAGAAAAGATTCCTCTAAAAGGTAGAAACTAACATTAAAATGGCAAATGAATTTTGGCATAAACAAATACAAAGTGATCATATTGAAGCAAAATTCTTAGCCATATATTCTTTGGTTGGTTGGAATGGAAGGAACTAAAACAGGGGTTTCTTGATGCTGTGCCAATATCATAAATAGTCCTAATCATCACATTTCATAAAAGCTGTCGGTACATAGAAAGGCAGTCAAAACAATTGGGGATGTGAAACTACCATCTTATGAGGAAAAGTTATAATGCTTGTGGTTTATTAGCACTGAAAATAATGCAAGTAGGGAGAAAATGATAGAAGAATATACATTTGGAATGATGTGGAGAAAGTGGATTAGGAGACTCATAATACTGGGGATCCTTAATGCTGGGAGTTTCAGGAATGAAAGAGGAAGTAGTTCTGAAAGCATATAATCAAACTGTGGGATTTATCTCTACAACTTGGACTAAAGATTAGACAAACTAATAGAGAAGACAATTACCATATGTAGTAGTCATGATGAATGTATATGTGCTCCATTATCAGAAACTGAACAGGTCTAGTGGAGGTGCCTGGGGCAGAGTCTTGTAGGGTTATCTGTGTGTGATTCCTGAGGAACTAGACAGGGTCTTCTGGACTGTGCGCTCAGCCACTGGCTTGTTAGATCCATGTCCCTCCTGGTTAATCAGGGCCACTCAGGAGGTGACCTGCTAGTGGGTCCATATGGTGACATCTGCTTTTTTGAGGGAGGAAGTTGTGCCTGCAGCCTTGAAGGAGGCTGTGGGGTGCCCTCAAGAGGCCATTTCTGGATCTAACGATTCTAGACAATTTCCCTCCAGCCTCCAACCATCCCTTTTTAGGAAAGGTTGTGAAGAAGATGGTTGGGCTTCAGCCCCAGAGGATCCTGGAGGAGATGGATTATCTGAACCCATTTCAGTTGGGTTTCAGGCCTGGTCACAGTGTGGAGACTGTAAGGTTTGCCCCGTTCGACAGAGAAACTCTCGTGACACGTGTGGTTCACAAAGAAGGTTTACTCATGCGTAACGTAGTAGTCACAAGCAAAGCCAGGACTGGCTTGGTACAATTGCATCACTTGTTATATTCCCCCCTTCCCGCGCTTTTTTCCCGCCCCGCGATCACGTTGCAGCTGCGGATTGTTGGCCCCCAATAATCCCCCTTGATTGTTCATGATGGCAGGATCGGTCAGGGTCCATTGTCCTTGATTGCCAGTCCCCCTCCGGCTGGGTTGGTTCCTTCCCGTTACGTGCAAGCCCGCGGGTTCTGTGCTGCGTTGCGATCTTGTTTCGCTGCCTGCGGCCCCGTTCATTGCTGGCTCGCGCCGTTATCAGTTTATAGTTAAAAGCTTCCGCTGCGGTTTTCCTGTTTGGCTGGGTGCAGGTGGCCCGTTAATTAGCGGCGCTTTCAGTTCCTCTTTTCCCCGCTAGCTACCGCCGGTGGATTCCGCGTGGTCTGGCTGCGAGCTTCCCTGAAGCCCCGTGCTGACCGAACCTGACAGAGACAGCATTGGATGTGCTTGTTGATGACCTGTGGCAGAGCCAGGATGAGGATACTGCATCTTTCTTTGTGCTCCTTGATGTCTTAGCAGCTTTCAGTACCATTGATCATGATATCCTTCTGGACTGGCTGCAAGGTTTTTTGAGGGGGGGGCATTTTACAGTGGTTCTTTCTTTGTGGCCGATTCCAGTTGGTATTAACTTATAGGGTGCTGCAAGGGTCAATACTCTTACCCCTTCTGTTTAACATGTACATGAAACCACTGGGTGAGGTCATCCAGCGGTTTGGGGTCAGATATTATTATAACACTGATGACACCTAATAATACATCTCAGTCCCAGATTGACCAAGTGGTCCTGTTGAAGTTGTGTCCCAGTGTCTAGAGGCTCTACAGGTCTGGATGAGGAGGAACAGATTCAGGCTCAGTCCTGACAAGACTAAGTGGCTGCAAATATTTGGGTCATCTGGCTTTGAGGGTTTTCCATCTTTGATCTTGGATGGGATTGCATTTCACCACTCAAGACTGGTGTGCAACTTGGTTCTACTTGGACTTATAGCTTCTGCTTAAAGAGCAGGTGGTAGCTGTGGCCAAGAGGGTCTTTTCACAGATGCACCCAATGAGCCACTTGCACCTTTCCCTCTACCTAGAAGCCCTTCAAACAGTCACTTATACCTTAGTCACCTCACAAATAGATTATTGTAATGTGTTCTACATGGGGCTGTAGAAGACTACTCAGAAGCCCAGAATGCAACAGCCTGGACAGTGTTGGGCATGCTTCATTATGTCTGTGTGACCCCACTGCTCCCTGAGCTGCACTGGTTATCAATTGGCTTCTGGGTGCAATTCAAGGTCCTAGTTATCATGTATAAAGCTCTTCATGGCATAGGGCCTGGTTTTTGAAGGACCACCTATCTCTGGTTGTTTCTGCTTATCCAGTGCGATCAGGGAGAGTGGGCATCCTTCATGTCCTATTGATTAATCAGCGTCATCATGTGGGACTCAGAAATTGTGCCTGCCTTCTGGAATGATATCCACCCAGAGATCCAGATGGCTCCCATCCTGATAATGTTCAGGAAACTATTAAAGACTTGGGCTATTCTTCCAGGCTATGGGGCAGAGTAAAGGTTGAGCCCTTGCTGGATTGTGTATGTGTGTGCGTGTGCATGTGTGGTTCTACTGTGTGTTGTTTTGAGAGCCATTCATGATTCCCTTTTGTGTTTTGTATTTTTTACTTTTAATTGTAAGCTACTCAGAGTCAAGAGTTATGTGGTCTATAAATTGTATAAATACTACTAGTAGTAATAATTATTGTAATACTGAATCCAAATGCTGTGCTCCAAATGTATCTGTGGGAAAATATTCAATTGGGTTTGGAGTGGTTTTGAATTGTTAACTAATTTTGAGAATTATGGAGAAGGCAGGTGGAGAATATATATGTTTGCTGATAGATACTCTCTGCTTCTGCTACAGGAGAGAACTGTGAAGTGAATTCCCGCTTGGGCCGCTGTACCCCAGGTGTCTGCAAGAATGGTGGCACCTGTGTCAACCTGCTGGTGGGTGGTTTCAAGTGTGACTGCCTTTCTGGAGACTATGAGAAGCCATACTGTCAGATGAGTACCCGTAGTTTCCCAGCCCACTCCTTTCTTACTTTTAAGGGGCTGCGCCAACGCTTCCATTTCACCATCGCTCTCACGTAAGTACTTGACGTAGGAAAAAGAAAAGTTCAGTATAGACTGACATTTGTATTTTCATTTACATTATTTTGCTCTTCCTTAGAATTTTCCTGGCATTCTGGACTATGAGCCAGCAGGATAACCCTCATACAACTATCCCTCTTCTTTTAAAAAATCTATTTTATTTTCAATATTTTTACAAAATGACTAGACTATGAAGCCCAGAGGAAAGAGGATTTTAAACAATAAATATAGTAGGTGGAGTATAAATATTTAACCAGTTCTCCAAATGTGACTATTGCAGTACTAAAAATTTGCAAATGGATAGAGTTTTGTGAAATTTCCTTTTTTTTTTTTTTTGGAAGCCAGATTAGATGAACTATATTTCCTTGGAAATTTTCTACTTTCACTGAAAATAAGATATATAGGTTAAAAAATGTCCCACTGTGCCCAGATGGGCCATCTCCTATTAAATGTCTTTAAAATTGCAGTCTTAAAAAGGTTTTGATACAGAATTCTGCTTCATCTTCTGTGTGTTTCTTTCCTGCTGAGATTTGAAATAGTTACATAGGACAATTTTAAAAGATTTGAATATGGACATATTTGCCAGGGGAATCACCTTGATCTAGGCTCTTACCTGTCCACAGGAGGAGAGTGATATAAGTAAATGCTGATGGTGTTGCACAGCCAGCATTATTACACTTGTATAGGTCCAGCTCTGGATAAATGAGAGCTGTATTCCTCCCCACTACCCACAAGTCCTGTCTGCACTAGATTTGAGGGCGGGGGGAGGTGTGTGGATGCTGAGAGCTACCACAGGCATCTGGGGCATATAGACCACTCAGTTTTGTGGATCTGTTTTGTTTAACTTTCAGACACATTGTGCTACCTATTGATTAGTCAAGCATCTTCCTCTTTCTAACTGTTTTAGCAATACTATTAAGCTAGAAAGGAACTTCTACTAGAGGAAAGCCTAGCAAAACTTTTGGGATTTGTGTATCTCATTTCTTGTTCTGTCCTTCAGTGTCAATGGGCATATTTGTTGTAAGGATGTTATTTGCTTGAGTTCCTCTGATGAGATTATGGAGTCCTCCCCATGTCCTGGCCTCACCCACCCATAATCATTCCAATTCCATCCCTATTGTTAGCCTAGCACAAAGAAGCCAGCCAGCCAAGGCCTTTTTGTCCCTGGCGAAGGGTCAGTGAACTCCAGTTCTGCTCTGTATACTTGTCACACACTTTTTCCTCTGGGACTGGGGATGTGTGGGGGTGGGGGTGGGGGGAAACTGCCAAGTGCTGACAGTCTAAAATGAATCTACCCAAAAGAGCAATACTGTGTGTGATCACAAGGGAAAGGAAGACCTGCTTTGCTCAGATGGGAACCATATTTTTCAGCCCTGACAGGCTCACCATTCACTGTTTCTGTGGGTTATCATTCCCCACCTGCTGCAGAATTGGTTGCTTCAATAACTCAGCCACTTGGTAATCTGGGAGCAGTTTGGTTTGGGGAAGAAAGGATCTCTTGCATGTGGCTCTTAATTGACTTCAGATACCACTGCAAAATATATCATCCTAAGGGACAAAGACGAGTGATTTGAGAAACATTCTGTTCTTGAATATAGTAGTTCACCTAGGTAATTATATACATTTTTATTTTAATGGTTTTACTATTGAATAATCAATTATGAAGCATGCATTTCTTTTTTCTCCCTTTAACCAACCTTATATGTTTTATGAGTATCTCTCTGTTCCTGATATACAGTATTAGACCAGAACAAAATACATTTAGTAACCTTAATAAAATAAAATAAAATATGCTGAACAGGTGTAATTTCACATGTTCCACTCAGATACTTCAGAGCACAAACATGTTTGCAGGTATAAGATAGAACTTGCTTATGCTCCTTTGATTGTAAGCATATATTTGGGGAATAAGCACGTTGCTATTAAAGAACAAACAATATGTATTTGAAGTAGAAATAAGAAAAGAAACCTCCAACCATGCAGAAGTTGGTACCAGTCAGCTGCCTTTCATTATAAAATATTTTCGAAAATAGGAAGAAAAGTTGCCTTAGCTGACTGGCAGCAGCTGTGGATTCCCTGTGCCAGCCAAGGTACTAATCGACCACCTGCAACTTTCCACGTGGCAATTTGGGGGCAGGGGTTGGTTCTAAATTTCATTAACAGGTGTACCATACCTACTGCACAAGGTCGATGCGTGTAGGGAAAATGAAAAATTTAGAATCAGTAGTAAAGAGGTAATATCTTATATGAGTATGTGGATGTGTAGAGAACATTGTGTATCTTTTTGGATATATGAATGCTACACTTGATCTTAGCCAAAAGGCCGAGAAGCAAAGGCACATTTGAATCTACTGCTTAAATTAAAAAACCATAGTTATCCAGGTTCCCTAGCCCCAATAATCAAAGTATATAAGGCTAAGGTTACTCCTATGCTCTTATATGGAGCAAAAGTTTGGGGCTTAAATTCCACTTCATTATTAGAACAAACACAATCCCAGCACCTGAGAAGTATTTTGGGTGTAGACAAAAGGGCTTCTGCTGATGCAGTTAGAGCTGAACTGGGAATTTATACAATCTATTCCCTGTCTAAAATCAGAGCATATAACCATTAATGAAATAGAGATTGACAGACTTCCAAAGCTGTGTTTACTAGAGCAGATAAAATCCCAATTACAGACCTCCTGGATTATACAACTGACAAATTATATAAGAAGCTGTGGTCTTCCCGTCTCTTGTGCAACCGGAGAAGAAGTAAAAAAGAGAGCTGCTCAAAGAATCTCGGATATAGAAGCACAGAAAGAGATAGCCACCCTTGGTAAGGTTGGCAATTTGAAATGGGTGAGCCAATATAAACATACTTTTCAAATTGCCAACTGTTTAAAGATACAAACGCCAAAACACCTTAGGAGGTATTTACCTGAGTGAGATTTGACCAGCTTAACACAATGGTTAGACATGGGAATCATTGTATTCCTTATAACGAACGCATTTGTATCTGTGGAGCGCCAGAGATCGAAGACTTAGCACATATATTATTTGATTGTAATCTGTATAAGAAGGAGAAAGACATGTATCTTGGACCACACATTAAATGAATCACCCATTGGGAACCACATATTAAAACAACATATTTTATATGTGGTCAGAATTTGAAAATAACATATACAATAATACAGCTCGGTATTTGAGTAAAACAGTATGGTTGAGATCTGCATACGTGGGGTTGATTGGGGTAAATTGTAGGGGTGACACGGAAATATGATTGTACTCTCACCTATTTGTATACTTAATCACTGTATTTTATTTCTATTTTCCTTAATTTGTTTTTATATAGGGTTTTATTAATATTTTGTGTTTGGAATTCCGTATTTTGATATGGCCTAAGGGCTAATCAATAAACTTTGATTTGATTTGATTTGATATATGAATACAGATCATGAAATGTGTAAAGTAGGTAGAATTCAAGGGTGATAGAAGACATTTAATTTGTATGATCTTGTGTTTTCTGGCTTTTCTGAGCTGTTGCTTATTTTAAAAATGCATTATTATTTACCAACTACATTTTTAAAATAATTGGGAGCCTTTAAAGGGTTCCTCCTATGCTCAGAAATAGTATATTTCTACAAGTGTGAAACTGTACCACTGAAAGCTAAAATGCAAAATACATTAACTGACCTGTGTGAATGCTGCTCCAGTCTTTTCTGGATAAATCAGCCTATATACAGTTGCTGGTAAGCACAGAAGAACACTCAGGTCTGTGAATTAGTATAGTAGCACATCGGGAAAAGACTAGGTTCCACCATAACAAGCTAATAGATTGCTGTGTATTTTTGTTTTAAGTTGTTATATTGGGAAGCATTCATATGTTACTTTCCCATTTGCAATTTGAAACGGCACATTCTAGGAATGAGTAGCAGTAAGCAATAAGCTCTGATGGAAGTCTACATGAAATAATCAACTAAATCTATACATTATCCATCTCTCATGGGTTTAGTTCAGTTCAACTACAGTTGATAGGTGGGCATATTGTAAAAGAAGATAAGAAGGTGCTATAGTTCTCCTGTTATATTTGTCAGAAGAGGGAAGATGGAATAATTTGACACCTGTGAATGAGGCTAAGCTTATTTGTTGGGATCTTTTAATTCCTTTTTCTACTGGATTTCATTTTTGATCTGGTGCCAGGAAGCTATGCAGTATGATACTAGTAAATAGATTGTCTTTGTTCTACCAGAAGATTGTAGAAAGTAGAGAGAAAAGGTACCTAGTGCTCTGATTATAGACAATTAATATATCAACATGCTGTTAATTAAAAACAAAAGTCGCCCTAACTATAGTGCTTTTCTGAAGATTTATTTCCACTTCTTTAGACTAAATCATAGTAAGCAACCTTTGAGTGCCTGATGGTTAGCAGCATTTGCTCTGGGGGCCCAGCAGGTTATGTTAAGGTGGGCATGACCAGTAAGTCAGTAGCAAGAATCTTTTGCAAAAAAATATTTAAAAATCTCCCATCACCACCCCCACCCCAAATTTAAACAGTAACAGAAGCAAGAAAACAAAGAACCAGTCAAAGGTATGGATAGTGTGCATGTAACACAATGAACAGGGCACACCAGGGAACCTAAAAATAACAATCTTAACAATCTAAAAGTTGAAATGGATTGGTAGGGGCTGATGTCATAATTATATTTAAGTTAATGTCTTACCTGAATCTTTTGTCTGAATGTACATTTTGGAATTTTCTTTGATGATATTCTCAAAAAATTGACCACTACATTAACAGATGGAAGTTTTACCCTAGATCACCTAGAAACAATAGTGTAAATCAACTCAACATCCCATTATATTTCCTGGTGTAGCCTGTCAGTGCATTTTCTCCTCCTAGCCATCTAATGAAATAAGGAATAGAAAAATGTGTTTGGCTGCGAGTTAACTTGTAACACATGGAGCAGAATCCAGTTTCCAGATTCTTTGGCCAGAACTTTAATCAGTAGCTAGTAAAGCCTTGTTTGTTTGTTTGTTTATATTTCAAATTTAGATACTGCCCATCTCACGAAAAAGTGACTCTGGGCTCTTTTTATTTATATTGAGCATTTTTCTCCAAGCTGTGAGGGTGTGATTTTCTTCCAATACAACTACATCATTTTCTGGATCTAAATGGATCAGTTTGCCCACTAATTCATATTTCTTTATTATCCTGGTTTCTCACTTGACTTAACAGAAATCTTTTCTTGTCCCACTTCTTGAACTTGACCTGGAAGTTGTGCTTTCCTTGAAACTATAGATATCCTGGGCTAACTTGGAACTTCCTTTAAAGGCTATGGCTGAGACTTGATAATTCGTGTCATTATGTGCCCAGTAACAACATGTGAACCTATAGTCTTGATTGTATATTTTGGGGAGTAGTAATCAAGTTCTCATAATTCTCCCAGCACAGCATTAACCATTTCAAATGACCACACTGGCATCTTGCTAAGAGCTGCCAGAACCTTGAAGAGCTTCCCATTGACATTGGAGAAATTGTTATTGTATGCTTATCTTCCTTACTTTCCTCGCTCTTATTTGCTGTTTATATACAGCCACATGCAACCGATACGAATGAATGAAGGGTTGAGATGGAGGGGGAGTTCCAGGATGAGTCACAGCTGAGCCAGCCTACTTGGGCACTCCTTTGTATGAAAGAACTACACACCTAATCACAGAGGAATGCCTTTGTTAGAACTAGCTTAGTTCCTTGGGTAAATCATGGCACTTAGCAATAAACATTCAGAGCCAGGATGTCTCCAAAATTTCTACTTAGGAAATTGTGTGAATCCCAAGTGCAGTCTACCTGTGTTTGTGAATGTTATATATGACCTGTCTCTGTGTGTGAATGTTTTCAAAGGAAAATTGTTTATTGGTATATGGGGTCCAGTGATACAGTTCATGTGCAGTTTATGTTGCTTTGTGTGGGAGTCCATTTTGGGGGGTTTTAAACTCTTTTTTCATCTTTTCATTTCATAACGCATTAGCAGCTATTGCAACATTTCTGCCCAGACAAAAATTCTAATACTTCACATCCTATAAACCACCCTGGTTCTTATGAACGTCTTGCGATAGGGATTGGGATGCCTGGAATGAGGCTTAGCATTCTCTTCTTTTGGGCAGGTTTGCCACCAAGGAACGGGATGGGCTCCTCCTCTACAATGGGCGTTTCAATGAACGGCATGATTTTGTTGCACTGGAAATAGTTCAAGAGCAAGTTCAGCTTACTTTCTCAGCAGGTATGATTGTTCTCCAGTACATATATTTATTTTAGTTTCCAGAAATTCCACCTCAGGATTTACTTTCCAGACCTTCTTTTTCTAAATCATTAGCAGTATTTTTTACCTCCTTGGCTCAGCATATTCCTGTTCCACTACTTCTTTCCTTGCTATAACTTCTGGTGCCATCACTGCTTCTCCTACAAAACCTTTTTGTAAAATGATGGAGAAATTATCCTTTTTTTCCTCAGATTTTATTTTTAAAACCTGAATTGTGCTTCATCTTTCCTTCAGGTGAAACCACAAGCACAGTAGCCCCATTCATCCCTGGAGGGGTGAGCGATGGGCAGTGGCACACCGTCCACCTGCACTATTATAACAAGGTAAGATTATTTTGTGCTGAACTGCATAGGCCTAGTGTTGAAGCACCTAGCATAGCAGTCCTCTTAGGATCTCTGAAGAATTCTGCTCATTTTATGCCAGTTTTCCCATTGGTATTGCCTGAATACCCATGTCATTGTCTGTAGTTGGAGATGCTGCTTATAGTGGAAGAGGAGGGTAGTTTCCATGGCTATGAAACATTCAAGAACTAGAAGAAGCTTTTGATTGTGGAGCCATTGTCATGATGTCTGTTTCAAAATATTTGGCTCCTGTAAGCTACTGGATATCCCCAGCCATTAGTATTCATAGTGCTCTAAACACAGAAGTATGGTGGGGGGAGTGAGGAGAAAGCTGTGATGGTCCAGCATGATGGAGTCCCAAGAAGCCAGTCACTAAATAGGAGGATGCTGACAGGGGGCAAGAAGAGGTGAACAGCTGGTGCAATTGTCACAGCCTGCTTCAGTTAATAAGCATGGGCCTGAAAAGGCTGCCCTGGGGAACAGAATGGCATTGATGGCTAGTGGGTGGGAGTGGAATTGAGGGAATGATATTAATCTGGGGGAGGGGAAGAAGGCAATAGGCAAAAATTGCCAGGCAGAGAAAGAAAAAACTTTCAAAAATTAACCTCTGCAGGGGAATACAGAAAAGTCCTCCTATAGTTCCTGTTTGCTGTGTCCTTGTTCTCCTAGGGAATTACCATTGCTTTTGTACGTTCAGTGCATTTTCATTCACTTTTCCAAAGGCCATCATGCTGATTCAATTCAGCCAGGACCCTCTGCCTGAATGTGATGATCTGAATCTAGAAATCAATTGAAGAATACAAAAACCTTGATCACAAGTCAGCCCACTTGATGTAAGAAAGCACCCAGAAAGATCAGTTTATAGCAGCCCTGTGCAAACTGAAGCCACAAAGGAGCCAGAACTACTCAAAGACTCAGCATGGTTGCTTCAAGCCCCTCCCAAAGTATTCCAAATATGCATATACATGTCCAGAAGACACTTCTCCTGAGTTAGCTGGTGAAGGGAAGCAGCAGCCACATCACTTCACCAGCTACCTTGGCAACTGCCGAAAGAACTTCGGGGTAGCTTTGAAGCAGCCATGTGTGTTTGTTGCAGTTATTTTTATACCTCCCATATCCCAAAACTCTGAGTAGTCATACAGCATCAAATTCCATAAAACACCATAAAATCCAATAAAACTTTACATAGACAGCCACAAAACTTTCACAATAAAACCAAATCAAAATAAGATCACACTAAACCTGGCAGTCCATGTCATCATTAAAATTCAAAGTCCCTAATGAGAACTGTCTTCACTGTCCTTCAGAAGGTTGATAGCTACAGGACAGGCATACCTCTAAGGGCAAGTTGTTGCCCTGTGTTGGGATCCAAATAGAAAAGGTTTGTCTACAGGCCCATGTCCATAATGGTCCATGTTTCTAGATGATCACATCGGACGGGCAAAATCCATTTAGAGAAAATAATGTTAAACAGTTGCAGCTTCAAAAAGCAGATCCAGAGCATCCTATTGAATGATTTTCAGGACACTACTTCATAAACATTGAACTTTAATATTTATGCTTTTATAATACTGCCCTGTGCAGAGAAACTAATTAAGCTATACATGCTATGTTATGTTGAACTGAGTCTCCTAAATGGCTTCACGATGATACTCTAACAGGACCCCAGTCTTTCAGAACTTGAATAAAAACTCTGATGCCAAGATCCAGCTGGTTAACAGGCATTACTCTACTTGCTTAAAGTTTATGCAATTGCATCAATACAGTTCCTGTTAGGCAAGAACTTCTGCTACACAAAAAAGGATCAGATAATCATTACAACTGCTTGACACTTACTTAGCATTGGCATCGTGCTAGATAAATGCCATGTTAGACTGCACAATTAGCCATCTGTTGTTGTAAGCTGCATTTTTTTCTTGTTTGACCAGTGCTTGTTTCATTCCCACATCAAATGCAGAAGTCAAAGGTGGCAGTAGAAAGAGCCACATTTTGTGATGTATTAGAGTTTCCTCCTGGAGTCCAGAGGAGTCTGGCTTGGCTCCATGCTCTCATTTGAGAGTACTTTATTTGGGATGGGGTGTTGTTCCTCCCATTCCTGGGAATGTTTCTGAATGCCGGTGTCAGCACTGATGAGCTGGATTGCCTGTGGGTACTTCACACAAGCATAGTGCTTCTGTGCCAGCAGACGGCTCTTGCTAGGTAGTGTGGAGGATACCTGCTTCCACTGCCTGCACCTAGCGCCATGCAGCCGTTTCTGCCCCCTGCCCCTGAACTTTCAGCCTTGTTTTAAAGGGATAGGTGCCTGACAAATACAGTATAAAAATCAAAAATGGAATCAAAGTTGCTTTCATAGGTTGCTGTAGGTAGCCTGCCAGTGAAAAGTTCTTAGCAGCATGTTGTGGTGACCTGGAGGTCCAGAGCTTGGGCTGAAGCATCACACTATTTCATTACACCAAGTCAAGCTTGCATAAACTGTCACTCAGGATCTTTTGTAGAAATAGTTCTATCGCTCCTCCTGCTCCCCCCACCATCTCACCGTGTAAGAATAAAAGGTATCTTGGGAGTTATGACTGTGGGGATTGTCAGAATATTACTTTTCAAAAAATGCTTTCTTACAAATCACATGGGGGATAGAGGGACACTGTATCCCTGGCCTCCTCCCACAAACTAAAAATATGTTATCCTTGGCTCATCCTGGCTGGAAACCAAGATATGTTAGCTTTCACTAAGACTGTTGGTTCTTTGGATTGTTCCTCTTTTTTTCCGAACACACTGTAGCAGGCAGAGGTGAGATTGGGGAGAGCTCTAACAAAGGTGCTCTTTTAAGTATCTATAAGAGTGGCTAAGCTTCCAGTATTTGGAGTGGTAGATAAAGTGCATAAGCTCTAGGTTTCAGTGCCATGCCTGTCAAATGGTAATAAGGCAGTCCTGCTGTTTCTTTCAGAACAATAAATACAGCTTATTAAAAACCACTGTGAATCTCTGTCCAAACATGTGAAGGCTTGCTTAATTGTTGAAGATGCCTTGTCTCTTTATCCTAGCTTTGGAAGCTAGGACACACAGGAAGTGAGGTCCTTTTTTTTCCTTTCTTTGCAATGAGCAGAATGCTTTCCAATTAGGGCAAAATTTGCTATTTCTACCAACTATTCCCTATAAAGAAAGAGTGGGATAGCTCATTGCATGCCTGTGGCTAATCTTGGCTTTCTTTGCTCTCAGTTTCTCAGTTCTCTGAGACAGTAAGTGGATTCAAAGAACAACTCTAGATATATTAGCAGCATGTCTTCTTAGGCATTGCCTTGAGGCATATTGGTACATCTAACTTAGTTTAGTGACAGATTGTGTGTGTGTGTGTGTACCCGCACTTATGGGAACAAAAAGTAGCAGAGCTATAGGGAAATTTACTCCTATTTTCCTCTAGCCAGTGAAAAGAATGAAAGGATTTGGGGATTTTGATAGAAAACAAAATCATCCCTCCTAAACTGAAAATGCAGAACATCCATGAACTGACAGAGATAATTCATACTAAGGCTACATTATGGAAGTAGGAAAAACAATATGATACTACTCTGGCAATAGAAGGAGACTAAGGTTCTTCCCCCCAGGTCAGTTAAAGTGCTCTCCTCCCATTTGTGAACCTGCAGAAAAGATACTGCTGTCCATATTGCCAGTCCCTGTTGTTTCTGTTCTGGCTTGTAGCTGGAGGACACATCCAATTTCCTATGCAGGAAAGGTTGCCCTCCCAGCTCCTTCTCAACATCACCAGTCAGCAAGAAAACCATCTGCTAATCGCAGCACTATGTTCTGACACATGTGTAGTTTTGTGGTTTTAGCCATCTCTGGAATATGCTTAGAAAAATTGGAATCCCAAAACATATACTTGTCTTCATGTGAAACCTGTACACAGGTCAGGACACCACAGTATGGACAGAACGTGGCAAAACACATTAGCTCCAGGTTAGCAAAGGAGTGAGACAAGGCTGTATACTTTCCCCTTGTTTATTCAACTTATATGCAGAATATATATCGAGGGAAGCTGGATCGGAAGAAGATGAGCAGGGTTTTAAAACTGGAGGAAGAAACAACAATAACCTGTGCTAAGCTGATGATAGTGCTCTGGTAACTGAAGATGCAAAGAATCGACAAGCTCTCATAATGAAAATGAAGGAGCACGGTGAAAAAAAACAGGCTAATATTAAAAGTAAAGAAGACCAAACTCATGACAACAGGTTCAGCAACCAGCCCTGAAATTGACAATAAAGATATTGAAGTGTTGGATAGTTTCTGCCTTTTAGGATCAACCATCAACAGTAAAGGAACCAACAATCAAGAAATATGCTGCAGACTAGCACTTGGCAGAGTAGCCATGAAGGCCTTGAGAAATATATGCCATGACAAAGATCAGAATTGTGCAGGCAATGGTTTTCCCTATGATGCTCTATGGAAGCAAAAGTAGGACTTTGAAGAAGCAGGATACAAAGAATATTGATGCTTTTGAAATTTGGTGTTGGAGAAGACTCCTGAAAATACCATGGCTAGCCAAGAAAATGAACAAATGGATCATTAAACAAATCAACCTAGAATTCTAACTCAAGGCACAAATGACCAGATTCAAATGATCCTACTTTGGACATATTATGTGAAGACTTTGATTTCATAGAAACTGGAACTCTTCTAAAAAGGAATGTTTCCAGCAACTTTCAGATGACTGTTATTTGGCAGGTTGGAAGAGAACTCCCAATGTGCCACTTTCCTTACAATCCTAATGACAATTACCCTTGTGTGTGATCTTGGTGCTGCTGTTTGTATGAGGAGGAAAGTTTCTTTTGGTGATAATGGGAGCTTTCTTCTTAAAGAACCATCAGGAACCTAATACTGAGGAATTTTCCCTTCTCTATCTGCAGTGTTTAGATGCTCACTCATGGCAGTGACTATCTGCATTTTTCTAAAAATGCCCACATTTGTATTCTTAGCTGCTCAGCAATAGTCCAGGAGGGTTTCTTCCCTCTAAAAGGCCATGGTATAGTCATTGCTTCTTTTCATGCTTTATCTGGTATTTCTGCAACCCAGTATAAGCTTGTATGAAACTGAGGTTCATACACAAAACTCCTGTTTTATCTTCTGTTAGGTTTCCTGGAGACTGAGCCAGCCAATCCTTTGATTGCTTTTACTTTCCATCAGTACTTTTTCTCTGTGGTCAGATTTCAAGCGCTTTCACCAGTCTAATGTCCTCCAGATGTGGAGGGCTGCAATTGGTTGGGAATAATGACCTGCAGAAAAAAGAGAGCTCCTTTGTCAGTTTGTCACAGTGGGTTAGCTGAGGACTCATCAGTATACAATTAAAATGGTTGTATGACAAAATGGAGAAGTTTAGTCTTCTGGGGTCACAAATCCTTCGGGATACAGTAATTCCAAAATACTGTAATCTTATGCCAGAGAAATAAAATCCTCGTGTTTAATAACCTGTGGCAAACAAGAACTGCCTCTGGGCAAAACATATGTTGCCTTTTTATTGGGGAACTTGTCTGAGTGTCAGATATCCAAAGTAGGTACTTGTACGTGGAATTTGAAAGCATGGGCACCTACTGCTTGCACAAAAGGGGGATTGGTGGCTGCAGTCTTCTTCTAATCCCACTCCTGTGGATTTTACAGGCCCAAGTCTCCATTTAGCCATATGCCTGCCACTTGCAAAAGCCACCATGTTGATTGTTCTTGATCTGAAGCAAATTTAGACTGTAGATTAAACAATTAGACAATTAACAACTCTGGGGAGTTTGCTTGGATCTGCCTGGGCTGGAGCGTGGGGGCTGTGCTCTGAGCCTTAAGCTGAGTTCCTCCCCTCTCCGCTCTCCCATTTTGTTTTGCATGTTTGGAGAGAAGGAATGACTCAAAGGCTGAGGGAAGATTTGGGCTGCCTGCCAGTCCCTTGGTGCTGTGCTGTGACCTGCTGCCATGGGCACACCCTCCCCTCCCCTCCCCTCCCCTCCCCTCCTCCAGCTGCCTTTGCTCCCTTTGTCTGGAGCTGGCCTGTTTCCTGAGCCTGGCCTTTGAATCGGTCTTCAGCTACGGTAGTCCAGGCCTGCACACAACACTGTCACCGGTGACCCATGGATTTTCCCTGCAAGGGACGGGGAATGCGCAGGATGGGCTTAGATGGAAGGCCAGCCCAGTGGACAAACACAAAGGGCAGAGGGATAGTCCAGAAGAGAAGCTCATGCTGCATCAGTAAAAAGGCAAAGGGATGCCTCAAGGAAGTTTTTTTTTTCTTTTAATTATGCATTTATGAAAAGAAGCTGGAGAACTGTACCATATTTACAGAGATATATAATTACATTACCATCTGAAATGTAGATGGTACCCTCATAAGCAGGATCAACATTTTATACCTGAAAAGAAAAAAAGAAAAAAGGCAGAAGCAGAAGTAAAAAATCACAAGCAGGAATGAAGAGTGACCTCCGAGCCCAGAAGCAATGGCCGAAAATGGAGTTAATTTGAATTTTTCTGTATGCTTTAATAACTGTCTCCAGGAACGAAGAAGAAAAAAAACTGCTAATAGTTTCTTAATCTGACTCAGTCATCTGTTCACCAGTTTTCCAAAATAGATACCTCTGTTAAGTCATTAAGTCTTTTCCTGATTTCGTAGATGTTTATCTTTTCTCATTCTCCTAAACTCGAACCTTATCAAGATCCTCTTTGTGAGATATTCTGTTCCTCCAGCAGTGTATAAAATGAAAAGGAGAAGTGGGGAAAATGCTTGGTAACAAAATTTTGTTTTTATTCAGTAAGACAAGACGCACACCTTTGTGTGGCTCTACATAGTCTGACAGTTTGGAAGTCATTTTGCAAAACAATGGGAATTGTTTTGAGGGTCCTTAATGTAGCTGGAGATGTCTCTAAGATGAAATTTAGCACAACCTATCTTAAGGTGCTGAGCAGCTATTGGATATTTTCCTTGTTTCTCAATTTGTTGTAGGTAAGAAAAAAATAGGGAAAAAGCAATGCAAAAATATGGTGAGGGGGGTTACTTAAAGGAAGGTATCATCTGGTCCCCTTCCACTACCCCCCCCCCAATTTCCATGAACAAGAAAGGGCAATTGAGTGATAAGAATCTGAAATAATTTAGAAATAAAAATAGATAAAAAGAATTTCATAAGAGCATATAAAATTGAAAGGTATAAATAATTTCTGCCATGGCTGGTACATGCTAATCACTTGACTCTTAACTCTGGTGCTTCTCATTCTGTTACGCATAAATATTAAAGGCTTGCCTTTAATCAGATCTTTGTGCCATTCTACTGGCCACTTTGAGAATTTTGTTAGAAGTTTGGTCTGTATTTGTAAATAACAGGCAGCTTTTGGTCTTCATTAGCAATTTATTCCATTGCACCCAGACATGTATCTATCCATAGCTTTGATTACTGATTACTGACAAACAGTATAGATCTTACTAGCCCAACATCTGCCCACTGCAGCTGAAAAAAATATCTAACTTCACAAAGGATACTGCTTGTGAATTAATTATGTGCCATTAAGTCTTAGTGACCACATAGATAGATTTTCTTCGTAATATCTATCCCTAACCTGGTCTTTCAGGTCTTCCAGTGGTGCAGCCATTGCCACTGTAACTGAGTCCATCCACCTTGCTGCTGGTCATCCTCTTTCCTTCTCCTTTCCCCAGCATTAGATCCTTCTCCAGAGAGCTAGGCCTTCACATGTGTCTGAAGTAAGATCACTTGAGCCTGGTCATTTGTGCCTCAAGTGAGAATTTTGGATTGATCTGTTCAATGATCCATTGGTTTGTTTTCTTGGCTGTTCATGGTATTCTCAGGAGTCTTCTCCAACACCAAAGTTCAAAGGCATCAATGCTTTTTCTACCCTGCTTCTTCAAAGTCCAACTTTCACTTCCATAGAGTGTCACAGGGAATACTATGGCTTGCACAATTGTGATCTTTGTAGGTACAGGTACACCTCACTTAATGACTGCCTCATTTAGCAACAATTCGAAGTTATGACAGTGCTGAAAAAATAACGTTATGACCAATGCCCTCATTTACAACCTTTGCAGCATCCCTCAGTCATGTGATCACCATTACAATCACTACGCATTGTTCCATCCCTGACCTGTTGTTCCCCCCCCCCCCGTCTTGCAGAGCAGAGAGATTGGAGAGGAAGGGGTTACAAGAGAGTAAGTAAGTATTCCTACAATGGGGAATAAACATCAAAAGGAATGCGGTGGTGCTGGCAGCCCCAAGCACATTCGGGTCTGGGACTGCAAGCATGCTATGCAAACAATCCAATGTATTCTCTCCTGTAATCTCTTCCTCTCCAATCTCTCTGCTCTGTGAGTGGGGGAGGGGGAGAAGAAAAAAATAGTCAGGCACAGGAGAGATTGCCCAGAGATCACTTTTTAAAATTATTTTTTGCCCCCTTACTTCTTAAGCAATCTCTCCGCTTTGGGGGGAAAAAAAGGGGAAAAAAACAAGCAATCTCTCCTATGCCTGACCTATTTTTTTCTCTCCCACCCTCACAGAGCAGAGAGATTGGAGAGGAAGGGCTCACAGGGGAGTAAGCAGGCACACAATGGGGAATATACCAGTCTGTTTTTGTAGCATGCTTGCAGCTCCCAGCCCCAAATGTGCTTGGGGATGCCACCACCGCTGCTTACTCTCTTGTAATCCCTTCCTGTCCAATGAATGTAAATACATTAATTCCCTTCTTGTCAATTATCCAAGCACCAAAGGGCAGGGGAGTGGGGAAAAAGGGAAGCTGAAGTAAAATTGTTAGGAGACAAACAAAAGCCAAAGGTGTGAAACTGATTACAGGTAGTCCTCACTTAACAACTATAATTGGGACCAGAATTTCTATTGCTAAGTGATGCGATCATAAAGCGCAACGTCACATGACTGCATTGCATAGCGATGGCAGTCCCGACAGTCCTGCAAGTTATAGACAGCAGCTGCAAGCCAGCTATCCCAGCACCGGGTAAGTATTCCAAAGATCTGGGGAGTAGGGAAAAGGAAGGCAAAATCATGGTCACATGATTTCCTACTTAGTGACCGCTTCACTTAACAACAGAGCTGCTGGTCCCAATTTTGGTCACTAAACAAGAACTACCTGTATAGACACATCACAGCATCTGAATATCTTTTCTAAGGCCTTCATTGCTGCTCTACCAAGTGCTAGTTTGTGGCATATTTCTTGACTGCTTATTCCTTTACTGTTGATTGTTGATCTTAAAACGCAGAAGCTATCTAACACTTCAATATTTTCATGATCAGTTCTAAGGCTGGTTGTTGTATCTGTTGTCATTTGTTTGGTCTTCTTTATATTTAATTTTAGTCCCATTTTTTCACTATGCTCTTTGACTATTATCAGAAGATCTTGCAGATCCTTTGTGTTTTCAGCTATTAGAGTAGTGTCATCAGCCTAGTGCAGGTTCTTGATGTTTCTTCCTCTAGTTTTAGAACCACACCCATCTTCTCCCAATCCAGCCTTCCTTAATATATATTCAGGATATAGGTTGAATAAATAAGGGGAGAGTATACAGCCTTGTCACACTCATTTGCCAATCTGGAGCCAGTCTGTTTTGCCATGTTCTATCCATACTGCGGCTTCCTGACCTGTATATAGGTTTTTCATGAGGACAATGAGATGTTCTGGGATTCCCATTTTTCTAAGCACATTCCACAGCTTGATGTGATCAACACAATCAAAGGCCTTTCTATAATCAATGAAGCATACACAGGTAGTCCTCAGTTAATGATGGCAATTGGGACTAGAATTTCCATTGCTAAATGATGCAGTCATAAAGTGTGACATCATGTAACTACACTGCTTAGCTGCAGCAATTCCAGCGCTTTTGGTTGTCATCGTTAAGTGAATCCCGCAATGTTGTTAAGTGTGACGTCATGTGGTCACCACTTGCAACCTCCTGCCCGCTTCCCCAATGATTTTGTTTGTCAGAATCCAGCAGTGAAGGTTGCAAATGGTGATCATGTGACTGCGGGATGCTGTGATGTCATAATTGTGAGCCAGTTGCCAAATATCTGGATCATGATCATGTAACCATGGGGACGCTGCAATGGCCAGAACTTTGAGTACCAGTTGTATGTACCATTCATTCAGCACCATCATAAGTTCAAACGGTCACTGAATGAGTGGTCATTAAGCAAGGATTAATGTATTACCTTCTTTTTGGTATTCTTTGGCTTTCTCAATTATCCAACGTGCATCAGCAATAAACTGCTTGTGAATAGCAAGGGACAATATATGAAGGAACAAAACTGTTCTAGAAAAATTGCTGCATTATTTCTTAAAATAAAAAAGTCCATTGTAGCCCTATAATCTGCAAAATCCTTTCTTTTTTTGTGATGCCTGCTTGATGCTTTTCTTACATAAGTCATACGTTTGAGTTCCATGCATCTGCCAGATGGTTGGGGCAGAATTTGTCATCATGAAAATTGTCATTTTCATTTTTGAGAGAAGGGAGAGAGAGAGAAGACTTAGGACTTACTGATTGTGATAGATTGAAACAGGTGGGGCAGTACCTGCTGATAGCCCAGGATAAGACATTGTATTAGTCTGCTGGATCTATTTCTAAAGATTAGATCATTAAATTCTCCCCAGGCAAACATATAGAATGCATTCCTCCTGTGTCGTAAATTCATTTATCAGAACGAGTTTCAGCTTCTGGTTCTGCCTTCATCATTGTTAGTGCATATTAGAATCACTGCTTCATAAATAAATACCTGTGGTGAAGCAACAGGGGAAAAATTCCACCCATTTACCACTTTGATGAGCGCTAAGCATCAGAACTCTGGCGAGTGCTCTGAAAGTGTCTGGCCATTGACATTCAGCTGCCAACATAGCTATTTTTCCATCCTTTCTAGCATCACAGCTAGCAGAGGCATACTGTGTATTTTTTCCTCAGATGCAGAGCAGTATATTTTTTTCCTCAGAAGCAGAGCTATGCCATCTAACTGGACCTGCAAGTGCATTTAAGGTATATGAAGGATTCTTTGACATGGCATAATTTTCTGTATGTTTTTATTCCCCAATCTCTGACAATCCAGTTTGAAGCCAACCAACAACCATGTTCACTTCTGCTGGCCTTGAAGTGCTGAGAAAGAGTCAGGGAATGCCATGAGCCATCCAGTTCTCCCTCCAATATGAAAACTGGGCTCAAAGAGCATCCTGTCCCTTGGCATAATAAAAATCTCATCCCTATGCAAGACAAAAGGAAAAGGAAAGAAAGTGCTAGCAGCCCACTTTTCTCCTTTCAGTACATGTTGCAGGTACAGTTGACCATTTTCAATAAACAAAACTGTTTTGGAGGGAATGAAGTTAGCCTGCTGTGAGGACGCTGTTCCTTCTGTTACAATTAAAAAGCCTCTGCTAGCTGTGATGCTAGAAGGTAGATATATGCAAAACAGAGTGGTCTGTTATGGTACATTGTGTTCTTCCCTGGAATTTTCCATTTTTCCCTCTTGAATGGGCCTGTGCAATCCTCCCAGTGGTGCTTTGCCTATTCTGTAAATGTATCTTATGGGAGAGTATCTTCCAGCTATCTTCTGGAAATAGACCCTTCATTGTACACATAGCTACTGATTGCATGGTGGCATCTTTGCAACCTGATATTTTTCATGATAGAGCTAACCCTGGTTGTGATTTGCAGTTCACACACCTCTAGGGGTGTGTGTGTGTGTGTGTGTGTGTTTGCATATGTTTGATGGGAAAGGGAATAATGGCTCACTTGAGTTCCACACATGCTGTTTATTTAAACAGAGAAAATCTAGCCAGGATTTTTTTTTGCAATGATTGTGAAACTGACTACAAGTGTTAAGAGTGTTCTTTGAGAAATTATATAAGCAGAGCAAAGCCCTTTTCTTTTTCTCATATTGTGACATTGACTAGGAAGTGAACAGAAAGATTTAGATTGAGTTGACTGATAGGGTTGTCTAAATTCCTTTCTTAGCATAGTTAAGAAAATGGGTGGTGAGAAATGCTTAATTATGGCCAGGAACTGACAGGTGTTGTGAAAGAAGAACAAAGTCAGTAGAAAACCAAATCATTCACAGGCCCCATCATTTGCAGGAAAAAGGCTAGCTTTGCTCCGGTTTCAGGCAAATAAGTGTAGAATCAGAAAAGCCTTGAAAGAAGCCAAGAATCATGGGGACAGTGCATCTGGAGTCAATCTAGAGGGTGCAAAGAGAGTATTCAGAGTGCAATTTCTACTAGATTCATTCCAACTCAGGAGAATCAATATGAGAACATTTGCATTGTTCAGTAGATTTTGGTCAGTATTCTGCACTTCCCTATCAAACATTTTCTGTCATGACCATTAATTGGCTACCCTGAAGTTTCTATAATAGAATTCTGCTTTCTTTTCACAGCCTATCGTGGGGATGTCTGGAATTCCACAGGGGCCTTCAGATGAGAAAGTAGCTGTGGTGACAGTGGATGACTGTGACACTTCAGTGGCCTTGAAATTTGGCTCTATTCTAGGAAACTATTCCTGTTCAGCTCAAGGGACACAATCAGGCACAAAGAAGTGAGAATTGTACAAGCACTATAAGTTCACCTGATGAGCTTGTAATAATAAGTACAGAATAGAGATGGGTAAAAACAGATTGACTTTACAGTAGTTATTCAGTGGGGAAATGGTTGTCAGAAAGATAAGCCATGGGGCTATAATTAACTTTGTTAATTTCCCTGGCTCAACTTCATCCTATATGAATGTGAAGTACTGTAGATTTCATTGATCATCTGCTTTAATGTGGTGCCATTTACGGAGATAGGAAGCTAGTATTTTGCCAAGTTGCATGGATGCATATGTATAAACACATAACAATCATGAGAACTAATAATATTGAATGCTCCAAACACAATTTTTCACTATTGAGCTATTAAGTTACTCTCCCTTAACCCAAGTGCCTTCCAGATGAATGAACAGACCTCAACTCCCAAATCCCAGCCAATTTGGCTATTGCTGAGAATTCTGAGAAGTGAAGACTACATACATTCAGGGCAGGACATTTAGGATGATGGTGATATGTTCCTTAGCCTTCCCCGCTATCTTCTGCTACTGCATTTTTACCTACAGGGATATGGTTATTTGCTAAAATCTCAAACTTCTACTGTAAACCTCTATTATAAATTGGCTGCATAGTGACTCTGAGATCTTAGGTCCACTCTTTTAATGTAATGTATGATTGGTGCCAGCCATAATGTCTGTTTAGGTCAGAACATCTTTCTCAGGCAGATATTTCTTTCCTTGACAGTGTTTTTCTCTTGAGTAACTCTAATTTGACTTTACAGATCCTTGGATTTGACAGGTCCCTTGTTACTGGGTGGCATTCCTGACCTTCCTGAGAGTTTCCCAGTACGGAACCGGCACTTTATAGGCTGCATGAGGGACTTCTTGATTGACAATCAAGACGTAGACCTGGCTGACTTCATTGCAAATAATGGAACTTTGCCTGGTATGATGAATTCAGAAGCTGGGGAGGAAATTGGAAGTTCACCCAGTTGGTGGGGTTTCTGTAGGTTGAAAATTGGCAAAAGGAGCACCATCCATTGAGAAGACCTTGAGCAGGCCATAGCCAGTGTCTGCAGTATAACAGATCCATAGGAATGGATTTCAGTCATGACTTAGCTCTTCATTACTCTTAGTAGCAAATTCAGCAATGCCTTCCTAATCCCTGGGGAATCTTCTTCTGCTACTATTCTTTGCAGTGCATTCTTATATTATATCTTACTTACATCTTTCAGGTTGCTCTGCCAAGAAGAATGTTTGTGACAGCAACACATGTCATAATGGTGGAACTTGTGTCAACCAGTGGAACACTTTCAGCTGTGAATGCCCTCTGGGTTTTGGAGGCAAGGACTGCAAGCAAGGTAAAAGATGGTAGCTGCTAAGGAAGGGGGCTTTTGGGGAATGACATCTGTGCTAATTGCCAGGAACTATATCAGGAAGTTACACCTGATCTGCCTAGCTCCAAGGAAACAGAAAATATACACTAATTATTAGAAGCAATAGAAGAAAAAGTGGGAATTCTAGTGTCCAGAAATTCTTGGACTGGGACCTATAGTACTAATAAGTATATATGTGAGAATAAGAGATGCTGACACATTCTTGCAGATGTCTGGGGACCGGGGATCTAAGTAAAAAAAAGCTGTTGTTTACTTAGCTTCAGAATACAATTCTCTTAAATACTGTGTCTTCTAAAGTGGTTGTATCATCTAGTACAAGTTGTCAAAAATGGTATGAGTACAGAAGCAGTGTTTCAGACCCTTCTTTAGGGTGTCTGGCATTGATTATAACAAGGAGTGAAAAAAAACAGGACAAAAATAATAAGAAAATACAAAAATAAATAAATCTAATTATAACAGTTACCCAGATTCAATCAGAACCAGAGCCACAATGAAATAAAATGGTCTTAAGTGACTTGTGGAATGAAAAAAAGGAAAAGGCCAAGTATACCTCCACATGGAGCATGATCCAAACAATGGGGGTGACCACAGAGGAAGCTTTAGTCTCACCCATATCCCATACACTTCACAAGATGAGGGTAGTCTTAATAGAGCCTTCCTTGATATTTGGACAGGATGGGCAGAATCAATTCTGACAAGACAGTGCATGATATGTCCTGATGCTATACCATATAGAGCTCTATAGGTGGTAATTAACACTTTAATTGGACCTAAAAGCCTAAAATCAGTCAGTGCAATCTTACTCTGCAGCAGTTGGGTTGTCCTGACACCTGTCTGGCCACCTCATTCTGTACCAGCTGCAACTTCTGAGTCATCTCCAAAGGGAATTCTGCATAGAATGCAAGTGGTGGTCAGGAGGCATGGTTCCATTGTAAGGACATCCTGGTCCAGGTAGGATCATAACTAGGATACCAGACAGAGCTAGGCAAAGCCCCCCTTGGCCATGGCTTCCACCTATTGTTTGAACTGGAGCCACAAGTTCAGAAGGACTCCTAATCACAAACCAGCTCTTTTGGAGGGAGTGAAACCCCATAAAGAGTAAATTTTGGGAATAGTGTTTCTGGAATGTCCAGATGTTTATTAACATACAACAACTCCATCAAGCTAATACTTAATCTGAGCATATCTTGCTCCATCTAGTGCCTAACAGCACAGGTTCAGGACTTCCATGGCATCTGTGGTGGTGACATACAACTGGTTGTCAAACACATGTGGGTGACATCCAACCTAAACCAACTGATGACCTCTCCCAAGGTTTCATATACATGTTAAATAATATAGGGAGAGCACAAAGCTCCGTGGTACCACGTATTAGAGCAACCAAGGGTTTGAATGCTACCCCTTCATGATAGTCAACTAGAACCATTTGTTTAGGTAGGAGTGAAACCATGGTGCTCCCCACTTCTACCCCTTGCAAGCAGTCCAAAAGAGTGCTGTGCTTGATGGTGTTGAATGCCACTGAAAGATCTAATAGACCCAAAGAGACTGCACTCCATCTATCCAGGTTTCTAAAAAAGGGGTAATCTTCTAAAGGATTTAGTGCCATTTCTTTCCCATGCCTGAGCCTGAATCCTGACTGGATGAGATCCACATAATCCA
This sequence comes from Python bivittatus, assembly GCF_059951505.1. Taxonomy (NCBI): domain Eukaryota; kingdom Metazoa; phylum Chordata; class Lepidosauria; order Squamata; family Pythonidae; genus Python; species Python bivittatus. The sequence goes on along the minus strand of NW_028277098.1, from coordinate 54,394,290 downwards.
TTTCCCCTAGGATGTTTTGTAATTGGGTCCTCACCTCCTTCTCAACATCCTTCCCCATGTTAATAAATATAAATGTTGATAATTATAAAGTGAGTATATTGGTTCTCACATTTTCAGCAGCCAAGAAACCAATTTAGGAAGCTCTAGCAGTCTAGCAGAAACTGAGTAAATCATCTTAAATCTTTTAAAACAAAACCACAAAAAAGGATATAAAAATTATCCCTCTCTCTCTCTTTTTACTATATGTAAATAAGTATACACACACACACACACACACACACACACACACTGTAGAAGCCAATGGCAAGCCAGTTCTATATAGTTGCCAAAAATTCTAATATGGACACCACCAGAAGGCTTCTTTATTGGAATGGGATCAGACGCACTCATTTGGCAACTCCAGCCTATGCAAGGGTGGTCTGGTCCCTCCTATGTCCATTTGTATGGCAAGAAAATGCAGAGAAAGAATAGACCCACAAGCTTCCCTATCTAGTGTGTAACAATAATGCAGAATTCTCCCCTGCTTCTCCATACTTACTTTTTAAGGAAAGTTTTTTTTAACTGTCATCAGATCATTGTTTAGGATTTGGGTGGAGTTGCTGTATCAGAATACATACAAAATGCTGAAGAATGTGATAAAACTTTCAAAATGCTATTTTTAAAAATTAATATTGTGAGTATATAGGAAGAGTCCATCTACTCCAGCATCAGTCAGAAGCCTATCTGGTGTATCAGCTTGTTCCCACAGTGGCCAGAATCCAGTGGGAAACTCAGAAGGATACGAACACAATAGCATTCTCCTCTCATATTGCCCAGCAATGGCCATTGAGAGGCATGTAGCTTCTTATAAGTACTCATGATAATTGTTCCATTTTTTTTTTAAATGTCTTGACTCTATATTCTCAGTTCTCTCTATAATCATGAGGAATAGAAATTTGGGAAGAGAATTCCAAACCTTAGTTACAAAATTTAATGGCTGCACAAATATGCATTGGAAAATAAGAGCTATATTTTGTTGTCATCCATGTGGTAGGTTTTAAATGGAAATCCTTGGAGTACACACATACTAGACTCGTATTCTAGCAGTATATATATGTGAGCTCTGGTATGCAATGTTTTATACACTTGTTGTACTGCTTTTTTTCCTCTGTGAAGAAATGGCAAGTCCTCAGCGTTTCTTGGGCAACAGTATGGTGACTTGGAATAATTTGGCATTGGTCATCACACTTCCATGGCACATTGGACTTATGTTTCGTACTAGGCAGAGCAGTGGTGTCCTCCTCCGTGCTGCAGCTGGGCAGCATTCTACAATCACACTTTGGGTGAGTGGGCAGCACTTTACTATTCTCTTGCCTAGGGAAGGCCACTTTGTGTTGCAACAAGGGTAGGCATCTTGCATGGGTGCAGCCTCCTAGCATTCTGAAGATTATCCCACCAAAATTCATTGGTAAAATATCTATATTCTGGAGCACCATTTCAGGTGATGGGGGGAGGGAGATTTTAAAAGGTGGAGAAGGGTGTAGTTTGCTCCCAGAGGCCTCCCATTCTGTCCGCAGTGGCTGCAAATCCAAAAGGGAGCTGTCTCCTCCACGCACGTATTAAGAGTAGGAATGGAGAATTGGAACTGTGTACTTCCTAGAGGCCTCCTGCTCTGCTCAAGCAGTGCAGAGATTGGTGAGATGTGGGTTGTAGATCCCTTGCATCATCAGAAGCCTCATGACTTTCTTTGATGCTATGTACTTGTTTCATTATTCTCAAGCCCCCTTTAATGGGCATAGATGGATGGTGCCCTCAGCAGTGAAAACTTGATTCAAAACTAAATTCATTCTGTTCTTATCTCTTTGCTCAGTTAAGTGAAGGCACAGTGCTGATGACTGTGTACCGAGCCAACAGCCAGATTTCAGCATTAAGACTACATCAGGTGAAAGTGAATGATGGTGACTGGCATCACCTACAATTGGAGCTGCATAGCAGCTGGGACAATCCGGAAGCCCAATGCTTAGCCATAATGGCCTTTGACTATGGTTTGCACCAGGTACAGTGAGCACTAGGACTCAATTAATCTCAATGGTCAACTAATGGCTGAATCTTTTGGCATTCATGGAACACTACTCTGTATATTTCTGAAGCTTGAACGTAACACTTGTAACAGAATTCAGTCCAGTGAAACTAAAGCTATCTGTGGAATAGATCTAAATTGATTCCCAGTATTCTAATACACTTCGTCACTTATCTCCTTGACTATCCTATCACTTAGGCTTCTTTTTCTCTAGAAGTTGATTTATAGTTAATTAATTCTATAAAATTCTTCAGTATCAATCTACAGGTATCAGCTTCCGTATCTATCTACAGCTATCTTAATAATTAATTTCAGCCCACCTCTTCTTGGCTTTCACAACTGTCCTGGTGTTTTATAACATCTGATCTATATTATACCAAATATGTATTGTGATCCTATCAAGAAATTAAGGAAAAATTATGTTTGCTTGGTCTGCCTATCCTCCAGGTGGTGGCCAACATTAGTAGTGAACTTCATGGACTAAAAATGCGGAATCTGAGTATTGGTGCTGTCCTGGGGGAGAAGGGAGACCTGCAGCATGGCTTCCGTGGCTGCATGCAGGTAAGGGGGCAAAGAACACACCTTGATGGCCCTTTCTGGATGCTATTGGGCCATACCATGATGGACACATCAGGTCCAGGCTCTGTCACTTCTTTCAGCTCCTCTTTCTTTAGTGCTTTTTACATAGATGATATATCTTTCAGCAGTTGATTAGACCATATCACTTTTAAGCAAATTTATATCCTTGGGAAATTATGTAACTGGTAGCGATTGTTGTGGTGTATGTAACAATATATTTTTACATATAATAAATTAGAAGCAGCTGTCTAATCTCCAGCAACCAGAGCTGTGAATTGATGAGACGGTCTCATTCTGTAGCCAGATTTTGCTAGAAAATTCGATAAAGCAGGCACACTTCTAGGTCCTAAGTCATGCCTACATTATGCAGGTTTCATTCTTTTTTTACCCTGAGAGGAAAGGAGATATGACAGGTAACTCCTGCTTAAACAGGAACACCAACACGTACAGTAGTACACAATTCACAGTTCTATACCAGCACTGTTTTTCACTTTTCCCACTTACTAGTCATGCTGGCTCTGTATTTCCTGTTTATGGATGTGGGCTGGGTATATCGCATGCTAAGTTTGATTAATACTGGAACTAACTGTATTTATGCAGATCTGTCAAGTATAAACTCTCAGTTTATTTTAGGCAATGCAGCACCATCTAGGGGCTATAGGTCTCAGGTCTCATATTTGGCTTATTTATTTAAAGATGTTTATATTCTGCTTTTGGGGTGCTAAAAGGCAGTTGGTTTAAATAGCAGGCTGCAAATTTTGTTCCCTATGAACAGAACCAAGAAATGACTGTGCACAAGAATAATCTGCCTTTCTAAGAGCTGATCCTCTCCTTCCTTGTTTTTTGTTTGGATCCCACAGGGTATAAGGATGGGTGAGACATCAGCCGGTGGTATTGCCTTGAATGTAAACCAGGCTGAGAAAGTGAATGTGGAGCAAGGCTGCAGTATCCCAGACCCTTGTGATTCCAACCCCTGTCCTCTCAATAGCTACTGCAATGATGATTGGGACAGTTACTCATGCAGTTGTGATCCAGGTCAGTGGGAGGGACAGTGCGATTATAATGGTAGATGAATAGATGGACAACTCCACATCACCGTTCTTAGCTGCCCAGAATTGTGTGCCACAAGATGGGCGGCCATATAAATCAATATAATATAATATAATATAATATAATATAATATAATATAATATAATATAATATAATATAATATAATATAATATAATATAATATAATATAATATAATAAAATATAATAAATTCCTCTAAAACAGCTCTAGCTATGCTGCCTAGGGTTTAGGTGGCTGTAGTCCAATATATCTGGAGGGCATCAAACATTTGTTGTATATGATATGTGATGGGCTTAGCTGTTGTTGATGGTACCTGCGTGGCACTCAGAGCTTTTTTTTACTTGTATAATAGCTGAGTCAGAGCTTGAAATAGTGCTGTTAAAGCTTTGATACAAAGCTCTGATATTTTATCATGATTCACTCTGATTAAACTTGATTTGATGGAAAGATATGTTATAAATATGCTTTGACTATTCTTTCTTACTGTACTTTATTTGTACAATATATACTGACTTTTTGTGCTCCCTGCTTTAATTCCATGTAGTTTGTTATTGACAGCTTCCATAACTAAATAAGTAATATACACCAAAATCAAGATTATTACCTTGCATAATTATTGAAATAACATGGATTATATTTAAACTCTTCACGGTATTAATATTTGGGTATTGCAGCTGATTAGGATATTATACAAAACATAAAAACCACCGGTTTAAACATGTATTTTTTTATTATTATTATTATTTATTATTATTACTTAAGATAGAAGTTGAGCCAGAAGCCAATGTTCTTACCAGGGATTGTGTATTTTTTATTTTTTTTTAGCCAGTTTCAGCTTTACATTCATTGTTTGACTAAAAAGTGAAAGCAGAAGTAGGTAGCTGAGTAAGCAGAAAGATCTCTGTAGCCGAGCAGGACTTCGTGCAGTCCCGGCAGGACAGGCTTCCTGCTGATTTCCGTCTTTCCAGCTGCACCTGTCCCATGCAGTTCTTTTGCTTGGTTGTGATTTGAGGAATGATTGTCACTCGGGTCTCTTGCCTGGCTGGGATATTGTTTAGTCTCAGGTTGGAGGTTATTGCCAGAATTACACCTTGAATTCTTCCTGTGGTGTTCAGGTTACTATGGAGACAGCTGTGCCAACGCCTGTTCCCTTAACCCTTGTGAGCATCAAGCCATCTGTGTCCGCAAGCCCAGCTCATCCCATGGCTACACCTGTGAGTGTCCTGACAGCTACTTTGGGCCATACTGCGAGAACAAGTGAGTCCGTGAAAGGGCACTTACGCGTGTTGCTATGTGCCCAGAAGTGTGTGTGTGTGCTTTTCAGTATATGTAGAACTGACACGTGGAAGTACTGAATGGTTATCGCAGTTATCGATAGAAACATTAGGCATTTGCATCTGGGTGTGAATGTCTAAAGGAAAGGTCAACCCAAATGAGTGTAGCAATAATTCATGTATAGGAAAGGCATGAATACAGTGACGATGGCTTGCGTATGAGCGTATACAGTGTATACACATAACTAAGGTGCTGTGATTGGTGTATATGTGCATGCCAGGCCAGGAGATTACTTTAGATAATGTGATTAGAACAATAACAAACCAACACAACAAACATGTGGAAGTCCTAAAAAAAATCCGGATGCATCTTTAGTTATCGCCTCTTTACTGAAAGCTTGTAAATTATGACAGCCATCACCTACACAGGAATGGAAGATATTAGAAAAGGCAATACCATAATTCGTAATGATGAAGTTTGTTTATTTCTGTCACATTTAGCTTTTACTATTTTAGTTGTTTGCTATAGTCTTCTACTATGTTTGAAAGGTGCTTATAACGGACCCTGTTTTTTCTTTGTTAGGTTAGCTCAGCCCTGTCCACGGGGATGGTGGGGACATCCTATATGTGGACCCTGCAACTGTGATGTTGGCAAAGGATTTGACCCTGACTGCAACAAAACTAATGGAGAGTGCCGCTGCAAGGTGAGATTTGGATTATTTATCTTGCTGAGGATAGAAACGTACAATCTGGAATTTAAAGAATAATCAAAGAGGGTGCAGAATAATTGATAAAATAGTTGCTGTGCCTGTGTTGATATTTTGCTGCTAGTCGTCTTGTTTTAGTAGATTGACTTTTAAACATTCTGTCTTCAATGGCTTTAACAAATGAATTTGTCTGCTGAGGAAAATTATGACAAACCAGACAAATCTGGACATCTTGGTGTATACTCTGTGTAAGGAGGCATTGGCCAGACTCAATGCCCTGCTTGAATTCAGGAAGTTTGTCTTATCATATACCTTCTTGCCTTCCAAACATTGCTATAACTTCCAGCAATATCAACCAGCATGAAAACTGTAGTTCAACAAAATCTAGAAGGCCGCTGGTTTCTCAACTGTATGGTAAGGGAAGGGCAATTGTGGTAATCAGCTCCCCTGCTGGGAAATGTATCCAGCATAAAGTAAATGTTCACTGAAGAATTCTAATAACCTTCCAGTGAAATCCATGGTTCCCTTGAATATAGTTTGAAAGCAACTAGTTTAAGAGAGAATATACTCTAATCCAGTCTTTCACATTTTGATAACCTCCAGATGTGTTGTAACTCCCATAACACATCCAACTTGAGGGAGCCGGTGGTAAATGAACAGGAACAAATGGAATGCTTCCTTTTCTTCCTGTGTAGTTTGGGATTGGCTGAGTTAAATTGCTAACTACCAGTCCTTGATGTGGCAGAAAACAATATCAGCATAATATTTTATATCCTTGCAAGTAATCCCTATCCCTTCACAGTAGGTGCATTTTGATAAATGGCTAGATCAGCAAGATTAGCCCTCTCTCAACACTTGCTCAGGTTTTGTATAAATGTTGCTGAACATGGGTTTCATGCTGTTCCATAAGAGCATTACCTGTGTTTCAAAATAGTTCAAACAACTGGTTGTCTCTCTCTCACTTGCCCATGCTCCCCTGTCCCCCACTAGTTAGGTGCTCTTCTGCTGTTCCAGGATGAATACAATGAGTTTGTATATGCACCAGTATAAAACAATCAATAATTACTACATCCCCTGAGGGTATTACCTGACCACCCTAAGAGAATGTTTGGTGAAGCACATTAGATTGTATCCACAGTAAATTGCTATAGCTAACTGTCTGCTTAAGAGGGAAGACACTAATTTTAAACTGGAGCAGCAAAGGATTACTTAGGAGAGGGTTGTGGATGAGATGAAGGCAACATTAAGAGGACATGGCAGAAAAACATGTTGCTGGGACGTGTTTATGCCATGACTAGGTGCAAGTGGGGAAAGTTGCTTAGAGGAAGTATTTTGCTTCTTTCCAACTATTAATTTGCTATGTTCCCCAGACCAAGAATTATTATGTTATTTTTAATTATGCTGTTTCGTTTGTTTGTTTTTATATATTCTTTTGATATTTATATTTTATGTGAGTCATCTTCAACTTGAGGAATTTGGCAAGATACAAATTAAATTAATAATGGTTCGACGTCTTTGTGATTAGTTTTAATAATCCGTATTTGGAAAACACAGTCTGAAATTTGTTTGATTCTAGTGATAATTAATATTAGCCAGTTTCTCCCTCCAGATGACATAATTAATGGAAACCAAACACTTCTGAATTGTTACCAACAGTGCAGAAAGGTTAAGGAAAAGAATGTGCTGGTACTTGTTTCTTCTCATAAACAACATGCTTAATCATTGCTTGGTATGACATGTGCATACGGCCACTCAAGATAATATGGAATTGGACTTGACATGTTTGATAGAAATCATGATAGTATCTTGGGAATTTCTGTCCTTTTTGAGTATGCAGGTGAATTGCTGAAAGTTTAATAGGAAATAACATTTCTGGTAAAGGTCTTGGATTGGCCAAGAGGTATATATGCTTCTTATAACAAATAAAAAACCATCAGAATTTAAATCTCCCTCTGCTGTTCTACAGGAAAACCACTACCGTCCAGCAGACAGTGCCTCCTGTTTCCTCTGTGACTGCTACCATACCGGCTCATTGTCTCGCACCTGTGAGCCTGAGACTGGGCAGTGCTCTTGCAAGCCAGGTGTCATTGGCCGCCGCTGTGACCGCTGTGACAATCCTTTTGCAGAAGTTACCATCAGTGGCTGCGAAGGTTAGAAATATTCCATGGGCAGGAAGCACTTCAGATTAGGTCAAATTTGTCTACTGCAGGTTGCAGCCTTAAATGATCCCAAAGAATTGAGCAGAGTTAAACTTGATTAGGACTTGGATTATAAGACACCAGGAAATCCTAGCAATAGGTAGATTACCTTCCCATTTATTTTAGATACATTTACTGAAAAGAGCACGCTGAGTTTACATAGAGCAAATAACTATTCACGTACTCTTTCTTTTTTCTTGCAGTGAATTACGATAGTTGCCCACGTGCCATTGAAGCTAATATTTGGTGGCCACGCACCCGCTTTGGCTTACCTGCAGCTGCATCTTGCCCCCGGGGATCTGTAGGTAATGAAACATCTTTAAGAATTCAGTCATGTACATATAATAATCAGTTGAATTATTAAATGGTCTTTGGATGCTTCCAGACAAAGGTTTTCTTTAGTTACCCTGCCCTGTTGACGACATTTTATGGATGGTCAAAGGAAGTAGTCTTCCTCAAATAGTCATCCCATGGTTTCCTAGCCCTCATCACCAAAAACTCTGTTGTGGAGTAAACAATGCAGTAACTATGCAATATATGTTGATGTGCAGTTTTTTCTCTCTGCTTGGAAGCACTTTTTGTGTGAGCCAAACACTCCTCTTAGCACCACAGAAATCTGATTTGCTTCTGGAAATGAATGTCCCACATTATAAAAAGCAAAAGCAAACAGAATCCCATTCTTCTCTCTATTTGAGAGACATGTGTTTAAAGGTTGAATGTTTTAACCTCCAATAACAGAAAAAACAAAACTTGAGCAAGCTAATATTTTTATTTTATTTTATTTATTAAGTTTCTCCCCACCCATGTCCCCCCAATGAGGGACTCTGGGCGGTTCACACAAACCATTACAACCATAAATACATATAAATACATAAAACATAAAAATTTAAAAACATTACCAAAAAAGAGAAAAAGAGTCCAAGAAGATGATGAAGGATCTGGGGCTGAAGACAGCAAGCCTCTATGGGGCTAGCCATCCCCACACTTGAAGTATTCCTTCCCCACCCCAGGCCAAGTGACAGAACCAGGTCTTCAAAGCCCTCCGGAAGGCCAGGAGTGAGGGAGCCAATCTCACCTCTGGGGGCAGAATATTCCAGAGAGCGGGGGCTACTGTAGAAAAGGCCCGCCTTTGACCCCGCTAATCGAAGTTCTCTTACTGCAGTGGTCCGAAGCATGTCCTCTCTGTGTGATTGAGTGGGATGGGTTGAAGTATATTGTGGCATTTGGTTTTGTGGGGCAAGTTTCATGTTGTCAGGTCCCTTTCCCACAAATGATCTCTTTTTGCTCCACAGGTACTGCTGTACGGCACTGTGATGAACACAAGGGCTGGCTGGCACCCAATCTCTTCAACTGCACCTCACTGACTTTTGCTGTTCTCAAGGGTTTTGTAAGTGCTTTTCTTACATTTTCCTGTTCCCAGAGAAAAGCCAAGAATCTATGGATTTACTCCCTTCTATGTGTGTATGAATGCAAACGTGTAGTTTCTTTAGTTTTATTTCACCAAAATTCTCCAAAGCAAAGGCTGTTAGATACAGCTCTTTATTCTCACTAGACTTGGTTTCATTCATAGAATCCCCAGTCCTGCCTATTACCATCCCTTGACTATAAGCCAAGGAGGAGGAGGTGCTGACACTCTTTGTAAGCTGCTTCACAATGAACTTGTGGTCACTGGGCCTGTATTCAGGCTTCATTGTAAGAAGAGAAATACAGCAGCTTTCTCAGGACCACTTCCTCTTATTGCCTGGATTGATTGAATGGGATGGCAATATGAATTGTCTTTTAACAAAGAAGTACATGTAGACCTAGCTTACCAACTGCCTTGTACAGCAACCATTTGAAGTTACAATGATGCTGAAAAAATAATTTTGCGACCAAGGCTCACATTTACAACCTTCACAGCATCTCCTCTCAGTCACATGTTCACTGTTACAGTGAATTAGTATGCATTGTCCTATGCCTAGCCCATTTTTTTCTTTTTTCCCCTCACAGAGCAGAGAGATTGCTTAAACAAGTGATTTCTTCATGAGTTGCTTTTCTCTAGGTGTTGGCAATTGCTGCCTGTAACTGACAAGATTTTAATCACTTTTACTTTTGGCCTTTCACCTGGTATAACCCTCACATTTCCAGGTTACGTTTTAGCCCTAGGACTATAACGTGAAAGAAGGGATTTTCAGAGTACTAAATTCTGTGATGAGTATTAAATTCAGCATTAGAATGTTTTGATTGGAATTGCTTAGGAAAAGTTTTGGTTCCATCTCTGACTGTGTCTTAGCAAACCTGTGGCAAGACAAAAGCTGCAATTGAGCTATCAACCAGCTGTGTTTCGTTAATTTACCTTGTTTCATTGAAGCACCTTGTGCAGAATATCTTAATCTTTCCTGTGAAACAGGCAGAGAGATTGTTGCAGAATGAGTCAGTTTTGGATACAGAGCAGTCTCAGCGGGTGGCTCTCCAGCTTCGCAATGCTACACAGAACACTGAGAGCTTCTTTGGTAGTGACGTCAAAGTGGCTTTTCAGCTCTTAGCCCAGCTCCTGAAGCATGAAAGCAACCAAGAAGGCTTTGGCTTGGCTGCTACCCAGGATGTTCATTTCACTGAGGTAAGCCCATGGGCTCAGGTTCATATGAAATGGAAACTCTGAGAGCAGAGCACACTTTTGAAGCAGGCAAGCAGGTTTGGTACCAGGGCACAAAACAGGTTTCTTTGGCAATATCAGAAGTTGATCTGATCTGATGGTACTAAGCTGGTCTGCTCTTGGAGCATGGGGTACCTTATGTGGCTTAGTGGAAGAGAAGTGGTAATCATCCTGTTGCATCTCTCAAGAAAAGCAAGTTGTTTGGTGCTTCCACTGATGGGCCTCAGGGAAGAACAAATCTTCAGTTCAGTTCAGCTGGGCATTGTAGAAGGAATGACAACTGGCAAATTATGCTTCATCCTAAATGATTAGGACTAAGAATCTCACTGGCAGGGGCATGCTACAGAACAGTGCCCTATAGACCCAAGCCTAAGTCAGTTCGCCAGTGAAGATTATTTTCTTAATAAATGTGGATTGATAAAGGCACACATATTGAAGGCATCAAGGCAACAGCTGTTCCGTGCAAGAAAATGTCAGCAATGAATATCCTTTTGCCATAGATGCCTGCAACTCTTTGGCCTTCCTGTAAATACAACAGAATTCCAGTCTTGCCTCTTGAAGCAAGCTGTTACTTAGATTTGACATCAGAGGCTACTCCTAGCTGGCTCAGAATATTCTTTTTTCTGTCCTACAGAATTTGCTTAAGGTAGGCAGTGCTCTACTGGACAACAGCAACAAGCGTCACTGGGAACTGATCCAACAGACAGAGGGTGGCACAGCACAGCTGCTCAAGCACTTTGAGGATTATGCCAGCACTCTGGCCCAGAACATGCGCAAGACATACTTGAACCCATTCACCATCATCACACCCAACATTGGTGAGAACATGATAATAATAATAAGTTTCCTAATTAACAAGATAGCAGTTCCTCAATTCTATGCATTTCAGATAACTATACTTACAGTACATTAATCTGCATGTGAATAAAAACAATAGTAAATGGAACAGGTATGCTGTGCTTGTATGCAGCTGAAGCACACGTATTTGTTTTGTGGCAGGCTCCAGCCTGGAAGAGGCATTATTTTGTAAGTTTGGGAGTAAGAGGGCTATTTCTTCTAAAATGATGCTTGCTACCAGTTTTTGTCAGTTCTTGTATTTAAATAGGCAACAGTAATTTGCTCTAAATGCTACTTTGATTAAGAAATCAAGATAGAAATACATATTTATTTATCAAAAGGATTTATCCTTTTTTATATATTTATCAAAAGGATAATTTTATTTGTCAAAATTTATCAAAAGGATTTAAATGAAGTAATATAATCAATTATTTAACTAAATATTGAAGACCGAACTGTCCTGCTTTTTCTTAAGTTACTACAGCTCTTTTCTTATGATATCTCCATAAATGTCCAATAACTCTAAGGTATGCATAGAATATTATCTGCATATTCATGATAGGGAGCTGAAATGGATTTTCTTAATTTCACTTAGTTATCATCGTCTAAGGTATGGGCCAGTGATTCTCCCATTCACAGATCGTATTAGCATGACTAAGTGAACATAAGTGGGCTGTAAGACTGTGTTACCTGTACTGTCAGGCACAGCACCTCCAGGAACTAGGGTTAGAATATACTGGTGATGGCATTGCATAACGTGGCCTCATAATTCGTTCACGAGTTTATTGAACATAGTAATTAAATAACAACAGCAACAATAAAATAATTAATTATTATTATGAGTATCTTCCCCCACCCTGTGCAAAAATATTTTACTGAACCACTTGGTGATGAGTGGGCATGTTCTGCAAATAATGCTTTATTTTTTGCCTTTATGAGATGGTTTGAAAACGTGTGTGTGTGTGTGTGTGTGTGTGTGTGTGTGTGTGTGTTGCTTCGGTCTGGACATAGAGTTAGCATTTATGACAGTATGTGGAGATAAGTGAAAGGGACATAGATGCCCACTTAAGAACTTCCAAGTCAGAATTAAGGATTTATAAGTAAAACAGTGCAGCTGTACACTGGCATTCAGTTGGCTTGATGCCTAATGAGTGTGTTTATGTGTGGGTCTCAGTCTATCTGTGTCTTATATTGGCAGTTATTTCTGTGGTGAGGCTAGAGAAGATGAACTTTGCTGGTGCCAAATTGCCCCACTATGAGACGCTCCGCGGTGAGAAACCTGCAGACATAGAAACTACTGTCATCCTACCTGAAAGTGTATTCAAGGCTCCAGAAGGCAAACGTGAGTTGTGGACGTGGGGGTAAAAATTCCTGGTATTCGAAAAGATGCTATTGATACAATCCCTCTTTAGCAGTACATCCTTTTTTACTGTCCCAGATCTTTTATCTGGGGCATGAGCAATAGAGAAGCATTACCACATAAACATAATTTATAATCCCCTGAATATTGGTCAGAATTCATAATGTTGGACTGATTAGATCTCTCTTTTTTTTTTTTTTTGCCAGTTAGCCTTTTCCTGAAGCCTTACTATATGGCACTTCCCAAGCCCTTAAGTGACTGGGTTTATTCAGTAAGCTAAGCCATAGGGTACTTACCATGATTTATTGAATACAGCAGAATTGGCAGTACACTAAAATAAATTACATTATGGCTTAATGCAACGTGGAAACCCATCCATTCTATCCTTACCACCTTGTGTTCTGACAAATAAGCTGTGTGTGTGTTACTTAACAACATAGGGATTTATTTTGGGGCTTTGTGGCTGGCTGCAGGAATGCTTTGGATGGTCAGTGCAATTCAGTACTGAATGCCATGATCAAGACTAAAACACACACACAGAGGAGTTTCTATTATTTTTCCTCATATATTCTTTTCATAATAAAAAGCAATCAGTTGAAAACTGGAATGGAAAATAGAGACCAATAGAAGGAAGTCTTGTTAATATTTCCTTTTCTGTTATACAGTATGCCAGTTTCAAAAATTCTCTTATTTTCTCTGTATGAGGGAATGAGAAGAGGAAATGTTTGTCATAAGGGAAAGCTTCAGGCCCTGACAAATAGGGCCAGGGATGTTATCAAAATAGCCAGTCTGAAAAGAACAGTAGTAGGAATAGCATGGTAGATCAGAGTGATGTCAGAAGTAGTTTAAGATTTTCTGTGTTGGGCCAGGCAAGAAAGGGCCAAGGCAAGGCAAGAGAAATGAAGTTGGTTTCAAGTAGCAGGTAAACCAGAAGAATTTGGGTGGCTCTAGTATGCAGACAGCTTCTGATCACCTGTTAGAAGGGAAATGGTGGTCTAATAGAAATAAGGACCATGTCATGGAGGCAGTGGGAGATCTAATTATCTGCTGAAATAAGTTCATCAAACATATCCTGGAAAATGTCACCAGCCCGTGCCCTTTAGCTTCTTTTTTGTTTCCCCAAAAAAGCAGACTACAAATATTGGAAATAAGTATTAGCGAAAAGATTCAGTCTAACCTGGTTTGGCCTGTTGCAGTGGCAAAATAAAATGCGGCTCCATGTTTCATGCTCATTTTCAGAATCTTCTGTGGCCAGTGCCAAGCCTTTGCCAGGCACCAATGAGGAAGAAGAACCTGCCCTTATGACAAGACAGAAGAGACATCCAGATCTAAGTGAAGGCCAGGCCATTGCCAGTGTGATCATCTACCGCACCCTGGCAAGTCTGCTTCCAGAGCAGTATGACACAGATAAAAGGAGCCTAAGGTAATGCCTGCCTCACACCTGCACGCATAAATGTATTAGTAGAGAGTGTAGAACTGTTCGGATCACAATGCTTGTATTTTATTCCAGTTCTTCTTTGAGGGTGAGGGTTTTCCATATTGTTTACGGAAAGGGTTGTTGAAACTCCAATAGCTTCATGATTCTCTGGTTCACAAAATAGGGAGCATGGCTGTTGTTATTTGCCTGGCTGACTTTGTCTAGTTTTAGAAACAAAGCAGGACAAATCCTGGTTAGTACTTGGATGAGATGGGGGACGCGGTGGCGCAGCGGCTTAATGACGCTGAAAGTTGCTGGCCAGAAATGGTCGACGCTTCAGCGGTTCGAGTCCAGCCTTCGCGTTAAACAGGGTGAGCTCCTGTTTCCTCCCCAGTTCCTGTCAACCCAACACTTCGAAAAAAACTTACGTGAGTAGATAAATGGGGACTCTCACTCTGGTAGGAGGAAAAATGCTGGCGGCGCCTTGCAAAAAAGGAGTTGGGAGCAGTTGCCGGTAAGCGCGAAAAACCGCGCGCGCCCGAAAAGGGCGCGAAGCAATGGAAACCCCGCCTCCTGCGCTCGCCAGCTGGGCTCTGCCCTAGGAAGGAGGCTCTGGCAAACCACTTCCGAAAAACAGTTGCCTTGAAAACTGCAAGGACTCGTCCAAGCAGTCACTGCAGGGTCAGCAATGACTGAGCGCAGGTAAAAAAAAAAAAAACTTGGATGAGAGACCACCAGGGAATACCAAGATTGGGAGGTTGAAAAAATATCCCCCAAAGCAATGGCAAACCACTTTCTGTACTGTTGCTAAAAAAAATAGCATATGGATGTAATCATGGAGTCTCCAAGAGTCAAGCCTGATTTGAAAGAGATTTTATTTTATTTTATGTGCTAGCAAATGTCTGGAAGCACTAAGTGAGGGACTAAGCAGAATTCAACTTTATACAGGGGTGAAACAGCGATTTAGGTAAATATATGCCCTGTTGTCATCACAGAGTCCCCAAGCGTCCTATCATCAACACCCCAGTGGTGAGTATCAGCATCCATGACAACGATGCATTGATGCAACGAGCCCTTGAGAAACCCATCACAGTGCAATTCCGGCTGTTGGAAACCGAGGAACGGACCAAGCCTATCTGCGTCTTCTGGAACCACTCCATCCTGTGAGATCTGTTTCCCAGTCAAAATGTTTGGGACTGGCATATATTGAACAGGGAGGGAACAATAGATATTTGTGTGGTTCTCAGGCTGACAGATTCACCTTGACTCTGCTGTTTTTCAGGGTCAGCGGGACTGGTGGCTGGTCAGCCAAGGGCTGTGAGGTTGTGTTCAGGAATGAGACCCATGTCAGCTGCCAGTGTAACCACATGACAAGCTTTGCTGTGCTGATGGATATTTCCCGCAGAGAGGTGAGACAAATAAGGACCCTACTTTTGAGAATGGGAGAATAGGGCAAGGGAGAATTCTGAAGAGAGAAGAACATAGTAGCAGAAATTAGGCTTTGGCCCCTTAAGGGTGGTAGACTCATAGGGCTGAGAACAGCTAATTAGGCCATCTAGTCCACTCCCTGCTCACTGCTGGAATTCAAGTCAAATAGGTATCTAGCCTCTGAACGTGTTCAGTGAAAGGGAATGTCCACTGTCAAATTGCTCTTACCTTAGGGAGACCAAATAATAACAGCTAAATTCACATTTTCATGGGTATCCATTAATAAATTCTCTGTTCCTCCCAGAATGGTGAGATCCTGCCCCTGAAGACCATCACGTATGTCTCCATTGCTGTGACACTGGGCAGCCTCCTGCTTACTTTCCTCTTCCTGGCTGGATTGCGAACTCTGAGATCCAATCAACAAAGCATCCGCAAGAACCTAGTGATAGCGCTATTTCTTTCTGAGCTCATCTTCCTACTGGGTATCAACCAGGCTGACCTGCCAGTAAGCACCTGTGTGGGTGGGAGGGAAAGGTCAGGGAACTCTACTAAAAAGATCAAGTTCATTGCCATTACCACATTTAGTAGTATCAATCCAATATTTCCCCACCCACCCAAAAAATCATACACTGCTATCTGGCATCAGTGCATCCTTCTTTGTCTGGGTGCCTTTGAGAGGCCAAGTAAACTGCCTTAAATTAACAGCAGCAGCTCCTGGAGATGTGGCTCAAAGATAGGGGATTAGGGTAAATATGTACCTTTCTAAATATACCGTGAAATAGTTCATTACACTTTGGTTTTTGTGCACATTTGGGACAGGTTTCCTAATTCTGCTCCTTTGTCTCTTTCCATGATAGTTTGCCTGCACCGTCATTGCCATCCTGTTGCATTTTCTGTACATGTGTGCCTTTTCCTGGGCATTGCTAGAAGCACTGCACATTTACCGCATGCTGAGTGAAGTGCGAGACATCAACTATGGCCCCATGCGCTTCTATTATATGGTTGGCTGGGGTGTGCCAGCATTCATCACAGGTGAGGCCTGCACTAAACATTGTATAATCTGGCTCACAGCCATGGTCATTCTGCGGCCATGATACTCTTTTGTGAAGCATATTTTAGTAAAGAGAAAATGGAAAAAGCATTTCCTTGCTCTGCTAACCTTGTAACAGACAACTGGGTCAATTTAAGCAGGATATAACTGGACTAACCTAAAACTGGAGCCTAAAGCTGGAGTGAACTGGCTTCAGCATTAATTAGATTAATGCTGTTCTGTCACAGTTCTTACAATTCCACCCTGCTGTCTGAGTAGATGAAATGATTAAGGACTTATATTTCCTCTTTGCTGATTGCTTTGTATGGCATTCTTCTTAGGACTTGCTGTGGGCCTGGACCCAGAAGGGTATGGGAACCCAGACTTTTGCTGGCTCTCCATCTATGATACACTGATTTGGAGCTTTGCTGGTCCCATTGCTTTTGCTGTTGCAGTGAGTAGAGAAGCAAGGGAATATGGGGAGGAAAGGCAAAAGGTCCACATTTGGCAGTATGGGGACAACTCTCTGGTTTCATAAGACTATTCTTGGTTTACATGAAGTGAAAGTTACAAATGCAGTGAGAAAAAAATGAGAGGTCTTTGCTTTAAGATGGGCATGGCAACCATTACTTTTCACAGAAATGCTTAGTTTTATTTACCCAATGGGTGCAAGGACTGCCTAGTTCTGTCATTTCACTCTGAGGAAGCTTGGAAAACAGTATTCTCACTGAACTGATTGAAGATGCAATGGAAGTCTGAGAAGCATTGCCCAGAACTGCAGCCCTTCCCCTGCTCCAGCAGGAACCTCAGATGATGGGTTACATGAGTTTCCCAATCAGTCATATAGTAGCTGTAGGACTCTTATAAAAGAGAAGTGATCTTTGCAAGACCAGAAAAGGGCATTGCCGAGGAAGAGGGACTGATACAGTATCTAAGATATTCCAGGTTTGGGAGGAGATGCTGTTAGCCAGAGAGAAGTTTAGTACTAATCTTTTCCCTCTTTCATTCTACAGATGAGTGTTTTCCTCTATGTCCTGGCCACCAAGGCCACTTGTGCTGCTCAACAGCAGGGTTTTGAGAAGAAGGGGACAGTGTGAGTCTGGTATTGCTCATGCACAACTGCTCTTTTCACCTATTATGAATACTTAACTGTCCTCCCATGTCCCTGCATTGTGATTTCTACTTTTCTGATGCCATGTGCTTTTCCTCTGATTTGTCACCCTTATTATTATCTCCATTTTATTGCACCCTACTAGCTCATTATTTCTGCTGAGTTCCGTTTTCTGACCTAACACTGTTATATTCCAATAGTCAATGCTTCCAGTATTTTTGTTGGAATTGTGGGATCAGTCCTACATACATAGTATAGCAAAATCAGCCAGGACATACTCCAGGACCAGCAGACAGAATCAGGAGCTTATTCATAAGTAATATTCTATCCATGAGGCTAGGGATTGCTGTGTGGGAGAGACCACACTGACTATGCTCCTTCTCTACTATAGCTCCGGTCTACGGTCGGGCTTCATCTCCCTGCTGATAATGAGTGTCACCTGGTTGCTGGCTCTGCTGTCCATTAACAGTGATGCCATCCTCTTCCACTACCTATTTGCGGGCTTCAACTGCCTCCAGGTAATTTGGGTATAACGAGATAACACAATAGCATACACTGGTGTGGAATCTCCCCAAACCAGTCACATTTGCTCAGTAATATTGATCTATTATCAAGTCCCCCAGTTAAGTTTTGTTTTTACCATTTTTCCCTTTCCTCCAAGGACTTGTTTATCTCAATTTCATTCAGTAATATAAATTGAGGAATCAGGCCGAACTTAATTTTGGAGGATTTCATGTGGCTTCTTGAGTATGATTGACCTCTGTGTGGCAATTGGAGCAAAGGAGCATGCAAGTTCTCTTGGTCATGATACTGTATCAGGCATAGCAGGCGTACTCCAAATAGCAGGGGGAGAGGAGTCAGTTTTTTCAGTGGGTTGGGGTCTTTTAAAGGATGAAAGAGTTCTGGAGGTGTTCTGGGAGACGCAAACAGAATCTATGTGGCACTTGGACTGCGTGTTTTATACCTTTGGAGTAAATAAATTCTTACGTACTTGAGCTCTTTGGCTCTCAAAACGATTAAGTTCTATGGAACAACAGGATTTTAATTTCTGTTAGTATATGTAGAATTAGTTATTTTGCTTCTCTCTGTTGCTCCAAATACTTTGATGTGTATAGATTTCATACAAGTTGTCTAATACTGTAATGCTGTGTCAGACATCTCTTCTGATAAATAATTAGGAAATGATGGTTTAAAATAGGATTTGTATCTAAATTATTGCTCTCTAAATTATAATAGAAACATGCAAAAATGTCATTTTTTTTCTTTTTTTACAACTGCTGTTGTTTTCCTAAGGTAATATCTACCAGAGCAAGAAATGTCTTATTAATAAAAGCAGCAGTTATTCTCAGTTTAGAAATTGGTGAAGCCCAGTCAAATCATAAGGAGTTTAATAAAACTTTTTGCATTTTTTAAGAAGAAAAACATTACTGCTTATGAGTGGGAAGAAATATATGGAACAAAAGTAATAGGACCATTAGGATTGAAAATAGAAAGCAAGGCCTGCAAATTAGGTTACTGGCTTCCCCTTAATGCTGTTGGAAAGCCAGTGTGGAGCAATGGTTAAGGTACTGAACTAGTACCAGGAGATCCAGGTTCAAGTACTCCTTTAGCCATGGAAACTCCCTGGGTGGCTTTGGGCTAGTCATTCTCTCTCTCAGCCCAACCTATCTCACAGAGTTGCTATCGTGGAGATGCAGTGGAACAAGATCCCCACAGATGCTGCCTTGAGCTCTTGAAGGAAGAGGAAGATATAAATCTAAGAAATAAAAAAATAAACATCATAAAGCTTGGAAGCCATGAGGTTGCCATTCAGTACTTATGCTCTCATTGTTCCATAGGGACCCTTAATCTTTCTCCTCTGTGTCATCTTGTGTAAAGAAGTGAGGAGAGCTCTCAGATCTATTTGTGGAAAGAAGCACAGCACTGATCCTACACTTACCACCAAATCTACCTTGACAGCGGTGAGTATTTCAAGGAGCTTTCTTTCCTAGGATCATCGAGGGCATATAATGCATTTGAGCAGAAAACATCAGGTATTTTGTTGCAGAGTTTGACACTGATCTTAAAAGGCAAATCAAACAAAACATTGACCCGGAGTTGGCATTTTGCTCCAGTTCAGAAATTTAACTCAAATTCTATATCAAGAAATGACAATGAAGCCATTGGCAATGAAGCAAATATGCATATATTTGCATGTTTTGCCTAATTCATTCTCCTACTATTAGTATTATGGAAGGCACAAAAATGATGTAAGACATTGAAGCCAAATTATGTACGACCTCCAGGCCTGATCGCATGAGTGCCCGCATCTTTTCACAACCATCTGTATCACTTAAAACTGAGTAATTTCACAAAAGCTGAGATTCACAGGCTACATTCATCCCCAAATTTTATGTTACTCGGAACAGACGGCACACATAATATTCTGTGTCTCACTTTCAGATTGTCACAACAGGAAAAAGATGGGCTGGTTTCTTACAGCAAATATGAGTTTTGGCAACACATTCCGAGGAACAACTAGTGAATGCCTGTGCGAAGAAACATGCTGCTAGCATCGAGGAAAGAGATTTCTAGTATAAAGAGAGATGAATGTTCAAATAGATGAGACAAACTTGGCATAGTGGAAGTTGGGAGGTCCAGGACTAAGAGCTATGCTAGCGAAAAATGCTCAGTTCCTTAATCCAGTTGGTGAAAAGAAAAGAAATACATAAGGGGCTCCATTAAGTTAGCTCTTGCCTCTCCCCTGCTGTTAATTGCTCTCTCCCCTATTATTATTCTGATCTCAACAGGCTTATATCTGCAACAATACCTATGTGGATGGGCAATTGTACCATACGCCATTTGGGGACTCCACTGGTTCCTTGCATAGCACTGTCCGCTCAGGCAAGAGTCAGCACAGCTACATCCCTTTTGTGCTCAGGTAATGCTAATGCCAGGGCCAAGTGATGATTGCTAGTCCCTGCATGTGAAATAATCTAACAGTCCTTAATGAATGTGTAGGTATACATCAAAAATAAGGTACTTTTGATTAGAACACCCTTTATCCCCACTGTACAGGGACTTAGTTTATGTTTGGTCTGTTCCTGAGAACTGTATGTGATATACCTGAATCCTGCTAGCTGCCACCTGTCCTTAGTGTTGTGGAGGTAAGGAGACATGTAGCCCTCCAGATGATGCTGAAATACAGCTTGTGCTAATCCCAAACAGAACTGTCAATGAGAGATGCTAGAAATGTCTGAGAATGAGATAGAAAAAGTTGAGAGTCAATGGCTGGACTGTGCTAAATCATGTGTTCATTAGCAGTTCATTGCCTCTGATTGGGAAATTCTTTTTATTTAAAATATGCAATGCAGTGAATCCATTGAAACATATAAGTTATCACATTATTTAAATGCTATACTGATAGCATTTTGAGGCTTGTGTCTTTGTTCATTGATATTTCAAAGTTACACAAAGTATTTTTTGTTTGAGGATATTTCTTTCTAGGCTCTTCTTCATGGCCAGGTTAAAGTGCTACCCATCAGTCCTTGAGGCAGCAGAAAGCAATCTGGGCACAATATTTGATGCCCCCCACTGGCACTGCTTGTCCTCTACAGGTGTGATGCTGGCAAATTGTACTGTCTTTATTTACAGTGTATAGTGGGGATTCATGGATTCCCCTGGCTTTATTTCCCTTGCTCCTTACCAAATATCACCAAGTGGCAGGAAAATATCCATCACTTTCCTTAACATGGGCTGTGCTGGGGTGGTGTGTTTTGACAGGTGCATTCAAAGGTTGCTATTTGGAATAGCACTAAGATCTAAAAGAAGGACAATCAGCTGGTATCAACTGATCATTGGAATCCTTTTGAATACGTGTATACAGATACTTGTACTGAGCTAGGCTGATTGATGGGCTCCTTTTGGATAGAGTTTTAGTGCCATTCCAATGTGTGCCAAAGCTATGTTCAAACGCAGCTGAAACAATAGGCATGGGTAGACTTGTGCTGTGAAGCAGCAGAGGCAGAGCTATCCCTCTCTCCTTCTTTGCCATGCAGCTCAACACTGCTGCCACCACAAGTCAACTGTTGTTCAGGCTGATCCCAGTTTCCAGGTGGGGATTGATTTGCAGATTTGGTGGGAACGTGGGAGAAAGACTGCTTTGAAATAACTGGACTCTTGTGCTGCCCAAAGCAGAACAATGTATAGGCTGGAGGGAAGGGAACAAGCCCACACCAGCCAGAAGTGGCCAGTGAATGCCAGGCTGCCCTAGGGGAGGTCACCTGACTCCAACACTGATTGAATGGTTAGCTAAGCATATCAAGTTGCCCCCACAATAAAGCTGCCATGCTTTGTTGCCTACTTAAAGGGGAAAGCACTAGCATTGCTAAGGACAACTTTAAGTTACCTGAGATATGGGTTGGGAATGAGATAAAAGCAATTTCATGAGAACATGGCAGAAAAAAAAGTTTTCTGTGATATGTTTATGCCATAGTTATGTGCAAGGAGAGAAGCACTCTGTTTTTACCATGGAGAGGAGAACAGAACAAATACTAATCCTTCTGCATTTGTGAAATCAGAATAAGAAATTGCATCTTTTTAGGACTAGCACATAATAGGAATAGAGGGATGCCTTTTTTGTATTAAACAGTTAATGCAAGTCTATCAGAAGACATCATCTCTTGTCCTTAAGGTCATTTACAGCAAACACGCATGCCAAGAATGTATAATTTCTTTCCTGCCACCCTGGTATAAGTCTTGTTGTCTGCACTGTGGAATCTTGGTGGCTGTCAAATCCTCTGTTTTCTGCTCACAGGGAGGAGTCTGGCTTGAACAATAGCCAGGTACACATTGGGCCTGCCGATCCCAGTTCTTTGTTCCTGGAAGACAAGGATCAGAACAATGGTGAGAGGAGGAGAATTGGACAAGTTCTGGGCAGAACTGTCCACATTTCTGGGCTTATAAATTGCCTTCAGAGGATGGCATGTCCTATAATTTGCTTCTTAAAGTTATAATATAGCGTTTCTCATTTCCATATAGTCCTTTTCTTCTTTCTCCACTTCCTGTTTAAACTTCTTTAAACCCTCTGTGATTTTGGACACCTATGGTGATTACATGTGAACAAGAAATCCACAATTCCTCCTCCTCATATTTCTCAGAGTCTAGTCAAAATTAAATATGTGCGCTAGGCTGAGGATGCAGTAGGTCCCTAAAGCTGCAATTCAATATATTACATAGGATATCTGTAAATCCCATGGAACTCAGTGATAATATCTTCATAGAGTTGCACAGTAAATCTCTTTATTTGCTTTGCTGTGATAAAACTGCTTCTCTCTAAATGAGAAAGGCAGATTAAAATGATCACTGCCTTTGTTCACATGCAGAAATGGAGGCTAGGCCATGTGTGATATGGAGCTCCCTGTGTTTGTGGGACTTGTTTTGGTAAAGTGAATACTTGCCTTTTTCCATACACACTATTTTCTTTATTTAAATCATCCCAATCCTTATGAAGTTGCAATATTAGCCCTTCATAGTTAGAGAATCTGTATTTTATCGAGACACCAATCCTTTTTTTTAAATAAAAATTTTATTAAGTTTCAAACAAGAATAAAATACACAAAGACATCAAAAGAAAAGTAGAAAGAAAGAAATAGATAAAGAAATGTGAGGAAAAAAGAAAAAAGGGACGGAGAAAAAAACAGAAAAGAAAAGAACAATTTCCTACTTTCTTCAGTACAGTTATAAGTAAAATAATACATTAACTTCTTACTCAAGTAATATCAATAAAACACAATATTTCTATAGCAAAAACAATTCTAAATATCAAATCTCAAAGTCAAAATTTCATTTCTTTCAGTTACAAGTAAAAATCCCAAAAGTAATTTCTAAATAGAAACAAAGTTAAAGAAATTTATACAGACATGTTATCCCGAGGACCTTACCAATATTTGAAGTATCAGTTAGTCTATCGTTATTAAACACCTAAATCTATTTATTTTCTATAACAATAAAATCCATAAACGTTACCATACAATCCCAACCCAAGAATAAATTCCAGTATTATCAATCCAAACTCATAATTTGTACATTTTAACCTTAGTCCCATAAGTCCACTTTAAATTCCTTTTTCTTCTTTTCAGGGAGCAGCTTGACATTTAATCTTTTTTCTTCAAGTGAAATCTCAAGTAGTAGTTCCTCGTCACTTTGTCCTTTTTTACTATCAAAGACATCTTCAAAGGTTTAGTACGTCCTTCTTGCACATCCAGAAAGAGAAAAATCTCCGAAATACTCTTCTGCTTTATGGTCTGGATATTATCAAAAAAGATTTCAGTTGTAATTTTGGGCTTTATAAAGAACTCATTATCTCCAGGCTCAAAATAAACTAAATCATCCAGCCCTCCATCCAGATCCAGATCTCTTATTCCAGTTTTCTGTTCTGAAGATTGCCTTATTTCACACCATGTAACATCATCAATAATCTTATTTTCAATATCCAATTTTGTTTGCAAATCAATATCACTATCAAATTTGTCTAATTTTTTCTCAAAGGCTTCAAATTTAGTTTCTGTCACTGGTAGAATTCTAGTAGTGAGATCTTCCATTAAATGTGTAAGTGTCTTTAAATTCCCTTTGCTGAACTGCAGTCATAACAAGCCTTGGAGACAGAAAAAAAAATGGGTAAAAAGCAAAGTACTTTTGGCTGGTGTGGGTCTTCCGGGCTGTGTGGCCGTGTTCTGGAAGTTTTGTTTCCTAACGTTTCGCCAGCACCTGTGACCGGCATCTTCAGAGTGCAGAAGCACAGACAGGAACAGTTCTCTCTGTGCCCAGGGTGATGTGACCCTTCTGTGGGTATTTATAGAGATCTGGGTGGGGGGGGGGGTTGGGTTACTGAGTGGCTGCTTGTTTTGGAGTCAGCATCTGTGTGTATTTTCCTGGGGATTAGGCAGGGTTTTTTCTTCTACTGAATTGTTAACGAGGGGCTGCTGGGGGTGATTAGCAAGTTCATTGTGTGAACTGTTCACACGTCCTGGTGGTTGAGCTGAGTTCGTTGACCTTTTGCAGGCTGTATTTTTCAGGATTGGTAGCCAGGTTTTGTTGATTTTTAGACTCTCCTCTTTTTTATTGAAACTGTGCTGGTGTTTGTGAATCTCAATGGCTTCCCAGTATAGCCTGGTATAGTGGCTGTTGGTGTTGTCCAGTATCTCTGTGTTTTCAAATAGGATTTTGTGTCCAGTGTGCTTGAGAGCATGTTCAGCTACTGCAGATTTTTCTGGTTGCTGTAGTCTGCAGTGTCTTTCGTGTTCTTTGATCCTGGTATGGATGCTGCATTTTGTGGTCCCGATGTATACTTGCCCGCAACTGCATGGTATGCGGTATACTTCTGCGGCGGTGAGAGGATCCCTTTTGTCTTTTGCTGATTTTAGCACTTCTTGTACTTTTCTGGTGGGACTGAAGATTGTTGGGAAATTGTGTTTTTCCATCAGTTTTCCCATGCGGTCTGTGACCCCTTTGATATAGGGCAGAAATACTTTGTTGGTGGGTGGCTGTTTTTCTTCTTCAGTCGTATGTTGCTTTCTTGGTTTGATGGCTCTTTTTATTTCATTTTTGGAGTAGCCATTCGCTTGTAGGACCCAATTAAGGTGGTTAAGTTCAGAGTTTAGGAATTGGGTTTCGCAGATCCAATTGGCACGATCCATGAGGGTTTTGATAATGCCTCTTTTCTGACGTGGGTGGTGGTTGGAGTTTT
Source organism: Python bivittatus (assembly GCF_059951505.1). Classification (NCBI taxonomy): domain Eukaryota; kingdom Metazoa; phylum Chordata; class Lepidosauria; order Squamata; family Pythonidae; genus Python; species Python bivittatus. Next base: position 54,368,860 of record NW_028277098.1, on the reverse strand, counting down.
TGTGTAGGTACCAGTCTGTGTGGGTGGGTTTTCTGTAGACAGAAATGTGATTTTCTGGATTTTTTCCCCCATTTTGTCTCTCATAGTTGAGGTATACCTATGATGAAAATTACAGGCCTCTCTCATCTTTTTAAGTGGGAGAACTTGCACAATTGGTGGCTGACTAAATACTTTTTTGCCCCACTGTATTCTGTGACTGTTTTAAGTGCATCCGAAAACAATCTGTTAATCCAATAGTAGTTCTCCAGCAGTATCATATCAAATCTGGCCCAAATAAAGTGAGGTCAGATTAGACTTGATAATACCATATATCCATCTTGAAATTCAGCACATCCTTGTGGCATTATTAGAAGGCAAAGGTGAGATATTATAGACTGAGTTTGCACAAAAATACATATGCAAGAGAACAGTTTAATCACATGCTAAAATCTCCTGGTTTTTGAACATGGTTCTTAAATCACCCATTGGGACTATTAAATACCTGGCATGAAAAGCAGGTTGTATGTCCTAGACAGACATCTCTTTTACCCTCATAGGGGATATGCTTTGGTATGAATTGAGAGTGGAGAACAGTTGGGGGAAGAATGGATGCACTACTAATGCACTAACTCTGATTACTATTTCTCTCTCCCCCTGTACCTTTTGGCCATAGAACGTGATACTGATTCAGACAGTGACCTCTCTCTGGAGGATGACCAGAGTGGTTCCTTTGCTTCCACCCACTCCTCAGATAGTGAGGAAGATGAAGAATTTCCTAAGGAGCCCTGCTGGGAAAACCTACTGTGCCCTAACAATGAGAAGCTACCAGTGCACAATACTCCAAAGGGTAATGCGTTGGGCAACTCCAAGAATATCTGAGCCCTCACTAAAATTGTAGGATGGAATAGACCAGATCAGAATTTACCTGATTTACAAAGAAGTTTCAGCTCATCTTCATTATTCTGGAATTTCTGTGATTGTGTGGTGGAGACCATTGCTACAGTGATTCCAGGGAATTTGACACTTGAGTAAGGTGTAATCAAGTTCAGTTGCTGTAGGTTACAGATGCTTTAAAACTATGCAGAATTCTTTGTCAGTTGAGATAAAACAGATATAATCTCAGTTATATTCAGAGCAAGATTATTTCATAATGCAAACTGTCTTATTGTTAGTTCTTCCCTGTCCATTAAAACTCTAATTTACCTTAATCCTCAACAGTGGCACTGATGCCTCTTTCTCCTACTAAAGAGAGCTGATATAAGCATGTAATGTTATGACAAAGGGAGAGAAGGAAACCCCACAGAGCATGCTCACAGAATAGTGAAGACAGGACAAAACTACTTCTTCAGTGTAGTTTTTCTCTGGGTCTGAGCATGCATTTTTATATCAGTTACATCTCCTTGGGCAGTGGCTTTTCCTCAGCTCTCTTAATGTGGCCATTAAAGTCAGGCGAGCAGAACAGATACAGGGACAAGCATTGAAATCCATGCTCTTCTTCTGCTTTCTCAGTAGATAATGTCTCTGGACCTGGAAAACCTTACTGGCCGGGTGACTTTGTGACCACTGCCAGTGAAAGTGATGGCCATCTCGGCTCAGAGTCACTGCGAGTAGAGCCAGTGGGCAAGAACGACCGTCTGGGATTGACAGAAGAGCTGGCCAGAGAGAATGGGGAGGGCATCTTGGGCTCACTGCCTCATCCCACTGCTCAGCCCCAGAAAGGTAAGAAAGTTAGATTCTGGGAACTGTAACACCCACTTGCCTGTTTTACTCTTTCAATGTCCTTTCGAATTGTATCAAATACCCAGTTGCATTTTGCAACTGCTCTTAATATACAGTAGTGAATTCAGCATCTTGAGTCTCTCAAATCAGATAAATATGGATTAAGATAAGTATATGGTGTATGTGAATTGTGAGAATGAATATAAATAATTTATTTGCCTCTGGAAAAAACAAAAAAATGTACAAAATGTTTTGTAAACAAGCATAATCTCTTGTTTGACATACTAGTACAGAATTTAGCTTTATAGGAGATGACCTTTTAATGTCCCTGATCAAAGAATCTAATTGTGTGTTACTCTTTGGTGTTCAGCCATGATTGGAACATGATTGAGCATATGATTGGGCATATTGAAAGCACTGGGAACAGGCTGTTCCTCTGCAAAGTTTAAATGCCTCTTGGAATCTTGTACACACAGTATAAGCAGTTAATAATGAAAAAAAAAGAGCTCAATTTCCAGTATATTTTTAATTCAAATATAAAGATATTAAATTTGAGCATCACAGTAATTCAGTTATAGGGCATAAACAGCAGGGCCTATTGATACATATTAAGGAATACAGTAGTGGTTATGATTCAGTTTTTTTGAATAAAAACTAGTTTTCATTGGGCAGAAATAATGTGTCATTGCAGCCTTTGGTGAGAAAGCTCCACAATACTAACTTACAAGAACTTATATGCATTTTACAGATAAGCTGGCATTGGCAATTCTTGTAAAGTTAAAGATTGCACTGAGATGAATTTTCTCCAAGTTACCAACTTAGAATTGAGACAAAAATCTTTTCTGCTTGCTCTAAGACCCTGCTACCAGATGGGCCTAAGACCTAATGCAGACTTCAGCCCTTTGATAAAGAAAATACATAAAACCAGATAATTTTCAGTTATGAGTTTCAAGACTGTTTTAATTTACTGAGATTATTGGATTCTGAGTGCCTTTAAGCCAGTGTTGTCCAAACTTGGCCACTTTAAGATGAGTGGACTTCAACTCCCAGAATTCCCCAGCCAGCATGGCTGGCTGGGGAATTCTGGGAGTTGAAGTCCACTCATCTTAAAGTGGCCAAGTTTGGACAACACTGCTTTAAGGTTTATTTATGAAAATGGGCCACAGCTCTGCTTTTTGTTTTTTAAGAGTAGAACATAACCGAGCCCATACCACTATCAGGAAAGACAAGCAGTCAGACCCTTTGGCCTTAATTTAGTCCCTGCAGCAAGGGATGTTTTCTTTGACTCTGAATCTTCTGCCCTCAGGCATTTTAAAGAAGAAGTACTTGCCACCCATCAGCGAGAAGAACAGCATCCAGCGTATCCATAACAAGCTCTCCAGCTGTCGCTCAGGGATGGTATCATTGCATGGTTCTTCGGGGAGTGACGGCAGCCGTGGGGGTGGGGCACCCCGACCCCGACAGACCCTACAGGAACAGCTCAATGGCCTTACACCTATCACCATGAGCATAAAGACTGGCACAGTGGATGAGGACTCTTCAGGCTCTGAGTGAGTATGGCTGTGCCTTCTCCTTGCTAGCCTATTTTGGTTGCTTGTGTGTGTGAACCTGCTGCCTCTGTGAAGCCCCTTGCCCATGCCAGATCTGGTGCTTCCAATCTTTCAGGGCTCGTATTTTGCTATATTTCATTTTTGTCCCACTTTATTCCCAGGCTGTGCCTTTAAAAACAATGTCTGTCTATTACAGTTCCTTAGATTCTTCCTGACTTACATGTTATAAGAATCTTTTAATTCCACTGACCTTGTGGGGAGGGTTTCCATTCTTGGAGAAGATATTTCTCTGGCTTCTGGTTCAGAATATAACCCCTTAGCCCAATCTGGATATAGCTGAATGTGAAAGGCACTGATGCAGCCATCTCCTCCTTTGTGGATTTTAGGTGGGAAAAGGAGTTTTTGAAGGAAAGCCCAGGGTTACCCTGCAGCTTGCCCAAGGGGTGGAGGAGCATTTCAGAGTTAAAGTCCCTGAGAAGTACTGAGCTGCTCCTGTGAGATGCTATGGGACTCAATCAAAGTAGTATCTTCAACAGCGTGAAGGGGGAATTGGGGATACTACCCTGTTCTAACTTCTTCCTGAGCTCTCTGGCACTAACCCCCTTCTCCTCCTCCTCTCCTCCCTTTTCTGTTTCTTGTTCTCTCACCTCTCGCTTCAATCGCCCAGATTTCTGTTTTTTAATTTCCTCCATTAACACATGAGCCCCAGGGGGGTGCTTTGCTCAAACCTGCTCATGACCACACTCATGTGTTTGTGTTCCCCCTGTCCTGTCTCGCTTTGTGTTTGATCACTGAGCAGGAGCGATGAAACCTCAATCTGATGTCGCATGCACCAGACTCTCTTTCTCTCTCTCGTGTTTGGCCAGTCTGGGAGCCAGGATTGTTCTCAAACCACAGCGAGGAAAGTTGTCTCCATCAGCCCGGCCTGGCCCAGAGAGCTGGACCCACTGTATGTAGTGCCAAATGAAAAGTGACCTGCCCCCCACCCCCCGGGGGGAACAGCAGGTTCCAGGAGGCGGACCTAGTTGAACAGATGCACTTTGGATCATTCTAAAATGGACTGAAAGAACACAAACTTGACCACCTCCAAGTCTTCAGGGATTTTCATGCTTTGTTGCCCAGTCTGGAAGTGCTGCGTGTCTGGAATATATATATTTTCTTTATCTATCAAAATTGGTCTGGGGGAGCCTCAGCAGCCACCACATGTTTGGGCCTCTGGAAATGTATTACTGTGCAGATGTTTTCATTGCATATTTGACAATGGGGTGGAGCTAGGGGCCAATGTGCTTGAAGATGGCTGCAACTAGGAGCCACTAAGAACTGTAAGTTTTGACTTGAGTGACAGATCAGGATTGGCCCAGTTTTGGAGGACACCGTGCTGGGCTTCTCCTAGGATGGAGGGAAATAGCACCTTTTGAATTAAAGCTGGAGGGTGCAGCAGACCTGGCTGTGCAGAGGACTGTGTGAGACCTATGCTAGACATTCCTTAAGGACCACAGCTGGCTTTGCATTGAATCTGGAGGCCCCAACCCAGGGGCCTCCCTCTGCAATATATGTGTGTGTAAGTGCCACGGTCATGCTTTTTTCTGATCCAGCAGCGAGCATTTAAACACACCTTCCAAGGTGCAATTGAAGCATATTTAATCCAGGGTGCATTTCAGTCTCGGGCTGTCTGGCACATACAGAAAAATAGGAGTCTGACATCTTGGTTTTGCCATACTAAGCAATTATAGAATAGGAAAGGAATTTATCATCATCCAAATAGCTTTTCCAGGATACTATGTAAGTACATAGCTGTTCCGCAGGACAGCAGCTAGTACCACCTGCACTTTTTTGGCCTAAGGAAAGTTTTTAAACATGTTGAATGAAATAGTAGGTTTGTTCCAGAAACCCAGAGCCATTTCCCCAGGATGTTCATCGCCATCATGCTGCCTACATTCATGGACTGTACAGTTTAGCGTCAGCTGTGGATCTTGTTCTTCTCTGGCACGTTGCTTACTCCAGCCTTGGTGCTTCAGATTGCAGTGGGATCAGGGACACAGGACCAGTATATCCACTGGCTTCAATGGAAATGTTCCTCTTTGGATCACGAAAATTACTTTCTAACTGCTTTGTTTGACAGCCACTTCTCCAAGCTCAGCCCACCATTCCAGTAACTTGGCCCCATCAGAGTGCTCCAAGAGGCAGCCCATCAGGTGTTGAGCACCATGGGTGTGGCCTGCTGAGCCATCAGTCCATGCTGCAATTATTTTCGTAGAAAATGACAAAAAGAAAAAAGTCCCGCCTCCCGCTCCTCCCAGCCAGTTAGCACGTGTTTCCCTGTTGCTACTGTGGCTGGAGCAGGAACGCTGCCTTGATGTCTCCCCAAAGCGCCTGGCTCTCATGCCAACAGGTTGCTGCCTTTCTGCCTCAGAAGCCTTCATTTTTTTCTACACTCAGCCAAGCCTGATGCCTGCTCATAATGGGGATTTTCATGCTGGTCCTTTTGGAAAGTACTTTTTTTATAATGTTCACTGGGAAAGAGATTTTTCTGCTAAGGGAGAGTGGGAAGAGGGGGGCAGCTTGGGGAGGGTGAAGGCACTGTTATTTTGATGTGTTTTTATTATTATTATTATTAATTATTATTTTTATTTGACCATTGCTGAAGGATGTTCTAATTTAAATAGCTGAAAAGCCCTTGGGGTTATGCTTTGTAGCAATGTTAAATCTTGTTAGCTGGGGTGCAGAAACTGATGCGCTTTATTGACTTAAGCCAAGGTTTGCACAATAAGGAATTAATTGGGACTTGACTGTTGTCATGGCCTGGCTTGTCAAAGAAAGTAGTTCTGAAAATTAGGCTTTTCTTTTCAACACCTCTAGAAATATTGGCCATTGCTGTTTAGCCTTTTGTGGCCTCTGTACTTGCCAATTCCAAAACCTTTCTTGGAATGTTTTGACGTATAGAATGTGATTCTCTGAAATCTGTATAACATCAACTTGGCACTGCAGTGGCATCTACAATGCTAAGTAGGTGGCAGGGGATGAAGACCAGCCTCTTCAGTGTATGGATTGATCTAGTACTGTGTTATTTCCATTGAGTGTTCCTTCTGAACCATTTGGCTTTAGCTGGTTAAGTGAAATGAGACTCCCCTCTCCCCCCAAGTCTGTACAAAAGAAGAGCCATTTGCCCAAGTTCTACCTGGAGGCTGTATTGCTGTTGTGTTCAACCCCATTTTGGTCAACTTCTGCTGCTCATATTGAAGCAAACTGGAGATACACATGGAAATAAGATTCAGCTGGGCAGGAACTAGTTTGGCTTCCTAATATATGGCTTGCTGCAGTTATTCCAGGACAAAGGAATATTTAAAAAACCACAGGACTTCCCATGTTGTCCTAGAAGCGTTTCCCCTCACAACCCACAGGTGAATGCAAAATGGTAAGCGATGCTTCCAAATGCAGGAAATGGGACACACTCTTGGCCATCCCATACCTATAATAGCTTTTCTCAGCCCTGTGCTGTTCAGATGTGTCTGAACTACAAGTCCCATTGTCCACAACCAGTAGGATCCATTAGTTATACAAACTGAGGGTTGTTGGATGTAGTCCAATACATATGAAAGGCATTGACTGGGGAAGGCCAACTCAGAATGCAAACATATCCCTACAATTAGAGTAAGCAGATCAGAAGAAAAAGTCACTAGGACAAGAATGGCCTTCCAGATGTTACTAAGTTATGGTTCTAAGCAGCTCCAGCCAGCCTGGCCAATGTGATAAAAGCTGGGAATTGTTCAGCAGTATTTGGAGGGCTACAGATTTCTTACTGCTGGACAAGGAGAAGCAAATCAAGACGGCTTCCCTCTCAAATTGCCACCTATAAAGGTGAAGGCTAGTTAATTCCTGAATATCTTTATTCTGTTCTGGTATGCTGAATGAAGATTGGAAGGAAAGATCAATGGCTACTCTACAGTGTCTTCCATAAAGCCCCACCCCTGCATAAAAACACTGAAATTATATTCGTCTCCAGCCAACATTGGATTATGTTTTCTGTCAGGGCTCCATTACAGGCAGCTATCAAACAAATGAAGCCTTGGGAAATTTTCCTTATTGGAAACACCTTCACTTACTATATTTTGGCTTCCCTGAAACCATTCAAAGTATTGGATTTCTACCAGAAAAAAGCACTGGTAACCTGCTCCATCATCCTAACCCCTAGAGTACCTCTAATGCTGAGTTTTTAGACTGTAAGTCAAATGCACAAAATAGCCTACAATAACTTCCTATGCAAAATCTTTCTTATATGGCAAATCCATTAATTGAAACAAACTTGAAAGCAGTGGTAGTAAAGGATTCAAAAGCTCTCTGCAGCAGCGGTGACTTCCAGGGAAAACAGTCTTTCCACCTATTCCTGTGCCAGGTGGGACGGAATTGGAGGGGGAAGGTGCGCCACTCCATTCATGACCAAGGAAGTGTTAAATCTTAACTGTATCAAAGACTGAGAAACTGTCTTTTATGGGGAGCTTGATGTGAAGAGTTCAGCTTTTGCTTCATCACTGCAGCCAATTAATCTTTTAGTGTCTATCTGCTGTCTATAAAGAGCTAATTAGCTGTTTTACCTGTGGAAAGGATGTATTTGACATGTCTGCTTTTTAATTTATTATTTTTTAAAGATGTATATGCATATATTTACAACTGAGCACACCTTTCATTTCCTAGGCAATAAATCGCCACCGCCATTGTCCAGACCTAAGCATATGCCATTGTAGGTTCAAGGTTCTTGTCTTCTAATATGAGTTCCCATTGATTCAATCCATCCTTTTCCTCTTCACTAGCTAGTAAAGTCATTTCCAACAGCGCTCAGCTAAAGCCATGTACAGTTGTTTCCATAGTCTTGAGTAGCTGTGATGCATGCAGATATTCAAGAAATAAATGCTTTCTTGTCACAGCCTCATCAAGCTGAGCTGGAAACGGTAGTCTTTAAATTTCTGCTTGGCAAACAGCTGTTGAAGTTGGTGGAATATTGTCAGGGAAACAAATCATACTTTTCCTTGAGAAGCCCAGTTTGGTGGAAGGGGAAAGCATAGGAAAAGAGCCCTGATGGTTTAATTCTTTGGAGGAACAAAATGGCTTTCCTAATTCTGAATGTGTTGCAGGCTCTTCCTTTGATATAAATATCTCAAGTGTACAGGGAGGGTTCTTAATGTAAATATAATAGAGTTCACCTCCTTTTCCTAAATAATAAAACCATAGTTCCATGTAGGTGGCTCCATTTCAATGCTTTGTCCATATCTTTGCTAGAAAATTGAGTAGGGAAAGGGAAGACCAAGAACCTGAATTCAGTAGGAAGAACTGAAGCTATTACATTTCCTTGCTATTGGGTAGGGGTATTGTGAAAGAGAATCTAGATTATTTCTCTTCCAATAAGCTGTAACAAATATATAGGGAAATGACCCCTAGCTCTGATGTTAATGATTTACCAATCACGAGAAATTCTTAATCTCTGTGGAAACATGACGGGTCACTGCAGATTTTATAATTCATCCAGCTTTTGTCTGCTATGCTAAAATGTACAAGGTCTATCTGGGGAGCTTCCATTAATAGTATCAAAATGGGACAAATGTCAAACTGCTGTTGCTGAAAAAGGAATTACAATATTGGTTCTCATCTCCCTGAATGAGCACTGATCACCAAGGAGGTAATAATGGAATTACTTGAATTGATTTTGCTACAAAAGTCGATACACAGGTGTATGTGTGTGTATTTTTTATTAGAAAAGCATATATTTTTCAGAAATTAGTAAATTTAGCTACAACATACATGAATATAGTGGAAGAATTGATACTGCATTTTGTCACAGTATTTGCTCTCTCAATCTTACACAAGGCATAAGGATTTATGTACTTCACTGTTGCAACTACTTAAGCTGCAAAGAATTATTCACATTCCATTCCTTAGTATTTGCCGGAGGAAGAATTTCCACATATCCAAGAATCATTCCACAGACTTTGGATAGAGTCCTGTCAATGTATAGTCTTGAAACTAATACAGTATTGCAGAGTTTAACACATTAATACATCACTTTCTGTGCAGTGATTGCTAAATAGTCTCAACCTCCTTCACTCACAGCTATATTGCACATTGGGGAAGCACCATTTTAATTTAGAGTAGGAAGAAGCTGAAAATTTTGTCCAAGGCATCTTCCTCTGTGGTAGATTGTTGCAAATTTAAGTAGATGGCTGATGAAGGCAGACAGGTAGATCTGTTCAAAACTGAGCTTCTAAGAATTCCACTGCAGCTATTTAAAACTATTCTTTGATCTTTATGTAGGTCTTTGTACAAAACTGGCTTGCAAGCAAGTGTATTTTCAATATTGTGTATTGCTTTTCCATCTTTTTAAGGAAGGAGGGTCTAAGCCACAAATGCACTAATACTCAGGAATAATAGAAAAATGCTAATTATATGAATGTGATTTGTGTCTTGGGATAAATCTTTATCTTTAGCAACTGTATAACAGATAGAGGAAGTTGATTTTTTTTTCCATCTCTGTCTAGGTTCCTAACTTTTATGCAACTATTAATAGCGCAGGAGCTCTGTGAATAAATAGTAGTACCACTGACCATCCTCAGTTTAATATAAAGAGGAGGTATGGAATAAGTATGAAAAGATAAGGGGTTTGAAATAAGAGCTGTGTAGCCTTTCACATAATAAGAATCAGAAGCTTTCTTACTCTTAAGTTTAACCAAAAGAAACAATTAAGTCCTTACATATAACAACTGAAATTGTATGTTAGTGTTTACTTTTAAAGTATCAAAGTGATCAACAGTGCATATGTTATTCAGTATTACATAATGCTTCTTTACAGCTCTATGCTGTATAATGGTATTCCTTGTAAGAGACTAAGTATTCCACTGAGCTCCAGTAAGACTGTTTTTTTCTAATGAAGTCTTAAGCTAAACCAACCATCAAGAAGTAAGGAGAGTTTGCATTGGTATAGAGGAGCCAAAGTTTTCCCTTTCAGCAACATCTCAGCAAAGCTTCATAGGCTGCAGCTCAAACAGACTTCCAGCCACACAAGTTTCATCTATAAATCTAAGGAATGTAATGACAGGACAAGAGCTGGTAATGCTTCTTACTCCATATCCTCAAACCACAAACCCAGAGTGTGATAACATTAGAGGAGATGCACAGTGTAAGCTTTGAAAGTTGTCCTGAAAGAAGTGATTACAAGAGTTTCCTGTGACAGAAGACCAAAGCAGCTTTATCTTCAAAAGGAAGGCATCATTCCAGATTATCAGTTCTTTCTGGCTTGTTCCCAAGATTTTAGTAATGGCTGGTAGTATTATCTTAAAGGACAGGTGGAGTAGAGAGTTAGGACAGCTTCACAAATGTTTGGAATCAGCATGCACTTAACATTTGTATTATATTCATTTTTTACATACACCTCAAATCTATTCCATTATTTAGAACAATCAATAATGTACATTTTTTAAATCTAAGGACTGGGATTTTGCTTTTATAAACAACATGGATAGATTTTCAGCTGCTAGCCGTCAGATCCACAAGCATTCAGTATCCAGAATATTCATCAGATGAGCATTCCAGATAATACATGGGTTGACTTTCTTCCCATAGACTATCTTCAGGGAGCCAATGTTATTTCATTCACATTGGTGAGGCAGGACCTCTTAAGTGGCTTCAAAACCCAGGGAGCCAGTCCCTCACCTTGAATTGCTAGAAGTTGTCTTCTTTGGCAGCCGCAGCCTGCTGTTCTGAAAAGTGCCAGAAGGGACTGGCTTCTGACATGCAGCTGTAGAAGGAGGTGGAGAGAGATAAAAGGAAAGTAAATGTCTTTAATTCATTGTTTATTTCATAGTTCTATCACAGAGGAGACTTATGCTCCCCAAAAGGCCAAGACCATTCTTGACTGGAAACTGAGTAGGGAAAACTAAATCCACCAGAATTCTAGTCCCATGTTATTCATATATGGGAAATTCATTGTTTGAAATAGGTCTAAGCTCCCTGCCTGCATATTGAGCACTGTGGTCAACAAAAGGCTGGCAGCCCATTTAGGTTCAACACGACAACCTGAGTGCCACCAGGTGGACTTTGTGTCCATTGCTGAGAATTCTGCGAGCTGAAATCCACATATCAGACAACATGCAGATTAGGGAAGGAAAACACTATACAAAAATGTAACCGTAAAAGTGTGCAAGAAGAATGGGTCACTCCTGTTTCACCAGAGGATTTCTCTCATATCTGCTTAACACACACGACTATGTCAGAGTGTCCTAGAATACAGCAGGAAGGAGTAGAAATTCTATACTATTCTTGTGCAAGGGTCAGGCTAATCTTCTCTGTATTGTTTCAATTTTAGTGTATATGCTGCTAAAGCAAGCACAAAGTAAATATCTTATAAACCAGGTTATGCAGTCCAATATCAGGCATGGACACAAATGTACTTCATGGTAAACCAGAATGATAAAGAATTGTGGCTTCCCATCAGCGAGGAATGAAGTAATGACTGCAGCTCCGTTGCGCCTGTTGTCTTTTTTTACTAGGCACTTCTAAACAAGACTCAAATGGCTGTCTCTGTGTTTTATTTCATGTTTTATGTGGATTAGAACTTGTTTCTCCCCTAAGAAGGCAATTTGAGATCACGCTTGCCTACCATTTTAATAGATGGAATGGCACTGAGGACAATTCTACTCCAGAACAGTGTTTAGTTTTTCTAACAATATCTTTTTCAACAATTAAAAGGCTTTTTACCATCCCTGTGTATTCACTCACCTTTCTTCCCAGCCACAGAAGTTACTCTAATGGATCCCTGCCCACCAGATGTTTCTGAACTGATTGGTTTAAGCTGGCTGGATTTCCCAGGAACTGTACGTCTACCTAAAACAGCAGCAGTATGACTGGTTGGCTTTGGCACTGGGAGTTGGCTTGCCAGTGCAGATGTGCCAGTGCGCCTTGATTGAACCTGAAAAGAGCCACCACGAGGCTTGGAGCTGGCTTGTGTTTTGGGGCTATGGCCTCCCATAGTTTTCACCTGACCTGTAATGAAAGAGAAAAAATGGTTTAATGGCAAATCAGCAAAACGTTTCTAGTCAGAGAGACTGGATCCTACCAGATTCTTTAAATGTAAAATAATGTGTAGATCATAGGGGCCAAGAGATATTGTTTATGTGGATTTTCAAGAGTATTTTAACAGAGTCCCTCTCCTATGAACATTCAGCAGTCATAGAGTGAGGAATGGAGCAAGAAACAGGCAGCTTTCACAGTGAAAGGAAACAAGGTGTGGGCTCTAAAGATCTGAAGACTGATAGTTCACTTATCAGCTAGAGAATCAGGCATTAATGATGGATTAACAATATGCAGTATTTAGATAACACCAAGTTATCCAGTTTAGTGAAGACTCAGACTGAAGAGCTCAAAAAAGTCTCTTAACTAGTTGATTTCTTGTTGCAAAAGAGCAGCAAAGAGTCATTGCACAATTGCATATTCTGATATACCAAAAGCAAACTGCACTTACTGGCAACTATCCAGGAAATACATCTTTGAAATAGTATCAGAAAGACCAATTTGAAATAATGAAAAAGAAAAAAAAGGCAATAATTCTTAGAAACAGTTCTGAAATAAATACCATTTACTCAACAGCATGCATATCCTTCAACTGCATACAACTTTGATCATATCTCTCAAAAAGTTATTGCAACAGAAAAGATGGGAATAAAAAAACCCTACCCTACTAAGAAAGACATGTAAAGGTGTGGTTTCCTTTCTACAGTAAAAAAGAAGGTTGATAAAACCATAACTTCACCTTCAGTTTGGAAAAATACTGGTAAAGCTCAAGAAATTCAAAGTTTATTCTGAAGATGTTCTTATTGAAAGACATAATTCATGTAATTCACTTCTGCAAGATGTAAATGGATGGAGAGTGAATCAAAACTATGCCTTCACATACACCTGGCTCTCTAATAATTAAAACTTTATAGCAGAAGTGGACAAAGAGCATACAATTTTTATCTCGTTTTTGCTACTGAAGGCCATAGGAGCATGGCAAAGACATGAATGATACTGCTAAAGGAAGAGGGACTGGGATTTTTTTAACCCATTTTCCTAATTTCTGTGTTGGAATGCTTTTTTAAAAGGAAGTAAAATAGCTCCATTAAGCTTTAACTCAACAGCCAGTTTGATGTAGTAGTTAAGGCATAAGGCTAGAAACTGGGAGACTGAATTCTAATCCCACCTTAGGCAGGAAGCCAGCTGAGTAACATTGGGCTGGCCAGTCTCTCTCAGCCCTAGGAAGGAGACAATGGCAAGCCACTTATGAAATCTTGCCAAGAAAATTGCAAGGACTTGTCCAGGCAGTTGCCAGGATACAAGCTGACTTGAAGGCACAAATATATATATATATTACTGCAACAGCACAATAACAGCAGAGCCACCAACAACAGACACTGAACAGTACTGGAAGAACGTATGGGAGAAAGAGAAGACACATAACACCAGTACAAAGTGGCTGCAGGACATGAAAGCAGACCACAGCAGTCTCCCAGAACAAGAACCAGTCACCATCACAGCAGGTCAAGAACATGAAGAGCTGGACAGTACCTGACCCAGACACGATCCGCACCTACTGGCTAAAGAAACTAACTGCAGTGCATGAATGCCTAGCAGCACAGCTGAACTAGCAGCAGGCTCCCACCCAGACTGGCTAACACAAGGAAGGACAGTGCTGATCATGAAAGACCATCACAAGGGAACAGCACCATCCAACTACCATCCAATAACCTGCCTCCCCACAACATGGAAAGTCCTATCAGGCATCATAGCCACCAAGCTATTGGGCCATATGGGCCAGTACATGAACACAGCTCAGAAGAGCATTGGGAATGACACCAGAGGCTCAAAACATTAGTTGCTCATAGATAGAGCAGTCCGAGATTCAAGGTCTAGACAGACCAATCTGAATACAGCCTGGATTGACTACAGGAAAGCCTATGACTCAATGCAACACACATGGATCTGTGAATGCCTGGCACTATATAAAGTCAACAGGACACTAAGGACCTTCCTCAAGAACTCAGTGGGACTACGGAAGACAACACTGGAAGTCCACTCAAGACAGCTCGCACAAGTGGCCATCAAGTGTGGCATATACCAAGGTGATGCACTGTCCCCGCTGCTGTCCTGCATAGGCTTAAACCCCCTCAGCCAGACAATCACAAGAACTGGATTCGGATACAAGTTCAAGAGTGGAACTACCATCAGCCACCTCCTCTACATGGATGACATCAAGCTGTATGCTAAGAGTGAACGAGACATCAACTTGCTGATCCACCTGACACGGATCTACAGTTAAGTCATTGGGATGTCATTCGGACTGGAGAATGTGGCTGGATGCTAGTAAAGAGAGGGAAGTTAGTTGATGGGATGGAACTGCCAGCAGGCCACATAGCAGACATACAGACCAGCTACAAATACCTTGGTATCCCATAGTCCCATGGGAGCCACAATGAGGAGGCAAGGAAGACAGCAACATCCAAGTACCACCAAAAGATAAGACAGATCCTGAAGAGCCAGCTCAATGGGAAGAACAAGATCCATGCCATCAATATGTACGCCCTACCATTCATCAGATACCCTGCCGGTATAGTGAGCTGGCCAAGAGAGGGCATGGAAGCTGCCAACATGAAGACCTGGAAGCTCCTCACAATGTACAGAGGTTTCCACCCCAAGTCCAACACCCAGAGACTGTACACCAGCCAGAAAGAGGGTGGGCTGGGTCTGGGTGAGTGTCTGTCAGGCCTAGCCCAAGGAACTCCAAGAGACCATGCAAATTCAGTCCAGCAATGTTTATTAGCCACAACTTCTAGCAAGAATCTTCCCAGACTGAAACCCCAGCTCCCAAGCAATGCCAGCCACAACATTGTGAATTCCTCAGGGAGGTGCCAGCCTCATCCTCTTATCTCTCCCCTGCGACTCAGGAGATGAAAGAAAATGTTTTTCTCCCTGAGTCTGGCCTTCATGATTCCATTCCATCACAGTGTCCAAGCCACTGTCCTGGATGAAACCCGGAGCATCCAGAAGTACATCAGTAAGATAGCACCCAAAGATGAGCTGTTGAAAGAATGCCTGAGGCAGCAGCAGACATGGGAGGAAGTTCAAGCAGAGGAAGTGCCATGGTGAGAGAAGCATCTGCATGGGATGTGCCATCGACAGATAGCTGAGATGGCTGACATTAGGAAATCCTACCAGTGGCTGGTAAGGGCTGGACTAAAAGACAGCACTGAGGCATTCATCGTAGCAGCAGAAGAACAGGCACGAAGCACCAGATCCATAGAAGCAGGTGTCTACCACACTAGACAGGACCCAAGGTGCAGATTGTGCAAAGAGGCCTCAGAGACAGTCCAACACATAGTGGCAGGATGTAAGATGCAGGCAGGAACAGCATATACTGAACGGCACAACCAAGTAGCTGGCATTGTGCACAGGAACATCTGCATGGCGTATGGGCTAGATCCTGCCAAGTCATGACATTATGTGGGAGATTCCACATAATGTCATGAATAACAGGGCTAAGATCCTGTGGGACTTCCAGATCCAGACGGACAGGCAGGTACTGTCCAATGAACCAGACATTGTGGTAGTAAACAAGGACCAGAAGACAGCGGTGGTGATAGATGTAGGAGTGCCAAGTGACAGCAACATCAGGAAGAAGGAGTATGAGAAGCTGGAGAAGTACCAGGGCCTGAAGGAGGAACTAGAGAGGATGTGGAAAGTAAAAGCCAAAGTGGTCCCAGTGGTGGTAGGAGCACTCAGGGCTGTGACTCCTAAGCTGGGAGAGTGGCTCCAACAGATTCCCGGAACAACATCAGAGCTCTCTGTCCAGAAGAGTGCAGTGGTAGGAACAGCTAAGATACTGCCCCGAACCCTCAAACTCCCAGGCCTCTGGTAGAGGACCCAATATTGAGGAAGACACATACCACCCATAGGGATGAGAGGGGGGATATAGATACAGATATAGATATAAATGAATGAGAGAGGATATATATAAATATATCTAATTTTTATTATTTTTTATATCTATATCTCTATATTATATCTATATCTCTCGCTATATATATCTTAACTCAACTATTTTACTTTCTATTCTGCAGACTACTTCTCAGAAGATCTTGCTGAATTTGAACAGAGTAATCTGTAAAGGAAATGTGTGTGTGTGTGATGTACAAAAGTGACTGGGGCTGAATGTGACATATCCATCTCTTAGCAAGGCATTTGTTCTAACAGGTTTTGTGCTTAGTAACTTTATTCTGTGAGACGTGGCCAGGGGAAAAGGTAAGATACAAATAATGTATTCCAACTTACTTGCATTTATCTTCTGGAGAGGTACCATCTTTTCTGGAGCAGCTGGAATTCTTTTCACAGGGCTGGTCTGCAAGAGACGCAGCTGAGGATTCAGCTTTCCTTTCACTTGTGCCACAGGCACTGTCCCTCTGCTAGATGAGACCTGCAGATATATCTAATACAGCAAGATTCCAGTGGAAATTAAATGTTATAGGATTGTGTTATGATGTCACAAAGGTAGCTGGTGTTCCAGAAGTTTCAGAAGCTTCCCTGTTGTGCAGGGAAAACAAACATACGGTTTTATATGCACACATGCACATACATCTTGCCACGGCTGCATATATCTGAAGGGGAACTGCACAATTTACATGCATGGTTTCTGAAATGTTTATAGCCTTAGCTTGCATTGACATCAACAAAGACAGGCTAGACACCCTTTAAATCTGGAGAACCACGCAAAAGTTACTCACTATATGCAACTTTTATGCACTGATGTACATTCCTAACTATCTGCTCTGGTTTTCTTTTCCTTGGCTGCTTCTGTTGGAAATACCTGTGGATCTTGATCAGGACAGTTTTTAGCAGAAGCTTCTGTCTTCCTCAGCATTTTCCTTCTGCTGGTTTGAGGGAGAGGTTTCAAACGCAGCAAAGGCTCCTGGCCTTTTGTGGCAGTGGGGAGGACAAGTGGTTTATCTGTCCTGCTGCTCCTGATAGTTGCCTGAGGCTTGAGACAAAATAAAGCAGCTGCAGCTTTTGAAAAGAGCTACTATTGATTCTGGAGAAAGATAGCTTAAACGTTTTTAAATATACAGATTTTCTAGGGAAAAAAAATCCATTAAAATGCGGAAGAGGTACATGTCCCATTCGAATAATATTCACATATCGACACATTCACACACTTCTGTATGGTACTCAAAGCAGAGTAGCAGTTTTTAAAAAGCACAGAATCAGTAATCATAAGACTAAGTTAAAAACAAGTGAGCAGATTCTACAGAACCGAAAAGTACAAAAACTTAAGTGAATAAGGTTTTAAGTGGTTGTCTAAACATGTTTATCAGAGCATACTTTTCCAAATGGACTACCCACAGAACTTTCTTTTATGACTCTACTGTAATTCACAAGGTGGATATAACAGAGCTGGGTAATGTTTGGTGGCCAAGAGCTGTACGGGTAGTCCCCAGTTTAAGAACAAGTTCCATTCCCAAAGTCTGTCCTTAAGTCAAATTTGTATGTAAGCCGGAACAGTATTATTGTATAAAAATATACAATACTGTTTAAGTAGTATTGTGTAGTGAATTGGAACCATTTAACTTGAATTTTGCTACAATAGTTCCATTCATAACTATGGGTCATCCTTAAACTGGGCATTCTTAACCCAGGGACTACCTGTACTTCACATTTAGAAGATGGAAGCTGAGGGCTACAGTGGGTGAGGTGGTGATACACTGTGGACAAGGGCATGTTGCATGTAGAGCCAGGTTTTGGATTCCCACCTACTCCCCAAGTTGGCAGGCAAATTGTTTGTTTGTTTGGTTCAACATATACTATGCCTATTTTAGGGCACACACTGAACTTTGTTTGTATTCCACCTCGGAATGGTGAAAACCTTGGCAAGGTTTTTGATAAAAGGGACTTCAAGAGTCACATAATAAGCATTTGGGGAATGCAGCTAAGCTACTCCTACCCTAAACAATCTTCAGTTTCTAACAACTCTCATATAAATCTAAAATTGGTTGGCATAGATTCCAGGCAAAAGCTAAAGATTTTGAAAGGGTAGGCTTCTCTGTCTCTCTCTCCTTGTACTATACATTTAATGAAAAATTATGCAAGTTCTTTTTAAAATGTATATAACTCTCCCCCCAAAACCCAAGGACCTTGACTACAATGTAAAGTTCTGTATTTCCAGAATCCCATGATCATGACTGTATACACTAGTCTAGATTTTATACATAGAGATACATTCTTGTTTAAGAGTAATAAGTACTCCTCTCTTTTCATTTTGATCTGCTCCAGAAGATGCTTCTAAAATAGTATGGCTTGCTTGTGATTTCTGAAGCATAAGGCAACTTTGGGAATGTAAACTCAGAGAGTAGAGAATATAATGTATTCAAGCGAGAGGGCTCTGGATAGAGAAAGAAGATATCAGGAGAGGAGTTTTCCCTCATAATACTGAATTTCCAGATCCAAGTTTGCAAAATGGAAGTGATTAAAGCTAATCACCTTTTACAGGGCTATTGAATAGATTACCAAGAAAAGTACTTGGGGAAATTGATAAAGAAATGTTACATATTATAAAAATCCTTATAATGAATTATTGCATCATGTCATTATATGGTAACATGAGGATAATGCTAACAAGCACCATGCAGAGCTGTTTAAAAGGATCCCTGTGTAACTGCTGCAATATGGCAAAGGAGTCCCGAAACTCTGCTATCTCAGCTTAAAATGCTAAAAAGAAACAAAAAATAAAAAAGATCATCCAGTCCAAAAGTCCAGGGATTTGGCGGATGGGGTGGGGGATTACACACTAATGTAATAGCAATTAGATTTAAAAGAAGCCATCATCTGCGTGGCATGTGTGGATGAAACGCATATCTATAGACATGTTCAATTGGAGAACCTGACATTGCAATTTATATACAATTTTATGAAGTCTAGGAGACAATTGCTGAGGTTTTGAGAAATGAAACTCCAACACAGGCACCATGTTGGGAAAGGCTGACTAATAACAACAACACAAGCTTAGGAAGAAAGCAGAATCAAAACCAATGATTTCCTAAGCACAATCTTTGCAATCTATATGCCCTAAGTATGAGCTGCTGCCCTGCCACCATACCTTTTTAGTGCCAGATGTCACTCTGGTCATCAAGGCCTTGGGTTCAGAGAGCTTAGACTGGGGAACATCGGGACTGCAAACATAAGATACATTTTGGAGTCTCCTGGGACTAGGCAAGTCCACAAGGCAGGAATGAGGATTTCCCCCCTTGGAGAAGAGAGCTTTGGGGGAACCTTGTGCCAAGCAGGTAACTGGTTCCACTGTTGGGAGCAGAGCTTTCAGAGGACTGTTGTTCACATTGAAAGTCTTTCTCCGGGAGTTCTGGGGACTCTCGGTCTCTGCACACATGAACCTACTTGGAGGTAAAAGCTCATGTTCTAGAACTGTCTCAAGCTTTGTTTCAGAATTGACATTCTGCTTTTCCAGCAGCTGACATTTCTCAAGCTGCACAGCCAGCAGGTTAGCTTCTTTCATGACCTCTTCCAGCTTCTCTGGAGTCAGGGGGCTCCACTGGAGAATTTGCTCTCTGGCCCTTTCATCGTTCTCCCCCAACAAAATGTTCAGATCAACTGCTTGTGCCACACTCTTGTCACTGAGCCCAAGGGGGCGAGTTATAGACTCTTCCTCTTCTTGTCTATAGCAGCCATCAATGCTGAGAGAGAAAGAAAATGAAGCATGTCCACACACAAGGAAACAGCCATGTAACTCAGAATAAAGTTTCATATTATTATTATTGTACACTTGTTATGGGGAGGCATGTAAATATCGTAAAGAAGAATATAAGTTAACCTAAGAAAGTGGCTCCCATCCTGCCAGATTTCGAAGTATTGGCTTTTGTACGAAACCAGAATAAAGCTTGTCAGTATTAGTATTTTCAACTGCTATTTTTTTTAATTTAAAAATATATTGGAAATATGTAATATTTTAATTTAAGGAGTGGACAAAAAAAATTAGAATCATTTGTATATTTTCACCTTTCTCCCAAATTATTTATTTGATCCATTAAGATCTTCATTTATGCGCACTTGAAGAAAATTTTTGCACTGGCCTCCACTTTCACCCTCCCAGGGAGCTCAGTAGCTTCAGCAATCCTGACAGCGAAGCCAGCAAGAGCATGAACTTCAGGTAGGGTCACCCTTGCTGGTAAGACCAGAAGGATGAGGGACAACGCTAAGAGTGATCCACAAAGGGATCTTTGGAGCTCTGCAGGTGTTAGGGAAGCTGTCTAGGGGAAGGAACTCCAACATGAAACCCAGAAGAAGGCAATGGCAAGCCACTTTTGCCAAGATCAACATAGACCTGGCTGTAACATTTAGATAAGTTTGGTTCCAGATTATAAGACCCACAAGTTAGAAGGCACTGCTCTCGTAATTGAGAAAAAACACTGAATTTTCATTAATAGATCTGGGGAAGACAACATGGCTATATCAATGCTACAAGTAAGCCTGACTTGTAACACTGAGTGTTACTGTCAAAAGAGGAATTCCTCATTTTATAAGGACATATTAAGTTGGAACATGGAATGTAAAGAAGAATGATCCAACAAAAATCTGACTTTCTTAAAGCAGAAATGAAATGTACTATACTGCCTGTTTTAGGAATAACTCAATTTCGTGAATGAACTAAGTGAATCAGAATTGGCCCCTTAAATCAGGTGATAACATTACATATTAAGGACATGAGACCACACAAAGGAATGAAGCATGATTGATACTCAAAAAGAATTTAGTTAAGTATGTGCTTAGCTATTACACAGTAGGTAATGTATTTTAGAATTAGGGCGTATAGTGAATATCAATGTTACACAAGGGTATGCACCAACTAAAGACACATTGATGGAAGTCACTGAGGAATTGTATGACAAATTGCAAGAGGATGTAGTACTAGTTGGATGATTGGAATGCAAAATCTGGAGAAATGGAGGAACCTGGAATTACAGGAAGATTTGGACTAGGTAAATGCAACAATGCAGAAGATGTTAATAGAATTTTATGAAGAGAATTGAGCATGAAACTAAGCAAACTCAGGGAGGCAATGAAGGACAGGAAGGCCTGGCACAATATGGTTCATGGGGTCACAAAGAGTCAGACATGACTTAATGACTGAACAACAACAATTGAAGAGAAATCTGTGTTCACTGCCAATACAGTGGTACCTTGGGTTATGAACGCCTCTGCTTACGAACTTTTCGGGTTGCGACCAGCTCCGGCCGCAAAAATTTACCTCGGTTTGCAAACTCCGCCTCGGGGTACGAACCGGATCTGCGGCCATTTTCCGCCGTGACACGTGGTCTGCGGCCGTTTTTCCGCCCTGCCGCGCGGTCTGCAGCTGTTTTTCCGCCCTGCAGTGCGATCCGCGGCCGTTTTTCTACCCTGCCGCGTGGTCCGCGGCCATTTTTCCGCCCTGCCGCACGGTCCGCGGCCGTTTTTCCACCCTTGACGTGTGGTCCGTGGACGCCGGAACAGATTAATGGTAATTACATTGAACCTTATGGGAAAATTTGCTTCGGGTTGCGAACAAATCGGGTTGCGACCAGAGTCACGGACCGGATTAAATTCGTAACCCGAGGTACCACTGTATCTGCTTCAAGCAATATAAATGCAGATCAACCTGGATATCACTGAGTGGACATCAGAATCAAATCCTACATAGTAAAAAACAGAAAATGGATATATATATATATATATATATATACACACACACACGTACATACACGTGCGCGCACACATACATACTCCACCATGAAATCTTCAGGTGCAATTTGTAGAACCAACTGATTTGACCTAGAGAATATACAGTCAGAATATAAGATCAATGTAAGGAACAGATTTAGTATATTTAACTTAGTGAAAAAGAACCATGAGGAGCTTATGGAATGTGATAAAGAGACATTTTGAATACTAAACTGGAAAAAGTAATCCCAACATTTCAAAGAGGAAAAGATCCAAATAGCTTTTAGAATTATCTATTATGATAGCTTGAAAAAGACAGAGGATGAAATATATGAGTGATAAGCAGCATACATTCAACCAAACACTGATTTTCAACTGCTTTTGAAACACAGAGTAGCTCAGTATAGGGAAGGGAGCCAGACAAGGATGAATATTATCCTTGTATCTGTTTAATTTACACACTGAATGAAAGGTAAGAATGGCAGGATTGGAAAATATAATAGCTGGAATCAAAATTGAAAATCAAAGCACTACAATTTGAAATATACAGGCAATATCACTTTGTTACCTTAAAAATTAGACTTAGAAGAGTTCATTAAGAAATAAAAAATGGAAAGTGAAAAATATGGGCTACATATGGGCCAGCCACAATTACTGAACTCACAGGTGACATCAAATAAATAACGGAGGTTGATAGTTTCATTTTCTTGGTCTCAAGAACTGATAGAGATGGAGAGTGTGCTAGAGAGGTAAAGAGAGTACAGTAATTCTAGCAAGGAAGACAATGACAGATTTAGAGAAGATCTGAAGGGTATGGATATTTTCTGACAAAAGAGATAAGAATATTTAAGGCAATTCCCCCCCCAGGTGATAACATACAGATGTGAACGACGGATACTGTAACAGATCAAGAGAAAGAAGAGAGATGTCTTTGAATTACTTAAGAATGCCACCAACTCTAAAAAGCACCAGTCACTTGGTCCTGGACAAAGTAAACGCTCCTTTAAAATTATGATCAGCAAGTAGAAACTCATAAATTACACAGACTTTGAATATGTGATACAAGTGGATGATGAACTAGAAAAAAATTATTGTGCACGGCATGATGGATGGAAATAGAAAAGTTGAATGGGCGGGATCAAGGAGATTATTCGAATGTCCTTGGAAGAACTATGGGTTGATCCTGGGGACTGCTCAAGATAGCAGGGAGGGACTAGGCCTGACTTCAACCCTAACCCTAACTAATTTCACTTTTAATTTAAAAACATTGTCAGTGATTCTGAAGGCACTTGCTTATCAACTTTGCACACTAGCTATTTACTCATTTCGTAGCTTCTATGAATTGTTAGTGACCTATCAGTCTTACCCATCCAAAGGAGAAAACTGTCCAAAATCCAGTGTCTCATCAGTAATAAATTTTATATCTGCAAAATGACAAATCCTAATCATTAGAAGTATTAACCTTGATATTTAACCTTTATGAATCATGAACATCACAAATATTACCTAGGCATCTTAACAGTTCTAAGCAAGAAAAGAGACAGCTATTATTTCTACTTTGTAGTTAACAATACTCCCAAGTAAAAGCTAACTCCTGTTTGTAGCAGAAGCAGTTTAAAGTTCTTATAAAATACATGGGAACTGAAGAAGTTAATACTTGTGCCACAAATCACATGGAAAATTTGTGGTGAAACAGAGAATTAAAGCCACCTGTCTATTCGTGATTCTGCTGCCAATAATTTCAATATGTTCTGAGAATTATACAAGTCATAGTGGAACTTACCTAGACAACTATGAAGAATTAGGTACACTTAAATCAAATGAGATCAGCTGGAATAAGCAAACTCAAAACTCTTCATAATATCTGACAGAAAGCTTCACACTAAACATTGCACTGTATTAAAAAATTCCTACACCCTCTTGAAAGTTATACAAGCAAACATAAAGGGGATTTTTTTTTTTTTACAAAGACTGATGTTAAAAAGTTTTAGAAACAAATTGTAATGATCCTAGTCCAAAATGACCTTGGATATGGTATGGAACAATATCATGCAGATATTTACATACATAGACACTGACTTTCTGTACTCACCTTCTTTTGATGGTTCCATGCTTTCTAGCAGTCATCTAAGGATACTATTAAATAACTGAAGGGGGAAGATAACAAATACATCATGAATGTTAAGGGAGATATGTTCTGCCTTAGAACATACCTAGAAAAATAATGGAATTAGATGGGAATACAGAAAGCTGCTATATTCAGATTATTGGCATTGACTTTCCAGGTTTTCAGACATTTTTTGTTTTATTTGAAACAGATTAACCCTGGTTTGATCATGCAAAACAATCTAGTTTATTTATTTAATAGTAGTTACCAAGTTTAAAGTTTCTATTTTTAAAATATTTGAAATACACAAAATAATGTGCATGTGCTAATTATAGTTGTTACTAATAATCTTAACATTTTCTGCATTCTAGAAGTCAGGGTTTGGAAACTGTTTGAAACAGAGGAAAAAAAGTACACCCAACAATTGCTACACAAGTTACACTAATGGGAGATTGAAAAAGATTGCTTGGTGAAATGAAGTGAAAGGAGCTGTGGATGAGAAAAAAATGCATGGAAGAGAATAATTCAAAAAATGAGAATAATAAAAAGACATGGTATAATTTGTATATAGAGAAAAAGAGAATGGTAAAGAATGTAATCAAAGAGCAAGGACCAGTTCAGATTTAAAAAGGCAGAACAAATGCAGAAATATTTTAATAGAACAAGCAGTTTTGAAAGTGGGTAGGAAATGCTCTAGGATGAAACTGAAATGAGGAATGCTGGAAGATACGTTTTAGAGATTTGTATGGGAACGATAGGGATACATGATACAAATGCTGTGAATGTTAGTAGCCAACAAAAAAATAGACAAAAATAAATACTGTGAGAATGTTGAAAAATGGTAAGGGTGCAGGTGTAGAAAAGTTAAAGTATGAATGGGGTTTGCTTATGGAGTGACTGTGCAATTTAATCATTTGCATGCAAAAAAACCCTGCATCTGTGCCTGACCATTGAAAAAATGTTATTGTTCTCTCATATAAAGTGAAAGGTAACAAGAGTGAATGGAAAAACTACAGGGGGGTTAGTTTATTAAGTATGCCTGGGAAGGTGCTTGGGAAAGTTCTCATTGAAAGGACAGAAGTGATGTCAGGAAGCAGAAGCTGAGAAGTGCAGTATACCTTTGCAGCTTTATACTGGGCAGGAGTTGCACAGATTAGATCTTATTCTACAGGAATTCACTGAGAAATGTATGAGTGTGAGAAAGATTATTTATTGTAAGTTTGTTAATTTATATAAGTGTACAATAAAGCAAATTGGTTAGAATTGTGGATCATTTTTTGTCAATATGGAACTGAAGGTTGGTTGCTGAATGTGCTAAGAGTGACACATGATGGAAATAAAGTGTGTGTGACAATGAATGGAATGCTTAGACAATTGTTCCATAATGAGCAAGGAATAAGTTCCTTTTAGTTATTTAATGTACTTATGAATATATGTATAAGTAACACTTGCAGCAATATTAGAGGCATGTTGATTGAGGATATGAATAGCTGTGCATTTTTGTATGTAGCTGCTATATGTTATTGACTGAGAACACAAATGATTTGCAGCAAATATTAAATGAATTGTATGGGGATTATGGATTTCAGCAGGAATGTATCAAAGACCAAGGATGTTGTGTTGACAGGCAAAAAGAAGTAGACAAGTTACAAACAAATGATGAAAAATCAGGATTCTTTGGTAGATGGGGAAACGGATAAAGAAATGTTAAGATGTGCAAACACTGGTAAAAAGATGGTGGTCTGGTACTAGTACATATGTAAGTAGTGTGTGGTCTGTTAGAGGAATGAATGTTTATTGAAAGAAGTGCAAATGGCTGTATATACAGTAAAACTGCTTCTGCCCACTTAGTTATACGGAAGCGAGAACTGGAAACAAGTCTAAAAGTCGAATGCAATTGCACGTGGTACTTTAGAAAAGAATGGATGATGTCAAGGATAAATGGGTGCAGAATGAACATGAACTGAATACATCACTGAATTACTACTACAAAAGGAATATATTGAAGTGGTTTTGTCATATGAGAATGAATGAGGATTGAACTGCAGAGAAAATATAAACAGCAAGGGAAAAGCAAATGGGTTGAATGGAATAGGAGACCAAGAGGGTGGATGGAGTTGATGAGATCCTCAAAAAGAGAGGCAAGAAGTTTAAAGAACAAAAGGCAGTGCCTAGACATGGGGAAAGCAAGACTGCTTTGCAAGAATAAAGAGGTGTGGAGAGTAAATGGTGTTGATATAATTTAGTTATCTTTTATTTTCTCTTGCCTTTGTTTGGATTTTTGATTTTTTTTTTTTTTTTGCCTAACTACATCTTACTCTGTGCTTTGAATGGGTATTTATGGATGGATGGATGTGGTTAAATTAAACCTGTTAGGGACTTCCTGTTCTTAAAATTGTTACAAATTGCAGAGTAGTTTCATTACATTATTCTCTCTCCCATGAAGGGGGTGGGCAGAAAGTGGGGCCGGAAGAACTTAAACCTAAAGACTTTAGAATGCTGCGCTTACAGTGTTACAACTTCTCAGGTAATTCAAATGAAAATTATGTCGCTTTTCTTTTCAACTTAGGGATGAACATAAAAATTCTTGGCTGTTATTATTCAAGAACACTGACAATAACAGTTTTAAGCATAATGGCACCCCAGAGCAGCTGTTCTACCCCCAGAATTGAACTAAGGAGAACAAGCGAGCTTCCAAATAGCCTAGCCCTGACCGCGGTTTATTTCAGGCAAGAATGAAGCCATCATATCCATGTCCGTTCGGCCTGTTGCGCTCTTTTTCTCTCGTGTATCCGAGGATTGGGAGTGAGATCCTTTGACCATCCTGTCACTAAAATAACTAAATTACAATCATTTGAGCAGTAGGCTGATGTTTCTTGAATGGAACGACGCGGAGGCCTCCTTTGCCTTACCCGTTAAAAACAAAACAGTTTACACAAACGTAACGGGGAGGAAGGAAGGCAGGCAGGCAGGACGCAGTTGACTTTGCTTGGAAGAAAATCTCGCTCTGCTCAGGGGACGGGGCTGATTCCCTGATCTGTTCAGCATTGCAAGTCTTAGCTCCTAAGTAAATACGCTTTCAAGATGGGTATTTAATTTGCCTTAAAGAGCAAGATGCAAATCGAGTCTCCATTCAATGTTTTACACGCACACGCGCTCACTTCGTTCCTAAACTTCCCTAAATCCCATGAAGGGCAGCTCTAGCACAACGGCTTTCATACGTAAACCTATCCACCCCTCCATGCAACATGCAATCCATCCCCGCCTCCAGCGTACCATTTCCCCTACGCTCTCACCGCAAAGTTCCTCCGCTCTTTACAAACAGCCAAAAAAGAGGCAACAGCAAATTCAAATTTCCCCCTTTTGTCTCCGTCACAATAGTATTCTACACTCCTTTATAGCGATTGGCCCAAGGCTTGCGGAATCCCATCAGCCACGCCCCTTTCTACTTTCCCTTGCGAGGGGACGACGTAACCGGTGGTACCGGAAGTGTGGCTCGAGGATTTGGTTCCCCCAGTGGCAGATGAATCAGGCGAGGAGGAAGCATGGCTGCGGTGCCTCCGGACACTTGGCAGCCGCCAACTGTTTCAATGGAAACCACGTAGGTGTGAGAAAGGGCTTGGTAGGATGATAAAGGGCATCTTTTGCTCACGGAAGGTCCCAGATTTAGTCTGAGCACGGGCTAGAGAATGTCTCCTGGAAAGCCTCCGCCAGTCAGTGCGGGAACGATTATAGTCGGATGAACCGATTCCGGACAAGTTTCCTAAAAGCTGTTTTGGAAAGAGTTGAGAGGTGCTAATATCCCAGTGTTTCTCAGCCTCAACAACTTTAAGATATGTGGACTTCAACTCCCAGAATTCTGGCTGGGGAATTGGGAGTTGAAGTCCACGTATCTTGCTGAGGTTGAGAAACGCTGGGATATCCTGATTTTACCAGTTATTTGTGTATGTTGACAATGGTTCTGCTATTCTTAGCATAAGTTACAGCTTCTTTGGAAGTGGTTTTGCCCCTTTTTGAGCCTGTACAGTTCCTTTCTTTGGGGGACAGTGTACTTCTGCCTTGAACATCTCTCTGACACGCAAAGGTTCAGCTATAACTTTTCTTTCCTTCCACCTTTCCCAGCATTACAGCCAGAGAGCTAGGTCTTCACATAATGTGTCTGAGTAGGATAATTAGTGAGAACTCTAGGTCAGTTTGTTTGATGATGCATTTGTTTGTTTTCTTGGCTATCCATGGTATTCTCAGAACTCTTCTCCAACACCAAAAGTTCAAAAGCATCAGTACCTTTTCTGTCCTGCTTCTTCAAAGTCCACTGTGAAAAATGAAGGTGCCCTATTGGTGATTATATCATGATGTACCTTTTCATCTTAATATTTAGTATTTCATTAAATATTAAATAGCATGAGAATTCTCTCTGTTTTGCAGTATGGGGCTCATTGTTTTGGAGCTGTACTGGAAGCATGCACCCAAGACTTGCAAAAATTTCGCTGAGCTGTCCAGACGAGGTTATTACAATGGCACAAAGTTTCATAGGATAATCAAAGATTTCATGATCCAGGGGGGTGATCCAACAGGAACTGGTAAGAACACATTCGAAATACATGTGTTAGACATATTCTATCTATAATTGTAGATAAAAACCAATGTATAATGCAAAGGTGATATTAAGATGACAGCAGTCTGTCCATTCTGCCTCTCCTCAAATTCCTGCATCAGTCTCATTAAATCTAGGTGTCCTAGAAACACAGACTCACAGGAAGCAGTTTCTATTTTGGCTTTCCAAATTAATTAATTAGTCTTCTTGTTGTGGTAGGAAGAGGAGGAGCATCGATCTTTGGCAAGCAATTTGAAGATGAGCTCCACCCAGAACTGAAGTTTACAGGTAGGTAATCCTTCAAAAGGATTTAAATCTTCTAGGATAAATGCTTCACTATCTGATGTTAAATTAATTGGGTAATACTGTGTTTTAAAGACACATCTGACATTATTTCCCCATTAGTTATTGATGGCCAAATTGGTAATGACTGCACACAAATCTAATTAATAAACTTTTATTATAATTTCTTTTAAAATTATTTGTTTAGATTTTTTTATTCTGCCTGGCTCCAACTGACCGGGCAGCTCACAAAGTAAAAACAAAAACAAAAACTAGTAAATAAGAATAAAAATAAATTCTAAAATATTACAAAATAGTTACAGGATGGCAATCCAGATAACACGCAAGTCCATCCAACCTGTCCCAAGGCCTGGGAAAATAGCTAGGTTTTCAAGGCCTTTCAGAATGCCTTTCTCAAGAGGATCTCATTCCAGAGGGGTAGGCACTACTAAGGGAAGGGACATTTCCTGGGTCCTGCTGGATGATACTGTTTAAACTGTTGGATTGTACAGGCTGGGTAGAAACCATGGGAGATAAGCAGTCCCTCAAATAACCTGGCTGTATGCCACGTAGGCCTTTATTGGTGATAACCAGCACTTTGAATCACACCTGGCAACCAGTGCAGCTTGGGCAGGAGGGAGGTCATGTGGGCACGCCAAGGCAAGCCCATCGCTGTTTGCATCTCTGCATTGTGTACCAGTTGAAGTTCCTGAGTGGTCTTCAAGGACAGCCCATGTAGACCTCATTGCAGTAATTGAGCCATGAGGCGACAAGGGTATGATTGTCTGGAGGGCTGCCTGATCCAAGGAGGAAAATCCAGAGCTCCAAAATAATTATCTACCTGGAAGGGATAAAAAGGTAAAGACTCTTTTAAGATGCACTCAACTCCTGGTGACTGTATGGAGACATCCATGTAGTTTTTTGGTAACCATACAAAAGTAGTTTATGAATGTCTTTTTTTTTTTTTAATTCCCAGTCTAGAGTTTTCTGGGTGGTTTTTCATCAAAGTACTACTGTAATCAGGTCCAACTTATCTAAATACTAGTTTGGTCCTGTTAATAAAGTCTGACCAAGGTTGGGCAGTAGTCATTTGCTATGGGTATGAACCAGCTCAGCCTTTCCCTGTCACTGCAGAAATGCAGTGCCCTCCTCCTGCCACCTCATCATTGCAAGCAAGAGAAGAAGTTGGTTCCCTTTAAGTGTCCCTTGATATTGTCAAAAACTTAAGCCCAAAGTTCTGGCCTGTTTTATCAACCAGATGAGTGACAGAGATCTTGGCTTTTAAGTTTGGGTTTAGCAGATGAGATTAGAAAATTGTTAGTTAAAAAGATACCCTAGAAGTGATGAGAATGACACATAGCATGCTCCAGAAAGTGCTGGGAAAGGTATATAGTATTATAAGGGCTTGTGGATGCCAGTTATTAGTCAACAGAGATGCACAGGCATTTGGATATGAGGTGGGAAGCGTGCTCCAGACCCAGTATGGGCATATGTGCTATACCTGTCAGTGGCATCTTAATGAAGTCATGTCTTTTCCTGGTCTCCTACAGTAGCTATGCAATCACAGGAACATACCCATTTAAGGGCTAATGCCTCCCTAACATCCCCTGAGCTTAAATGCATATTTTAGTAGTTGATATAAGTGTAAAAGCTATCTGAAGTCCATGAGCAGTCCTATAATTTCAGTACACTTGATTCTGAATTTTGATACCTGTAAAGGAATGATATGCAATACATATCCAGCATTTGTTTTGTTTGCATGTTTGATACAATTATCTTAAAAATCATAAACTGGTAACATTTTTTCTCCTTAAGGTGCAGGAATCCTTGCTATGGCGAATGCAGGTCCTGATACAAATGGAAGCCAGTTCTTTATTACATTAGCACCAACCCAGTGGCTTGATGGCAAGCACACCATCTTTGGTCGTGTTTGCCAAGGAATTGGGATAGTCAACAGAGTGGGTATGGTGGAAACGAATGCACAAGATCGTCCAGTGGATGATGTAAAACTTTTGAAAGTTTTTCCATCTGGCTAGACTAAAATCGCAAAAGTGTTACATATAGACTCTTCAAAGAAAACTGCTGTATTCGAAGAGATACCTGCCAGCTACTTAGATGCAAATTAACCTGTACTAAAATTATCTTCAGGATTCATCATTAACCTTTTTATTAAAGCTTAATAATCAAGTGGTACATGAACTATCTGAAATGGGTGACAAGTATTGTTGATAGTATGATTTTGTCTACTATCCATGCTTTACTTGGAACATAGCAAATTATATGTGTAAATAAACATAACATTTCAGATACCCAGAAGGAGTCAGGCAATGTCTAGTATTTTACAAGTCATCATAAATACCTGTTAACTTAGTACAGTGTCCACATGACTCTGGAAGTAAGGTTAGAATGTTCCAAGTGGAAGTAGGAAGTTGATTTGTTACCATTTGTTTATTATGTAATGACATGCATATATAAAATTTTAGGACCAAATTGTTTATACTGATAGTGATTTATCTCTTGGTAAATCCCTTCATATTCCTCAAAGTCAAGGCCATGAAAACTTATGATACATTTGTCTGAATAAAGTGTGTTTTACTACATTTATTTATATTTTGGATTTAGATACCACCCATCTCACGAAAAACTGGCTCCGGGAGGAAATACATTTCTTCCTTGTTCTTACCATGATTCAGTGCTGCAAATTAAATACTTACATATTTGTACATATCTATTCTGTGTTTATCTCCATAGTGTCATTGTTCATCTATATTTGTTTCAGTTCATACATACTTTTGGGAATGGGGCAGATTTCCATGGTCTTAACACCTAAAACCCCGCCAAGTAATAGTACTTCAGTGTAGGAACCTGAAAAATACTGAGAAAACAGTGCATATTTTTGACAAAGATTGGCTTAACTCAACCTAAACCCTGATAGGGTTTGTTAGTGGCTTAGCAAGTTACACTTCTGGTTGTTACTGTTTTTATTTGAATACTTTGAATACTTTTTTGTTACTGTTTTTATACCCAGCTAAACGTAGTTTATTCAGTCAATCTCTAATGGCACTTCTTGGTGTCAGGGGTTTGCATGTCATCTATGATGGATCAGTCTACATTAATATTTGATCTTTATGTAGACTTGCCTCTCCTTTAGTAAATTTATGACAGCAAAGACTTTTGTAGTCTCCATAGAATTCATCAGATAGATGGAATTTTATGTTAATGGAAATGTGTGTGTGTGTGTGTATACATGCATACACACGCACACATACACCTCTTATTGAATGGCCATGAAGAATTAAGAAAATGTAAGTGAAGTTGGGGAAAGTGAAATGAATACCTAGCCAGGTAACAAAATGTGTGCAAGAAAACAAGCTCAGAGAAGCCCAAGGACTCCACAAAATGAAATGCAGAAGGTACAGACAATAACTACCTTGATGATGGTGGCTGTTCAAAAAGTAGTCGTTTACATGATGTCAACATTTTTGGACTGGTAAACACACATATTTGGTAAAGCTCTTTTGCCTCTTTTCCTGTACGGTACTGTACATTTCTTGATACTGCACCATTTTAGCTAAACTGTAGGGGGCAATCCAGTTCCACAGGTATTCTAAGCTTACTGTAGAGGAATGATTGAAGAGGTTACTAATGGCCATAAGGTGGAGGTAGAGCCACCTTATG
This sequence comes from Python bivittatus, assembly GCF_059951505.1. Lineage (NCBI taxonomy): Eukaryota > Metazoa > Chordata > Lepidosauria > Squamata > Pythonidae > Python > Python bivittatus. The sequence continues at coordinate 54,336,177 of NW_028277098.1, read as the reverse complement.
GAAACATGGCACTAAAAGTAAAAATTGCAAGTCGTAAAATCATTCTTGAATTATTCAAGACTGAAGCAGTTAAATGGTGAAATGAGACTTCCTTGGCACTTTTAAAAGCATATGCAAGATCTCCAGATTATGGTCTGTAATATTTTTTATAAACTGCTAAGCGAAGTGTCACATAATGAAATGCCTTCCAAATATATTCATGGTACATATATTTCATCTAATATTGGCTGGCTATTTTCTGTAATTATTTGGATCACTTACTTGCATAGATATGCTCCCTTTCTCATACTTTTCTAAAATATTCAATCATTTTTCAACCGGCTTTTGAAAGATTAAAAAGAAAGTCCCAGTAGGATTTAGTAGAAATGCATCTAAATAAGCACTGTTCTCACTCAATTTAAGCAATTATGCTATAAAAGGTTTACTAATACAGTACATATACTTGGATTAAACACAATGCCATAATTTTACCACCATCATCATCCAATTGGGGAAAAAAAACTCTTGGCTTTGATGATGAGTTGTAAAGATGTGCATGCATAATCTGGGAATTATTTTATTCTGAAATCTTTTTTATTTTTCTCTTAGCCTTGCAGTCTTCTGGTTCTTGCATTTTTTGCCATGATTAATTGGAAAGGCAGGAAATACCATTACCTTCAATAAGAAAAAGTTTCCAGGTGGCTGCATTAATATCTTCTCATGATTAATCTGTAATGGGTTCTGAACAGAAAGATGAGCACCCCTGAAAACATCTAGGTTTGATTGCAGAAAAGGCTGCTGCCTAGTGACCAAAGGGGCATTGGGATTTTTTTAATGTAAAAGATGTGATACGATTTAAGAAAGCTTAGAGGAGCTCTGTTTGTACTACATCAGACTTCTGGTTCATCTAGACAAGTGCTCCTCTATAATGTCAGATATCATTTGTCCAACCGTGAAAAGAGAGGGTTCCCTTTTCAATCTACAGCTGTACAGCTAGTAGGAGAACGCATTTTTTGTCCAGTTTCTCTTGTCCATTTGTCATCTCAGCTTGAAACCCTGCTTTGCTCCAAAAGATTAAGGGAAAGTATGTGAGAGGAATATATGGTCCTCAAGAATCGAGGCCTTCCAAAAATCTTACAGGGCTGTCTGAAAAGGTTTAGATTAAACAGAGAGCAAGCAGGAGTTCTAAATAAAGAGTCGAACTGCAGAGTGGAAAATATTCTGGGAAGCTAGGTGATGTAGGAGTGAGCAGGCCCACCAGTTTAAATATTTGCTTGATGGTTGGACTGGCATTTTTCCGCTTTAAAATGCAAAGCATATTTTCACAAAATATTATTGCATTGCATTTCTTGGAAATGAAGCTTATTTTTTTCCATTTCACTGGTATGGAATATATTTGTAAATAATTATGCCTAAAATTATGCCTCCCTTGTTTTCTAAATCTGTGAGCTGCTTAAATGTTTGATGTCATCCTTTGCCCTGCAGAAGAAAACATGTTCCAGAAGCAATTATGTATTTATTTTCATGAATAAATCTTAGTCCTAAAATCGCCATGTCCTGTTTTTATCACACAGACTGCAATTAATAGAAGAAAGAGATCCAAAACTCTGGCTCCTCCCAACATCTGCACTGATATTGTTATTCATTTTCTACTGCCTACTTATATAATTAATACATTTAAATATGGTACTTAATAGAGAAACTGTTAGTGTGTGTGTGTGTGTGTGTGTGTGTGTATGTCTCATACACACACATTCCACAAATATTCCTCATCAAAATAAAGAAAACTCAGTAGCTGTATTAGAGGAAAATCCAGTTTAAAAATTAAAAATACTGTGTACCATATTCTGAGATTTTATCCTTCTGTCATCTGTGATTTACCTCTTAGGAGCCTATGTCTAAGACTGGACAAATATGCTCAAGGGGCAATGTCATTTCTAAACTCCCATTTTAATAAGAATTATTTTTTGTGTTTCTTCAGATGCCAAAAAAAAAAAAAGCTTTAGCATTGCTCTCCTCTGTTATAACCTCTTGTTGTTCTACTATCCCTGCAGTTCTGATAGCCTTACACTATACATGTACTGTAGATCAATCTACCATCATTTCAAAGGGGTGGGAGCTTGGCTCTTTTCCTTTGTCTGATCACAGGCTAGCCTCTTTGGCTAAAGAATGCAATACAAGGAATAGGATGGTGGAGGGAAGGGGGATAAACCCTACCCTCAAAATTCAGACATGAAGACGAATCTGACCAGTCACTGTAGATAGTAGACAGAGGCGATTAAAATCAAACTCTGAAGAACCAACCAGGAGCAGGAAAATTCCCTTTTCAGGTAGGCTTCAAAAAAGAGGATAGGGAAACTCCATTTTGCCTTTTTTTCTCTCCCATCCTAAGGGAAGAGGACATTTCTTCCCAGTGTGGCTCCTGCCAGCGGAGGAAAGTGCCCTAACCCAAAGGATGGTTAGAGAATCAGAAGGAAATATTTTTAGGGAAATAAGTTAGAAGTGGACTAGGATCTCTTCCTTTGATTTATATTTTGGGTGATTCTGAACCCTTCTTTGTATCCTTAACCCTATTTTGTTCCACCTGAATTATACGTATCACTGGATGTTTATTCCTGTCTGGAAGATTAGCTGCAAGTAAAACCCTGCAGGATCCATGATATTTTCCTTTTTCCCAGCAGCGTGTTGCGGCATCACACTACAAGTTGCACTGGGGTGGGGTGGGGGGGCTACGTTGCCATGCATGTAGAAAAAGAGTGTGGTTTGCATCACAATGCCATGATGCTGCTTTCCTCAGCCTGACCCCACTTTTGCCAGCCCCCTGCCTTTCTCCCAACTGTCTTTAAACCTCAGTTAGCCCTAGCTTTAACTTACATACTAAATGACTTGCGTCTTTCTTGAACTCATGCATCCCTGCCACTACTCTGCTACGAGCAGGAGGCTTAACACTCTTCCTCCTGAGTACACGCACAGAGAGGAAACTGGAAGGGCCAACCTGTCCCATCCTGTGCATGTGTGCGGGACCATACATGCCATGACAGATGGACACCCTCTCTTTATGCCAGGAAAGTTGCTAAAATAGACAATTGCAGCCCAACCTGTAAGGCCTTTGGTTGGGGACCTGCTCTAGACTTTACTTTGAAGAGGGTCAGCTCTTCAGGGAAGTTGGGGGAAGGGGCACTAAAGGAACAGCCAACAGGAGCCGTTTCTCTTACTGCTAAAAGAAAGTCCCTCCCAATCCAGCTGTTTTGTGGTGCCACTGTAATGCACCAGTAGTAGCCAAGTTGGCCATCTATCACATGAATACATCTTCTCACATTATAAATCCCTCTTTCTGGTTTGATTCAAAAAGACTGAATGATATAAAGAATGTGTCCATTTTGTAACAATGCAATAACAGGTCATTTCAATTAGCTTAGTTAGTGCCAGGCTAAGATCCAGGGCACAACGTTCATCGATACTGGGTAAGAAATAAGAAGAGATAAAAAGCCACCTAAGCAGGCAAAACTAATCAGTGAGAAACATCAAGTTTCCATGCAGAAAAAAGAATGTAGATATGTCCTCAGTTCAGAGGGTAATGATACCAGAAAAACCTCTGCACTACTACACCTTCTCTCAGAATTAAACTCTAGCATAATGTCATTGCAAAATGTATTCAGATCTATTTATTTTTTTATACAGCCAACCATTCCAAACAATTGCAAGGCCACTACCTTTTGCTTTAAAACATTTGAGCCAGTTCCAGATCTGAGTAAGCTCCTGAAAAGTACCTGCTGGTAGACTGTGGGCTTTTCTGATAGATCCCTTGGGCTTTGAACTAGGCATCATTTCAATGTCCCTCAATGCTCCAGAGCGAGGCTATGTTAAGGGTATTGTAAGAAAATAAAATTGGGGTTGCACTTAACCGCTCAGAATATTGGAGATGGAAATGTAAACAAGGGCATCATAAATTCCTATATTCTTATACAGGCCAATAAGACTCCTTAGAGTATCTAGTAAGGAATGTGAAGAGGACAGATGTTTTCTTTCTCAACACACATCCATATTGTAGCCTAGGGTCTGAGAACATTGGGAAAATGGAGCCTCTGGTAACTGAAGAGGCACCTTAGTCAGTCTAATTCTTGGAACCCAGATTTGGTGCTGCTCATTCTGAGAGGACCTTTTGCAAACAAACTACTGGGAGAATTGTTCAAGCTCCCTACCTGCTACCCTTCAATGAACAGACAGAAAACTCTCATTAACCAGGAAAGATCAGTACTTACTGGAAAAGGATGTCAGCCTATTATTGCAAGCCAGATCATCCTATCCTATTATATTCTGTCAATTGTTCCAGATTGGTACTCCTGTGTCTGCACAAGTTTCAGGATTGCTTCCATCGTTTTTTGCCTATCGCTTCTATTCTGATTGCACCTTTGCATTCTGCTTCACTCTCATCCTGCTGCACGTCTACAATCATGTTGTACATCCTTGCATAAACTGACACTTAAAGCAGATTGGGAAATCCCTGATGAACCAAGAAATTCTAATTTTTTTAAAAAAATTGCAAAATAGGTAACCTTGGTTCAATGGGTTATCGTAGCGATTCAAGGGTAACGAATGTTAAGAAAGTAAGTTCAGCCTCAACTTCTGTAATTTGTTGGCTTGATCAAGGAGATCAGGAGGTCAATGAATAGTACAGTGAAGCAAAACAACAGCCAGATTAGAGGCACAATTCAGTACTTAGAAAATAGCCCAGTTCAACTGGACTGAATCAGAAGAAATGAGATTTGGGAAACTGAAGGGCTTTTTTTGGGAGTGATGGTAATGGTTGTTTGTTTTTGTTCTTTAATTATTAGCACCCAAAACCCAGTAAAGCCGGTAACATTTAAGACAGATATAAAATATGCAGGCACAGGAGCCTGTCCTAAGCCAGGGAAACTGGAGAGTCTTTAATGAACTATTTTCTGGGATTAGTGATCACTTAGCAACCTTCCCAAGCCCGCAGAAGCAACATCTGAAACTGCCTGTTTTGGCTGACTGTTTCTGTCTTTCTTCTCCTTTACACTCATGCAGTTCAAAGGACACTTAAAAAAAAATCTCCTCTGTGCAGATTGATTGTACTGAAACCATATCCCATCCTTGAATGTGCTCCTTCTTCCCAAAGATAAAATTTGTGCAATGGTTACAGCAGGAATGGGAACCTACACCCTCCAGATATTGATACGATACAGCTCCCGATATCTCCAACCTGAGAGCTGTAGTTCAACAGTCTCTGAAGGGTCACAGGTTTCTTATTCCTGATCTACGCTTCCCAAGGCAAGAGGTACCTCTAGGAAGGAATTTGGGTCAAACAATGATATTGGAGGAACAGGTGGTAGTTGTTTTTTTAAAAAAAATCCCCAATCAATACCATATTTCCAATTCCAATGTTCTGCCTTTCAAATCTGTCTTTAAGAAAGACTGTGCTGAAGGTGAAATGTAATGAGCTTGTAACAGAAGTTCCTTTAACTTAGTCACTGCTTCCCTCAATGCACAAAGGCATGATGTACTTCATTCTGGCTTAAGGGGGGCAAATGATTACTAAAATATCAGGTACATGATTGGAAAGCAATCATATTGAGTATATTTATTTTTAATTCCATATTTTATGAAGTTGCATCTTATTTAGTTCTCCCTTCCAAGTGTTGGGAGGGCAGTCCCCACACTCATTTCAAAGCCAAGTGCAGCCCTGAGAACAGAAGCAGGGTGCCCAACCCTGAGTTCAAGTGTTACGTGAACCCAATAGTTGCAGGTTGTAAAGCAGGTTTGTGGCTTAATGTGTTTTGAGAATCCAGCCAATTGTGGTTTATTCAGATACCAGTTAAGCAAACCCTAATGAGATGCAATATGTCCATCAGTTGTAACCTCAAAGTAAGTGGGCCCAGTATCACACCAGTAAACTGCAACCATAAATGCATTTAACTGAGAATAAGCCCAGTTGAAGATTACTTATACCATTAATCTCTTAAAAGAAATCTATTTTATTTGTGCATTGATATTATATAATCAATCTCTTTATAATATAGCCCTGCAGTTTACCACTAGTTTTTGAACTGAGTGCAAATTACCCTATAATTATAATTGCCTCTTATTAGCTTCATAGTGACAGTGTCTTACAGGAAATGCAATTGTTTCATTGCCAGCACTTAATTGCCAATTCACATAGAAAAGCAAAATTTTCAGCCCAGCAAACATCCTTGCTCTGGTTTTTCAAGGCATTTCCACATCTAGAACAGGGATTTTTTAATGGGAATAAATAAGTACAGTATTTATATCCCTTTTTCAAGACCATTGATAGAACTTACGGTTTATTTATCTTACAGCAGTTTGCCGAAATGTTTCTGGCTACTTTGTGCACAAAAATGAGAGTTCTGCTGTTGAGCAAGTATGGTCAGATTTATTACTGAAATGACATCAGCAGGAAGAGATGTGCCACCATTTGGAAGATATTTCCTGACAGGCATCAGCTTGTCCAGAGATATCTAAAGAAGTGGCATGCATGGTGACAGCAAATTACGCATCAGCTGCTGTTTAGATGCTGTTTAGATGGTGCTTCTTGCAAAGGAAGGAGATGTTTGGAATGAGGATTTTTTAAAAATGAGAAAAGAGTACAAAATTAAGGGAAAGGATGTCCCTGTACTATATGTGCACTGACTCATTGGACAAGAAGGAAAAAAGAGTGCCTTAGCAAGCCCAGTTAAGAATAACATTTAGGACAGTTAATTACTGAAAAATTAAAAACTGAAGGAAATTGACACTGTAGAGAGTAAGGAAGATGACCTTGATGGAGATATGCAAGCCTTGTTGCCAGAGCAATGAGGGGTAAAATATTTGAAGTCTACAATAGATAGATAAGATTCAGAAGAAGCTCAGACAGAAACCTCCCTAATTCACTGAACTATAAGTAGCAGGAGGAGGTACAGCATAATCAGACTCGCGAGATTCTGTTATTACAGCCAATCTCAGTAAATCAGTTTTAGCCTTCCTGTGGATTTCTTGGTCTGGTCTAGCTAGTGGAGCTGGCGGAAATGAAGAAGAGCTGAAGGTCTTAAATGAATACAGGTGCCCTGCCTTTTACAGCTTTGCCCTAAAGAATTACAAAGGGTCAAATGCTGAGATCAGAGCTTGCTCATGATCTTGTTCATGTTACAGATATTATCTTGTTAACCATGATTGTGGCAGGAGACAAACTCCCTCTGCAGAGTTCCATGTCCCCCCAAATTTGCCACATGTTATTTGGTAGTAAATTTAGATTTCAAAATCAAGAATGGCATGGACAGACATACCTTAGATGTGAATTTGTGAAATTTGGCAAATCTCAGGTATTCTGAGGTAATGAAAACTCTAAATGAATCCAAGAGCAAAAAGGTATTTTTCCCCCATATCAAAATAATCGAGGCTGCCAAGCAAGCAAAGAGTGACAAATCACCGTTTGAAATAAGATGAAAATGAAGAGAATAACCAGAATGGTTAATTTATGCAGAAATATTACACTTTGGCAAGTAGTTATTGAGAAAAAAGTAGATTTTCTTTTCCTTAGGTTGGTATAGTATCACAATAACACCACTACACAAGTCTGGAAGGTTGGCACAGATTGTGCAAGCCAGGTGCATCTTACAGGTGCTTCAAATCAACACCACCGGTAAACAGCTAACACAGATGTGCCCTATAATTTCCCTGGGCCTAAATCCTCATATACAAATGCAATTATGTTAAATTAGAAATAAAATAATTTCAGTTCTGCTATACTGATTGGAGCTCTGGGATTAGGTTTATAGCACCTTTAGTGCCCTTGGACCTTGGGGTACAGAAGTTCAACACTGTAATCTTTCAAATAAGAAAAGCTAAATCTTAACTTCACCCAACTCAGTGTTAGAGGTAATATAACTGTAACATATATGAAATGCCCCAATTTGTAGATTTTGCTGTTTCAGAGAGCCAGAATTACAGTATTTGATTCTCTGTCTGCTGCACAGCACACTGTGGCTTTTTGAGAAGGTTGTGTGCGTTTGGCAAGACTGTCAAATTGTCACTCTGCTAATCTGCAATTGCCCAAGGCTTGACTAAGAATAATATAACATCAGAATTATCAATGAGTGTCTGTATCTTGGCTCGGCTGAGATAAGGGAATTACGACAAAGTATATGCTGTTAACAGGTCTGGGTGTCAGAAGGAATATAATAAACAGGAAATCTTGAAATGTTAGTCCTGTATTTTAAAATACTGTTCCCCCAGCATTGGCAATCATGCAAAATATAGGGGCAACTATAGAAAAGGCTGATTTCTCCCTCCTCTGCATTTAATCTTCTTTCACTGGCAGAAAATGTCAACCACAATTGGCAGAGAGAGTGACAAGGAGATACACCTTGCATAGAAATGAATCAAACCTGGGTATTCAGCAGCACCCTATGGCTTGCTCAGAAACACTCCTCCTATCCTCACTGTGAAGGCAATTAAAAGAGAGTTAAGGGTTAGGAAGAGACTGGAGGACACAGGGAAAAAAGAGATGCAGAAAAAAAACTTCTTAACTGAAAAGCCAAAAATGTCCATCTGCATTGAGTTACTTAGGAACATTAGAGGCATATTATTCTCACTTGCAATGTGGGGTGTTCAGAGCCACTGGAAAGCTTTGAAATCCTCATGGCTCAGGAAAATAAAGCAACGCATCACGAAAGAATCCTGCCGTTTGCGTTTTTCTCTGGGGGGATTAGTCTCTTCTAAAGGAAAGGGAGAGGAAGACCCCCTTACACAAAGGGTAAGTCTTGTGAGCTCATTGCAAGGAAGGGGCATCTATGGTGTTAATAAAAGTGTCTGGCTTGGGGGCCTGTTAGCAGAGTTGAGCGAAAGGGCTTTTCATCAGATCTGTGGTGAGAGGAGAACGACCTCTTAGCTTTCTGAATGCTAAGCAAGCTCCCACTTTCTACACTTCAGAAATAAAGCACGCTAATTGCATCTGTGCAGTTAATGTGGCATATAGTTTAATTCTTAGAATTGTTTGCAGTAAAACAAAAGAAACGATTTAAAAATTCCCACCCTATCTCCTTCCAGATGCTGGGAATGCCTGTATTTTGGTTTAAAAAGCTGCAGATACACTGGCGCGTCCGTCAATCACTTTTGAGTTGCTTGAAATTCAGCACAGGTCTGTGGGAAGCAAGAAATAATTATGATCCTCCTCCTCCTCATCTGACCATTGCTTTTCCTGGCTTTGCAAACACACCGATCCTTCTGCATCACCCTTTGAGATACAGCCCTTGCATGTTGCTCTGGCTTTGTGAGCATTGCTGCGGCAATATGTCAATTTCATGCCCCATGAGAAGCACAGGTTGTGGACCCACCAGCAATGTTTGTCCAGCTGAAAATTGCCAGGAATTTTAGGTACATGAATGTCATCTTTCTATTTCAAATGATTCTCATTCAGTAGCTGGCACACAATAGGCACCTACCTCTCCACTGTAAAAGACAATCATGAATTCATATTCATTCCCAAGATGGGGACACTGGGCCAAGTCTTCTGAAGCAGATGGTTTGTTATAGCAGAAAGAATCTGCATCTAGCTAAATAAAATACAATTGGTACCCTCATCAATGGTTCTTTACAAATACTGGAAATTAATTGACACTAATGTGTTGACAGATTTGAAGCAGAAGCCATTAAGATTCTTAGTTTTATGCTAGAAGAATTCATCTGAGTTTCAGACTTGTTGTTTGCCCTTGAATTATTGACAGAAATCATCAGGAAGAAAATGTTCTGCTCTAACCTTGACTCTTTGGAGCCTTACACTGAATGCTCTTTATTTAGTTTTGAAAGTACAGAGATACTGCAGAATTAGGTACCCACCTTTTAGCACCTTTCTCATGGATGATAATAATTAATAATCATGCCATACATCACTACCTAATGTAATATTTTACAATTTTACATTAAAATAATATTTACAATATTAAAAAATGAATATCATAAAATTCTATTGCTGTTTAAGGCCATGACACCATGAGTATGGGTCAGTAAGGGTTCTAGGAATAAAAGAATAAGCATTAGTTGTGAAAATACTTTTATTGGGGAAGCAAAGAATGGCACCATCTATCTTAGTTGATTTGAATGCTTAGATGGCAGCAGAGAAAAAAATCTCTATGATGTCATCTTGTGGTTGTCTGGATTGTTGCAGCCCAGATTTTACAGTGCTCTTCTTATGGGCTCTTTGCTTCCTATAGTGATCTCATACTTCTCTGCAGTAAAAATAGGTACAAAGGATCCTCCCTCTACCTAAAGAAGTATAGGAAGCTGACTTGTACCATGCAATTCACTAAGACTACATTGTTTTCAGAGTCCTTGACCATACGTAGGCATGTGACTACTTATGTATAGTTTCTACTGCTAGAAAGATTGTATAGACCATTGAGCAAAGGAACAAAACCCAGGGATGAAGTAGCTGCTGTGATCCCACTGCCATGATTCATTATTTACTCCTGGGCTGGGTGACTATGCTCCTGTCATTAAATCTTCTGTTTTCCAAAAGGTTTCTCAGGATTCCCCCAACCCAGCAATTTTACTCCTAAGATCTTTGTATTCTTCTTGTTCTCTTTCAAAAGCCACCAAAATTGCTCAGGGCAACCTTTTCCCCTAGTTCTCTTCTCGAAGCAATTTCCTCTTTTTGATCCAACCAAGATGGGTTCATTGGTTTCTTCTGTAATGGATGGAACCTGTCATCCCTTAGAACTGTGGTAATGAACCAACCCATTCCACATAGGTCTTTGCTACTGGTGGTTCTCAAACAGAAGGCATGCTATTCCCATGACTTGGTCTAGGTATCTTCCTTCTGAAGAGCCATCCATTCTTTTTTGCCTCAGCCACAGAGATCTGCAAATATGGACCTATTGGCTTGGTTCAGGCAAAATACTATACCATAAGATGGTTTGCTCTTCTTTTGCTTAGTACCACATACAAATTTTAATATTATTTGTGGCCAAGCAACCTATGACTTCTTTAGCGAATTCTGATTAATAATCCAGGCTCAGCAATATATGAACAGGCCAACATAAATATTTAACATGCAACAGAGAGTGTAAACCTGAGGCTTCTTCCCACATTCCACTATATGTAGATAGCTCTAGATTAACTGGAGAGGTTTATCTGCTAATCTCTGACAGCTATAAATGCTAGCATTCTAAACAGCAATTGGATCCTAGCATCCAGTCTTTCGCTGAATCAAAAGTACAATATGCTAGTCTGAAGAGAGCTATGAGCAGTGATCCTTTTGTGACTGAACAAGCAAGACTGGTTTTAACAAAAAGGAAGAATAGCAAGCAGGACATGTGGCACAATAACCATCTAAATATTAAATTATAGGAGGACCTCCTAACTTGTTAGCATAGTACTTGATAAGGTTTTAAAACTCTTTCCGAGGTAATAATTTCAAAGCATTGATGTCATTGAGCATGCAAATATGCATTATGACTGAATATGAAAAGGAAAAAAAGAGGTTCATCTGAATGTGACTCAGTAGACTATTTTAGGAAGAGATATTTAAAAAAAAACCTTTATAATCTGTACTTAAACTGAGAATTTTAATTACTGTTCTTTTGTTAATAGATTTTTGTGGAAATACACCTAATCATTATGAATACATTTGTTTCCAGAAAAACTGGTGATGTGAAATGGAAATGCAATGGATGTCACCACAATATAGAAAAGCTGGTAAAAATTCTGAAAACCACTTCCATTGGAAGACTATATATGCACTAAATTGAATCTTTCAATATTTTTAACAGAGCAGAATTTTGTATTTTGCATTATCAGTATTAAATCTTACAATGCAAATGTATTTTGCAATTTTTAAAAAAATGCTATTTCAAAATACCACTTGTCTGCTAATTTCCTAAAGATCTTTTACACGGGATTTATATTTTAATCGGCCTGTTTATATAGTCGGGAGAAAGTCAGAAATAATCCAAACGTAAGTTAGCCTGATAAATATGTTATTCTGCTTTGCAAGCAATGTTCCATCACAGTTTCTTAGTTAGATGTTAGAAAATGGGATTTACAAACCATGATATCTTGCTGAAGCCAAAGTACAGTAATAGTAGGAAACAGGATACCACGCCCATTCCCAAGGCATCACTGTATTTCAAGGGGATTCCTATCAGCATACATATGCTGTCTGATCAAACATGGCTTCTCATTTTGAGATATGACCCCTCATTTCATGTTATATCACACTGCTTGGATGAACACTGCAGGTCTGGTTATCCCAGATTCTTGGGACCAAGATATTTGCTAAGATATTGGTTTAGACTGCAATGGCTACCACAACACCCACCAATGATAGGGCTACTAGATTTGTGCTGCCAAAGAATCCAACACAGCACAAAAACAGTTAATCAGTAGATGAGAGCAAAGACTGCTTTTGAGTAGAGATCATCCAAATATTTGCAGTCCAGATCTGGTAGCTCTAACCATTCTCTACCAAACCACCAGTTAAACAATGGAATACTGGGTTAAATAAATAGCTATAATGCACTTCCCTATTATCTAAGAACAACTAAACTAGATATTTTAAAGCAGAATAGTATTTATTACTTTTGTAGATGGAGAGCCTTTTGCTATGTGACTTCATTCTCAATATACATGTTGGGTGAATTTAATCTGCTTCTGAAACAGAATAATAATATGAGTGGTTTCATTTGTTTTTTGATAATAAAAAAGTGAAGATACTCTCAAGCTGAATTCAATGCGTTCATGTAGCCTTCATGGCAGCATTATGCAAGTTTTCCACTGTAATACTCTGGGATTTTTTTGACTATGCATGCTACCTAATAGCCCTAGATACCTTAAAGTTCTTCCATCCAAGACAGTTTTCTTTGCAAGTACTTACCAAGCCTGGTCAGTTTAGCCAAAGTTGGCTAAATGCTGCCATTTGCTGAGGCTTTGATAACTACTAAGCCCTTGAATTTTGCAAGCCTATACAACACCCACCCACACCCACACCCTTATATTACTGCATAATCTCATAATATTGTTCTGTCCAAATGGGTACCTCTGTTTTTCTATGGCAGAAATGGTAACTCTCAGTTGATGACGTTAATCTTTTGAACACTCTCCTCACAAAAATAGAACAACATTTGTTCAGATTAAAGCAACCAGGTTTCTAGCATCTGTTATCAAGATGCTCACTAGCTCTTTAGAAAACTCTTTAGGGGCAAATATTTTTCTTCCAATTTAGTTCTGAAAATGTAAAGGCTGTAAGAGCAGATCCTACCACCCTGAGGGGTCTCAAACCACCTGCTTCTCTGGCTATGATACCTTTGAATACAGACAGGGGTGTCTGCAGAGTATGGTCTAAAAGTCAAGATGGCAGTTGTGATCAAAGCTGTTTTTTTATGTGTACACCCCTGGATACAGAATAGTGCGATGGGGAAGATTGAGCCCAGTTGTTTAATTCCAACTAGAATTCAAAGTTAGTCTAAAACCATTGGCCCCAACTGATTCCAACTCTATTATAATCAAAAGCCAAATCCCTACAGGTGCTTTACTTTTCCCATTGTATAACAGGACCAAAGGCTAGTCTAGCTGAGACAACTTGTTATTTAAGCATAGTCCTAGAGCAAATGAACTTAATATCTTGATTCACAACTTTTGTATCAAGCGTTTGCCTCAATCAGTAGCATATGAATCAACAACTGGCGTGGTGAGACATTGGGGCACTTATCTTCTGTCAGTCTAAGCCAGTGTTTCTCAACCTTGGCCACTTTAGGATGTGTGGACTTCAACTCCCATGCTGGCTGGGGGGTTCTGGGATTTGAAGTCCACACATCTTAAAGTGGCCAAGGTTGAGAAACACTGGTCTAAGCTATCTGCAGCATGTATTCAAGATCATAATAAGAATAACAATAACAATAACAATAACAATAATAATAATTCACCATCAGTCAATTGCAAAAGGCAGCTTTATTTGGAACAGCTTATATCCTGTGACAATATGTTTAATACCATCAAACAACAACATCTGCCTATCCCAGGTCCTTGGGAAGGGCTCGATAGGTGGATAAAAATGCCAAATCCAGTCTAAACATCTGGCTGACTGTGCGACCAACCATAATAATAATATAATTATATAGTAAGCCACCCAGAGTCGCTCTGTGGAGATGGGTGGCTATATAAATGTGATATATAAATAAAATAAATAAGTAATAATATTGCAATAAAAACCATAACATAATAGCAAGCAGCTGGCTTCATCCCAATGAAGGTACATCTTCCATTCTCACCTTGGTGTCTTCCTCCAGTTTTAAAACCACACTCTTCTTCCAGTCCAGCTTCCCTCAATATATATGCCATATACAGGTTGAATAAATAAGGGGAGAGTATATAGCCTTGTCTCATTCCTTTGCTAACCTAGAGTCAGTCTCTTTCACCATGTTCTATCTGTACTTTGGTTTACTGACTGTGTATAGGCTTCGCATGAGGACAATGTGATGTTCTAGGATTTCCATTTTCCTAAGCACATTCCATAGCTTGACATGACTGACACAATCAAAGGCCTTTCTATAATCAATGAAGCACATACTGACTTCTTTTTGGTATTCTTTGGTGGTGTCAATTATCCAGCATGCCTCAGCAATAATATCTTGTGTTCCTCAGTCTTTTCTAAAGCCAGCCTGAACTTCTAGCATCTCCCTCATCATGTAGGGCTCTAATCTGCATTGGATGATCCTAAGCATTATTTGCCTGCATGTGAAATTAAGGATAGGCAGTCCTGGCTTAACAACGGTAATTGGGACTAGAATTTCCATCACTAAGCAATGCTGTCGTAAAGTGCAACATCATGTGACTATATAGCTTTGCAATGGTAATCCTGGCTGTCCCCACTGCTATCATTAAGCAAGGATCGCAGGTCGTTAAGCAAGGATCTCCTTGCAACTTCCTGCTGGCTTCCAATAACCAAAGTCAGTGGGGAAGTTGGCAGGAAATTACACATCCCAGGTGGCTTGCAAGCAGGCTGGCAGGCAGGTAAGTGGCTGCTACAAGGTAAGGGAGAGTGTGCTGATGGCTGCAACGCACACAAGTGATTTTGGGCCCAGGGGTGGCTGCTGTGGATGGGGGAGGGAGTACAGGTAGGTCCAGTGGTACACGCAAGCGATTTTGGGCCTGGGGTTGGCTGCTGCCAAGTGGGGAAGGGTGCATGGGTGGCCAGTGAGGCGTAGTGCGAGCGCAGCAGGACCAGGGGTAGCTGCTCAGGTGGGGGAGACTTACTGGAGTGACTTGCAACCTTCCCTGCCAGCTTCCCCATTGACTTTGCTTGTGGGAAGCTGGCAGAAAAGGCTGCAAATGGCAATCACATGACTGCAGGGCACTGCAACTGTTGTGTGAGCTGGTTGCCAAGTGCCCAGATTGTGATCACATGACTGTGGGGTGTGTGTGCAATGGTTGGAACTTCAAGGACCAGTCGTATGTACCACTTGTTCAGTGCCATTGCAACTTTGAACAGTCACTGAACGATTAGTCGCTACGTGAGGACTACCTGTACAATACTTTGTACACTCTGTTAAGTCTCCTTTCTTGGGTATTGGTATGTAGACTAACCACTTCCAATCTGTTGGCCACTGTGTCATTCCCCAGATTTGTTGGCATAGCTTGGTTAGAATCTTTACTGATTCCTTTCTCTTGCTTCTCTAACTATTCCATCAATTTCTTTAGCCTTCTGACTTGATAATGACCAGAGTACTAAACTAACTTCATTTTCTAGTACTAAGGGTTCTTCTAAGTGGGATATATCTTGTAAGGTATCTTGGATGTTGACATCTCTACTGATTTTTTGAATCAGTTACTATCTGTCCATTGGCATCCTTTACCTTAACAATTCAAAGCTTGAATCTCTTTCTGAGTTCAGAGATTTTTTGAAAGACTTTCCTTGTTTTTCTATATCTATTTCTGTCTTTGATATCTTATGGGTGCTATTGTAATACTGCTTCTTGTCTCTTCTAATAGCTCTCTGAAATTCTTTATTAAGCTCTTTCATGAGATCTCCTCTTCTCTTCTTGGCAATGTCAACTGTGTCTTTTGATATCCAGTTTGTTAGCTTCTGTTTCTCCATTTTTGGCAGTCTCTTTTCACATTCACAACTTCTTTAAATTCATTCCACAGTTCCTCTGTTTCTCTATCAATGAGGTTCAGGACTTCAAAACAATTTCTGAAGTTCTCCTTGAAAATGATATATAGTCAAGATCAAATTGTGGAAACAGGTTGGCTTTCTTCTTCTTTAGCTTAACTTGGAATTTGCATATGAGCAGTTTGTGATCTGTTTCACGGTCAGCACTTGGCCATGTCTTTGATGCTATAAGGCTTTGGCCTTTCCCATGTTCATGTTTCTTACATTCCATGTTCCCACTGTAATTCTGTTTTTGCAGCTTTGGATTTTCTTTTCTTGCCTGGTAAACATCAGCAACTAGACATACTGAAGGATTTAATCTAGCCATGTCATAAACACCATTAGTACCCTGAAAAATCCTCAGCTCTTTCTCAGTAGCATGTTGAATGCCATGTGACCTGAGGGACCCATCATCTGGCACTATATTGTCAATCATTTTATATTTTCTATCCATGTGGTTTTCTTGGTATACCATTGTCTTTTCCTGCACAGTACGAAATGATGCCTTTGCTGTTATCACTGAAGTTATCATCCCCCTCCAGCATCTTCCTATATCACTACTGCCCCATATATTTGCTTGCTTTAGCTGGGCAGCTGGGGTGACCTTCACAACATGGGTGACCTTGCTGGGAGTATAAACTCTTGACATATGCTCCAAGAGGCTTTTGCCCATACCTCCCGAGAACACACACACCCTCCCATGGTGAGGCAACACAGCTTGCTGCGGTGGGGGGCTGAAAATAGAACTTTCATGAAATTGTCTGTGGAGCTTAAATGTGTTGGAACTAGAAAATGATTTATAAAATTACATTTGTAAAGTGTTTATTATGTTACTCTTAAGGAAACATGGATTAAATGCTTCATTTAAAGCTGAGTAATGACAGTTGTTATTGATGCAAGAGTATGCACTGATTAATTAATTGTTAATTGCTAATTTACTGAAAAAAATGTGGATGTCACTCCATGCATTACAGAAATTAGTAAAATAATTAGAACTGCTAATCTACTGAGAAGTTTTGGACAGATGATATATTACAAAAATGTATAGAATCTCTCATTAAATTCTATAATCATCTCTCTAGATTACTGAAAAGGATGAGAAAAACATGAGACAAAATACTTTTCCTTTAGTCCTGGAATAAGCCTTTTTTTTTTTTTTTTTTACAATAGTCATTCAGTACACTGGAATGAATTACATTAGAGAAATAAGTACTCTTAAAGCATAGTTTGTGATCTTCATGGTGCTATTTTAAGAAAGAGAGATAAAGACTGAATAGACTATCTTCTATCCCTCTTAAAAAGAAGCTTGGATATACAACCAGAGACTGATTTTCCAAAAACACCCTATATATGGTTCATGCAAATCTGTACCAGCCTGGTTAGAAATGTCCATTTCTGTGTATCTTGACAATATAGTTATAAATGAAGGGTTTTGCTTGTTCTTCTAATGTATTCCTTCCATGGAGTAATTAGAAAACATTTGCTGCTGTTCCAATATACATAGCAGCAAACGAAGATTAATTCATATGCCTCCTACATCCAGATTCATCACCTGTAATCCTGGAAGTAAAGATAATATATATTGTGTAATTTTTGCATTATGATAAAATGGGTTAATGCTTCTTTTATGTGGGATTCATTCTCTAGTTTTAATTGTCTGCATTATTCCAACATGAAAGGATGAGGGTGAGGATGTAGATAATGATGACCGTAGTGACACTATGCATAGCAAAATGATAGATTTCTAACCAGTGTTATCTTTTGTTAACATGAAGAAACGTTTTATTCGCATTACAAACAGCAAATGTCAGTAAAATGTAAGCAAGACAACAAAAGGCTCTTTGCTGATTAAGAAGCCTGTGGGCCTTGACCAAACCTGAAAAGCTTATCTTGGATGATTCCTGTAAGAGGAATAAAACATTCCCCATGTAGGCATTTAAGAAGACACAAAACCATACGATACATGAATTCTGAGTTTGAGTTGAAGATCATATCAACATGGACAGCATTTCTACCATAATCAGATAATACTTTACAATTAAGTATTTTGAAGACCATGTCAAGGGAACAGTGAGTGACTAATCATCCTTTATGCTTCGTGACAAGATGATGGTTTCTTGGGGTTCTCAAAAAGAGGGGCCATACATTGTATATGAAAAACAAGATCACTGGCAGAATTTGCTATTGGCTTGACCAAGCAAAGTGGAGAGGAAATTTGGGTGGGGGAGGGAGGGCCGATGTCCTGAAGGTCTAGATGAGCAAAGCTGGATCACTGGCAGGACTCGCTTTTACTTTGCCTGAGCCAATTGGCAGCCAGCTTATCTAAGCAAATTCTAGAGTGGGTTTTAATGGGGCTCCAGCTTTGTATCCTCAAGGATTAGGGCTTGTGTACCTGAAATCACTGTCAGAACATGCTCCCATTTTTCTTACAGAAACCAATGGTCAGAAGTGAAGAGCAAAGGCTGGAGCAAGGCTTGAAGACTTAAGCATGTAGAACTAAATCACAGGCAGAGCTTACTCCCCCTCTGCCTGGACAAGCTGGCAGCAAAGTCAAGATTGTCTACGGCTCTGCTATAAAGACCAAGTATTGATTCCCAAACCCCATGGGACTAGAACTGAGAGTCATTATCTCAAAAATAAAGCCCAGTTTTTAGGAACTATGGAAAAGTAAGCAAGCTCACTTTTAAATGTGTTTTATTGTTCATTTCCAATGAAAGGGCTTTATATATACAGTTGCAATCTTCTGTAATTGTTTTGTTATCTAAATTAAAAATTAATTATTAAAATAAGAGATATATTTATTTCTTGGCCAATCCTAACCCCAATGAAGCCATTTGTTTTACTGGATATCACAGAAATTCATTTATCATCTTAGTGGATCACAGTACTACAAAGAATGAAAACCCCTATTTTGGGGGTATACTATGATGATCCATTTGTAATCTACACTATGTCAACTTTTTTCAGATTAATTACTCCAGCTTTTCTAATAAAAGCTATTATTTTCTATTATAAATTCATCACTGTATCACTTTCTTTTGGATCTTCATTAAATATGTATACTGATGAATTATATATTTCATTAAAAAGTTCAGTTTTGATAAACAAAAAAAATACCAAGCATTATCATTTTATTGATGAATGTCAGCTTGATTTAGAATTGCTCAGCAGGAAATTCTTTGTTAAGCTCGCAACTTCAATGTAAGATTAATCCTGTGCAGTTTGGTTAACCAACATTTTGTAAAGTGCTGCACATTCAGTACAAATTGGCCCAGGTATAAACACCCTGAAATCCAACTGGCCTTATTTCCAGGTAAGAAATAATGAAATTATAGCCCAAATCATCATAACTGAAAAACGTTTTTGGATTATATTTGATATACATGAAGATTTTATTGTAGAAATCCTTGCTATTTTTTCCCTTCACTTGAAATTTTTGGCATAAGGATGAAGATTGATTATTACAGTCATGATGACGTGATGGCAGGTTTTATTTTTGTTGCCAGTATAATAAAAGTTCCTTGATAGAACAGTTTTCTTTATCTGCTAAAGCCATCTAGATTTTATTTCATACTGAAATTTAACAAAATATGATTGAATTACATAAACATGCAGTAGATAATTTCTTACAGAAAGAAAGTTACAGATTTGCATTTCTGGCTTCTGTGCTGTGATTCAGCAATATTAAAAGTCTAAAAACAGTTTGTAAAGCAAAGCATGGAAAACTAAACAAATTCTCAAATAATCTTTTAAAAATAATAATGGTCAAATTAGCTACAAAAAGTTGAAAATACTTTCCTTTACTCTCCAGCCCTTTATAAAAAATCATGTCTTGCATGAAATTGTTTTCAACTATTTAGGTCAAATATACGCTTAGGGCGTTGTCTTTGTGATTGTGGGGTGGGCAGAAGAATATTGCTTGCATCACTCACAAACTTTATTTTTTTCATAGGCTGCTGTTTGGTTACATTAGGCTAATGTGAACACAGCATGAAGAATATGACCTAATATTATGATAATAGAAAGAAGGTGGAGTTAGAGAGTGGGAATATGCTAAATTCTCATCCTGTTGCTTTTTTCTATTATTGCTGTTTGCTTATACAGAACTTGAATAATAGAACATTTTCCACAACACTCTAAATTAGACCACTTCTTGATACAAAACTCCTTTTTATTCCTATCCTATAAAATTCTGCTTGTGTGCTTGCCATTTATAATACTATCTTGTTCCTGCGCAACAAAAAGGAGTAATATTGTTTATTTGTTTGTTTGTTTATGAGGCTTACGTGGCTGCCATAACTCTGGGTGGCTCACAGCAGTGATAAGAACATACAAAACAATAAAAACCAACATCCCCCCAAAAGAAAAACAAAACAACAACCAATAACAACAACTTCTAAGCAACATTCTCTAATGCATTAAAAAAAATCACAACATTAGACACTTTTGAGGGAGGAAAAAACATATTTGGAGATTTATAAAAATTTGTAAGCAATGGTGGCCCTTGTGCCACACCAGCTAGTCTGTGCTTGGGATGCAGGATCAGCAATTGCCTCATAATGCATCAGTATTATGACTGGACAGAGCTATGTAGTCAGGCATAACTGCTATTAAATAGCATTTTCCTAAAACAGAAATAGTTGCTGCAACTAGGCTTGGGACCTTGGAAAGCCAAGGAGAATAAGAATTGACATCACTTTAAATTGAGAGCTGCATGTCACCAAAGCTGTGTGGAGTTTAGTGGGATATAAATGTTGTAGTAAATAAATTTTAAAAAGCATGCTGTACACAGAATGTGTCATATAGCAATGGGACATTGGACAACACAGGGCAGAACAAAGCTAAATAGTTCACTCTCTACTATATATTCACACCTTCTCCAGCTCACGCTTATCTATACAACTGCATTCACACTCATCCATCATTCCAGCCATACACATAGCCATTTAAACCTCCCCTCACCTGTGATTTCTCTCTTTATGCTGCTCAGCTGGTTACCCTCCTGCTGAAATCTGAACCCTACAGCAGGAATGGGCAACCCTGGCCTTAAATGACTTTTCTGCAGCCTTCAGTGCCTCTTCTAACAAAACATATGGCAGTTTCCTATCATTTTGAGATGGAAAGCAGATGATAATTTAGTCTCAGACTTTAAAAAAAAGACTGTTTAAAAATCAAGAAAATCTACAAAATCTAGCTCTTCCAAATGTGACCTGACACCATCTACTTTGCAGCCCTAAATGTTAGCCTTTGGCCACCAATTGGTAGCCCATGTATGCGGAAATCTGCCCCTTCTGGCTTCTGGTGTTTTTGCACGGCTGGAATCTACCAACTCAGAGGCAGCCCCGTGAAGATCAGGATATACAAAATGGGGCTGAGCTTCACACCCTGATTTGAAGGCTGCAAGATTTGGTGACTGAGATCTCAGACTCCACCCCTGGCCTTGGGCATCTCTCTTTCTATGTTTTGGTATCTCTAAATGGGCAAATGCTTCTAGACAAATTTCTACATGCTTATTGATCATAAAATGTATGTTGAACTGATGTATGGTCTGTGGCTTGGCTCACTTTCTTGATGGTTCTCTTCCATGTTAAATTTATTTCCTGCTTTCTGACAGTCACCAAGTCTACACAGTGCTGGGTAGCTCTGTGATGATTTGCTACCTTACTTGGGTAATATAGCCAGGTAGTTGGAAACTAATTTTTATTTTAAGACGTTGAAAAAGAAAAAGGAAAACAAAACATCCCCACACCCTGGAGGCACAGACAATCACTCTAGACTAGAGCTTAGCTTAAGGTGCCTCCTGCCTTGGACTTGCAGCTTGGTGCTAGTGAGCAGGCCAAGGGCATCTCCATATGGAGGGCATGAGTTCTCCCGATGGCCTTGTGCTATGATTTATCTCTGCCACAGTCACACATTCCCAGAGACTTCACACGTCCTGTATGAACGTTTGCCTTGTGCGCTGCCTGGGTTTGCTTAGGCCTGCTCATGTCTGCGTAGCGCACACTGCTGTGTTCATAGGAACATGCGTGTATGGAATGCATTCCTTCTCACGTCACGCTTGTGCCACACGCACTCCCCAGCCCGCCGTGCCTTTTTTTCCTTGCCACAGCCCAGTCTCTGATTCAAGGTCCCCTTCAAATCACATCACATCAGGGTGTGGCACTTAGCTAGTTCGCATACTTTCAAATGCTACGAAAACAGCTTCCTCCAACCCTGCGCCCTCCGGCTGCTTTGGACTGTGACTCCGGCCACCGGCTTGGAGAAGGTTGCAATCCCTAAGCCACTGCGCGCCATGACACAGGCACCTCCACAGAGACAAAGAGCCCTCGCCCTCCGCCCCTGGAGAAGCGCACGTCCAAATCCCCGCGCGTTTAAGCGGCTGCCCTGCAGTTGCGAAGGCTCCTTCCAGCCCCCCGCGGCTCCGAGGCCGGCGCTCCCCCGGGCACCGGCGCAGAAAGGGTGTGCGGCGGGGAAACAGGTTCCCGCGGGGGATCGTGCTGGGGTCCCCCTCTTTGCCGTAGGAGCAGCACTGGACTGAGGCGCCCCAGCGATTTTATTTTGAAGGAGGTGGAGCTTCACTGAAATCTCCGTCCGTGGACTTGGAAAAAGAAAGCCCTTTTCCTTCTGAAATCGCGGCGTGCGTGGCGAGAGGGTGCGCGCGACCTCCGATTAGCTCTCAAAGCCCGGTTTGCTTCTAGCCGCCGCCAGCGCTTCAAGCCCGGCTGCTGCGCGGGTCAGCAGCGCTTGAGTGAGGCAACACACACCGTCAAGGCAGAGCCAGGGAGAGCGCGCCTGTTCGCCCGCCCGCTGGGCCGGGGCTACGATTAGGGCTCTGTGGCGGATTGGTCTCCCCGGGTAGCCGGCGCTCGGCGACTTGTTGAGAGGCGCCGCTCTTCCGTGTCCCCCATGGAGGAGGACGTTCTGGACAAACTCGAGGACATGGCGTCGGTGCAGGACTTCGACCCTCTCACGGGCAGCATTCCTGCCACCAAAGTGGAGGTCACGGTCTCCGCCAGGTAAAGGGAGGCCGCCTGCGGTCGTCGGGGAAATGGGTGGGGTTTGTGTGTGACAAGGATGAGGATGATGGGGGGCTCAGCTTGAAGTAAGACGGCGGCAAGTTTCTCGGCGCGTAGCTGCTGCGAAGATTTCGGGAAGCGCGCGAGGGGCGGCTGCTATTTGCCGCCAGTTCGAAGTTTCTGCCTTTGCAAACCTTTGGCTGGGTGGCTGGCTAACTGGGAAGCGCTTGGGAACTTGAGGGAGAAAAGAAAACCAAACGAGGTTGGTGCGGTGGGTTGGGGGAACCCATCTCGGCCTAGTGGTGAGTTCGGATACCGCCCCCAGTTTGCGGAGGGTTCAGTCTCGAAGGCTCGCCGAGGTCAACCTCTCCTCCTGCGTTTCACAAATGAGAACGAGCAGACGCACGCACGTGCACAAGTTCCAGGGTGAGCCCATGGGCGTGGTCTGGGGCGGTGGAAGGTAGGGGGCGGGATTCGTAGGTTCGACAACATCTCACCTGTAGAAGAAGTAGGAACAGAACATGGATCTGCGAATTGGTATGGCTGATTAAAGGTGCCGTGGAGTGACTATTTCGTTCCATATAAAAGTGAAGCTGCACTCCCGTATTGCAGGTCATAGTCATTCAATTAGGCCCATATTTGGGAGAATAGGGAAAAACCTTGTCAAGATGGCAACATGTACTGATCAACTTTTTATGATAAGTTTTCATGATAAGAGCTAGATCCTGAAGATCTGTTTTGTATGAGCAGCCCATTATCTTCAGCATTGTGGTCTCTGGTATGTATCCTGATAGAACAGCTGCGTGTGAAAAAGAGAAAGTCTGTTGGGTTAAAAATGGATTCTCCTGGTCTCAACAAGGCCCTACTTTAATCCTTGTATCTCAGGCTAGGAAAGATCTGGAGAGTTGCCTCCATTCAGATGAAGGAGTTCTGAGTTACATGAACCAGTTTACAGCTGTTTCATATATTAACAAAGATTGCATGCTTGGTGTGGCTCCAGCAGACATAATTCAAGGAAATATTTTACCTACATTGTGCTGTGTAATGAACTGTGAGAGACAGCCTATTCACAAGTAATGAAATAAGCATGTATTTGGGGAAGAATAAAAACTTCTGGGCTATTAAACCCACATAAAGACTTTTTTTATTATACTGAATGAAAGTGGCTTTGTAATACCAAAAGCTTACTGTTATCCTAATTCGGAAAGCACTTTAAGATTCCACTAAGCATTAAAAATTTGCTAACTGACATGGATCCAGAGCTTACAGGAAACACATGGAATATTTCTGCATGGAGAGCTAAAGCTGAACTCTTTCACACAGTTTTTAGATTGATTGATTGATTGATTAGATAGATGCCAGTGTAGGACAAGTGGCTGAGCTTCGGACTGGGAAGATCTGGGTTCTAGCCTCCTTTCCACTCAGTCATGGAGATTCATTGGGTGACTTGGTCTTCCTCAACTCAACCTACCTCACAGGACTTTTGCTGTTAGGAAGAATTGGAAGAATGGGTATTAAATGTGCTGAGTTAAGCTTGGAGCAGTATTTCTCAATGTCAGCAACTTTAAGATGTCTGCATTCGACTCCCAGAATTCCCCAGCCAGCATGCTAGCTGGGGAATTCTGAGAGTTGAAATCCGCACAACTGTTCCTGACATTGAGAAACACTGATGTAAAGGTGGGATAAGAAATACTAACAATAAGTAAGTAAAATATTTTGCAACCTATATATCCCTCTTTGGAGCAATTAAGAACCTCAGACAAACACTGAATATACTATGTCATTTGCAGTATAATCAGGATTGGAGTTTTTGCATGTATGATCCAATATCACCTTATAAATTGTATCATAGGGTAGATACAGGTTCTTGCTATTATATTTCATAGTGATAAATCCTGAACAATCCATGTCACAAGTTCCCATGCTGTGGGCAGGTCTACATAGTTGCCTTGCCCTGGGGTGAAGAGGTCCACTAACTGTTTGCAGAGAACATTTCTGTATGCTATCACCTATATATCATTGTCGACCCATAGCTGAGGCAACTTGAGGATGGCGTGAGCGTTCTTGGGAAGTGGTCTTTTCTCTGGTCTCTCACTTCAGAAGCTGTGTGCTGGCAATGTAGGATGCGCTGAAGGGGGAGGCAGCTTGAAATGACATGGTCTGTGTTGGCAACTTTGCTTCTTTCTCCAATTGGTTCTTCTAGTTTCCTGTGAGACCATCCCTTCCACCTGGTTCCTGACCTGTTTTTCCACCCCTCAGTCCTCTTGGCTGTGAGGCAGATCAGAACTGTGGCTTCCACAGCCACTTGCCCTCTTCCTCTTTTTTCCAATGAGTTGGTTGACTGGTCACCCTAGAGCAGGGTTTCTCAATCTTGGCAGCTTTCAGATGGGTGGACTTCAACTCCCAGAATTCCCCAGCCAGCCAGGTTGGATACACCCTTCCCAGTGGCTACTGCCCCCAGGATCCCTGGTTCCTTACTTCCTCCCTTCACGTAATGTTCTTAGGGTAGTTTACATCACCTACATGGATCCCCAGAGTCATTCCCTTTTCTGAAACTCCAGTCGTTCAGCAGTCCTTATCCAGTGACTGCCCAAATCCAGGCAACCACTAGAGAGCAGCCAAGAGATACAAAATCCCAAGTGTTGGCTGCCATCTGTTGGCCAGTATAGCAAATAGGCAAGCAGCTGACATAAATTCAAGGATTTAAAAATTCAGTTGGCAATACAATGGGAAAGAAAACAAATGCAGTGTGTGTGTGTAGTGTGTGTAGTAATGATCATGCATGCCAGCAGGAGGAGGATTTTCACATGGTGGATATTGTTGGACAGAGCTAGAATTTCAGCATGGCCCTTGAGTGTTGTGCATTAAAGTTGTGCAGAAAAGAGCACCGCACAGAACCATTCTGGGTTCATGGTAAGGGCTTGCTATAAAAACAGCAAAACCTAGGGCAGAGCGGTTTCCTGCTGGTTCTGGAACAGGAAGAGAGCTGTGTCAATGTTGCCTCAGTAAATAATCTTCCAGGGTTTTAATTCCCTCTCAGTACCTATACAAGATATCTTATGGGAGGGTCAGTTTGGTACACACCTTTTTGGAAGTAAGTGCTGTTGCGTTCTGTGGGACATATTCCTAGCAACATGAGTAGAAGTCTACTGAATTAATACAAAATTTAAAAAGCAAAGGAAATTATCATGATCCATAAGCAAAATGTTAGAATCTACATTCTGGCACTATTCATTTGGACAAACAAAAAAGTCATGAAACAATGAACAAACTCACCCTGCTTTGTTTGTTATCGCAGCTGATGAAGAGCCCTAGGTAAACTGAAAGCTTGCATACTCTTTTTATGATATTTTGGTTGGATTTCAGATGAAAGAGAGAATGGATTCTTTGTACAACCAGAATAGCCAGGTTGCATGGGAAAAGAGGATGAGCAATTGAGAGAAGACAGTGCAGGGGGACAGAGAAGTCATTGCAACATAATGCATTCAAATATGTGATGTATTCCACGTGAAACTATGTCTGCGTATCATAGAAGAAACTTGGTCTTTTTTACACTCCATGCTAGTTAATTAATTTGGAAAAAGGAATCCCTTTCAATGCTAATATTCATTTCAACAATTTTCATCTTGACTCACATACATTTCATACCCACAGTTTTTGTAATTCCTTTTTCCACAGAGAGAAGAGGGCTTTTGCTGACAGACAAAAACTTTCCTAAAGGCACACAGTATTGGATTCAGAGCATTTTAAAAGCAGCAGGCCAAAGGATTTATTTAGACAGTCAGAGCTGCCTCGTCCATTTGACAACTTCAGTACTTCTCCATTTGCACTGACACAAGCAGTCATAGTGTTTGTGCTACACTTTTGTGACTCAGGACCTTAGACTTGTTAGTTTATTAATGAAAACATTCCAAATAGTATAGGAACTTGTATTGTGAATGGTTCTAATTTGTCAAGAAGAACACTTTTTTCCTTGCACTGAAATTCTTTAAGGAATATGACATCTTGGATCTTCCATTCAATCTGAAGTACTGGTTTTCTGTGTGTTGGCTAATTGGGTATAATTAGCAGGGTCATTATGAAGTAAGCAGTGAATTGAATAATATGCAGTGATGGTTTTTAGCAGTGCAATTCGAGCAAAATGGAATGAATGCTTTCCATCCTGAGTCACCAGCATTCATTCAACCATCCTTGCCCTGCTTTCGAATGGAAAGGACTCTTCTGAATATGACAGTAAGACCCCTTCCATATTCAGCACCTTTAGTACCATGAGTTGATGGTACTAAACCATCTCCTGCTTCACTGCCTATCTGGGGGCTGAATTAAGAAGTAGTTTCTGGATGCTCCAAATGTCATACTCCAATGTCATACTTATACATTGCTTTTACTTAAGGAATTGTTTGGTGGTAACTAGCTTATTTTATTAATGATGAAATTAAAAGAGGATTATAAGCTACAGATAACTATTTCTTTATTACCTGTTGTGAATAGGAAACTATCTCATGAAGACCAAGCAGGGAAACTTTACAGATCTTTCCCTTTCTCTTTTAGGTTCCTGATCTTTTAGCCAAAAAAGATTCCTGCATATATGTTGCCTTGGGAAGGTTTTTCCCCCTACTAGACTGGTAACTGTTATAGTTTTAAGTGTAAGAATAAATTGAAAGTTTACCTGCTTTGAGATGTTGAATTGGAAATGTCTATATTTTGTTTGTAGAAAACTATGGATAGACTGACAAATTTGCCATCACTTGGGGAAATAATAGCTCCAAGAATTTAAATACATTAGGATTCGATGTAAGAGCAGGCAGCTTTGTGCAAAGCTTTGCTTTGCTTTGATGACAATTTGAATAAAGTGGACCCTGCCCAAGGTTGCTTCATGAACTAGCATGGCTGCATCATCTCTAATGTTGCTTTGATTCTCCTGCGATGCAGCCCCTCCAGGATCCTGCATATGCAACACCTGTGCAGAAGTCTCATCCAGTTTTTGTGCCAAGTGCTGGAGAAGACTGGGAGTCCCCTTACAGCCTTCTGTGGTAGGGCAAAAGTCAGAAGTTGGAGAACTCAACCTCATCAAAATAACAGATGTAATTGGAGCAATTGAAACCATGCCCCCTTTTACGTGCATGTGATACATGCAACAAACATTTTAAAAGGATGAGGCTTCAGCTGCTCAGCCACAATTGCCACTTTGATGTCAAAGGTGCTTTTAGATGTTGCAAAATAATTCATTAAGTGGAATCTACGTGGACTTCCACAGACATAATAGCAAGTTCCTTCTTGGGAAATATTATTTATTGGTTATTTATTTATCTGTTTTGCCCCAATCTAATCACTCTGGGTATTTTCCAAAAATAATATCAACAAAAAAAAATCTCTAAAATACCTAAAACAATCTTCAGTATACTAAATACAATAAGATAGTCAACCTCCTCAACTAGGACTCAAAACTGAATGCTCAAACTATCACACAATTGTGCTCATTTCACATGCTAGCAAGGTTATGCTCAAAATCCTACAAGCTAGGCTTCAGCAGTATGTGAACCGAGAACTACTGGATGTACAAGCTGGGTTTCGAAGAGGCAGAGGAACTAGAGATCAAATTGCCAACATTGGCTGGATCATGGAGAAAGCACGAGAGTTCCATAAAAATATCTACTTCTGCTTCATTGACTATGCAAAAGCCTTTGACTGTGTGGATCACAACAAACTGTGGCAAATTCTTAAAGAGATGGGGGTACCAGACCACCTTACCTGTCTCCTGAGAAATCTGTATGCGGGCCAAGAAGCAACAGTTAGAACTGGTCATGGAACAACTGATTGGTTCAAAATAGGGAAAGGAGTACAACGAGGCTGTATACTGTCACCCTGCTTATTTAACTTATATGCAGAGTACATTGTGAGAAATGCCAGGCTAGAAGAATCACAAGCTGGAATTAAGATCGCAGGGAGAAACATCAACAACCTCAGATACGGAGACGATACCACCCTAATGGCAGAAAGTGAAGAAGAACTAAAGAGCCTCTTGATGAGGGTGAAAGAGGAGAGTACGAAGGCTGGCTTGAAACTCAACATTAAAAAAACTAAGATCATGGCATCTGGACCCATCAATTCCTGGCAAATAGAAGGGGTAGAAATAGAAGTACAGTAATAACAGACTTCGTTTATTTGATCCAAGATCACCACAGATGGAGACTGCAGCCATGAAATTAAAAGACCCTTGCTCCTTGGGAGGAAAGCTATGGCAAACCTAGACAGCATATTAAAAAACAGAGACATCAGCTTGCCAACAAAGATCCGCATAATCAAAGCTATGGTTTTTCCAGTACTAATGTATGGCTGTGAGAACTGGTCCATAAAGAAGGCTGAGTGCCGAAGAATGGATGCCTTTGAACTGTGGTGCTGGAGAAGACTCTTAAGAGCCCCCTGGACTGCTAGGAGGTCAAACCAGTCAATCTTAAAGGAAATCAACCCTGACTGCTCATTGGAAGGATTGATAACGAAGCTCAAGCTCAGATACTTTGGTCACCTAATGCGAAGAGAGGACTCTGGAAAAGACCCTGATGCTGGGAAAGATTGAAGGCAAAAGGAGAAGGGGACGGCGGAGGATGAGATGATTAGATAGCATCACTGAAGCAATGGGCATGAAACTGAGCAAACTCAGGGAGGCAGTGAAGGACAGGAAGGCCTGGCATGATATGGTTCATGGGGTCATGAAGAGTCGGACATGATTTAACGACTGAACGACAACTACAACAACTGAAAACTGGAGCAAGAGGGCCAAGTGTGTCTCCAGAGACAGCATATTCCACAATTTTGGGGTTAACACAGAGAAGGTCTGCCTTGGGAACACCCCCACTTATTTCAGTTGGAGCAGAGACTTTAAGCAGCCCCCGTCAATGATCTGATAAGACATATTATTAATACATCATTTCTTAAGGCCATCCCCATTAATTCATTAGATCAATTTACAGATCAAACTTTGGATACTATAGATTTATTGTACAGTACTGAATTAGATATGTTTTTTTCCTGGAATGAGCTAAGTGAAAGGTCATTAGTTTCTGAAGAGGATATAGGTTAAAACATGAAACTGAAACAGTAGTTCATTGAATAAGCAACAGTTGACCAGCTTCACATATCACTCTAAAACACAAAGCACATTTCAAATACTTATGTTACATTCCAGTAAGGGTTAGTCAGGTTTGGGTTGTTTTGATTTAGTGTGCTATGTGATAAAGCCATTTTATTTATTATTATGGCCACCCCTTTGACACATAACTTTGGGAGGCTAACAATCAAATTACAAATATCCAAAATATCAATTAAAAAAAAAAAACAATGTAAAGCAACACTAGTTACAGTGAGTAGATCCTCACAGTCTTTTTTGCTATGGTCAAAAGTGCAGTTTCTGAAACAGTTTGGGTGTCTCCTGTTTCTCCACTAGCTCTAAACAGGCAAGAGGTCCATGCTCTGCTTGTCCTACTTTAGGAAAGAAAGTTCTTCCTCTTATGCTAAGCCTTTTCAGTTTGAATTATGATTTTAAATGTTATTACAATATTTTAATGATGTTTTATTTTTACTGTTAGCCATCTTAGATGGCCTATGAGTAGAACAGCAGGATAGAAATAATAACAATTATTTAATTATCCATTTGTCCAATTTATATGGCTATGTAAATGAATATATGGTCAAAGCCTTGTCCTTTCCCTTAGAAAAATAGTGTTTGTTATCTGATACATTTCAAGGTAGGATCTATACAAATGTGCCTCCATGTTCTCCCCACCCCACCCCACCCCACCCCAACCGATTTGCAGAAGCGGAATCTTCCCATGCTGCTTAGAACCAGAATTCATTGGACTACAGTCACATATAACAGAACAGCTCAGTCAGTGTAGCTTTAATGTCACTAGTAAAATTACTTTGGTTACTTGACTATGTGTTGACCTCAGCTGTAGCCCTATAGCCATAAATTTTAAGTTGCTAGCAAAAACAAGTTGGCAACTTCCACTCAAATTGTCTTCCCTAAAGAATTGCATCATAGCATGAAGCCATTCTGTTACAAACATCCTCAAGCACTTAAGTTTATGCCCACAGTGGAATTGCAAATACACAAACTGGCATTTTACTACATTCAGTTTCATTATATTGAATTAAGGCTATAGTGATGAGAATTCAGCCACATTTGGATAAACTGATGGCATTTACATAGTACTACAGTTCACGTGTAACTGTGATGTACTTAATTTCCCAATGAAGAATCCAATTAGTTCAGGGTCTTTTGAACAATTGGCTAAGTCCAAGGTTTCATACAGGTAGTCCTTGAGTTACGACCATTTGTTCAGCAACTGTTCAAAGTTACGACAATGTTGAAAAAATGGACTTATGACTGGTCCCCAAAGTTATGGGCATTGCAACAGCTCTGTGGTCATGTGATTGTGATCTGGGTGGTTGGCAACCCATTCGCACTTATGACCGATTGCCAAGCACCCCGCGATCATGTGATCTCCATTTACAACCTTCCCTCCCGGCTTTCCACAAGCAAAGTCAATGGGGAAGCTGGCAGGGGAGGCTGGGTAGGTCTCCCACACCCACCCTGGCCTTTCTTTGCCTTCATGAACTGTACCCTCCTTCCCCCCTTCGCTTGCATACACCAGCGCCTTCCTTCCCCCCTTCGCTTGCACACACCAGCGCCCTCCTTCCCCATTCGCTCACATGCACATACCATGCCCTCCGCTCGCTTGCTCACTCACGCATGCACCACACCCTCCTTCACTTGCTGGCATACAGCACCTGAGCCACAGCATGGCAAACAGCCCCAGAGTTGCAGTTCTGGGGCTGCTTGCCACCCTGTATGGCAGAGTACAGGGCAGCCAAAAGGGCAGAGATGGGGGAGGAGATAGGTAGATGGGGGAGTTGGAGGCAGTCCCTTACCTTATTGAGGCTCAAGGCTGGGAGGGACTAAGCCTGGAATGGTTTGGCTTGGGGTGGGTCCTCAGCTAACGAATGGTGAAATTCGCTTAATGATGTCAACTGGGAGTGCCGGTATTGCCATCACTAAGCGATGTGGTCACATGATGTCTTGATTTATGACTGCATCACTTATCAATGGAAATTCCACTTCCAATTGTGGTCGTAAGTTGAGGACTACCTGTACATGGATAATGAAGTTGAGCAGAAGTCCTTTTATTTCAGTATCACTTTGCTGATTCTCTTCAGGCCCAGATGTTTTAAGAAGAGTATAAACACTTTGGAAGTGAAGAATGCATGTACAGAACTCCCAAAAGGAGAAACATCCTTTCCTCAATAATCTCCAACAGATGGACCTGTTGAGCTGTAACTCAGAATTCCAAGGACTCTCTGACTTTAATTGCCCTAAGTCTGAGCTATATCCTTTAAAGGAGGATTCCTGAACTTTTTCCAGAGGGCTTTTCTTCTTTTAGGATGCTTCCACCCAAAAATAAGGTTAATATGCCTAAGTCTTTACTGCTTCTCTTTACTGTCATATAGTGGTCATCTGGATTTATGCAGTGCAAATATGATAGCTTTAAGCAAAACGGCATTGCTCAGCTGTTCTGTAACTAAGAACTAGCTCAGACATTGTTAGCTACAGACAAACCCGTTATGCCTGAAGTTCACTCTTCAACTTAGCAGGATTTCCACACCTGCTGAGATTTTTGTGCCTGTTTCTGGAAGCCAAATTAGAAGTGGCAGTTAATTGTGTGAATGTAATTAACCTGCACTTAAAGAAAAAAAGTAAATGGCAATTGCAAGGGAGCCTGGACAACAGTGGGAAAGTGTATTTCCCTCCTTCTTTCTGTGGTCCAAACTGAGTTCTTGATTTAGAAAGCCCCTTAATCTTGTTATCAAAGTGCTATAGGGAGAAATTGATATCCCAGCTGAAATAACAAAAAAGAGTTGATGAACTAGATTGGACATTTAAACCAGAGAACCTCAGTTGCGACATTCACACAACACTTTTCCCTGTGGTTACTCAGTTAACCTGATTTGCATGAGTTTGGACAGTATATTAAGCTTACTCTGTGGTTTAACAAGCTTGTGGTTCATTGTATGGTACAAGGCCAGCCAGAGGATCACGGTTCTGAAAAGCCTGAATACAAAGATGGCCAATCCTTTAGCACTGAGGATCCCTCAACTTCCATGGATATGAAGGAGAGATGTCCCATTCAAACCTGCATCAATCTGAGCTGGGAAGCAGTATTTATAGACATTTCTTCTGTGCAACTGTTAAAGCATTGTTGAGCTTTTTGTGGTCTCAGGGCCACGTGAAATTTCCAGACTCTCTTTTTTTGTATCCTTCAAAATCCCTCTGACTGCATGGCTGAATTTAAGATTTCCATCATTTTGAGACAGGAAGCCCATGAAAATGGCACTATAAAAAAACTAGGTTAACATTGTTTTCTTTTTCTTTTTTCTTTTTTTTAAGGAAGGAACACTCCAGCCCCTGCCCCCATGCCAGACCCAGATAGTTTCAGTCCCATCCAGTTGCATGTCATGGCCCCATTCACTCTGCATCAACACCCTACCCTTTGGAGCCTTTGCCCCCACTCCCCAGCTCATTAAAGGTGTGCAGGCCCTGTTTGCCAAAAGTTTTCAGCCCTGTTAAAAGGGGCTAGATATTGAAAGCCTGATCATCGTCTTCCGTAATTCAGTTATATTGTATTATCTATATGGAAACCCTCTGTGCTGAGTTATACCGTTCAGTTTTAGCCCATTATTGATTGTTTTGGCTTCTGACAGCTCCCTGGAGGCTTAGGAAGATATTTTCCCAGATCTGCCCCCAGGAGTTTATATCACTGACAGATACCTGACTTTGGATGGATGCGCTCTGCCATTGAACTGTATTGTGGGTTTCTCCAATATGCCGTTATCTTTTTAAATAATTCAACTATCTGCTTTTGATTGTCTCTTCCCCACCCCAGCATTTGCACCAGAATGTAGCTAAAAATATTTGTGTGTCATTTTATGCCTGTTGATTCTTTGATATGAAGATTGATGCTGTGCAATATTATGGACTAGATATGAGCAATTGACAAATTTCATATTCAAACTGTTTCAGAACCCCTGAGTGAATAGTTTCAGGGACTAGTGTCTTATTACTGTTTCACTCATTACTTTATCCTGAAAGCTCTTCCACTGGCATTTCAATATGTGGTTGTCCCCTTCCCTTTTATTACCTGAAAAAAATGAGTTGGAGTGAGTATTTCCTTATTAACTCCTTTCCTAAAGACAAATTTAAAACCCCCCATTCATTTATCTGTCACCAATGAGTACCTAATGGAATTTTGTGGCCCCCTTGGCCCTATTTATTCTGAAGCAAGTGTTTGCTTCAAGGTATCCTTTTAAATAATATTTTCTTTTCCAGGTGTTTCAATTCTTTATCTTCACTGCAAAGGTTTTAGAACAGATCCATGCCTAAACTTCCTTTTTCAGGGGGAGAATATGAAGAAGTGAAGCAAGTGGAGGTGGCAAAAAATGAATCTATAGACATTATTGACCTATTAAAAATAAATAACTGGGAAAAGACAGGCAAAACACTTTCCCACAATTTGAATATCACCAATTCAATGAAAGATTTATTTTAATTTTTCAGTATTTAGCAGTAACATTCCTGGCAGCTAACAACTGAGTCAGTTACTTATGCTGATTTGATTTATATGCCTTAGGAAATATGGTCAATAAAACTGTAGCAGGATTTATGATAAAAGGTTATTAGGTGATTTTTCTAGTTTCTTTAAAAACTTTCAGACAAAATGGTTGGCTAATTGGGTCCTATAATCAAAGATGACAAAATGTGTTAGTTTATTTACAGCTCCACCAATACAATCTGGGAGGGTTTCCATCTATGTGGTGTGATTTTAATGAGTGTTCCACCACCTATGAAATAAAATCTTAAATAACTTCAGTTGCTGAACTTCTAACAAAAATGTGCCACTGATAAAAATGGTGGCCAAGTTTGCAGTTGATCCCAAATTATTCAACATTAAAAAGGCATTGTGAAGAGGTCTAAAGGATTTTTCTAAACTTGGTAAATGGGCTTAAAACAGAAAACATCGTCCAGGGGAAGCAAATGCAGAGTGTCACATATTATTGCTAACAATTTAAATATCACATAGACTAATAGAACCTGCAGTGATTGATCCAGGAAGTAATCTTGGAATTGAGGATAATTCAATGGAAATGTCAACTTAATGTGTAATTGCCATAAAGATGATGAATTTTATGATGTAAATAATCAGGAAATGAACCACAAATAAAACTGTCAATAAAATAATTCCATATATAAATTTGTGGTACAATTGTACATGGAATATTGTATATAGTTCTAGTCACTGCACAATGTCAACAGTCTTATTGTAGAGCTGTAAAAGATGCAGGCAAGGACAGCTAAAACGATAAGGGAGCTAGGGCAGTTTCCCTGTGAGGGAAGACTTTAACCTTTGGGGCTTTTCAGTTAAGGAAAAAGGAATCATGAGAAAGTTTTTTAAAAAACATGTACGGGGTGGAAGATTCTTCCCTAATCAGGGCACTTCCCAGATTTATGGACTTCATTTGTCATAATTCCTCAGATAATCTGGCCATTACTGACAATTCTGAGAATTGAAGTCCACACATCTGCAAGGTGCCCAGGTTGGAGACCGTGAACAGCAGTATGTTTTTCCCCCCTCTCCCAATATTAGAGCCAGAGGAAACCACCTGTATGATTTGGATGAGAATATTAGTGAATCAAATTTAGAAAATCTCCAAGAAAAAACATTTGTCCATAGGCCAATAAATCAAAAGGATTTGGGGAAGAAAAAGTTAAAAGCCTGCATTTCTTAGCATAATTCTGTGTGGAACTCAGGAAATGCCACAAAATGAACAGTGTTAGAATCATCAACACCTTGCCTGATACTTAAAAAGACAGATGTCTGCAAAATGACAGAAATACCCTTAAAGATGTCACTGCACAGATATTTCAGCTATTGGGGATTACAGTTTTATCTATGTAAATCACTATCAGGAAATCATAAATGGATAAATATGTTTGATACAAGAATATTTAATAATTTTAGTGAGAAGACTTTATTTCAGTTTATCTCTTCATAGGTATCCGTGAAACAAGAGATAAAAGGTGAACCCATGCTAAAGCCACTGTGGTTCTCCAAACAGCTCAGGTTCTTCTTTCTTGGGTCTAGTTCATATAGGGTTTACAAGCCTTGATGTAGAAATGTATTAGTAATTTGACTGTCTGAATGTTGTCCCATGCGAAATCAACTTGGTAGTCTTTTGATATGATTTTTGCCTGTTTTAACTGTAATAATTTGCATTCTAATAAAAAGAAAGGAAGACATTTCTTGCCTCAGAGAATGAAGTAGAGATAAATGTTGTGCATCTTAAAGGCCCCAAGAGATTCATTTCAATGGAAGTCTAGCAATATATTTCAAAGAATTCCAGGTGCTGCCTTGAACTGTTAAGCTAATAGCTTAACTAAAATAGAAATATAGGCAGGGATTGTTTGACTATAGAGTAGTGTTTCTCAATCTTGGCAGCTTGAAGATGTGTGAACTTCAATCTCAGAATTCTGCATTGCTGGCTGGGGAATTCTGGGAGTTGAATTCTACATACCTTCAAGTTGCCATGGTTGAGAAACACTGCTATAGAGTAATTGCTTACCATCCACTGAAGCTAGATGCATGTGTTGGCCATTATGTGATCCAGAAGGCTTTGCTCATATTCCTGAGAATGCCCAAAATTCCTGAGAATGCCTCTTCCCTTCTTACCAGTGTGTGTCCCCTAGCTGGTCCTGCTTGCATGAGAGTTAAAGAGGAGAACAGGTTGCAGGAGGAGCCAGGATGAGGAGGTGCAGCTGTGAAAGGCAGTCTATTCAATATTTTAGTAATACAATAAAAATGCGAAATCCATCAGACAGAGGCTGTGAATGTAAATTCCAATCTATAACATATAATGCACAGCGATAATAGATGGCAGTGATAAATCACATTTAATTTAGGGAGCCAGATGGAAGCCTGAAGTAACAGTTCATTCCGGTAGCAGCCAATGAACTCAGTGTCTGGCCTTTTAACATAACGTAAAAGCAGAAGTCAGTTTTGGCACGCTCTCTGTGTTCTGCCTAGAACTTGGTTATATTGTGATTATATTGCTGCTTCCAGTTCTGTATTGATTAAATGTGGCTTCCCAGCTCTTTTAGCTTTTAGGATGTGCAAATGGAAATGCCTACCTCATAAAGTCAGGGCACTGGTTTCTGAGGGTGTAGTTGAATGCTTCCCAGGGATGAGATGCACTTAGTAGTTGAAAGTTTCCCAGGGATGAGAAATGCTTACATATATTCTCTTCTATGAGAAGTACTTGGTATCTCTGGTTCACCAAGTTGGTCAGAATCTAAGTTGCAGACAATCCTGAGAGCCATTTTCCACTGAAAACAGAAAAGGTCTATTAAAATATTTTGTACTGTTGGGTTATCTGTACTGAAAACAAATAGAGTTATAATTGGAAAAGTACAGAAAGGGGCAACCAAAATGGTAATTTTTTAATATTTCTGTGTCATTTTTCTATTAAATTCATAGAAGCATCAAAACAGATTTTTTTCTTTACTTCATTTAATTTGTTTTTTGCTTGTTATTTCTTGTTCTTGCTTTGTGCTTTGCATAAAGTTATTGGACCTGAAAGGGAGCAGTGTGTTGGGTGTGTATGTATTATGAAACATTAAACCAACAATGGCCATAAAATATTTAAGGCAACAGTAGTAATCTCAAAAAATGGGACATATCAAATATTTCTGAATCCCTTTTCCCAAAAGAAAAAAAACCCCAAATCATAGTTACAAAAACACAACAATTTGAAAGGACAAATTAAATGTTATAAAGTTATGGAGTGAGATGAGAAGAAGTTTTGCATATCACATAGATTTGCTACAATAAGTTGTATTAATGGCCAGTATAGATCTTTTAGAAGAAATTTAGACAAGCCTTTTCCAGTCTGGTGCCTTCCAAATATGTTGGATTCAACTTCCATTAGCCCCAACTAGTGTATCCATAAGGCTGTTAGATTATATTCAAAGGGTTTAAGTCTATGTCAGCCCAATTCTATTTTTTATTGCTTATTTGGGAGTCAAGTACAGCTCGGAGATTTATTCTCTGCTAAGTATTGATATCATCATAGTCTGATAAACCTTGTTATAGGTCCTCTGAGTACTCTGCTAAGTACCTAATACTAAACTGCCGAGTATCATGAGGGAGACAAATAACTAGAGTTATCAAATATGGACTGCAAAAATTTGGATGACTCCAGATGGTAGGAGAGAGAAAGAATAACTTTAAAATAACGTAAGAAGGTTTACACCTTCATGTCTGGCTTGTGTGTTCCTGGAAATTTCTAGCTGACTTCTTGCTGGGAACTTGCTAATTCAGGAAGGGAATGGTTACAGGCCAGCCTGACAGTACCTCCTGCATTATGTAAGAAAAGTTGCAGAATAGAGATTTTTCCCTGTGCCTACTTTTTTTTTTTTTTTTTTACTCAAAGTACATGGAAATTTGTGTGAACAAGATAAACTCTGATGGGACTTTATAGAAGCACCTGAAATATATGCAGGGGTGTGTATGTGTTTCTTGCTGTTTTTAAAAGTTAAGGAAGTGCAGAAAAAAACATTAAGTTTAAATGCCTGCTTTTGCTGTTTTTATTGACTTGTATTGTTTTTTATGAGAGGAGACATGGGTTAAAAGATTCAAATCTTAAAATACAGGTTTAGATGCAGAAATCTGCTGTCTCCATAATTCATTAGTTAAACTCTCTTCAACTCAGATTTACATTTCTAAATTGGAAGTGGACCTTTTCCAAAAAAAACTTTGTTGAAGCTCCATAAAGTTTGCATTCTACTGCCACGGCTCAATTTTTCTGATTTTCTTTTTCTCAAGGGAAGTATCGTGGGTATTTTGATGCTTAACTTTCCTAAGTCCTCTGATATATTTATTCAAAGCACTTCAGATATATTATCTAGCTGTAATCTTTGCAGCAACCCTGTAAGCTCAGTTAATAGCAGGAATGGTGGTCATGGCCAAGTTCATACTTAGAGACATTCCTAGGCACTTCCTAGACATTTCCTACAGGGAAAGCAAGTTACATGGCGTGTGTTGTAATGTCACAACAATGGCATAACAAAATGTGCAAATCCAGTGAGTGCCAAGCAAACACAAATACATCGGGTTTGATCTTGATATACATTCGTTCCCCATCTGCAGAGAACCACATAGGTGACCTTAGAGAAGGTATGCGGCAATGGTCAGTAAAACAGAATTTAAGCCTGGGACAGGAAGAGAATGTTGAGGAAAAAAACTGTCTCCTCCTTAACTTTCTTTGATATAAGAGGGAAGGAGAAAAAACACAGGCTTTCAAGATTCTGTTGTTATAGCCTATACCAATAACATAGAGTTCCAGTATTCTTTGGAGTCTGTTTCCTGACCTAGCCTACTTTTAGGGATGACACCATCCAGAGAAATCACCTGAATTTAATTCTTCTCTTGGACATTCCAGGGAGAACCATAGAAATCAGTGCAGTACTATTCCTATGAAACAAGAGAAGTATGAACTTCTTTTGGAACTTGATATTTCTTGCATTTGTAATCTTCACAGGTGAAGCTTGGATTGAATATGGAGGCACACCTGATTTTGTCAGCAAGTGGTTTTATGTAGCAAGTGACAAGTTTGGGTCCTCTTTCAAGTTTCTTGGTTTCTGAATAAAAGCAAAAGGAGTGTGGGCGGGGGGTTGAGATCCCAGTGTGCTCTTGGGATGCCTGACAAATTTTCCAATCTAAGTTTCTTTCTCTTCAGTATGGAGGAATCTGGATGAAAGCAGGTAGATGTCTCCTATGATGATGTCCCAGAGTGTGTTTTCCTGGGGCAATTGAAAGATGCCAAGCATGTTGTGAGGGCTCTGCCTTTGGAATTATGGTCTCTTTACAATTGTAAATCAGACACCAGAAGTCTGATTGATTTTCTTCTGACACAAAGAAATATTAAACGGAAGGGGCTAATTTCTGTGCCAGTTTTTGGCATCAGAGGCCTTTAAACAGAATTCTCCAAGGATGCTCAAATTTCCCTCTGTGATCTTCAAGAGATATTAATCCCCTCCATTGCACAGGACAGCATGTGCTGTCAGGGCAAAACATGCAACTTGAAATGTGCTTTCTTGATGCTTTATTAGTGCGGCTACTATTCCAGCATGAAGAGCTTTGCGAACTGGTAGGAGGGGGGATTTCTAAGTGAGGTAAAGAGATTCATATTTCAATTGTAAAGCCAGTAGGAGGGGATCGTTCTTGTTGCTTAGCATTAATAAATGCAGAAATAAGAATACCTTGCTGGGTAGAAGAAATTGCATTCCAGAATATTTTTAGTATTCTGAATATATTTGGTGATCCTGATTAATCACAGATTCTGGCTTTCTTGGACTTAAGCTTCTTGAAAAGCATTCAGAGTAAACAGGAGATTAAGTAGAATGTAGGTGTCATGGCTGGGAGACTTGAATTTTGGAATTCTTGCTTTGTCACAAAATCTTGGATGGTCAAAGACAGTCTCTCTCAGCTCATGGACTTCTTGTAAAGATAGTATGGAGGACAATACATATAGCCATGGACAGCTGTGGCAGAGTGCGGGGACAAGAGGTGTCATGATACATGTCACATCATTATGGATGATATTAGGGATTGCCTCATTGCGATAAGGGCAGCAAAACGTCAATATTTCTCTGCCCTTAATTGTGTCCACTGATAGCAGTCCACTGTTTAGGGTGATCTAGTCCCTACTAGGCAGAGACAGGCCCTAGAACCATCTGCAGGGCTGTTTTGAAGAATATTTTGGATATTTAGCAGATAAAGTTGCTCAGATCTGTTCCAAGTTGGACTTGCCAGATCCAGCTGAGGTGCCTGGGATGCAGTCTTGTGCTGTGATCTGGGATGAGTTTGAAACTGTGACAGGGTTCTGTGTGTTGTAAGCATAGCCAACTGTTTGTTGGATCCAGGTCCCTACTGGGTCATGAAAGCAGCCAGGAAAGTGACCTGTGGTTGGATCCATGCTGTGTTGTCAGCCTCTTTGAGGGAGAGGGTGATGCCTTTAGCCTTGAAAGAGGCAATGGTACACCTCCTTCTCAAAGGCCATCCTTGGACCCAGTGGTCGTTTTTTTTTAAATATAATTTTAAATGAAGATTTTTTTAACAAGATAAAAACAATACAAATATTAGAAAATAAACAAAATAAAGAACAGTGAATAAATAAGAAATGAAATAGAAATAGAAATAGGAAAGAAAGAAAGAAAGAAAGAAAGAAAGAAAGAAAGAAAGAAAGAAAGAAAGAAAGAAAGAGAAAGAAAAAGAGATTTCTGATCTTTTTGACAGCGGTTATAAATGTATTTATATTTTACCCTCTCTAAGATTACATCATAATTTCCTTCTTTCCATAAGCTACTCTTTCTAACCCTCAAATCATAAATCACAACTTTCTTTTTCTCCTTTTTTTTTTTCAGCAAAAAGTTCATAAAGGGTTTCCAGTTACTGATAAATGTAGTTGCTGATCTTTCTCTAATCAAACAAGTTAATTTTACCATCTCTGCTCGTTCTGTCATCTTCACCAACCATTCCTCCATTGTGGGTATTTCAGAGTCTTTCAATTTTTGCACATATAATAGTCTCGCAGCAGTTGTTGTTGTTTAGTCGTTAAGTCGTGTCCGACTCTTCGTGACCCCATGAACCATATTGCGCCAGGCCTTCCTGTCTTTCACTGCCTCCCTGAGTTTGCTCAGTTTCATGCTCATTGCTTCAGTGATGCTATCTAACCATCTCATCCTCTGCCGTCCTCTTCTCCTTTTGCCTTCAATCTTTCCCAGCATCAGGGTCTTCTCCAAAGAGATCTCTCTTCGCATTAGGTGACCAAAATATCTGAGCTTGAGCTTCATTATCGATCCTTCCAATGAGCAATCAGGGTTGATTTCCTTTAAGATTGACTGGTTTGACCTCCTAGCAGTCCAGGGGACTCTCAAGAGTCTTCTCCAGCACCACAGTTCAAAGGCATCAGTTCTTCGGCGCTCGGCCTTTTTTATGGTCCAGCTCTCACAGCCATACATTACTACTGGAAAAACCATAGCTTTGACTATGCGGATCTTTGTCGGCAAGGTGACGTCTCTGCTTTTTAATATGCTATCTAGGCTTGCCATAGCTTTCCTCCCAAGGAGCAAGCGTCTTTTAATTTCATGGCTGCTGTCTCCGTCTGCGGTGATCTTGGAGCCCAAATAAATGAAGTCTGTTACTGCTTCCATTTCTACCCCTTCTATTTGCCAGGAATTGATGGGTCCAGATGCCATGATCTTAGTTTTTTTAATGTTGAGTTTCAAGCCAGCTTTTGCACTCTCCTCTTTCACCCTCATCAAGAGGCTCTTTAGTTCTTCTTCACTTTCTGCCATTAGGGTGGTATCGTCCGCATATCTGAGGTTGTTGATGATTCAGTAATCATATATAAAAATAATCTTCCATGACTTTTTTTCTGACTGTCCATTAATCCCAGCTAGAAAAGTTCTTGTTTCAGTTGAATGTTGATCTTTAAAATTCTTTGTATCATTATATGTATTTGAACCCAGAAATTTCTGGATTTTTTACAAGTTCACCAGGCAGGATAAAATTACCCTTCATGTTGTCCACATTTCCAACATAAATTTGAAGTACCTTTATACATTCTAGACAATTTTATGGAGTCATATACCAATGGTCCATCATTTTATAAAAATTCTCTTTTAAGTTATAACATAATGTAAATTTCAATCCCTTTAAGACACATTTTTTCCACTGTTCCATCAGTATGTTGTATCCAAAGTTCTTAGCCCATTTTATCATAGTCTTTCACTTGTTCTTTTTCCATTTCAAATTTCAATAAAAGTTTATTAATTTTAGCAGTTACATGTTCATCATTTGAACATAGTTCAGCTTCACATTCTGTCACCTGCTGCTCAATTCCAAATGTCCTATTATCTACCTTAAATCTTTCTCTTCTCTGTGCATACAAAAATCATTGAAAACTAAATCCCTCTGCAGCCAATTGCGCGTTGATTTCATCTTATATTCTCCATGTTCTTTTTTTAACAACTCTTGATAAGTTAACCATTTTTATTTACCTATTGTTTCTTTCCTGTAAAATGCTTCTTTTGCTGAGACCCATAAAGGCATTTTCAGGCATGGTCTGGATTTATATCTGTTCCATGTTCTCAATATGGTACTTTTAACATAATGATTCTTAAAATCTACATTAACCTCAACTTTATCATACCATAGAATACCATAACATCTAAACTTCAGATTGTGCTCTTCTAATTCTAAAATTCTCTCATTTCTCAGCAAAACCCACTTTTTCATCCAGACTAAGCAGCAGGCTGCAAAATACAATTTCGAATCAGGCAGTCTGAATCCTCTTCATTCCTTTGCATCTTGAAGTATTTTATATTTAACTCTTGCTTTTTTTCCTTGCCATACAAACTTAGATATATTTTTCTGCCATCGTTTAAATGGTATATCAGTTGTCATAATAGGTATTGTTTGAAACAAAAACATCATTCTTGGCAAAACATTCATTTTTATCACAGAAATTCTCCCCAACAATGACAGTTGTAATT
The DNA here is from genome assembly GCF_059951505.1 of Python bivittatus. Classification (NCBI taxonomy): domain Eukaryota; kingdom Metazoa; phylum Chordata; class Lepidosauria; order Squamata; family Pythonidae; genus Python; species Python bivittatus. The sequence goes on along the minus strand of NW_028277098.1, from coordinate 54,292,355 downwards.
TCTCCCATCTTAACATGTCCTTGATTTCATTCCATGTCTTAACATAATTATTCTGGTATAACATACAACTCATGTTAGTCATAGTGATACCCAAATATTTCACTTTTTCTCAATTTTAAGGCTAGTTTTTTCCATCAATTCCATTTGTTTTTCTATTTTCCTATTCTTTGTTAACATCTTTGTCTTTAAAACCAGCTAATACCCCAAAATCCTTTAGTTTTTCCATTAATATTTCTATTCCTTCCAGTGGATCTTCCAAAATTATCACCAGGTCATCAGCAAATGCCCGTAATTTATGTTTCTCTTTTAATCTTCACTCAAGCAATTATCTTGTCTTATATCTCTATTCAGTACTTCTAAAGCTAAAATAAATAGCAAATCCCTTTCTGTATCTCACAGGGTTTTTTAAATTCCCCATTAACAATTATCTGTGCCTTTTGTGAGGTATAAATCAGTTTTACCCATTTAATAAAATTCCTACCAAAGCCCATATCTTCCAGAATTTTAAACAAAAAAGTCCAGTTCAAATTGTCAAAGGCCTTTTCTGCATCAAAAAAAATCCATGCTGCTTGCTTTTCATTGTGTTGTTCTAAGTATTCCAAAATATTGAATACATTTCTAATATTGTCTCTTGGACCCAGTGGTCTTGAATAATGACCCATCCCCTTGTTGAGAAGTTGGTTGGATTGTGATATTGAGAACTCTGAGGAAGCAGATTATCCCAGCTCGTTTCAGTCAGGTTTCAGGTCTGAATTCAGGAAAGAAACAACCTTGGTCATGCTTGTTGATGACCTTTGGCAGAGCCGGGATGAAGGTAGTGTATCCTTGTGTTTCTTGAACTCTCAGCGGCTTTCAATACCGTTAACCACAGTATCCTTCTAAACTGGCTCTGGGGGATTGGGAATTGGGGACATCTTGGAATGGTCATCTTCCTTCCTTCAGGTCCAGTTCCAGTCAGTGCTGTTTTTTGGGGGGGGGGAGGTCGCTCTCCATGCCCCTCCTTTGTGGGGTGCCACAGGGCTTGGTGCTCTCTATGTTTCTGTTCGACATCTACATGAAACACTGGGTGAGGTCTTCTGCTGGTTTGGGGTTCGGTGTCATGATGATGATAACCAATTATATCTTTTGACCCTAGGCAAGCTAAGCGCAGCTGTCAAAGTCCTGTCCCAGTGTCTGGAGGCTTACAGACCTGGATGGGGATATGGCTTAGCTTTGATGTATGTTAGGGGACTGAATGGCTACAATATAGAGCGGGATGGGGGGAGTACATCCATCCTTGCTCTTTTTGACCTCTCGGCGGCTTTCGATACCATCAACCATGGTATCCTTTTGGGTCGGCTGCAGGAGTTGGGGCTGGGTGGCACAATGTTGTGCTGGTTCAGCTCCTTTCTCCAAGGCCGAACCCAATCGGTGTTGATAGGGAGCGAGAGGTCCAGCCCCTGGCCCCTACTTTGTGGGGTGCCACAGGGGTCAGTGCTTTCACCGCTCCTATTTAATATCTACATGAAACCGCTGGGTGAGATCATCCGGCACCATGGGGTGAGGTATCATCAGAATGCTGATGATACCCAACTATACATCTCCATCCCAGGTGCCTTAAGTGATGCTGTGACTGCCCTCTCACGGTGCCTGGAGGCTGTGGGGGCCTGGATGGGGGACAACAGTCTTCAGCTGAACCCTGGTAAGATGGAGTGGCTGTGGATACGGGGAGCCTCAGGATCTAGGAGCTTGTCATCTTTGGTTCTTGATGGGGTTGCACTACCCCAGACAGACCCGGTGCGTAATCTGGGGGTTCTCCTGGACTCACGACTCCTGCTCAAAGAGCAGGTGGCAGTCGTGGCTAAGAGGGCCTTTGCACGACTTCATGTTGTGCAGCAGTTACGCCCCTTCCTGGATCAGGAGGACCTCCACACAGTCACTCATGCCCTGGTCACCTCCGGGTTGGACTACTGTAATGCGCTCTACATGGGGCTACCCTTGAAGAGTATCTGGAAGCTACAGCTGGTACAGAATGTGGCGGCGCAGACAGTTCTTAATGCCCCTAGGAGGCACATATAACACCCCTGTTGTGTGAGCTGTATTGGTTGCCAGTTTGTTTCCGGGTCCAATTCAAGGTGTTGGTCATCACCTTTAAAGCCCTTCATGGCATGGGACCAGGTTATCTGAGGAACCGCCTCACCCCGGTCATTTCAGCCCGCCCCACTCGGTCCAGCAGAAGGGGCACGTTGCAGACCCCAACAGTCAAGGAATTTTGACTGGTGGGGTCTAGGCAGAGAACCTTTTCTGCTGCAGCACCCGCCCTATGGAACATCCTGCCTGCTGAGGTGCGGTGTGCCCCCTCCCTCATGGCCTTCAGGAAAGGGATCAAATCCTGGCTCTGCCAGAAGGCCTGGGGGCCAGAGGGGGGCCCGCACCTGTGGAGATGGCTGGTGGGGTGATGGGTTGTCTCCCCCCCCAGCATCTTACAGGTTTTTTAGGGCTAAAATCATAGGAGGTTTTTAGGGCATTTTTAATATGTTTTTTAATTATTTATAGATTGTACCCATGTCTGGAGAGACCTGTGTTTTTTCTTTTTTATTATTGTGAGCCGCCCAGAGTCACCCATTGGGGGAGATGGGCGGCATACAAGTCTGAAAATAAATAAATAAATAAATCTATTATCTATTTGTTAATAGATCAATGGTACAGCAGTCCCATAATATTGCTTCTCTGGTGAGTCCTTCTGAATGTGCAGCTCTTGATGGGTGGCTTCTTTCTCATGGAAAGTTGAGAATGAATTAATTTTATATTTTTCTTCTGTGGCTTTTATTGGATGAGAAATAGAAACTTCTCCTGGAATAATTCACTGTGCTTGGTTTTTCAAAGCAAAAAAATCCTGTGATGGAAGAATATCACCCTTTTTTCTGTAACCTGTGCTTTAGCTTTATTATTCTGGTGATCATTCCTCCTAAATCAAATTTTATTCTTTCCTTCATTTCTTCTCCAAATCTCATACACACACACACACACACACACACACACAAAATTCTCTTCTCAAGTTATATGCCTTTATTAAGATTTAATACATACCTTTATTACATGCCTTTATTAAGATTGTTATGTCCTTTGAAGCCCAACTCCTGTTGATAACACCCACTCAGGCATTTTTTGTGACAGTAGGACTAAAAAGGTATGCAGTTCCTTCTTCTGGAATGTTTTCTCCATTTCTCAATCTAGCCTACATCCCTGGGATTTCCTGGGATCTCCCATCCGAGTACTGACTTAGATCCAATCTTGCTTAGCCAACATTATCTAGGTCTGCTTCCCAGCCGGGCATTAGATGAGGTACAAATTAATGTTAAGCCAATAGCCTGTGTTCTCTAAGCAGGCTAAAGCTGTTCTTGACTTTTCTGTAGTGAATTACAAAGTGGCTGCCTTAACTCTGTTAGTCCTTTAGACCACTAGAGTATTATTTACAGGCACAGGCACCAACTATACAAGGTTTCAGAGTGGTCAGTCTTTCCAGTCTAAGTGGAGATGCCATTGACTGAAGATGGGTCCTTTAGCTGCAAATCAGGACCTTTAGCCCGGAGCTGTGATTCATCTGTAATTACTTTTGGTGCCTCTCTTGGACTTTTGGCAACTTGCGGAGAGAGATTTTTAGCAGCTTCATCTTGCTACAGCAAGGAAAGGGTCTGTTGAAGCTTTTAGTATCCATGTCCCACTTAAAGAAGGGACAGCATTGCAGGAAAAACTGTAGTGCTCCCACTTAGTATGGCCACCTTTTGAACTGTTTTTAATTTCCCACTGGATTAAATTATAAAACCCAACTGCAGCTATGAAAATTTTCATAGCTGAATGAAGATGAGCTATTTTGTGTGGAGCAAATATATATAGATTCTAACAAATGATGGCATTAAAAAAGCATGAGGGGATTATGATTATGGCTTCTCAGGGCAGACACGTTTTATAATTTATATTTATAAAATATGCAAATGTGCTGAACATTTCAGCATGAAATTCACTACCAGGTCTGAACTTCGTAACGTGCGAAGTGGCACTCATAATATTCACATATCACCATAGGCCTTACCTTTTCATTTAGCTGTTTTATTGACTAAGCCAAAACCAAGCCAAAGTCAGTCATACAGACAAGAGAAATTTGCATGGTTTGTTTTTGTTTCCTGGCCAAATTTCAGTTTTCCCTCCTTTATAGTTTCTCCCATTTTGATCTTCTGTTGATGATTTAGAGACAAGAAAGGAGCTTGGAAACAAATCAGAGATAAAATTATGGGCCCCCATTCACTCATTGTACTAAGCCACAATTACATGTAATAAGCCAACAGCAAACCATAGTTTCAAATGGCAGTTTATTGCCCTGAAATAAACTATGGTTTATTCATTGACTTGGGCCAAACATTACACTAAGCCATAATCAAGCAAACCACACTATTGCTTAGAGTAATATGTCAGCTGAGTTTATCTCTCTTCAAATATTTATGACAAAGAGGGGAAAACCTCACAGTCTTGCTGAAGTTCTTTTTTACTTAAAGAAGTGACTTGTCACAAAAATGTGCATGGAATTAATAGTGTTGATTCTTTGTGGTACATGAACAGTTTGTAAGGAAAAAAAGCCACTATGTTTTTAGTTAAATATTAACTGTTCTGTGAGCAAGAAGACAAATGGTTAAGCCTTGTCTGAATGGTTTGTCTGTTCAGTAACTCAGCTCTATTTCAATATGCTCTCTTTTTGGTTGGTAGGGTTACTTCTGGAATGCAAATGTATATCTGTGTGGCATCAGTATAAACTCTGTATGTACAATGTGCCTCTAAACTTGCTAGTGTAATTTTTTTTTAAAAAATCTGCAGAGTCAGATTTTCTGGGTCAAATTTCAAAGCTAACAAAACAATTTTTTTATTTGTTTACAGGCTTAAAGCCAACTTTGAGTGGTATACAGTTTCCATCTAGATACATTCAGATTAAAAACAAAGAATTAAACATACAAATAATATTGATGGAACACATCAGTAGGAAAAAGAAAAGACAGAATGTAAAAGAATGGGAATAGACTAAAAATTAAAATCCCATTCCTCACCGGAGGGAGCAGTAGCAGCATTCCAGCTTCCATGGCCTGATGAAACAGTCACAATTTTACAGACTTTCGAAAAGGCTTGAGGGAAGGGGCCATTCTGATGTCTGGAGGCAAGCTATTCCAGAGGAGCAGAGACACATCTGAAAAGGAACGCTTCTGAGTTTCCTGCATGTGGAGTCCCCTCCCCTACTTGATCTTATTAGGCAGGCTGATATTACTGAGAGAAGGTAGTGCTGCAGTTCTGATTTTAAGAGCTAGAATTTCTGTTTCCAAAAATGGGGAGCTTACAAACATTTGCTTTTTTCCTCTCAGCAAGCTTTAGGAGAGCTACTAATGGAACCTAGCACTACTCTCCGCCTGACAAAACCAAGTTGCATGGTTGGAGACTGTTCATCATATCACTGAATAATCAGACTCCTTCTGATTTTGTTTGCTACTATAGTCTAACACAGCTCTCCTCCTACAGTGTTTCCATTGAATAAGGTAATGTGCTTCATTGATCAGACACATTCCTCCCTTCCACCAACTATTTGACTAGATAAAAAGTTCCTGACAGTGAAAGGGTTGCAGTGATTTGGAAATAATAAAGGCATCGCTTCTATGGATTTTGAATTTTTTTTCTCATGTCCAACATGGCTACTATTAAAGAAAGGCTTGCAGGATCAGTCCAAAGGCCCCTCCAACCCAGTCCTGAGTTTGCACTGTGGTGGAAAAGGGGAGTAATCAGGTTGTCCAGGTGGAGGTCTTGTTTTGTCAAGAAACAATCCATTCTAGAGACATGTTTGAAGGAAGCAAATCCTACTAGTTTTGTCTCTGCTTATTCATTAACATGCACATAGAAGCATGAGTTTTAAAAATGACAAGAAAACAGTCAGAATGAATAATTAAGCAATTAGCAAAGCAGCACTGACTCCCTTTAGAAATGTGCAAAGCAATGGGAGAGAAATAAAACAGCTCTTTCTCCTGCACTTGGTGTCAGAAAACTGAAAACCTGGATGATGTATTTTGTTTATAACAAAACAGAAGGTATTTGATGGATTGAAGGGTCCTGAGTTAACCTACGAGAAGTAGGCAATTATACCCCTTGCCTAGCAGAGATTTAAGCAACATTGCTTGCAGAGCAAAAATTGATTGTCTTGGGAAGATGCTTTTACTAGGGCAGCAGCCTCCTCTATCTCAGAGTGCAAAGTTAAGCGGAAAACAAGAGAGGGGAAAACCAAGTTTGAAACCAAGTGTTGTGGGTTGAAAGAGATGTCCCACTGTTCTGGTCTGCAAACAGAGTTAGAAGCCTGAGAAATTTAAGATGCTAATTGGAGGCTGTGATTGTTCTTGAATAGCATGATAAATACAAAATGCATTCAGAGCGCACTGCTTTTCAGGAATATATTTATGCAACCTTATTATAGTGCTATAATCAAAAACAGAAGTGAGAAACCTGTATAGCTGCAACCTTCCCCACAGGGCATGTCTGGGAAGAATAAAAAAAGTGACATTGGCAGACATGACTGTGTAAGTTAAACCCCACCCCTTTTCTACGTGTGTTGCATTATGCTTCCCTGCTGTGTTGAGATCACAACTCCCAGTATGCCCAGGCAACTTCCATCAGAGATGGAATGGAGAGTTATAGGAAACAGATGCTTCCAGCTAGTTTCTTAATGTCCTGCAGGCAAAGTTTGCATATGTTTAATTTACCAGGCAATACATTAGCTGTAGAATTTCAGACAATTTTATAAACATATAAGGGTATTTTTTAAATGAAACTTTCAAGGTACTTTTAAAGTTGACATTAAAGATGATTAAGTCTGAGCCAAAATTACTTAACCCAATTTTGTGTTCATTTTTTTCCAGCTCCATTGAAAAGCTTCTCTCCTCTGTTGGTCACATTGTTACAGTTGTTACATGATCGCTCAGATGCTGCATTTCTTGATGCCATTTCCCATCACGTTCTTTGTCTTCTCAGGTTTTTAAATTTTAACATGCTATCTAATTGGATTGACTATAGAGACCCCATGATTTTATTAATGATGTCTTCAGATCATAAGCCTGATCTTATAATGTCATGGATGTGTGTAAACAAAGAGATGAGGGCCACCACAGACAATAGGATTAAACGGTGCAGAGTACATTAAGGAGGATGAGAGTTGTGAAAGCAAAGGAGAGAAAGAGAAATAGCACTTGGAAGGAAAAACAATGAACTTTTTACAAGATTTTAACTTCATCAGATATATCTTTTTTTGTAATAAATGATGAAGTTGGAAAGAATACACCATGCATTATTCATTTAAATAATGAAATTGACTAGGGAGCAGTAGCATGTTTTTAAAACCTATGAATATTCGGGGGGGGAGAGAAGAGGAAAATCTGGCTGAGTGGTTTTCCATTGAGGTTAACACTTAGATGGGGTTGCAGAACTGGGCTACAAAGTCTGGATAAGCAGTAGGTAGCAACAAAGCATTAGAACTTTCTATATCTCTTTGCTACTATTTGGTGGTCTTCTGAGTTTTTACTGCCCAGATCTGGTAGCCCTGGTTTAAGGCACATCTTGGTAAAACATGCAAACTGCAGAGAAGCGGGATGGGCAACTTCATACTAGAATTCTGAACTTTCCAAGAATCATTGGGCTAAAAAAAGATCTCTAGACAGTAAGACTGGCCTAGAATATTTTATTGCCAGGGACGGAGTAGAAAATGATTGCTGAGATTACTTAGTGCTTAAGACCTGTCAAGTAATTTTGCCAGCTCAGCATAAAATCACTTTCTTGATAGCATAAAAAATTAAATAACCACTTTCTATTACGTTTATGACCTTCAAATCAATTGCCTAAGGCCACTGAGGGACCTGCCACTGTCCATTAACTTGGAAAAGTGGGAAGAAGAAACTTTAAATGTTATAGCATAGATTTATAAAGGCTCTGAATTCTTGCTGTGCTATAAGCAATCAACTGTTGTGTTAAGGCTTCTTTCTTGTCTGCAGTAAAAATTCTAAACTAGCTGTGTCATGTCTTGAAGGCTTCTGTCAAGTCTAGCCAAGAACTGAATTAAGAGCTAAGGGTCTGGAGATCTGTGATTTACTGCCAAGCCTGAATGTGAAGTCTGACAAATGCAGTGCCTCATTCTGCTTAGTAGTAGGGCTGGCCGTGCTGAAGTTATTTTCAACTAATTCAAATCCCATAATGTTATTCTCAGTATCTCAGTTTAGTGAGACTGTTACTCCTGTACATTCATACTTAGGGTTTATTTCACATCGGCACAAGACTGTGTAATTAATGTTAGATATTTGAAATATGTTAGTTGATATATGTGGCAGTACCATAGCCAGAATATGTTTCAGATGTTTGGGATGAGCTGGTAGTGTCAAGAGTCACCCAGGATCCCTGGCCTGATTATCTATTGAAAGTGACTTCAGCAGTGTGGTTCTGTTGCTGTCTGCATGAAACATTCAATTGCTCTAAGAATTTCCTGAAAAGAGACTGGTGTTTGTCTGTCTCTGTATGTGTGTGTAACAGCATTTTTTAGAATTATTCAGGTCAAGGAAAAGAACATAAGATAGTAATGGAAGAGCAGGCTCTCTCTTGTAAATTCTCTAATCCCTTTACACCATCCAGTTCTTGAGGAGTTAGTGGTATAGAAATGATGCAAATAAAAACCTATGCAAGGAAGTTGATCTAGTAGATTTTATACACTTAGATAACCTACTCTAGTCCTACTCAGGGTTACTGATTCAGTGGCATCTTGTAGATTAGTCTTATTTGGTCCACTGAATTGGCCACAGGCTTTGGTAATAGAAGGAACAAACAGGAACAAGAGCAAAGGACTTTTGCTAGGTTTTATGCTGTTCAGGTGAGATTACTTTGTTACCTGCCTTTTTCTGGGCAATGTATACACATATGCAAAAGAACTATTATTGGAGAAATGTATTATTAGAGTTTATCTAGATACAGGTGAGCAAAGAAGGGGCAACCTTGTGGCAAGATAGACTTGTAGGCTGCAAAGAGTTGCTGGTAGGGATTATACTAGAAGAAGGTAGGGATCATGATCCCAGTAACTTTCAGGAGATTTTAGATATAGGAAGGTAACTATGAACATGCTTTGTCACAAAGATAAGTCTGCAATTGTATAGTTCTAAAAACTAGGTTTGGTGCCTTTTCAGTGATTCAGATTTGTAACTTCTGGATTAGAAATAAATACCCTTTCCTTTGCATATCTGCATCTATAAGGAAAAGTCCAAAAACATTTCCTGCCTGCCTGCCTGCCTGCCTGCCTGCCTGCCTGCCTGCCTGCCTGCCTGCCTTCCTGCCATCCATCCATCCATCCATCCATCCATCCATCCATCCATCCATCCATCCATCCATCCTGGCCCCATTTAGGAGAGAAAATAGGATGCATGGGCATATTCAGCTTGTTTTTCATAAAGGAGACTTCCCCTTAGTGTTTCCATTTAATAACATTTATGAAACCAGTGAAGAAATTACTATAAAATGAATCTTTCAAAAGGTAATCTGAGCTAAAACTACATGGACTGCATGTATATTTAAACAATTTCCAAGTTAATTTCTTGCAATGGAAACAACAGAATCTTATGGCATTTTAATGTCCACAAAACCATATGTGCCAAAATCAATCTGTCCATCCCTAAGACGCCACAGGATTGTTGTTTATACTTTTACAATGGTATTCTTCTGCTTTCTAAAGTCTGTTAGCTGGAGTGCTGGATTTTAGACAAAATGACCTTGGCAGTGTTTGCTGGAAAAACAAAAACTCATTGTTTTCTTTCTGATGTGCATGTAATGTTGCCACAGTTAATTCAAAACTCTTTTCACTTCGATGTTCAAGAGGAGGTATAAACAGCCCTGCATTGTGATATTGATGCCATTCACACTTACTAGCTACCTTCAGGGATATCTTTCTACATGGAAAGGAACAAGTGCAGAGTTCTTCTCCAGCTGTTGTCCTCCTTTTTACTTTTACCTTCTACATCCTCAGTTAGGATCTTTGCTTATCAAGCTCCACCATTCCCCAGAGTTGAAGATGGTTAATCTTTGCTTACTCAACTCCATTTTTTTCTGCTCCTATATATTTGGAACCCTCTTCTGGATTTCTTAAATGATAGTGTGTTTTTTCTCCATACATTCTTCAACTCACCCTTCAAAGTTTACCTTTTCTGTGAAGCCTGTGGCATAGCTCCCTAGTACCCATTCCCTAATGTAGATTTTCCTGAGCTGGTAATCTCCAGATGCGTTGACTCCAGATGTGCTGGACTCATGGGGGCTGATCCAATAATCTAGAAGGCACCATATAAGAACTGCCTCCTTTCTGTAACTGAGACTCTAACTAAGCTTAAGTACTTATAACTGAACTGCTCCCCTCTCCCATATATATAGTTTATGTGTGTGCATTATGTATGTACGTCGTTAGGTAAAATATGAACAGGCTTGTTATTTACTTTGGTTTTGAGTTTATATTATTTTATTAAATGAATATAAAGATGCACTTGACTTTACTATGACTCCTGGTGACTGCATAGGCATGTCCATGTAATTTGCCTGGCAGCATTATAGAAATGGTTTATCATTACCTTCTTGGATGTTTTTTCCACTTGCCAATCTATTCTCTAGCCCTGGAATTTCTTATGGTGGCCTCCCATCCAAGTACTAATCAGGACCTGGCTTCCTTTGAAATCAGCCAGGGTTGGCTAAGGAGTACTACTTTTATTATATATGAAGTGTCTAAAGTTGGATAAGGGGTACCTTCTCACTTATTTTGCTATACTTCTTTCTAGCATGGAATTAGTAAATTGGAAGCCCCATGGATGTTAATGTTTGCTAACATAAATTTCCCCCATGTCTGTCTGCTGAATGACACAACATGAGGAGATCAGCAGGACTCATCCATACATAGACAATTGTCAGGGAGCCACAAGTAACAGTGGCTTCATCGTATGGCTCTTTGTAATACTTCACTCTGGTTATTTCCTGTTCTCTGACTTAGGCTCTCCTTTTTACATCTTTACTGCTTTCTACAGTAGCCCTTCTGATCTAGGATTCTGACCCTGCAGGGATAAACTGCATTCTGGTCTGTTCAGTGTAGTGAATCTTTTGTGTTTTTGGCAACACCTTTGTAACTTATCTTGCCAATAAAGTATTGTTTCGTTTTGTAGAGGAAAAAATAGTCATGCAATCTCTGTCCTTCAGCAGAAAGTCATAGTTGCTGAATGCATAGAGAGACAGGAGGAGGCTGTGTTTTACCCAGTGAACCTTTTATCATTGTGGGAATGAGAGATAGTATGCAATGAGGGGAAAGGGCAATCTCTCAACTCCTGGGGGAGCACAGTGCTGAAACAGAAGTGCTGTTTTATCAGTAAGGCAACATTAGTAGCAGTGGGACAAATGGATCCCCGAATACTGGAATTACATGTCTAATTTCTGTCCTTCCCATTTTTTTTTCAGTGCCTTTCTTTGTCCCACACTTTCTGATATTTGTTGTCGCATCGCATTTTGCTCCGCAGCTTCAGACTTATCTGCTTGCCAGGTAGCCACATTCTGAATGCAGAAGGGAGGCAATGTGGCTTTTTTTTCCTCTGTGCATTCCTCTTGCTTTATGGGTCATTCAGGTAATACATGGAAGCCGCCTACACACATTCTCCTGTCCCTGTACATAATAGCCAAGCAGTAAGTGCGCTTGTCAGTGCAGGGTAGTTATCCTATTCAATGAAAATGAAGTTATAATTGAAAGCCCTAGGATTCTCCAGGAAGAAGCTGAGCTGCTTTCACTGTCTGACAAAGAAAGTGCCCTGTCATCACTCACTCCAGAGAATGCCAGCGGTCATGTGGAAAAGGTTATGGTGGGGTGTTACTTAAAGATCATGCTTCTTCTTTATATATGTTCTTTCAGGTTTCTATGAGATCAAATGTATAACTTAAGCATGAAAGCCCAAAGATGGGACCTGCTGTCTGCAATAAGTTCTGGGACATACACACACGTGTGCACACACACACACCATAGGCAGACCTAACCTTTATATTCTGTACTTTTCTACTTGCATTTCTGGAGAATCAGCTTCTCCAGAATTCCCTTTTGGCTTCATCTCATATTATTGGACAGTTTTTTTTTCCTGATTAAGTTTTTTTTTTTTTAATAATTTTGAAAGAGGGGTTAAGTTTTCTTTCTTAATAGTTGGGTGTCACTTCCTAGAAGAGGATAAATAATCTTTCTCGGGATGCTAAATCTTTTGAGTCTTAAGAACGAATAATAATAGGTGACTCACTTGGTAGTTATTCCCAGTAGTTTCTTCTACCTGACTCTGAATATTCAATTATCCACCATGACTGATGTGTCTTCTACGCCCTCTGCATTCTTACCTTGCCTTGGGCTTTGTCATCGTGGTGTCTTCCAGAAGAGTTGAGATTACAATTCCCAGGATTCCAGCCATGCTAGCTGTGAATTCTGGAGGTTGTATTCCCAAAACTCCTGTAGAACACCTCTATGAGGAAGACTATGGGAATTACATAGGAAAGGGATAAGTCTTATTTGATCATCCTGGTTACTGATCCACCCAGTTCTTTTGACTCAAAGCTGCTTTCTTCCTTGCCCAAATGCAACAGCCTGACCTGCTGTAATCCCTGAAGTTTGTTTGTCTTTAAAGTTTGCTTCCAGAAAGAACTGTGCCAAGGAGTTGAAAGAAGCTCCCTCTGCACTCGGTCTGTGTATCTCCTTACATTTAATTGGTGTTCTTGCAGGCTTCGAAGATAAGCTATTGAAAGGCCTGGCTCTGAACCTGGTATGCTATTAAGCTCCTTCTAATCCCTTATTATTTCTGCTATTCATTGATGGCACTCTCTGCCATTAGTGCACAATCTAAAATTTAACCACATCAGCAAAGAATCCTATACTGTACACTTTTATGGTACTGTCTCATTGCAACATTTTCAGACTGCATTCAGCACTGAGAGCGCTGGACAGCTCTCAGAAAAGTTACAGTACTTGTTACTAGGATTTTTATTTGAAAATAGACATTATGGAAGGAAGTGAAGCTGTTAGGAAGTTGAGACAAATTCTTAGTATAGTGAAATTTATGGCAAGCTTTAGGAAAGATTACAGCACCTGGCACAGAATAAAAATGACTCTGCCATTTAAATAAATAAATTTAAAGAAGGAAACAACTTTTACATTTTTTTATACCATCAGTTGTCAAGATACTAACTTTTTAGCAGATGCTTGTGAAAATATAGTCATTAGAGTCCACTTTATGGCCATCATCAACATCAGAGACTTGTGAGTGAATTCTGACTTTATTTGCTGTGAAAAGGACAATCTGAACTGGACAGTACTGATATTGGTACAAAGTTCCCCTGTGCAACATAATTTCTTGCCTAGTTAGGCCCTTCTTCCTTCCCCCTACACTACTTACAGCAATGGTTCAAGGCAGCACAATAAGAAACTGTTCCTTGAATTATCTGCGTTCTGTTCTTGGATGGATTAATAAGCATATTGGTTGGGGTTGATTAAAGTTTTTGTGTGGGTTCTAGAGGGTCACATCTGGAATAAGCAAATAAACATTTTGAAGATTGAGACAGGTGAATCTCCATTAAGGGTGAATGGTTTCTAAATTACAGTGAAGTTTGGAATAATGCCTTGACCCATTATTTTAGAGAATAAAAGCTAAAGCAGAAGGGGAATCAAGCATCTCAACTAATGTGCCTTTACTACTGGCTCATTTTACAAAGCAACTAGCTTAACATTATGTCAGTAACATTTTCTCCAGTTGTGTTCATTTGCACATGCATTGGTATTGACACAAAGTGGTATTGACACTTTGGCCACATAGTTTGAATTGGTGTTCTGCAGATGTGTTAGATTTCAACTTCCATCTTCCCTGGCCATGATGGGCAAAGCACTACTAGTTGAAATTATCAGAGTTGTATTACAGCATATTTGAAAAGTGCCAATTAAGGGAGGCTGATTAAGCTGGTCCTGGGAGATAATATGAAGCAATGATTGGATTGAAAAGATTATTTTTTATTTTTTAAATTTCTATTAACCTACCTTTATTATTTTTATAAATAACTCAAGGTGGTGAACATACCTAATACTCCTTCCTCCTCCTATTTTCCCCACAACAACCCTGTGAGGTGACTTGGGCTGAGAGAGAGTGACTGGTCCAAAGTCACCCAGCTGGCTCTCGTGCCTAAGGCAGGAAGTTTTTTTCTGAAGAGAGAAAACTTGTTCATAAGCATCACTGAATTAGAAAATGCTTTGCCACTGTTAGGAAGCATATGAGCTAGAAATGGGCACTCTCTGCTACAAATGTAGTTGTTCTGTATGCCAAGCAAGATAACTGTAGTTTGGAGCATCTCCTTGGGCAGTCAAATGTTCTCAGCCTATAGATTTGTCCTGCTGAGCCAGGATGGCTACTAGGTCATTGTAAGCAAAAAGACACCTTATTTGATTGGAGACTTTGTCTGAAAAACACATTCTTCTTGGCTCTGGTGTACTGATTGATTGAATTATTTGGCTTGATTCTTCAGCTCTAATTCCCTAGGCTACTTCTGATGGCTGTCTTGACAGCTTTAGCAGAGTTCAGTAGTTTCTGGGTGTATATAATTATTTGGAAAACAAACACATAATATTACTGTTTTAAAGAATCAGTTGAAAATCTGTGCAAAAAAACTAGGGAGATTTTTATCAATTCCGTTTCTGAACTGAAAACTCATCTATCCAGGTCCTATGTAATCCTTTCTGTTTTTCCTCTCCCCCCCCCCACAGGAATCTTTTGGATAAGGATACATTCTCCAAGTCTGACCCATGTACGTAAGTGTTGCATGAAGTTTCACTTTTCTTCAAGATGAGTTTTGGTTGCAGTATTCGGGCTTTGTTCACAAAAGTTCTTGAAGACTTCTCTCCCCCCCTCCCCCCATTTATGGATCTTTCGAATTCTTTATTGCAAATGTATGTAAATGACAACCTAGGGCAAAAATAAAACCCAAGTTAAACATTTTTAAGAACCATTGATTTAAATATGGGAAAGCATAATACATGATTGTAATTACTGGGATTTGGTAATCTTGGATTCTGCACAGAGTTAATAATTCCTGGTTTAAAATAAACACTCAAATGTATTAAGTACTTTAAAAAGTCTTATTGGCTTTGAACTTTCATTTTTACAACTTTATAATCTGAATGACCTCATTCTCTCACATATTTATACAAAATCACACTGATCAAGAGATCCATGTTTGTATTTGAACACACAGCAATATGTTGAGTGTGTGGATGATTGCGGTTTCAGGGGACTTGCTTTGAATGTATAAATTGAGCAGAGACAGAGTGAGTTCCTCCTTTGCATTAAACAGAAACAGCTGTGGAAGATAGAAATCCGTGCATGCATTGCAATTCTTATGCTCAGCATAGGTCTCTGAGCCAGATTTTATAGATAATTCTGTTCCTGGTACATATTTCTGGGACATTTGAAAGCCTGAGTTAATAGATCTCTGGCCATAATTTCTTTGGCTTGAATAATTACATTGCCTGTTCTTCTGGGATATGTGCTTCCTGTATTTTTATTTTTATTTTATTTGTATATCACTTTTTCTCCCAGTAGAATGGAGGTAATGGTGCATTGACTGCTAATATATATTAACTGACTTTTCAAGTGTTAATCCTTATGTATCCAAAACAGCACCATCTGTATGCATGGCACAGGTAATAACTGGTTTGGGAGAAGCTCAACCTAAACCACCTTGAGTGCTAGAATAAACAGAAGGGGGGGTATAATATATAAATATATGAGAAAAGTTGGCAGAAGTGCACAAATAATTTAGATTTAAAAAATCATATCCACTAATGGATGCCAGCAGATAGGGAGACAACTCACAGAACCCAGTAAAGACTGGCCAGACTTTGTGGTCCTAGAATGCAATTAGCAGTGGTGATAGTATAGAGCAGCTTGGAAAAGATGTGGAAGATGTCATGACTGGCTAGATTTCTGAACAGGAACACTTTGCACTGCAGCACCTTTTTGCAGATCCGACTTGTGGAGTTCTACTTCCTTTGATTAGCACTGAGGTTGTAGCCAGTATGTACAGATCCTTAGGCAGATGAGAGACATAATCAGAACCTGAAAAAAAGCTTAGCAGGACAGCATTTGCTCTCTTTGGCAGCTTCTCTTCATTAAAATCTCATTAATCATTTTTACATTTTTGCCATGCTTTAGTAATGGGGAGCCATTGAAAGCGAGCCAAATACATTAATGAAGATATCTTTATTGGGTAATTTAAAGGTCTTGTTTGGTTTTCTGTGGTTTCTTTGCTCTTTGCATGAAAGAGCTACCCTAATTCTGCATTTAGCATAATGCTAAATTATGCTAAATGCAGAATGTTCTGGGTGTTGCAGAAGCTTCCTTGGCCTCTAAAGATACATTCCGAGAAAAGAGGAGTCAGGGAAGAGATACAGTAGGCTTTAACAGAGATGGCCACGAGGAGGTCAGATAATGAAAGCAGCATCATGGTGTCCCAGTGCAAACTTTGTTACTTTTTTATGCACGTCATGTATATATGAAAGGGATGGAATCCCAACAGTGTGACATTCCTTTTGTCATTTTGATGAAAGCATTGCATCCTGTGGGTGCCTCTGGGCTTCGGCCTTGATTTATAGAAGGCAGAATCTACCTCTCAATGGAAGAAAACATAGCGTAGCCACTTTTTCCTGTGGCTCTTTTCCTGTTGTGCATCCCAGATGCTTCCCTGCCACACTTACAGAAGGGGAAGCAAGAAAAAAATTGTGTGTTATAGAGAAGGTCCAGCCCAAGACTGAAATCAAAGAAGCATGGTAGAAGTTTTTCTTTATGGGTTTGAACAGTAAATTAAGGCCACAATCCAAAGGCTATTGATTTAGTTATTCCTTTTATTTATATTCTGTTTTTCTTCTAGGAACTCAAGGTGATAAACATGAGTCTTTTCCCCCAACTACATATTATCTTCACAAAAACCCTGTGAGGTAGGTTAAGCTGAGAGAAAGCAGTGGATCCCAAATCACCTAATGATTTTTTTGAAGAACTGGGGATTAAATCTGGATTTCCCATGTCCTAGTTCTACTCAACACGCAGAGTAAACCCGCTGAACCTAATGAATATGGATGGAATTAAGCTGCACGCTCTGCAGTATTTTGGGTTCCTTCTGACAAGCGTTCTAGTGACACTGATTTTGATGTAGGACTAGCCTTGGCATGTCATAGTTCCCAGCTGAGTGTGGTATAGCTTCTGATTCCAAAGACAGCCTCTTTTTTTCCTCATGTGAGTGAAGGCACAGGCAAACAGCTCTTGCGTCACTCCATTATGTGGGAAGACAATAGCTGTCAGTCATAGCTCATGAAATTGATGTTCTTCAAGTTAATGGAGCTGAGATGTATAAGTAAAGGATCCACTCTTTTGAGCTGATGGAGCAGAGTGGTTAGGGTGCCAAATAAGAAGACCTGAGTTCAAATCCCTGCTTAGCCAGTTTCTGTCAGCTCAGCTTACCTCATAAGATTATTGTGAAGATCAAAAACAAAAACATGTATATTATCTTCAGTTCTGTCAAGGAGAGGAAGACTAATATGCAGTGAATAAACAAATAAATTAATTCTGCCATTTATCTAGAGCATAGGTGGTCCTCCAGATTACAATTCCCAGGAGTCTTGCTAGCATGGCCAAAGGTGAGGGGTATGATAGTTCAGCAACCTCTGGAGGCCTGCAGGTTCTCCATCCCTGATACTGGCACAGAAGATATTTGAATCAATATCTTGAAATAGCTAGTATTTCCAAAAATGCTGCTGTTATTTCTATGGTAAAATAGGAGATGATGGGCCTTTTATCTGTGTGTAAGTGAGGAAGCAAAGGAAGTAAGCCTGGATGTTTAACCTCACACCGTTCCAAGTGTGCTCATTAAATGTGACCTGCATCTAAGGCCTGATGAAATCACACATTATGGTATTTGTTGCAGTATGGTTATTAGTTTCCATTTCAGATTTCCATTATAATGTATGCCTAGAATCCACCCCATTTTTGCATTTTTGAATTTGGAGGCAAATGCTTTTCATCAATAGCAAAATGGAGAAGTCTGGATGCTATTTTTGTGTGCATAGAAATACACAATCTAAAAGAAAAAGAGCGGGGAGGAGATAATGCACAGTAGCCTTCCAGTCATCAGGAATCCAGTCCTCTCCCCCATCTCATTGGTGGGGATCAAGCTTCAGCAGTTTTGTTTAGCTTTTGATCTGGCAGAAGCTTGTGGTGTCTGTCTAATGCAACCTGTGCTGTGTGGCATCACTGCTAAATTCTTGTCTCTATGCCAGTGGCTTGGTTAACTTGTAATTTTTTTCCCCTTTGCAGTGTGTGTGCTGTATACTCAGGGCATAGAGACCAAGCAGTGGAGAGAGGTATGTAACTTGTGTGTTAATGGAAAATTTTGCGTCTCAGAAAATTAGTGAGTCTCCAGCTGATCATATCTCCTAGATTTCATTCTGCTTTACTGCCTCTTATAATTCTTGCAAGTCACATTCTTGCCTTGTGGCTCAGTCTTGTTTTGTGCTTCTCCATCATCTGAAAAGCAGATTAGGTTAAAGGCATTTGACAAGTATTCTGTTGGTTAAAAATGGCTGCCATGCCTTGTTTATCTACTGATCAGAGTGCTCACTGGTGGCACCCCCGAAGGTGTAAACGCTTCACTCAGAAAATCCTGGACTGTGTATGTGTCCACTGGATTGCTTTTACATTCCCTTGTGCTAGCAGAGCACAATATGACATTGGCACAGCTGGCATAAAGCTGCACAGGCTGGTGGGAAAGTTCCAACTCATCCAGTTGATGCAAAAGAGAATATGGGTAGAGTTGGAAATGTAATGCAGAAGGATAGAAGACAGGGCCAAAGTGGGATATGAGGACAGTAACTCTGGGTGTTGAAACCCAGAACATAGCAGCCACATAAAAAGATGAACCAAGGAGCTGAATTTTAGACATAAAAGACTCGTGGAGGAGAGGAAAGCAAAGCTCCATCAACTTCTGTGAGTTGTTGTTCTGCAGACCCTATCTGTGGGGGCTTTACTTTCAGTTAGGCCAGTTCTGGGGTTGAAATGGAGGAGAAAAAGGCACCTGGAGTGAGAAACAGAAGGGATAGAAGCTGTAGGTGGGTGGGCAGGTTTCCACTCCTGTCCCTGAAACGCAAACATGTTGCTTTTAAAAATAAGACCTCCTACTCCGTCTTCCTACTTTTACACATTTTCACACACAACTGCTGCTGTGTAGGCACTGGGGGGAATCCTATGCCTCATTTTTGTGACACAGTGATGTAATATTATGGGTGGGAAAGAACTGGAGGATCAAAGTTTTATGCTTTTACTTTACAGCTTCTTGCCCTTAAGTGCAAGTTGTGCTGAAGGGTCCAAATAATCATCTCTTCTGTTCACAAGCATCCTGTTCTTTCCTTACCAGTTTTTCTGCCCCCCCCCCCCCAATCATGATGGTGTTCAGGAGAAGAACCCTGTAGATGTTTTAGTTTGGATCTGTAAATTGTTCTTGGCACTTAACAAAGCCATTGTCACAAGAGAGGGCATCAACTGTTGAGCTATTTAGCAGTTGGAGACGCTTGAGGACTGTGGGACTTGTGGAAGACAGTTTTCCCGGTGGTAGGAATTCCCATGGATGTCTGGCCCATGAGCCCGTTCCTCTCCCCCAACTCATAAACAGCTGAGCTGCCCTAGTGACTTGGTGCCCTTGCAGGAAGCTTCAGAGCAGCTTAACAAGCAGCGGTCAGGTTGCTGATCTGACCCCGCCCAGTGCAACGTGGCAAGCAGGGGTATCCACAGGATACGTTCAAAAAAGTCAGGGCAGTGACCCCAACAGGGCAATTGAAGCTTTGTCTGTTTTTATGTGCATTGCACATGGGACTCACCTGAAGAACAAGCAGAGCTTCAATAGCACCGTCGCAGCCAACATCCTGACGTTTTTGACCATACCCTGGAGAGCCCCTTGATGGCAAGACAGGACGGAGAGGAGGGTGTGGTGTTGGTGGGCAGACACTGTTGTGCAGGCCAGCTCATCCTGAGTTCTCAGGACAGCAACGTGATGAGAATGATTGTGGGCCATTCTGAGACTATTTCTGAATGTGAGAGGTGGAAAACTGGTGGTAGGGAAATGCTGTAGGATTCGTAGTAAACAGGTACAAAGAATTCCCCATCACAGCTGGATTTATTCATAGTTTTACTGGTGCAGCCCTAGGAAGAATAAAAGGTGAAAGGCGTTACTTCTGGTGGAATAAGTCAAGTAAAGGGAGCAGAAATAGGGGCTTGGCTTATTCTGCCAGCAGACCTCTGGGGAAACAACCAGTCCATCAAATGAACACTGGGGAGGCATGGCTAGGGGAAGCAATCAAGAAATGAAAGACTTCCCTTGACTCAGACTTAAGACTGTGGATCCATGGCTTGTAGCTATAGATTATAGCTGGGTCTCTCCTGTGGATAATGCGTAGCCTTTTACAAGGAATGTGCTGTGGACTCCTGCCAGGCTAGTTGTACGTTGTTTGTGTGAGAAGTGGAGAGAATCGAGTGATCCCATCAAGGCCCTGTAAAACTTCACTGCCTTCCCAGCATTGTTGGGACAGCTGCCTTGACTGGTTAGCAGGCAGGGATTGGGAGGGTATTCTGTTGGAATGGCTGTTATTGGTGGCTCACTAGGTTTACAGAACCACTGCGGTGTTGATTTTGTGATTATTAGTGCACTATCCATTGTGGTCACCCAATCCAATATAGCTGGGCACATTTCTAGCCATTATGGACTTTTCTCATCTGGTCAGCGTACAGATCACTGCAGTCTGACTTCATTGCTTTCTCAATTCATACACACCTGCCAGCCATCACTTGGAGGCAGTTAATATATAGGCAAGCATTTATGTGCAGTTGTATACTGTGATACTATTTGATCACACATATTATACACACACACATTTATACATACAGTGTGTGTGTGTGTGGGGGGGGTATTGCAGTTGTATAGTACTGACCCAAAAGCTAACTAATCCTAATCTAAGGCATTCACATCCAGTGCAGTTTCTTTAATAATATTTAATAATCACAACTGTCATTATCAAGAAGACTGATTGCAATAAGTGAATATGCTGCACTTCTTAAAGCCTAACTTCATTTTCAAATTTTGATTAAAATAGACATTTCAGAAATATAATTATGCTTCTCAGAGGAGGTAAGCTTTATATTAATATCAGCTTAATTGTTAACTATTGGATGAGCCCATACTTCTTATTTAGCATTTACCGAGTTAGCTTGTTTAAAAAAAATAGGAAGCCATACAAAGTAATCCAGTCTACCATGCCTGAACTCTAAAAGGATTACAGACACAGCACAGAAACCAAGCAAAAATAGAGCTAAATGGAATTTTGGGGGGAAAAGAAAGAACTCAGGGGATGTGTGAACAAAAACTGAAATGCTTTTTGAGGGCTGACCAAGCCAAATTATACTGTTACTGCCAAGATCTGTAGTTTTGTTTTGTAAACATTTCCAGGGCAAAACATTAGTGGTAATGCTAGGAATAGTAGTAGTAACAGTAGCATCCCACACTCCGGCTTTGAGGTAGCATCTCCTCTGCCCCATCCTCTTCCTTTGTCTACAAGGCAGGTTCCTATGTTTCATTGTGCTGTTATTCTGTTAATGCAGGTGGGCAGAGAGCAAGTCCGGCCCATCTGAAACATGTGGCTTTCATTGCTATGCAATACGTATCACTTGCTGGCAACGTATTGTAAACGTTTTTGGTTTTGCCCCCCTTTCTGAAATTTAGATTCTAAATGCACCTAAGCAGATACCTGTCTATGTATGACTTGTAACAGTCTATGAGTGATGTTAACTGAAGATTACCTATACATGATCACATTTACTGTTACATGATCATATTTATCTCCTGGTGTTTCTTTTTTTGTCTGCATGATACTATTTTATAGATGTAAATAAATATCTGTGCTTGAAAACAATGTCAAAGAATCTTGTGGCATGTTAAAGACCAACAAATGTATTCTGACCTAAAAGTGTTGTGGATTACAGTTTCATGCCATAATAAATATACATGTTTCTAAAGTGCTGCAAGGTAAATTTTTGTGTGGAATTATGTAGAACTTAAAGGAGCTCCCAAATCACTCAGGCTCTCTCAGTAACAAGTTACGTTCCTTCATTTAATCAGGTGCTTTGAGAAGCCAGAGAACCAGTAGGAAAAAAATGGTAAAGCTTTACTTGAAGATTAGCGTGACTGAGCTGCTGCTTGAGTTCAGTGCTTGTCAATTATCCAATAAAAGATCTGTGGAGTAGGAACCAATTCTTAGATAGCCAATGCTTTGGTTGAATTATTTCAGGCCAAAGTGGATTAATAGGTCTGGGAATGAACAGAGTGCCAAAATTGTAGAAGTCATTCTTAGAAAAGGAGCAATTATTCTTGGTAGGGGAGTCCAGCAGTTTTTTGTAGGCAGCTAAGTACTAATAAAATACATATACATTTAAAGATGAAGCAGAGGAAAAGCACACATACCAAGATGGCGAGTACATCTTTTGTTTAGGACTGCATAGTTTAGGCCAGAGGTATACCACTTCAGCCCCTCCAGATGTCTTAGACCAAATCATACCTGACCATTGGTTGATGGGACTGGGGATGAAAGGAACAGGACCCTAAACATCTGGTTGCATTTCTCTGTTATAGGCTGAAGATCTTCTCTTGTAAGCTTTCTTGATCCCTGGTGCAGCAGTGTCAGACAGTGTTGACAGCAAACTCACGTGGAATTGTATTTCCATACAACAGACGTACTTGGAGTTAGGGGTTTGGATGTGGCAATCCCAACTGCTGTAGGAGGAAACCAACTTGGGGAAAGGTTTTGTACAATGCAGGCATATAGTTTCCAAGGGCTAACTTGAAAGTATCCAGAAGCTGAAGTTGGTGCAGAATGCGGCGGCGTGGGCAGTTATGGGCACCTCTAGGGCTACACATGTAACACCTCTGCTTCGCAAGCTGCATTGGGTGCTGGTTTGCTTCCGGGTCCAATTCAAGGTGTTGGTTATGACCTTTAAAGCCCTTCATGGGATGTGCCCAGGTTACCTGAGGAACTGTCTTGTCCCGCCCCACCCAGTCCAGCAGGAAGGCCATGTTACGGACCCTGTCAGCTAAAGAATTTCGACTGGTGAAGTCTAGGAGAAGAGCCTTTTCTGCCATTGCCCCCAGTCTGTGGAACATCTTGAGGTGAGATTGGCCCCCACTTCTCTGGCCTTCCAGAAGAGCGTCAAGACCTGTCTCTGCTGACTAGCATGGGGATCCAATGGGGGTTTGCAGCACTGGGGGTGATTGGTGGCTTGAGGACACTCTCTCCATCTTTTAATTTTGTATATTTTTGTAAAGATTTTTATAGCTTTCTTTTTACTTGTAAGCCGCCTACAGTCACCTCTACGGTGAGATGGGTGCGTATACATTTGATTAATAAAACAAACAAATAAATAAATAAACAAACTTGTTCTCTCAGGCTGTATCAGAAGACAGGATGAACCTTCATTTGTGGTTAGCATCATAGGACCTGTTTTGTTAGGATCCTGCAAGGGATACTGGACATTCTTATAATAGTTGCCAGCAGAGCACTCAGACTTTTTGCTAGTGCTGCTGTTGGAGGGGTTGATGGAGCCAGTTCACATCTATCTCAGTGGACAACAGCTTAGCTGGAAGTTAGCTGTCCTCTGAACAGGGCAGCTTCACAACAGTGCCTTTAACACAGGGTTTTTCAAATTGTGTTCTGTGGAAGTATAGGATTCTGCAGGAAGCTGCTGGGGTTTTATGAGTGACTAAGGGAAAATAACCCATTTGCTGAAATGCAACCAGTTTTCTGTCACTAGAGCTTTGCCTCTAGATCACTTTCTGTGCCCTGAAAAAATTTGAAAACCACTGCTCTGACATTCCTGTGCAAGGAAGTGGCTGTAGAGAAGCACTCTATAGAATGTGCCTATGGTTGTTTGGCTCTCTCAGAAATCATCAGATATTGCTGAATAGCAAAATAGCATATTCTGTCATAGTGTTCCCCAACCTTGGCAACTTTAAGATGTGTGGATTTCAACCCCCAGAATTCCCAGGATACTGGCTGGAGAATTCTGGGAGTTGAAGTCCACACATCTTAAAGTTGCCAAGATTGGGGAATGCTGTTCTGTCATTCTGTACTCAGTCAAGTTATATTTCCTGTAGTGAAATGAGTTGCGTTGCCTGAGATTCACTTGATGGTAATGAGAGGAAGCAGAATGTGAAACTTCCTACTGCACCAACAAGATTTCTCTTGATCCTTCATGGAGAATTTTCTACTACTTTTCCTTTTATCTAAGCATTTGGCTTGCTTTAGTGAATCATTGTGGTTATTTTATTGTTTTATATTTTGTTATGAAATTGATATCCTGAACTGACCTAACCTGCAAGTGCTATGGTCAAGGTAGAGTAAAGAGTAATGGTATAAATAAATATCTGCTTTTCCATTTAAGCTAGAGGGAGGGAGGTGACATTACTCCACAATGAATGGCTGTTCTGCACTTAAAAGCTGGATTCACATAGATTTATTTGATTACTAAATTAACCTATTTTCTGGATTCATACAATACTCTGTGTTCCTGATTGGTATGTTTTATTTAGTACAAGTTTATGAACCACACATTCTGGAAGCATACATTTCTGCATAATGGCTATTATAAGAAATGGATTTCCCTCCCCACTTTACAAAGAGATGGGAGAGGCCTCAGTAATTTTACTGATTTTACTGTAGTAACGTTTTGTAGAAAACCTGCAGGCAATGGCGAGAAGAGAATGTGTGTGATGCTGCCGCAATATAAGAAAGAGCAGATGGTGCTCCCCCACCCTGCTGTCCCACTCCAATAATGTTGAAGTCTATCCCCATTTTGCTCAGTTATGTGACTGTTGCGCTTCCGTGACAGCTTTCCATAAGGACTTCTAGTAAGAAGAGAATCTCTCTGTTCTGTGAAATCAACTGTTTGGAAACTGCACCATTAAGGTGTTGCTATTTGTTTCTCAGGAGCAATTCCATTCTTCCTGCAGAAGAAAAGGGCCTCATGATTTGTCTATAAGCACTTAAGGCTGGTTTAGCAACTACATCACAGTTGGCAAAATGACCAGTTAGGTCAGCCTTTGCCTTGTTATCTTCTAAAGATTTTGGACCCCATAATTCCCAGCCAGTAAAGCCAATGCATATAGAGTCCCTCATTTTGGGAAGAGCTTGCTTCTTGGAATGTGGACTCATCTCTAAACTGTCATTTACCCAGTTCAAAAGGATTTGCCATTACTTTAGGAGAGCTTTTAATAAAAAGAGCAAGGTTCACTCATGTGTTCCTTTTGTATCTGGACAGTAAACAACTTGGAGGCGATATGCCCTGTCTTTATCTCTCATTTTATTAAGCTAGCCCTGCAAAAGTGGATCTGGTATCTCAGCGTCCGATGTTCCTTATGGTAAATGTTTCAGATCAATTGCTATGGCTATTCTAGATCAGCTTTCCCTGACTTTAAGTGTTCCAGATGTGTTTGACTACAACTGCCACCATTCTTAGCCATTAGTTGGCTAAGGATTGTTGGAATTGTAGTCTAATACATATGAAGGGCATCTGGTTGGAGAAAGCTTCTTTAGAGGATATGGAGCCAACAGCTGTAATCAAATGAGCATAAGTATATTTCCTTATCATTATCAAATTCCCAAATCCCAAAGGAATCTCTCTGGCTGAAAGCAGTGTGTTAGTCATGCAGCATTTTCCCCCAACTGACAATTGTTTCTCCAAATTGGTGTCACATTCTGTGTAATCATTGGACCATATCACAGGCTGCTATTTCTACTGAGAGTTAGAGTAGTGGGGGAGAGTAAAAGAACAAGGTGTTTAACCAAGAAGTCCCTGGTGCAGATCTCACTGCAAGTGTGAACTATGAGTTCAATAAGGCCTCCCCTTCCTCCGTTCAACATAAGATACAAAAATGCCTATTCAGCTTAAATCAGTGCTGCCTCTTGGTATCCCCTCACCATTGTTGGGCTTCCCTTGAGATTGAGCAGCTGAGCTGATGAACTGTTGGCTGAAGACCAGGCTATGTTTCCTTTGAAACAGCAAGGTGGGCAATTTCCCAGTGAAAACTCTGCCTTCTGGGATCCTTCCTCTTTCCTACAACCAAGGTACTGTCCTCCCAGATGCTCTGTTCTCTGTCCCCCTCTTCCTCTCCCTCTCCCTCTCAGTATATCAGTTCTGGGCTGACAGTGGCTTGGTAGAAGTGCCTACAGCATTGTTTCAGATTCCCTGAGTTATATGTAATTTGATTCTGCACTAATAAAATCCAAGTTTAGCTCCAACAAATCATGACTTGAAACACATTTTCATAGATCCCTTCCCTTCCCTTCCCTTCCCTTCCCTTCCCTTCCCTTCCCTTCCCTTCCCTTCCCTTCCCTTCCCTTCCCTTCCCTTCCCTTCCCTTCCCTTCCCTTCCCTTCCCACCCACTGATACTTTTCTTTCCAGTCCTGATACTTTTCCTGGACTGTTCCACTGGAAAACTATAGGGGTAGAGTCCCCTATTCAAATGCAAAATAGTATGCCAGAGAGAGTGCTAAGTTAACCGTTCCCTTCAACATATCCATTTTCTACATATGGTGAATGAGATGAAATTAGAAGTGAAATATTCAAGCTCATGACTTGCCCTCTGAAATGGCATGATCCAGAAAAGCTTTTATCACTCGATTCTCCTACATGTACATGGCAAAATTAGCTGAAAGATAGGCAACCGCTATTAGCCAGATCATCTTGTCCTGTTATTTTTCTTAGATTCAAATTTATTCCTTTTGATTCATATACTGTAAAGCTGAATTGCCATCATTTTCCTAAGTTGAGAATTTAGCCCCTTTTATGCTTCTGTTGCAGTACAAAGTTCCATTGGTGTAAAATTAACTTTAATTATTAAATGCAGCCTTCCCACACATAACACCAAACAACTCATCTGCTGCTTGTCTGAATATTTTATGGCTTTTTGCATTACTTTGCTGTGGACATAGATTACTAAAATGAAGAGGTTATTAATATTATAACTCATCACAGATATAGTTCCCTAAAGCACTGCTTCATATTTGAAGATAACATTTGAGACTTACTTTGTCCTTATTCTTTTTTTTTTCTCCCAACTGCCATATAGCTGATCTCTATATTGCCATTTTTTGTCTGTCCCCAGCAGCTTACCTCCCAAAAGAGGCATTAAAAAAGCCTGAAAAAAAATTGAAAAGGCAGTAAGCATCATGGGAGAACATGGGGAATGAAGTAAAAAACTGAGCCTGTTCAGTACCTGAACAAATGCCGCTGGCTTAATTACAGCCCCCAGTTATGAGCAGAGATTCAGAACAATTTGCTTGTTACCACAGTAGCTCAGAAGTCTTCCTGGATCATAGGAAGAAGCCAACTGAAGTGTAAGGTGACTGGGGATGCCTGAGAGGTTTGACATATGGGATATCTCCTAGTGAGACTTGGAGGAAGGAAATCTCTCCTTGGCCATTATTTCCAAGCTAATGGCATGTTTTTGGTTAGAGAGAATTTCTTCCCATATATCCTGGGACATTTCAAATCTCCTTTTGGAAACTGCTGGGTGAACAGTGAAGTGAGCTACCCCTTTGTATGACAGGTTGGATATTGAGTGTGTGTGTGTGTGTGTGAGAGAGAGAGAGATGGTGGTGATATTAATGCCCATGAGATTGGAGTTATGAAGCTAACATTTTTAGTATAATGATGAGGTAATGCTTCAAATCAAGGGCAGTTCTTGGAATTGTGGCCATGTGGTATGGAAGGAGTAGAAACTAACTTAGATAGCAGGCATGATTGTTGGCAGTGAGTCTTCCTCTTAGCCTAACCA
This sequence comes from Python bivittatus, assembly GCF_059951505.1. Lineage (NCBI taxonomy): Eukaryota > Metazoa > Chordata > Lepidosauria > Squamata > Pythonidae > Python > Python bivittatus. Next base: position 54,264,364 of record NW_028277098.1, on the reverse strand, counting down.
GATGGCTAAACATAAATATCTCCATTGTTAGAAGAGTGAAGGACATTTGTACTTGGATAATGGAGACTGTTTCTCATACAAAGTCAGAGTGGGGAAAAGATCCTTCCCTTATATGCACTGAACCCAGCTGAACATTTGTTACCCCTTAAAGGGTAAATAAGAGTTAAAGTAAATATGATATTAAATGTGTCTGTATTGAAGGTGGATATTTTAAAATTGCAAATAGCAGCTGGTAGGTAGGAGGGACTGTCACAGCAATTGTGATTGGGGAAATTTAAGTCTTTCCTTCCCTGGAAAGCTTCTGCAAAATACTTTGGTTGGGGGAGAGGGGGGAGAATTGTGTTTAAGGGATCCTGTTTTACTACCCTCCTTAAAGTTTCATTTAATGCTTCACTCTTGCTAAGCTTAGGCTACAGCACCAGTAGGGGAACAATTTGTCTTTGCCAAAGTCTTTCTAGACCTGGTTTTCCCTGCAATTCCCACAATTCCTGAATTCCATTGACCAGTAGGCAGAGACTTCTGGCTCTAATCATCTGGAGGTCTCCAGCTAGGCAAGGCTGGCCTATACATTATAATATGGGTAACTAGATAAATGGCAGCTGGTTCACTCTGAGGTCAATTCCAAGGCTCCTATCAGTGGCATTTATAGAAGTCACAGATCATCTCAATATCGGTACAAGAGTAAACAGGATGCTTGATGGAAACTGAATACCAAACTGACAGGTTTAACTTTTTTGAAGAAGGTCAGCAGCTTCAAATACTAACCCTCCAAAGGGAATCACCTTAATCTAGTTTATCATCATAGTGCCTCTGCAGTTATAGCAGCACTTGGCCAACCGTGTCTCTGCTCAGGAGCTAAATAGGATCAAACCTATTTAGGACTAGGATAGGAGACCACCAGGGAACCATAAGCAAAATTGATCTGTAGGCAAGACTGGGAAGGCCCCTTCCTCCCCAAACCCCAACTCTGTGGAAATAGGCAATGGAAAACTATTGTTGCTAAGAAAAATACATGTTTAGGTCTGTGAAGTCAGCAGGAATTAAACTTGACTCAAGAGTGTCTTTATTTTCATTGCAGTCATAGACATTGTAACTGGGTAGTGAATCGTGTTGCAGTTCTAGATTAGATCCAGCCACCTGCCCCAAGTAGGATGTCCAGTAGTATAGAGCTTAAAACTCTGGAAATCAGCCTCCAAAACACAGTGCCTCTGCTTTCCCAAAAAGAACAGATGCTCAGCCCATGGCAAGATGATCCTTTGGGGGATTTGCTAAAATCATCCCATATTATTATTATTTTAAGCTCTGTGTTTTCCTGCTAACAGATGCTTACTGAAAGTGACTCAGTTACTGTAATGAAGTTCAGCATCTCTGCGTGGCAAGCACACCAACTCTATGGAAATTAGTTTTAATTATATATTGTGTTTAGCTACTTCTTCAATCAACAAAGTGTAAATATTTTGAATAAATAAACATGGATTCTTTGATAAACAAAATGGTAAAGAGGAAGGAGAGAAAAAGGAGCTTTCCATCAGAAATGCAGACAATAGCCTTTGCTCTTCTCACCTTCAACTTGCTAGTTAAGAGGAATTAGCTTTCCCACATGCAATCCCATTTTTTTTTTTTACTGAAAAACAATACTTTTCTCTTATTCTTTTTCTCCTGATGTGCCTTTTACAAAATATATATAGGATTTTATGTGCAATATCAGAGCAAGCATTTATTGAGGCCCCACAAAATAAACATAGTATATCAGTTTTTAACTACTTTATTACAGCATATTCTACACACCCATAAACACACACACACATGCATTCATACCATATACATAGCAAAAATGAAGAAGGGATGAGAAAGAGGTCCTCTCTCTGTCTCTCTCTCTGTCTCTCTCTCTCTCAGTCTGGAGATTTAGGAAATTAATTTAGCATTTAATTGATGGAATTGATCAGTTTTATAGTATAGTAAATGCAACATATATTTTTAGTGATAATCTTTAAAAAATTCTTAATTCAGTTGCTGAAAAAGAAGCATAGTAAGAGTTTGAGTGAAAGAATTTGGGAACCTAGTTCTGTCATATTTAATTTCCTTGACTGAGCATGGCGCAGTGGCACTTTCAACCTACCTCACAGGGTTGCATTTGGGATAAAAATAAACATGGTAATATCTTGTAGACTGCCTTGAGCTCCTGGAGTCATGGTGAAATTGAAATCTAACAAAAACATAGATTTGTTTCTTGAGTTGTATCATCAGTATTTTGCACCTATCCCCAGCTGCTGGATCTCAGAATTCTGTGAAGAAAGAATTTTATGATCTTGATGTTTGAGATCTTTATGTTCCCCTATTCCTGATAGAAAGCAATGGCTAAACCCATGGACCTCACCTCTTCTAGTTCATATGTTCATATCCCAACCTTTCATTCACTTGATGAGGAGATCTCAATTCTTCATATAAAAACTTCTATAAATCTTCTACTGTCGTGTTTTTGTATATTAGAGGAAAGAGACTCAAGGAGGGAAAAGCTGGAAGAGAAAACAAAAGCTTGCATATAGATAACAGATAACAGACCTGTAATCAATATTCACTGAAGTACAGTTTGTAAACTTCTTTGAATAGTTGAAATATCCTCCATTAGTGTTAGGTGCCATTAAAATCATGCCCGATTCTTACTAATTGTATGGACAAGTATTCAACATCTCAGCCCATTCCAGTGGACAATTTGCAGCTTTTCCAAGGGTATTCCAGTGATATTCCTGATCCAAACTCTCCACCTAATCCATTGTCTTCTCCTTCTCCTTCCTCAACCTTGTTGTGCTTCCCCCCCCCCCCCAATACTTCATCCACTTAAACGGCAGTCTAAAGTTACTTGTGGTTTCAAAGTCTTGAATGTAAAAGCTGACAATTTATACAAAATAGGACATTATTAAATACCTAGGAGGTAATCACAATTGTTTTAAACTTGGCCAAATAAATTTTATTTTGTCCTGATTTTGCCATTTTGGAGTGTGGCCTTCAGTACATAACCCAAAGATGAAGATCAGCTCCTGACGTATCAACCATATCATGAAATAGGGAATTTCTGAGCAATGATTTAATTGAGTATAAGATTCCTAAGGAAAAACTTTATTTGTAATTGGTATTAGTGTTACATTTATTTAGTTAGGTATTTATAAATACATAAACTCCCTGGATGCTGTTCTTAATATATTGTATTATTTAAAAAAACTGAGATTCCTGTCTGCTGATTTGCTATCTAAGACATTATAAAGAAGAAGGGGAAAGGGGGAGAGAAATAAGAAGAGCCAGAAGAAAATTGCTGAAGGGAAAAATCATTTTGGTAATACTTCCAGACTGATAGGTCTTCAACTCCCCCCCCCCCCAAAAAAACAACAGATTGAAAAGAGAGCAGCTGTTTGAAAACATTTTTGGGAAGCTAGATTCAGTGCAGATGAATGAATATGGACTTTTCTCCTCCTTCATAAATGTTACAGGTGAGGATAGTGCACTAATAATAAATGGGAGCTTAATGGCCTTTATTTGGTACTTTTCCTTACTATAATTAAAATCAGTTCATGTTGCAGGACCCAGAAATTGAATGGGCAACAATGAGCTGTTTCTCTCTGTTGGTTCTGATCAAAGGCAATTTATTTTCTTCCCTTCCTGAAAGACAAAGAGCCAATCTCTGGGTGGTTTCACACAATCATTGTGAGATAGAGAATGTTGTAAAGTCCCCATGAGTTGATTTAGGAAAATTCAGTTCAGTTCAGTTCAATTCATTACAGTCATAGACCAGTACAAGCAGAGTGCTCTGTGAATGTATATAAATCTATCTTAATAGATAACAAACAAAATCAAATTTAAGACAAAGTTAAAATACATTTATAAAACAACCTAACCAGCATCTATGAGTAAGTTCCAGGATGCAGTCTATATTTAAATTATAAAGTAGACACTAAAATTGTATAAAGTGTAATAACATCTAAAATTACAAAAAAGTGATGATATCTAAAATGTAAATGGTTTACAGTTACATAGAATGTGATAGCTAATGGAAAATCGGCCCATCAGGGTCTGTCGGATCTTCCTTGCTGCTGCACAAACCTGTCCACGTGCACTGTAACAAAAGGCAGTTCATCTGTGAGCAGCATCTGAGCATAGGCTGAGTCTGAGCGACCAGGATATCTACTAATCAGAGGTAGGATGAATCTGGTTTGAATGTCTCCATAAAAGGAGCAGTGAAGAAGAACATGTTCTGTAGTTTCCACCTCTCCAGAATCCCAGGGGCAAAGCCGTTCAGCCAGTGGTACTTTTTTATACTTACCATCCAGTACTGCAGAAGGGAGTGCATGACATTGGGCAAGAGAGGAAGCTTTCTGATGGCTGGGTGTTTCTAGCTTTGTAAGGTACTGGCAGCAATGACAATATATTTGTTGTGCACTGGTGACAGGAAGGCTGGATCTGCTTGCCGCTCTGTATCCTTTATCCTTTGCTTCAGGATTTGTTTTGTCTGATCATATTTCATCTTAAGAACTGAGGAGGGAGAGTAGCCTAGATTTAAAAGTTTAGATTCAACAGCCTTGATCCATGTGGATTGAAAATTGTCCTAGAGAATTAATGGTGCTAGACCTTGAGGATGAAAGTTAAGCTTTAACCAAAGGTTTATAGAAAAGACACACTCTTGACTCAACTTTTATCATACCTGACTCCAGTCGTAAACCTGCATTGGGGACACAAAGAGGTATCTGGAGAGCTGCGCTGATGAATTTATATTGTACCCTCTCCAAGGAGGTGAAACAAGAAGCTGGGGGGGGGGTGGCAGGGAGACAACCAAAGTCCCATAAAGGAGCTGGGTTAGTGGCTTAGTCTGAAAGAGCTTAAGTGTGGCTGGAACATAATATCCTCCCTTGGAGTGGAAAAATTTAAGGATGGCATTGGCAAATCATTGTCCATTAGCAGCAGCATATTCACAGTAGGCTCTCCTCTAGCCAGTGGCATGCCTGACTACTCCTAAATACTTAAAGCAAGTCACTTGTTCTATTCTATGGCCATTTATGCTCCATGAACGGAGCTTTGGCTTTTGGCAAATGTCATAATCTTGGTTTTCTGATGGTTTATTTCCAGATGATCATTGTTGCAGTATTGGACCAGAGTTCTCAAAGCTCTTTTAAGGCTTATTGGTGTTCTGGCAAGAGCTACAGCATCGTCTGCATAAAGCAGCAGGGCAATGCTGTGATCCCCTAGTTTAGGGGGGATTTAGGGAAATGTGGAAGAGGAAGGGGAGGTCAACATTTCCTGGATTTTTTTTTTTTTTTTTATAATGTTTTTTTTATTTTTACAACAAACACAAAACAAACATGAACAAACAAAAACATAAAAAAGCATAAAAAAGCATCTTCCATTTTATACCGTGTGTCAACCAGTTAAACTCGTTGGTGCCCCTTTCATAATCTTAAATTCTCATATCATCTATTCAAAATATACTTGTATACTTATCAATTAACAATTATTAATCATTCATAGCTAATCTATAAAATCATATATTACAAAAAATTTTAACTTTCAATAGGATTAGTAATACATCTCCATCTATCTATTATATGTGTATATATGTAATAATTAATATCAAATTTCTATTATAAAATTTCCTAATCTATTACATTACTATATTTTCTCATCTAATCATTAATAAAAACAAATCCCGTGTCATATAAAATTGCTTATCTTCTTACTCTAATTTCAAATCTCAATTTAACTCATCTCTGCACATTCCATAATTTTGAATAACTTCCTCCTGCATAAGTACTTTTTAATTTTTCCAATTCTTAAGAGTTACAATTCTAACCAATATCAGTTACAGTATCAATTACAATTCTAACCAAGTTACAGTTCTAACCAGATTTCACTACATGTTATACAATTTTTAACTATATATCTCAGATTTATACTTTATTCCAGCGCTTGCATAATTTTGAGTTCACCCTTTTCATTCAATATCCCAAAATATCTGGCTATTCATTCCTTTTTTCTATATTATTGGATAAGAGAAAGCAATAATAAGTGTCCTTTTGAACATTCTGCTTTTGGAAGCTTCTGTCAGTTCCATCATTGTTGTATTCCCCTGATTTTCTCTTTAAACATCTGCAATAGTTTCTTTCAATATTGTTTTACTTCTTCTTTTTGTACATTCTCTTAGTACGATTTTCCATTATAATCTTGTATAATCTTTTTCTCACCCTCAGTGCCAAGAACAAATCTGTCTCTCTTCATTTATCAGTTGATTAACCCTTTTAATTCTCAGTTTATAGGCCTCACAATAACTCCGTTTAATGTTTCTGATTTCTTGTACTATTTCTTCCTTTTCCAATGATCCCGTTTTATGTTTAATTAAGTCCATTTTAGCTTTAATATCTTTTTTTCTTTTTTTTTTTTTTGGGAATTTCTGCAGCTCTTCTTCCAATTTTTTATAGTCATCCTCAATAGTTTAAAGATCTTTTTCTGCATTGTGTTTCTCGTATAGTCTATTATCTTGATAAACCTTCATTGAGTCAAAGGATTCTTTATCTTTGTTCTTGCCAAAAATAAGAAAAAAAAAAAGAAGCAAAAGGAGAGAAAAAAAAAAAAGAAGGAAAAATAAAAAGAAAAGGAAAAGAAGGAAAAGGCTAAGCCTCTTTAAAAAAAAAATCCATCTGGGGGAATAGAGAGCAAAGCAGAGCTTCTAGCAGAAAAAAGAGCTACTGCCACTAATCAAGGCTCTTGTGACTGGCTCAAACTTTCCATCTTAATGTTTTCAAAGTCGCTTTCAACTCCACTTTCTTGTTTATAGTTACGGATGGCACCTGTATAAACATGCACATCCCACTATCTTTTAGAAAGCACAGGGTCTTTGAGCGTGCGTCACAATGAAAAAAAAAAGCACTAAGTCGCGCCTCTAAATGGCAGTGCAACTTTCTTTCATTTACTTTCTCTTAACTCCACTTTCCCCATTTCAAAGTCAAAAAGATATAAATTTCTTATAACAATAAAGAAATCTTAGTAAAAAAAAAAGGCTTAAAATAAAGAGTTATTGAGTATTTAAAAGAGAAAGCCAATCCAGTTAAAAATATATTTTTTTTAAAAGAAAAACATCTTGTCAATTCCACTAAAAAGGGAAAGTTGAAAAGAAAAATTTTCTCCCCCTTCTTTTTTTTTTAATAGGGTTCAATCTCGCCGCTTAATCCACTTTTCTTCACTTTTAAAAATCTCTTTAAGTTACTTAAGGTGTTCTCTAAGAATAGTTGAATAGTAAAAGTCCATCTCACCCAGTTGACACCCTTCTCTTCCATCTTCCTTTGGAGCTGTCCTGGCTTTCGCAGCCATTTTTGGCTGCCTCTCCTCCGCCGGCTTCAAGAGCTTCTCCCCGGATCGATCTGGGACTTGCGGCGTCCCTGAGATCCGCGGGACGCGCCCTTTGCGTTCGCCATCTCTACGGGACGGCTTAGGTCCATCGGGACCGTCTGGGAGAGGAGATATCGGCTGCCATCCTGGGAGCCCAGGATCGCCCGCCGTATCGCCGCGACGCCAGCTCCGCCCCCAACATTTCCTGGATTTTTTAAATGATAATTTATTTGTCTCATATATTCGTTTCTGGTATTTGCTTGCCATTCCATATTCCATAAGTTTTCTGGAGGGTTTACATTAAAAAAAAAATCAGAACTCTTTAGAATTTAAAAATATATAATGTAAGTTGAAAAATCAAAAGCAGCATTGTAATATTTATGGCACAAAAGTGAAAATAAAAGGTTAGAGTCTCCTTTTTTCCCCTGTTTTGCTTTTCCCTGTCTTTAACATATGTCCCAATTAGCTCTCCGTAGCTACAGTCATGCAGTCTGGCTCATATTACCCATACCTTCTTATTTTGTAAAATCCACCAATTATCTACTTTCCTTAATAATAAACAATCAACATTCCCACAAAGGTCTGGTCTGATTGTCTAATTAATTTGACTATTTTCAAAGGCACTTTCATCAAATAAAAATTATTATTCTGTTTTCTAAAATTGCCGTCTTCTTTATCCATTTACAATTTTCTTAAATCACAATCTTGTTAAGCTTTTTGCTTTTAAGTCAAAATCCTTTAAGATAGTTTTTTTTTTCCCTCTTAATTCTAAAAAGAAGGTGACTCAATGAGTGTCTTTATTCTTTCCTGCCAGTTGGAAGATCTCCCTTAAATTGTAAATTAATTATATCCAAAAAAATTTAAGAAAGTGAGGCTTTTGTGGGTCAAGTGTCCATAAAGGCTGCACAGCAGTTTTGAGCATGATGGTAATCCCTTGGGTCCCAAGCTGTTCAACCCATGCTCAACCACAAGAAACTCAATCCCTGCAGACTCCTCACGAGGAGCAGCTATCTAGAGAACATCTGGGCGATCTCTCCTTCTTTGGAGAGAATTTTGTCAGCCAGAACTCATTGCCTGGCCTCTGATCTTTGTCGTGGTGCTGTCCCTACTCACAGAGAAGTTTGCAGGGACATGTAACCCACCATAGTTCCTCACCCAGAAGCCCACTTTTGGGCCATAACCATTACAATGGCAACCACAAGAAAAATAACAAAAATAGAAGGAATGAAAGTTCACTAGAACAACTTAAAGATAAGGGCATCTCACCAGATTTATTGCAGAAAATGTTTGAGGAATTTGGCAAGAGGATGACTGAAACAGTTGACAATACTTTGGGTGTTTTTAAAAAAGAAATGAGAGAAGGTTTTGCAGAGCTAAAAAAGGATATGAAAGAAGTTAAGAGGATTGAAGAACCTGTAGGATAGTTGGCTGGAGATATAAAACAAGTTAATGACAAAGTAGAAGTTTTGGAAAGTAAGATAGAAGTTACAAACAGAGAGATGGAGAAAGATTTGGATAACCTGGCATTACTGGAACTGAGAGAAAAAGAATTTTGTTGAAGATTTAGAGCAATTCCAGAAGGCCACGGGGAAGATATCAGAAAAGATTGTTGAGTTGCTATATAACTTTTTGGATTGGGATGAAGATGACACAGAGGCAGAGATTGATAAAGTTTATAGGATTAATACATGATTTGCAAAATTAAGAAATGTTCCAAGGGATGTCCTTGTGCACTTTGTCAGGAAGAATAAAAGAGACCAAGTTCTGGAACAGCATTTTAATACTAGATTGAGGATTGATAATTGTACTTAAGGAATTTCCAGTTAGAATACTGCGCAAGAGAAAAGAGTGTTTTTTTTCTGACAAACTCACAGAAGAAGATTCCATTTAGATGGGATAAGTTGGAAAGGGTGATTTTCACACATTTATACAGAGGATTTTAAAGATTAATATTCAATTGAAGCCAAAATTTTTCCTTTTAGGATTGATGGATATACAGTTAGAAAAGAGTCGTAGAAGATTATTTCAGTATATGATTACTGCGGTGAGATTATTATATGCACAAAGACAGATAGATTTGGCACTACCCACCATGGAGGAATGGTTGATGAAATTAACAGAACTTGCTGAGATGGCCAAACTGACTTCTTTGATTAGAGAAAAGTCATTATTGACATTCATCAATGACTGGAAATCCCTTATGGACTTTTTGTGTAAAAATGAAAATGATTTTGTGACTTATGGCTTTGATGATTAGAAAGAATAGGTTATAGAAAGAAGAGAATTATGATGTAATCTTAGAGAGAGAGGTTTGATTAGAATTGTATGTATAACTGCTGAGAGGAAGGTTGGAAGCAATTTCTTTATATTTCTTTTCACGTTTTCTGTTCTGTTCTTTTATTTTCTTTTTCTTTTTTCTATATGCTTTTTTCTTTGTCTCTTTTTTCCTTTCTTTCCTTTTTTTTCTCTTTCACATTTACTATATCTTTTTCTTTGAATGTACTTATTTTATATGTAAAATATTTTAATAAAAACTATTTTAAAAAAGAAAAATCAAAATCAGCATGAAATACAATAAAAATCAAAGCTCATAACAATCACAACATTAAACATACAGTTTTTAAAATAAGAAGGCTTAGCTTGCATGAATTACATAAAGTATCCTATAAACAAGAACAATCCCCATAGGTACACCTATCTGGGAAAGTTGTTCCATAGCTTGGGTGCCACTACAAAAAAGGCCCTCTCCCTGTCATTAGCTGTTCTCATGTTCTTCAGAGAGGCCCTTACAGCAAATCGTCTGGAAAAAAATATTATGGTTCAGGTACTTATAGTTGAAAATGCCCTATCAGAACACTGTAATAGATTGTAGCATGTGTTGAATCAGGAGTAACATAATGGAATATCAACATCTCTTTCAGCCTTATTAGGGTTAGGGTTAAACTTATAATAACTTAAGAAAGTTGTTTTAGACCCACCTTCCCCAAGAGAATACTCTCCGGGTATTCCCAGCTGACATGTCCACCTCAGGGAAGTTACAGTCTAACAAAACTGGAAAGCAACTGCTTAAGGTAGTGTTTCTCAAACACAGCAACTTTAAGATGTGTGGACTTCAACTCCCAGAATTCCCCAGCTAGCATTCCTCACCAAGTCCTGACTTGTAGCTCTTGATTCTCTAGGACAGGTTCCCTAACTGTTTGGGGCTGGTGGGCGCATTTGGAATTTTTGAAAACACATTGTCAGCACAGTCACAAAATGGCTGTAGGGTAGAGTTTGCCCATTTTCAAAATGGCGGCAGAACTCTACCTGCCATTCCTTCTAGCTCGCCATCATGCAATATACTTCTTTTTATCTTTGCTTACCTTTGTCCTTCTTGTGGGCAAGTAGATACAAATTCAAAACAAGCAGCCATGCTTAATATTTATTTGCTAAAAAGGTAATGGAATAAATTTGGGGGCCATACGCATTTTTGAAAGTGAAGTTAAACAGAAGTCTTAATTGATGTAAATATTAATATAAACAACAAACATATTAGTGAATGTTTTTAAAAATGCACAAGCCAGGATGAAGGAGAACCAAAGAAGTTGCTTGTGAGCATGTTGGTACTTCTAGGCACCATGTTGGGAATTTCAGCTCTGACAACACTTGCATTATAAACTATATATGGAGATGGCAGGTTTTTTTGAAGGAAACTGGCAGGATGGCATTTTCTACAGCACATAATAAATAACCCAGACCACATGTGTAAATAGCATGCCTGGTATGTCTTCTTAATACAAATTTATAATCTGTTCTTGCTCCCATTGATTTCACTTCCTCTCCTTTGCTCTTCAAATGGTCATAAAAGATAAGTGCTGCTGTACTCATGTTCCTGGGGCATCTGCCAGCATAAATTGTACAAGTAAGCTACAGAGGATCCTAACCTATGATGGACTAAGGCTAAAATGCTTTGCCAGCACAATTAATTTTGCACTACTGATCTGCCTTTTATTCCACTGTATTGCACATCATGTGGGTAGGGAAAAGCTAGATTTGCAGACTTCCCATCATTATATATGCATGCTGTCTTGCTTAAACCTGAGAAAGTTCCTACTTGTGTTTTCCAGGAACACTAAAAACTGCCCTGGGCAGCTGCACATTTAGTACAATGTTGTAGGGCCATAAGATTGTCTTTGACATTTTGGCTTTATTTGACCAATTCATTGTCCCAGGAGCACTTTGGTTCATGAATCGGCTGTTCTTGGAGATGCTGTTTGCCCTCCAGCTGCAAATTATCCCAAATGCCAAAATCCAGTTCTTTCCCTTGTTGGCATTATCAGAACTACCAGAGTCAGAGGGGCATAAGGTGCTTATCCAGTTTATTTATTTGCTCCATTTATATCCTACCTTTCCTTCAAGAACTCAGGATAATAAATCCTGCCTCCAATTTTTTCCCACAACATCAACACTGAAAGATTGGGCTAAGACAGAAGACCAGCCCAATGTCACTCAGTAACCATAGCTAAAGGTGATTTGAACCTGGGTCTCCTCATTCTTGACGAACACAGTTTATAGAAATACTGCATCCAAGCAATGCTAGGCAGTGTCAGGTTTTTATCTTGTGTTCTTTAACAGTGAATATTCTCTTCCTTTCTACATAAGCATTTGCGTCATCCTTAAAAATTTTCAGATGACTGCAGCTTGATGGACACGTTGGGCTTAATAGCAAAATCAGAGGTGGTCTTTGACTGCTTCACTCACATAGTTATACCTTAAGTTCTGTCCTGAATGTTTTTAAATGGTTACTATCCGCTGCTTGCCCAGTTATCTACAGTACATTCTCTTTATTTCATCTACAACCCTTTCTTTTATGACTTTTTAGCTGATACCAGTTTAAAGCCGATATCCCCATTTTCTCACCCCTGTTTGTGGACTTCTTCCCTTTGGGAGGCTGGCTTGGGGATGCAAAATCCTGAGTCTCCCCTCTGTGGCAAATACTCATCTAAAAACCTGATCAAGCTCCTTTTTTTCTTTTTCTTCTTTGCTTCTGACATCACATTTTATCACAGAAGGCAAGAGGTTAGCTGGCAATTCAGAATGAAGAACATAAGGACAGATTTTTTTTTTTAAAAAAAAACAAGCTCCTGTTTCAGTATATTTTACCTAGCTTTTCTTTGCCCTTTAGAGAACCCTAGAATTCTCCTTCTTTGGAAATATAATTTCATATTCCGTCATCTCAGGTAGCTAGATTTACTCCATCCTCCCTACCTTGAAAATCTCTGCTGCCTCAAAAGCAACTTGCTGCCATTTGGAATATATATTTCCTAGAATTCCTGTACCTCTAAAAGATGTTAGGTGGAGGTTCCGGAAATTCAGCCCTCTATTGTGTGACCCCCTGAGGAATGATGGTTATAATTAATATCTGGTTAATTGAAGCACTTGGAGGCTTAGTCATATAGCCTTTATGTATTCTCACTAGGCTAGCTTTGTCTCAAGGCGACTACCAATTGTTGTGGTGCAAAGAAGAAATTAGCAGTTCTTGATGCAACAGGCTTCTGTCTTTATAAGTGACTCTTTTCTCCTCCCCTTTCCTGATTTCACTGTTATATTTTGCCCTGTCTCAGTTTTGCCACCTTCTTTTTCACATCTCTTTGGAAAGGTCAGACCACTCCTTTCCCCCCAGCTGTGCCTATGTAATTGTGCGTTCTGTGTGCGTCACTTGCTGTGATGTCCCTAGCTTGCACCTAAATATGGAGCATCTCTTCCAAATGTGTTTGCTGGCTTGGCAGACTTCTTGCTTTTTGGAAACAAATCAAACAACTTTGGCTGCTGAGCTTAGAAATTCTGACATGCTGGAGGAGGCACAGATTTTGATAATTGAAATATTATAAAAACAATGACTTGACTGAAGCTCAGTCAACTAAATACTGTTTCCTTGCTTTGCTTTGTTGTGTTGGGTTTCTTTTCTTAGTTGATTGATGCATATTTTACCTGTTTCTGCATTCATGTGTATTAGCTACAGTGCTGCAGCAACACTAATAAAGCCAGCTTTAATAACTAAATCTTGACCATCACATGTAAAGTATAGAAGAACCATGCCATTAAAGGAAAAGATTTTTGATGGGGAGGGGGAGAAAGTTGGCAAATTCTCCATGCCCCCTCTTTGCTCTCTTTTGTTGTTGTTATTGTTTCTTTTCACCTGCCAAGACTAAAAACTTTGTCCTGAAGCAGGACCAGGCAAGTTGTGGCACTCAGCCCAATTCTGAACTGCCTACAAGTTATCAGACCTCTGTCAATCTGAAAGAAGCCTCTCCCCAGCCAGCATGGCCATTGTTCAACATGCTAGAAGTTGAAGTCAGCACATCTGGAAGTTGTTCACTTTAGGGATTAAGAGATGAAAGAATTGTTTCCCACTCTTAAGATTGGAAGGAGGCAATTGATGAAGCTTGTCAAGAAGCATAAAACAAAGATATTTAATGTTACATATTATTTAAAAGTGTCTGGACTAGATTTCATCCCAGGATCAGTTTGGGATGTGGTTTTCAAATCTTCCTGCCTGTTGTTGTAATGCTACTAGACTTGCCACACTCATTTGGTTCCCTTTCCCTTTGCAGTTTGGCAGGACTGAAGTCATCGACAACACCTTGAACCCAGACTTTGTGCGCAAGTTCATCCTTGATTACTTTTTTGAAGAGAAGCAGAATTTGCGCTTTGATCTGTGAGTGACATACTTCCTGGTCTTCTAGAGACTGAGCATGTGAAAGGAATATCAGTGTCTGCCCATAAGAATTATCAATCTGATTGTATCCTGTATTTTATGAAATGCTGTGGTGAAGAATATGCAAATGCCTTGCCCTAACAGGGGCTTGCACTGAAAAAAGCAGCATGTACATTGAGATTCAAAGGAGTTCTCTTTATTCTCAGCTTCAAGGGCAGCAATAGGTCTATGCACATTAAAGCCAAAGTTTTCACTTTTCAGTAGGTTTCAAATTTTGGGAATAGAATACATTGCATTCACATTTTTTATGTTTATTTTTTTCCCCAACCTTTATAAAAATTAAACTCATACAATGTCATTGTAGAAATGTAGGTGCCTAAGTCTTTTTCGATGTACTCCGCTTGCATCATGCAGATGTTGAAACATAACCCTTGCTATACATCCTTTGGGGGGCCTACTAGACACAGAGCATATTGTGTTGTTTTATTAATCTCATGTAGAAATCATGCCATATTAATTTAACAACTAATAAAACACTAGCTCATTGATTTATTAAGACAGGATATTCCAACTCATTACGCTAAATTATCTGCAAATTATCCATATCTATCTTAATATATCTTTTCAGTTGTAAATAAATGTTAACTATAGGTTTAGCAACTTTGAGAACATTTTCCAATGATATCAGTACTGTAGGACCTTCAGAAACAACTAATACATCAGGCCCAAATATACTTTCAAAAGATATTTTAATTGAATAAATTATCATTGAATAGTCTTAGGTCGTCCAAAGTGTTTTTGCAAAGTATCAAGTGTTTTTGAAGAAATGATTAGTAGTAACCTGGTCCAAAATATTGTTGCCTTTCCCCCCCCCCCCCGACTTCCAGAATAATTATTTGCCAACAATCTTCAGGGTTGGATTATCCCATAAAGTCAACTTCTCATGAGAGTTGGATCAAATTTGAATTTCCTTCCCAATATACACACCCTGAAACTTTTAATCTGAGAAACCCAACTAAAAGAGAAATCAAAACTTTGCCAAGATATTAAAAGGCAAGATAGTCGCTTTCTAATTGTTCCCATAATGGTTTTTGAGATAAATCATTTGAATTCCAAAAGCAACATATGCCCAGTGGTATAACTGAAAATTGACTAGTTAAAATCCCCATGTTCAGAGAAAAGTAATTCTAATATAGAAAATTTGGGAGTCCAACAACCCCTTTAAAGTTTTTCAATACCTTATCAATCTGTTTAAAACACTTTACAAATATTAACATAGAATTCCCTCCAATAATATACATCAACTTTGGACTGACTTTTATTTTGACGTTTATTCTTCCCCATAGAGTCCTGGGGATTTTTAACCATTTGTTTATATCAGTATTAACCTACTGGAAACTGGAATTATTAACCTACTTCAATGAAGAAATCCAGGAATAATTATTAGGAATTCATGTATTTGGATATTTTCCAAATATCCATTGAAGCCTTAGAACCAGTAGGAAGATATTAGACCTCTCCTAATTAATGGAATAACTTGAAAATATTTACCAAAGTATTGTGCTATAGACTGTATCCATAAATGTTGGTTAAGAACATTGATAGTTATCAAGAAAGGACAGAGGATCATCAGCATGTAATAATCATTTATATTTGTCAGCCCTTCAGGGTTGGCAAAGTGAAGAAACAGAGGCAACAGGGATTCCAGGAATGCTCTTTATAATTGTAGTGCAGCATACAGAATCTTGAAAACCTGTCAGATTCTTTCTACCACATCTTATGCTTAGCAAAATCAAGACAGGGTCCTTTTGAGTTTCCTTCTCACACTTTCCTCTTTCTTGTGACTAAGTTATTTTTTTTTCCTCCTCAAGAGTTTGTTACTCCCTTCCCCCTTTCCAAGGCATATCTTTCTTTCACAATGTTCCATTCCCACTAACTTGAAATATTCTTACATTGTCTATATAAAGGCCAATAATTCCAACATCAAGTTAAATAAAAGAGGAGAAGTAAACACCCTTGATGAATTCCTCATAACATCCTAATATATGAACAAATAATTCCAGTTGTGATCATCCTTGTAATGGGTTAGAGAATCACACTTTAATCCAATTTTAAAAAATTGAAGGGAAAACCAAATTTAGCCAGAACGTGTTCCACAAATTTAATCTGCACCATATCAAAAACTTTCTTGGCATCCAGTGAGACAAGTGTCACCAAATCCAATATATCTAATTGTGTATCAGTTATATCCACGAATTATCTAATATTGTCTGTTGCTTGACATCCTTTAATGAAACCAGATTGTTCCAGAGGAGGTGTCGAAGGTAGTATAGCTTACAGTCTATAGGCCAAAGTTGCTGTCAATACTGTAGCATCCACTTTTAACAAAGGAAGTAAATTGTACATTCTATAGCATTGACCTTAGCTTCAAAAGTATAGCTATAAATGGAAGTGGAGAAAAATGTATGAAAAAAGCATTCTTGTAATCCAGCAATGCAGGAGGAAAATAAAATCAATAAATGCCTTATACCTAAGCTCACAAATTGGCTGTTCCAAATGATGCCTTCCTTACTTGTGCAAAAGTGCCTTGGCATTGTATACGTCTTAGTAAATAAATATGAACTATTGCTGAAATTAGCTCTGCAAATTTTGCGGCAAACTGTTCTCCTTGTGTCTTTGAAATGGACACCCTCCAAATATCTATTCTTATTTTATCAGCCAGTGATATTTTATTTCAGTATCAGATACTGGATGATACTAAACCATTGTTAATGTTTATCATGTAATAATATTTAAATTTTGACTATGTTCATCATTATTTGCAGTGATATTTCTATAAAGTGTATTTCTCAATATTCTCTTTTTTACCTTAGTGATTCCATAAGAGCTCTGAGTCTTCAGGGAAATTCCCAGTTGTATCTACTTCATATAGAACAATGCTGGTCATATTACTCAGTATGAGCAAAGAAAGATTCATCCCAGAACATATCCAATGCTCAGGTTGCAAATGAGGATAAGTTTCCAAAACTCAGGGTGCTCCAGAGGATAATTGGAAGTCCACAGGCATACTATATTTGCTAAATGACTCACATATAATAGTATTTATAATAAATAGCATTTTATAGTTGAAAAGTAGCAGAGTTACATGAAAGGTATTAAGTATCTGTCATTTGTTGTTAATATGCAATAGTAGCTCAGAATTTGCCAACATCAATCAGGAGATACTAATTTCTTACAGCATTCAACTTTTCAATTTAACTTTTCAGATTTCAAGTATGAATTTAGTTTTTGATGTTAAAACATTCAGAGAAAAACATTTATTTAAAAATATTTGTTTCAGCTCTAGGGTGAAGGATTAGGAGAAGAGTATTTAAATATAAAATCAAAGACCAAATATTCCAAATTTCCTCCCCACTAAATATTACTGGAAAAATGAAGTTTCCTTAACATGTATATTACAATCTTTTTCATATTCCATCAGCTGTACTCTTGTTTCCATTTATTTGATTTGACATTTTCCCCTAATCTACTTCTTTCAGATGCATTAGACTTCTGTTGGCATAATAACCAGGCAACATTATCTTTTGGATGAGGATATGGGAGTTGAAGTCCACAAATGATTAGAGAAGACTATTTTAAGTAATGTACAGGGAAAAGGATTCAGCTTTAACATCAAAAAGCTAATCTCAGGAAGCCTTACAGAAGTCAAATTCTTGTTCTCCAACCCTGAGTCTGTTTCCTTCTTCATAGATATTGTACAGTGTCCCTGTTGTATAGGTTTTGCAAAAGAGAAATACCAAGATTCTACATGATTGAAATACAGTGTGTGATCTCTGCTTCTTCTTCTTTGCAGTTATGATGTAGACTCCAAGAGTCCTGACCTCTCCAAACATGTAAGCTAAGTACACATTCTCTTCTTCATTTACATGATGCTCTTGAGGTACTTACTCTTTGATCCAATTTCTGTTGCCTATATTTCATTACATCATCTTCAGATGACACAATAAGCCAGAATTGTAAAGAACTCTAATTGATCACCCACATGATGGATGCTAGTACAGGCTTTCAGTTGCTTCCACTTAGCTGTACCTTCCATTGAGAGTGCCTAAATAAGCCTGGATCATTCCATCTTTGTTTTGTTTAGAGTTGTGTGCAAATCAAGATCTGATTTATTCTTCTCTTATAAGCCAGGGTCTAAAACTATGGTTTTCCCTTAGCTTCTGGTTCTGTTTTTCCAGAAAGACCAGAGCCCTTGGTTCACTGTAACTCTAAATAAACCATGGACTGAGTCATCCAGATTTCATTAGCCACTCCCATTAATAGGAGGAGCCAAGTGTAATTATGCATCAGGTATGAGCATGATACTTATTCTTAATAAGTTAAACTTCTTTACAATTTTAGTTTACCATATTTACCATGTGAAGTTTTACATGCTTACCATGTGAAGTTTTCTAATATTGGGTTAATCTATTTATCTGTTATGCAGTGGATAATGCCAATTATGATCCAGTGCAGTTGGCTATGAATACTGGCAGAGATGTTTCCTATTGATTGCTACCAGACTGGGCTTAATTGAAGATGTTAAGCTAAATTGCTAAGGAGTTAGGAATCTTTCAAGTCCAGGCATCATCACATAAACTTGCAAAATGCCCCAAAATAATTTATTTATTTATTTATTTTATATATAGTTTTAGTTGCTTCCACTTAGCTGTACCTTCCAGTGAGATTGGCAAAATCTTTTCAAGATTTGTCAATCTTGCAATATTTCAGCCATTTTATCATTCATATATATATATATATATATATATATAAATGAATGAATGAATGAATGAATGAATGAATGAATGAATGAATGATATTTATTTATTTATTTATTTATTTATTTATTTATTTATTTAACTTGTCCCCGCCCATCTCCCCCCAATGGGGGACTCTAGGTGGCTTACAACATATTAAAACAATAAATAAATATACAGTTAAAATTTAAAGAGGACACATTTACAAAGAATAAAAGGAAAAGGATATGACACACACACACACACACACACACACACTATATGTATATGTATATGTATATGTATATAAATAAATGAATGATAAAATGATATATGATAAAATGGCTGAAATTATGCAAGATTGACAAATCTTGAAAAGATTTTTCCAGTCTCACCTAGAGATCTCCCTTGAGTATGCTAAAATCTCGGCCATCTTGCATAAAAATGGAAAAATCTTTTCAGATTTTAGCCTTCGTACTTGAAAACTTACAAGAACAACTGTAAGAACAGTGAACAAAATAGATTAATTTTTAAGAATTATTTTAATAAACTCATTTTAAAATGTTATATTTCATTGTGGAGTACCACAGGTGCCACATAGATGTACTACAGGTACCTTGATGCTTATGGGAACTGCATTGGTGACTGATGCCCAAGGGAATGAATCTGGGTCTTTCAGGATGCAGTTGATGCATTGCAACACACTGAGTTCTTCTAAGTTGTAAAATATTACTAAAAACAGTATTTTCTTCCTGCCAGTTCTCCACATACTTTGGTTCATTCTCTAGATTTATCTTGAATTTTTATAATATTTTGCATTTCAAGTAAGTAAGGAAATGTAAGGAAATGATACAGCGAATCTCCGTTTTTATTTTTGCCAACTAGTTAGATGAAGCATGTACAAGTAAGTCTGGTAGGAATTCATTGCAAGATATAGGCTCAAGTGACAACTTTATGGGGTGACAGCCTACATTTTCTACAAATAAATAGGCATGGTTTGAGGAAATAGATATAGTCAGGTTATGCTGGAGAAAAAGTACCAATCCATTTTTTTCTATCTTCTTTTTTACTAACATTACTGGCTGATTTAATTTATGAGAATATGACAGTCAAAATAGTCTCAACTATGCTGCATTCTGGATCTACAGAGCAGGAACAAGGATGCCAGAGGCTGAAGTACCCATGTACACAGACACTGACTAGGCAAAGACCCTGGTATATGATGTGCTTGCTCTGTGGAATCATCCTACCTTTCCACCAGACTGCTTCTTTTTAATCCAGCAAGTGGGTGTTCTTTACTGTTAAAGCAGTGTTCTGTGGCCAGATTCATAAATTGCTAGCCACTTATTCCCAGACTTCTGCTGTAAGAGCTGTAGAAAGGAGCTACATTAATTGACTGAAGACTGATCTTCATAAAATAACCAGAGCAGAAGTTACATTTTTAATAATGTCTTGCCTTCAGTCTCTAGGAAGCTGTAGAAAGAGGGGAAAAGCCCAGCTAAGAGGGGTTTGAGAATTTTCATAATATTCATGTCAATTTCCTTCATCAGGATTTCCTCGGTCAAACGTTCTGCACCCTGGGGGAGATTGTTGGATCACCAGGAAGTCGCTTGGAGAAGCCTCTGATGTGAGTGTCTAGTCAATGTCATCTTTGATGTCATTAGTATGGCTTCCAGCTTCTCCTCTTCTTCTGCATTGGGTTCATTCTGTCACACCTAGTGAAGTATAAGGCTTACAGTGAGATTTTAAGATGAATCCTATTAAAGGGAGTCTACATTTCCCAGAGATAGACTAAAGACTAATTTAACTTTGGGTAAAACCAGTAGCCAGATATTAGTTTCTTTCCTGCTTGTTATTATGTCTAGGTCAGCTTTCCCCAACCTGATGGGTCACTGATGCGTGGGGAAAAAGCAAAATATCATGACCACATGACATAAACTCTTTGCAAGTTTGTGGAAGGCAGTATGTAATATTTTCTTCTAAACCTAAACACACTGAAAATAAAGCCACCCAAACCATTTAGTCGTATTTCTTATAAACATGGTTAAAAATAGCAAATACAAGAGTCATACAAAATACAAAAATTTGGATTCACATATATGAACCTCAGAGAAGATCTACCACTTTGAATCTTTTCTCCTATTTCTCATATATATAATTTACATTTGTTGAGCCAACCAGCAGTATTCCAGGAAATTATTGTCAGAGTGGAGTGCTTAGGGTTATATTCTGAAAGTAGTCAGTCATCAACATCAATGCAATTTAATAAGCTTTCTTCATTGAAAATAGCACAGTGATTCCTGCTTCTAGAATTACTCACTGGTGGGTTTTGGGTGGACCTAGGGCCCCTTGTAGAGACCACTGGATTGTCTGGGTTACCACCTAATTCATTGGCCTTCAGGTATCTCATTTGTTGCCAATTTGAAGCAGACTCAATGTTAGGTTTATTCTGCAATCTCTTTGTTTCTCTTGTGCCTTTTGCTTCAACATCAGGGGCAGACATTACTTTATTACATTCCGTTGTTTGATTTGTTTGATTAGTTATGTTCCCTGATGGATTGACTAGCTGGTCTTTAAGTTTACAGGTTTGTTGATATACAATTGGCTGTATTTTGTAAAAACAAGATACTGTGATAGATATTTTATTAATAGAATCCTTAAGATTGAATGTATTATCTGCTGTTTCTGTTGTTTTGAACATAACAATTGCTCTTGCTTTGAAATAGTTAAAAAATAAGTACTCAGTCTTACTAATCATATTTATAGTGATTGATGGTTCAACAAATGTAATGGTATTTCTTTTACTCAATATTTAAGCAACTTTGACATGATTCTGTTACAGGAAAGTTGGGTGCACAATTATCTTTATCTTCAGAGCTTTACTCCATTTATTGTAAAGGCTTCTAAAACTTCCAAAAAAGGGCGTAACAATGCAGGCTTAGCAATCCTTGTCTCAAGTGCTTTAAAGGTGGAGACAACCTTACTAGGGCACTATGAACAATACACTATTACGATACAATTAAAATTAAAACAGTTTGATTTAATAATCATAAATATTTATCTTCCACCAGCTAAAACATGATTCCGAACCAAGCATATTTGGACAGAATTGGAACAATATATATACGATCTGCTTTTTAAATTCCCCCATACACATTTTGTGATTCTGGGTGATTTAAATGCAAGAATTGGCCCTAATAATGAAGCATTGGTAGCCAAGTTTCCTTATTAATCTGTCAAACCTGGGAAAGTATGACAGACAGTCTAAAGATCAGAACATTGCTGTATTTTTCCGACAATAAGACGCCCCCATGTACAAGATGACCCCCACTTTTCCAGCCCAAAATTAAAAAATCAATATTTTAAAGATAGTGCAGAACACATTTTTATTTAGTAATTAGTTAACATTGACCTGATACACTCGGTGGGAGGAGGTCCAAACCATCTCTCTGCAGCTCTATTTCCAGGCTCTTTTGCTTAACTGATTACATTCAAGCACGAGTGAAACTGCAGATAGCTTGTTTCTGCAATCAGCCTTCCTCTAATTGGTTTGTTCAGCATCAGCTGACATCAGTTACATCAGGCACGTGATTGGAGGAAGTCTGTTTGGGAGACAAGCTATTTCACTCGTGATTGGAGACTAGCAATAGGAGGAAGCCTCTCTGCAGAAACAAAGTATGGGCAGTTTGGAACCGCACGATTCTCGGCTGACTTCCTTGAATAAGACGCCCTTCAGTTTGTAGGGTAAGGATTTTAGAAAAAAATATCGTCTTATAGTCGGAAAAATACGGTAACTATGTAGGATCTTGTTTAGCCAGTCTTTGCAATAAGTTAAATTTAATAATTTTAAATGGTTCAATGGCACATGATTATCTTGGTGAATTCACATTTACCTTGTGGATGGGGAGCAAGCGTGATAGATTATTGTTTAACATCGACCAATTTATTTCCCTTGGTCAGATTATTTAATATCAGTTTCAGATCAGATAGTGATCATCAACCTATTGTTTTAAGTTTGTTAACCAATGATAAAGATATTTGTCTAACCCAATATTATTCCCCGGAGGTTCTTCAGGAAGGCAATTTATACTGCAGGATTTCTTGGGCAGAACATCTAAATAATTATTTAGCTATGGTTTTAAACTCTACTCAAGCTGTAGATTTTAGATCATGTATAATAAAAGATGGGAGTTCTACAGAAAAAATCATTTCTTATAATATTCTAACAAACCTGATCAGTATAACTCTAGAATCTGGAGCATCCACTACATCAAATCAAAGAAATACTCTACTGAGTATCACTTCTAGTTGGTTTGATGCTGATTATGTCACCGCTAATAGAAAGATCTTTTATAATTTATAATATAATTATAATAATATAATATAATTTATAATTAAATAATTTATACTTATATTAAAATTACATTATAATTTATATATTAAAATAATATAATTTATTATAATAGAAGAGAGCTCTATATTTAGTATACAGAAAGTCCAATTTACAACAGCCCTTTTTAAGATATTATGAGTTGAAGAAAAATTATAAGATACTATTATACCAGGAGAAACAGAAAGGAGAGAGAGATGCCTGGTCATTATTAATAAATGCTTCTCTGACTCCAAAACCTTTCGGAAATTCATTTCCAGGGCTTTCACTGCTCCTTCTGTTCTGGATTGTTGTATACCATCCAAAACCTTGGAAAAATATTTTAAATCAATGTTCATGGAGCAGGAGCAACCTGTCACAAATATAGCAAATAACATTAGATTAAAGTTACTTACCCTTCCACAGTGGGAACCAATGCTAGAGGAAGAGATTATTGACCTTATATCAAAAGTAAAATCTGGCAAGGCTCCTGGCCAGGATAATATACCCATTGAACTCCTCAAACAAAATCTAGATTGGTGGGGCACCTTATTAGAGGCCTTATTCATTGCAACAGATAGCTCTGGTTTAATCCCCTTGGGTTGGAATAGGGCTATAGTAGTCCCCTTATATAAGAAGGGAGATATAGAAAACCCTGCTAATTATAGGCCAATCAGTTTGTTATCAGTCCTGGGAAAATTTTATGCAAGACATTTAAATGAAAATTTAACTTCTTACTTTGAGGAGCATTCTGTTTTAACAAATGCTCAGGCTCCTTTTAGAAAAGGCAAGTCAGCAATTGATCAATGTTTTGTATTCGCCTATTTGGCAAGAAAATATTCTGTTTTCCTGAAAGGTAAACTTTTTGCTGCTTTTATAGATTTTAAAGTCACTTTTGACTCTGTTAACAGAACCAAACTTTGGGCTAAATTAGAACATTTGGTTCCTGACAGGCATCTTACATACCTGATACAGGCACTGTATCAAGACAGTAAAATGCAAGTTAGATACAACCGAAAAGGTTCACTTGCAGATGATATTACAATGAAGAAGGGAAACAAGGTTGCATCCTGGCCCCTGCACTATTTAACATCTACCTCAATGATCTGGAGACCACATTACTTCAGGTTGAGGGCCACTGCCCATCATTAGCCAAAAGGAAAATTTGTGCTTTGTTATATGCAGATGACACTGTTCTTCTTTCACGTGCTAGATTGGGCCTAAAACACTTCCTTGAGGCACTAGTTAAGTATTGCCAAGAAAATCATTTACAAATTAACTATGATAAAACTAAAATGTTGGTTTTTGAAAAAAAAAAAGTTTAAAAGTATATCTGGAAAATTCAACATCATATAATAACACAAATAGAGAATTTTAGTTATCTGGGCATTTTATTTAACTGTGCTCTAACCTGGCAACACCATTGTAAGGCAATACTTCTGAAAGCAAATCTACTATGGCAGCCTTGCTCTGATATTTTTACTCAAAAGGAGGAAGAATTGTTCCCGCAGCAATAAAAGTTTTCAGTGCCAAAATTGCATCACAAATTCTATATGGAGCTCCAGTCTGGATCATATTTGCTAATAATAACATAACACAATTGCAGGCAAAATTTTAAGATCTCTTTTAAGTGTCCCAAGCTGTGTTTGAAATTCTGTTATTCTCTTGGAAACTGGGCAATGCCCTTTAAAACAAAGGCCTGGTTAAGCACTAGTAAGTTTTGGTTGCAAATATATGTTTTTAAAAATAAGGAAGGATTGCTTCAGGAAATTCCAAATGATCTTTTATAGATATGTGGTTTAAACAGGTGACTCAAAGGATAAGTCAGATTGGCATTGATCCTGATTATTTATTTTCCAGGGGTATGTCATCAGCATTTCATTGTATCAAAGATTATGGGATAATTCAATACAGGGATTAATGGCTAAAGCCAAAGTATTGTGCTCATCTGTAACTTTTGGCATAATTACAGATATATTTTTCAACTCCCTAAATATTTGGATAGCTTATATTTAAGTATATACAGAATAGCTTTCTCAAAAGCCAGATTAAATGTACTGCCATCAAATATGCTATATGATAGATTTCAAAAAATTCCCATCTCTAAAAGATTTTATCCCTATAATGATTGTTGTTTAGTCGTTAAGTCGTGTCCGACTCTTCGTGACCCCATGAACCATATTGCGCCAGGCCTTCCTGTCCTTCACTGCCTCCCTGAGTTTGCTCAGTTTCATGCTCATTGCTTCAGTGATGCTATCTAACCATCTCATCCTCTGCCGTCCTCTTCTCCTTTTGCCTTCAATCTTTCCCAGCATCAGGGTCTTCTCCAAAGAGATCTCTCTTCGCATTAGGTGGCCAAAATATCTGAGCTTGAGCTTCATTATCGATCCTTCCAATGAGCAATCAGGGTTGATTTCCTTTAAGATTGACTGGTTTGACCTCCTAGCAGTCCAGGGAACTCTTAAGAGTCTTCTCCAGCACCACAGTTCAAAGGCATCAATTCTTCGGCGCTCGGCCTTTTTTTTTTTTTTTTTTATAATGTTTTTTTTATTTTTACAACAAACACAAAACAAACATGAACAAACAAAAACATAAAAAGGCATAAAAAAGCATCTTCCATTTTATACCGTGTGTCAACCAGTTAAACTCGTTGGTGCCCCTTTCATAATCTTAAATTCTCATATCATCTATTCAAAAATATACTTGTATACTTATCAATTAACAATTATTAATCATTCATAGCTAATCTATAAAATCATATATTACAAAAAATTTTAACTTTCAATAGGATTAGTAATACATCTCCATCTATCTATTATATGTGTATATATATAATAATTAATATCAAATTTCTATTATAAAATTTCCTAATCTATTACATTACTATATTTTCTCATCTAATCATTAATAAAAACAAATCCCGTGTCATATAAAATTGCTTATCTTCTTACTCTAATTTCAAATCTCAATTTAACTCATCTCTGCACATTCCATAATTTTGAATAACTTCCTCCTGCATAAGTACTTTTTAATTTTTCCAATTCTTAAGAGTTACAATTCTAACCAATATCAGTTACAGTATCAATTACAATTCTAACCAAGTTACAGTTCTAACCAGATTTCACTACATGTTATACAATTTTTAACTATATATCTCAGATTTATACTTTATTCCAGCGCTTGCATAATTTTGAGTTCACCCTTTTCATTCAATGTCCCAAAATATCTGGCTGTTCATTCCTTTTTTCTATATTATTGGATAAGAGAAAGCAATAATAAGTGTCCTTTTGAACATTCTGCTTTTGGAAGCTTCTGTCAGTTCCATCATTGTTGTATTCCCCTGATTTTCTCTTTAAACATCTGCAATAGTTTCTTTCAATATTGTTTTACTTCTTCTTTTTGTACATTCTCTTAGTACGATTTTCCATTATAATCTTGTATAATCTTTTTCTCACCCTCAGTGCCAAGAACAAATCTGTCTCTCTTCATTTATCAGTTGATTAACCCTTTTAATTCTCAGTTTATAGGCCTCACAATAATTCCGTTTAATGTTTCTGATTTCTTGTACTATTTCTTCCTTTTCCAATGATCCCGTTTTATGTTTAATTAAGTCCATTTTAGCTTTAATATCTTTTTTCTTTTTTTTTTTTTTGAGAATTTCTGCAGCTCTTCTTCCAATTTTTTATAGTCATCCTCAATAGTTTAAAGATCTTTTTCTGCATTGTGTTTCTCGTATAGTCTATTATCTTGATAAACCTTCATTGAGTCAAAGGATTCTTTATCTTTGTTCTTGCCAAAAATAAGAGAAAAAAAGAAGCAAAAGGAGAGAAAAAAAGAAGGAAAAATAAAAAGAAAAGGAAAAGAAGGAAAAGGCTAAGCCTCTTTAAAAAAAAAAATCCCTCTGGGGGGAATAGAGAGCAAAGCAGAGCTTCTAGCAGAAAAAAGAGCTACTGCCACTAATCAAGGCTCTTGTGACTGGCTCAAACTTTCCATCTTAATGTTTTCAAAGTCGCTTTCAACTCCACTTTCTTGTTTATAGTTACGGATGGCACCTGTATAAACATGCACATCCCACTATCTTTTTAGAAAGCACAGGGTCTTTGAGCGTGCGTCACAATGAAAAAAAAAAGCACTAATTCGCGCCTCTAAATGGCAGTGCAACTTTCTTTCATTTACTTTCTCTTAACTCCACTTTCCCCATTTCAAAGTCAAAAAGATATAAATTTCTTATAACAATAAAAAAAACTTAGTAAAAAAAAGGCTTAAAATAAAAAGTTATTGAGTATTAAAAAGAGAAAGCCAATCCAGTTAAAAATATATTTTTTTTAAAAGAAAAACATCTTGTCAATTCCACTAAAAAGGGAAAGTTGAAAAGAAAAATTTTCTCCCCCTTCTTTTTTTTAATAGGGTTCAATCTCGCCGCTTAATCCACTTTTCTTCACTTTTAAAAATCTCTTTAAGTTACTTAAGGTGTTCTCTAAGAATAGTTGAATAGTAAAAGTCCATCTCACCCAGTTGACACCCCTCTCTTCCATCTTCCTTTGGAGCTGTCCCGGCTTTCGCAGCCATTTTTGGCTGCCTCTCCTCCACCGGCTTCAAGAGCTTCTCCCCGGATCGATCTGGGACTTGCGGCGTCCCTGAGATCCGCGGGACGCGCCCTTTACGTTCGCCATCTCTACGGGACGGCTTAGGTCCATCGGGACCGTCCGGGCGAGGAGATATCGGCTGCCATCCTGGGAGCCCAGGATCGCCCGCCGTATCGCCGCGACGCCAGCTCCGCCCTCCGGCGCTCGGCCTTTTTTATGGTCCAGCTCTCACAGCCATACATTACTACTGGAAAAACCATAGCTTTGACTATGCGGATCTTTGTCGGCAAGGTGACGTCTCTGCTTTTTAATATGCTATCTAGGCTTGCCATAGCTTTCCTCCCAAGGAGCAAGCGTCTTTTAATTTCATGGCTGCAGTCTCCATCTGCGGTGATCTTGGAGCCCAAATAAATGAAGTCTGTTACTGCTTCCATTTCTACCCCTTCTATTTGCCAGGAATTGATGGGTCCAGATGCCATGATCTTAGTTTTTTTAATGTTGAGTTTCAAGCCAGCTTTTGCACTCTCCTCTTTCACCCTCATCAAGAGGCTCTTTAGTTCTTCTTCACTTTCTGCCATTAGGGTGGTATCGTCCGCATATCTGAGGTTGTTGATGATTCTCCCTGCAATCTTAATTCCGGCTTGTGATTCTTCCAGCCTGGCATTTCTCATGATGTACTCTGCATATAGGTTAAATAAGCAGGGTGACAGTATACAGCCTTGTCGTACACCTTTCCCTATTTTGAACCAATCGGTTGTTCCGTGACCGGTTCTAACTGTTGCTTCTTGGCCCGCATACAGATTTCTCAGGAGACAGGTAAGGTGGTCTGGTATTCCCATCTCTTTAAGAATTTGCCACAGTTTGTTGTGATCCACACAATCAAAGGCTTTTGCATAGTCAATGAAGCAGAAGTAGATATTTTTCTGGAACTCTCGTGCTTTCTCCATGATCCAGCGAATGTTGGCGATTTGATCTCTAGTTCCTCTGCCTCTTCGAAACCCAGCTTGTACATCCGGTAGTTCTCGGTTCATATATTGCTGAAGCCTAGCTTGTAGGATTTTGAGCATAACCTTGCTAGCATGTGAAATGAGTGCAATTGTGTGATAGTTTGAGCATTCTTTGGCGTTGCCCTTCTTTGGAATTGGAACGTAAACTGACCTTTTCCAATCCCGTGGCCACTGTTGCGTTTTCCAAACTTGCTGGCATATTGAGTGCAGCACTTTAACACCATCATCTTTTAGTATTTTAAATAACTCAGCTGGAATCCTGTCATCTCCACTAGCTTTGTTGTTAGCAATGCTTCCTAAGGCCCACTTGACTTCACTCTCTAGGATGTCTGGCTCAAGGTCAGTGATCACACCAGCGTGGACATCAGGGACATTAAGATCTTTCTTGTATAGTTCTTCTGTGTATTCTTGCCACCTCTTCTTAATCTCTTCTGCTTCTGTTAGGTCCCTGCCTTTTTTGTCCTTTATCATGCCCATCTTTGCACTAAACGTTCCTTTCATATCTCCAATTTTCTTGAAGAGATCTCTAGTCTTCCCCATTCTATTGTTTTCCTCAATTTCTTTGCATTGTTCATTCAAGAAGGCCTTCTTATCTCTCCTGGCTATTCTCTGGAAATCTGCATTCAGCTGCTTATATCTTTCCCTTTCACCCTTGCTTTTCGCATTCCTTCTTTCCACAGCTATTTGTAAAGCCTCATCAGACAGCCATTTTGCTTTCTTGCATTTCTTTTTCTTTGGGATGGTTTTAGTTGCTGCCTCCTGTACAATGTTACGGACCTCCGTCCATAGTTCTTCAGGCACTCTGTCTACCAAATCTAATCCTCTAAATCTATTCATCACCTTCACTGTGTACTCACAAGGAATATGATCTAAGTCATACCTGAGTGGTCTAGTGGTTTTCCCTACATTCTTCAATTTAAGCCTAAATTTTACAGTAAGAAGTTCATGATCTGAGCCAGAGTCAGCTCCTGGTCTTGTTTTTGCTGTCTGTATAGAGCTTCTCCATCTTTGGCTGCAAAGTATATAATCAATCTGGTTTCGGTATTGACCATCTGGTGATGTCCATGTGTAGAGTCGTCTCTTGTGTTGTTGGAAAAGAGTGTTTGCTATGACTAGCTTGTTCTCTTGACAGAACTCTATTAGCCTTTGCCCTGCTTCATTTTGTACTCCAAGGCCAAATTTGCCTGTTATTCCGATTACTCCTTGACTTCCTACTTTAGCATTCCAATCCCCTATGATGAAAAGGACATCTTTTTTTGGTGCTAGTTCTAGAAGGTGTTGTAGGTCTTCATAGAAGCGGTCAACTTTAGCTTCTTCAGCATCAGTGGTTGGGGCATAGACTTGGATGACTGTGATATTGAATGGTTTGCCTTGGATACGCACTGAGATCATTCTGTCGTTTTTGAGGTTGGTACCCCATTACTGCCTTTCCCACTCTCTTATTCACTATGAGTGCAACTCCATTTCTTCTAAGGGTTTCTTGCCCACAGTAGTAGATATAATGGTCACCCGAATTAAATTCACCCATTCCTGTCCATTTCAGTTCGCTGATTCCCAAGATGTCGACGTTCAATCTTGTCATCTCATGTTTGACCACATCCAGCTTGCCTTGGTTCATAGATCTTACATTCCAGGTACCTATACAATATTGTTCTTTACAGCATCGGACCTTCTTTTCGCTTCCAGATACATCCACAGCTGAACGTCCTTTCGGCTTTGGCCCAGCCGCTTCACTCTTTCTGGAGCTACTTGGAAATGCCCTCCGCTCTTCCCCAGTAGCATATTGGACACCTTCCGACCTGAGGGGCTCATCTTCCGGCGTCATATCTTTTAGCCTTTTAACATTGTCCATGGGGTTTTCTTGGCAAGGATACTGGAGTGGGTTGCCATTTCCTTCTCCAGTGGACCACATTTTGTCAGAACTCTCTGTCATGACCTGTCCGTCTTGGGTGGCCCTGCACGGTATAGCTCATGGCTTCACTGAGTTACGCAAGCCCCTTCGCCACGACAAGGCAGTGATCCATGAAGGGGCCCTATAATGATACTGATACTGAAACAGTGGATCATATTTTATTGCATTGTGAATTTTATAAGAGTCTTCAGCAGGAAGTTATCTGGCCTATTTTAAAAACCCTAAGTATGTAAAAATTTTACTTGCAGATGAAAATCCTGAGATCACAGTGGCAACAGCCAGATTTTTAACTATGGCTATAAAAACAAGGTTTTTAGTAACAAATCAATGAGTTGGGCTTTTAAGTGTATCATGTAATATTTAAATAATATTATATTTATTAATTATTAATATTTAAATTATTATTTAAAATTTTTATCTGTTAAATTGTTTTATTTAATGTCAAGTCTATATTATATTTGCCAGAGGATGAGATGGTTAGATAGCATCACTGAAGCAATGGGCATGAAACTGAGCAAACTCAGGGAGGCAGTGAAGGACAGGAAGGCCTGGCGCGATATGGTTCATGTGGTCACGAAGAGTTGGACACGACTTAATAACTGAATAACAAAGATTATATTTGTAATTTGTTTTCGGGCCTTTTGGCTGTAAACAAACAAATAAATAAATAAAAATATATAATTTGCATACTTTATCACTTTTTATACTCCCTTTCAGACCCATTAATATTCATCTCAAGGGCATCTGTCTTTTCCTGAATTTACCATCTGCATTAGCTTGTTTTAGAACTAACTCTCTTAAATACTTTTTCTTCATTATTTATAGGGAAATAAGATAGTTTTTTAATAGAGCACAGCACTCCAGATTTGCAAAATTATTTTTAGTGCTGATTCTGTAGATTGCATAGATTTAAAGCTAATTCCAGCTTCATATTTTTTGCAGGTTTTAGACTGCACTCTGTCTCCTTCTATAGCCACCTTCAGGCAGAACATTAACAAGAAGGTTTGGGCTTGTGATCTCCCAAAGGAAAGGAAAGGAGGCATGAAAACGCTGACTGTGTGGTTTATAACAAATTGCTCTTTGTCATGTCATCCAAATATGTTGAACTGTGGTTTGTAGAAAACATGGTTTCTTAACATAGTAGATTATCTTTAAATTTGAGGTAAAAGCAGATGGGAAGCAGTTTTCTGGGGGATGGAGTAAGGAAGCGTAAAGGAAGGTCAGTTCTCCTGCTGCATGTAATCTGGATTGCAGACCACATCTTAAGATATAGGCAGTATTCTGAAACATGCCCGAAGTCATATCTGGTGTAGCCCTAAACAATTTACTTTTGCTGCTTATTTTGCTTATTCTGATGTTCTCTTTTGATTGCCCTTCTGATGCTTCTCTTTGGTTTCATTGCTTGCTGGAGTTGTGGGTTTATTTTTAGATTTGATTGGTTTTAACTGTGGATCCTTTTTAATTTATTTTGCAAATTGGGAGCCGTTAGATTTGAAGGACAGTCAGGACTCTGTTTAATAAATAAATATAATATGAAGTTTTGAACAAACAGCACTCTGCATTTGCTACCTATTTTTATAGATGATTATAGTGTCAAAGTGCTGCAGTGGTTAAAGACTGTCTTCACTGGTTGGAATTTTTCCCGTTGGGTAGAAGTTTGTAAAGTTTTGAGTGTCTTTAAAGAGTTTGAACTAGGAATCCTCTAGGGAAATAGGATACAGCAGGGCCAGCAGAGGTTTTAGGCTACATCTTCCACAATTGACCATGCCTTCTGGGATTGACAACATCTGGGGAACAATCTGTTGCCAACTCAGGTATACAATTATGAGCCCTTCATAATACCAATATGTTGGGGCAAAACCACTGGCATTTTTAGGGGAGGCGGAGTGGGGTCCGTGGCATCCAAGGCAAACCATGATGATACCAAGATTACATGTGCAGTATGACAACATTATGCAAATGCTTCTATTATGTAATAATGTCCTGATGTTTGATGCAAATACTTGATTCACGGCATTTACATAATGATTTCATTAGGCACACATTATCATTTGCTGCTGCTCTCTACTCAGCAGAGGTCCTTAAGTGGGATTCCAACTTCTTATCCTGGGCTAGGTCAAATCTCAGTAAATCCTTACTGAGAAGATGCTGTTAGCAGTGTAGAATGCCACTAATACATCAGTATGCTTGCAGTCTCCAGGCCCAGCACATAACCACCTCTTTCCTCGTCTGAAAACAGCTCCGGAGTCCTTGGAAGGAAGCAGGTGCCAAGGCTCTTCTTGCAATTGCCAGCCATAATTGGAAAGGAGAGATACACATAGTGAAAAGGAGAACCTCTCTTCTGTCTTTTGAGAAGCAGCTTATTAATTCAGATGCACCATGGGAGGGTGAATGCAAGGTGCAAAGCAGCATGTACAAGTGGTGGGGGCGTTACAGAAGCCCACTGTGGAATTAATTATCATTGCCACTGGAAACAAGCCAAAGCCCAGGGCTTTTTCCCCAGAGAAGCAGCAGGTAGGAAGAAACATAAAGATAAAGAGGGGCAGAGAGCTTTGGATCCTGAACAAAATAAATAAAAGTTCACAAAAGAGGGCTTTGCTGCGTACAAGTATCAAAAACACTTGTACAAGAAAGGGCAGATGTGAGAATGAGCTGTATAAGCATGAAGTCCTGATAGGTGTTAAGAACATTATTATTATTATTATTATTATTATTATTATTATTATTATTATTATTATTATTATATTTGTTTCATTGGTTTTTGGAAGCCTGCTCAGGATGTTTTGTCTTGCTACTCACCTAAGATTTAAGGTGTGTGCAGGTGAGCTGCAGAACATGGTGCTCCAAGCAGTTTTCTCAAAAGTGCAGAAATCCCCTTTATCAAGAATTGATTTCCCTGAGGTACTTCAGAATGTAATAATTTGTTCAGCTCTCTTGGCTATTCCACACCCTCATCAGTGCAAGATAGATTTTTCCTTCCAGCAGTGCCTAAGCATATCCCACACTTGTTTGGGAAGACCCCCCAAAAGTCCCAGACTCCCCAGCCATTATCCTCAAATTATTCTGGAGCTATAGTTCCAACATAATTGACCGGCTGCCAGATAGGAATGACTGGCATAAATGAAGCTTACCGAAAGGAGGAATACATTTGTTGAGCAATATGTCACATATATAGGATGGATGCGTGGTTATATTTTGAAATGGAGCATCACCAGATGCACCCTCTTTGTAGACCATTCTCATAATTTGATTTCTCTTAAGGACAGAAATTGGGGGCTTCAAGAAGCCACCAAAGCTGAACTGTCCATTCTGTTATTTTGCAAAGTGTGTTCTGGTAGGGGGTCTATACAACAATTAACTCATGCAACAATTTTTGGCATTATTGTTAAAATAGTTGAGTTCAGAAATAGAGTTGCCTTGGTAGCTCATTGAAGTTGATCTTCTGAGGCACTGATGCTTTTCCTGTGTCCTAAAACTTTCTTCTGAACACTTCGAAATTACTGCGTAAAATCAGTATTACTGTTTCTTTCCTCCGTCTTTCCATTAAATTCCTGATAGTGTTTCTGCAGTCTGCATGTTGGGAAGCATTTATATGCCTTGAGTCACTCAGTTATATATTGGAAATCTTAGTAACAATGGCCATCAAAGGTATTCTAGGCTTTTTTTCCCCTTTCCCTTTTCAGTCTATATTAGTGATGGCTTTAAAACCAAAGGTCCACAACCTGAGGTGATCAACCTGCCTGCAGCTTCCAAAAACCTTGGCTGCAGCCCCCACAGAATCCATAAAGATTTTGATATTGCCAAAGATTATATATGTATGTATGTATACATCTACAGCTGTATATTTGAAGAGTAATTATAATAACTATATTTTAATCAAATGTGCACATGAACATGTATGAAATGAAACTTAGTTTTTGTTGGCTCATGGATAATCTTATGGAGTATCACCCCCAAGTGACCCACTTGTAGGACAACAGTGCATGCTGATTTATGGTCATGTTGTCATGGACTAAGTTAAAAATAACTATGCTGTTCAGTGCTACACACTGAATTCAGCCTAGATGTTATACTGTGGCCACTGCAGCCAATATTCATTTGTTATATTTTTAAAAAAAAAATCTGCCCAATTACAGATATATCTTAGTGGATTACATAAGCAATTGCTCTTAGGTGTTCCAAAGCCAATCTGGTGTATTGATGAAGATCTTGGATTAGGATCATAGAAACCATCAGCCATAGAAGTCCACCCTTAGCCATAAGACTCTCCTTAAATGATCCTGGACCAGTCATTCTCTCTCAGAATAAACTACTTCACAAAGTTGTTGTTATGAGGGAAAAATAAAGAGTATTATTTATTTAATTAATTTAGTTTTGAGGCCCAACACCTTAGCAACTCTGGGTGGCTTATAATGAAAAAAGAAAGAAAACAATACATATGGGGAAAAAGTTGTAGCGGACCAGAAGATTAATTTAATAACAGAAAAGAAGAAAAAATCCTACTTGTAGGGATTCCATAACTACCCTATCCCAAGGCCTGGGAGAACAGCCAAGTTTTTAATGATTTTCAAAACTCATAAAGGCGAGAGATGTATGGATCTCTGGGGGGAGATCTTGCAGGTGCCGCAACAGAGAAAGGACACCTCCTGAGTCCTGTAAGATGACACTATTTAATCAATGGGACCTGGAGTACATCTGCTGTGCCTGATCTCACTGGATGGCCAAAAATAATCAGAGACAAGTGGTCCCTCAGATAGACAGGCCTTCTGCCATGATAACTAGTAGCTTGAATTTCACCCAGTGCAACCAGTGCAGCTCATGGAGAAGTGGACTCACGTGAGCATAATACAATACGCCCATATAGTTTTGTCACTACATGAGATGAGATTGGAACTGTTTTGAGGTCATTTACTTATTGTGAGCGCTTACTGGTTCTACTGGATTTAATTTTTTCATTTGGTCCTCCTTCTCTGACAACAACAGAAGACATGCTGGTAGTGAAAATGGCATTTTGTTTTTGTTTTTTTCCAGAATTGTGTCTCTCAGTGTAATTCCAACAGGCTATACTAATAAAATGCTGACCTTGAAGGCAGCAGATTTCTTAAGTATAGTTTGGGCCAAGCTAATTCAAGATTATTTTCCCCATATATTATTACCCTTTGAGTTTCTCTCTCTGTCTGTCTCTCTTTTTTTTTAATGAATCTTTTAAAAACTTGGGGCAAATGGTCTAATCTTCTTCAGCCATCCATCCATCCATTCATTCATTCATCCATCCATTCATTTCTTCCCTTCCCCCTCTTTCTCACACATATAACATATACACACAAAACACAACTTCTCTGCAGTGTAGTTATTTGTCATTGGAACTTCAGTTTTGTTATGCAGGTAATTCTTCACAGCCTCAACTGCTCCGCTTGATCATTAGCTGAATGCTGCCCTGTGCAGTGTTCTGGTCCACTGAATTGAGATGTACTAGTGAAAGTAAAGGATGCTGCTGCCCATCGTTCATAGAGCAAGAAGCTGCATTCACCAAGGCTACAAAAGGGCCATGTGGGATGGGGGCACAGTTCAGACTGAGGGCTAATTTTGCAGGCTGTTTTCATGGTGCGAGGAGACATAGAATCAAACTGTCAGCTCCTCTTTAGACAGAAAAAGGGAAGCAATTCTGTTGGCTTCTATAGCTGGTCTCTCTCTGGTTCTCATAAGTAATATGATGCAGGATCTTCATCATTAGCTCTCTCTAGTGCAAAAGTTTTGATTCTTTATATTTTCTTCATGTGCAAGCCAGATCTTAAAGCACTAGTGAACCTTAAACTTTTTGTTAGGAGTCAGAGACCACCTTCTTGCAGTCTCTCTGAACTTCATATTTATTTCATACCACCATGGCTGCTTAGGGTTGATTCACAGTTTGTGCTTGCTCCAGCATGGGCTACCTATTGTGGCAGAACGGCAGAAGTGGATGGTGTCCTTGACCTGCCTTAGGCTGCTGGACAATCAGCCACCACCAGCGGTATTCTTGATCTTCTGCTGGTGCAAGTAGAGCAGTCTGGTTGACCTGCTACATTTCATTCCATTCTATACAAATGCCTCTGCTCCAATTGGCTGATGGGTGTTCTGGGGGACATTGTCCCCGGGTCCCTGCTCTCTGCCTTCAGTGCCCATTTTGCATAAGGCTACCTCCCTTGAAAGGCTGGACTTTGGCTTTTTTTTTTTCCTTTCATTTTTTATAGGTTCAGAGTGAAATGGTGAAATGCCAGCCTTTCCTCCCTCCCTCCCTCCCTCCCTCCCAGATGAAATTGACAAGATTTTGCCAAGTTTCCTCTTCTAGCCCAAGTGACTGGACCAACCATAAAGTAGTCCCCCCCCATCCTCAAAAGCCATGCCCATAGAATGGTAAGCAATTAACCCTTGCTTTCTTGGTGTGGGTGGGAGAACAAAGCAGGGAAATCCACCGATCAGGGGCTGTTTTAACCATGGTCAGGACAGAACGCCAGACCATCACTATGGTCAAAGCAGAGAAAGGGGATGAAATTCAGAAAATGATTTCTTAAACAAGCTTCATTTCTACCTGTTTATGTAGCCCTTAGTCTTGCATTGACTCAATAAAAAGTGGGGCAAGCAGGGAAAAATCCACTTATAATAAGGAATAATCATATTCTTTGCTGTCCCTGCCAGCTTACTTCCATAGTGGTGGGGTGCTCATTTTAAGTGACCCATTGCATGGTGCAAAATTATGTATATGCACTGGAAATTGGAAAGCATCCAGTGCATTATCAGGGATCTTTGTCCCAGTTTGCTGAACTGCAAAGAGGCAAGCTGGGGCTGATTTCCTCTGTCTTGGCTTATTAGAGTCATCTTTTCTGCAAATCCCTGAAGAAAGAAGCAGAGAAAGACTCTGGTTAACCATTTTCACATAGGCTAACTTGATTGCACCTGAAATTATTTTCCTATATCTTCTGCAAATCCTTTTTTCTTTTTCTTTTCCTTTTTCTAGATATAGCCATTTTCCTGCTTTAGTGTTTCAGAACCTATTCATATCTTTCTTCTTTCCTGAGCCCAGTTCTGCAAGAAGTCTGATTGTGCTTAAGATGAGCTTCCTTGGTCTTGCTCTTGCATGTATAGTTCACCTGATTTTTGAGATGTACAGATTTGCAACAATGCAGGCAGAATTTGCTTTCCCAACTAGACTCACATTGATCCCAGTGTAGGGCAACCTTCTGCAGTCTGGCTGGGTGATTATGGGGATTGAGGCTCAACCCACTTGGAGGGCATCTGTTTGAGGAAAGGTGGTGTGGGTTATTGGGAAGATGTTTGTTAGAACAGTCATTATCTCAGCAATTCCTTCAGTGCTACTGAAGGCTAATTGGTTTGAGCCTTATGAGTTAATGGCAAGGGCTGGATAAATTTTCAGTTTTTGCTAGAGAAATGGCAGCTGGCAAAGCCATGTCCTTTGTCTCTGCAATTTGTTAGTCAGTGCTCTCCAGCTGGTAGGAGAAAGGTTGCCACGCTTCACTGTCAAATAGCTGCAGCTAGGGCAATCTGTCATCTCTGCTCGTTTGCCACCTACCATTACTCAGGCAGCATGGTGATCACAATCTGAACAAGAGGCTCAGAAAGCCTCTCTGAAGCTCAGTAATACAGGAACAAGCCTTGATGAGATTTGCTCCCATATTGCTCAACCATTATGGGGAAAGCCACATGGCTTGTTATGCAGAGTCCTCATGGTATCTAAGATATATCTCAAGTTGTCTAAGTTCCCATCTCCTGGTGAGGTTGTCAGGATGGTAGTAGCTTGTATGCTTACTAACCTGAGTTCTTCATTGCTGAGCTCAGAATCAGGTAGCAAGATTGTAGTTAATCTAAACGAACCTGGATACACTCTGATTTGTGGATTTCAGCTTCTAAAATTTTCCAAACAGCATTGCCATTGGAACAAATTCCTGGAGTTGAAGTCCCCACATTTGAAGGATGCCCAAGTTGGAGAAGACTTATTTAAACTATTGAGGCAAAACTTAATCATGTGTCTGAACAAACCATAGCTTCTGCTAAGCAAATTTCTTTTCAATTTAGGTAGAGCATTTATACAGAAGGGATTGCTTCTACTGTTCTCCATCTCATTGTCCCACCAGAAGTAGCAGGGGAAGAACATGTGGATCTGAAGCTTACAGAACTGTGATTCAGAGCACACGTCCACAATTTGGTGTCATCCAGATGTGTTGGACAACAATACTTCCACTGGTCAGATGGGCTGGGAATTCTGGGAGTTATAATTCAGCACATCTGAAGGACACCAAGTTGGGAAGAGCCTGTTTAACATTGTGTGAAACAAGCAGCAGTGATGCTTGATGCTACTACCCCTCCATGGCCCCCAACTTTCAAACTCTTGAGAGAGAGAGAGGGAGGGAGGGAGAGGGAGAGAGAGAGAGAGAGGCAGACCGACCGACAGACAGACAGACAGACAAATATTGGGAACTAGATTACACCACTGAGTGTAGAAGGAGCAGAACAGTGGGGAAGGGAAGGGAAGAAACAGGACAGCTGGTTTTCAGATTGCATGAAATAGCCTTGAGACTAGTGAGATCCTAATTCAAGTCTGCCTTCAGCCATGGAAGTTCATTGAGTGACTTTGGGGCAGGAATTATCTCTCAGCTTAACCTACCTTACAAGGTTGTTATTGTGGGTGTAAAGTTGGGGGAAAAAAGTACAATGTATGTTTTGAGCTCCTGGAGAAATGGCAGCTTATACATCTAATAAACATGAAGGCACAGGTTCCCAGTAGCTAGCTGCAGAGACTTTCCATCTATCAGATAATACCTAGTACCTATTGATCAGATGGACCTTTGGAAGGAAACAATGCTTCAGTCAGTTCAATGCAATACTATTTATTTAACCAATCCTGCTAATGAACAAAAGGGGTGGAGGACACCTCCACTGACTGTAGAAGCCACCTGTTTTCAGTTGTCTCCCATTCAACTTGAAGACATGAGCAGAGGCAGCCAGAGAGAAGACTCAGTAACTCTGTTGAACATTCCAGGAGAGGAGGAGGAAACCTCAGTCAAGTTCTATAAATATTGTCAAGGAAACTGTATCAGTGAAAGAAGGGAATTAGTCACTGTCTCTGTAGCTATGGCCCCATGCCAAGGAAATTTAGAGGGTATCATTGTTCCTCTCAGCAGGGGAGATGCAGAAGGGGAAAACTCAGGCCCTATCATTGTAGACCTTATCTTCCTCCTATATGCATAAGGATATGGGGTGCTTCTTGCAAGGGTTTTATTGTGCAATTGTCATGCCTCACTCACAGAATTTTATTGGGGGATGGAGATGCCATCATAGTATCTATCTTCTTTTTCTTCTGTCAAAAGTCCATTAAAGAGGGGACAATAGAAAAACTGAATGGTGTTGTTTGACTGGTAGCATTAGGTGTCTTCTGTCTGGAAAATGCCCAGCATTGCTAACTTACATTCTAGAACTGAGACCTTTTGTCAAGGCCATGATGTGTATTAGGCATTGACAGACATACAGTTTCTGCCATTATCAAATCTCTGCTGCGTGTGATTTCAGACGATCTTTGTAAAGAAGAAGAATCTGGAAGGGTGAGTGCTGATGAACAAAAACAGGATTGGGGCACCATGGCCAGAAGATTCTCCTTCCTTGTCCATCATATAACTGCATACTGGGAGATGTTATTGATCCAATAAGGGAACATTACTCCTGGATTTCTGTTACAGTTGATGAGTTCAGCTTGTGTTCCAATAACATCCCAAAATCTTACTGGAATTTCCATTTATCCTTTCAGGAGCTCATATTATTTATTACAGAAGTGCAAAAGTTGATACCAACTTTTTATATCACCCATTTTACAATCTTAGTTACTTGCATTGAATTGAGACGCTGATGCATGTGATTTGGAACTTCTGTAGTTGATGTTTATTCTGCAAGGATTGGTTCGTGTTGGATTATTCACACAACACATTGAATCACAAACTAGCTAACCACATTTTAGCCTGGGATGTTAAATGAATCTAGCCATATTGTTAGTTTATTGTGCCATGTAGACTGATAATATGTCTCTCACACACAACCCATTAATTGATAAAGGTACAGAGACAAGCTCAAACTGCCCTTAAATTGGAACATTGCATTATATCACTTAACCAAGCCCACATCCAAGGTGGCTAAGATCAGTCATTGATAAATGCAATCAGTTTTATAACAGAAAGCACAGGCACAAAGCAAAATCAGCTGATAGACTCAGGAGTAGTAAGAAAGTTAAGTGTAAAAAATTTCAAACACTATTCAAGCCAAGATAAGTGGGGGGTAGAAGAGTTTTAAGTGGTCATCAAGAATAGGATCAGGATAGTTTCTGAAAGTAAGGAATTCCACAGCCTGGAGCATCACAATTAAGCAGACTGTTTCATACTTTCCTATTCCAATGAATCTCAGTTAACTGAATGGGTAGTGAAGATAATACTAAAGAATACAGATTTTTAAGCTTGCGTTTCATCTGGGAATATTTCTGAATGGGAATACACGGAGACCATCAGGTTCCCCGACCCACTTTTTTTTTTATCCCTTTTGATTAGAGAAGTTAGTATCTGGCAAATCAAAGTGCTAGCTCCTGTATGATTTTTATTTCCAAGATGACTCTGGTCCTGCAAATTTCCCATAGGCATTCTTAGAGAATTAAAATGATGGAGGTCCAAATCCCAACACGTTGAAAGGAAGCTGGAAGGAAGGTGGCAGGAAGTTTTGGGAGGCGGGGTGGGAGGGGAAGAGTAAAAGCATGGTAAGGTGCAAACCGACTAGTTTACATTTGATAAATCAGCATTTTGTGAGTGCCATTTTAGGAGATCACCCATGACATGCTCTTCAGATGCTAGAGATGCCTACTGGCTCAAAGAAGTTGACAATCTTTGATTTATAATGTTGAATTATATGTGATCTTGTTGCAGAATGTTTATTACTTCAGAGCCCTGTTTGAAATAAGAAAACAAATCAACTCTGGGTTATGATTATGCATTAGTTGAGAATGGAAGAAAAAAATCATGCAGGGTGTTATGGAAGGAAGAGAGCGGAAGTGGTATTTGTGGAAATTAATACCACTTTTTTGTTTTATTCTCATATATTCTTATTTTTCATTTTGTATTAGTATATTAACATATTTATCTTTGTTCTCCCCCCAGAGTGACATATGTGAGATGTGCAGCCATATACATTGAATAACATATATAAATTATCATTGTTTTGTTCTTTTTTCAGGATGGGAACATTTACATTACATTCCAAAACTGGGAAGCCTATGCCGTCCGTCTCCAATGGGTGAGTCATATTTCAGCTCTCCTACAGACTAGAAAATAGAGAACGATGGGTGCATTCCGTCCATTGCAAAGTATCAGTATAAACTGCGTGAGGATCTTAAGTCTTTCTTACCAAATTGTGACATATCCACTTAATTAAAAAAAAACACATCCTACAGTGTTATTCTGAGCCTGGCATTAATATTAGTCATAACCGAAGTAATTTAATTTTGCTAATGGAGTGCTTCATTTATGCTTTGGTGGAGAATTTACATACAACAACATGATGTAATAGAATTCAGCTATCATTAATGCAGTCAAGTCCACTAGAATTCAGATGTAATTTTGATGGAGCTCAGCCTATTATTTTTGGCTGTTTCTATCATTCTTTTCATTTTTAAAGAGAACTCAACAACTCTTGCCTCATTCATTTTCATAATGACTCAACTGATAAAATTTGGA
Organism: Python bivittatus; assembly: GCF_059951505.1. Classification (NCBI taxonomy): domain Eukaryota; kingdom Metazoa; phylum Chordata; class Lepidosauria; order Squamata; family Pythonidae; genus Python; species Python bivittatus. The sequence goes on along the minus strand of NW_028277098.1, from coordinate 54,221,891 downwards.
GAGAAGGGGGAGAGGAAGGCAAATCTCACCATTCCTGTTTAATATTCAAATCAGGTAGTGTCAAATCTATTGGGCTTCTTCCCCTTCCTGAATACATAATATCCAGTGTGGGTCTTGATTGAGCTCGGATCTTGAACATCGAGTCATCTGCATCTAAATATAATATGCCTGTTCTCAAAATCATCTGGATAATCACATTTTTGGCAAATAGGTGGATTGTCAAGCATATAGCCAATTCCTATAATCAGGAGGTTGGATATGTGCTGTCCAGAAAAGAACATTTAGAGGTCTATTTTTTTGCAGACAGTAACATTAACAAAATATTTTCTAAGCCTGATTTAGAATTCATCACAGTGGTCTTGAATTGCTCTTCCTTTGTTAAATCTGCAGCAGAAAGCTAAAAGGGAAGTGGAGCCTGAAATATAGTAAAGAAACCTGGATATCTCCTGAATATTTGCTCTAAAGAAAAAGCCAAGTGTGACCTACTGGAAGTCACCACTGCTGATGTGTGTAGACAGGTTGATGATTGCTTCCCTTCAAATACCTAACCTGTCCAGCTACAACCACCCAACTATACCACAGCGTTCTCTATAATACAGAAATATGACATAGGTTTAGCCCCCCAGAGTCACCAGGCAAGTGGGCAGCCCTATATTATGAATGAATGAATGAAAGCAAACAGACTCTTCCCATGTCTCTGAGGAACTCAAAGTTGGATAATTCCAGATTGAAGGATGCCATTTAAAAAAAAGTGGTGGAAAGGAAGATAGATGACAAAGAACCTATAAGAAATAATATCCAAAATCTTAGCAAAGATTACTGCAATATCTAATGCACCAGCCAGCACATAATACTAGATTTGTTTTGTTTAAGGTCATGTTAAAGGTAAAACTCCTTCAAATCAAATTTGACCCTTGCTAATTACATGGACAGCTCCAGGTAGTTTTCTTTGGTAACCATATAAAAGCGTTGTTTCCTTCCAGGAATGTTTTGACTTCCCAGTCATGCCTGGGATCTCAGGATGTTCTAGTGGTCTCCCATCCAAGTATTAATTGCATTCAGTTCTGCTTAGTGGTTTGAGATCAACCAAATCTGGCTAGGTGCTGCCACCTGCTGGGCCACGTTCAAATTGACACATGGGAAAAACTCATCACAGTTGGTAGCCACCACAGGTAGTCCTTGACTTGCAACCACAATTCAGACCGGAATTTCAGTCACTAAGCGATGCGGTTGTAAAGCAAGATATCACGTGACTGCATTGCTTAGCCACTGCAATCCCAGCAATTCCCCTTGCCATCATTAAGTGAATTTTACTGGTTGTTAGCTGAGGACCCACCCCAATCCAAGCCCTTCCAGGCTTGGTCTCTCCTATCCCCAAGCTTCAATAAGGGACTGCCTCCAAACTCCTCCCACCTGCTTATCTCTCCTCCCCATTTCTGCTCTTTTGGCTGCCCTGCACCCTGCTTTGTAGGGTGGCAAGCAGCCCCGGAACCATGCGGCTCTGGGAATGCAAGAAGCCCCTGAGCTGCAGTGCAGCATGAAGCCGCAGCTGCCCCTAGAAGCCCCAGGTGCCCCAGCCTGCCCCAGCAAGTGCCAGCAAGCATTTGTTTGCCTTCTCTCCCAGTTCCACACACTGACCTTTCGCCTTTTGCACCCAGCTGCAGTGGCCAGGAAGTGCTAGCAAGCATCAGCAAGCATTTGTTCACCCAGCTGCCTTTGCTCTCTCCCTTTCAGACCCAGCTTCAGGGAACTCTGTTAGGTGGATTAAATCAACCAAGAAATCCAAAAAGTATTCAGCTTTTTCAAGCATGGGACATATCCTTAGCCCCTCTTTGAAATACAGGACCCATTTCTAGGGGTTTGAATTAATCTACTGTTGATTGTTGACTTTATGTGTCTGTATGTTTGTATGTGTAAATTGTAAGCTTGTTGCAAGCTATCATGGACATCCTCAAGGAGCCACGTGGAGGAAACATTTGCAGGAGAAGCGGGATCCAGAAAGGAGACAGCAAAGGCAGCTGGCAAATGAATGCTTGTTGGGGCTTTGCATTGTGCTGCATCTCAGGGGCTTCTTGCAGCCCCAGAGCCATGCAGTTCTGGGGCTGCTTGTTGCCCCACAAGTCACGGTGCAGAAAGCCAAAAGGGCATAGATGGGGAAAGATAGGGGGTTGAGGGGAGTTGAAGCACCTCTGTGGTCGTAAGTGCAGTCAGGCTGCCAAGTGCCCGAATTTTGATCACGTGACCGTGGGGGTGCTGCAACAGCCGTAACTTCAGTCATAAGTCACTTTTTTCAGCATGTTCATAACTTCAGTCACTGAATGAATGGTTGTAAGTCAAGGACTGTCTGTACCACAAACTAGAATTTTGAGTCCACCACTCCATTGCTTTATTCCACGTGCCAGTTAGATGAGGGATGGTATTTAGAATCAAACCTTGCCCATGAAAGTAATGCAGATGTTCAATGTTCACACTGACAACCTTAGTTCCATCTCTGACATTGAAGGGGATTTAGAGTTTGAAGCTGTGATCATCAGGCCATTAATCACTACACAGAATAAGAAATAGAATATTTTCATATTTCCATTCATTATTAGTTGAATCTGCATATAAAACATCACTTTTCTAAACCCAATCCTTTCTTTAGCTGCTGGTGAGTGGAAATAATAGGAATCATAAGTAAGGTAATCCTTTCGATATAACTTAGGACTTTATGTGATTTATATTGCTGGCCTGAAAAAGGTCATATTAGCCATCCACTGTCATACTTCTAATTTCCAAACTCCATAGAAGAAATAGACTTGTCATCTGTTCTGAAGATTAAATCCATTTTGAGCCATCATTATCCAAGACATCACCCATGCATGTGGAATTGAATGGACAGAATTGTTGTAAATCATAAAATTGACACATTTTTAAAAAGAAAATTAAAAAAAAATAGGTTCCACATAAACTGCTTTTGTTCTTAGGCTTGCTCTATGGTGAGTTATGTCTCTCAATAATCAATTTGATATGAGCGTTCAGATAAATATTTCAGCTCGTCTCAGATGCTACAAGTTCAGGCAGTGATATAATTTGGCCAAAAACATTATATTGTTTTAATTTGAAAAAAAATTCTTCAGTACTCCATTTTTGTACCATCTTTGAACATGTTTAATGTTTAAAAGAACTCATTTTAATTTGTATTATTTAAGATAGTTTTACAATGTCAACCCTCAGCAAAACATCGATGATAGTTTGCAACAAGGTTACAATTGCACATACAAACACACAGACACATGAAGTCAACAATCAACAGTAGATTAATTCAAACCCCTAGAAATGGGTCCTGTATTTCAAAGAGGGGCTGAGGATAAGTCCCATGCTTGAAAAAGCTGGACACTTTTTGGATTTCTTGGTTGATTTTAATCCACCTAACAGAGATCCCTGAAAGGAGTATAGGGTTACTGAGACATTTAAATCATAAGAAAATCCAAACAATGCAACAGTAAAATACATTAATAAATAGAACAGGAAAGAACATGCTTATCAATATGTATAAAACCCACTATACCCATATAACACAGGCACTCAACAGTCAAACCAAAATTGAGTTATGTGGCCCTGCTTCACTTTATGGAAGTGGTACTGTGGGCTTCAAGGCAATGTCTTGAGAAGGAAAAGTCAAGTGTTCCACCTCCATGTGTGGAGGTGGACCACCTTGCTTAGCCCAGTTGCTTTGCTTTGGCAAATATATCTAATATGTATGTACAAACATGCATCAGAGATTATCAGTGGCTGATTCCGCAGGATGTTTTCACACAGTGCCAAGAAGCAGGGCACCTTTATGCTTCATGGAGCTGCATTGAAAGTGTGCTTTATCAAAGCCTTAATCAAAACACAGTATTGTCAGCCCTTCAAGGTAAATCAGACTAGGAAACCAATGCCATGTAGGTCAGTTGTATACCGTTTGTTGTAAAGCTATAGTAAAAGAATTGTGCAAATCTGAACACGCTCCCCCCTCTCTTTTTCTCCATGTGAACTAGGGAGGGGTTTGTTTACTCATATTACATTCCTGACCTGGACTCAGTCCTCTTTTATCTGACCTTTGTCTTGGTAGTGGCTCTTCCTCCTCTCCCTCAAAGCTATTCTCTCTGCCCTCTACACCACTGCAGAATGTGGAAAGGGGGCTATGGGTTTGGAAAACCAAAACTTGGTGGGTTGCTGTTATTTTTGTGAACCCAAAATAACATTCTGAAGCTTCATAAAAGGAGAGGCTGCAAATGGAACAGAAAAATAAAACTTAGCTTATTCTGTATTTGGGGCAAAGATGGATGGAAACATCAGCCAAGCCATTTCTTTCCTCCCTCTCCTAGCCACTTCATGAACTATTTTTTCTCTTCTTACAGAGGAATTCCAGGGAAAAAGTGTGGCACCATCATCCTATCAGCTGAAGAACTGGGCAACTGTAGGGTGAGTCATTCTTTTCTCTTTGAATTTCTGATCAAGTCATTGCTTTCAAGAAGCTTGTCAAAAGAAGAAAGGATGTCTTTGAGTTCAAAAGCCCCAGTGCTAGGGAGTCCCTGATGGTCCAGCTTGTTGTCCTATTAAAGTTGCTCTCACATGCCATGCTGCATCGGAGTCAGAGATATCATGTTGCAGAATATAATGGGAGACTCACTCTGATGTTACTTTTTATGATGCAGGACTACACATAAGGTATATATTTAAGTATATTCCATCTAACAACTGCTTCTCTTAAATGTTTTTATTATATGTGCTGATCCTCACATCTGCAGTATTAACAGACCAGAGATCTCTGCCCCTTCTGGGTATGCTGGCTTGCTAGCTTTGTATACATACAGACCCGTGGGTATTTGGTAAGAGCATTGAAGTGAAATATAATGTACTTTCCTGGCTAAGTACTTTGATAGAGGCCAGCATCATGACCTTGGTGGAGCTCTCAGCGGGATGTACCATGCTGAAGTAAATCAGATGAACTCCTCAGTAGCAGATCAGAAGAAGTAAATCAAATGCAGAAAAGTAAGCTGGGCAGCTCCAGGGAGTCATAAGGCTGCGTCAAGATATTTCACCCTGCTTTTCCAGGGGGGAAATCTACTGTAATTGTTGACCAAACATTTCCCATAATAGTTCTCAGAACCTGAACTGAGATTACAGTCAACATTAGTAGCTAAAGAGTGCTTACAGCTGGAAGTTGAGAGCTCAGATTTGTGCTATTTAAAAGATAATCATGGATGATCACCAAACTAGATGAATGTCTATAAAGATGGACAGAAGAAGTTGATGGGTTTGATACCTAACAAGGTGTTTGGGGAGAAACAGATATAAACCTGTGCATAGGGATATGTAACTTTATATTCCAAGTTATCATGGCATTGGAAACATTACAGCATGAATATTGGGGTGGGGGGAAGTCATGCTTCTCATTACTAGTAGTGAACTTTTAGTCACACATCCAGATACTATATCATGTGATTTTAAATATTTATACCTATCTTTGTTTTGTTTTGTTTTGTTTTGTTTTGTTTTGTTATGTTTAGTTAGTTTTAGTTATGTTTTTTTGACAAATTTATATAGCTGCCTATCTAACCATTGGAACTCTGGGTGGCAAACAAAAAATAAAACACAACAAACCAATAAAATCACTTAAAATAACCTAGTTGAGGCTCCCACAAAAATTATCCTAACCACATAATAAAGACACACACTCAGGCTTTACTAACATCCTAGCCCCAAAGCCCAGGGCAGAAAAGCCAGGTTAAGCCTTCTGGAAAACCCACATGGTTCAGGCCATCTGAATCTCATTGTTTTTTCATAAATCTCATTTAATATTTAATTTAATTTAATTTAATTTAATTTAATAAATCTCATTGTTGTTTCATAAGGCTGACCCCATGACAGAGAAGGCATGCTTCCTAGCTGCCGCCAAATGACACTGCTTTACTGAGGGGACCCAAAGCATGTCCACCTTGCCAGATCTGGTAGGACAGGCAGAAACTACTGGGAATAGACAGTCCTTCAAGTAACCTTGACTCATGTCATGTAGGGCTTTCAAGGTAACAATCAGCACCTTAAATTACACCCAGAAGCCTACTGGGAGCCAGTACGGCTCAGGTAAGAGTGGTGTTACATGGGTGTACTGTGGTATCTCTAATATTGCACAAAAGGTCCATGTGAAGCCATTCTTCATCTGGATGAAATGGTATCTGCAGACATAGGGGATATATATTGACCTGCACTGTAGATAGGCAGTAGAGAGCCCATTTGGTGAAATGGTTAAGGCACTAAGTTAGAAACTGGGAGACTGAGTTCTAGTCCTGCCTTAGGCACAAAGCCAGCTGGGTGACTTTGGACCAGTCACTCTCTCTCAGCCCTAGGAAGCAGGCAATGACAAACTACTTCTGAAATCTTGCCAAGAAAACTGCAGACTAGTCCAGGCAGTCGCCAAGAGTCAATGTTGACTCGAAGGCACACATACAGATAGGCAATAGTGTTTGGAGTGCTGGACTAGGTATAGAAAAGCCAAGATTTCATTCTCTATGAAGCTCATGGGATCAACTTAGAACAGTCTTCTCAGTGGACCCACATCATAAAAGGCAGAGTTGTGAAGATAAAAGAAAGCAAATCAAGGTATTCTTCTCTGTGCTCCGTACAGAGAATAGGATGAATGTGAATAAATCAGTGACAAATCTCATTAGTGTCCTAGCCCAGCTTTAAAACAGAGCTACAATCTCTGGCCTATTACAGCAGAACGTTCTTTAAAACTAGTCAGTCCTTCTTTCTTCCCCCTTACAATAGGGCCACTGGGCATAAATGTCCACTGAAAGTTTCACTCTTTTCTAAGAGTCAGGCTGGCTGAATATGTGTGTGTAGCCTATACCATCTGGGGAAGGTTGCTATAGATCTTTTCTCACAGTCTATTTCCATGAAAGAAAAGTGGCCTAAAAGGAGCCCTCAGGCTTGTTTTTGCTATGGACGGTGACAGAAGAAAACCCTTTCTTCCAAGGGAAAAGTTCAGAGTATCTGTAGCTTTAAGAGTCATGGTTGAGTTGTGTTTGTGCCAGAGAAGAGAAAGAGGCATCCAGGCAACTAGCAAGACAATGCTTGGGTTATCCCAACAGTCAAGTATTGATGACCCACTAGAGGTTCACCATCTTTTCATAACCACAACCAATTTACTGCTGACACCAAAGAGAGCAAAATAACCCAGTGGGTGTATATCTTTCCACAGAAGCATCAGCCTATCTAGACTCCAGCAAAGCCAGACATTTTCAATCTTTCTCTCCCACGTACAGAAGTTAACACAAACAATATCACTGTATTTGTCTCACCTCATCTCGCCCACAAGTCTGACGTCTACAAGGGAGAAAATCCTAATTTCTCTCCTACGCAATTCTTTGTCCTCAGACACACTCATGTTAAATTTCCATACCTTTAAAAATGCATGCAGATCAATGCTTTCTCACCCATGCATCCATGTACACATCTTTTGTGTATATACTTGTGGAAATGGATGCACATACCATGGTACAGTACATGATGAAAGCTTATGTCCATTATATCATGTTGGGTTTTATCTCTGTTGCTTTTCTGTGCTTGAATGCTTATTTACACACCCTGTTTATTATCTAAAGTATGTAGAAAGGCTTACATGTTTATACTTTTTCAACTCACAAAACACACACTGTCTTGCTAGTGCACGCTACTTTTGACATAAGATCCACTCAGAATTTCAGGGGTGCGCTTGAATGCATTCAAAACAGCCCATCTGTTGTGTTATAAAGGGAATTTAACTCCCCTTTCCATCAGAACAAACCAAGACCTAAGCAATTAGCTCTACATGAGCAGTCCTGCAGCCTGTGTTAGAATTTGGCTTAACTCTTTCCCTTGCACAGAGAAGATGCTGGGGTGGGGGGGGGGCTCTCCTTCACCCAGTGCCATTTTTCCCTGCTGTGGCTCACTAACTTCGCTATAACTTCAAAGATTCATTCATGATTGCAGCTTGGAAAAAGAGATCAGTCAGATGGACACGAAACTGCTGTGTTGCATCTGCTAAGGAGGCTGGATAATGTTGCAAGATGCTTCTTCCACTGAAGTCCATGTGATTCATCAGTATTTATTTATCTCAAACCATGTCAGTGAAGAGGCCATTGCACTGGAAAACCAGCAGTCTTAAGGATTCACTCTTATGCCCTTCCCTAAAGCAGCTGGACACCTTCTGTTTTCAGTGAGCATGTCTACAAAGCAAGAGAGCTGTCTTTTCCATGTGACATGGTCTGATTATTTGCTAATTTTTGTGAGGAGTTTCCCTTAAAGCTGTGTTTCACATATGCATGTTCCCCTGAAATACACATTTTTCTTTTTCCTTTTTCCTTTTTCCTTTTTCCTTTTTCCTTTTTTTTTTTTGTGGGAGATTGCACTGCAACATTCTGAGAAATGTTAATCCCAAAGGATAACTGGAACCCAGTTGCATATTGATTTGGGCAGGGCAAATTTAGTATATTTATCTCAAAATGCAAATAGATCAAGGTTCTCTTCCATCTCTAGTCCCAAGGATATTTTTTAGGGTTGAAGTGAAGCTTTCTTACCTGAATCAGGGAAATGGAAAGAGGCATTTGATGTCTACTTGGCATCCTAGGTGCTTATTCGTGTATCATTGCTCCTGAGACACGAACCCCTGAGACATATCATTATTCCTATATTAATTTATTTGTCACCCTGTTGTACAAGTTCAGTGCTTCATCCCTTGTGCATTTTCCTGTATGACTTGCAAGGTACATTAACCAGAAATAGCAGTGATACTACATATCTTAATGCTTTCCAAACTCCCTTAGGAAGCATGAAAACACATACCACAAGCGGAGATAAGGAAGCTTGCTTGTGTTCTCATAAGTCAACCTGCCTCTCTACCCTGGATTTTTGCTTGTTTTGTGCTCTACAACCTTATATTTCTGATTTGTGTTTTCTTCTTGTTCTTCAGCGTAAGCTTTAAACAAGCCCAGGGTATTTGTTTAAAAACTATGAAGTCCAGATTAGTAAATAAAAATTTTAAAAACTCGGAAAATCAGCTCAGAAATGCCTTCCCAGGGAATAACAAGTCCTCAAAAAAGCCAAAACACCCTTTTGCTTTGCCCTACACGTTCTACTCCTCTTTTCCACCCAGTTAAAATGGTATGCTCAGAAAGATTTAATCCTCACACACACACGGTAATTCACCCATTTCCTCCTGGAAAAAAGCTGCTGCTGACTGCCTCCGGCAGCACTGGCAGAGGATTTTGCAGAAGAACGAAAATGCCTTGAGTTGGAATCAGAAAGGGTTGATAAGTGGGGTACTAATCTCTTCTGCATCCCTCTCATGCTTCCCCACTGCTAGAAAAAATCTCATCAAACATCTAGGATGTAAACTAACTTTTGATCTCAAACGTGACACTTCAAGACACAATGTGATCTTCAGTGCTTTGCAGCTTGAGACATTTGGCTTACAACAGCAAGGCTATTCTTTCCTTAACACTAGAGTATATCTGCAGACAGTTCAAGCCAAATGGTTAGCCCTGGCAAGCATAAAATAAAAATGTATTATACATGAACTCCTGCCAACTGATTGTGATTTTTGAAAACTCCTGGTGGTGCTGGAAGAGCAACCATAGTCCAATATGCAAAATGCTAGAGGGAGCAACTGGGGAAATATAGACCTATTGATTAGCATCTCTGCTGAGTAAATTGTCAAGTAGCATGGCTATGAGCATTTAGAAAAGAATGCTACCATTACCACAAGCTAGCTGGGATTGTTTAGTTATATGTTGTCTTAGTCTATTCTAGCTTGAAGATGTGTGGACTTCAATTCCCAGAATTCTCCAGCCAGCATGCTGGCTGGGGAATCCTGGGAGTTGAAGTCCACACATCTTCAAGTTGCCAAGATTGAAAAATTCTGGTCTAGTCTTTTCTCTATTTATGACAGAGTGAATAGTTTAAAAGACAGGATGCACTGTGAATGTAATGTGCTTTGATCTCAGAAAAGCATTTGACAAGGACTTTCATGGTATTTTTGTGGACAAGAGAGAGAAATGTGGGCTAGTTGATACTGTGGTCTGTTAGATTTGTAACTGGTAACAATCACCTCCAAAGGGGGCTTGTGAATAGTTCTATATCATCCCAGAGGGAAGGATTAAGTGAGATCTCCAGGACTCTATCCTTGGCCTCCTGCTATTCAACATCTAGATAAATGACCTACAGATGCAATGGAAGGCATGCTTATCAAATTTGCAGATGATACGAACCTAATTGAGTAACACCTCAGAGGACAAAATCACAGCTCAAAATTATTTTGATAGGACTGAGCATTGGACCTAATCCAACAGTATGATGTTGAACTGTGGCAAATAAGTAAGGGACCAGGGAGACCTGACTTGTAATATAAGGAAGATCTAGGAGTACTAGTGATATGTCTACATTAGGAAAAAACATGCATAAAAATGCAGAGCAGGGGAAATTGTATATAAAATGCACACATTCTTGCAAGTCAAAATCCAACTGATAGGAGAATGAGGGAAAATATTTTAGAAAGTAAATTAAGTTTATTATATTTATGGAATGCTAGCCCAAACAAGATTTTTTTGTGTGTGTTCACAGAGCAGCAGTGACACTGATTGACAAATATATGAAGCTGTTTATCTTTTTCCAACACACAGAAGCAGCTACTTCCATTATAATCCTAAGGGCCTAGATTGATTTAAATGCCAGGAAGTGAAAAAGTATAGTGGATGACTTATCTGTTATGAAAATCACTGGCAAGCTGTAACTCTTCTTCTATAAAGAGTTCAGTGCATGTACCAGAGACTGATGGGAAAAAGAATACCCAAGTACCAAAGTCTAAAGTGTGCAAGGATGAGTAAAAAGTCTTAGTTGTAGGTACAGTATCCTTGTTTGATGCCAGAATGATAGCTGTCCCAGATTTTTTGAGCCTTGTTCATGCTGTTATAGTCCTTTCTGTTACACACTGCATTAGAATTTCCTTCAGTGATAATTTTCAGTCTTTCTTTTTCCATTTTCTGTTGGGCTGGTTGCAAATTCTGATTTTTTTTTTGTTATATACAGTATGTCTTTCCTGTGTAACTTTCACGTGTAACTTCTTAAAGTTGCTCTGTTAGCTCAGCAGCAGTGCTGGTAGACAATGTGTTTTCTGCTTCCAATTCCAAGGATGTAGCCACCATGCAGTTCTGTGCCAACAAGCTGGACAAGAAAGACTTCTTTGGGAAATCAGACCCTTTCATGGTATTCTACAGAAGTAATGAGGATGGAACGTGAGTACAAGTATTGTGTTTTTTTTCTGGCAATAGGAGATTTGCTCCAATTTTAACTAGCCCTTCTTTAATAACACATAGTGAAGACCTATTTTAAAAAGGCAATATGTATTTCCCTTGATACTTCCCTTGTGTGAATTAGGAACTATATCCATTATACATGATCTTCTAGCCTCAGATCAGATCCTTCATTTAAATAATGAAATAATAAAAGTTGAGCTGAGATGCCAACAGATGGCATAGAGAAGTCTTCACAGAAGTGGAACTGATAAAGATGGGGCTAGCAGAGGTGTGAAAAATATTCTGTGCAGGACAATCCTGATCAGAAACATCCCATTTTCCACCCCCACACAGAATGTGCTGATCTAGCATCCTAGAATGATTAATGACTTTCTGGAAATGGATAGTCCAACATTCTGATATTCTGAAATGTTGAGGCTGGAATACATGTAGAACATCATGAATCACTTTCAGTTTCAGACAAATTAGTTCCAGAATTACACAAACCTCCTGAATGCCCTTATCAGCCCATTCCAGAGGTAGATTGCTCCCAAAATACTTTTTTGAACATAGCTAGTTTCTAGTATAATTGTCATTTCATGTGTATAATTATCAAAGACAAAGGGGGTTTATAAAATCAGTGGTAAACCTTTTATTGTTGTAATTCAGTCTCATATTTAACAATCATATGATAACCATGGTCAGCGGGGAATTCTGTATGAGTGAACAAGTTGGCTATCAGAAGATGGAGGAATGAATCCATCCATCTTCATTTCCCTGCTGATTACAAAAATAAGAAGATGGCTGCATCTGGCAGGGAAGGTACACAGTGTTCTGTACCACCTACTCTGGCTCATCTTTCCTCACTAATTATAGGAGATCTCTTCCTTAGATTAAAAAGGTAAAAGACTTCCTCGACTTGAGCTTGACTTCTGGTAAATGCACAGACGTGTCTGTGTAGCTTTGTTGTACAGAAGTGACCTGTCATTTGGGGATTTTGTTTGTGATTTCCCAGTCTAGCCTACAAGTCTGCATTTTCCAATGATCACCCTTTCAAATACCAATCAGATCCAGCAGGTTTTGTTTAGGACAATCAATATAGCTGGTTGCTGCTACCTGCTCAGGCTTTCCTTGATAAGTAGTTTCTTAAAATCCTCATAAAAAGAACATGTTCAAGCTAATGACTTTTATTTACAAGGCTATTGTAGTCATATATAATCTGGCATGACACCAACACAATGGATCCCCTCTTCTTAAATGTTCTTTACCTCACATTCCAAAAATGTGAGCATTTGGGTTAATTGAGGAGGATCATCACTCTGAGATAATATCATAAAGAAAAGAAGGTTGAATAGGGAGAAGCATAGAGTATTAAACTCAGGATGGATAAGTGTTTTTTTTTAGCATTCATCCAGTTTTGCAGTCTTAGCAGTCAGGGTGTTCACAGGATATGGTAAACAGAAAAATCAAGATGGTGGCTGTGATGGTGTGATTGAAGCTTCACCTATTTTTATGTGGAATCACACTATCACGGCCACCATCTCAATTGAATATACCTTCCTTGTGAGTTTATATGTATCTATACATATACGTGAGATGGGCGGTGTCCAAATTTGAAATATAAATAAATAAATACTAAATAAAAAAGGATTTCTTTGGAATTATTTTCTGGACCAGTTCAAGTAAAGAACTGCTTTGACTAACTTTTTAGCTGATACAGGAGAAAATAAAAAGACTAAAAAGACTCAAGCATGCTATGTTTTCAACTTTCAGGGTCATTTTAAAAAGATGACTTACAGTATGAATATTCTTCAAGTTGTTGCAACTTGAAGTTGCAACTATTCTTAGTTCTTGCAACTAAGCCAGCAAGATATGAAATGAGATGTTGTATTCAATAGGAAAAAGTCTGGGCAAAAGTTAGTTAACAACAAGACAATTCCGTACTTGACCATTCTGAATAATAAAAAAGGGTAAATGAAAGTCAGATCTCCTTGAAATTGTGAACATTTGCCTTAATTTTCAAAGTGCAGGGCTGGTGCTGCAATAAAATATCAGTTTGTAACCAAATTCCCAGGCTCCCTAACTATTTTTGTGTGAGCAGGGTGGAAATCCATATTCCCAGAGTCAAAATCTGATAGGTTTTGCAGTCTGGATCTAAGAGAGTCTACCAGTGTTCTAGACAAACTCTTTTCCTACTGAAGTGTCCCAACAAAATTACTGTACAGCAAGAATGGCCGGAATGCTAGATTCATGTGATTCATGTAGCCTGTGATTCATGTAGCCTTTAACATATTATTAGACCTCTGCAAAAGGATCATTTTAATCTGTAGCAAGAGTGATCTGTCCCTCTTCCAACAGCATGTTGGGTGGGAGCAAGGACAGAGCTCATGGAAAGTTGAACTAATTGAAAATAAGAGAAGAAAAGAGTGATCTCCCCAATTTTGGCTCTGGTCATTACTGGTACATGGCTCCCAGCAGATTATTTCTAAAAAGCCCAGGCCTTGACTGAAAAAAATTCCCCTCCCTTGTTTGAGAGAATATGAACTTCTCCCTTCTAGAGCTATTGCCATATCTTGCTGGTTATTGCTTTTAACTGGTTCCCAATATAGTTTATTCTGCTTTCAGCAAGTTTCCTCTCTCTGTGGGAATGGATATTGCACTACTTGTGCTAATAAAAGTATAACTCTAATAGAAAATATTTATATCCTCTGTGAAGAATGTTTGCTAATATTGCATGAAGTTGGTGCTTATTTCTGCTGCAAGTGTTTGGAGAGTGCCAGCATTTACAGCTATTAAAGTAATCCATTTTTATCTCGGTCCAACCCAGTGCCAATTTTCATTGTCCATGGCGGGTTGGAGAAGCATATTTCAAAAACAAAATTTAATGAGGTTTCTTCTTCTTTGTTGTTGTCTAACCCAAGGCATTCTTTGGTTGCTGAGAATTAACATATAACTAAATGGACTTTCTGTATCCTGCTAGGTTTACTATCTGTCATAAAACGGAGGTGGTGAAGAACACTCTGAATCCGGTATGGCAGTCATTCGCTATCCCTGTGCGAGCCTTGTGCAATGGAGACTATGACAGGTACAATCTCCATAGAATTAGAGTTAACAGCTGTCCTGATGTGTTCATTAAAAGTGGTGTTAGAGCAGCCATGTCCAACCTGGTGCCCACCATATTAGCATCACAGTTCCAGAGTGGCTGGATGTTTAGGAGTTGTAATCCTAACACATCTAGAGGGGACCAGGTTGGAAAAGATTAGGTTAGAAGACATGAATACATAGCCCTTTTCAGGCATTCACATATGAGGAGCTTCAAACTGGTGCTGCTCATGCAGCCCTGCATCCTAGTCACTGGTTCTTCCACATGTTCAGCTGAGAGATCAGATGGAGAAGGGTAGTCACGTTAGCTGAAATCATAGAATCTCAGAGTTGGAAGGTATCTTTGTGGTCATCTAATCCAACCTTTTGCTTAGTGGGGGATCCATTAGAGCTTCTCTGACAGATGACCAACTTGTGTTTGAAGACATCCAGAAAAGGAGAAGTTACCACTTTATGTGGCAGTCTAATAACTCATACAGTCAGGACCTTGATGAGTCAGGACCAACATCCTTGATGTTTTACTCATTACTTCTGGTCCTGCTTCCTGGGGCAATAGAGAATATGTGGCAATACTTCAGATATTTGAAGCCTGCTATCATATATCCCCTCAGTTATCTGTTCTGTAGGCTAGTTCCTTCATAGGACATGGTTTTCAGACCCATCATCATCTTGATGACTCTTTTTTTAACTTAATCCAACTTCTCACGGTCCTTTCTGAATTGTAGGTGTCCAAAACTAGACACAGTATTGCAAGACTCTGGACCAGGGCAAAATAGAGCAGACCAATTACATTTGTAATTGTAAATAGATTTGGACAAGGACACCCAAATCTCTTTCACATGTACTACTATCAACTCAGGTCTTCCCCATCCTACACTTATATCTTTCATTTTTCCTACAGAGACTGCAACACTTACATTTCTTCCTATTAAATTCCATTTATTCATATTAGACTCACCCAGCATTGTGTGGTATAGTGGCTAAGGTGTAGGACTAGGAGCAGGGACACCAAGGTTTTAGTTCACCCTCAGCCATGGAATTCACTGACTTTGGGTCAGTTACACTCTGTCAGCTCAACCTACTTCACAGGATTGTTGCTGTGAGAGAAATTAGGAAGAGGGAACACTATGCATGCTGCCTTGAGCTCCAGTACAAAAAGTGGAATATAAATCAAATACGTTCATACATACATACATACATACATACATACATAGGCATATTCTCTAAGTGTCCCTCAACTTCCTCATCCAAGTCTTTGATAAAAATGTTGAACAGCACAAGGTCCAGGACAGAGCACTCCACTTGATACTTTGATTTGATTTGATTTGATTTGATTTGATTTTAATTTTGAGGCCATCTGACACCACGACGACTCTGGGCAGCTTACAGATAAAAAATTAAAATATATTAAGAAAAAGAAGACAACTGACCAGAAAACAGAACCAAAAAGACCAAATGGCAAAAAACCAAACCAAAGGCGCCATCATCCATCATCCTATCCAAGTCCTGGGAGAACAATCAGATATTTAACAGTTTGTGGAAAGTCAAAGGGGTGAGAGTAGTGTGGATCTCTGGGCAGGTATCATTTCACAGAGCAGGAGTCATCTCCGAGAAGGCATGCTTCCTGAGTCTCTCAAGATGACACTGCTTAATCAACAGGACCTGGAGCGTGCCTACTGTAGCTGACTTCGCTGGATTAGTGGAAACAGATGGAGATGGGCAGTGTCTCAAGCTGAAGCAGAGCCATCAACAAGTACTTTTTGAGTGTGGTCATTCAGCCAATGGTGAGGGGGAGCTCTCTGTGCAATCCAGTATCCTAATAAAAAACAGATCCCAGATCGCATAGAGAGCAGTATTTGCCTTGCAATTTCTCAGCTGAATATGTAGAGGTCTGGTAGAGGAAAGAGAGGAGCCAGCATACACATCTCATTGACTGAAATAAAGTTGCTTTTGAGTCACATTCAATTCTTTGTGACTTACAGGAGCACATCCATCCACTTTTCTTGATTTGATGTGAAAGAGGTTTGCCATTTCCTTCTTCTGGGATTTTTTTTAAAAATTCTCAGTTTAGCCAATATCCCTAGATTTTCCGGATGTTCCTCAACCATCTGGGATACACCACAGCCACCCATGCTTAGAATTCTAGATCAGCCAAGGTTAGCTAGGTGCTACTACCTGTTTTTAGATGAAAATGCAACAGACTGTCATACGTGCCCAAAATGTATTAGAGTCACCTATAAGCACCCACCATTGAAACTTGGCCTTGACTTAATGACCCATAAAGAAAGGGAATTGTGGCTTCAACTGAGAATGAATTTGTTTGACTTGGCTGTAGAAATAGTTAATGGGGGGGGGGGCAAAGAGGCTCCTGCAAAGATAGCTTGGATAGGTAAGATTTGTCCCCAGACTGAGGTTTAGTTTACTGTATACTGTATATAGAAGGAGAAAAGACATGGATTTACTATTTCATATTAATATCTAAATATTTTAAATATTAAATACAGCAACTGTCTATGGCCCCATGAATTTGCCCAGTGCGTGGCAGAAGTTGTCACATCCAGGAATTTAGTAATCCAAAAGACTCTTCCTCCCTTAAGATTCTTAAGGGGGCTTAAAAAACACTGACAGTCCTCAGAGCTGTTCTAAATTAGGGGGCTGTTATTCTGTCAGCATTAGTGAAAAGACAAAAGTTGCGGGGGGAGCTGGGAGGGCTCCCTTGGGAAGGCTGTTTCTCACTTCAGAGATGGAACTGAAACGTACTTAAGGGGTGATAGATGGATGGAAATGAACCCAAAAACTAGAAAAGGTTTGCCGGGAGAAACTCTGGTAATGGATTACTCTTACACTGACAAAACCTGCCGCCGCTCCTGTGCCTCAGTCCACAGCAAAGGTCTGTTTCCGTTCAGGACAGGTGGCCTTGCTGATGAGGGATGTTAATCCAAGTCCTAAAGAGCACCCTGTACCATGAGGGGAAGAATGACTGGATCCTTTATCAGGGCAATATACTCTTCATTCAGCTTTATGATTTCCTGTGTCACAACTGAATCTTTGCATCTGTGTATGTTTGAGAGCTATGCTTTAATTTACCAGCATATTTTCTGTTGATCAGCAGCTCAGCTCTGCTTCACTATTCTCACTTCAGTGCTTCCTGTTAATAGAATATAACTTAGTTCTGAGAAAGCTCCATATAAATCGAAAGCAGGAAATGCCCTCTGACTTTTCCGGGAGGAAAGTAAATATTAAAAAGCCACTCTGGCTTTAATTTAAATTTAATTTTTTAAAAAATATCTCTGTTTTTTTTTAACGTGATTCCCTGTATATTTTTCTTAAACAGATTTCAGAGTTTTTGAGGTGATTGAAGCAAATAAAATTCCTCTCTTAATTAATTTCAAACAAAATTCAATTAAAGCCAGGGTGATGAAGGTTTTTGGGCTAGGGCCAAAGAGTCCCTGGTTCAAGTCTGCTCTCACCCATGGAAATTCACTGGGTGGTTTTGGACCAGTCACTTTCTCATGGTCCAACCTACCCCACAGGTTTGTTGTGGGGAGAAATAGGAGAAGGCAATGCCATGTACGTCACCTTGAGCTGCTGGGGAAAGGCAAGACAGAGATCTAACTAATATGTAAATAAATAAAGCCAATGAATAGAAAATCTATTTATTGATTCCTAGTGGATTTATCTTCCTAAAATGTCTTAGTTGCATCTTTGGATGATTCTCATCTGCTGCAGAAACTGGCTTAAAGTAAGCCTTTAGACACTTGTGTCTGAAATAGTTGCTTGCTATATTCACCTAATGGATCTAAACTTAAAAAGTGAGCAGTTAATTTATCTGCCAACTCCCTATGTGTTCAAAGAGTAACATTTTGAATTGGCAAAAGTTAGCAGTGTGTTAAGAATCTAAGCCTTCTGTCTCTAAGACTTCTTTTCATAATTAATTAGAATATCAGTGGCCTAGGAAAATTGGGTTCCATACTGTATCTTCACACCAGCTGTGTGTCACTGGACTTTCTCAGCCTTTCTTGGGGTTGGGTGGAGGTTTAACTTTGGTAAGGGAAGCAAAGCACTCCCATTTCCCCCCTTCCACACCTCCCTAAGTGTCTTGAAAATTTGTTGTTGAAATTTGGTGGCTCAATTGCTGAATGTTGATGACACAATTTAAATCTGTAGGGATTTTAAGGGTGAGGGAGGGTGTAGTTTGCTTCCCAGAGGCTATCCACTCTTGTTCCCACCTGAAATTTTGAAAAACAAAACAATGTGGTGCTGAATTTCAGCATGCAGTCTTGTTGCTTCAGGACTACATGTAGCCATAGACCTCTGGATTAGAGAACCCAGCCATGGTGGTTTGTAAGTTATGGCTATATCAATAAAGTCAGTTTTTAATAAAGTAATGTCTGAATATTACCCTGAGGGCCACTCTGAAAATGTGTATGTTTCATAAAGTTGCACTCACTAGTTTAGCTATAAAGTGGTCAAGGATCTGCCTTATTTACAAAATGGAACCTAGAAGAATGGGGGCTAAATCTGTTTTTTCTCCATCTTCTCCATCCTTCATTGCTTAAAGATTATTTTCCCAGATCATTCACTTGCCTGTACAGGGGCATCTGCAGGATGTGTGTGTGTGCTAAAAATTCAAGAAGGCAACCACAACTGCAAGATTGAAGTCTCACCCCTTTTTCATGCATGATACATTAAAAGGGGGCAGGACTTTGATCACATGGTTGCAGTCATGATCTTGCCTTTTTTACCCTGCCTGTGGAGGCCCTTCTCCCATTATCAGAGCTGATATGAGGAGCAGATTAAACCAATGGACCATGGGTAGCCAGGAGAAGAATGGGTTCTGCTACCACTCTTCCTGGGTTCCATTTATTGATAAAAGTATAGTCCACTTCTATTTTGTAAACTAATGGAAATTGTTATAAATATTTTTATGAAGTTTCAAGCATCTATAGTACATAAACTACATTATCTGGTTGTAACAAGCCATTAGTACTATTATCTACTGCCATTTCAGATAGGTGCATAGGTGTAGCCAAAAGTGGCTTGCTAAATCCACCTGGTATATTCATGGTAGAGATAAGACTCAAACTGGATATCCCTGACTTGTATCTAACCAGCATTCACTCTGTAGCTGCGTTCTCATGATCCAGAGGATCACAGATTAACCAGGCACATGTTGGGTGAATCCACCCTATATGGTTAGCCTCTAATTCAGTGATTTATGAGAACCAGTAAATTGAGATAATTGAGTAAACCATGGCTCAGGTAGCACTGGGTAAATGTGCTATGTGAATACAGCCAGAAAGTGCTAAACAAATATGTAATCCTGAAATACATGGCTCACTTACTTACTAAAAGAAAATAAATCAGAATATTCGCCAGAGGAGCTTCCTGGGTTCATGCCACAGGTTCCATCCAAAGTTGTAGCTCAGAACATTCCTCCAGTAGTGCCAGTATTTTTCCAGGATACTATGGAGCCTGTTTAACCATGCAAAGTATTCAACCACAATTGTTTCACAAAAGCCATCTGAATTTGTATCTCCTAGGAGGTAAAGAGCCTTCAGATATATGAGCCCACACAGAAGGCATAACTGCACATTACACTAATGATGTAATTAGCAAGCATGTTTATGTTTCGTAAAACATTAAATGCTAGGCACAGAAATATGGAGGAGGGATGGCGCAGGAAGGGGAACTTTGACCCTCTGTTGGCTATACAACCTTATGCAGCAGTTGGTTCCAATCCCCAATTCCTACAGTGCTTCACTGCTATCTGTGCACATACTGTATTCAAAAGTAAACTCTTGAAGGTTGCAGTTCCATATATTCTTATTGAAAATAAGCCTCACTGAAAGGAATAGGATGTGTGCACTTAGTTGCAGCCTTTATAGTAGATATAAAGGAAGAAAGTCTTATCTATGATCTTGACTTTCTCCAAACTCAAATTCTGAAGTAATTATTAATCATTCCAGCAAGGTGACAGACATTTCCCAATGTCAATCCAACATATTCTATTTTTGTGAAAAGTGATAACTGCTTAATTATAACCAGGTGGACCCTCAGATTTTGGAGTATTCACTAATCTTATGTTATAGCTCTCTTTATGCTGTTAGATTAAACAAAACAATAAAAAAGTATGTTGGCCCATTTTTTAACCTTCTTAAATTATCTTTTCAAATGTTTGCTAACAGAGTTACTGTACCTATGATGAAAATTACAGGCCTCTCTCACCTTTTTAAGTGGGAGAACTTGCACAATTGGTGGCTGACTAAATACTTTTTTGCCCCACTGTGTTTGGAAAGTGTTCATTTGATATTTTCTTTTTAGTTTCTAAAAATTTGAATAAATCCAACCTTACCAAAAGTCTGCATTTTAAAAGTTCTCTTTGTAAAACAATGTGATTCCTATATTCAGTATTCTTTTCTACTGAAGGCAATGAGATGTATAGCTGCAATCTGAAATATGTCTCCTTATAACTAAAACAGTGAAGTTGACTACTCTCTGAGTTCAGTTGAATTTATTCCTAGAGTAGTGTATATGAATATATACAATGGGATTAAGACCTGTTGAGCTTAATGGAATTTATTCTGAGTAGACATGCTTAAATTATCTTTTCAAATGTTTGCTAACAGAGTTATTTGGAAAGTGTTCATTTGATATTTTCTTTTTAGTTTCTAAAAATTTGAATAATATTTTCAAAATAGGAGGAGGAAGGAGTATTAGGTATGTTCACTGCCTTGAGTTATTTATAAAAATAATAAAGGGATAAAAAAAACTCATATATCCAGAGTGGCTGGATAGCGTAGTGGTTAGAGCACTGCCTTTGACACAGGAGACCAGGGTTCAATCCCAGCTGATACCTACTTTACCAGTTACCTTACCAATAGGGGTCCTTGGGCAAAGACCCCCTAATACTTCACCTGCCTACCTCAAATATGAGAGTGACACGAACTAAGAGGGGCATGCCAGCTCGGACGTCGCCTGGATTAACAAGGTCCACGTCAGATGTTGGGGAACCAGAACAATCTGACAGTAAGTGGGCTACTGGAACAAAACATATGTGGACAAGACAAGAGAACTTGGAATTGATGGAATGCTACTTCAACAGTAGACCTAATGAAAGGGGGTATATGAAATGTATGAGGGAACTACGGATAGGTAGAAGACCTACATCCACACTAACTAAGAAACAACTAGTTACCCAGTGCTTGAACATAGTGAAGAGGAAGCTGCTCTCACAACTTGAGATAGACCAACTCCATATTGCAACGCAGACTGAAGCAGACCTGGAAGAACAACTGGATGTGCAGCTAACACCTGAAGCTGGAATGTCACTGCCACCATTACAGAGCACAGCAGCTGATATGAGGCATAAAATCATGGATAAACTAGCTACAGTCAACCCTTGAGGCCAATTACCAAGGCTCAGTGGAGAAGCTCCATTAGAGAGTATGCTAGAAGATGCCAATAGAGCTCTCCAGACAATCCCTACTACCGCTATAACTCAAACCAATGAACTACAGCTGCTGTAATCCTGGAAATGCTTGGCTACACAATCAAGAAGAACAGCAGTACATACCCCCCCGGAAGATGAGGTTGGAGGCTAAGATCAAGGCAACTCGAAGAGAAGTCAGTCAGCTGGTGGAACTACCGAAGGGTGTGGAGATTAAGGATAAGGCTCGGCTACTGAAAAAATATACAGGCCTGACTCCATCTGAAGCCCTAGAGACTGCTAAACAAAGGCTCACAGCACTGGCTGCCAGGCTAAGGAGATACACTAGAGAAGCAGAGGCCAAGACGATAAATGCCCTGTTCTCCAAAGAACCATCCAAAGTGTACTCCCAACTGCAGTGCAACCACACAGTAACAGCAGAGCCACCAGCAGCAGAAACTGAACAGTACTGGAAGAACATATGGGAGAAAGAGAAGACACATAACACCAGTGCAAAGTGGCTGCAGGACCTGAAAGCAGACCACAGCAGTCTCCCAGAACAGGAACCAGTCACCATCACAGTAGCAGACATCCAACAGCAGGCCAAGAACATGAAGAGCTGGATGGCACCTGGCACGGACACGATCCACACCTACTGGCTAAAGCAGTGCGTGACTGCCTAGCAGCAGAGATGAACCAGCTGCTAGCAGCAGGCTCCCACCCAGACTGGCTAACACAAGGAAGGACAGTGCTGATCATGAAAGACCGTCACAAGGGAACAGCACCATCCAACTACCAGCCAGTAACCTGCCTCCACACAACATGGAAAGTTCTATCAGGCATCATAGCTGCCAAGCTACAGGACCATATGGGTCAGTACATGAGCACAGCTCAGAAGGGCATTGGGAACAACACCAGAGGTTCAAAACACCAGTTGCTCACAGATAGAGCAGTCGCCCGAGACTCAAGGTCTAGGCAGACCAATCTGAGCATAGCCTGGATTGACTACAGGAAAGCCTAGGACTCAATGCCGCATACATGGATCTGTGTATGCCTGGCACTATACAAAGTCAACAGGACACTAAGGACCTTCCTCAAGAACTCAGTGGGACTGTGGAAGACAACACTGGAAGTCCACTCACGACATATACCAAGGTGATGCACTGTCCCCGCTGCTGTCCTGCATAGCCTTAAACCCCCTCAGCCAGAAAATCAGAAGGACTGGATACGGGTACAAGTTCAAGAGTGGAATCACCATCAACCACCTCTTCTACATGGATGACATCAAGCTATATGCTAAGAGTGAACGAGACACTGACTCACTGATCCACCTGACCCGGATCTACAGTGAGGACATTGGGATGCCATTCGGACTGGAGAAGTGTGGCAGGATGATAGTAAAGAGAGGGAAGGTAGTTAAGACCGATGGGGTGGAACTATCAGTGAGCCACATAGCAGACATAGAGACCAGCTACAAGTACCTTGGTATCCCACAGTCCCATGGGAACCACGATGAGGCAGGGAAGACAGCAACATCCAAGTACCACCAAAGGATAAGACAGATCCTGAAGAGTCAGCTCAATGTGAAGAACAAGATCCATGCCATCAACATGTATGCCCTGCCAGTCATCAGATACCTTGCCACTATAATGAGCTGGCCGAAGGAGGACATGGAGGCTGCCAACGTGAAGACCCGGAAGCTCCTCATAATGTACAGAGGTTTCCACCCCAAGTCCAACACCCAGTGATTGTACACCAGCCACAAAGAGGGTGGGCGGGGTCTGATGAGTGTCAAACCCACTGTCCTGGATGAAACCCAGAGCATCCAGGGGTACATTAGTAAGATGGCACCCAAAGATGAGCTGCTGAGAGAATGCCTGAGGCAGCAGCAGACATGGGAGGAAGTTCAAGCAGAGGAAGTGCCACGGCAAGACAAGCCCCTGAATGGGATGTAACATCAACAGATAGCTGAGGTGGCTGACATTGGAAAATCCTATCAGTGGCTGGTAAGGGCTGGACTAAAAGACTGCACTGAGGCATTCATCGTAGCAGCAGAACAGGCACGAAGCACCAGATCCATAGGAGCAGGTGTCTACCACACTAGACAGGACCCAAGGTGCAGATTGTGCAAAGAGGCCTCAGAGACAGTCCAACACATAGTGGCAGGATGTAACATGCAGGCAGGAACAGCATATACTGAACAGCACAGCCAAGTAGCTGGCATTGTATACAGAAACATCTGTACAGTATATGAGCTAGACCCTCCCAAGTCCAGATGGGAGATTCCATAGAAGGTCATGGAGAATAACAGGGCTAAGATCCTGTGGGACTTCCAGATCCAGACAGACAGGCAGGTATTGTCCAATCAACCCAACATTGTGATAGTACACAAGGACCAGAAGACAGCAGTGGTGATAGATGTAGGAGTGCCAAGTGACAGCAACATCAGGAAGAAGGAGTATGAGAAGCTGGAGAAGTACCAGGGCCTGAAGGAGGAACTAGAGAGGATGCAGAAAGTAAAGACCAAAGTGATGGTAGGAGCACTCGGGGCTTTGACTCCTAAGCTGGGAGAGTGGCTCCAGCAGACCCCAGGAACAACATCAGAGCTCTCTGTCCAGAAGAGTGCAGTGATAGGAACAGCTAAGATACTGCCCAAAACCCTCAAACTCCCAGGCCTCTGGTAGAGGACCCGATATTGAGGAGACACATGCCACCCATAGGGGTGAGAGGAGAATTTTTATATTTATTTACACACACACACACACACACACACACACACACTGATAATGATCTTTGATTTTGTCCATTTTTTACAAGTATGAATGTTATTCATTTTATAGTGATTTCAATGACTCAGCAGTTGGTCGAATAGTGGTGGTTTGAGTTCATCCAGACAAAACTAGATTGTTGATGTCTGGCTGTCTTTAAGAAAATGAGAGGGTGCTAATATGATGAGTTTTTCTAGGAGCAAATTGGAAGGCAAATATTGTTCATGTAAGAAACTTTTTCTTCTATAATATTATCCCACTTTGTCCATTTTTCTGGAGGACAAACTCCAAGATTGGGGAAAGGTTGCTCTGGAGTGTAGAAATTGGGAAGTAATACTAACTAGCTCCATTAGCACATAATATATCACTCTCTCTCAGCCCAGCGTACCTCAAAGGGTGGTTGTTGTGGGGAAAAGAGGAGGAAGGAGTATTAGGTAATGAGTTTTACGCCTAAGATGTAAAACTTTAGGTGTAACCACCTTGAGTTATTTGTAAAAATAATAAAGATGGGGTAAAAAAATCTTTAAAAAATTATTAAACCATGATTTAGAGCTATGTGTATGACTGGGAAGCAGTATTTGTGAGCTTCAGGCTCTCATGCTTCTCTCTAGCTTAAAATAAACCTCAGTTAGCTAAAACAAACCAGCTTCATAACCCTGGCTTGAAGTCAGCTTGCTTCATAGCTAACAGTCATTTTAAACTATGACTTATAATGTGCACAAAATAAGAGATGACTTTTAATGGAAAGTGTCACTAAACATTGGTTGAATAGAGGAACATCTGAAACTAAGTTCATGATAGCTTTGTCCTGCTCTTGGCCATAATGCTAAACCACGGTGTGCCTCATAATTTTCTTGGATAAATGTATGTTGAATGAATTAAATGTATATAAATAAATCAGTGGAAATTTCTTAGTTACATGCAAATAATTTAATGAAAAGAAAATGCCGCCAGTCCAAATGTCATTGTTATACTTTTAATGAGGGGCACAGAAGTTTTCCAAGGCTTTTATTTATATTTCCTTATTTTATTTGATAATTAAGGATATATCTTCTAAGAATAGAAGGTATGTAGGAAAGGTCCAAATACTGTGTTCTGATATGATCACAAAGTCTGTGCAATTTTCCTATATGCATAGAAATCCTGCCACTAGTTTTCTAGCTACAAGTGTGTGAAAAATGAAACCAGCATCACTAATATTATTCCATCTTGAGATAAAAGGTACTTCCCAAATGTTAGGGCTGGAATAATGGTGTTATAAATATTGCAGGTTATTTTATGAAGCCAATTTTTAATGCTGCCTGATCCATATCTTATTTTGTTTAGAGTAGAAATGAGAGCTTTGATGGCCACAAAAGTTTTGATCAGCCTTAATGTCAACAGCAAAGCAATTCCATCTCTCTGAATCCCCATCTCTTGGAGCAACTCAGAATCTGTTGCGGCTTGCTAATTCACATCAATGGCTACATCCATGAGATGAGAACAGAGTTTGAAGAGCTGTTTACCTGATTACTATATATTGGCGATTTAGATCAAAGTTACAGTTTTCTGATTTCAAATGTTTGTGGGCCTGCATGAAATCTGTAACCATGTCCCTACCTTTGTGTAATTAATGTACAGGTTCATTTGTATACAGATATATACATGTATGTGTGTATATAGACACAGATAAATATATACACGTGAACATGCCTCTGAGATCTGTATGAAAGAATGCTGCTAGGCAATGTTGCCTCAGCTAAAGTAACCTGCTTTGGGACAGCGTCCTAACTCAAAAAAAAAAAAAAAAAGTTGTTTCATCTTAAGCTTCTAGTTGCAATTCCAAACTAGAATTTGGAAACATTTAGATTCTGATGGACATTCCTTGATCTACCTCATTGCAGAAAGTTTAAGAACAAGAAGTTCCAGTTTTTGTATTTCCCAATATACTTAGCCTGCACTTTATCATAAGGATATCAGCTTAGGATATCAACTTCCTATATTGTACTGCTGTTGTTGTTTGCATTTATAATTCACAATTTCTCTGGTAAGTCCAGAACATTTATATGGAGGTCCTCTAATCTTCTTCGTCTTATAACAACCTTAAAAGGTAGATTGGAGTGAGAGAGCAAATGGCTCAACGTGAGATCTATGGAGACTTGATTGTGAGTCTTCGTAAGCTGATACATTAAGTCTGACACTTCACTGGATGTATGTATTCAAAATATGTGGCTATATAGAATAATTTAGGAAGTTGAAAGCACTCCACTGGTTTACTGTAATCTTTATAACAACACTGCAAAATAAGTCATCATTATTCCTGTGAAACAAAGGTAGTGCTTTTACACTTGATCACACAGAAATGTGGCCTGAGGAATCCCATTTTCCAACACAACTGAGGCTCCTTTCCACAGTGATTGATAGAAATGCGAGCATCCTATCTCCAAAATCTGTTCTTTTCTTCCATCTTGTTTCATCACCTCCTGAACAAGTCCAGGGAAATTATTAAAATCATTTCTCCTCATTATGATTGCAGTTGGATCTTTATTTAGTTTGTTTTGACTGCTGCGTGGGCCTTTCCCCCATTTTAGATGGTATATTTTTAGCTTTTGTTGCTATGGAAACGCATGACATTGGGACCAAGCTAGTCACAGATCAAGACAACAAACGCAATCATCTCGTTCTGTTTCCTGATTGAAAGTCTGCTTTAAAATATTAACCTTTTCCTGTTTCAGTGGGTGGATCATAAAGCTGCTGCAAATCCTTGCTCTCTGAAGAGTGGATGTTTATAAAAGTGGAGAAATTAAAGATACCTTTATTTGGCATGGTCTCCTGTGTGCCATGCTCTGAAATCTGTTCCTTATCATAATCTGAGTCCTAGTCTCTTTGTAACCAGAGCAACACAATCACACTGCCAGGCTTGAGGCTGAGGGCTCAGCTACTTCTGTGTTACCACCAAAGGTACCCTAGAAGCTCACAAGCAGGACATGGGAACAATACCCTCTTCCACTGTTATTCTTTAGCTGATGCATAAAGAATACTCCCTGTTGTTCATGGAAACAATCTATGATGCATTAAAATGTGTGGCCATCCATTGCCTAATCCTCCATGAATTGTGTTCTCCCCTTTGAAAATCAGTTAATTCAATGCCCTATAGCCATATCTGATAATAGCAAACTATTTGTATTGTAAAGAATTGCTTCCTTTTATCAGTCTTGAATTTCTCCAGTGGTTACATTAATTGGATCGCTTCAGGATCTAATATTGTCAGAGAAACTCACATTTTCCACAGAATGTAAAATGGTATATGTATATATCGCCATCGTGTTTCGCATGCCCAATATTGTTATAAAAATTTTATAGCCTGTGTTTAACTGATTGATCTATATGACTGTGGTTTCTCCAGATCATTCCTTAATTTGTTAAATCAAAGTTATGTATGCTTCTTCTCATGTTTGTGGTATCACATTTGTCTCTTTAATTTCCTTCATTGGGTTTATTAGTGGTTCCAACAATTCCTCCTCAAGTTCTTTATAATATTGGTCACTTTTCCTGTATTTTTTTCCAAGCTTTACAATATCCTTTTTGAGGTGCAGTGAATAGAACTGTGCACTTACTTTGAGTGCTGCCTCAGCATAAGGCTTTATAAGGGCACTTGATCATTATATTGGCATTTTATTTTCTGTTTCCTTCCTAACAATTCCAAGAATGGAATTTACAGTCATAGTGGGTTGACATTTTCATGGAACTGTTGATTCCAAGTTCCATTTCTTGATCTTTCCTGGGCGGTTACTGCCAGCTCAGTCCCCATTTGTGTATCTGTGAAGTCTGAGGGCAGAGTGTGTTGCACTATTGTGCGTTACTTTGCACTTGTTTACATTGAACTGGATTTTCAATTTAAACCTCAGTCACCCAGGTGGGGGCAATTCTTTTGAGAGAGCTCTCTAATCCTTTTTTGATGTTACCAACCTTGTAACATTGGTATCATCAATAAACTTGGCAACTTATCACCATTTGAAATAAATAAATAACATAAAACTGCAGTCCTAATGCAGTTTCTTGATAGACCCTGTTTTGCCCATTTATCTAATCTGAAAGGCTTTTATTCTCATTTGCTTTCTGCTCTTTAACCATTTACCAATCTCTGATAGACCTATTGGTTGCCAAACTCCCCCACCCAACAACCTGCAAAAAAAATGGGAAAAGAACAAAAAAGAGCTAGTTCAGGTGTTAGTAAATATAAAACTGGGGGAAAGAAATCGAATAGAGTTTCCAGAAGCAGATCCTGAGAACCAATGGGTACTTTGTAGTGGTTAAGGCAGTGTTTCATGCCAGTGGAACATGGCTGGCTGGGGAATTCTGGGAGTTGAAGTCCACATAGCTTAAAGTTGCCAAGATTGAGAAACACTGGGTTAAGGTATTGAACCAGGAGGTGGGAGACCTAGGTTCTAGCTCCCCCTCAGCCACGAATGCTCCCTGAAAGTTGTTCTCAGCCCAGCCTACCTCACATGGGGAAAACAGGAAGGAGTGTGATGCAGATCACCTTGAGGTGCTGTACAAAAGGTTGGCTATAACTCAGATCTGGATGGCTCTTACGTCCCATCCGTGTGACAGCTGCCTCATTCGTGTGCACACAAATCATGTTCCGTCTTCATAATAATTTATTAAATGTATATGCTGCCCAACTCCCAGTGACTCATCATACTATTTGCCCTCAAAAATCTGTGTTTATTTTGGGTTTTGGGGGCAGTCAGAGCTTCTGTATTTTATCAAGGAAAACTTTGTTTCCCAGTTGCAGTACTCTAATTTAACTTTACTTATAGGATGCTGCTAGGGGAAGGATGTGTATTATTTATGCTAGTAGTGAAAATCAAACAGGAAGTTTTCAGTCAACTTTGAGAAATTGAACAGGCATTACAAAATAGATGAGGTTAGGTACTCAGACAAGGTTTGGTTGTGAAATTTGCTAACAAGTGGAAAAAATATCAGGAAAATTTAGAATGAACAAAGCTATATCTGAATTCCTGATTTTCTGAAGGTTTCTCTTTTTTCTGTCTGGTATCAAATGTAATGAGCATAATTCAAACCTGTGCATCCTATGCTATTCACAATAAGTTGTTCTCCCAAGATTTCCACTTTCAAAAGTGTGCATGCATGCATTTACTGAGCAATCCAGAAAAGGTGGCCAACCCCAATTGGCTGCTTAGAAAACAGCCTTTAGTGGAGCTCAGCAAATAATTCACTGAATTTGATATCTCTGAATTGCTGTTTACCAACAAAATCACCGCAGGCTTGTTTTTTAAAGGGGACTGCTCTCCATTTTATGGATGGGAATAAGACTCAAGTTATCAGCCACTTTGAGCACATTTTGTAGAATGCCGTAATTGTATGAAAATCCTTGGAATCAAAGTCACCAGGAAACTTTAAATCCAGGCATTTAATGGTCTAAAAGGACACTCTTCTTGAATGTTAGTTTCCAGACTGTGTAATGCCATTTTCAGGGCATTTGTGTGAGATCTCCTAGTTCACAGAAAGATAGAATACTTATTATCAGTTATGTTCATTTATTTCAATGAATACTTGTTAAAGCTTTACCTTCTTCCATCAGAATGATTTTTTTTCTTTTAACTGTTGCCCATCCCTGCTAATCTATTATAATCTAGTTGAAAAATTGGGATTGCCCACCATTATTCTATTTTGCTTTGCTTTTATAACATGTGCCTTTTCTTTAAATTGCTGGTGAGTGCATAGTTTGGAAGATTTGGTTGACTTCAAGAAGCATTGAAAATATTGAGAAAGCAATTCCCAAATCATTGAAGTGGGAGGTGAAGGGATGTGGCAGAGTCTCTGTAAATGAGCTCCAAGTGTGGTCTGACATCTCCGCTCATTCCTGTGCCTCTGAGAATTCAAATGTCACCTGTCAGCATATATACAGCCACAGGCAATTTAATCACTGTCATTGTTCTAACAGGAGTTTAAGAATCCACTAGCCTGGAGTATTTGCTGAGAATAACCAATGTCTGACATTGGAAATTATATTGTAGTTAAGGGTAAAGTGTCATTGTCCCCATTGCCTACTTAGGAACAATGAATACCCCTGGTATCATTGTAAGGCATATATTAAACTGTTGGGGTCAAGCAATATCAACCAGTCATTTGCAAGTTTTGTCTCAGAAGCCTGCCTGTTTATCAACATTTAAATGGTTCACATCTTTCCAAGTATAACTCAGACAAAATGGATAGAGTGCATGTAAGGCACCATATATACCTCTTCATAATTTAAAGACAAAAACAAAACAATTTGTATGTATTTGCTAAAATAATTTATATCTCATCTTTCAACACCAAAGAGAAACACAAGTGGCTAAAAACATTGTAAAAGCATGTAAAACAGAAATAATTAGCCAATAACCGATACAAAGAAATCACATGTAACTAAAAGGTTAAAGTTGGGATCCAGCGTGAAATAGCAGAGTTGATCATAATTCTGTCTGACGTTGTCTTCACCTGGTGGGAGAAGCTAAAAAGAGAGGGAGTCAAATGGACCTTCTGAGGGAGAAAATGCTTCCTTGGCGTGTGCTGGGCTGCCACCACAAAAATGTCCATGTCACACATGCTGACTAATTTGCACCTATTCATCTTGGAACACAGAAAAAGAACTCTCCAATTTTATGTATTGGCAGGAAAGTGGTCCAAGGTCACTGGGACATAGGCTGTGTAAAGCTTGAGTTTAAAAGAAAATCATTTGGATTTGTGCCTAGATGCACATTGCTAATGGTGCTTTTTATTTTGATATCCTCTTTTGAAGTGGGCGTAATATACTTACTCTGCTGCATTTCCACATCTGAAGCCCTTTGTGCCACAGCTGTTATCTGAGCATTAATGAAGAAACTGGGACCAAGAGAACTCCCAAACTGCACATTTAATTTCATGTGGGGGAGACCCTATTGAAGAATGCACTAAAACTCCTTCATTAAAAAAAGCTAACTCCACCACCTTCAAAAAAAAAAAAGAAAGAAAATCTCTGCCTTGTCTAGATTAAGCTTTTAATTATTGCCTTCAAGCACATTCTGGATAGCCACAGCTTGCCAATAGAACTGTGTGGCATCTTGGGCATCCATCTTTGGATAATGGAGATACTTTAAGTTGCCAAGTAGGATGGCCCAGAAGAAGCAAAAAAAGGCTTATCTTAAAAAACAAAAAACAAAGTTCTGGCACCCTTATGAACTATTACACGGCTGGAGGCTTCCCTGCCCAGTCATATCACATTCTGAATCAGAATAAGGATAGGGACTTGTTCACTCCTTGGCAACTCCCTTTTCTTCACATGGCAAGAGCCTTTGATGTAAACACATGCTTATTTAATACGTCAGTTCTAAGATGCTTATCCAGAAAAGGCTAGAAGGGCAGTTGCAGGCCCATTTAGGATAGCCAGAGTATTCTTAATATCCCGTAAATCCCACCTGGCTTACTTGCCCAGCTTTCTTAAAAGAAAGAATGTTATCTGTAATGTACAGCTTGGCACTTTTTTTTGCCAATGGTTTTCTCAGAGAGAAGAAAACTGACCTGGTAACAATAGGAGTTGCAACTTGACCATTAATGTCATCTTTTGCAGAACTATAAAAGTGGAGGTGTATGATTGGGATCGAGATGGCAGGTAAGTAGCATTTAGATCTTTGCATTTAATCATTTAAAAAAAACCCCTACATTGAGAAAAGTTAAATGAGAAGAAAATGCAGCAAGGGCATGTGGCATGCTTGAATTTCCCTTATGGGGCTTGAGACAAAAGGTCTTGTGCTTCCCCCAAAAGAAAAAAGAATTGCTAGCCCAATCTTCCGTATGTATTGAGACTCGAACCACCAGAATTACAGCCATGAAGTTGAGAACTGTGAGAATTATAAATCCAAACTCATCTCACAGCCCTAGATTTGGAAAAGCTGGCTTTGCCTTATGAATCAACTTATTTAATAGAGGGTCTGTTGTCTAAGTAATGACAGGAGAAGAATGAAAAGTATGCTGTAAGCTGGGTCAAAAATATACAAATTAAATAAGTGAGGAGTGGGCAGAATCACCACTGATTGGTTATGACTTTTTATTATTCCTCATTTGGACCATCAAGGTATAGAGAAATGGGAATCTCTGTTCTATAGCACCTCTCACAGTCTTATTTTCTATTAACAGCCATGATTTCATTGGAGAGTTTACAACCAGCTATAGAGAACTGGCACGAGGACAAAGCCAGTTTAATGTCTATGAGGTGAGTAGCTTTTTGAAGTGTCCCTTAATATCAACATCCAAGATTAATTGATATTGATGGATGACTGAAAAAATTGTTGGAATGGTTTAACAGATTCCTGTCTTGAACAGGTAGTCAGACTTTATGACCCAGTTGGTCCATTCTATAAGACCCCTGCATTCTGTGGTGCTTTGATTAAAACCGTAGTGGCCAACTTGATTTGCAAGAGTTACATGCACTCCTGGAACCACATTTTTGTAGTTGTTAGAACCTCTCCTCTCAAAATAACTAAATTGAGTTGGGTGGTTTCTTGTCATTTTAAGGTGTGAAATTGTAGAAAATGATAGCATAAGCCTTAAAACATGCTTAACATATTTTTTAGGAAAGCAAGACAAAAATCCCCCCTCCTCAAATTCAAGAAGAAATTGGTTATTGGCTTTGCCCATACGCATTACCCATCATACTACTTACCCCTGACCTCTATCAGGTTCCCTCTAGGGCTTTTCCAAACCATAGATCCATGTGGGAAGAAAGTTCTACTAGGGCATCCCTCCCCAGTCTAGTGTTCTTGAGATACATTGGACTACTCCCATACTCGATATTCTTAAAGGAGTTTTAGCTCGACATGTTTGTTGGGCAGCTGGTTGGGGAATGTTGTGTTAGGAAATTCCAGCTTAAGTTCCATTAAAATGAGCCAGAGTTACATCAGACCACTATTAATTCAATAAGGTTTCTAATTCAATAAGGTTAGTTTAACTTTTAAAAAGACTGTGATCTTTGTCTTAGGGGTTGCCCCAACCCACATGAGTAGTTCAGTGGTGTTTGGGGGAGGGGGTCAAATCAGTCAATTTGACAAAAGCAGCATTGTGCCGCTGTGACACAAGCTGCACTCCTTTTGTACATGCTTTGTGATGTTACATACATGTCCAAAAGAGGTGGACTTTGCGTCTTGACAGCACAACACTATTTTTGTCATTTTGATTACTGCATCCAGAGCAGCAGATGCCCATGGCCCAAAGCAGTGGGTTGAAGGAGAAGGGAAAGAGAATCAGCTATATTTTTGCTATTCTTTAAAAAAAAGTTGAAAGAGAACATGTACTGCAGCATCAGTAAAGGAAACCAAACATTCTTCAAAAATGCAGTGATATGTGCCTTCTACATGTCATGGCATTTTTTTCAAGTAGATTGTTAATGGATATAACGATATGGTTGCATGTAGTCATGTTTTTCTAACCATTTAAGAGTATATGCTCAATCAAATTTATAGATATTATTGGCATTATTACTTGACTGTAGGATTTAGATAGTACATAGCCAGTAGAATCTGGCATTCCTCAGTATTGCACCAGTAGCCAAAGCAACATGGATGCTCACATCCCAACCTACCAATAGTGTATCAGCAAAAAGGCTAATTTGGGGCAGACATCAGGAAAAGGTAAGATTATGTGCTTGGCATAAAATTGGAAAACTAGAGAAGCTGATGATGTTGCACTGAACTACTCTGACTTTCAGACTAGTGTGAATCAACACAATGTTGATTTCCAGCAGCTGAATAATTTACATATGGCCATGCATTGAATAATGACCACAGAAGGAAGACATTTAGGAAGAAGCTGGCTATGCAAAATTGGGCCTAATTCTTTCAGTTATCTATCAAGCAAGCAGAATTTTGCACATTTGAATTCATCCTTATCCTGTAGTTCGTTTTTGGAAAGTGGACAGATCAAACATCCTTAACGTGACTGATTGGATTTCAGCAGTGGAATATTTGTCCTAAGGGCAAGAATTACAGTACTGTACTATTGCTTCTCCCAGGACCGTTCCAGTAAGAGAATCATTGCAACCTTTTCTTCCTGGAGAATGCTGCTTGGCTTTGTCACACTGTACCTAGTGTGGTTGGAACTGCAGTACAGAGACAGAGTTTTCTGTTTCTCTGCTGATTTTGTATTGTGTTACATACTATGGTTGCCCACATAGTGTGATGCTCATTTAGCCTTTCAAAGTGGAGTTGTGGCTAAAGACTAGTAAATAAGCTTTAATTATTAATTATTATTATTATTAATAATAATAATAATAATAATTGAGCAGCAAATGGCACCCTTTAGCTATCCAAATTATAGGAAGCTGTACCCAAAGCCTGTTAAATATTTTAATAAGGGGAAGAAGATCAAAAGCATCTTTCTCCCAAGCAGATAAAATACAAAGAAAATAATCATTTCCTGCCCTTTTGTGACACTCAGGCTGAGGCAGTTGCTTCAAACTGCATAGTAGTATTGCTGCCCCAGTCAGGAAATACTGCCCGAGTGAGGCGATGTGCTGCCTTGTTTTACTTCACTTTTCTCCAGTTCAAACCCTCCAAAACTTTTGAACTTCAACATCCATTATCCCTGTCCAGTGTGACCCCTGGCTGGGGATAATGCAGGCTGGGAATGATGGCATTTGCAAAGAGAGAATTTGATTGAGGACGACTGATCTATTAACATTCTAGAACAACCTTAATAGTTATTGGTTCCTCTGGATTCCTGGAACAGTGGCAGGATTTCTCTCGCATTGAATAAGATTCTAATCCCAACACAGATAGAGATAACTCTCTTATCTCTCACAATCAGTCTATGTTAAGGCTTGTTTTAGGCCACAGCCACCCTTTCCTTTTCAGTGCATCATATATCAATGTAATTTTCTCCTCTGCTGGGAAAAAAATCCTAAGTATAAATCTTTCAAAAGCCATCTATACTCTGAAAATATTGAGGTTCTCAGCCAATTGAATAATGCTATATTTGGCTGGTGTGTATACCAGGCTAGTATACCATAGTATAGGAAGCCATTGAGATTCACAAACACCAGCACAGTTTCAATAAAAAAGAGGAGAGTCTAAAAATCAACAAAACCTGGCTACCAATCCTGAAAAATACAGCCTGCAAAAGGTCAACAAACTCAGCTCAACCACCAGGACGTGTGAACAGTTCACACAATGAACTTGCTAATCACCCCCAGCAGCCCCTCGTTAACAATTCAATAGAAGAAAAAACCCTGCCTAATCCCCAGGAAGATACACACAGATGCAGACACCAAAACAAGCAGCCACTCAGTAACCCAACCCCCCCCACACACACACCCAATCCCCGCCCCCCAGATCTCTATAAATACCCACAAAAGGATCACATCACCCTGGGCACAGAGAGAACTGCTCCTGTCTGTGCTCCTGCACTCTGAAGATGCCGGTCACAGGTGCTGGCGAAACGTTAGGAAACAAAACTTCCAGAACACGGCCACACAGCCCGGAAGACCCACACCAGCCATCGTATGCCGGCCGTGAAAGCCTTCGACAATACAATGCTATATTTCTTCAGTATTTTCTAAAGGCTATTGGCAGAATTCTGGTCCCCATAAGACAGGTGATATTCAGCCAGGAATGAAATGTTCTGCTGGTATATTAACCAAATTTTCTAAATTTGATGCCCTCCAGAGTTGTTGGCCTAAAACAAAGACAGGGAATTCTGTAGCCTATAGATTGCACATCGTCCCTAAAGCATACATACATACATACATGCCTTGTATTTATGGAAGCAATATTTTCTTCCATTTTTCAGTTGGGAGAAACAAACCCCTCAAATTCTCCCAAATCTGCCTATTTTAGTGAAGTCAGTTTCAGGCCAGAGGTTCCCCATACTGTATTAGCAGCTTTCACAGTCCTATAGGTAGAAGCTAATAGAATATTTACAATCTTGTGTTCACATGGAGAGTACATGGAGAGAATGTGCTCCAAGAACAAGAGAGTACGCATGTACCATTTTAGGTGGAAATGCATTAGACTAAAAATGAACAATAACTTTCTGGCCTGATTTACACCTTTACACTAAAGCCCTTCTGCTACTAAAATATCTGCTGTAGAGCTAACTGGTCATGGTGTACATCAGATTTAGTGTGGCCCTGTTGTAGTACAAAACTGTCACTTGATAGGGCATTGCCAGCAACAGCACTGTGCTAATTTCAGGTCTCAGTAAAAACATAAATAAGGGATTGCCAAGGAGAGAAGTAATTTGAGCCAGATTATGTGCAGTATCATAATTAGATTGAGTTGGCTGCCTATTGCTAGATAACTGGATCTCAAACAAGTCTGCTCCAGCTGTATGCTAACCAGCCTTTATGCCATATTCCTCCCTTAGGGGAGGCCACTTGAAAGAAAGTTAACTCTATGCCTTGTAATTTATACAGTATTTGTTAATTTTCTATCCCAATTTGTTCAGGAGTTCGAGAAACTAATGTGGATTCTTTTATTTTGGCTTTTATAAGGTTTTTTTTTTTTTGGTCAGATATTGTAAGTTCTCAGTGATGTTTCCACATTTGCAATTCTTTTGACTTTTCAGCCTGAACATCCTGTTCTTTGGAATGGAACTATCAGAGCTTTATGCAATATTTCAGTTGCACTCTCACCATTGAGTTATATAAAAGCATTAAGACAGTGTCTGTTCTATTTTTAACCTATTTCCAGACCATCCCAAACACAGAGTTTGCCTTTTTCATTTCTAGGACTGCATGCTGAGATGATGTGGGGGTTTTTTTTCTTTTTTTTTTTGAGCTACCCACCACAACCAAAATATCTCTTTCCTGATGAATCATTACAACTTAGACTCAGGCTATCTGTAAATGTGGCTAAGAACTCTGTTTTCCTAATCTAGTTTGAAGAGGTTGCTTTGACTCTTGTTACAGTCAATTGTATTTTCACCATCTTGAATAATTCAGTGTCTTCTGCTAACTTGGCAACGTCAGTGCTCATCTCCTGACTGACATCATTGATGAATAAAATACATGACATGGGAGCGTAGGGTTGTATGTGGGAGAGAAGGGGGAACTCGCCACTTGTTCCATTGTGAAAACTATATATAATTCTCCCCTCAATTCCATTTCATGCACAAAAGTTCTTCCTCTTATGACATAATTCCCAGGTTTTCCCAGGAGTCTGTGGAAAAAGCTTTTTATCAAAAACTGTTCGCAAGTTAAAGAGTATATATATATCCCTCCTATCTACATAGCATTTGGTAAAAGCTCCGGTGATGTTACATAATTGGCATAATTTATGTGATAGTGTCATGATCTGTACAACACCACTCTCCCCTTGGAGGCCCATGCATATCTATATATCTCTTGAGATTATTGGACTGACATATTAATGTTAGTACTGAGTCTTAAGCAGCACTGAACAAGAGCCAGGAGGTTGGAACTAGATTTGACTGAGTCATGCAATGCCAGCCCCACTAAGTAGACCAGACCATGAAATCAACTCCACAGGAAGACTAAAACTGCTTTTATTGAGACTGACTGTTATAACAGTATCTTGCAACCCTAAGTATGCTGTACCTCCTCTTCCTTCTTGTAGTTCTATGAATCGGAGAGGTACAGTGTCTGTCTGAGCTGCTTCTGAATGTTATCTGGGTGTTCTAGACCAGTGTTTCTCAACCTCAGCAAGTTTAAGATGTGTGGACTTCACACACATCCAGATAACATTCGCTTCTGAATGTTATCTGGGTGTTCTAGACAAGTGTTTCTTAATCGCAGCAAGTTTAAGATATGTGGACTTCAACTCCCAGAATTCCCCAGCCAGCCATCCTGGCTGGGGAATTCTGGAAATTGAAGTCCACTCCAATTGCTGAAGTTGAGAAACACTATTCTAGACTTAAAAGATGCTTTAGCCCCTTTTTCCTAGGCAACAGTTTTTGAGTATCTCCATCAAGGTCATCTTCCATACTTTCTACACATGGTGAGCTAAGCCACTGTTTGTGTTTGAATCCTGCTATTGTAGCTTGTAAACAGTGATGTATGATTTGATATTAAATGTAAACCCAACCAATTCTTTTTTCAATAAAACATGATTTAAAAATCACAGCTTATGATCTCAGCCAGTAGAGGTTATGGCCTGTCATTAGTTCTAGTTGTAATATCCATTGATTGTGCTTTTCTGTTTAAGTTGAAGATCTGACTTCAGCAACAGATGACAAAGCCCATGTGAATCTGAAAAGCAGAGTTGCAGTAGTGTGCATGCCCAGACGTGAGACCACTTACTTCAGAGCCTGGGTTTCCTCTTATTACCAATCATTTTTTGCATATTAGATATATTCTGCTCAGCCGTTCTGCTATAATAGTATCTAATGTGACAGTTCTAGGCCAATTTCTCATATGACTGGCCTGACTAGGCACAGGGAGATCCCAGCTGCTCCTCTCAAAGAACCCAGCTTTTCTCCTCAGTAGGAAAAAATGGGGAGGAGGAGAAGAAAATGGAGATGAGAAATTTGCATAGTTTGTGTAATTCACAGTCTGCTCTTCTAGAGAACAGACTGCCATGAAATTGGAGAAGGAATCTACGTTTCTGTTTTTCATAATGAGGATAGAGAGAAAACTTTCTCTCTGGCAATAGGCAATAAAAAACAAATTGGATGTGTTGATGTATTCTCTTTCAAAGGAATGAAGGATCCATTCTCTGTGTGTAAGGTAATTCTTGAGCCATCAATGGGGGAACCTGTGATTCTCCAAATATTGCTCAACTATAAGTCCTTACAACCCTCACCATTGGCCTTGCTGGCTGAGGTTGCTGGGTGTTAAAATTACCAATCCTGCATCAACCCAACTTTCCCTCATCTGTAGCCTATTATTGTTTGTTTGTTTATAAATCAAATTTGTATGCCGTCTATCTCACTATACAAGTGAATCTAGGTAGCTGACACATAAAAAGCATGAAAACAGTTAAAAACACAAAACAAAGTTAAAAAGACTGCAAATGAAGTTTAAAAGCAGAGAGAGCATCCTCAGGGCACTAACCATTCCCAGTGTCAGGAGTCCCCATTGGATCCCCAAGCTAGTTGGCGGAGCCAGGTCTTAAGGCTCTTCTGGAAAGCCAAAAGAGTGGGGGCCAATCTCACCTTGGGGGGCAAGATATTCCACAGGGCAGGGCCAACAGCAGAAAAGGCTCTCCTCCTAGACCCCCCCAGACAAAATTCTCTAGCTGCAACATGCCCTTCCTGCTGGACTGGGTGGGATAGGTCGATGTAACTGGGACGAGACGGTTCCTCAGGTAACCTAGGCCCATGCCATGAAGGTCTTTTAAGATCATAACCAACACTTGGAATTGTACCCAGAAGCAGACCAGCACCCAATGCAGCTCAGACAGCAGAGGTGTTATATGTGCAGCCCTGGGGGCACCCAAAACTGTTCACGCCACCGCATTCTGTATCAGCTGCAGCTTCCGGATACTTTTCAAGGGCATTTTATGGTTGTCTTTTGGAAGGACTAAACTGATTGCCAGTAAGAACACATTCTAAGACTTGAACTGCTATTGGTTCATAGAGAATTCTTAGTGACCATTCAGATCTCATGATTCCTGCCTATTAGTAAAGGTTTAGTACACAGCTAAGCAGCCCTTCTTATTTTTGTATTAATTTTAAGTTCTTATTAGAATGATCACTTTGTTTCTTTAACAAAAACAAATCCTAAATACAATAGGAACTAGCTGAGCCCATACAGTGGAAGGCTGGATATTTCAAATTTTCTCTCCCAGAAATAATACAGGTCTTCACATTGTGGCCCAACATCTTGCTTTCAAGTAATTGCTAGGTAGTTCCTGCTGTCATCACCTAACTTCCAAAGGGCACAATACTATGCTTCTCCTAACCTTAGTGTATATATGAGAAACAGGACTTTAACACCCTGTGCTCCCTTCCTGGCAATTAAAAGGTAAGAGAACAACAGAACAGAACAGAACAGAACAGAACAGAACAGAACAGAACAGAACAGAACAGAACAGAACAGAACAGAACAGAATAGAATAGAATAGAATAGAATAGAATAGAATAGAATAGAATAGAATAGAATAGAATAGAATAGTTTGTATAACAGAAGCTCCTGTGTAGCTTAGGGGCACATGGCTAAAAGACTTCAGTTCTTCCTTGAAATATGGACAAATCTCACAAGAGATAGACAAAATCAAATTTTATTATCAAAAAGAGATAAATCACAAGGCTGCTTTTTAATGTTAAACTTTAAATTACATGTGTTTAACATTCTAGAAAAAGAGAGTTGCCTTGATCATGGTCAGCAACTAAACTAAAAATCCACAGAAAAATCAAAAGAAATGCTCCAAGTAGAC
Organism: Python bivittatus; assembly: GCF_059951505.1. NCBI lineage: Eukaryota > Metazoa > Chordata > Lepidosauria > Squamata > Pythonidae > Python > Python bivittatus. The sequence continues at coordinate 54,180,943 of NW_028277098.1, read as the reverse complement.
AATAAAATGGTGTTAGCCTGCTACAAATAAACCTAAAGCATTCTAGCAGGTTCTTGAAAGAGAGTACAGAGATTCCATATGAGTATATAGTTTCCAAGAAGGTCCTAAAGAAAATGTTTACTCTTCATGCCCCCGTCATATGAACAAAAAAATGAAATAACCCCAATTTTCTAAAGTAAACAGAGAAATTAATATTATTTCTCTGCATAGTTTAGAAAATTGGGTTTATCCCAGTCTTTTATTCTGCTCCACACAGAAAAAGAAAAGGGGGGGGGAACTAACACAGTTTTCTAGCTAGACCTTTGCATATTTCAACAGAAATACCTAAATAGTAGTTTTCTGCTTTCTCCAGTTTTTTGGGGAGACTAATCAGAGGCTCCCGAGGAAGTAGTGAACCCTCAATCTTGTCCAGCTTCTTTTTCTTGGCTTCTCCCTTGTTCGACTACACATTGTGGTTAAAAAAAAGTCCCTTTTATCTCTAGAAGAGAGAGGGACTCAATCTAATTTTGAATGTGACCAAGAGTCATGCCTCACTTGTGGATGTGGATTGACTATCTAACATGAGGCTGGCCAGCTGTGAATGTCAGTTTGTAGCCTGCACATACACAATACTTCCATTCATTTTCCCTATCATTTAAAATTACCCAGTCATTGCTGTATCATGTGTTAGTGAATCTCACAGAGAATCTGCATTGTGAAGAACTACTTCCATTGATTAGCCTTGACTCTCCCACCATTCTGGTATATCTTTTCTGATGTTCAGTAGGACTGTATAAAACATTTGAAATAGGCACTTCAAAAAAATTCACTGGTATCAATGAAGCACTCCTCCCCAAAGAGCCACATTACTTCAAAGTTTCATGTAGCTGCTTTAGGGGCTTTGGGGGTTGTTTGTACGCATGCATTTGTATGCAGACAACGCATCTCCTGGGGTTTTCTGGTAAGCCTTCAAAGTAGCCACACAAACCTTCTAAAGGTTGCATCCGTTTTAATGCTTTGAAGAAGGGTATTTTGCTGGCACCAATGTAGCTTGCAAAACCACCCCTTTCAAATGATTTGCACAGCCCGAATATGCAATGAATAATATACACAGAATTCCAAATACACCTGCACCATAGATTGGTATAAAAACATTATGGTGGCAGCTTGATTTTCAAATTTCTTTCTAATGATCCTTCAGAACTGGATTTATCTCGAATTTGTGTTTCCAACTTTTAAGTCTATTCTCATTTCTTGAAATACTGTAGGCTAAGTAGGAAAACTATCTCAGAATGGTTAATTTAGAATTTGATAATGGGAATTAGATCTTAATTCAGAAATATTATCTTTTAAACTTAGAACTGTCATACTTCAATAATCTATTTGAAAGAAGTTGAATTTGTACACTTCCTATGGTCATTTACCATACTATATTACACAGCATATTTACTTTGCATTTTCAGTTATTTTTCATTAAATTCAAATAATTTCCTGTTTCATGATTGCGTTTGCGTGGATTATATCCCAGGAAACATTTCTGATCTGGAAGAGAAGGAAACACCCAGTTTGTTTGAATGTCAGGTCTTGCATCAAAACATCTAATCATTCTAATAGCTTGATGTTGAATGAATGAAGCAGAAGGACTGCTTGGCCCCCAGAATAGTGCCATAACTTCTGAGATGGTAGCAGTCTGGCGTGTACTTCATGCTAAAAATTAACCTTCTGCACCAAAATAATCCAAATCTTTTACCAAGGAAATCTGAGTTTCCTAATATGAATAAATTATACATTTTTAATCTTATTCTTTTTTTTTCTTTTTTTTTTATTGCATTGAAGAATTTATCCTGGCTTTGAGGAGAGAGCAAGCAGGGGACTTTAGCTCCATTCCCAACTCCTGAAAGCCTTATGCAGCTGCATTACGAACCGTTAAGATTTAATAGGTGTTGGTTAAACATTTGTAAGACAACTGCCCTGCCAGAAAGCAAATATTCCTTTGATTAAAACAAATGAAGGAGCAGTGAAAATAAACATAAGTGTCTGAGGAAGATTAATGTTGTACCTAACGCCATATTTTTGTCAGATTGTGTGGCACACATAAAACCTGATCTGTAGCAGCCTACAATGGAGAAAAGGCGCTCAGAACGCACTGACACTGCAGCACGTGTTGGCAGCTGTGTGCTGGCTGCAGGCTGCATTGCCAGATACCGTGGGTGTTCATGGTGTGATAAGACTAAAACCTGGGATTGGGGGAAATCATGGGCTACGCATGGCATAAAAACAAATTGAGAAAACGGGGTAGGTGTGAGTGGGAGGAGGATTGGATGGCTGTAGGTACCAAGTACATTGTAATGCAATGCTATGGCGCATGTACAGTGTTGCAACTGATTTCATTCATACTTCATATTTGGCATGTTAGGAATCACCCCTGCTACCATTCTTCACTGTTTTTAGAAAGATCTCTGTTGACTGCAGATATTTGGGACCCCAGGAGGCACAGCTTCACCTTCTCCTTGTCTTTAGAATTTTAATGTCTGTCTCAGTTTCCATTCTCGTTGGTACATGGTGAATAACAATGAGTAGCTCATGGAGTAGCTGCAAGAATGAACAAGACAAGCTGAATTCTTCATATCCCTTCTCAAAAGTGTTGGTGTGTTTGTGAAAGGCTTTGGCTTAACCCCCTGCTCTCTGCCCTGCTGAAATAAAACTCCAGCACGTGTAACTAAAGCGGAAGCCATATGATTTGCAAGTGAAATTGTTTGCAGTATAACCATCCGTATGTTGTTCTCTGTGCCTCTCTCCTTTCCCCCTTGCCTCTTCAGTCTTAGACTTCCTCTTTGTTTAAATAGAGTTTGTAAACTCCTTGGGGCAGCATTACATCTTTTCTTTTGTTTTCTGAAATTCCTCTACAAAGTGCTGTGTAAGTAGATGGGATTAGTATGCATAAATGTCAGGAATGCGTCTGCTGCTTCCACTATACATCACACACTAGGCCGGCCAGGGCAGATGTCTCATGGAGATGTTTATATCAGCATCATTTTTCTTCTTTCTCTCAGGTGGTAAATCCCAAAAAGAAAATGAAGAAAAAGAAATATGCTAATTCAGGAACAGTGAGTAGCATTATTATAAATATTACTTGATGTATTAAAATATTTCCCCAACATGTCATCTGAGTAATTTTGAAGTTGGGATTTCTTTTTTCTTTGAGCCTCAACAAGAGGAAGTCAGTGGGCAGCAAATTGCATATGTTGATGTAAACTGAAGAGCAAATAATATATCACTGCCAATGTTGTTTGTCCCAGCAGTTGTATTACACAAATACCAGCCAGAGCAATGGCCGGTAAAAACAGTTGGCTTTCAGTCCTGCATCCAGGATTCTACAATTAAAATAGTAGAAAATAGTACAGTCTGATTTTAATCAAAGGCAGGCGGAACTCTATTGATAAATGTTTTAACACAGAGTAAATGAACATTTTAGAAATGATTTTGAATTGATGTTAATTTCTCCATGCAAGGAAAAATGTAGACTTTTTGAGTGATTAGTGCATTTGCTGGATAAATCCACGTTATTTTGCTAACAGTTGTTAAATCTGGCTGATGCCTCTGGCATAACATATTATGGCAACACACTCTTTGTGCCTTGCCCCTAGGAGAAAGTGATTAATTTGGTAGAGTAGGATATATAAGGAAGGGCCATAGTGGTAGACCCCATACAGAAAGTCTGAGCTTCAGTTCCCAGTATGAACCAGTTGGATCAGGAAGACTCCTGTCTGAAACACTAGAGAGCCACTGTTAATAACAGCATTCCTCAATTAAATGGTCCAATGGTCTGACTTACTCTGTTCCTTATGAGTACAGTGACCATAGATCCTTTATTGTAAAGGACAATCCTTTATTTCAGAAAGCTGTCCTTTAGATTTATTTATTTTTCAAAAGCTCACTTTTGACCTTTATTTTGGTTGTTTAACTTTTACCGTACAAATGGTACCACTTAATGCACAGTCTTTCACATTCATGTGAAAAATATGAAAATTGAATTGTCTTTTTAAAATAAATTTACATATACTGTTTGATTTTAGATATTTTTATTAGAATATGAATTTTTGTAAAGTTTTTCTTGGTTTTGCTCCTGAATTTTCCTTTGTAAAGCAAAGTTATACAGGTAGTTCTTGCTTAATTACCATAACAGGGACCAAAAAATTGGTCATTAGGTGGGGCGATCATTAAGCAAGTCACCACATGACCAGACCCAATTTTACAACCATTTTTATGATGGTTGTTAAGCAAATCGCCATGTTTGTTAAGCGAATCACATGGTCATTAAGCGAATCACATGGTCGTTAAATGAATCCAGCTTCTCCAATGGACTTTTTTGCCGGAATTCACTCAATGACCACACAATTTGCTTAACCACGGTAATTTGCTTAATGACCATCGTAAAAAAGGTTGCAAATCACAATCACGGGGAGTGGTGTGATAGTTTGTGATGGTCGTAAGTGTGAGTACAAGTCATAAAGCACTTTTCCCGAGGCCATTGTAACTTTGAACCATCGTTAAGTGAACGGTCATTAAGTGAGGACTACCTGTAAACATAAACAATTAATTTCTTTTATCCTTATGAACTTCTCAGATTTGTCCTTTTTTCAGGTTTGTCCTTTATTTTTTCCAAGAAAATATGGTCACTGTATTTATGAGAGATTCTCCACTGGAGTGGGACTTTACTAGGTAACTATCACAACTATTCTGTTCTCGTGACTCTGAGTTCAAATCTTCAGTGAGGAAATAAATGTTTCTCCTGGATTTTTGCAACCCAAATCTGGTAATCTTAGAAAGCCCATTGGACTGGGCATTGTTGAAAGTCAGTAGACTGAAGATAGGGTGGCTTTGGATGTGACTGCAAACCATCAGTAGCACCAGATGCTTCTACACCAGTAACAATTATTTTGTGGTCCCTTGTGTGATATTAATCCTGTTTCTTCCTTTTCAAGGTAACATTGCTCTCATTTGCCACAGAATCAGAACATACATTTCTAGATTACATCAAAGGAGGGTAAGTGGTCTCTCTTTCTAAAACACTGAAACTTAATCCAGACAACATGGGAAAGACTGTTGGTAGGTATACATTTACCTACCAACCTGGGTTTAGAGCTGCAGTCTAACTGGGATAGAATTGTACTTCAGCCAAAACAAATAAAATATTTAATAAATAATGTAAATGACTGCTGCTAGTTTGCTCTTCCCTTTTCAAGATCTTTAAGAAGGCGTAGCTTTGTGTGATTTCTGAAACCAGAATTAGGTTAAAAATGCCCAGGTAAGGCAGGATTAGTTTTAAAAACTATAAAGCAAGGTTCGTGGTTAGTTTATGAGTTCTGGTTTGTTTGAGAATGCATAATTATAATTCTCAAATGTTCCTTGGTGGCAAGCCACAACCAGCTACAGATTTGGTGGGTCTGGTACCCCCTTTACAGCCCCTAAAATATATCCAAAAATTCCACTGACAAAACAGTGGCAAAATGATAATGTTTCAGTTGTGTGATTTTGGACACAAAAATACCTAAAGAAGCAGCAGAAACGGTTCCCCAAGCCTCCAGGAAGCCAAACATACACCATTAAAATTCTCCAAAATCCTCAGAAGCTAGGCCCAAATCATGCTGCCAAAAGATGGCATTGAAATGGCCAAAGTTTGGCAGCATGATTTTCAGCTAAAAAAAGAGAAATGGGGTGGGAATGCAAGCACAAAGTTCCAGCATTGTGAAATGCTCCCATTTCCGCCTGTGAACCACCAACCCAAATCTACACACACAAAACAAAGCAAGCCAAGATTTTTTATCCCCAACCTCTGATGACATCATTGGCATCACTCGGGTTGTGGTCCCAAGACCAAAACGACAGCTCCCAGTATGAAGCTCCCTTTGCTTGGTTTGTTTCCCCAAAGAGAAGAAGCAAATAGAAGTGACCAAGCTGTTGCACCAGCATGATTCTTGATCATGTAATGGTTTGATAACCCAATTGTCCTGGCCTCAGGTGACATGGAAATGCAACAGGTGATTCTTGTATGTCATTATAAAATTATGTTGCGGGGTTAGAGACTGATGATGAGGATTTAACCAACACCATGAAGCACTGGGCTGGTGGGACAGTGTTAAAGACTAGACACACAGAAGTTCAATTTTAGTTGGGTAGTAATCAGACTTGTTCTATTTTGAGAACACCCAAACAGTATAAGCCTGGTTGCAATATTACCATACTGTCTGGGAAATATTTTCCATTTTGTTTCAATATGAAGTTTAGCTTGTATCAGGGTAACTAGAACTGATCAGGAAACATGCTGCAGCTCTGTGGCGTAAGCCAGTTATTTGCTATTTTCTTGCCAAACATACAATTTTAAAATGCCACAGGAGAACAACCATTGAGCTATTTATGATTTAAAACTCCACATATGCCTGCTATTCGTACAACTAAACACCTGGGCAACGTTTATTGAGCTCATGTATCAGATACATCTCTATAATGTCATATTTGTTATAACATTTTGTCCACCATCTCTCCAAAAAGCTTAGTGCATGGGATTTTGTGATAATAAAATTGAAAGTGAAATAGATAGATTCCCCTGATTATATGAGTGTAACAAATGGCTTTCCCTTCTGATTTGAATTGTGCCTGTTTGCACCATCAGACATTGAATTACTGATAAATTATTCAAATGAACACTGGAAAGAAAATTGTTGGTTACAGAAGATCTGAAATCCATGCCCAGCCGTGGTGAGCAGATTATCTATTTTTTAGAAAGTGGAACTGTTACATGAGAATATCAAGATAAAACTGCTGAAAACACACTGGGTTGGATCCAGTTTTTGCCATGCATAGAGAATGCCTGCTAAAAGGGGATCTTAGTCTGATGTTAATGGGCTTCAAGATATAAAATTAATATCAAAATCTGCAAGCAAAGGCAAGAGGATCTGTTTGTATTTGGGACAGTGAGAGAGGATATAACATAGAGCTTTTGGTCCAGTGCTTAATTTATTAGACCTAAGAATAACAACTTGCGTTAGATAAAATGGGCATTGAGAGAGAACCTTAAAACATAAGCTAATAGAGGATCGAAGACATGTAAAAAATGAGGAATAAGGTACCTCGGGAGAGGCTGAGTCAGTACTATTTTCTGTGTTCATCTTACATAACGTAGCTATATTACTTTCTATTTCTCTTGCCACCTGCAACAGAAAAAAATGAAAAAAAAATAGCCTCTAAAAGTCCAAAGTCATTTTGAAGAAGGAAGCTCAAATGAATTCCACACCTTGAATAGATATTTTTTTTGCTGATATACCTTTGCTTCAGCCAGAATCCCTTTTGCCTCCCAGCCACTGAGTCATCATAGCCAGTTCTCACCAGCAAAATCTGTTTATGTTCAGTCCGTGTAATATTTCATATATTTAATCAAATGTCTCTTATGTTCAGTTTTCCCATTCATCAGTTTTACCATGTATTTACTAACACTGCAACTTTTCCTAACAAATGCATTTAGTAGATTGTCTTCCCTAGCATGCACATTTTGGTATGCAGTTTTGGTGTTGAGAACTGTATTCCAAAATTTGGAGATGTGCACTGCCCGGAGGATGACTGTCATATTTAGTCTGGAAAGTGCAAGTTAGATTGCTTACTTTAAAATGCTAACCAGATTTTCTTCCATCCTAATGCATCTGGATTAGGCAATGTGAAGGGATGCTGCAACAAAATGTTGCAGTATGGGGACCTCATGTTAACGATGCTCTGTTCCCTAACTAACCAGCAGTCACCATTTCATGGTCACTCAGAAAGCAAGTCTTGATTGGGCTGCTCTGCAGTCCTCTATTTTGCAAATTTTGTGTGTATAGGTGTTTTGAATTTTTGCAGTCCTTACATTCCCCAAATCTGATGGATATTTCCCACCTTTGCTACTGTTTTGTTGCTGTTTTCTATACAGCGCCGAGAACTGGCTTTTATTTAGACATTAGGCACTGGGCTTGTTGCTTATGGCCAAGAGTGTTTTAGCTGATGTATCTACCAGCCATTCTTGGCCCATAAAAACCCAGCATTCTCCATGTGCAAATGTCAATTCACAGAAGAATCCATCAGAGTTCAATTTGTGGCTTTTGAGAGGCACTAGATTCTAGAAATCAATCCAAGCACGTTCAGAGCATTTAACAACCAACAGTAACAACCAATAATAATAACCCATTATTAACTTCTCAGAAGGAATCCTAAAAGACCAAGATGTAGATTCATTAAAGGGTGAAGAGATTTCTTAGATTTATTCAGTATTAAAGTGGACCTTGAATGGTTTTTGGCAGTTAGTACAAGCTCTCTGAAATATGTTAGTAAGTTTGTTTTATTCTTCTTTTCTTGAAACTCATAATCCTCTTACTTTTCTCAAGTGAGTAATTCAACATGTTTCCTCTCATTCACTGCCTTTGACCAAATTTCCCTTAAGGCCCTCTCAACTCAAGAGAAAGGTGTTCAGTTTAACATCTTAGGAATTACTCCTTTCCTTTCCTTGACTCATCTGTTTTCTTTCTTGGCAGAAGTCAACCGAGCTTCCCAGCAGGGCTCCTTTACAAGCTTATCTGATGATTTCTTACTACCCTGGTTCAAGTATTATGCTGTGCCATGATATGGTTTGTTTGGGGCTCAGCAGGGTGTGTGAAGTCTTAGCTAGCACTTAAGGCCTGGAGAGCAATTTGCTTTCTGTGCAATTTTTTTCTTTTATTATGACTTTAGTTTTAAGTTTTACAGATTTTCTTTATTAGTTATTGGATTTGCCACATCTCCAGGCTCAGAGGTAATATGGAAATAAACACAGATGGGGAGTGTCCTTTGGCCTTTACTTGCAGCTTCTGAGCTTAGGCAAATTCGGACACCACCGATGAAAGAAATGGATCTGTGGGGTCTCAGTTCTGCACAACCAGAGATAGTTACACCTTTGTGCTCTCTTCTGGAGTTGAAAGTACTCCCCTGGCTGGTGCTAGTTCTAATTTGGATGTATCTCCAGAGCAGCAAAACAAAGGGGCCTTTCCCTCTGGCCTAGTCTCTGCCTATCTACCCGGCATTTAAAATGTTATCTCCCACTGACAGCTGCATTCTTTCATTGAAGGCTTGTGTGACATCTGAAGGAAAGGCCTGTCATGCGAGTCATTGCTATTGATGGAGGATGGGAGATGACAGATTTGGAACCTCATCTGAGAAGGCTGCCAGAGAAATGTCTGCAGACAGTTTTTTCAATCTTCTATTTTAATAGCACTGGTGTTCACTGTCCTTTAAACCATATTCCTTGTCCACCAAGATAGGCTCCAGAACTGAGAGTTTCCCTGATTCATAAGAACTCCTAGAGGGACAAAGAAAAGAGACTGAGTTATTAATATCCAATACTGGCAGCAGTGAAGTATGTCTTCACTTCATTTCATTTCATTTCATAGCATTTTTATGCTACTATTTTGCAGGATTTAGGGCAATATGCAAACAAGCTGGCCTAAAAATCTCTCAACATCCCATTTAAATCACTATAAAATTAATTTAAACATAATTGAAGGCCACCCAGCATTCATAGGTAGGTGTTTTTTAGAAAGCATGAGTTTCATTGCCTTCCTGAATCCCAGAATAGGGTCAAGCCCACAGAATGAGGCAGCCATTGAGACCGCCTCCCTTCTTTTTTCTCTCTGGGGTGAAACTCTCAGCAGGCGTTTACTAGGTGTCTGTGCAGGACAGATGCAATTTCATTGGATAGCACAGACCCTGATATAATGATATACCGTGCCATATACCTGTAGGGCTTTGTAGGTAATAACCCAGACCTTAAATTGAGTGTGGAAACCTGATGACAGGCAGTGCAGTGATTACAAAATCAGTATTCACTGCAGTAGTGAGCTTCCCTTGCTAACAGTTTGGCTGACAGATTCTATACCAGCCATAGCTTCTGGGTTGTAAAGCACATTGCAGTAATCCAGCCACATGGTGATAAAGGATAAGTTACATCACCAAGTCTTCTCGGTCAAGGATAGACCATAACAGATGCACCAGCCTAAGCTGGACAAAGCCCCCAGCCTGTTGTTCCAGCAGGAACCATGAATCCAGGAAGGCCTGTAATGGTATGTGGGAATGACCTTTAGAGGCAAGGGGAAGAGATGCTGTCTAGGGAATGATCAGATAAAAGGGGGAGGAGCCCACAGCTGAATTACAGGAACAGAAAGAAACTTAGAAAGGATCTGCCTTAACTTAATCAGGCTGTAAAAAGAGACAGTGGGAGATTTGTGCTTTCAAACTTGCAAGATTCTATTAATGTAGCCTACCACCTTTTCAACAACATTTACCCCAATGGAAGGGTTAAAACTAGGCAGAGTTGTTCAGTATGACTTGATTGAAAGATAACAATTCAAGAAGGGGTATGCACCACTTTTTCAAGGCAGAGGGGCATTAAACATCTCCCAAATCCACGTTCACATACCCCACCCAGTTGCCCAAAGAAGGGAGATAGGGTATGGGTCCAATTCACAGGTGGCAGAGCTCATACTACAGAGCATCCTATCCACTTCCTCAGGTTCCACAAGTTCAAAATAATCCCAAGTAATGATGCAAGACACTGTCCCCCAGTATCTGTCGGCTTTGCTCAAGTGGTGTCCAGGCCTGAGTAAACACTCATTTGTGTTTACTCAGGCCTTCTTTGCAGATAAAGTGTTTGCAGATAAAGTCACATCTTTATCTGCAAAGAAATCTGCAAAATCTCTGGTTGAAGCATTTTGCCGGCCCAGCCATCCTTCCCTTTGAACAAGACTTCCAGATGGGAATCTGCAGATGCGATGAAAGTGAAGCTTTTTTACCAGTCTTATTGCTGCTATGTAGTCCCCAACCTGGGTACATACCAATGGTGGGTCATATTCACTTGTCTGCTGTAGACATTTTTTCAGTCACTTTCTTTCCCAAAGCTCTTCTGAAAACCAGGATGCCATTCAAGATCAGCAACCGGGAAGAGGCCTCACAGAAGCAATCCTGTTTTGCATTCTGGTTTTCTCCTTGTATCAGAGATTAACCAGAATTGCTCACCAAATCATCAGGAAATTCCCCAAGTACTCTCATCAGATCACTGGGGCAGACTGTCTTAATCAGTCCATTGTTCTCACATTGGCCCATGGTAAATAAGATTTGCAGCCTGACCAGAAAGTAATCTGAGCACAGCAGATATCTGTGCCCTCTATATTCAGATAATGTCTCATTTGCTGCAAAGTAAAAACCAGATGAAGTGTGTGCCCACCAGGTCCAAGATTATTTGGGATAAGCCCAAAGAGTCCTTGACATTCCAAGTCAAACTGAATCCATCTTCAGACCCTGGAGATTGTAGTCCCAAAGGCTCATGGACTCCCAACAATAGCCCCAGGATGAGGTCCAAGAAGTCCTGGAGAGCTGTTGCTCAACACCAGGGTGGTGAATACACCAGCAGCAGGCCAAATTTGTCCCTGCAATTTTACATATGGGCATTTACAACCAGTTACCTATAGGGTAGTCCTACCGGTCATTGCTAGAGTATCCCAAATGATTACAGAAGCTTCTACTCCCTTGACCTTGGAGCCAGAGTTGCTGCAGGAACTAAAAGCCAGAAGGGCAGGTTTCTGATAGAGCTACATTCCCATTACTGCACAATCACATTTCAGTAATATGTGCCAAGACTACACGTCACAAATGTGGTCTTAATCAACATTTACCAGCAGCAGGTTGAGTTCACGATGCCCATTAATTTGACCACTTGGGGCCAGGATTGAAGCAATTGGGTTAAACTGCATTGTCTTAATATGAGGTTCCAACTTCTGGATTAGTCTACCCAGTGCCCCCTGTCATATTTTCCCCTGTCCATCATGGTTTCATTGTGGTCCACATTTCCTTTACCCCCAGCTTCATAGTCAAGCACCCCTCAGTGTCCTGTTCAGCATCTGCCGCCCATATATCTTTTTTAGTTTTGACCCACCAATCTAATCACACACTTAACCAACATCATCTTCCAGCCACACTCACATAGTCACTTAGGCCTACTCATGTCCACTTGCCCTAACCTTTCTTCTAAACCCACTTTCCACAGAGACCCATTTTCCAGTGCTCTGTTTGCTCTGTATGGGGGGCAAAGTTCTTTCTACCCTTTCTCTCACTTTACAATCTGTTTCCCACTTAGGAAGCATAGTGTCAAAGTCCTAGTGCAGGATCCACCAATATGTTCACTCCTCAGTCTGCAGCCTCCAGATAACACCATGGGAATTATCCTCCAGAAACCTCCATTGAAGCCTTTCCAAAATTTCACTTATTCTGACTTCAGTCCTAGGTCTTCCCTGCCACCTATCTTCCTCTCTTTATCACAGCTTCAATCCTGCTCACCAATGTCTGTTGAAACACCTTCTACCATGTGGGCCCTATTTTTCCTCCAGCCGGCAATGCCACAGCCACCAAATCCACAGTAGCAACTCCTATAGTGTCCCCTCATCACCCAGCAGCCACTGCTTTGGAGGAAACTATCATCTTTTTCCCTTCCTTTCTGACTTCACCACTGGCCAGGGACTAATTGACATGATCTTACATTCTGGTCAGCATCGGGTCTGGTCCTCTTTCTCCTGTCCTCTCCCAGTACTTCATCCCTCCTCAATCAATATCTTACCATCCAGCATCGCCCACCTCTTCTCAGTCCTTCTTATCCTATCCTTCCCTCCATTCAAAACTCATAAACTTTCCCTTCCAAACTATTCTATCCTGCGTAGTGCCAACTGCAAAATCATCCCTCATGGATCAAAAGTTTTTGTTTTTACATGAATGGTTAATAAATCCTCCTTCAAGCATTACTTCCAAGAGTGTGCATGTTCTGCCTCATTCTCCACCCCACCCCCAATTCTCCAAACTATAGCTTCCCAGGCTGAAATGGAAAATCCACAGGGAGGTTTAATACATTTGGCTGAAAAAGTTAAGCTACCAGCTTCAGGGCCAATTACATGAAGTGATAGATTATGCATCCTACATCTTTCACCCAGTGAACTAACTGGCATTGCATGGATATGCCGGGGAGACCCACTAGCCCTGTTCTTGCTGTGGCAAATACCATAGCAGCCGTTGTGGATTATGTCTACAGCATTCCCACAATCCATAGATTTAGTCTGGCAAGATTTGGTCTTGACAAGTCTCTGCTGACTTCTTGTAACCATCACATTGTTTCCAAGGTGCTTACAGATGGCTTGCTTTATGATGTGCTCTAGAATCAACACCAGAATGATAGGTATAGTTCCCTGAATTCTCCATTTCTCTCTTTTTGAAGATAGGGACAACATGAGTCCTCCTTCATTCATTTGGCACTACATCCATTCTCCAGAGTTTCTCAAATATTGCACATATATGTTCAGCCAGACTGTCAGCAAGTTCCTTCAGTATCCTAGGATGCATTTCATCTACTGCTTCTCATATCCCAATCTCAAGCTTCAGTCCTGGTCTATCCAAGAGGGACCCTAAAGCAATCTTCATTGTTGCTGTTTGGAACATACGCTCTCTTGTTGGAAAAGATAGAGCCAAAATAAGAGTTCAGTAGTTCTGTTTTTTCTTTGTTACCAGTTAGCATCTTAAATAAGCAGCTGACATACTGATTCTTTTTTCTCTTTTATCTTGAGGAAACGTTTGTTTTTGTTAGCATTCTTCACAGTCTCAGCTCATTCTGTACCTCAACCTGTCTAACATCATCATTACAATTCTGGTCTGTATAGTTTTCCTTTATGACAAACTCCTGTATGAACTTCCTGTAGGTGTTCTTTTTATATAAATAAATAATACAGACCTTAATGGCACACAAACAGCATGTCAACCATATCTGAGAAACGTCGTAAGCCTACAATAGCACAATCTGGTTTTTTGCACCTTCTTTGAGTCCTCTTTATAAATGAAGTCTTATTCTAATCAATTATTATAAACATAAATTCTTGGAATAAGAATAACAGTAGAAGGAAAAAGGAAATAAAGATGAGGAAGTGGAGTTCCAAACAACTCTGGATTTCATTTCTCTCAAAAGGTCTGGACTAAATATTTTACAGTTTACCAGCCTAAATGATGATGATGTGATTATTTTTTTCCAGGACACAGATCAATTTTACAGTAGCCATTGACTTCACAGCTTCCAATGGTAAGTTTTGATTTATTCATTTTTGTTCGTATGTTTTGTATTTAATTTGTTATTTGCTTATACAATTTACCAGTGTTTAAAAAATAAAATTGAAGCATTATACTTTTATTAAAGTCATTAAATCTTAAGCCTAAACATATTGCATAAAAGTGCCCATTATGTTCAATGGTAGCTTTCCCCAGGAAGGCATTCATTAGATTCTTAACCTAAGGTGACCTCAGAAAAACTGTCTAAGGGATTATAGAATATGTTGACCTTCTCCCTCTCCACTCGGGAGTGATCTGATCTTGCAGGCCTCTTCTAACCCCATGGAAACTTCTGAAGCTGATTCTTCTTTAATTTTGAGCTTTGTCACATAAGGTCAGATTGCTTTGCCTGCCCTGTTAAAGGTGGTGGCATCTTATTAACTCATTCAGTATCAAATGAGAAAGCAAAATATTTCATGCTGGAAACAAGCCCCAGTTAGGAACTATGGAAGGGTGTGATGAGATAATATTGTAAGGAAAAAGGCAAGATCAGTTTCTCTCTTTACAATTCTCTTTACAATAAAAAATTATTGATAATTTTTTGCTGTAAAAATCAGGCTCAGTTCACTTTAGACAGGAATGTGGCCTCCTGTTCTACTGATTTTAGTGAACTGGGTTCAGGGGCAAAACTAGAAGAGGTGAGCAAGACTGACTGATGATGTATATACAAATGTAAAAGATGTGAATGTGTGCCTTGGAAAATCATTGCCTTCCTAATTTCAGCCACGTAAACAGGCTAATGCTGTCTCTCATGCATGCACACAATGCATATCTGCTTGTAGATAAGATCACTGAATTCTTAGCAGATTCAAGAGTATTTCACTATAGTAAGATAAGATTTATTATGCCACCATGCTGTCTCTTTCATGAAATTTCATTAGATGTCCAGATGATGATTTCTAGCTCTTCTAACTCCTAGGTCTTACGTATCTTCCTATGCTTCTACTATCTTTTTTTTTCTTCCTATAGAGAGTTGGTAATGTGAAAAAGATAGAATGACTGCACTGTAACCAGACTATTTTATTTTGTGGTGTCTGAAGGCAACTCTGAAAATAACTGCAGGTTACTGTAGAGATTGTGTGATGTTTCAAGTATATAACGTGTGTATAATTGGCCTGATGTGTTTTAATTGTTTAGAGCATTTGTATATGGCCCTGCGTAATATTGAAATCAGTAGGATATGCACATTAGAGCAATAAAAATAAATAACAGACTCAATACTAATTAAAACAGCAATGCAAATTCCAGTTTCTGTATTTAAAATATAGCATCCTTTCAGTACTTAAAATATCAGTCACTGAAGAGCTTGAGAGGATAAAAATGTCATGATTGCCCTTCTAAAAGATAATATAGTAGCATCAGGTGAAGCTCCTTGGGGAGAGGTTCATAATTAGGGCACAGATAAGGAGGCTGTTTCTTTTGTTGACTTTAAGCAAGCCTCATCAATGCAACTGGCTCCCAGGCAGTGAACCAACAATTGTTCCTTCTCTTTCTCTCTCCCCACTTCTCTCTTTCTCTCTCTCATTTTCTGCAGGCAATCCTTCTCAGTCTACCTCCCTTCATTATATGAATCCATACCAGCTCAATGCATACGCTATGGCACTGAAGGCTGTTGGGGAGATCATCCAGGACTATGACAGTGATAAAATGTTCCCAGCGCTTGGGTTTGGAGCCAAGATTCCCCCCGATGGGCGTGTGTCTCATGAGTTCCCCTTGGTACTGACACTTCCCTTTGAGTCACACCAGCATTCAAAAACAGCTCCTGAGGGACACTTTGCTTCAAATCAGATCGCGTGTCAGACAGAGGAGTCCAAGTATCACATTCTGTGATGCCTTCTCTGGAGGGAGCAAATGCCATATAATCCTGTCGGCAGAGACTCTGCTTCATTGACAGCTGAATCAATGAATCTTTCCAGCTGCAATCCTAAACACATTGACTAGGGAATAAGCCCCATTTTCTACACTGTTTATTCATTCTTGCTCCTGGATAAAATGAATAGGCTGGCACTGTGTTGTCTTGCTTTCCTTGGCTGTGGCCGGATTCTTCAAGGAGTTTGGAATTTACCTACAAAAAAGTCCCATGGGCCTCCAAATCTTGCTAACTACATCTTTTAGCAGCCTCAGCTGAGTATTATAGTTCAGCAACTTCTGGAGGTCAGAGATTCCCTACTCCTGAGTTAAAGCCTTCAGGACATGAGGGTTATAGTAACAGAAGAAGCAATGTATGTGAGGGCTTTTTAAATGTTGGTGTCTCTGTAAAATCAGCATGAACCTTAGATCCAAGAAAAGAAAAATGTCTTCGCTACCGTTGCTATCCCTCTAAAACCCTGAGAGGGAGTTTCAGTTGCATCAGCTTAATCTCTGCTTGCAGCCAGGAGAGGGTCCTTCATTTGTGATAAATCTAAGGATCCAGCCATGTATTACTTTAAAGACCTAGCAGTTTTGTCTTTTCATACTCCATACTCAAAAATACATGTTTGTGGTGTGATCTAGCATGTGGGGAGAGAGGTAAGATACACATTGCAAGAAATACATCCAGTCATGGATCAAGGCTGCACTAGAGGGCCATAAAGGTAAAGCTCCTAATCTGTCTCAG
Source organism: Python bivittatus (assembly GCF_059951505.1). Taxonomy (NCBI): domain Eukaryota; kingdom Metazoa; phylum Chordata; class Lepidosauria; order Squamata; family Pythonidae; genus Python; species Python bivittatus. Next base: position 54,164,178 of record NW_028277098.1, on the reverse strand, counting down.
TAAAATCCTGATCTGGAGCAGACACATGCTCTTTCTTTTAAGAAGGAAGCCAAGCTGCTCAGCTGTCTTGACATAAATTTTTGTAACTGCTGCCTAGCATTTTTATCTTTGTTGTTGCATATTATTAGCTGAAAGGGATGTTTAGAGGCAGGTGGAAGGATTAAAGCAGCCAAAGGAAAATGTTTAAGATGCAGCCTCTGCCTGGAGATTCCCTTTAGTTGTGTCTCCATTTCTCTGTTGCAGAATGGCAACTCTGACAATCCTCACTGTAGTGGAATAGAAGGAATCCTTGAAGCGTATCACCAGAGCCTCAAGACTGTGCAGCTCTATGGCCCCACTAATTTTGCACCAGTGGTTAACCATGTAGCTAGGTAGGTCCACATAAGTATAAAGTACTTCATAAAGCATGACATTGAAAGCTTCTTGCCAGCCTTCATAAAGCAGGCACACAAATTTACCGTTCATTTTTGCAAGCTAAAAACCACATAAACGAACAGTTTCAGTGGATTTGTACGTTGTATCTATTAGGATTGCAATACGGAAGGGTACATAGCCCAGTGAATGAACATATCCTATATTCACAAAAAAGGAAGACAACTCTGAATTGGAAGCAGTCACAGATACACATATATACTTGTCAGAAGCCAAGCCACACTCCAAAAAACAATTGGGCCATGTGGAGAGCCATGATGACCATGATATACAGTTTGATAGGCAAGAGATTTGACTATGACCAGGGCAAGTGTCATTGTCCTCCCTTATCAAATCACATCTCAACTACTAAACAAAGGCCAAGTCAAACATGCCAACCTATATGTGTTGTGGCCCCATTTTTGTGGGACAAGCCCATGATTGTCTTGGGAACCATGGACTCACAAGCTATCCTGGACTCTCCCCAGGGCATGTAAGGTTGAAATCACCCAAGAATCCTTGGGAACTCCAACACCAGCCCCAAGATAGCATCCAGGAATTAGTGGAGGGCGTATGCTCAGCATTTAGATGGTGTAGCCCATCAACAGCTCAGCTTGTCTTTGCTAGTTAATTCCACACAAAGACACTTGCAATCTAACTATGTCCAGGGCGTGCTCCTCATCACTGCGAGGATCTCACATACTACCACAGCCCCCTCCCCACCCACTCCCTGGCATTACTGCTGCTGCAGTATTTAAAATGCAGGTGGGCACATTTCTGATGGCCATATCCCTATCACTGCCCAGCCAGGTCTCAGCAAGATATGCCTGCTTAGCACAGACATCTGTCACTACATCATAGATCAATGCATCCTTATTGTGCACTCACCTGATATTTTTCAGCAGCAAAAAGAGAACAAGGCTCCCAACAATTTAGCTACCCAGGACCAGGACTGGGGCAACAGGCTTACAAGAAAGAACCTACACCAATATGCAGGTCCTCCTTTTCCTGCAATGGTCTACCCATTGGCTCACTGTACCTTCCCCTGCCTATCACAGTCCCAGTTTGTTTCCCACTGTATCACCCTGGAAGCAAACAACATTCCCTTCCTTACATCCTTCCTAATATGCTCCAAGCCCATCCCTCAACCTCAGCTATCCTGAGCATCCACTTAACACATATGCAGATCCCTTTCATAATATCCTACTGACCCTCCTGATTCCTACACCACTTCTCCTTTCCTTCAGTCATGTAGCCTGTCTCCTTCAAATCTTCCCAGGAGCCTTCAGAAATATTTAAGGGAAATAGGAGAAGGTGCAATGAACAGTTTTTTGAGAAACAAATTCTTTCTACTAGTGCTTGTAGTATTACAATTTGATGCCAGCTAACTGCACCATTTGTGTTCAGAATGTGGGATTTTTCAGTTCAGGATTCAGAGGGCCACTAGGAACTTGTATCTTCCTGTATTCAATATTATTTCCTCCCAATTCAGATATGCCTCAGCTGTGCAGGATGGCTCCCAGTATTTCGTTTTGCTCATCATCACAGATGGTGTGATATCAGACATGGCTCAGACAAAAGAAGCAATTGTCAATGTGAGTAACTCACATGGGTGATGTTGCATTCTGATTTCAGCTTTGTAAAACAAGCAGACATGTTCCTGTACGTGCCAGGGTGGACAAAAATTGCTTCAGTTCAGCAGCATGACATATTAGTAAGCTAAGCGCCTGGAATTCTCCTAGCCACAGAAAGAGGTATAGTCTTGCAGCCACAGCATACTATTGTTTTCCTTATTGTAAATCTACTTAATGTTCTCTAACTGGAATTGTAGCAGCTGCCTCTTTTGCTAAGTATGGGAAACCCTGAGAAGTGCAGATGGATGTTTTCAAGCGGAGACAGGACAGGCATTTGCCAGGAACGCTTTCATTTAAATTCCTGCTTGGACTTAGTGTACTAAGTAGCCTTTTCCAGTTGTGATTTTGTATATATATTCTTTTTCCCCAGATAGCCGGTTTTTGCTTCCATCCTATTATTAATACAGCATTTGTAATCAGATTTAGAATCAGTGGCATCCACAAGAAAGGGCAAAAGAGGTCATACTGACAAAAGCAACATTGTGGTATCACGAAACAAGCTTTGCCCCTTTCTTACATGTGTTGTGATGTTGCACACATGCCCCAAAGCGATCAAGCTTGTGGCATGACACTCTTTCCTTATTCTGACAAAAGCAACAAGATCCTTCCAGGGCCATTACTTAGAATTCTTATGCCTCATTCACACATAATGCTAGCCTACAAGAAAGAAGCCACTGTTTACAAATCAAAATGGATGGGTCTGGACATCAAGCTAAGTCCAAACTCAATACATTAGGTCTTAACTAATGTGTGAATCATGCCATAGAGTGCTCAGTCCATTACACAATTATTCTTCCACCAGGAGTGGGAAATCTGTAGCCTTCCAGATGATGCTCAACTACAACATCCATCTCTACTGGTCATGCTAGCTGAGGCTGCTGGGAGCAACAACTGCCGAGGCTGCTTTTGGCAACATCTGGAAGCCCACAGATTCCCCATACTTCATTCCACCAAATAATTTAGACTTATCTAATCCATGGGGTGCCAAAGCAGAATCACAGCAGTCAGCATCAAATCATATAGCAGGAGAGCAAGCCCCCCAGGGGATGCCTGCCAGTATCCCTTCTGTGGACTGCATCATGGATGAGGTCTGAATTCTTAGCCCCTCTTTTTTATTTTGGCTGAAGTTTGGATCAGGTTTAGGATGCCAAATGAGGGTGGTAAGCAAAGGTTTAAAGCACTCTTTTCACTCCTTAAAACCATCCCACCCCAAATGGATCCTGGCCCTGCCCATATTTTGAATGTGGCCTTCAATATGCTGTGGAAGTAAATGAAAAAAGTCACTGCTGGCTTTTTTCAGCCTCCTGTTTTAATCCTTGTACCACATCAGCTCTTTCCTCTCCTCCCTTTTCACAAATGATGGGAGGGAAGAAAGAAAACTACTTGCCCAAAGCTACTCTTCTCATGGCTCCAATGGACTTTGAACACAGGTTTCCCAGAGGGGATTTGAAAATCAGCTGGACTGTACGAATAAGCAACGCTTCTTGTTATGCAAGTATTTGCTTCTGCGTGCAGTCTGCCCCCACCCTACTGTTTCCAGCCATTAGAACACTGCCATGTGCTATGCTTTTGATTCCAGTGGTGATGAGTGATGAGTGCCGCTCCTGATTAAATTGTTGCTGCAGTCCATTGTTTCAACATTGCTAGAGATCTGCTGTAGCAAAGAACACTGATTATTGCCACTTCTGCATTTAACAGCAAAAACAGTCACTGATTGCTGAAGGGGAAGAGAAAGGAGTTAGATAATTTGATAATAGGACAGAGAGAGCATGTTAAGGACAAGCTCAGGCAGATTGGAAAACACAAAGCATCTCTATTATTCTCCTCTACTCTTGCGATAACTTCCACAGTGGTAAATCCCATCAGCAAGGAAAGGGCCACAAGGGATGGGTGCAGAGTGAGGCGGGTTGGCCTAATTCAAGTGAAAAACATGGCTAGTGCTTACATAGTTTGAGCCCTGGAAGATGAGCTTGCAAGACACATAGGAGCCAGTGCATAGAGGGAAGACTGCCTGGTGCAGACATTCAGCCCTCCATACACAGAGGGCTGTGGAGGCAAGCAGCGATGAATTGAGTAGAGCCAGCAAGTTGATTGTGCTATTCTGACTTCATAAAGGGTGGGAGTGAACTGCTGGATTTTTTTAACTCAGCTGTCTCCATATTATTTTACAGTTGTCTGTTCTAAATTCAGGCTCTTTCTTTGTTTCTTCTCCCCATCTCCATTCTTCATCTCTCCGTTGAGCCCATCTATTCTCATTTGTTTCCTGCTGGCCCTCAGGCTGCCAAACTTCCGATGTCTATAATAATTGTGGGTGTTGGACAGGCTGAATTTGATGGTAAGAATCTGTGTTGTGTTACCTTGTCTCCAGTCATGATATATGAGGATTTTCATAAATCTTATTCCATTGAGAACTAGTAGGGCTATGCCAGTGTAATATAAATTCAGTTCTGCACTTAATCAGTCGCCATGGGCAATCACTGGAGGTGGGGGGGGGCAGGTGACATCATGTGCATCATGATATCATTACACAAATTAACAAGTTATGTCATTTCCATCATTTACATGATGGTATTGTGACACACATGATGTCATCATGACTTTCATTAGATGCCTGTGGTAGTGGCAATAATCAGCAGTGCAATGTCCATAAACGCAGCAAGACAGAAGCTGGTTTCACACATTAGAATTGGCAAAAATTCATATCTTCATGTGAGCACAGAGCTCATTGAATGACTTAGGGCCAGTTTCTTTCTTGCTCAGCCCAACTATTTTACAGGGTTGTTACTGTGGGAATCAAATTAGGAGAGTTCCCAATGTATATCATCTTAAGCTCCCAGAAAAAAGGTGGAATATAAACACAATAATAAATGAAAAGAAACCTTACTTAAATAAACCAAGACACATAGTTTAGAGCAATGGATTATATTGCCATCTCTTTAGACAGCTTATTCCATTATCAGATCCTTTGGGAAGATGCTTTGGGATCCAGAAATATATTAACTCTGTAATATATCATAGAGAGTGTGCAACATGTGTCTTAAATCCTTGTCATCCAGTAGCGTACTTTGGCTACATATATTGAAAATAAAGCTTTAAAAATTAGAGCAACTAGCAGATATACAGTATATTTCAGTGATTAAAGATTTGAACAGACATCCTAGCTTCCTTTAATAAAGCATGATTGGTCAAACAAGGTATATACAGTATTTAAGGCTCTGCAAAGCAGCTGTTAAGATCTGTCATGTTTTTGCTTGAGCCTCCAATTAACAACTTTTAGGTCTCATATTTGATAGTCTTCAGTGCGAAATAATGCCATTTGCTGAAAATCTGTATAATGGAATTCAACAGGTAAAATGTAATGGTTTAATTGTACTTTGTAGAGCAGAATGGGACGTGGACATTGACTGGTCCATTAGGAGAACAAGTTGCAACATGCAAAGAGGATATTCAGTATGTGATTCCAGTTCAGCTCTCTGAAAGAAAAGAGTAATGCCATTTTTTACAAGTTTTTTCCCCCAGTCATTAATTAGTCAGTTGTTTGTGGCACAAGTGAATTTTTGGAGCTTTTGGCTCTTCACAGTCTTGTTCCTATTGAATGTTTAATATTTAATTTGATAAACATCCATTTCCCCTTCCTCCAATGGACAGCAATGGTGGAACTGGATGGAGATGACATTCGGATCACCTCTCGTGGAAGGACTGCTGAACGTGACATTGTCCAGGTACCTAGAAGAAAACAATAAGGCTTTATTTTGCACACTCACCAGCCGATATGGAGTTGTAAGACTTGCTGCAAAGATGAATCTCCAGTCTTGAAAGTGGTTAGTCAGTGGGGCTTTCCTAAAATCTTCAGTGTATGTAAATCTCAGATTGTGTGTGAGCAACAATAGCCACCTTGCAAGTTCTCTGAACAAAATGTGTCAAGATAAGAAACGCTGAGTAAACAGTTTTCTTTTCCCCAGTCAACTCAGCTTAATTGACACGAAAACATTCTAGTTTTGGATCAATACTGGGAAAGAAAATAATTCTCAGGAAAAGAGCTCAGTGGGAGAACACATGTTACATACAGAAATTACATACAGACATTTCCAAGTTTAATAGGAGATGTAAAAGATCTCTACCCGGAAGAGTGGGGAGTTGACAGACAAAGATTTATTGTGATATAAGGCATTTTTTGTACTCCTAATTTTTATTTAAATTTGAAGAGGAATTAAACAGAGGTAGATAGCCTTTTGAGATCTGTAGCAGTTTTGGAACTTGCAAGCATAGCACGGGCATGCTCATCCAAGGATTGCTGTGGTAGAAATGACCAGCAACAAAAATACCCTCTCCAAACTGGTATAATTGATTATTCCCCATCATGTCTAGCCCCCTAAGATGCTCTTTCCCAGCCTAGTTTTTTTAAGATAATCTTAAGTCAGATGAGACAGGGTGCCTGGTACCAAGGCAGTAACTGTGGGGACATTAAGGCCTTGGCCATCATATTGCGCAGAGTAGAATAGCCTGACAACATATTTTAACTTATCTAAGACTAGTGAATTCTCTAACAAATTTCTGTCTCTATGAATGTACCTCCGCTGGGGAGGTTTGGCACAATAAGTAGCTGGAGTATTTAAGTGCATGATTACCTTTTATATTACTTTGTGATGCTGTCTAAATCAAATAATATATGATTATAAAATATGTATTTTGATATCTCCCAGTTTGTACCATTCCGAGATTACATTGACCGCACAGGAAACCACGTCTTGAGTATGGCACGACTGGCTAAGGATGTGCTGGCTGAGATTCCAGATCAATTCATCTCCTACATGAAGGGACGTGGCATCAAACCTAACCCAGCTCCACCTCCTTACTCCCCCACAAGCCACACCCTTCAGACTGAAATCTGAAGATCGGGCGAAGAAAAGAGCATTTTGAGAGGGATGTGTCCAAACACCCAGTCACTCTTTGGGATCTGTCTATCTGTTTTCTGGGGCCAGAGACCAAGGCAGTATCACACCAGTGAGAAAATCCACAATGTGTTCTCTTTCCAAAAAAGTTCATATTGAGAACTGTTTATGCTGAAATGCTGGCACAGCAATGTGTTTCACTGGTAGGACATTTCCACTTGGGAAACAGCAAAAATGGGGGGCTTGTTTTTTATTTTTTAAAAAGGACACTCATTGGTAAGCTTCCTCATTTCCTTTCAGGGAGGTAACCAAGATGGAGTCTAGTATGTCATCAGGAAGTTTACATGATTCATTTTGCTTATGGTATGTGTGATGGATTCCCATAAATCTTCCAAGCATCCCTTCCCCCTCCTCCTTCCAGCATCAAGAAGTTTTGAATTATTGGGAATTTTTTATAGCCTGTGTATAATCTGCCTGCCACATTAGGCCTTCTGTCTTTCCTTTGTAACAGCTCAACTTCTGGATTGACCTGGCAGGCTACATATTGTGATCAAGTATCTGTTTGATGTCATGTTGGTGCTGCTACTGGTCCTTGTACTGAACCCTGTCCCTAGCTTGCCTAACTCCCTTTATCGTTTGTAAATCTGCTTTGGCAATATTCGTGCAGGCCTGGATTGTTTTGTTTATTAGTGTGTCTTAATGCCCCCATTAAGTCCCTTTTTAATTGTTTGTAAAATTCTGGTTTTCAGCATCTCCCTGGAAACCAATTTCTATCTTGACTTTGATATTTGACATTTCTGTGTGGGGCATTAATGACGTATTTGGATTATGAGAGAAGAAAATTAAAACTGAGCCTGATTTGTTTAAATACCTTATTGCAGTTTTGCCTGTCAGCAATATAACATTAATAACAGTCTACTCCAGTATTTCTCAACCTGGGCAACTTTAAGACGTGTGGACTTCAACTCCCAGAATTCTGGCTGGTTGACTAGGGAATTCTGGGAGTTGAAGTCCACACATCTTAAAGTTGCTGAGGTTGAGAAACACTGGTCTACTCATTCAGAGCAAACATAGAGCTGCCACATAAAAACACAAAACTCTCCAAATTTCAAAATTTGCATATGCAATCCATTATAGAAGCCCAGCAATTCCTCAGCAGTTCCATCTTTCCTGGAGGGAAATAGAATCATAGGGTGGAAGAGAACTTGGAGGTCTTCTAATCCAACTCCCTGCCCAGGACAGAAATCCAATCTTTGTTTGAAAACTTCCAGCGATGGAGACCCCATAAGTCCCATTATGCTGAATTCTCAGCCAAGCAGATATTCCAATCCTACCCCCAGGGTCAGAAATTCCAGATGGAAAGCCTGTTTGGATTCTGCTCATGAATAATCTCCGTCAGTGGCAGCATATAAACCTCCTCTTACTCATAAATCAGTTTGTCCATCTTGAGACTCCTTCCAGCTCTCCAGACCTGATTTTTTGCATTGCTGTTATTAGCCAATTATACAACCACTCTTGTAGTTGGTGCTCTCTTTCCATAGGAGTACCAGCTGTGGAACAGTTCCCTCTCCAGTGGTGGTACCTAGACAGTTCCCAGAAGCTATGGATTAAGCTCTAGGAAAAAGGCAGAAGTCAGAAGTGAAAACAAAGATTATGCTATGTTCCTTCTCAGGATTAAATGCAATAGTTGAAGCTTCTGAGGATTTGAATATATTGATTATATAGGCCAATTAAAAAAAAAATAAGTTGAAGCCTCCACTTTCCAAGTTTGATCTCATTTGGCAAAGGATGTACTATTTGGCTTAATTATTTGTAGCCTCTCAAATATCCTCCCCCCCCCAAACAGGCTGCTGTGTAGAAGTTCAAAGAAGGTCTACTTCAGAGAACTCACTCTTAATCCTTCTGATCTATTAATAAGATTTGCATTGCAGCTGGATGGTTATTTTGCTCAATTGCAGGGAAAGTGAAAGAAGTATTAAGCAGTAGCTGAGCAATTATGCCCAGCTGCCTCCTTTAGAGTGGTAACAAATGTAGTGCAAGTTGTTTTCTTGTTCTACAATTAATTTGTTGAGGGTCGATCAAAATTTAACAAAGGTACTGTTAACATCTGAGGGATTCTCAGACTTTATATACTGGAATGCCATTCAGTTCTTTTTTTGACTGAAACAATACGCAGGGCAAGAGGGTGCATCTTTTATTAGTCCAATGGCCATATTAGGCTTTGCACAGCACATACTTCCAAAGTGGGTGGTTCCAAGACCTATTTTGGGAGAAGGGTTCAGGGAATATAAGGGATGTCATGTGTGCTATAAACATCAAGATTTAAGGCATTCATTTTGCCCTAAAATGCAAAAGAAAATTCAAGGATTTGGGCCCTCTTGGTCTGCTGGGCCATGAGGGCCACAAAAAGGATGCTGGGAGGCTGCATTTTTTTGCTCCATTGATGTCCATTGAGGGACAAGGGAGTTTATCTACTTAACAACACGTCGGATCATATGAACCAGTTGGTCCATGACGGTTCTGGTCCAGGTTTTGCAGCAGAAGTTCATCTGTTTAAAATGTCTCACACTCCTGAAGACGAGTTCCACTGTAAATAGGAATACAACAGGATCCTGTAAACATCTGTAGAAGCCCATTGTGCTAATTATTTCTAGGCATCCTGTCTTTCAGGTCATTCTCCCACAAATATAACCATAAGGTAAATTGGGACAAGGTAGACTAACCTTGGGACTGGTATGAAAGAAGAAATCCCTATCTGTGGATCAAAGATTTATTTACTGTTTACATTACTGCACCAACAGAGATGCTATACAGAATTACAAAAAGAAGCATGCCTTTATGGTGTCCTTTCCCACCATTTCAGCTATATTGGATCCAGTTTATGGCTGTCTAAGTGGTCTTATTTTGCCACTTAACTGTATAGTACATATTCTTTGCTAGTGGTTGTCTTACCCACAAACTAGTCAACGCTTTTTTAAATGTTTTCCAGAGTTCAGTAGTGGGGTTCTTTTGGTGCTTACTGAAAATTGCTGGATTAGAGCAGCTAATAATGACTGACAGTCTGCTCAGTCCAGATCCTTTGTTGACCCCAACTAGTTGGTAAAATTGACTTCAGCTAGAAATTCTTGGTCTGAGGTTAGAATTACTGTATAAAATTACCCAGCCCATATGCTGAATAACAAACTCAGGGAGAAATCCTGAACTATTTGCAATGAATGAGAGCTCTGTTGTTCACTTTGCTTTGGGCTGTGAATTACACTCCAAAAAATGTAACTTCCACAGCTATATGGTCTTCCAACCCTCAAAAGAAATTATTTTCTTTGTCTTAACTCCATTCAGACATTTCTTCCCCCCTCCCGATCCTTTTCAGAATCAAAGCTTCCATGAGGAGACAGTGGGAAGCATTGCAGCCCTAGTTCTGAATGAGAAGAATGTTTGTGCATGCTAGTTGTACTCCGTCATCTATCTGTGCATTGCTGACATCAGTGAAAGTACAACTGGTGGATGTTATTTACTCTGCAGTTCTCTGTACTGCATCTTTGTTCAAGCATGGTGAAGCATGTCAGAATTGTCTTGTTCTCACTTGTGTGAGTGTAAGGGCAAAGAAACCTACATTGTGCAAACTGGTTCTCTATTGAGTAAGGATGTAATGTTTGCAAGAGAAAGATATCTGACATAAAGGTCATCTTTTTAAGTGGGCAAAACTGCTGAATCTTAGCCTCATAGAATAGCTCTGAGTTGTAATGGAAACCACAGCGATTCTTTAGGCAACTTCATTTGACATGAAGTAGTAAGGCTGTTGTACATGCAGTCTGTTGCCCAAATCAAAACATCATCTAATTACTTAACTTTCTTACAGCGACCCAGCATGTTTTCACCTATCTCTTTTTCTTTCTCCATTCATAGCTCTTTTTATTTGCATGGCAATGATTTTTATCTCTTTTACGCTACTGTACTCTATGTTGAATGTTTGATGTAATATGGTTTCTATTGGATTGCCTTAAATTGAAATAAATGATTCCTTTTATTTAAATAGCATGCAAGCAAGCATAATTTGTTAAGATTGTTAGATGCTGATTGCAAAATTGGGAGGACAAGCCAGAAAAATCATTTCAGGAGAGAGAATGGTGTTACATGGAATATATTGCATATATTAAAAAGAAGCAGATTATGAAAGAAATCTTTTGGAGACATAATCGGTACTGATACTTTTTCCTCGTTGTTAGGGTGTGTACAGAACCTTGGAGCAAATCCTGAAATAATTTTATTATAGAAAAAAAAGATTTACACATTCACCCAAACGGTAATTAAAATATACTTAATAACACAATTCAGTGCGTGGCTCCCTGGGAGTAAGCCCCAATGAGTACAATAGCTTTAACCTAGGTAAAGTCTTGGTTACTAAGACCAGGTATCGATTACAGCTGTTCAATTATTATAATTAGACTAAACATGTAAGCAGCGATTTAAATCAGGAAGGAGAGGCTCAGTTTGTAACATTTTCTGTCTTTAAAGGAAATACATGTAGAGAAAGGCACTTCTGGCACAATTTGTGTGGACACATTTTGAATGTGCTTGAAACAACACAAGGAGTTAGCCTTACAGCACTTAGTCGTGTTTGAAACTTGTGTTTTCACAGTGTTTTGAATTCGAAGTGGGATGATCTGTACTTGAAAGTCTCTTATTGGGACTTGAAAGTATTGCACATCACTATTTGGAAGGTTTTGAGCTTGAAACAGACTGTTTCAAACTTGGAAAATATCTGTTTCAAGTGTGAAACATTTCAATATTACCTAAACAGCCTCTTTTAAATGCAAAACAAGTGTTTCACACAGAAACAACTGTTTTGAACTCAAAATGGGGCATTTTGAACTGGAAATTGTTCAAATCTGAAAGGTTTTGCATAACCCCAGAAGCTAATTTTAAATCTAATTATAGGTATTTACTGACTAATATCATGACTGCTGGAGACTGCTTGGACAGGTTATGCCTTATAGTGTATTCCTAACAAAGGCCAATATTGCTCCTTTTCCTTAAAAGTCCTAGACCAGTGTTGTCCAAACGTGGCCACTTTAAGATGAGTGGACTTCAACTCCCAGAATTCCCCAGCCAGCATGGCTGGCTGGGAAATTCTGGGAGTTGAAGTCCACTCATCTTAAAGTGGCCAGGTTTGGACAACACTGTCCTAGACAATAGTGGAGAAAGATCCTGATGCAAGAGAGTTCGAATTTAGAGCTTCCTATCTCCCGAGTAAAGTGAAATCTTAGGGCTTGAAAATTCATGTTGTATAACAAAACCATTGAATGCTTTTGAGGTTGTTCAGTGTAAACTTTAAACCGTTGGGATGTTTTGTGATCAATATGGCATGTCTAGGACAATGGACACTATGTACTGAATTCACATAGGTCAGTGTGTAATAACATTCAAAAAGGCGGTGGCTGTCTGCAAAGTGTTGTGTTTCTGTTCCATATGAAAAATTTTCCCTGTTCTTATGGCTTTGCAACGTGCTAATTCATTGTGTAAGAAGCACACACATATACACACATACTGCTGGCATTGGGAAGAACATTAGGCACTGTAAAAGACTGTACTGAAACAAAGAACTACTGTAATCTATGAAAAAGTAAGAAAGACAAACAAGAAAGGTTTCAAATGCAGCAAATGCAGAAAGTGGAATTCTTTAAAAAATTGTATATTCTTTCCCAGTAGAGTGCTGGGGATTTCTAATCATAGAGTAATGGCCTCCCAATTTTGTATCTCAGTTTGTACAATCTCTGTGCACTCATTCAATCCAATACATGTAAATCTTTAAGCCTAAAGCTCCTCTCTGTATCTCGCCTGCTCTAAAATTTTAAGAAGACACAAGAAATGTCTTCCAGGGTGATACAAGGACCTCTTGGTGAAAAAACGGAATCAGAGAGAGAGAGAACCTTGTTATTCTACACCAGGGAAAACTCCATAGTATGGTTTTATCTTTATGAGGACGGTCCACAGAACCCGTTCCCCCTGCTCCATGCAATTACTTTTATCTTCTTCATTTTTAAAGCAGCATTTTGACACATTGCTTAAACAAAACCCTGGGTTTCATGCATTCTAGAATGATAATGCAATACAATCTAGCAAAAATCTAGAAGAGTGTCATAGTCTAAACCTGGCAGTAGAATAATGTGAAGAACAGTGCAGACTAAAGAGTGGCACAAAATCCACCAGAATACCAATGCAATACAGACTAAGAATTAAAAACACTCAGTACAGAAGCCAAAATTATATCCCCCAAATGACATTGGGATCAGAAACAGAGGCTTAAAACAAATTGAAGAAGAAACAAAAAGAACTTGACCCCGGCACTCAAATTCAATGTTGGTGCCAGATGAGCTTCCCAAGAAAGAAGCTTCGGTAACTGAGGAAAGTTGTTTTTGTGCCTTTGAGTCATTGTTGACTGCTGGTGACTGCCTGGACAGGTCCCTGCGGTTTTCTTGGCAATAGTTCAGAAGTGGTTTGCCATTGCCTCCTTCCTAGGGCTGTGAGAGAGCGACTGGCTCAAGATCACTCAGCTGGCTTCATGCCTAAGGCAGGACTAGAACTCATGCTCTCCCAGTTTCCAGCCTGGTGCCTTAACCACTAGGCCAAACTGGCTCCCAACCACTAAAAAGCTCCTCTTTCAAGCAATCATCCTTTGAACTCAACAAAGAGAAGTCATATGGAGTAAGACCTTGCACATGCTTTTAAGCCACAAATAGGCACGTAAGCAAGAAGATTCATTAGCCAAACTCTGTCCTTTGAATTGAGTTTGGAACAAACCAGCTGCCAGTGTAGCTGAGATAGATTGGCCAGAAGATGATTGGCTGCAGTTTTGGTTTTCCAGACTTGGATGATTACGTTTACACTGAACATGTGATCCAGAACAAAATGAGCAAACCTGACCCTGTCACTATAATGGTAAAGATGTTTTAAAATCTAGATTAAGATTTCTCAGATCTCAGATCATACAGAGTATTTCTCCCTCCATCCTTGGAGGTCAGGAGGAGGGTTCTGATCTCAGATGAGGGAATCTGCAGTTTTCCAAAGTAGCTCTTTCTGAGATTGGGACATCTCACCTTGGAAAACTCCCAGAGAGTCCATGTCAGTGCCCTGGATAGGACTCAGGAAAGGAGATCAGAATCCAAGGATTCCAAGTGCTGCTCTTAGTCTTTCAAGGCATTTCCAGTCTGGGACAGAATTTCAGCTAGTCCTGTGTGGTGAACAGCTCTAAAATAACTCCATGAGTTCAGTGGGGCTCCCTCAAAGTATAAATTTGCTCCTAATACACACAAACCTGCAGGTTTTCAGCTTGCCAACTTCAGCTATATAAATTAGTCAATACTTTTGTCATCATGTAAAAAGTATTAATTGTGGTTTAGACATTTACACGTGCATGCTTATTACACACACAAGCTGAACACACCAGTTCAGAATCCGTAACACTGAATGAAGGTAGAGAAGGCAAAGAAGCCAGAAATCACAACTAAGGCCCTTAGAAATAAGTAGCTGTTTACTAAAGAAGAGCAAGGAGAATTTAGAACCATATAAAGTGAACATATTAAATGTTGTGGGAAAATATTAAGAAATATTAAACATTTCTGGAAAAGTACATCCAATATGAGGCTAAATCTGAGACTATTAAGAAGTAATGCCTACAGCTTGTGCAGTTCCCAGCTGGCCTTGGCTGATCTCTGAAAATTAAGCAAGGTCAGGCTGAATTAGCACTTGGATGAGAAACAACCATAAAACCCCAAGATAGTAGGCATTGTTGGGATGCACAGAAACAACTGACAGAGCTTTGATCACACCATCATGGCTGCCATCTTGACTTTTTTGACCACACCCTGTGGACACTCCTGCAATACAGGGGAGTTGAAATAAAACATTCTGGGAGAAGACAATGTGTAACCACTTGTACACACATTTACATTCAGTGAGTCTGTGTGAGAGTGTACTTCTAATTAAAAAGTGTGTGCACTGGAGACCTAAATGAATTTGAAATATTAAACATACTAGCAGACAGAAATCTAGCATTTAAGTGAAAACTAGCTCTTAAGAGGGAGCTAGTTTTGATGAGCATTTTACTGGTAAAATGTGTTTGTATAAGTATTTCAGATATGGCAAAGTTATTGTGGGCAGGGTACAAACAAGAGGACAGCTACAGTATCTGGTCACAATTCCAAAGGAGCTTTTGAAGTTATGAAAGCATTTTTTGTGTGTGGGGATGAGAGAGAGTAAAACACATGAAAGGATTTGTAGAAAAATGAGCAGCAGGAAATATCCAAACAAAAATTCATCCAAATATGGAATGTTGGGGCAGGGGGAGTGAAGCAAATAGATAACAGGTTCACCCAGTGAATTGTTTCTCTAACTTTTTGCCATTGTGGGCCACTAAATAAGCGTTTGTAACCTGTAGGGGTGCCCTCCTTAAACAGACATTCCTGCCTACACTTTCATTTGGAAAGCACAGGAGAACACAAGAGGATTACAAGTACATGTGTATGTGTTGTTCCATCTCCATTTCAACATAGCTTTTTGAAACTCAGTTGTATACAAAGTATGTAATCCAAAGTTAAGTGTTGATTTACCACTTGAGGTGAAGGAAGAGGCTGCAAATGGGCTATGGTCAGCGAATGCAGGATGATTATGGTGGACCACAGTTTGAGAATCACTGATCTAGAGCTAACATATCTTGACTGCAAAAGTTCAGATGACCACTAGAGGGCAGCAAAGAATTACAGAAGCAATTTGTTTGTCTCTGCTGCCATCTGGTAGTCATGGGAAGGTTTGCAACCCAAGTCTGGTAGAAATAAGTTCACCCAAAGAGTTGCGTGGTGAGAAGGCAGCCATTAAATAAATAAATAATTTTTAAAAAAATGGATGGATGGATGGATGACATGCTAAGCTACCTTGAGCAAAGTCAATGGTAGATCATGGCTTATAGCCCAGTAAACCATTGTTAAATGAGAGATGTAATGGAGTGCATGCCTGGGATGTGGTGGACTGGGGCCTTTGGCTCCTCCCAGGGGGATTTCTAAGCCCTTCCCCCACAATCTTCAGTGCCCTCTCTCACGCTCTCTGCTAGGCTTCCACCAGCTACTTTATTCCAGAGAATCGCCCTGTCTGTACTGGTTTACTCAAGAGAAAGAAGGTGACGCACTTGCCTTCTAGGCAGCAGTTTAGCTGGACAGAGAGATGCATGTAGTGATTCAGTAAGAATGCAGCCCTTTGTTATGTATATCAAGGTGAAAGACCAAGATTTGAAGACAGAAGCAGGAAGGAAAAAAGTAACAATGATTCTGAAGGGGGTTTTCTAGCACTGTGTGGGCCTTCAGCCAGGAATACACATACGGAGAATAAGGGAAAGCAGACTAGGAGACAGGATAACAAAGGCACCACCACTCAGATCCTTTTCCAGAAAATACAATCAAAATTCTAATTCAATCTAGCTTCCATTAGTTGCCAGACTGCTATATGTATTTCCAGGATCTCCAGTCCCAAACTAGTTTTGGCTTAGAAGCAGCCTGGGAAAAGATTCTTCACTCCTTCCAGGAGGGAAAAGCCACATCAAAGACAAAATGGAGCTGGCTTTTCTCCTCTTTTAAAAGCTCACTGGAGAGGAAAACTTTCCCACGCCTGGTGGGTGGCTGAGAGTTTGATTTTCCTGGACTTTGATGGTCTCTGACTGCTATCCAGATTGACAGGTTAGATTTGATTGTCAGATTACATTCAGAGTTTCCTCTAGCTCTTTCCTGTCTGAACCTTTGGGGAGGAGAGATCTCTCCATAGCCCACAGATGTAAATACAGCAAGAAGCAGGCATAATTCACCTGATCTGATCTAAGGGAGTTGAGGACAATGGCTGGGGCCATAATGTCTCCAGAGCTGAGTTTCTGCTCCTAATGTGCAACTGTGGGGATTCCTGTGGACTACCAAGAAGATCAGAGAGGAACACTGAATAGGCTTCTGACCCAATTAGGCTGAATATACAGGCTTCTGCTTTATTGGCTGGGTAGAATCTGTGTGAAAGCCAAGAGAACTGTGTGGGTGTTGAGGGGGTGCACTCCTGAGTAGCTCCTTCTTGGACTGAAAAAGCCTCACATTCTGGAATTTGCCATCCAAAGCTGAGGAGGCTGTAGGCAAGATGCCCTCCCTGTGTTGCCCATAATCTCAGTCTCTTTCCTCATTGCACAGCCCACCTTTAAAAAGAAATAAAAATGGTCCTCTTCACTTCTAAGGGGAGAATGGATTTCCTTTCCTTCTGAGCATCTGGTCTGCCCCTTTACTCCATCCCCGTCCCCTTCCTACTAGTAGGCTGGCAGAGACATTCAGTACAACATCTTTTCTTTCTTCTTAAGCTTCTTGCAGAGCCCCGCCATTGTTAGACATGTATTTATTGTAAGATTTATACCAATCCCTTTCTGCAGATTCTTGGCAGTTAACAATGGCCATGTGGCAATCAACAATACAATCAAACCTCAATAAAGCATCCATAATATAAAATTAAAAATGGTAAAATAAAATAAAATCAAGTAGCAATAACAACAATGAAGAACTGTTGCCTGTCTGAAACAGTTCAGGTTTTGAAGGCTTACAGAAAGCTTTCAAACAGTAACCCAGGGACCAATCTGCTTTCCTACAGAAAGCTGGTCCATAGCTCAGGTGCTTGGAGCTGAGAAACAGAGGCTGAGACCCTCAATTTTCCCCCTCGCTTCAGGAAAGTGGGAAGCTAAAAGCAGTTTCTTCTGGGATGAGCAAATGGGATGGGCCGAATCTGGCTGGAGATGCTAGAAGCCTGCCAGAAACTAAGTAGACAAGTATGGCCATCTGGAATGGTGCACAGTAGCATCCTTCAGAAGGGAATGGCTGGGGTGGGATGGGGTGGGGTGGTGGCAGTAGGAAATAGAATGTTGAAAGCAGCATTGCAACGTCGCCACACAAGTCCTGCCTCTTTTGTATGTGCCTCATGACATTGCACCAAAGAATGAAATGGGTGGAGCTCGTGGCATGATGTCACAGCAATGCTTTCACCATTCTGAGGAAAACAGTAAGCTCCTGCATGGCTGTGCACCTCAGCGGCATCCACGTTCTTTATAAAGGGGGGAAAAGAGACTGTGCTGGGATCTGTAGAATTGTGGCTGTGGTCTGGCTCTTAACTGCGCAGGGCTGACTGCTCAAGATTTAGCCATTAATTTAAAACAAAATAAAGTTCTTATTCCTACATGTCCAACTTGATTTGGGAAAACCATAGCCTGGTCTTTCTTGGTATGAAAGGAGGCAAATGGAGAGACTTGGGCATATGTCTAAGACAGTGTTTTTCAACCTTAGCAACTTTAAGATATATGGACGCCAACTCCCAAAATTATGCTGGCTGGAGAATTCTGGGAGTTGACATCCACATATCTTAAAGTTGCTAAGGTTGAGAAGCACTGCTCTAGGGAGTCACCTTTCTGGTCAGAAATGTTAAGGTAGAGTT
This sequence comes from Python bivittatus, assembly GCF_059951505.1. Lineage (NCBI taxonomy): Eukaryota > Metazoa > Chordata > Lepidosauria > Squamata > Pythonidae > Python > Python bivittatus. The sequence goes on along the minus strand of NW_028277098.1, from coordinate 54,145,745 downwards.
CAACCACCTTCAGGGGTCCTGAATGAAAAGAAGGCACAAGGCAGACTCTTTCAGTCATTGTCTCTACAACAATGGCCTCACTCATAAGAAAGAACATATCCAGCTTTACAAGCCATAAGGAAGGTAAGATAAGGACATTCAAACTGCAGGTACAAAGGGTCATGTGTATTTTCTTGGGATCCACTCAGAGGTTCATACAATAAAGAAGATTCCTGCTGCAAAGGAGGAAGGGAACCACAGTTGCGAGAAGAGGTCATGGAAAGACACAACACCCAGCCAACTCAAAGTTCAGAGGTGGCTATAACCCTAGTGTTGTTCCAATCTTCCTCCATCTCATAGCAATTTAATGAAAGCCACATGCCAGAGACTGGGTTCACATCCCATACAAAGCTAAAATGTGATTTGCTTATGGCTCAGTATGTTGCATGAATGCTTCCTAAAGCAGGGTCTATAGTTTAGTGAACCCAGACAATTGTGGTTTATTCAATAAACTATGTCTCAGTATGTTGAGTGAGCGCAGCCAGTACTATCATATTTATGAGGCAGGAGCTTGTACGGGAATAATTTTTTTATGCCCAATATGTTTGTCTCTGCATTCCACTAGGAGAAAAAACAGTGGAGAAGGCAGTGAATCGTGTTGCCATCTCTTTTACTAAGCAGATTTTTTTTTCTTTTTAAATAATGTTGTCCAGCTTTTGTACCGGTTTGGTAACATTCGGATGTATTATTTGTGTTATAAAGCAAGAATTTATCAGAAACTTCCATCTTGCTGAAGAAATTGGTTTATATCTGGGTATGATTAATTTTTTTTTCAGTGATTTAATTATTGAAATTACCATTGAAATCTCATTGCAATAAGAAGAGAACGGAGAACCTAGGTCACTGTTAATACTTTTAAGCATCGGCAATTTATGTTCCGAGAACAATAATATAAAATTAAGATTAAAGTGCTGCTTTGTGCTCCAAACTCCTGCTTGCATTTCTATTGTACTAAGAATCTTTTCTAAAATGCAGCAGCGACATCTAAGGGCCAGCTTAGCGAATACTTTTCTTTTCTTTTTGCACCACTAACCCTGATAGTTTGCGTAGATTAGCCTTTCTTAAAAGAGGCACATGCAAGGGGAGGAAGATGCTTTAAAAGGTCCAGATGGCAGTTGCAATCACATAATTTAAGCCTCACCCCCTTTTTATGTGTGTCACCCACGCAACACATATAAAGAGCGGGCGGGGTATCAATTGCACAGTCACAGCTGTCGCCTTGACTTTTTTGACGCCCCCTGCAGAAACCACTGACAACCAGTTGTGTTGGACCACAGTTCCAGTTATGAGCAGGATGGAACGTCAATCAATACATGTGCTGAGCATCATCAATAGAATAATTATAGCTCACTCCGCCCAATGGACAAGACTTATAAACTATGATGCAAATGATGTTGTCTGGCAATTGGTTTTCTTTGATTGTTCTCATGGATCATACTTCCTATTCTGTTTTCCTAAATATATAGTCTGCCTTGTATCCTTCAGAAGGTGGAGATAATATGTGGACATATATATGTCTAGAAATATAACAAATCAATGGGTAAAATTAAAAAGTTGTATCATGCGTTGAATACAAAACTGAGTTTCAGCTTTCTTTTCCTTTTATTACAATGCTTAAAGTTAAAAAAAAAAAGCTATCAAATTATGCAGAAAAGGATTGCAGAAACTTAAATGCTATAGGAGATTTCCAAAAGCTGAAAAATGGAAAGGGGCAGTCCAGCAGGAAGGGCATGCTGCAGACCCCATCGGTTAGAGAATTTTGACTGGTGAGCTCTAGGAGGAGAGCCTTGTCTGCCATCACCCCTGCCCTGTGGAATATCTTGCCCCCCAAGGTGAAATTGGCCCCCACTCTCCTGGCCTTCCAGAAGAGCCTTAAGATCTGGCTCTGCCGACTAGCATAGGGATCCAATGAGGGCTCCGAACACTGGGAGTGGCTGGCACCTCAAGGATGTTCTCTCTGTCTCTTAACTCTGTCTGTAGTTTTGTTTAATACATTTTGTAGTTTTTAAATGTTCTTATGTCTTTTATTAGTGAGCCACCTAGAGTCACTGATAATGAGATGGGTGGCATATAAATTTGATTTGTAAATACATAAATAAAAACGAGTGCTTATATAAAAGCCTGCTATATGTATATCAATGTTTCCAGCCTTAGCAACTTTAAGATGTGTGGACTTCAAGGCATGTCGCCTGAGGAATTCTTGGGGTTGAAATCCACACACCTTAAAGTTGCTAGGGTTCATCAGTTCTTCTCTGTCCCAGAGCTGGATCTTCCTGACCTTCTCTGGCAAGGCGACTTTGTCAAGGTAGCCTGAAACTGTTCAGAAAGAGAAAAGTAGGTGAGAAGGCTCACTGAGCAATGAGAAGACCTAAACAGAGTTGATAAATGGGAAACTACAGAGCACATGGGAGTTTATGGAAAGCTGGAGGTGGCAGAGAGATAAATCACGGTATCTATGGGATAAAAATTATGAACACAACCAGGATGCAACACAAAATAGTGGCCTTTTGGTTCAGCTGGATGCTTATTTCGAAATAGCCTGCCAGCCTCTTCCTAAATTACACTAACTGGATTAATTCAGGCATAGCAAAGATCAACAAGTTTTAGAGCCAGTTTGGTGTAATAGTTAAGGTATCAGACTAGAAACCAGGAGACCGTGAATTCTAGTCCTCCCTTAGGCACAAAGCCAGCTGGGTGACCATGACCCAGTCACTTTCCTTCAGCCCTGGGAAGGAGGAAATGCAAACCACTTGAAACTGCAGAGACTAGTCCCGGCAGTCACCAGGACTCAAAAATGGACCTGAAGGCACATATATACACACACACAAGACCAACAAAAGCACAGAGGGAGAAAAATGCAATTCCCCCAAGGACATAATATAGGAAGGTTTATCTGGTGTCATCAGATGGTTACAGTTTTTAGCATTTTCAATAATAATGCGTCAGTTCAGAAGAAAAAGCATCACCCCATAAGGTAAGTGTCAAGGCCCTTGCATCTGGGCAAGATCAAGGAAGCAAGAACTGTAGACATTATCTTTAATATCTGTCAGGGGTAAATACAGAATCTTAGGAACTGTAATGCAACTGTAACTATAAACCTCAGTTATACTGAGTGAATTGAATGCCTTCTTCCCTGATTTCTATTCACCTGAGCTAACTTTATGAGATAAACTGTCAGCTGACTTGCCTACAGCTGCTCTTGATTGTTTATGGCTGTGTCCTCATCCGTTCCTTTCCCAGCCTCCCCACCATCTCTCACAATAAGCAGATAAAACATGAACCCCTGAATGATGTTTGTGAGAAGCAGGAAATTGGATGAATTGTAGGGTGGAGGTGACTACCCTGTTGTGAAAGCTGTATAATATGGTCCACATTTTTTAAAAAACAAAAGTAGTCCTGGCTGCTTATACACACTCCTGCAAGCAGTTCCCTGTTCCCATAGACAAAGATAAACAGGAACATAGTGATATTCTAGAGAAGAAAAGTAAATTCAGAAACTGTGGTGTTAACCATCAGTATGCTCTTCATTGTAGAGCTAGAGCTCCTATTATTACTACCATCAATCCAGAAGCATGAACGGGTTGTCAGCAAAGCAGATGAGCAAAATGAGGATGCAGAAAGAAGCAAGGATTTACCCATGTTATGACACTGTCAGTTACACAACAGGTAACAACAGTTATCCTCTGTTCGGTGTGAAGAGTTATTGAAGCTGTGGTTAGGAGCAAAACATAAATCTGTCTGCCGGAAACTCCATTATTCCACCTTGATGGGAGGATAACATAGTGCAGATATGACTGTAGCCCAGCAGTATATTCACCTCCTTGTCTTGACACTGAAGAAGTGCATTCTAGCATACAACTAGGGCAGAGATGGGTATGGAAGCCCCCAGAGATGTGTACTGAATGTCTGAATCTTCAGGATGCAGTCTGACAAGCAAGCTACATCCCCAACAATCACAAAACCACACTTGCTAAATGATGAAAACTTAGCAAGCCATTGTGCTTTTAAGGTCAGTCTTCAGAGAGGGGATTGTTTGGCAGTAAATCATATCACTTCTACAGTTCCCGCTCCTTTTCCCAAAAGTAGTTACCAGTTTGTCTGCAAGTGTTCTGAGGATTTGATGTGTGATTGTGTGAGAGAAAATAAATCATAATCCATGATCAATAGAAAAACAATCAGTACTTTACATGGCACAGCATGTAGGCAATCAGTAGGTAAGGGAACACAGGAACTATTTTAAGCTATTCAACCACACACAAATTTACTGTCCCCAAGATGCATGTGGTTGTTAGGAAACTCATGGATGTATCTCAAAAAAGAAATGACTATTAAGCTTCAAGTCAAGACAAATCCAAGTTCTTGTTACAGGTTTAGCCTTTAAAAAAAAATAAAAATCAGCAATAGCATTGTGTTCAGTGATTGGCCTTCGTGTAGATAAACAATGTAATTAAATGCTGTGCTTGTAGGCCCTAATATGTTTAATACATACACACATATTTTATTTCCAGAGTTTTCTTCTATCTTTCTATGGTATAGATTGGAGAATCTGTCACTCAGGGATGCCAGTATGCATACAGATACTTTCCTTGATGTGCCTTCTTGCTCTGTCTGGCATTTTACTTTAAAAAAAATTACACGATGGAAAGCATGCGTGTTTCAACTCAAACTATCAACCTCTAGCATCATCTTTACTTCCAAGAATGGCCCTGGTCCCATATGAGACCTGTACGCTTCCATAAATAAAAACGATGGGTGCCTGTGAAAAGATGCTTTGTTTGTAAGTTCCCACCTGCCCCAAAGGATAAAGGAAGCCCATGTGTTAGGGAGGAGAGCTAAAGGAGATCACAGGTAGCAGCCATTTGGTGAATGGTCAAGCCCCATACAGCAGCCTTTTTTGTGAGAGTGCTCATACCATGTTCTTACCCTTCCAAATGTTTCCATCAAACCCAAAGCTTTTTACTAGAGACCTTCCTTTGGCATCAGGCCTTTCCAATTTTACAGCTGAGTTGCCCTATTCCCTACCTCTTGTTGTGTTGCTTCCCTCCTGATTCATTGTCTTCCTCTCCCACTAAAGTTCTGCTTTGGTTCTACTGTTGTAAATGCCAAGCACTTAAAAATGTCTTGTGTAAAATAAAACAAAGAGTTATGACATAGGTGCTGTGTTCAGTGATGCCATGAGACTTAGACCAGCAAGTTCAAGTTTATAGCCCCAGAGAGTACTGACTATTTATTTATTTATTGAATTTATATGGCCACCCGTCTCACAAAAAGTGACTCTGGGTAGCATACAACAATCCCCAAAAACAATAAATATATAAACAATCATTACATAGAACCATTATATAGTAATTATTAAAAACCTTAAAAAATATAAAAACAGAACTAAAACAGAAAAAGAAAATAATAGGCGAAGGGATGTTAATAATAGAGCCACCTCACCAGATGCTGGCGAAACGTTAGGAAACAAAACTTCCAGAACACGGCCACACAGCCCGGAAGACCCACACCAGCCATCGTATTCCGGCCATGAAAGCCTTCAACAATACATGGAGGGCAAATTGATGGCATCAGAAACTCTCAAGGTGTGCTACGATGATAACTTCCAGTACACCCAGCCAGCATTGAGTTTTTGGAAGGGGCGTAATGCATCCAATTTTTTTTTATTTTTTTTTACTCAAGATAACTCCAGTTCTCCCAAACCACAACTGCTTGCTTTTGTGATTCAGCTTTTTGTTCTTTTAGGCATATATAATAATTTATTTTTTTTCTCTCTCTCTCTCATTCTCTCCCTCCCTCTCAATATCAGCAGCATAATCAGCTAACAAAGAGGTAGCAATTGTTTGTGATGCTAAACATTCTTTTAAAAAATAATGAAGAAAATATCAGCAGATATTCATTACAGCTTGTACAGAGTAAGGGAACCCTATATCAGTGTCACTAACACTCTCTTCAAAAATTAGCAAACAATTTCTCCCAGCAAATGAATCTGCATGTTCCCTAGCCAGAACTTTCCTTCAGCCACACAATGTCTAGCCTCAGAACTCCATTTGTACATAGAAAGGCTACAGATTCAGATTTTGACTTTAAGCCCAAGGGAGAAGTCTAAAACTTACACCATCAAGTATTCTTTGTGGTCCCACATTGTCTTCCTGAAGACCAATCTTTCTCAATCTGGTATCTTCCAGCATTTTGAGCTACAACGCTGTGCTGGTGGGAGATGATGGAGAGTTGAAGTCAGATTTTGCGGCATCACCAAGGAATCTTGAAGTTTTATTATTAAAGTAGTGCATTTAAATGAAAACCAAATTGAAGTAATTTCTTTGCCTTTTGTTGATGCCTAGATTTTTCAGATTCCACCCTGTTAACGTATTATGCTGGTAGAGCTTCCGAAGTGTAACTGTTAGCCATAGCATTTTGGTTATTTATTGTCCTCAGAAGAAAGGCAAGCTGTAATTGGCATAAAAGCAACACTTTGAAGATCCAAAGACAAGTAGGTCAGTAGCCATCAGAAGACATGACTAGCCTAGGCAGTTGTCCCAATCTCTCATAAAGCTCTACTTTTCTCTGAACAGTTCAAGATCCAAAGGCTAGCTAGCTCTTCCCAAATGGCCCCATTACCTCAAGCAATTCAACTCAAATTTTTCTTTCAGTTTCATTAGGCAGCACCTTTGTCAGCCTGTAGTTCAAACCAAATAGGAAAACCATAACAAGCAAAGGCAATAGCGAATGATTTCTGTATTGTTGCCAAGAAAACTGCAGAAATGTCCATGATGTCACCAGGAATTGAGCTGAGCTTGAAGAAAACTCCTTTTTCTGAGTTCAGAGTTTTTGAAATCTGCCAATCATAATGTATAGGAGAGGTGAAAATAAAAACTAATAGTTATTGTATTTGTTCTCTCGTTTATTAAGCCTTTTAACCATCTAATTCTCATAAGTTTTTAGAGCATATACAATCCATATAAATGCATAAATATTTACAGGTTATCTGATTATATGCAGCTGGATGAATGAGTAACTTAAGATGGTCTTGCCTCAGTAATGTGAACAATAAAGAGCCAGATACTTTAGCTGTAAACATTCAAGAGAAGGGAACATATCAGACTCTATATATACAGTCCCATTAAAACTACACAAACGTATTAAAATTCCCTTTAGATCGGTAGAACAAGATTACTGCAGTTTCAGTTCCAGATACAGCTCTATACATTTTCAGCAAAACTAATACACTTTTGTGGAGTCATCAGAATTGCTGTTGATTTCAACTGGACCTTAACTCCATTGAGATTCAAGACTTACCTAATTATGATGGACTCATATATGTTGGCTACTATTCCAAAATATTTCACAAATGATGATCTTAATTGAAGCAGAAGGCTTTTAGTAAATGGGAGGGGGAAGCTGAGAAACTTCCTAAAGATGAGTGGGAGAGAACATTCATAGAATGGTTTGTATTGTTCTTTATTAAAACATTAAAGGGAGCTAATCTTTAGTTAGAAAATACAATCCAGATTACAGCTCCCAGCATCTCAGCCAGCATGGGCAAGGCCATCATCCTAGGTGGGTTATTCCTTGGACTTCCAGGGAAGAAATGGCAGACTGAAGACAGCTCCACAAAAAGCAGAGCTGACGACCATGGCGGAATGAAGACCCAGTGAGTAGATCGGCTCTGATAATTCCTCTCTGGACAAGGAGAGGTGTTGTAATGGTATGGGAGGCTGATAGGACTTGAGATTGCCCACAAGCGCTCCAGACAGCTGCTCCTCATGAGGAGACCACAAGTCAGTGGACTCCAGTGGGTTTAGAGGTCTGGGAGATGAAGGAATAGCCATCTTGCTCAAACTGCAGTTGGCATCTTTGAAAGGACACTAAGTTCGCATACTTTCTTTTCTAATCACTTGTTAACTGCTTTTCTGCTATTAGGAATGTTTGGATCAAGAAGTCTGAAAGCACTGAGTGAGTTTCCTTCAATCCTTAGCGAAAGAAGTTTTAACTACAAGTTTAAGAACTTAAAAAAAAATAGGGAGGAGAGGAATAAACATCAAAAGGGTGATTAAAACTTTAATTTTAGAAAGTCTCAAACAGACTAAGGGTCCAGATAAATTTGAATTAAGATTTTGGAATTAATTATAAAGAATCCTTTCCATGGAAAAATACTCTTGGTTTGAATTTAAAAAAAAGAAAGTAATAAGACTTTGAGGACACTAGACGGAACTAAAGATTATAACTAAAGGAGAAGAACACTCAAACTCAGCTTACAATTACAGAATGATAATATTTCAACATTGGATATATTGAAGGATATTTTTGAACAATGGACCCAGAAGTTAATATTAATAGTGTCTGCCTCTATATCTATATAGACTGTGTTTAAAAGAACTTATGGAAGAGGAACACATTCTACCTGACAAAACTGAGACTGACTTGAAAGTGGATTTAAAACTGACAGGCTACAAGAATGACAGGGAAAAATGTTACACTGGACATACAAAAGAAACCAGCTGATGTCTTAATAATTAAAAGGGATATACAAATAACAAACCAAGAGAATGACCTGGATAATTTTCCTCTATTGGATTTACAAAAGAGGCTTGTTAAAGTTTTGAAGAATTTTGTGAGAAGGAACAAAGAAAAAACAAAAGGAAATCAAATTTTATGACATTATTTGAAGGGACTTAAGATCAAGATTGTTAGAAGTAAAAGGAAAGAATATAAAGTTAGTTTATTTGATCAAGGTTAAAATAGATATGTTGTTATCTATGGTAACCCTCAATGGACTTTTGATGACATCAGGACTGAAATGACAAGGCTTTATGGATTTATTTATAGATAAATAAATCACTTCTTTATATATTTCTTTTCTTTTTCTTTTTCTTTTTCTTTTTCTTTCTTTTCTATTTCTATTTCTATTTCTCTTTTTTCTTTTTTTCTTTTCTGCACCTTCTATTTTTTTCTGTTTATTCTTCTTTCTCTGTCTCTCTCTGTCTCTCTGTCTCTCTCTCTGGTTTGTATTAGTTTTTACTGTTGTATTGTAATTTTCACTAAAATTACTATTAAAAAAAAATCCTAGATGGGTTATTCCAGCCTTCTCCAGACTGGAGCCCTTTCTGTCTTGTTCACTGCCCAAGCTATTGGTATTTTTCATTCCCCTTGAACTAGGCATGGAGCTACTGCTTCTTTGTCATGAAGATGGATGGAAATAGTCACTATAATCATACAAAGGTACAAACATTTTTAAAGCATCTTAGCTCACATTAGGAAGCTTTAGGTGGGGGTGGTAGCTATATTTCTCAGGAGTGAAGATTCTCTTTTTCCTTAGACTTTCATTCCATGACTGGTTATAGCCAGAGCCCAAAGTGGGCAGATTTAGAGATGTGGACAGATACGTGTGCGGCAATAGCAACAAAAGAGATCTAAACCTAGGCAATCTCTTTCATCATCAGCTCTGCAATTGGACTAATGTGAGATGGAGATGTGGATGTGAGGGGGAATGGTCTTAGGGGTAACCTGAAGGACTGTAGGTTTCATTGTAGGTTTGCTACAGGAGATGCTGGTTCCCCACCTTTGCAATAGTGGCTCAAATTATGGCTCTTATGGGAAAGATGACAAATACCTTTCACTCCAGAGAACTTTTCTTCCTGAGACTTCATTAGCCTATTTGGCAAGGCACTAGATTTCTCAACTCAAATATTAAAGGTTATTCCAGGGACTCAATCCTCAGTGCAGAAGCTTCAATGCAATTAATATTGCCTCTAGAGACCCCTTTCTGTTGTTGCAACTAGAACCATTTGAAGTGAACAAACATGTAATATTCCTTGGGAATGAATCAGTGTCCAATTAAAGGTACACAAACAACTCAGAAATAACCAAAGCAAAAGCAGCACTTTGAAGTCCAGGCAGGAAGAAAGCTATCTAGAGACATTCAAACTGAGCAACTCCCTCCAGTTGCAGTAAAATATGTTACTGGTAGAATAACATGGCTCAATAAGAAACCATATTTAGAATCAATAATGAAATTAAAAAGCAGTTGTTCCTTCAGCTCTTTTAGGGAATAAAGCAACTAGAACTCCAACAAACTAAGGGTATTCTGGAACTACCATCTTTTCCCAGATGAAGAAACCAAGTAAATATTTTAAACTGGTGCAGATTGTGTCAGCTCTTGTGAATGTTTCATAGGGACCTTTCAGCTTGGCAATAATATTGTAGCCCCACATCTTTGGTGAGGCTTATATAACATAAGCCTTATGGTGTGCTACGCAGAACATCTATCCTGCCCAGGTGGATGGTGCTTAGTTGATTCTGTCTCTTCCTTACCCTCTGAAAGAGATTCTTCAACCTAGCTTGGAATTGGGAGGAGAAACAGAAACAGATAAATGGATTAACACAGCGATTTGCAAAGGCCAGGAAGAATGTTAAATGATATGCTATGTACTTATGAGCTGTGGTTAACAACTCTTCATACCTGATGAAGAAAATCACTAGCCAGTATGGAAGCCACATGATCACAAGTACCACCAAGTTGACCAAAATCATTACTGTAGCTCGCCAATTAATGTGCAAGGTAGCAGCTGCGTGTATAGATATTACTCTCCTCAACCTTAGGGTGAAGATGATCCTTGAGTAGCAGATCATCATCAACAACATGGGAGGCAGGAACCCCATCCCTCCCAGGAGCCTTAAATAAAGGATCATTTCTTTGTTTTCCACTTGATTCACACAAAATATTTCCCCTTCCAGGGGAATAATTTCATAATGAATCCAAAGAGGAGTGGTGAACAAGAGGCAAACTATACAAATTAACACAGAAGCCCTAACTATTTGTTTCGGGGAAATGGATATCACTTGCATTGGATGGATTATAGCAGCATAGCGGAGCAGAGAAATAGCCAACATGCTATAGAAGTCAGCAAAGGAGATCCATAAGGACAAGCTATGATTAGCAACACACAGCAGGTGACTCAAGCGCCAGTTCTTGAGAATGGATCTGCCAGACATCACCAGAAGGCTGTAGAGGAAGAAGAGGAGATCAAGAGCTACTATGTTGATGTATAGGAGTTCAGTCAAGCGTGAGATGTGGTTGCCACTTTTTCTTTGGAGACCTCTCATGAGTACAGAGAGCAACAAGATGTTCCCCGGAATTCCCAAGAGGAAGAAGACAATATAAAAAACAATAAACACTGTCTTGCTGTAGGACAGGAAAAGTTCACTCAGGCTAGAGCTGGTGTTGTTTCTTGAACTGGTATTGGAGGCCATAGTTGCAGGAGTTCTTATCTGCCGTGCAGCTTACCAATAATTTAGCTTTCCTTCTTCCCCTGAAAACAAAAAAGGTGATAGTGAAATGAACTCAAAACAGCAGAATTTGGGATAATATCAGTAGTGAAACTGTACCTCAATATTCATGAAGTATTGGATTTTTCAAGAGCGCTTTTGTTTCATTTCTATCTACTCACCCCATTCCACAATATTTCTTCAGCTATTTTTAATTAAGATGCATAGGCTATTTTTCATTTTAAGATCTACTATATGGTATATTCCAATCTGGCTTGAATCTGACTCACTGAACTTTTTGTGTTTATGGGTCAATGCAAAGTTAATACTTCAAAGAGAAAAATATCTAAACATACATTTCATGAATAGAGCGTCATAGAATATAAGAGTTGGATAGGACTTAAAGATCTAGCACTACAGCATCTCCAACTGATGGCACTCCAGCTTCTGTTAAAACATTTCCAATGAAGAGGATTCTACAACCTCACAAGACAATTTGTTCCTCTGTTGAAAAGCTCTTACCATTAGAAATTTTTTCCCGATGTCCAACCAAAATATACTTCCGTGTTATTTAATCCCAGTTTCTTGTTCTGCCTTCTGAAACAATATTGAACAATTCTGTCCTGTCTTCTACATGAGAATGCTTCAGATACTCCAAGACAGGCATCATGTCTCCTGTCTCCTTTTCTTCTCCATGCTGACCATACCCAGTGTGTCCAACCATTCCTTGGTTTTCCTTCCTTCTGTAACTACAGCTGGGGTGGTTTGAAGTGGTGTGGCTTTACACAGAGCCATTCCAACTCCAATTTCTGGAACAAAGTGGTAATGCAACATGGAAAAGTGACTTTCACTTCAGTGCCTCCAATCAAACTATTAGGGTGGGTCTCATTACTTCACCCAGCTGTTTGGCTCCAATAAAAATAGCGTCTGATGCTCATGCAAGAAAACAGAGTTGGGAATGTGCTCTGGAGCCTAGAAATTGGGTGCTCAGTTCATTAACTTGATCAAATCAACCTTCCAACATCCATAGGAGCCTAAAATTATGTGTAATTGTATCCCTAAAGAATTAGATCTTAGTCAAATATAAGCACCAAAATTAGTCAAACATAGAATTAATAGGACTTAAATTTTTACTCTTGTATCATTCTTAAATAGTATCTTGTATCACTTTTATACCTTGCATCATCGAACAAGAACTAAATTCCATTGTACTATATTCAGACCCTTGAGTCCTGCAAATGTATGCGGAATATACTTAATGTTGGTATTTAATTATAGCACACAATAGACCATCATATACTTTTTCTATCAAGAAATGCATTGTTTGTAAGAGACACATCATATATGAGGTAGTCCAATATGGGCCACTTGGCATCTATTCTAAACTTGTTTCTACAACTTCTACCACCCTTTGGTTTTAATACATCACATTTTTTACCAAAAAGTATGTCATGCTAGAGAACTGTGTTCATCAGTCTCATTGGTATTAACTTGAAAAAGAATAATTCTGTTTGTTCTCATAATTTAACAACACACTGGTCAAAGACTCCTACCTCACTGCTGGTGTGTGGGCTAGGTACCACTAGAAGAAAGCCAAGAGGTAGGCAGGTTCTGCTGCATTGGTCAGGAGCAATTTCTTTATGACTTGCATTCACTTTTCAGTACCTGCACAGCAATGTTTCTCAACTTTGACAGCTTTAAAATGTGTGGACTTCAACTCCCAGAATGGGAATTCTGGGAGTTGAAGTCCACACATCTTAAAGTTACCAAGACTGAGAAACAGTGCTCTACAGACTTATTTATATTCTCTTTAAAGAACAACAAAATGTGCATACACACATGCATGCCCCCAGATGGAAATGCTGCTTCGTTGCTGCTGACAGTTATTACTAAGGAAAACTTGCCTATCGGTGGCACGCATTCATTTGCACAAGCAGACAGGCTGCTCATTTATAGACAGCCATGCATTTCATTATCTGGAAATAGGAATTGGTCTTCCGACTGGAATGTAATGAGTCATTTTTCAAAGCTGATAATCCTCAATGGCTCGAAACTCAATTCCTGTACCAGTTTCAGGGGAAAGATGAAATAATCTGTTTCAAAAATGGATTGCTGAACAAAAGAGTTGGGGAAGGACAGAGGAAGGAGCGTTCAGGAGCAGCACAAGTTAAGTGCCAAGAGAAGAGACAATAAAACTCTCTACAATAAAACTCTCACATGGAAAATAACTACAAAAAGGCAGTTGTGGGGAAGAAGGATCAGTTGCATCTTGATCCTAACAATGGACCACAAGCACTGGGCAGCTAATGAAGGTATGGAATTTGGGGATCTTTACTTGGGCCTTAAAGCTGTTCAGAAAAACATGAAACCAAGCCTCAGTAGCACCCTCATTGGATGAAAGGCTGAGCTCTAGTAATTTGAGCATTATTATGATTAGGTTTTTAAGAAGTAGATCACTAAAGTAGCACTACTGCTATAGGGTTTAAAAAAAAAAAAAGAGCCCAAAGACTTGAGCCATTGATATTGAGCCTAACATGCAAATTAGCATAAACAGTAACTAGAATATTTGTGCTGACAAGATGCTGGTGCTTTTGGGGTGAACAATAATCTTACCTAAATTCAAAAGATTATCTCCTCAATTCTGTTTGTAATGACTCCAGGCTTCAGGTCTTTCCACAAACATTTTACAGAGTTGTCACTTTTTGCTAGCGAGAAGTACTGATGCGGACCTGATTTTCTGAGTTTTGACATTTTAACAAGAAAAAAACCACCATGGAAATATATTAAGTCTTAATTAGCAGGTTCCAAAAAACCCACTTCCTGAAGGCTAGTACCATTGCACTGAGAGAAGCAGAAATGATTTCAGAATTTAGTGGTGATGATAAAAGACAACACATTTGAAGGAAAGTTGAATTAATATGCTGGAACTGCTTGAATCTATTTAGATTGAAATGGCAAGTACTGTAAAGCTTTTTTAGGGGAGGGAAAAAAAGATAATTGCACAATTTCACTGAGAAATGCTATTCCATTATTCCACGTAGATCAGATCCAGGCCACAGCACTTAGGCAGACAGCTTATGTCAAGAATAGCTAAAAAACCAACTGCTCCAAAATTCCAGTGTAATTTGTTCAATTAGTCACTTGGACCGATGCAGTCCTGAATCATCAGACAATGATTTTGTAACCTAAGAAATTATGTGATTGGATACCACCCAAAAGCAAATATTGAACATATTTGTACTTGAGATCACAACCACTGATGATCTATTCATATACTTAAGGTAAAATTATTTATATGGTAGTGTATAGACTGCCAACTTCATAAGGATTTGAGATGGTTGATTTATTTTTATTTACTTATTTGATTTATATAGCTGCCTATCTCACATGCATGACTAGGTGGCTTACTACAAGAATAATCAATAAAAACAACAATCAACACACCAATCTGAAATAACTAGGAAGCCCAAGAACTATCAGTTACCAAACTCTTGATGGAACAAGAATGTTTTCAAGGCTTTCTAAAAAGCCCAGAAGTCCTTTTATCTTGGACAGCCACATGTTTCAAAGGGCAAGGGAAGGTGTGTTGTCAGGCCACTACCCTTATCTCCTGTGGGATGGGCATTTCTTCTGTTAAAGATTGCAGAGTGAAGTCCAAATGTGCAGAAGAAATGGTCCTGTATGAATCTAGATGCAAGCCACACAGTGCTTTAATACTATTCAGATCCAGATGGAAACCAATAACCAGTGCAGTGATTGCAGCAACATTGCTAAATCTGTTACCCATTAGCAACTGAACCACCACACATACAGTGTATTGGACCAGATGAAGCTTCCAAGTCATCTTCAGAACAACCATATTATGTTTACATAAAGCATGTTACAGTAGTCTATATGTGAGTAGGTGTCACTGTTGTCAAGGCATCCTGGTCCAAGGTGGCCCAATATCTGGCACACCAGCCAATGCTGGGCAAAGATCATTGTGATCTCCACCTGCTGCTCTAGCAGAAGCCATGAATTCAAGAGGACTTCCAAATCACAGACCTGCTCCTTAAGAGGGTTTATAACATTCTCACAAGCTAAAATCAGAGATGAAATAGAGCCAGACCCATGGCCAAGTAATAGTAATTCCATCTTGCAGGGTTTTAATCTGAACGTATTTAATCCAGAAGACCCTTAAAAACTCCAGGCCTTTAATGGCATACCCAATTCAGCTTCGAATGGCAAAATAAAGGAGAGATCTAGATATGAAAGGTATTTGAAGTGAAAGTCTTATCTGCCATGCAAGCAAGATGAGCAAACGAGGATATAACAAGGGAAGCTCTGATAAAACTACAGCTTTTTATTGGGAAGGACAGATGAGAAATTTCGATCCAAAGATGCTGAACAGGAGCATTATGCTTTAATATATTCAAAGAAAATTAAAAGTTTCAGTGAGAAAAAGTTACTGTTCCATCTAAAACGTCAGAAGATTTTAACTGTTGCTTACTCCATTTCTAGCCTGTTAATCGTGACGAATGGTTCCATAGAATTACAGCTTCTCCTAAGCTATATATACTTCTGAAACCAATTTTTGGAAAGCCTGAAAATAGCACTCTCTTTTCATACCTCTCTGTGTTTATAAGATTCTAAAACCAGGTTGCTTATCTCAAAATGTGACTCTGCACTTGATCTGGACTTGAAATTAATCTTATGCCTATTAGATTTGAAGAGTGTGAAACATTAAAGCAGTGTTTCTCAAGCTCAGCAACTTTAAGATGTGTAGACTTCAACTCCCAGAGTGGAAGCACACTGGCTGGGGAATTCTGGGAACTGAAGCCCACACATCTTAAAGTCGCCAAAGTTGAGAAATACTGCATTAAAGAATTGGTGATTTATTGGGTGGTGACAATATAAACCACGTGGAACAGAGAGCATCATGACACCCCTCCGCTCCTCTATTCATTCTTATTCATGAACTGTTTTTGCTTGAAGCATAGCTTTTTAAAAAGAAAAGCTTCTTCCATGAAACAAGAGAGAGACTTAACCTTTCTAATAGAGAGGTCTTGTGGACTATTCACAGGGGAAACCAAAGAATTGGTCGAGCTACTTTATAGGAGAGCAGAATGATTGAGAGAGAGAGAAACAATAAATCGTGAAGTAGCGTTCCTTCCATATTCTTGGAAGGCAAACCAGGGATAGAAACTAGAGCTTCTTCACTTATATACAACCGGAATATTGCGTAGGAAGCCTAAAAACATGAGCTTAGCGATGCTTAATTGTACACATAATCCTACAAGAGCTTTGATACTCCAAGAGTAAAAGTAGACAACATAAAAATCCAAATAAAAGCCCATTTTTTATTTCTAACCCAAATATTGCAAATATACAGAAAAATACCAGTACAAATTTATAATATAGCCAGGCATATTTACAAAACTCTATACATGGCTCCTTTGTGTATCTTTTGTATGTTGCCTCAGACTGTACATCTTAGGAAATTCTGTATAGAGGTGGACTATCAACAATGGCTTCTGGCTACATAGCATCCTGCAGCCATCCCACAGCTGGTACGGAGACTTGCTTTTGCAACAAGGATGGTCTGCCTTGCAGGCACATCAGGAAGACAATAATGCTTCAAAGCGCATGCAATGGCAACACTGCTGCGCTGGCTATGTTGCTTGGGCAACACTTACAAAACAGCGAGAAATATGTCACATTATCTACATATTCAACACTATGGGGGGAAGACTACCGGTGCCCAGGGCAGCAGATGTGTAACAGTCATGAGTTCCTGATTCACTGGGCAGATTTCAGGTTTTTGGAGTGTTCTCACTGCATCAGTCAATGTGCTCTATCTTGAGAGAGAAAAAGGCCAACAGAAATGAGGCAAAGGAAGAGGTCACAGGCTTGAGACAGAGAAATACCCAGTAACAAGTTTTCTAAGCCCATCAGAGATGCCTTAGTACGCAGGGAAAGTTGACATATACTGGAAAGAAGAAGTAGTCATTTATTACATACACACTGTGCTGGAGAAGGTCTTACTATCTCTATGCCAGATTTTCTCCTACATTTCCAATACCAGATTTTAGTCATCACATCCAATTTAGTAGAGCAATCTGATTCTACACAGAGGAGGTATGCACAAGTAAGCTTAAATAGTTTTAGAGTGTAGCAAAGGACTAATTATCTCCTTTTAGTTCAAGATCTGATAACCATGAGTTATAAGGAACATCACTGTACTGTACACATTTTATTCATATACCAGCTGTGCTTCTGTATTATCCAATACTGTACTGTAAGCAAAAAATAACTTGCGGAATTTTTTATGTGGAACAGATCTTCCAGGAATAGAGATTTCTTCCTACCGTTTCTCTTGCTTAGGAGTATTCCTGTTGATGCATTTATATTTTCATCAGGGATCTTAAAAATTACACCAACAATCTGGAAAGATTACTCTGGGACACAATCACATTATGCAATGGTACAAGGAAAGAAAAAAGATCTTGTCAGAAACCACAGTAAGGCCACAAGAATGGAGAGGGACAGGGGACAAATTCAAGACAACCACTTGCTTTCGGATTTTTCACTCTCATTTTATTACTGCCAAAGGAGAGTTGGAAAGCATTATAACTTTAGGAGCCTACTCTATCTGGAAGTACCAACTAGCTTTTGAACAGCTAATAAATCTTAACTGATTTGATGCAAGTCACCAGTGACAAGCTAGCTGTGCATCTCAAGCAGATTAAGTGATTGCATGAAATATAAGATGAATGCTAATGAAACAAATATTAAATAATTCATCACCAAAGAATACCGAAAATGATCATTTGCAAATAGGAATGTGTATGTTAGATCAGGATGAGATTTTGTAACACGTAACGTTGCTGATATTTGTAATTACCTGATTTAGTGCAATACGAGCATTTGTTTACCTTCTAATGCTGGCCTGCATTATCGAGCAAGCTCAGTTCCCTCCAATAAATTTTTAGCCCAGAGTCTTTGCATACTCCCCCACCCAACAGCTATGGTTTCCAATGCTGTGACAGCAGCATCTCAAGTACCATAACCCTGAGAAGTATATCTCAAGCACCAGATCTCCATGTGCCTGGGATGTGATGCTGTGGTGGTAGGGAAGGAGAGAAGTCACATGCAGAAACCTTGAATGGGCATTTTCTGCTGGTACGACCCTTTTCCAGGTAAGACTGAAGGAAAGAAATAGGTTGGTGAACATCATCATGTGAAACACCCTGGGATCCAGATTTAAAACTGAACTAAAAAAAGTAAGCTCTTCTGCCATTTTTAAAAAATTGTTCCATTTGCCAAGCCCAAATCTCAAATGAGGAAAGGTCAATCACAATTATTTATTTTGAAAGAAACCGAAATTATATCTGAAACAAGCACATCTTCTCGTGGGTGTAGTCCTTTAATGAAAGGATAAGTAAAATCATCAATAACTGAGGGTAAACGCCTATGAAAATTCCTTTGGAGTGCAAATAATTGGATTCCCATTTGTTTTATAAATGAGGTGGGCAACATGCCATTCAGTTTTTTGCAGCTTCATTATCACTCCGAATGCAATAGCTGAAACTGGTGGCGGTTTCCTGATATTTTGAGGCAAGCGCACAATATCTGTAGTGGAATCCCTAAAATAGGCTTAAAATATTTTTAAAACAAAGAATCCCCCCAACATTTTCCCCCAAATTAAGGGGGGAAAAAACCTTAAACTTCAGCAACTGTGCATTACTGCCTGTACACTGCAGCTCTTCCCTCCACTATCCGTGGAAAAAGCTCACCATTGCTACAGTTGGTTTTATCCAATTGTATTTCAGCAACTGACCAAACAACGTTCCCCTGTGGAACAGATTCCTCCCCTTCCATCCTACACGCACCCCAAATATATTTTGGAGGATTAAAGAACCTCCCAGAGCACATATGGAAAGTGCACGAGGGATGCGAGGGAGCTGTCCCATTGGAAGAGCAGAAGTCCGCTCACATAAATCCCGCGCTGCCTACAGGCGTGGGGTGCTTTCACACTGTCAACTGGCATTCTCATAGATCAATTTCTAACTAGACTTCAAGATGGTTTGAATTAAGTGTTGTGAAGATTCAATTTCCATTACTTTCTGTTTAAAGAAAACCATGTGTATGATTTCCCAAGGGTGTTACAATAGTTTAACTGTACTGAGACAGAGGGGTTCATAAATCCACAATAGTAAAGTTGTGCTAAAGTGGCAAGCACCAATCTATCGCTTTCAAGAAAACAGTAAAAAGGAAAATATTGAAAACTTCATAGTGTTGCCTGCAAGTAACAAAAATTTCCTTCAAGAAACTGATCTCATGTATCTAATTTAGTAACCATCTAAATAACTCTTATTTCTAACAGACCTGTACCGCTTATTCTTACAATTTTTAAAAATAATCTCTTCCCCATCCAGAGCTGTGCAGTTTGTTTTGAATTTATGGCAGTACACATGCTGATTTCACAGTTTAGTTCCTTGGAATCATAGGATTTTGGGCCACAGACTTAATTCAAGCCTTGGAGTCATCCTTACGTTACACAGTACACATCTACCCATTTGATTACACTTTAGAGAAAACAAAAATAAAATGCATTTTGGCACACAGCCCATTGTGATGCTGGTTAATACCCACAATCTCTGCCCAGCATCTCATTGCTCTGTTTGGTAGGAGTGCTGTCACACTAAAGAGCTTCAATGCAATTTTATCACAGTGTTGGAGTGCAGTATGTTCCCCGTTTGGGAATTTGGAAGCTTCTTCCAGCAGCATAGTACACTGTACCTAGTAATGCTAATCTTTAGTGAAATCCTTATTTCACATTCCTATTAGTTCTCCTTTTAGAGCTGGAAAAATCTGGTTAAAATAAAATTATATTTAAATTAAACAGCTTTTCTTCTTCATTCCTCAGAGTTACAGAACCTTGCCCTCACCCTTAAAAATCTAATGCAATTCTTGCAGCTCTGCTGATTTTAGACATTTGACAGAAGCAAAAGGAATACAGAATCCTCCGGATATGGGAAAGGCATCTGTATCAAAAGTAAAATGGACTGTTGGCATTCATGCCCTTCTACAGCAGCAGCCAAACCCATGAAGTGTCCAATCCTGGTGAGAACATCACTACTCCAACAAGTCCTGAGCAGAAAGAGAAAAGACAAAAAAATTACATTAGTATTTTGAATTAAAGATTCCTCTCAAGCTGGCTGTGGCAAATGTAAGCCAACCATTCTCTTAAAACAATTCTTATCCCCATTGTCCCAGAAAACATACTGTCTTTTTAAATTGATATATGTCGAACAGTATAGAAAGACAACTCATGGTTGTCAGGTTCTCAACTAACAAATACTACCTAGAAAGATGCAAGCTTAGGGATGCAATCACTTGCCTCATCAGAATCATCATGGTAACCAATTTTACTGGCATCAGGTATGTCAAGTCCTTCAAAGCCATTAGCTTCTGCATGTTGCTGCAGGACAGAATACCGGTGAACCAGGAATCTAGGAGTATGAAAAACACTGATGAAAGAACTGTTGGACATTTGGTTAAATCAGTTCAGATTTCTTTAAAGAGAGGTGAAAGTAGAGATCTTTAGAAGGCCTTAGTATATATTACTGATACTCAATTTCTTCAGTAAGCTATTTTATAGTAACAATAAACTATAAACAGTGGAAGGATAAAGCCATATTTTCAAAAGTAAATGATAGAAACTGAACAATATGTTCAGAGAAGTTACTCAGCCTAGAATCAGTGCCATTAATGTAAAATTAATGGCCAAGTAAACAGTGATTCTCATTATATCAGTGGTTCTCCAACTCTGTGATATCATGCTCTCCCTAAATGATAAGCTATCCCCCATACACATATAACTAGGTAATGAATTTAAAAAATTAAAAATTTCTGTGATTGGTTGATCCTGATGATTCTGACAGATGGCCAGACCTCCCTAAAATCTGATCTGAGCTTTATTCCTGCTCTGTGTGAACCTCCTGTGAGTTTGCCCAGGTAAAACAGGAGTGAATTTTGTCAGTGCTCTGACTTTGCCGATGCAAGCCTGTCAGCTTAAAAAGCATCTAGCTTCCCACCAGGTTCTCATGATCCCCCATAATTTTATGACTCTCATTGATCTGAATCTAGATTCTTCTAGATTCTTCACAGCAGCATAGCCTCGTATTTGGAACAATCAGCTGGCTTAAAGTGCACAGAGGCTTTCCCACTGCTTTCATTCAATCTCAGAGCCCAATTCTGGAAACAAATAAAAACAATGACTGCTTTGGAGAGGAGAACAAAAAAAGGAAGAGTTTAGCAGCATCACTAACATCCAGTTTATAGGAGCACATGTCTTATTTCTCCTCATATAAGGATGACTTTGCTACCAATACATTTCAGTCTAGTTCTATTGCTTCCACATCATAGAGGGCATAATACCTCTGTTCTGTTTTTTTCTATAGCCCTTATAAAACTTCTGTTGTCATTCTCCACTCTGAGGCTCACCTTCCCCCACAGACATATTTCTTAATGATGACTACTCCGGCGACAGCAGTGACGAGCATCAAGGCAATTACAGCCAGGATGACTGGAGTAGAGTTAGAAGAGGCATTCTGTAGAAAGAAAGCAGAAAGCCATCTAAAGCTTATGTGACACATTATTAGACCCAAGACCACTAGAGTTCCAAAGTGCTTTCTGTAATGATCTTTCTGGCCTATCTCAATTTTTCCTTACCAAAAGGTCCTGCGCTCTTGTCTTGCATGGAGCAGAGATTTGGAAAAGCAAAAAGAAATGACTTATTTTTGAAAAGGGTAAAGCCCTTTGCAATTAGCTTCCCTCACTCAAAATGCTGGTCACAGTTTCAGGAGCTGGTCTGCAAAGCTCATTTAATCACAATAACTTCAGAAAACTGAGGTTAATAGTATCAGAAAATTCTGAAAAATACTTCTTGAGCATTAACTATGAACTTGCAGGGCATCCCCCCACACACACACACACACCCTTTTTAGACGATGTTAGAGTGTCCTCTCTTATCCTCCACAACTATTCCAGCAGATTTTTTATTTTAACCTACCAACTGGCTTAAGCTCAAGTAGTTGCTTGTACACTTTTGTTTCAGATCTGTCTCTTTACGTTTGGGATTCTTCCCACCTATACATTTGTCCCCTGGAATCTTCCGATACCTGGAAAGCAAGAAAAGTTTCAGTAGGTAATTGGGGACTTTCTTTTAATGAGTGACAGCATCCCAAGCCAGCAAAAATTGGTTGCCTGTTTCATGCCAGTTCCTAAGAGGGAAGTGGAAAGTACTTAGCTTGTCTGATTAACCCTGAATGGTTTCAAGCCTTACAACACTCCCCCACAGTCAGCCTTCTTTTAGGACTGGCCCTCCAAAATGGCATTTAAGCAATGAACAGGATGGCATGTAAGCAACAAATGCTCTTATCAAGCTCTTTGCTCTGAAAAATAGAACTTTTGGGTCAATGCCACACTTACAGTACTGTGCAAAAGTTTTAGGCAGGTGTGAAAAAACGCTGTAAAGTAAGAATGCTTTCAAAAATATATATTGTAATTGTGTTTATTGATTTACAAAATGCAAAGTGAATGAACAGAAGAAAAATCCAAATCAAATCAATATTTGGTGTGACTACCCTTTGGCTTCAAACCAGCATCAATTCTTACACTTGCACGCTTGCACAAAGTCAGGGATCTTGTAGGATTAGAGTCAGGTGTATGATTAACCAATTATACCAAGCAGGTGCTAATGATCATCAATTTCATATGTAGGTTGAAACACAGTCATTAACTGAAACAGAAACAGCTGTGTAGGAGGCTTAAAACTGGGTGAGGAACAGCCAAAGTCTGCTACTAAGGTGAGGTTGTGGAAGACAGTTTCATGTCACAGGTCATACACCATGGCAAGACTGAGCACAGCAACAAGACACAAGGTAGTTATGCTGCATCAGCAAGGTCTCTCCCAGGTAAAAATTTCAAAGCAGACTGGGGTTTCAAGATGTGCTGTTCAAGCAATTTAGAAGCAGCACAAAGAAATGGGCAACGTTGAGGACCGTGGCTGCAGTGGTTGGCCAATGAAACTTAATGTAGCAGATAGAAGACACATGATGCTTACTTCCCTTCAACATCGGAAGATACCCAGCAGTGCCATCAGCACAGAACTGGTGGAAACCAGTGGGATCCAGGTATACCCATCTACTGTCCAGAGAAGTCTGGCCAGAAGTGGTCTTCATGGAAGAATTGTGGCCAAAAAGCCATACCTCCGATGTGGAAACAAGGCTAAGCGACCTAACTATGCACGAAAACATAGGAACTGGGGTGCAGAAAATTGGCAGCAGGTGCTCTGGACTGATGAGTCCAAATCTGAAACATTTGGCTATAGCAAGAGGTAGTTTGTTTGCTGAAGGGCTGGAGAGCAATAAATAATGAGTGTCTGCAAGCAACAGTGAAGCATGGTGGAGGTTCCTTGCAAGTTTGGGGCTGCATTTCTGCAAATAGAGTTTGAGATTTGGTTCAGGATCAATGGTGTCCTCAATGCTGAGAAATACAGGCAGATTCTTATCCATCATGCAGATCCTTATCCATCAGGGAGGCATGTGATTGGCCCCAAATTTATTCTGCAGCAGGACAACCATCCCAAACATACAGCCAATGTCATTAAGAACTATCTTCAGCGTAAAGAAGAACAAGGAATCCTGGAAGTGATGGTTTGGCCCCCACAGAGCCCTGATCTCAACATCTCTGAGTCTGTCTGGGATTACATGAAGAGACAGAAGGATTTGAGGCAGCCTACATCCACAGGAGATCTGTGATTAGTTCTCTAAGATGTTTGGAACAACCTACCCGCTGAGTTCTTTCAAAAACTGTGTGCAAGTGTGCCTAGAAGAATTGATGCTGTTTTGAAGGCAAAGGATGGTCACACCAAATATTGATTTGATTTGGGTTTTTCTTCTGTTTGCTCGCTTTGCATTTTGTCAATTGATAAACATAAACAATTACAATATATATTTTTGAAAGCATTCTTACTTTACAGCATTTTTTCACACCTGCCTAAAACTTTTGCACAGTACTGTATGTCAGGACAGTTTCACCCAGAAAAGTAGCCTTTTCTAACCTCATATCCTCCAGATGTGCTAGGATTATAAATCTTTGTATCACCCTCTCTCAGGAAGCCTCCCCAATGAGGCTCAGCCTGCCTAGAGTTGGCAGTCATTCTCCACTGCTGGACCTGTTTTGTGTCATCTGTTGCTGTGGTCTCTCTGGAAGGCCTTTCTTCAGGGGCTCTTAGAGGGCCATGCAGTCTGTCACAGAGCCTTTTGAGTGGCCTGACTCTCTGCCTTGTACAGCTCCAAGGTCTCTTACTAGCCCTCATCTGCTGGACCATTTCCAACCCCAAGCCTGCTGATAAGCCTCTTTCAAAGCCTGATGCTGCTGGACTGTCCCTGGTTTGCACTCATTTAATTCCCACCAGGTCCTCCTGGTTTATCTGTACTTCCTCCAGCTGCTGGAACATCTGGCATGCCTAGCTGGCTGCTGCTTCCTTCTGGCTTCTATCTGCTTAACTTCCATCCTTTCCAGCTTATGTTCTAAAGACCAATGCTCCTTTTACTTTCTCCGTTCAGTAAGCTTCAAATGGTAAGCAAAACCATTTTTCACCTCCCACATCTTCCAACTTTGCTCATTCACACACATACAGAAGTAGCCTGTAAATTCTCCCTTTTAGCTATATAAACTTTGTCAGCACAAACAGGTAGGGTCATTTAAAAGCAGCAGGGAAGGAAGGGCCTGCAAGGCATTCCTTTCCAGGCTCAGCCAAACCATTTCCCATCACAGGCATCCCTGATCCTATGAGCAGCTCTTATTGGGCCAGGTTATAATGTATAGAGGGGGATGCTGTTTTACAGAGCACTTTGGGGCCCTAGAAGATGATCCACTTCCCAACAGTTTAAACATATTTATGTTAGAAAACAGTGTTGCCCAAACTTGGTGACTTTAAGATGAGTGGACTTCAACTCCCAGAATTCCCCAGCCAGTATGGCTGGCTGGAGAATTCTGGGAGTTGAAGTCCACTCATCTTAAAGTGGCCAAGTTTGGACAACACTGTTATAAAAGGATCCATGACATTAAGGCCATCTTCCAGCAAGAGTATTCTGTTGCTGACTAAGGGCATCAATTTGCATGCTGCTGCTAATGCATTAGAATCTTACGAGAAAATTACCCGCTGGTCTTTAACAGCTCTTGCTTCCCATACAAGCAGAACTCCAAGTCATGACCCTTCAGCTCTGGCTGCTCCATACATTCAGACTGGTTTTCTGGGCGGAAATAGCCAAAATCACTACAGCAAAAACAAACAAACAAATACAAAGCAAGAAAAGCCATTGACTTCATTTGAAACATCTATGCATGTTTACACAAATATTTACTGATATTTAGCTTATGTGGAAAGAAGACCGGAAAGATTTTGATTGCTATCATGGTATTTGTGGTTATATAAATATCTGCAATGGGGAAAGGTGATTATTAGGTGATTTAAGGTGAGGGAAGTCACCAACTGTGGGGATGGCTAGCCCCTTAGAGGCCTGTCATCTGCAGCTCTGGTAACCATCAGCCTCTTGGACGTTTTCTTGTTTGGTAATGTTTTGTTTAGTTTTTATGTTTTATATATTTATTGTTTTAATGGATTTTGAGAGCCACCCAGAGTCCCTCATTAGGGGGAGATGGGCGGAGATAAATGTAATAAATAAATAAATAAATAGATGCTATATCGTGAATCTAATGCATACACACACACACACACACACACACGCATGCACGCATACCCGTTATGCTATTCCCTTTCAAAATAAGTAATGAAAGATTTTTAGGTGGCAGGCATTACAAGCAAAGCAAGCAGAGGAAGATACAGAGACGATAGGCATTCTTGCTTTCTGTTAGTTTCTCAGCAGTCCTCACTGCTGTTGTTAAGTGAGGGTTGTGGGTCATTAAGTGGGTCCCAGATGGCTTGCAAGCAGGCCGGCAGGTGCAGCATGAGTGCAGCAGGGCCAGCGAAGGCTGTTGCTGGGTGGGGGAGGGTGCATGAGTGGCCCATGAGGCATGGCATGATTGTGGCAGGGTTGGGGGTGGCTGCTGCAGGGCAGGGGGGAGTGTGAGCGACTTACTGGAGTGACTTGCAACCTTCACTGCCAGCTTCCCCATTGTGAGAAAGCTGACAGGGAAGGTCAGAAATGGTGATTGTGTGACCGTGGGACGCCGCAACCACTGTAAGTGCAAGCTGGTTGCCAAGCACCCAAATCATGATCATGTGACTCCAGGAGTGCTGTGACAGCCAGAACTTTGAGTCTGGTCATCTCCTTTTTCAGTGCCATCCTAACTTGGAATGGTCACTGAACAAACGGTAAGCGAGGACTACCTGTATTGTTAACTCCACTGTCCAACAGTTTCTCTACCTGGGCTTGCTGTGGTATTCTCAGGCATGGTATTGGAGCCTTCCAGACTGATGATACCATCCCACCTCATTACCTATACAAAATCTACTTTCTTGGGAGTGATTCAGGATTTCAGGGCTGTTCCAAATTATATTTGGCCATGTAGTAGAACATACTCTGAATGTTTGTTATTGTTCTGGACATCATCGGGTTCCATTTTTCATGGACAGATCATTAGCTGGCAAGTTTTAGTTTGATGTAGGCAACTTGTTGCCTTCCATATTTTGGACTACAACTCTCAAAGTGTCTTACTGCTGGCCATGCTGACTTAGGGCACCAGGTTGTCTAGCCCTACTTTAGACTAACAGGAGCCTCTAAAATCTGTAGGGATGAAAGGTTTACCAAAAAATGTACATCCCTGCTATGAGATGGCTCTGAATGGTGTCCTGGGGGAAGCATGTTCCTGTTTTAACAGCTCATGATTCTACTGAAGTCAACTGCTTGAAAAAGGAAAAAACAGAGATAGTTCATGCTTAACATCCTGCTGATTTCTCACTATCAGTGGCACTGTATAACCTGTTTGCAAACATCCAGCTGATCAGCTGATTAGTGAAGATTCCCATGTTCCAGAGGACACTATTTTTTGCAGAGAGCTGCCAACTGCCTACTCATATTCCAGAATAGGAATCTAATTTTTAATAAATAATATTTAAGGCATACATTTATATTATTGAATGTAGCAATACATGAAAAACAGGTACCTTGCCAAAATTAAAGGCAAGGTACAAATTAGAATTGTAGTGCTAAATCCACTGCAGTGAAATTTTTTTTTTTTTTTTAATATTGACAAGTGTAGCCATAACTGAGAGCATATGATTCAGATATTTTGTGCAGAAGCCTTCTAGTGCCATCTCAAACAAACTTATTAATAAAATCTGGTAATCACAACCAGCTTCTACCACAACTCTTACTGTTTGCTCTTTGTGACACACTAAGTATATTATGCGAAAGTCACATTGCTTTTTCTATTTCAACAGTGCTTGTGCATTGCAATAAATTTGTAGTTTGGGCTATAACTGTGTTATGCCATGTCATGGACACAGGGTGGCAGAGTTCACATATCATTATTTATTTATTTGATTTTTTTTACTTACTTGAATGTATTATATCATACTAATGTGATTAGTGTGGTTCTAACATACTATGATTTTTGAACCTAGCCACTGTAATTTATGAAACACGTACAGCTTAGCAATTAGATCAGAACCAGGCCACTGTGATTTGTTCAACAATCAGTGAATTGCTTATTGCTGTACGTGAATCAAGACGTTGTCTAATGTCTGAGGTGTAATCGGTCACCAATGACACAGATCAACTTCTCTAATGGCAATGGAGCTGGATTCTGTTGTCACAGCCTGAGAAGGCAGAAGAGACTTGAAGATGGCCGTAAGAAAACTGACAGAGAATTCTGGTGATCCAATGGAGCAGAACAGATGGGGAAGAAAAACAGGGTGCAACCCCAGAAGAGGGGGGAGGAATAGCAAAGAAAGCAACACAGTGTCAATGGCAGAGTTCAACCACAGGGCACAAGGACAGGCCCTGAGGCAGATGCTCTGCCATTATCGCTGCCTAAGGGCGAGCTCTAGTGGTTAAAGGACAGATTCCTCCTGATTTTTAGCATACCAAAGAAAGTCATCTAATGTGCAAATACAGACAGACGGCTGCTTGGTCACAATGTAGTCCCGGCCATTTTTACAGACAGAGGATTTGCGAAGGCGTCGGTACTCCTCCTTGTAGCCCAGTATGCATCCATCAGTGGGGTTGCCAGGATTGCTGGAATGAGCCAACCACTTCGTATAGTCCTTCTCTTCACCTGAGGAAGGAATAATGGTCAGATTTCTAAAACTGCCAAAAGAAACTCAAAAGAGTAATAAGTGGTGTTCCTGACAATTTTGAATTCTTCACAAAGTTTTAAAGTGAGGCATTGCTGGAGTCTAAGGGAATTGTGATATAGTTTTTCCAGCTGAAAGAGTCTTGGCAAAACGACATCTCGTGGGCCCTGCATTTGCAACGCATGCTAATCAACAAAAAGGAGTAAGGGGAGAAATCCTTGCTCCCCTCTCCAGTCAATTTAAGAGAAGGAAAATGGAGGAAATGTGTTTTGTGGCATAAGATAAATAGGAATAGTCTAGAGATAGCTGGACTATTTATCTGTGCCTAAAGTTGCCCAAATTCTTCAATTGTTTTCTGAAAAATTCAGATTTTCAGAGTTAATTCAATATGCATTTTGAAATGATCTTGCCCACCTCTGAAAATAACAGTGTTTGGTGAACTGCAGCTGGAATTACAGACATAGTTGCAAATATGCCAAGAGCTAATTTGAAAATGGAGTTACAGGCAGTCCTTGGGCTATGATGGCAAATGGGACCGGGATTGCCATCGCTGAACGTTGCAGTCGTAAAGCACAATGTCATGTGACCACATAGCTTAGTGACAGCAATCCAGGCAGCCCCGGTTGCCATCATAACCTTAAGATGTGCAGGTCATTAAGTGGGAAGTGGCAGGAGTCCCAGGGAAAGGGCATGGGGGTGCTGAGGGGAGTGGGGGAGGCCCAGCACGGGCCCCGCATGAGTGGGGGAGGGGATGCTGCAGGACAGCAGCTGAGGGAAGGAGGTGTGGCACAAGTGCAGGGAGGCTGGGAAAAGGAGGGAGTGGCACATTGCGCAAGAAGGCTGGGAGGGACATACCAGAGTGACTTGAGTCCTTTCCTGTTGGCTTTCTAGGCACTGTGAAGCTGGCAGGGAAGGTTGCAAATGGCAATCACATGACTGCGGGATGCTGCAACCATCTTATGCAAGCTGCTTGCCAAATGCCCAAATCGCAATCACATGACTGCGGGGGTGCTGGGAAGGCTGGAATTTTGAGGACTGGTCATAAGTACCACTCATTCAGTGCTGTTGCAACTTCGAACAATTGCTGAATGAGTGGTTGGTAAGCGAGTACTACCTGTATTCTAATTTTAAAAGGTGCTGAATCACATCAACAGCCTATACAAGATGTTCCAGTTGAGTTACTCCTCTGATTCACAAAGCCATAATGGTGTGTGGCTGCTGATACTTCTATTAGTAGTAAGATCACTCACAGTCCCTGTTGAGGAGATCGTGGAAGTCAATGGTATACGAGATCCACTGGCGAGATAAGAGGCTCTCTCGAAATCCCCAGATGCTAACGTTCATTGATTTTGCTCCTGGTTCTGATGCCAAACCAGTAAAAAAGATAGGTTTTTCACTGAAAGCA
Organism: Python bivittatus; assembly: GCF_059951505.1. Lineage (NCBI taxonomy): Eukaryota > Metazoa > Chordata > Lepidosauria > Squamata > Pythonidae > Python > Python bivittatus. The sequence continues at coordinate 54,115,725 of NW_028277098.1, read as the reverse complement.
TAGTTGTGCCAACACTGTCCTTCATCTGTTGAGAACCTAAAATAAATAATGATTAGAAATTTGGTTTCAAACCATGGCTGCGGTTTATTTAAACTAATCAGATGGCTAATTTGGCAACTATCCCTAATAAGAGATATTGATTGGCCTGATTGATGGCTCAGGCCAAAAAATGTGGAAATATTCAGGAAAAAAAACAACAACACCCAAGCAAATACACACATTCACCTTCTCCTCACCTCTTTCTTTTGGGGGGTGGGAGGGGAAGGAGATGGTGGAACAATAGATTTCCTCTCAAAAAATAATCTTCCTTTTTTCCTCAAGAACTCATATCTTACAAGAGAAACTATATGCTCACTGGTGACTTAGTGTACACCAACCATGACTGCCACTTCTTTTCTTCTTTATACCCTTTTTCCTAGGCTTTTTTTTTGGATATAATTCCAGGTTTATTAACTTCAAACTGAACCCCTTGTTCTGGAGAGCTTATTTCTGAAATAAGATTACAAATTATGTTACAATCTTTTTTATCTAAGGCTAGCTCTTCTCTTTTTTCATGTATTTCACATGTTCTAGTCTCAGAGCAATCTAATTTGACATTATACTAGGAAAACAATTTCTTTGAACTGCTGTAACTAGTGATGTGGGGGCTGAGAAGCAAACAATGAACTTCTTATGTCCTCCCACTAAATGAATATTAGCAAAACTCTTGCATACTTAATCATGCTGACAAAATGAGTTTGTTCAACAGCCACAATGATGCCCCCTGAGTCCAAGATTGCATAGTGATGGGGACCTTCAAGCGTCCGTGTCCAGGTGTAGCCACCATCATCCGAAATGTAAACATCTGGGTTTGTTATTGAGATAGCATCTCCAACACTTCCTGCAACATAAAGCACAACACCACAGATAGTAATTACACCACAGTTTTCTTATGAATATCTACCACATGTATTTCTTTGTCAAGCCCACAGTCTCTCGCATCCTTTTACAGTGTGTCTCTCCTAATCAAGCAGGGAGAAAAAGCCAACCTAAGTTGGATCTGAAGATTATACAAGTCAGGTGAAGGATCACAAGAAAAGTCTCTGCTCTTGCACATTATTTCATTACATATTATGTGTGCATAAGATTAATTCATTACCATGAGCAATAATAATTCCAACAGCATTTGGTTCAGTCAGAGGTGCCATAGGTACATTCAGCTTCTGGGAGATGCTATAGGATGCATGAATGTGAAGGTTGCACTGTAAATATAAGACAATCCAAACAAGAATGAGGGACAAAATGCAAGTGCATCATGGATCTGATTTCATTAAACATAGAGCTAGCACAATTACTTGTCTCAGTGCATTTGCCAATGTGGAAAATCTCTACTAATGTAAAGCCAAGGCAGACTTAATTTAAGCATCAGAAACTCAAAAGTGAGGCAATTCATTCAGAACCTGTATGGTTCAAGCAACTTTCTAATTTTATAGGATCAACAGTTTCCTATCCTCTCCTTTTGGCTAAATTAAACTAAACTCAGTAAACACTTTTTCAGCATTCTACTTTCCTTGCAAAATATTCCTAATAACATTTTTCACTTCTATTTGTATTGCAAATCTAGGCATTAACCTGTCTTGCATATGAACTAATACAACTACACAAGTCCAACTTCCCACTGAGCAATTCCAAAGACTGCTTAAAATCAATTCTGTACATGTAACATCTTAGCATGATGCCTTGGTGTCAGTAATAGTTAGTTCAGACCTACATCTTTTGCTTGTCAACATTTATTAAATAACACCTCATTTTTGTTAATACATAAAAAAACAAACCTTTTCTTTATTTTTGGCTGTTGAGTCACACTTAGCATTTTCTGGTTTCCTCAAGTGTACCCACTCCCCTCCTTGATCAAAGGTAATCACAGACTGAATGGAATTATCTGATTGAAGGAAGAAAAAGAATAAATCCATGACTCTGTACAATACATTATAATCCATACAGCATCCTCAGAAAATCTAAACTTTGGTGTTTTTTGTTTTGTTTCCAGGTTATGCAACAGGCACCATCCCAAGCACTTAAGAACCATGAACTTTTGCAAATATTACTAAAAAGCTTTTTCTCTAGCAACTATCCATGTTTAATTTTTTAAAGACAGATTGCACTTTAATTAAACTAAAGCAGGAAACAACATCTGAGATTTATTCAGGAAAATAAGTAGATAAGGAAACCAACCAACAAGCAAACCACCCAGTATTTTTTTGCAACGAAGAATGACCTTCCTTCAGCAGTTTCTTTTTACTAGTTTATACCGGCAACAGACTGAAGATTCTAGACCAGGGCACTTCTCAGGGACTGGTTATGTTGCATGAAAAGACACTTTATACACACTGAGCTAAATCAGCACCGAATCATTCATTTCTCAGCAAATGGGGAAGGACACAAGTCGGGAGCACAGCTTGTCCTAGCTATATTACTTACAACAGAATAATCATCCCTATGCTTAGGAGCAATTTCGCCAATATATGTAATTTGACCTCAAGGTTTCAAACAGAACTTCCTACGCAGAAGCGTCATCTTTCTGGTTTGAATAAAATATCATTACTGACATACAGAATTTGCCAGCCTCACACTGCAGCTTGACATTCCTAGTCTGAATAAAACTTTTGATCACCATCTACAGAAATTTCTAGCTTTACAACAGTTTGGCACATGTTAATTTTATCTTCTTACTTTACACAAGTAATGTAAAGAGATTCGACTTTGAGCCAAAACCAAATAGTTCTAGTCAATATGACATAAACAATTACAGCCAAAGAGCTAATTAATTGTGCCTAAGAGTTTTATAAAAGGAGAACTAGGATCAGTGCTTCACAAGAACATCTTCTAGATATGGAGCTGCCCTTGAAGAGTATCCAGAAGCTTCAGCTGGTGCAAAATGCTGCAGCACGGGCAGCTATGTGTGCCCCTAGGACGGTACATGTTACACCTCTGCTCCGCGAGCTGCACTGGTTGCCAGTTTGCTTCCAGGTCCAATTCAAGGTGCTGGTTTTGACCTTTAAAGCCTTCCATGGCATGGGGCTGGGTTACCTGAAGTACCACCCATCCCCAATTACATCTGCCCGTCCCATCAGATCTGGCAGAGAAGGCATGCTGCGGATCCCATCTGCTAGAGAATTATATTTGGCGGGTCCCAGGAGGCGGGCCTTCTCTGTTGTGGCAGCCGCCTTGTGGAATCTTCTCCCCCCAGAAGTGAGATTAGCTCCATCCCTCTTAACATTCTGCAAGTCCCTCAAGACCTGGCTATGTGATCAGGCCTGGGGCTCCCAGGGGACTGGGGAGATTTTACAATGGCTCCCTTATTAATGTTATCCCCTCCTATTTTGTGTGTTTTTACAGTTTTTTAATGTGTAATTGTTTTTATGTATTTATTATTTTGATTGTTTACATTGCCCAGAGTCACCTTGGGTGAGATGGGCGCCTATATAAATATGATTGATTGATTGATTGATAGATAGATAAGTAAATAAATAAATAAATAAATGTGTGTGTGCGCGCGCGCGTGTATTATGAAGGTAATAGGAGTATTTCTTTCATTCTAAATGAAATTGTCTCCAAATATTTTAACCATTTTCTTAGCAGAGTTCAGCAATTCTATAATCTTTCAGTGACTATTAAAGAAATTTGAAAGTGAAAACCCACCCTCTGAAAGCACACTAGTAATATAGGTGCCTCGTAAGGAGGTTATATTGGTGAAGTCTGTCTCTCCCCCAGTGGTAGTATAGAGATGCCTTTCCAGAGACTTGGAGTATATGATGCCTTGATCATCAGAGGTGTAAATTGTTCCATATCCTGTATCTGGAAAGGAAACAGCAAATTGAAAGGTGAGAATCAAAGTTTTACAGAAGACGGTTGTAACCTGTATCATGATCTACCATCAAACTGTAGGTTACTAGAAAGCTCATGCAGACAATCTGTATTCCAGGATAGCCTAAAACTTATTACTGAATGAAAAACCATATGAAGTCTACCTAAATAAAAACATGCTCATACAATGTGTTTATTTAAACTAGCATGGGAAAGAAAGTTGTCAGGAAGCCCACATGTTTACATACACTATACTGACACTGAGAACAGATTCTCAAAACAATTTGTAAATTTGCTGGAAATCCATTTACTAAATAAGCAGTTCAAACATTTTTGTCTTGGGTAAAATCTTTGTGCCTATATAATGGTAACTATTTAAAGAACCACTGTTCTTCTAAAATGTAATTCTGTAACCATTCTCAAACAAGATTTGGATACACTGAAGCATACATCACCCATCTTGTATTCCCTCTCTCACCTCCAGGTTCATCTACATGCATGAACACCATGTCATCATTCGCTGCCAAAATAGAGTAAAATTGTTCTTGTCCAACTGAAGGAAGTTGCGCCATGTTCCATGTTTCACCTTCATCTAGTGACACATGGATTCTCCTTGTATTAGTCTAGATAAAGCAAAAACGTACTTTTTTTTTCTCTAGAAACATCCACATTCATTTTTGAGGAAGCTATTCATAATATGAAACAACTAGAACATGTTTATGATGATATACTGATTTTATAACATAATTTAAAAAACAGTTGGTGTTTATTAAACAATGACAAACTTTAAAAGAACTTATATACCAGAGTAGTCTTGCCTTTTGGAAAATATAGCAACCAGAGGTGGGGCGGGCAAACTGAAGCTAAAGCCTCCTGGGGCTTAGTTGGGCCTCAGGGCTGGTCAGTTCAGACAAGTAAGCACCAGTGTGTGCTTGGTGGTGGCCACTAGGTGGACAAAGGAGCCTTCAGCGGCTGGGGATGCTGGAATTATGGCTGATGGAAATAATACTTGTGCACCTGAGAGTGTCTTCTCCATTTCTGTAGCATAGCCTATGCTTCCTGAATCTGAAAGGGGCTGGGAGTAGCCATTGGTGGGGCCTTGGAGGTTGAGGCTGAAGGGTGCCAAAATGTATGGAAGGAGGAATATATAGAAGGACCTGCAGCAGATGAGATACTTGGTAGGGAGATCTGGTATGCACCTGGTTAGCTCTATGAGGGAGAGCAGGGTACAGACAATAAAGAACCATGATACTGGTTCTAAGGTGAGAACATTTGACAGCTTCCATGGATCACAGCCAGGCATGATACTCAGGCAGTAGTGGGAAAAGTCATGGATATGATGTTGTACATCTTGGGAGGAACAGAAATATTGGTGCAGGCCAGGAAAAGAACCAGTCCAAATCAGCTGGTGCTATTTCTCCAATCTCTCTCCTAGGCCAGCTCAGTATTTCTCTCCCTCCCATCTCACATTAGCTGGTGAAGTATTTCCATCACCATCTGAACCAGTGGAAGAGCTGTGAATAGTTTCTTTGTTTTGTTCTGTTTTGTTGTTCACCATATTTTTGTGGACTTCTTGCAATAACTCAATGGCTCACAGTTTAGGGACGTTGCATTAGAGAAAAGAAAAAAGATCCTGATGTGAACTAAGAGCACCAAGTCTACAGAAATACAAAAGAAGCCCAAGAACATTTTTCCTACCTTTTGGGTCATCACAGATGCAAAGAGAAAACGACCACCCAGGCCAAAGGAATAGATGTTGTTTCCTATGGTCTTGAAGGTCTTCCCAAAGTCTTTAGTTTTTTTTAACTCTAGTAATCCGAGATCAGTTTCTTGAAAAAAAGAAGTATATAAATTAAGACTGCTCCATTTAGAGAGAGATAATCCCCCTCCATGACATACTAACAGCTAACTTCATCCCAACCTTGTGCAGGTCCCCAGTCTGCACATACTGAACATGGGCAACTGAAGAAAGAATTTATATACATAGGCTTCCATTTTGCAGACATCCACATAAACATCAGGATGGAAAGCCAAACTACCTCAAAAACAGAGTACCACAGGTGCTTCAATACTTGAAGCCCTCTTTACATCAGCAATGCAGTTGATTCATATTTACAGGTTATGCTATAGACAGGTTTTCCAATTCTGTGTTCACATAAGATGTTTTATATCTGGCTGTAAAGAAAGATTCTTCTACTGTTCATTATCATTCATGAACAGGTTCAATTCCACATTTTGTAGTTCAGTAAGAATTAACTATTTGAATTTCCACTCTCAGAAGCTTCATCTCATGCTATATGTCATTGGAAAATAGGAACAATTCATTATTGCTGTCTTGATTATGGTTTCAGTGAAACAATGATGGGTTTTTTTTCAATATGTGAGGTCATATTTATAATTGTTCTCATCCTCATATTTATTGTGCTCCAACACCTAAAATTTCTCAACTGAAAAAATGATAACCACTGTAGCAACTTTAGGAGTTACTCATAAATAGTTTGGAAAAGGGGCAATCTGAAGCCCCAGGGTCATATGTAGTTCCTAATCCCTCTTCTGCACCCTCTAGAACTTCTTTCAACATCATAATCAAAAGTTAATTTCATGTCATTTAAAGACAGTAAATACCTATTTACTAGGCCAAAGTTCTGTAAATTAGAAATGCATCAAGCAGCAGAAAAAATTAACAAAGGAGTGAAAGAGGGGGAAAAAAACAGAACTACCGCAACTTCTAAGCACTTGCAAACCAGCTAATGTTTTGACACTTCCCACTATGTTTAGTGAGGCTTTTTTAAATTAAAAACTCTAAAAAGCAAGACAATGGAATTTTATAACTACAATTTTTTATGGGTGGATCACAGGGAAGATTCCAAATGTTGATAAACAAATACATAGAATTAGCTAGAATATGATTTTCCCACTTAAAATAACTGCAGATGGTTAAGACTTCTTGAGGCTGTGGACTCAAAGAGAATAATCCATCAAATCTGCAGAAAAAGCTCTAAAGTGAAGCAGCTTTGTTTATTATAATGAGCATTACTTACTACAAGAGCCATTCAGGTAGGTAGTAAAGAAGATGGTTCCACCAGAACCCCTAAGGTCAAGAGAAAATGCCCTTTAGTGTAATAGCAGAAGTGCACTAAATAAAAAACTGGGACTTCAATTCTGTGTGATGAATTCATACATCATGATAAATTATGGCTTCACTATGGTTCATTAAATAAACTACAGTGGTACTTTGGTTTACGAACTTAATTCGTTCCGTGACTCTGGTCACACCCCGAATTGGTTGCAACCCGAAGGAAATTTCCCCATAAGGTTCAATGTAATTACCGTTAATCCGTTCTGGCGTGGAGGACAGGGAGGCGGCTATTGCTTGGCGGGAGAGTCCCCCTCCCTACGACCACATGTCAGGGGCGGAAAATGGCCGCAGACCACGTGTCAGGGGCGGAAAAATGGCCGCGGACCACGTGTCAGGGGTGGAAAAATGGCCGCAGACCATGTGTCGGGGCGGAAAAATGGCCGCGGACCGTGTCACGGGAGGGAAAATGGCCGCGGATCCGGTTCGTAACCCGAGGCAGAGTTCGCAAACCGAGGTAAATTTTTGCGGCCAGAGCTGGTTGTAACCCGAAAAGTTACAACCACGGACCATGTGTCAGGGGCGAAAAAATGGCTGCGGACCATGTGTCAGGGGTGGAAAAATGGCCGTGGACCATGTGTTCAATGTAATTACCGTTAATCCGTTCTGGCGTGGAGGACAGGGAGGCGGCTATTGCTTGGCGGGAGAGTCCCCCTCCCTACGACCATGTGTCAGGGGCGGAAAATGGCCGCAGACCACGTGTCAGGGGCGGAAAAATGGCCGCGGACCGTGTCACGGGAGGGAAAATGGCCGCGGATCCGGTTCGTAACCCGAGGCAGAGTTCGCAAACCGAGGTAAATTTTTGCGGCCAGAGCTGGTTGTAACCCGAAAAGTTCATTAACAGAGGCGTTCGAGGTACCACTGTACAATTAACCAGATTCTGTTATCACATTGGGCTGGGTAATAACACTTTGTGTAGCTAGGTACACAGAAAACACTAAATCAAAATCAAAGCAGAAATGTGTGAAAGTATTGTCTTAGTCTTAATATAGCGTAAGCTTTCCAGTTGTTTTGGATTTCAATTTCAGGAATGCTGTAGTTTGAAAAATATGGACATTTCAGTTCTCTTAATTTTCAATCAATTGGTTGGGGAATTATGGGAGATGAAGTTCAACATATCTGGAGGACATCTGTTTGGGCAAATTCATGTTTGCAGAGATGAGTTGTCACAAACTGTATCTGGTTAGTAAGCCAAGCCAAGATTTCTTAAAGTTAAAAATGCATCAAGTGGCAGAAGAGCCATTGGGATTGTATGAAATCCATGAATAAGGCTTACTGACAATGTTCAGCATTCAGTGAAAATAACAGTCACACTGTAACAAGGAGTTCACTTCTATATGAACTAGACCATTGGTTTATTACTATGCTAATAGGCAGTAGCTTTCCAAGGTCTTATGCAACCATTTTTCTCATTTATATGATATACTTTTATTTGGAAATGTTAGTTCCAAATCTGGGACTTCTATGCTGGCCTGTGGTCATCTCCCAAGTTATTATACTTACTCCCTAAATTACCCTGGAATGTTCAAGATGAAAATTACCAAAAACAATACATTTGAATTTAACAGTTACAAAGTTGGCTCTTTTTATACAGTTCTTGCTATGTACACAAATGTTGAAATAATGAAAAATACCAATACATACAGGAGATAGTTATTTTTCTGAAACAGCATACGCTACAGTTGTGATCCTAAATAAAGCCTTTAAATGCCTTGTGACTGAGAAAACAGCATTAAACATTTTCCCAAGAGCTTTCTTCATGTTTTTACAAACTAGCAGGTACAGCCCCTTTAATATACACTTAAACAACTTTAATATACATTAAAACCTTTAATATACATTTGAGCTACTTTAATATATATTCAACTACTCGTTCTCCCTGGATAGCATTTATTAAGAAACTCACCATTTGGCTAGGCAAACGTCTTTGTGGATTTCTTTCCATTTCTCACCAAATGTCTTTGATATCCACAAGCTGCCCTGGAACATTTAGAAAGGGTTGCTTATTATTGATTCATCATTCTCAAGTGCTGGGCACTTAAAAAAACAAAAAGTCTATATTAAAGTTGTACATTGTTATGTTTACAGTCTACAGATTAGACTGTAACCTAATCTGCACAAGTATTAAAAATCTATGATGCAAAACACTCAGTGAAGTAAATGAAGACTAAGAGGAAGCAGAAAAAAGAAACACTTAAGGGAGGATATGTGAGGTTGCGAGTGGGTGTGCAAGAGATGCAGTGCAGTTGGGGAGGGTGAGCGAAGGTGCGAGGGGGTGCATGAGAGGTGCAGGTTGGGAAGGGTGGCAAGGTTGTGAGGGGCTGTGCAAGAGGCGCGGGTCGGGTACATGAGGGTGTGAAGGGGTGCACAAGAGGTGTGGGTTGGGGAGGGTGCATGAGGGGTGTGTGCAAGAGGCACAGTGTGGGTCAGGGAGGGCATGTGAGAGTGGAAGAGGGTGCTTGAGAGGTGTGGCATGTGTTGGGGAGGGTGCATGAGAGGCCAGGGTCAGGGAGAGTGCAAGGGAGGATCAGGGAGGGTGCATAAGGGGGAGTTGGGGAAGGTGCATGAGGGTGTGTGAGTGGCCAGCACAGCACAAATGCAGAGGGCTGGGGAGCATGCACAGGTGGGGGAGACTCACCCCAGCGACTTGTGACCTTCCCTGCCGGCTTTCCCACTGACTTTCGGGGGAAGCTGACAGATAAGTTTGCAAATGACGATCACATGATTGCAGGGTGCTGCAACTGGTTGTAAGTGCGAACCAGTTGCCAAGCGCCCAGATCGTAATCGCATGACCACAAGGGTGCTGAGACATCATTTGTTCAGCACCACCGTAACTTCAAACAGACCTGAACAGGTCAAGGACTACCTGTATAATCATCTGTAAATCTAGAAAATGTATATTTTTCTAGATAGAAATCATGACTATAACTGGTCATTAAAAATCATCCCCCCCCCAAAACAGACTTCATTTTAGAGATCAATATCACAGTTTCAATTAGCACACCAATGAAGAAACCTCCATCCCCATTCCTCAAATCTTACCTCAGTACTGAGAGTCAACAACAAATCAGAATTCTGAGGGTGATAAATTATTTGACTTAAAGGATGGAAAGGGAGATCCGTCAGTACAAAATTCTTTGCAAAATCAGATGATCGGAAGATTCTTCCAGTATGGAAGGGGCCAGATTGATCCCCAGTCAGTATCACCTTGAAGGATGGAAAAGTAAAGATGAGAGTTATCTCCAAAATTCCACATAGGAGTTCATCCACACTGCCAGTTTATTATGTGTTCAAACTAGAAAGTCTGACTACATATTTAAAATAGTTTTTAAAAGGACAAAATAAGTTCCTGAAAGAAAACAAAACTAAGCAGAAATAGCAATAGAAATTCTAAGCTAATGCAAGGCACTGTGTTCATTGCTTTTGTGAAAAATGACAAAAGGCACTACTTTTCTATGCCACAAATGGATTTTATGAAAACCATTAAGGAAATCTCTAAAGAATGTAACTATTTCTGCTTATCCTGCTGATAGAAATGTCATGGAAAGAAAACTCTTAGCTGTATTATCCATGGACAGCCTCAATAACGCAGGATGAAACTGTGTTGGGAGTGTAAACATTTATTTTGTTCTGGAAGCAAACTAATGGCAGTCATTTAAAATTCAGTAGAAGCTAGAGAAACCACAACCATACCCTTAACTATCTCCCCTATGCAGCTTATTTAATACAATGTGCAGCAGAAGGGGAAAGAAGAATCAGATGATACTAGCCTGCTCTAACAAGTAAGGCTGCAAGGCTGCAAAAGATTACAAAGATACCACAACAATTAAATGAATCAAAGACTAGATAATCTTGAATAAACAGTCAATGGCTTAATTTACAAATGAATTTGTAGGATGTTATGTCCAATCTTTATACTGCAAGCCACAAGAAAATAGAATAATTACATAGGTAAGTGAGAATGAAAATTTTCTGGGAGAAATTTATGTCATATATGGAAAGTAGGTATCTCAAACATGTTGTCCCAACAGCTGACATCCGAGCTGCACAATTTGCATCAAGTCAAGGGCTGCACCAGACTTTGAACAGCATATCAAGGAACATAGTCCACAAGTGGAAAGTGATCATTTCTGGGAGATTAGGAAATCTGAAAAGCTTAAGGAACAGTTTGCTCAAACCTCCCCTCAACCTCTTAAAATGCAAGAAAGAGTCAAAACTTTTGGCCCTACCCAGTAGGTTCAGTACATGGTCATGGGCCAGAGATGGCCCCTGGGTCAGTCTTTTGCACCACTGGTCTAGCATGTCTTGACAAGTAGCAGCCACTGGAAAACTGGTAACAAACTTAAATCCATCTAGATTCCAGCCATGTTAATAGCTCAAGTAAGTTCTTGAATCTATTCTCTGATATTGAGCTAAATTATTAAAATGCAGTCATTTTAGACCCTTCAACTCAAGATTTCCATTTTTATCACAAAGAATAGGGCTAACAAACAGCCCAAATTGTATTGAAACCTTATGAAAAAGGGCTGATTTTTCCTACCTTCCCTGAATTCTCAGGCCCAATAGCCATTCCAAACTCTGTTCTGATGAAAGTGTTGTTAATGAGATCTGTAATGTCTGTGAAAGTTTTCCCATAATCTTCACTAAGATAAAAGGAAAAAAAAGCCATAGTAAGGATAAAAATTCCCCAAACAGCTGAAGTCATCCCTTGTCTTACTGAAGCAATAAAAAGATGTCCAAAAAAGAACTGAAAAATGTAAAAGTTACAATGTAGAAATCACAGAGTTTTTGCATGGTATGATTTAGTTCAGTGTTGAAACATGTGCACAATAATAGGTTTATACATGTGCACAAATATCCAAAGAAAACAGCATTACAGTGAAAATCATCCTGCACATAGATATAGCTACTATACTTTATCATACATAATAGGTGCTATGTTTAAGAATTCCTCTCTTCCCTTTCAAATAATCATCAAAATAGTTAACATGATTAAAAATTAAAACAAATGAAGTAGTCAATTAAAATATAAATGTATGCTACAAATTAAGAATCCATTAATCTGTACCAATTCTTAAAGTAGGGACCAGTTACCATAAAAGGCATGTGATACTAAACCTCTACAGGAACAAGATGGACTTAGCCTGACATCTGAAAGATAGTATTTTCAGCATTGGTGACTCTGTCAAAGAAGGGATTTTCACAACTGCTGCAAATGGCATCTACACATTAGCTATAACATTAGGCTTGTTCTAGAGCAGTGCTTCTCAATCTCAGCAACTTAAAGAGGTGTGGACTAATTCCCAGCATTGGCTGGTGAATCCTGGAAGTTGAAGTCCACACCTCTTAAAGTTGCTGAAATTGAGCACTCTAGAGCACTGTTTCTTTCCCAGTTCTTTCTTTTCCTGATTCCACAGTGAATTTAATTAACTTATAACCACTTATCACTCTTCTGCCTGTTGGAATCTTGAACTGGGACCAAACCACCACTGTATGCCTACCCTTTGCAGGAGCAACTCATTTTTAAAGGGACTGCCTCTTTAGGCTTCACCTCTCTGGTGTAACTTGTTTTACATAACAATTGAGAAAGGGAAAAGCAGGAACAGTCAGCCACACCAAAGGAAATAATGGAGGAAAAAGTCTAGCCAATATTTCTTGCTTCTACCTGGGAAAAGAGTGCATGATTGTAATCTTAGTTTGAAGTATATGGAATGTTACTAGGCAGGTGAGGTCTTCACCTTATCTCAAAGTTCTGTTACCTACACTGGTAGTCAAAAGGGAGCTTGCTCCTGTAGGATTTCCAACAGGCAGAGGAAGGAGACAGATTACCTTTGATTATCTATTAAGATAAAATATCCTGGGTCAATGTGTTCCTATTTCAACAAAAACAGGCGTGTGTTGCCATTGTTTAGAAGTTAAGCACGGAAAAATGTACACATTTACAGGAAAACAGCTTTTGAAAGAAACAGGTTACCCAACATATGATAGATGGAACCAGGGAAGGCTGTTCTAGCAACTGGGCACAGAAGCTTTCTTTTAAGCACTGACTTAAAAGAAAAAAGAGAAATATAATAAACGTTTATTTACAGAGAGATATATACAACTACCATTCCTTACCTTCGGTACAATTTAGACTGCCCAAAACTCATGATCACTAGAGGAAGCTGAAAAGTGGTCAACACAAGAATAACCTGGAAACAGAAAGAGGTAAAGTTACTTAGCTCAGATAGTCCAAGAAAACAACACTGACTTAATGTTATTTAACTATTTTAATAAAGTACAATTACTATAATAGATGGTACATGGCAAAAGGAACAAAGCGTTCCTACTAACAATTGGTTTGTCAGGTTGAACCAGTCTCATGCACATTTCAGCATATGGATATGACTATCCAAAAGATGGATCAACAAAACAGAATTTACACAGCCAGCTGAATAATTCACTAGAAGTCATTTTATGTTCATTCCAAAAATGACAAATTTTACAATTTTCTATAACGTTAGATAATCTTTTGGAAAAAAAAAAAAGAACTCTACTTGTTATTACAGTTATCTAATGCTTAAGCTCCTATCCTGAAATGTCACCCTATTTCTCCTTTTCTTTGCTGAAGGAAGGATAATTTATTTAACCCCTCATAACAATGACTCCTAAGCTAATCTCTAGATAGAATTTTACAGAGTAGTATCAAATACAGCTATTATTAGACTCCAAACTGTACCACGATATATTAAGCTATCCAGTGTAAGATATCAAAATAGAAACCTACTTTATTTTGCCTTTGTCTTATTTCTAGTTATTCACTAGAAATACATGTCTCTAATCAAAAGAGGAACTTAAACTGCAGTAGATTTTTACTTTAAAAAAGGCATTTGTATAGCTTTGAGAGTTATGAATCAGAGCTAATACTGTATATGCCATTCCCTTTGCTAAGTATAAAAGATTTGCATTGCAGTCTTTTTTTAAATTGTGCATCTTTATTCTGGAATGCCCAAGATTGCCTTTTGATTCTTGAAACTGTTTAAATACCTGGTTTGCATACTGATAAGGCAAGGACATTAATAAATATGTTTAGAACTTGGTATTTTGTCCCCTCCTCCCCAAAATACATATTCCAATCTTAACTCATCATGAATTGGCAGTGTCTGCTTTTCAGACATACCAGAAATGGGTCAGTCTGTCCTCTTACGCTGAGCATCAGTGAAATTCCTGAACAAATCAACCATATTTTAAATACTGTAATCCATACTAGAGAATAGCAACCTGAAGACATGCAGGTGAAATTAGGTACACCAAGGCTACCAACAAGCATTAGGCAGGATTTATTGAGAGCAAAGGGAAAGACTCCATCAGGTTAGTATTTATTTATTTAAATTTATTAGCCACCCGACTCCAATGGACTGATTTCAGCTCCTAGTGACTACATGGACATGACCATATTTTTTACCTGGCACAGAGGTGATTTGCTACTGTATTCTTCCATAATCATTGGTGGGAGAGGGGGGAACTTTTCCAGCTGAAAGGTTTGGTATTTCCTGGAATTCTCATATAAATATTATTCAGGTCTGACTCACCTTTTTTTGAGATGAAAGTTGGCTTAGTTACTGATATTATCATCAGTTTAAATAAAGGAGGATGATAAGTAGACAGAAATAACTGGATTAAGATTTCATTATCTTTGAAAGAGAGAAAAGGAAGCTAGCAGAACTACATCAGCTGCTACTGGGCACCTCCTAAGTGTTGCCTTTTGTCCCTGGTTTTAAAGGAAGAAGTGGAGAAACACATATGATTCTACGTATTTCTTCACCCCATATGCTTAATTAAACCCAACTCTTGATAAAGCCAGCTGGAAATGTATGTGACTGCTCCTGCTATTGTCACCCCTAAATTGTACAACTGACAATTGTGTCTAGAATTGACTCAAAATTGTATAGCTAAAAAAAATCCCCTTGAATTGCAGCATTCACTTTCAGAGCAAAATGAACAAACAGCAGCTCTGTGCAGGAGATGAAGAAGTATGTGGTATTTTCTCCTCTGCAAGAAGGCTTCATCACTGAAGCAATTATTACCTCAACCATGAATGTGCAGATAGATGCTAGTTACCAAACCTGTGAGTCACCCCATTTACAAAACAAAACACCTACATGGCTTCTTCTTTGCTCATGAGTAAGATGGCAATATTTAAAAGAAGAACCAGAATGGCTTGCAGCTGGAGAGAATCACTCCTTATCACCCACCAGACAAAAATAATTCTTTTTTATGTGGGAAGATTAAGGCAAAAGCATCATTATTTGAAAGCACTAAACCAGTCACTGTATGGAATTATTTCATATATTATAGTTTTGCTCCTTCTAAATACTTAAGAAACTGTTCAATCAATTTTATTACTTACTCCAGTGCTATCTCCAATCCAGGAAAGGGACACTGAGCCACTGAGGTCATTGAAGACACGCTGTAAAGAAAATTATAAAGACATTTTAGTCCCTGCTCCTGTAGCTGATGTCATCCAGCAAATATCCCTTCCCTTTCTTCCAAGAGAGTTAGAAACTTGTTTCTCGATACCATATTCCTCACAATCATATTTCCTGTTAAATTTAATAGTTATAATTTCCTAATAAGGTACATAAGAGAACAGATCATATAACCTTAAGGAGTTGACCCTCTAGATGCTTTAGCTTGGATTTCACTCCCTATGCAGGTTTGAAGGAGGGACTGCATCATACTTAAGAGAAAAGTATAAATTAAGTTATTTTAGATCCTTAAAGGTGTTTGCCACTTAATATTATAATAAATTCATCTTTGTCTCCTTTTTCATCTTGGACTATTACTAGATTTTTGTTGACTAACAGAAGTAAGAAAATTGGGAGACATTTCATGTAAATTTACTTTTATCAGAACTTCCGAAGTCTGTCAAGCTACATGAAGGAGGTCCACAGCAGAACACTGAGTTACCACTTCTACAATGAAAATGTAAGAGGAAATTGCAAAGCAGGCAAAAATCACCACTGGTCTTGTGGCTGTGCAGAGTTTATGTTAGAGTCTTACACATAAGACTGCCAGAATTTGGCAAATCCACCACTTTCTGATAATTTCAGTTATTTATGTACCATAATGATTCATCTCCTAGCGGCCAAAAAAGCTACAAACTTTGTATTTGCAGCATTTCCCTTACTTTTTTCTTTCTGTGTCAGAAATGTATCTAGTGTGGTCATCAATTCTCTTTTATTAATATAAAGATGAAGATGCCATTGAGAGCGTTTGATTCTTAGTGACGGCCATCCACGGTTTTCTGGGCAACTTTACTGAAGGAGTTTACCACTGCCTTCTTCCAGGACGTTTTTCTGACTTTCAAGTCTAGCCAACAGTTCTGGAATTCCTAGGCAGTCCCACTTCCAAGCACTCACCAGAATCAACCCTGTTCACCTTCACCTATGAGCTGGCTTGGTATTATCATCTCTTAAGGCATTATCAATGTATCCTTCCTGCAAATGAAGTCTGACTAGAGTCAAATATCATAGGGTCTTACATAAGCCTCTGTTGATGTACAACCTCAAATAACCTTCTTGTAGCATGACACTCCATTGATAAGCATATCTTTTCTACAAGTGAAGTCTGAGCAAGTTAAATATCATAGTGTCTCTTAGATAAGCCTTTCTGTTTATTTAAAAGCTAAAATAACCTTCTGGCACTTCACCCTGTTGGTAGCCAGCACTTCAGCTAGCTGTACCCAGGGGGTAACCAGTTACAAAAGCAATAGTTGCTTTAGAGTAGAATATTATTTCCTCTCAAACTTCCTTCTGTTTTATTTTGCAGAATTAGTTAAATATTCTTGGTGCAAAGTCTAGCTTACTCCATAGATAATTCAGAATTACCCTGAACTGGGAAAGGATTACTGAGATCAATCAATTCCCCAGAATTAACATTTATTCATAAAGTACCACTTAACACAATTACTAGTGTTACTCTCAACAGCTCTCTCCAACTTGATGCAAGTAGTGTGATTCTTCGCTCAATGGGTTTTTTTTCTTTTTTTGGTTATAAAATCAAGGCAGCCTGCTTCAGTGACAGACAGACAAAACGGACAAGATCAGATCCCTCAAACTTTTTTTTAAACCTAAGAGAAAAAAAGAAAAAGTCTCTTCGCAGTTTCCCGTTCTCTTCTAAGATGGCTAAAAATGATTTGGGGAGAGCAACTGTAAAGCTAAAAATAAATTAAATAGGCCATTTTTCCAGCATTCCAGCTTGCATCTGGTCTTTAAATACCGGCACAATACGCAATCAGAATAAGGCATTAGAGAACTGTGTGTAATATGCAGTACTGGTCCAAGTTTCTCTTACTTTATATTCCCTGAAGGCTGTGCCAACACCTGCTCAGTGGGATCACAGTCATCACAATAATCTTGCGTGTTGCATAAGGCACGATACTGTTAACGTTCCAAAGATACAAGCCAACCATATTGTTGCTTGCCTAAAGGTGTGTGTTAATGTTACTTCAGAAAGAAAAACAAGTACACGTGCAAACACAAAGCCAAAGGTGGCTCCACCTTAGAAGTTTCAAGGTCACCTCAAGTTAAGCTTCAAACTGCTAATACTTTTACAAAGGCTGCAGTACTTCCTTTATAGCTCCATAAGCACCAGAGCCCAGAAATCTCACAGTTCAGACATTGTTGTAAAACAGAAAACAGACTACAGGTCAACCAAGTCCAGGTGCAAGAATCAATATGAAGCACACAACCTGAGCCTCCAAATATTTGGGATGAAAGCTTCCCAGACGTATACACTCTTCCAAAATAAGGAAAACAACAGCACACTAACAATGCAACACTGGCAGAACAATTACAGCTCATGAAGCCAAACAAAGTACTTTATCCTCAGGAATCCAGGTGCAATTGTTGGTTCCCAGGGGAAAGGAGATGGCATGAGCAAAGCTGCAAAACACAGTCTCATTTTGATGCTGCTTCCCCAAACACCACGTATTTTAATGCTACACACATGAAAATCATAGTCATATTATAATTGTAACTAGCAATGTGTTTCCTAAGAATAACAGTTTAAGAAAGAAGTAAGCAAATATGCTGCTATAGCTATACAGGTATATAAAAAGGGAAAACTGATACTATGGGGTTAAATTACCTTTGGCCATGGAAACATAGCCGTAATTAGCAGCCAGTCTGAAGGCGAGAGAGGTTGCTAAGAACTATTTGTGTTACAGACAGCTCCTTCTATAAAGGCACAGAGGCGGTAATACCAATGCTCCTCCTGGACTATTCAAAAAGCAGTATCTGATTCAAATATATCTTTAGCTTTGTTGCTAAATAGCAGCTTACTGGTAGAGTTAAAATTTAGAAGCAGCAGCAAAAGTAGATGAAAACATATGGTGGAAGAACAAGTTAAACGGGAGCAAGGCAGACAGACAAATGAAGAGAAAATCAAGGGTTATTATTTGCGATTTGAAATAGAGCACTGTAGAGATCTTAAACTGCTGCATGGCTCCACTGAAGACCCAATGAATTGTATTGTCCATATTACTCAATAATATTTCTTTTAAAAAATCCATTAATTCTACCTTTCTTCCAGGAGCTCAAGCTTACTTTTTTTTTAATTGCACAACAATCCTGTGAGGTAGACTGGGCTGAGATTGATAGAACCAAAGTCACCTACCAAAGTTTCCATAGCTGAGGATAGATTTGAATCTGGGTCTCCCACACTGGATTTAATTAATCGGGAAGACTCGATTTAATTATCTAAATTGGGGTTCCCTCATGTCAGCCAACTGTTCTTCAAGAATTAAGGACCGATCTGAATTCTCTATAGACCTGTGTAACATTTTGGATCCAAAGGCAAAAGGATTCTTCAGAAAATGCTCCAAAGCACCTTTTTGTCTTTGAATATGAAAACTAAGTACTGAATAGTCAGTTTTGTGAATTTCTCCCAATTATTGTACATTTTTAAGAGCCTATAGTTCTAACTCTGTCACCACCTATTCCTTTTTCCAAGGTTACATTCAGCTCTTTTATATGTCAACAACATCAGAAAGGTATTTCACTGCACTTTGTTTATTCAATGTCCACGGTACCTTTTTAGCATCACAATTAGAACTTGACTTTGACAGTATCCTCTTCCTAATTGTATTCACAAATTTCAATCAGCACTGGTCAATTCTTGATATAGCACTCCAAGTAGTACACTGGAATTTTGTCGGAAAGTTCATTTGTTTCCTCCTACTTTCTTCAGAACAGAAACAGCTGTGCTCTGAATCTTTGCAATTTCTTCCACATTAGCCTTCATTTTTGGAGCACTCTAATCTTTTGTTAGATATTGCAACCTTATGTTATTAATTTTGAGACTTCTTATTCCATGACAAAGTCACGTATTAGGCATTTGAAATTATCGTGTTAGTTTTTAATAGCTCTTACTGCTACTTTTTGTACATATTTAGCAGTGTGTGCATTTCCTAATATATCAGCTGGTTTTAATAAGGAAGATTTTTTTCTGTTGCTACACAAGCATTTGTGATGGAATTATTGTGGATATTGCTCTCATCAAAATTAAGGATAACAATTTTCTAGATTTCCATATTTCTCAATGTCTTCCTTATAAATTTTCTGTAGGTAGACTGTATCCTACATTAAAGTACTAAATGACATTTATAAAGTCCACATCCATAAATATATGAAGAGTTTGCTGCAAATACTCAGCAACTGTGGGTCAACTGCTGCTTGCTATAACCTCTAGCTTTTTATTACAAAGGTACAGTATTTGCATTATTTCAACATGGCTGAGTTCCTTTTGCGCCAACGATGTGATGCATATGCAAAAAAACTCAAAACAGTCCTAGGCTGCATTCCACAGAAGGACGGAGTTACGATCAACAGAACCACTCCCCCCCGCCCACCTTCTGCATTATTCAGATTACATCTAAAATACAGTGCCCAATTCTGGGCACTGCATTTTAGGAAAGATAATGACAAATATATTCATGGAATGAGAAACAAGATGTTCATTTAATTGGGTTTTTTTTTTAGTGTATTTAAGTTTTTGTCAATAGTTTGCATTATGTACTTTGAAAAATAAAGATAAAAAAAGGAAAAACCCATGAGGAACAGTTGGAAATGTTGGGTTTGTTTAGTCTGGCAAAAAGATGACTGTGGGGAGTCTCTGAAGTATCTGAAGGGTTCTCACGTAGAAGGCAAGGTAGACTTGTGCAGCATTGTTCTAGAACACAAGACAAGAAACAATCAGCTTACATTGCAAGAAAACAGAGTTCAGCTGAACATCAGATAGAATTTCCTAATTATAAGAGCTGTTCAGCAATGGAAACCACTGTCTTGGGAAGTGGGTGGATTCTCCTTCTCCAGAAGTATTTAAACAGAAGCTGACTATCTGCTGGGGATGCTGTAAGTAGTCGAATTGTGCACTGGGTTGGACTAGATTATCTCTAAGCTCCTTTAGAACATTTACATTCTATTATTCCATCAGCATTCAAGAAGTAAACATTTTTGTTCTCTTTCTCTTCTGAAGCAAATAAAAATACCTGCTCTGACTTCTTTTGCCTTTCTCTCTTTCCAGATAATTCTTTCAAGAATGCTCATTCGGCTCCTCAGATGGTCAGCGTTATGTCACTGAAACTACAGTATGCCCTATTACACCTAGGTCTCCAAACAGTACCCTACCATTTTTTTCCTCCATCTTATTCAACAAACCAAATTTCCCATCTCCATCTCCATCTTCTCTTATTCTGTCACTAGTATTAACAATTGTTTGAATATACTGTCAATTCACTGCTCAAGTTAAAGATGATGTATTAGCCAATATTTTATTTCCATAAATATATGTGGAACATTAATAATGTTTATTCTTTATACTTAAGTTTTCTTGAACTAATTTCCCCACTACACTTAAGTACAACATGCACAAGATCTTTGGTCTCTGCCCCTAATCCTGGACAGTATTTGTGTTATTTGATTATACATGCATTGATGCAGTTACATGCATAGCAGATCAAAAACATAGCAGATCCAATAACATCTAGCCAAAGCTGATTTAAAAGGTTCACATGTGCTTGAAATTAAATCGTTTTTAATCACCTCATCATCATACTGCTCATTTCTTTCACATGAATACCAAAGATTAATTAAACAATAATACTTAAAATAATAGACTCAACATTAAATTTGATCGTGCAATACTTAGCAGCACAAATACTAGCACCAAACTGCAAATATCTATATCTTATAGCTATGCAAACACTGCACCTGCATCACTGCTACTACAGCAATAATATGAAGGATTACATATACACAAGAGGCTGGCAAGCTGAAATGCAGCAGTAATAATATGTTAGAAGAACAGCTGGAAAAATTCAGATCTTCAACAAAACAGACATTCAAAAACCAAAGTTGTTTACTTGAGATTCCTCACTATTGATAACTCATTTAGCATTCAGCAAGAAGGAAAAGCACAGCTTAGCACTTTATTCTGCCAAAATTGCCATAAAATTCACAAAATAGGGTCATTAGCAGTTCAGTGTTACAATCTTTCTGGAAATCTACCACAAACAGCAAGATCACAGAATCTTCCTAGGCCTTGACTTAAGGCAGTTCGGTTTCCCCTGAACCATTTAAATAGCACTGCCACAGACACATTTATCATCTGGAGAACTGTAATTTGTAAGTTTCAACATCCACAATTATGTAGGAGGGATAGTACAAAGTGTAAGCCACCTATTTAACCACACATGTGAGATTACTGTGAGGCAGCATATAGTTTCCCCACTTACTCATACTTTTATTAATATCATACCAATTTATTTTTCCTTCTTTTTAGCATATTTCTTTCTATGGGGCCTTGTTCACACAACACAACTGAATCAGTGATCCCTACCCCAAGCCATTGATCTACCTCCCTGCACCTGCAGCATATGACTCAATCATCCATCAGCCACTTTTCCAGTCCTCAAGAAAGGAACTTCCTTTCCCACTTCCCTTCATTATTCATTCACCAGAACGAAGAAGATATATGACATATGATTGGGATCGGTGCCACCACAGGAAAGGTAGGGGGGCCATACTCACTTTTGCTTCTTGTTCAATCTGTCTCCCCCCACCCATGTGGGGGTGAAAATTATAACAATGAACAGAGTGCCTAGAGAGGTTCTAATTTCCAGGGAATGGGATCTCTATTATGGAGGGAGAAAATATAAGATAACTCCCTCTGATAAGCTGTTTAGAAACATGGCTGATCAAAATGACTTGGTTCAACTCCATATAAGACTGTATCTATTTGAAGGTAAATCTTCCTCATCAAGATTAACTGGTTGAGTAATCTAATCCAGTTTTCCTGTTCATAAAATACATTTATCCCACTCCCTACAAACCAGTTAAGCATGTCATGCAAACAAGGTCAACATGTACTTGCCTTCTTCAGTCCCCACATATGGACCTTCCACAATTAAACTCATGGTCCAGCTATATTTCAAAAACCTTAATCCCATCCATACCAAACAGAAAAATATTAAGACTTCAGCAGTACACTGTGAGATAAAAGGTTACAGCCCAAAGCATTATAATAAATCTGCAAGATTCCTAGACCAACCTTTTCCTCAAAACTTCCATACTAACAAATGATGCTGGTATAATTGCCAATATCTCAAGTGAGATGACTTATCTCAGAAGGAGCATACTGAATATGGTCCTAACCCTAGTAACAGTGAGCAGCATTCACAATTTATAATACAAAACCTGAAGGGGAAGAATGCTTTCTGCAATTGACTTCAGGAAGACTGAAAATAAGTGTGAGTCAGTTCTCTCATGGTCTGAGGAAAACAACCAGATATCTAATCTGTCTGTTGCCAAAACAAGAGAAAGCTGGAACATGGGTGCTTTGACCAAAAGAGAGCACTGTCCAGCCTTTACATAGCCCGGAGCAACAGAAGGAAGTGCAAAAAAATATGAACATTGACTTCACTATAAGTAAGACTCACTTCTGATGCACAATAATCATTAGAATTCTTTCTTAATAGCTTCATAGCTTTTCTACACTACAGTCTATTTATTAAAATTTCTTGTGTACCAATTTAATTGTTTCCAGACCTGCATTCCAGGGAAGAAGCCCAGGGCAAAGCAGTAATTCTTCTAGATCAAATACTAGGAAGGGTATGAAGAAGCCCCCTACATGGCATTGGGCTGGTTATTTGAGGGACCACCTCTTCCCAATCACATCTACCTGTCCCATCAGGTCCAGCAGGGAATGGAATGGAAAGAGCAGGGAACATATATTAGAGGGGATTATTAATTTAATTTAGGCAGTGTGGCAGTCAAAAAATAACCCAAGAGGAAAATAAGGAGACAACCTCTTGAGCATCACTTATTCTAGAATTGGAGTTGGCAGTAGCCCCAGCCCTATTTCTGAAGCCTCCAGAACCCATGAGACCATCCTGCCAAAATATGGTGATACAATGTAATTTTTATACATGTGTATTTTGCGGAGAAGAAAGGCTTATATACTTATTTTGCATTAAATCCCCACAACTTCCTTATCAAAATACTGAGAGAAAAAATGGGAGGAGGGAAGCCTTAAAAACTGAACTTCACCCTCTTCAGTGTAATATGTACTTGCTGAGATAATACGCAGTTCTTACTGTCTTCCATAGCAAAGTAAATAAAATATCTAGCCACTCAAACCTTCCTCGTCCTAGAATAAGGGACAGGGAAGGTTTAGCACTCCTAGAAACTTATTCAAACCCTGAAAAACTGGTCTGACCTTATGCTGGTCTATAACCGTAATAAAAATGTCATTTGATCTGTTTGCTGAGCCAGAAATCATGTACTGCCTTTCTTACTAAAAGTGAAACCACAATGGCCTAAGACTAAAGTTCAGATTGGCACAAAACAGATATGATTTTTTCAGGGTTGCCTATACATCTAAACATTTTTTTTTAATCCATTCAATTGTGTCTGATTCTCAGAGACCACCTGGACAAGTCCCTGCAGTTTTCTTGGCAAGATTTTTCAGAAGTTGTTTGCCATTGCCTTCTTCCTAGGGCTGAGAGAAAGTGACTGGCTTAAGGTCACCCAGCTGGCTTTGTGCCTAGGTGGGACTAGAACTCACGGTCTCCCAGTTTCTAGCTTGATGCCTTAACCACTACATCAAACTGGCTCTCCATGTCTAAACATAGAGAGTTCCTAAATATAACTGTTAGCATTGTAACTCATTCTTCTCAGTAATATATTTATTGTAACAATATCGATACACATAATGTTAATAATCAGTGGTGCAGAAATGCTTCCCAACTACCCTCTGAGATCTCATAATGAGCCACAATAAAAACATAAAACACAACAGCAGTAATAAAAATATTTAAAATATTAAAAGAGCAAAGAAGGCACTGCTAAAAAGCATCTTCAACTTTTAGAAGATGATTAATGAGGAACAAAGAGTGGCCTCTCCTGAGAGAGTTCCAGAAGCCCAGCCCCTGCCACAAAAAGGCCCTCTTTCCAACCACTTGGATTTCAGAGATTGTTGGAACACATAAGGACCATATATGTGGACTCTTTCATATTAAAAGGTAGTAGTATGGAAACCTGATCTAAATATGAATTGCTTGTCATTTACTTACCTTTCCACTTTGGAGTTCTTTAACATTTGGGTCAAAACAGAACTGAAAGCATATATTTTCTATAACATGTATGAAATGAAAAATCTTGTGCATATGTAAATATACTCTCTTGTAAAAAACAAAAAGGGAAGCTCTTGTATACACAGTTGTTTGGATTGAAACATGGATTTTTTTAAAAGTTAGGGTCCCATTTTATTATTCTGAATCTTTAATTCTATCAACTGTGTACAGTGTTTTGAGTTCCCCTTAAGAGGAGGCATTGTATGCTCATTTCTATAACAAATTCTAATGATGCGATTACAGAATAGAACACTTCTGCCCGAAGCAGAGTTCTAGTCCCACCTTTAGCATAAAGCCAGCTGGGTGACCTTAGGCCAGTCACTCCCTCTCAGCCCTAGGATGCAGGCAATAGCAAACCACTTTCAAAATCTTGCCAAGAAAAATGCAGGGACTTGTCCAGGCAGTCGCCAGGAGTCAACACTGACTTGAAGGCACCCACACCAAAAAATCATCTTAAATAAGGATGCAATATTTGTGCAACTAAATCAGCTATGTTACAATAGCTGCTATCTTAGGTCCACAGGCTGAATGTATGACTATGCATTTCCTCAAAAAAATATTGCAGAAGTAAAAAAATACAGAAAAAGGAGTATGTCATAACAAACAGACAAACAAAAAAGGAAGAAAGTAACTCTCCTGCAAATTATGTCTGCATGGTTTCTAATGGCTTTTAATTGTTTTAATGTCTTTTAATAATTTTTGTAAAATATTTTTGTTATCTTTTGTATTTTGTGTGTGTGTGTTTTTAACTGTGTGAGCTGCCCAGAGTCACATATGTGAGATGGGCAGCTATATAAATTGAATAAATGAATAAATAAATATAGAAGGTCAACCAAAGATATAATAAACAACCAACATGGCTGATAACTTAAATTAAACTATGTCTACCAGTTGAGTTGCCAGTTAACTCACATATTTATATTATTTGAATATGTATGACACGCAGTAATAAAAATATTGTAAGGACATCAAACAAACTTTTTTCAGACCTTGTACTAGGGCATTCAAGATCAATTATTAAAGGGATTTCAACCTCACAGTACTGTCATTTTATGATATTTAGCATTAAAATTCTTGTAACAAAGCCAAGCTCAGCTTGAACCATTTTTCTAAACAATTTTAAAATAATTTTGTGGCATGCAAAAAAAATTAAGTTTTCCTGAGCAAGAGTCCATTTTACCACTTGTAGATGACAAAATGAGTTTTGGCTCATAAAAGTTGAGGCCAAAATAAATTTGTTTAACTTTTATGTGCCGCAAGATTTTTGTTTTAGACTAGCAGGACTATCAACTAGAAGTTGTAATGAAACCACATTTTCAAAAAAACTACTTATCTATCTCACACTCTATATGTAGGCAAACTTTCGGGGTCACTGGGCAAATTTGGAATGTTAAGAACATGTGATGGATCTTCACAAAATGACTACATAAAGATGTGCACCCACTCACAAAATACATTCTAAAAAAGACCATTTAATTTTTTTTGTTTTAAGACAGAAACAAAAGACATTCTGTACCACATTGACTTACTTTTGTATTTTCCAAGGCAGCTAAATAATAAATTACTTACTGTTTAAATAAAACAATAGCATTTGGCTATTTATTTGTTTTCATTTTCTACTCATTTCCTTTGGGGACTGTGGGGAACCCAGAAAAATTCTTATGATGATGATACTGGTGCCCATATTATCTCATCTCATCTCATCTCATCTCATCTCACTGAACCCATATCCCAGGTTTTTTTAAATAAAAAAAAATATATAAAGACAAATTTATATACAGGGCAGAGATTGTTGAGTATGAAACTCAGAAAGAATTTTTAAAATGGATTCAAAAGCTATTATTGATACTGAGACAGTAATTGATATCCACATACACATTTGGGAGATTCTTTCTGAAAGGTACCCATTCTCATAGAATTGCCTATGATTTAGAAAAGCATTCTCTTAAGACAGGCTATCATAGCTGGTTAATAAAAGACAGTAGGAAAGCACCCAAAAAATATTCAGATGAAAAAAAATTAACTTCCTATCCCACTTAGCAGACAGAAAAATTCAATTTTAATTATGCTGATGATACAATTCTCATTTCCTCTACTGAGATTGGCCTTTGAAGATATTGGCCAGATCAACTGGTTATAGTGTTAGGGAAAACTTGAGGATAAATTATGATTTTAAAAAGTTAGGATAGCAATACCAAATATAGATGGACAATCAATGCCTAACAAATAGAGTAATGCCCCTCTTTTAAATACCTAGGCATCAACTTTCATAAGTCCCTTGTATGGAAAACACATTTAACTACCCAACACACAGTGGGCGCTATTTTGAAGTTCTTCTGTTCCAAAGGAGGGCAGCTGATAGCCCCTGCCCTTAAAATATTCCACAGCAAGATAAGAAGGTTATTGCTCAAATGGAAGTAGTGCAAAACAACTTATTAAAGAAGATCCAGGTCTCCCCCAGGCATCCTTGCTGCTTATCTTATCTAAGGGTGAAGGTAAGGTTACCATCCATTACCATTAGAATACATCTTGCATTGTTGGGGCACTATAAGAAACCAGAAAGCTTTCAAGAATCCCAGTTTGCAAACTGTTTTTTCTGTTACACAACTAGGAATCTATGGACCATACTTTTGTCACC
The DNA here is from genome assembly GCF_059951505.1 of Python bivittatus. NCBI lineage: Eukaryota > Metazoa > Chordata > Lepidosauria > Squamata > Pythonidae > Python > Python bivittatus. Next base: position 54,088,431 of record NW_028277098.1, on the reverse strand, counting down.
TATCCTACAAATGTATTCCCTACCCCCATTGTAAGAATTTATCTCTTGGAACAGAAGAAAATATTAGAGATACACTTTTTGAAAGGGATACCAATAAAGATACTACTACAGAACAGTCACCTGTATTTTCAACTTGGATTCATCATTATAAAAAACATAGAAGCTTCTCCCAGTATCAGGTTAACACTGCCAGTGCCTAACTGAGAAAGGCTTTTATATTCCTTTGCTTGCAGCTCATTCATTTTGAAGGGAGATTTTGTAAGTGTCCTGTTGAACATCATCTCTGCCCTTGTGGTGTTGGTCAAGTGAAGAACATTATTCACTATGTCATCCACTGCCCCATTTATGATGAAATCAGGGCCAAATTATTTTTTTATATATATAATTTTTATTAAAACTTTTTAAAAACAGGATAAAAACTAATACAAACTAATATAAAGTAAATAAGGAAAAAAGGAAGAAAGCAAAGAAAAAGCAAAAAGTGCAAGAAAAGAAAAACGGTTAAAGAAAAATAGAAAGGAGAAAAAAAGATATAAAGCAGTGGTTTCCGATATTCTTCACAGCAGTTATAAGTACAATTATATTTTAACCTCTCTATCTAAAGTTACATCATAATACTCTTCTTTCTAAAATCTATCCTGTCTAATCATCAAAACTATAAATCACGTTCATCTTTTTCATTTTTACACAAAAAATCCATAAGAGGCTTCCAGTCACTAATAAAGGTAGGTAGTGTCTTTTCTCTAATCAAAGAAGTTAGTTTATCCATCTCAGTAAGATCTGCCAAGAGTTACTTGAAAATTCTTATTTAATTTTACACAGCTTGGAAATCTTTTTCTATTTCTGTTTTCCCCCCCCATCTTTTTATTTTTTTTTCTTGGCTGTACCTTTAATTATCTGTTTATATTTGGAGGAAGAGTCCTAGCTAACTGATACAAACAGGTGTGAGGCAGCAGCATGAGTTTCAGATGTTATTTTAAATATTACTTTTTAAATGTGCAAAAGTCTGTAAGAACACTGTTAAAGCGTTGTTGGCTTTCTAGTCTCCAACAGGCACTATCTATTCTATTACAGATGGCAACAACCAAACAGACACAACAAACAATTCCACATTCTTCCACAAGCTGAGACATCAAGTTCTTGTGAGGCTTTTTGATCACCGAAGCTTTGAACTAAAACACATGAAAAATATCCTTCTGGAAGTTGAAGGCAAAAGACTGGCAAGCAAGGTATCCGAGTATTTCGCAGTTCAGTGGCAGATTGAATTAAATGAAGATCTCAATTCCTTTCCATCCCAGCAAAAAATTTAAAAGAAAGATGGCTTTTAGAAGCTTATAATAACCGCAAGCTGAATGTGTGAGATACATTGCATCAGGCTGGCTGGGGAATTCTGGGAGTTAGAAGTCCACCCATCTTAAAGTTGCTGAGGTTGAGGAACCCTGCATTATATAACAAAGAATGATTTCCATCTTCCAAAGCTCTACTGAAAGCAGACATATTTAATATCCATGAAATTTATTAAGGGCAAACAGGGAAAAAGTAGGAATAGATGAAAGGAGTAGATGAAAGAGGCAAATGTTGATCTCAGTTTCCCATCAGATCCAAACAGTGTGGTTAATGGTAAGAGTTGCAGTCCAGTACACATGTTGCCCAAGTAAAGACTCCCTCAAATCAAACTCTGTTACTGGTAACTACTCAATAAAGCTTTCTTGGCAACAATAGGAATGTGGTCTGTAGCTATTTTCTTCCAGAACATTTTTCAACTTCCCAGACTAGTCTATTACTCTAAGATTTCTTAGTGGTCTCTTGTTTAACATTAACCAGGTCTGATCCAGCTAAGCTTTTCTAAGATCAGCCAAAGCTTGCTTTGAATTATCTTCATGTTATGAAAAAAAAAAATCTATAGTACCAGTGACATTCATTTAAATGGATGGTTGGTAAATATATACCCCCCTGAATCAGTTACATATGGAATAGGCAAAGAAGCATTAAACAAGTTGGTAATTAACCCTAACATATTTCCTATACTGTGAAACCTACGCCACAAATAGCCTAAAGAAAACATTCCAACTGCAAGTCCATTGTCTTACCAGCTGGTCAAGTCCTCACTCTACCAAGACCAGGCCTCTGCCTTGGTCAGCAAGAGTATGAAATGCATGTTTCACCTGATCTTCCTATTTTGAACTCTCTAAGAAAAAAAACCATATAAAAAGCCAGACCTTGGAGAGAAAGGCATCCTTCTGCTTATGTTGCTTGGCAAATGACTACACAGAGGTACAAATTGAGATACAGTATTCCCAGTATACCTATAAAAACACTGATGTGTTACAAAACATAAACAATAGAAAACAATACAATTCATGGACAAAAGGTGAAAAAAGGTGAAAAAGCAAAATGGAATTGAATTGTACATAAGAACACAGATCACCTGATACTGGGTACTCTTCTTTGCACATATAACAAAATATTACTTTTTTTGTGTATCCCATAGACAGAGTTATGATTTTTTTAACTGCAAAAAAGAAGGAAAAAAATAAAAATATTTTTCAGGTAAAGTATTTGGTTGCTAAGGAACTGAGAATGGTTAATATGTATTTAAACATTGCTAGTTTAGCAGTATTTAAACAACAAATTTTAATTTTAAATATTTAAATACTACAGAAGATAACAGATAAGATTTTAGGTTTACTAAATATAGCATTTTCTTAATATTTTATTTTATTAACTCGTTAGAATAATTATTTCTGCTCTTATATATTGTTTCATTTAATTCAACCATGTAGTTTTATCAGAAATACATAAACAAATGCATTCTAGCTGCTACCTAACACAAAGTGATACCTGTCCTAATTAAAAGGAGTGTGGGCTTAGATAACAACTTTTCCTTTCAGGATTTCAGTAGAGAAACTAAGCTAGAAATACATACTATCTATCAGCTTAATTAAAATGAATATACCACAAGAAGAAAAACATATAAAGGTTTCCCATAGTAAATTATGACAAACTTCTCATTTGATGTGATTATCATACATATCAAACACAGCTGCAGGTCATGGAGAAAAATACAGTTCAACATGAAGACAAATTCAGAGCTAAGTAAGTTAGAGAACGGGATCAGAAAAGAATGAAACACAGGCACATATAATGAGTGGGCAATCTGGTTCACCAACGGGGGCTCAAATGATCCACATTTATTTATTTATTTATTTATTAGGATTTTCAGACTGCCACACACACATAATTCTCTGATTTACAAGAAAGAAAACCTCCAAAGTACAATAATAAAATAATCAATACAACTGTCTTAACACCAGAGTGCATAAACAATTCCTAAGGCATTATCCTTACTAATTAAAATAATGCATGGTTCCAGATCCCCACATCTTGAGCAGAGTTGCTGATAGGAAAGGAGAAGACGTGCAACTGCTAACTCCAGATTTTTGTATTGCCACTTCCATTTGGGTTCCCACCTCCATGAAAACAATGACTAATGGCTGATCCAAGGCCATCAGCTTTAGAAATGGAGAACATCTAGCCCTTTTTTGCATCTTGACAAAGGTGAGATTATAAAAGATGGTTCCCTTTATTTGGTACAGTCATCATACTGTGCTCAGTTACGGGCCCTGCACTTTAAGAAATACAGATAAACAAATTACAATAGATTTAAAAGAGGGCAGTGAAGATACTCAGAAATAAGATAAAGAAATCCTATGAGAAATACAAAGAAGTGGGTTTAGCCATGATGACATAATATTCTTCAAATACCTCTCAGACTTCTGCACAAAAGAGAAACATTTCTTCACTGCAGCTCCAGAGAGAAGAACTAGATTTTATGGGCTTAGATTCACGAAGATAGATTTCGGAAAAATATTAAAATATTTTACTGTTAAAATAATTTGATGTGGAAAAAAGTAGAATTATTCTGCTCCACTGGAGGTCCCTAAACAAGACTACAGGCATAGCTATCTACCGCTATAGATCTTAATATTTTATCTTGAGAAGAGGTTTACATTAATTGGTATATAAGCCCCCTTCAGATTCTGTGATACATTGAGAAGTACCTTAACTCTTTTAGTCAGAGATGTGGGCTTTCCAAAGCATGCAATTTTCTGGGGTCAAAATTTTCCATTTTGGGTAAGTTTGGCAGTTTGAACATTGTGTGATGTTTGCTTTTCATGATTGTTCGAACAAAACTGAAAACCTAAAAGAACACTGCAGTTCCATACAGTATTATAACATTACCTATTGCCCAACCTTTCAGTAAAGTATTTTTTTCCATACACCAAGCTTTTAATTTCTTTCAAGGTATTATTCAAATCACAAAAATAGGCTACATTTTTCACATCAAATTTGTATAGACTATGGATCCTGAGATTAATATGATTAGAATCATACTCATTTGCATAAGAAAATTTGCAGGAAAACCCACATTTCTGCTTCTTATAATAATTATTTCTCCCTATAAAACTATTTAAGTATTAATATGCACATCCATTTCAAAATCCTGTAAGGTACCGTATTGGCACTAAAGCACTTATGACAAAGCACACTGAGGCAAATTATAGTCAGATAAGTCACCTAACGCCAATGCTATTTATCATATATTTAACAGTAATAATACATTAGGCATTACACAAAATACAAAAGCAGAACAATCTCCACTGAGAAAGAGCACAACCAAACAGCATATCAGAAGAGCGTTACTTTTTAGAACCAGATTCAACTGAGCCAATCTGCATGTAACAGAGTTTTCAGTCCTACATGTTCACAAAACTGATAAGGAAAGGACTTGAATGTAACAAAATACCAGGTGAAAACAGTGGTAATCTCTGGGAGAACAACAACTGCTTTTTCTACTTTGTCACATGTAACAGTGATAGCATAAAACACAGGCATAAGCCATATGGACAGTATAACCAAAGAAGAATGAACATAACAGGATCAATTAATCAGGAATAAGAACAGGAATTTGTTCAAGGTATATATTTACTTATGAAGTGCTCAACAATCTTGAGGATTTTCACTATTCTCAACTATAATCACCAGTATATCAACTACCTGAATTTTATTTTAAAACCAAGCAAAAATGTAAATCCAAAAATAACACAATAGAAAGAAAAACAACTACCACAGGAAACAGCTTTTGCAGAATACCGATGGAGAAAAAGTTGGGCATGCACACTGGTTCTCTTTTTTCAAGAACTATTTTCTAGACTTTGTTACATACATTTAGAAATCATAGGTGGCTATTATTATCTCCAAAATGCCTACAAATTTGTTATCCATAAATCATAAATAAAACATAGGCTCTACTTTAGGATTTACAATTTAAGCAAGGCAAACAAGGAAAGGGGAATGGAGAGAAAATGCAGATGCATGCGTGCGTGGACTCAAGCTATCTAACACTAAAATACACCAAGAAAGCCATCAAGTTACATCATATTATAGATATCACAACTATCAGTCACAGAATAGTGGGAATAAATGAAGAATAGAATTAACAATCTGCTTGAAAGGAAGAAAAGTAGGCCTACCAAGAAAAGTGGAAAAAAATAGGAAGAAGCATTTAATGTAATTGGTTTTAAAAAATTAGAATTCACCTACAAAGGGATTTTAAAAAGAGGAAACATATGTAACAAAACCAGGTTAAATAAAAATAATACTGTAAACTGAAGATATTTGCAGTAATTCAATAGGGTAAAAGAATGAGGAAATGGCTTGAGTTATTAACTCAAGCATACCTAATAAACTTTTCTTGAGAGCTTGGATTTCACTTACTTGAGAGCAATATTGGCACATTTGAGTGTTCAGTATTTGATACTCATGACAATTTCATTCCATTTCAATCATATGTTACAAGTGCCTAGCAGAGCTGCTTGATATGTATAAAAGATAGAATAGTCTAAGATCCTTTGCATCCAGGAACAGGGTAATCAAATCCTATTCTCAATCCTTCAGCAGTTTACTTTCTGTCAAGGGTCATTCCCTTGTCCAACTGTCATATTAGCTGGATAGAACAGTTTTTCTCTAAGACAATGCACTGGGGGTTCACATTTTCAGAAAGCATCAGGACAATAGCGCATTGAGGAAGACTGATGTAGTGATGGGATTAAGGACCTGAATATTTTAATCTAGCATTTAACCACATGACTGATGACTCTTTGCTCCATAGCAGCTGACTTTTTATTTTAATCAAACTAGTAATTTCCAGCCCTGCTGTTGTAGGATACCCTGATCACACAAATGCCAATCTCAGACTCAGCATGCATCACTTTTAACACCCAAAACAGAGGTCAGTGAAGAATTTAGTATGCTGTAAAACCGGCCTTTACACTTTGTGAATGTCATCAATGTTTAGATACACAAAATCAACAAAACCAGCAAAAAAAAAACCTGACCAGCCAGAATGTTCCCTAATTTCAAAAGTTCCAAACAGGTCCTGGGGCTACTATTTTGACAAGGGAAATGGTGCTTCTTTCACACCGTTTCCCTAATTATAGCTGTGAATATTAGCCTAGCTGTTTGCTCCACGAGGGGAAAAAAAGGATAGGCACCTTATGCCTGACTCCCTCGTTTTTACTAACCTACCAGACCATTCAACTCCCTTGTCATCTAAAGGTGTGGCTGACTTACCACTTCAGTCCACCTCTACATCTAAACACATACTAGGTGCCGTGTTGCCCAACGACGAAAGGAAATAACCTGCTTGAGCGTCATGCCACTTGATCTGCTCCCCGTCGAAGATAAACAAGGGCCAACCAAGGAAACGTATCCAACTGTTGAGACTCAAAAGCACTCTGCTCATGCTCAGAGGACACACTTTTAATTTAATGGCAGGGCACCAAAGCGATACTCGCGAATTGCGGAGAGATCGCGCCGGACGCTGCCTAACTCTCTTCTGCTCCGATGGGAAATTCGGTTTCTCAGAATGAGGACGCACCGCTTTGCATCACGAGCCTTGGCGGCGGCGCCGCCGCCGCTCCCGGTCCCCGTCAGTGCCCCAAGCGGGGCCCCTCGACCTGGCCGGGAAGGTCACTCCCTGCCCTCACCTTGTGGGTATTGTTGCCAAGCGCCTCCTTGCCGAAGCCCTCGTCTCGCGGGCCGCATCCAGTCTCCAGCGCAGCCCCGCCGCGTAACCCGCGCCGGATCCGCAAAGCCTTCGCCCCGAACCGGACCTCTCGGCCATGGAGCGGAGCCGCCAGGAGCAGGAGGAGCCCTGCGCGCACCAAGGTCGGCGGCAGCAGCATTTCCATTCACAGTCCCTACCACCAAACTCGGCTCCGCGCTCGGGGAACTGCTCACCTGCCGCCCGAGCCACGAACGCCTCATTGGGCTGCGCCAAACAGGTATGCTAAAGGCATTGGCTGCAACGCACGTCAATGTGCCCGTCTTTCAGCCACCGGCCAACCTCTCCCGAAGCTTCTTTCCCATTCGCGCAGCTGCCCCGCTTCTGTTTTTTAAGTGGCTCACTGAGCTGCCAATCTCGGCACAGCGAGAGCTTCATTCCACCTGCCAGCGGCCATTGGCTACTCCTGTGACCAGCCTCCTCCCTTTAAATGATCGGGCTGGTCAATATCACCCCACTTTGAAGAGCGCTTTGCTCATTGGCTGATTGCCTGCAAGCGTTTCCCCCCTTCAGATTCTCCGAAAACTGTAATTTCAGGCTCCTCAAGACTTTACTCCGGTTGCTAGGAAACGAAGCCAACAAGTTTTGTTTTTTTGTTTTTGTTTTGAAGGGTAGCCATTAGAGTCGGTTTTTATCCATTGTGTGAGGTCGGACCGAATGGTAGGAGGGGACACTGTCTCCTATAAAGCGTTTTCCTCTCATTGGCAAAATAGGGGTTAAAAGCTGGCCAAAATAGGAATTCTCCTTACAGTACTACGAATGTTCCTCGGTTATTTCTGCGGTCTTTAGAGAATCGTTTAATATATGGCAATATTGTTATTAGGGGGTAGCTTTGCTGGATGCAGAAATTAAGCAGGGTCAATACTGGTAAGTAGGTGGATGGGAAACCTCCAGGAAGCTCTAAACTACACAAGAAATCGAGGTGGTTGGGTGGAATCCCTGAAGAAGGCAATGATAAACCACTTCTGTACGTGGGCATGTCCATGAAGTCACCAGGAGTTATATTCAACTCATGCTGGTATATAGTTTGTATGCACCACATTATGTGGTTTTGGGGTAAGAAATAATTATGGAGAAGACACAAAATGAATACTAGTATGCAAAAGTAATTAAAAACAAATAAGCTAAAACAAAATCTAACTAAATCTAGTTTCCATCAATACAGTTTGTTACACATCTCCGCACTTTTCCACCACCACCATACACTAATTTATAGCCTTTTGTATTTTAAACTTTTCATCTTTTCATCAATTTCTCACTTCTCTTCCTCTAGACCAGTGTTTCTCAACCTCAGCAATTTTAAGAAGTGTGGACATCAACTTCCAAAATGCCCCAGCCGGCGTGCTGGCTGGGGAATTCTAGGAGTTGACATCCACACTTCTTAAAATTGCTGAGGTTGAGAAACACTGGTCTAGACCCATTCACTCTTCGTTCATATACTTGTTTCACAAACCAATCCTCATTCATCTTCTCTGATTGAACCATGTCAACCTTCTTTGGTACTGGTCATTTTGTTGCATTCTATCCACGTTCATTCAGAATCCAATCAGTTTTCACCATATCTCTTGTTTTGCTAATACACCTCTTAAGGACTTAAATTTATATACCAGCTGGAGCTCATAAACTTGTTTTGAGTACTCTAAATAACAGTTTGATTGGCTCAAGTCCTTGTTCACTTCAGATTATCAGCATGCTTAATGCCGTTTTATGTTACCAAGAAAGAAGGCCAGGCTCTTACTCTTGGTTGTGACCTAAGATGTGCAGCAATTGTCACAGATTAATGCAAAGAACTCTGTAATTTGTCTCTACAATTTACATGTTGTTTCAGATATAATGTCTGAAACCTTTCTCTTCTTCTGTCTCATGCTTACTTCCTCCTTTGCTTAACAAGTGGCCTGAGATATTCTGAGAACTCAGAAGGTTTTTGTTAATTTTGAATACCAAATAAAAATCTGGGACATTTTCTTCTGCAGCAAATATTGCTTCTTTTGCTTTTTAAGGACCCTACATATCAGATGTAATAAATAGAAAGCTTGCCACAGTCCATGATCCTGCTGATATTTAAACAGTTCATCTTTATTCTGTCTTTTAAAGTCTTATTATTATAGTCCCAAGAAAAGCAAATAGCTTTTCTCTGAGGATTTGGACAAATACTACTCTTCTCCATGAGAGAAAAATATTGAGAATCATCGACATACCAGATCAATGAGATATTAATTACTTGGTTGGTCTGCACTCCGCATTGCTTTGAAAGTGCACCCTGTAAGATCAGAAGTTATGATATTAGCTAACTGACAAGTGAAGTATTTATGTTTTTCCTGCAAAACTGAAATCTTTTTCCTCTAAAAAAAGGTATGATTCATTATGGGCTGCTGCTTAGAATTTACATACATCCCTTAGTGCTAAGCTACATACAAAAGCGTACTGTATCAAAATGTAAGCAGCCATTGGAAAAGACCTACTAAAAAAAAGAGAGATGATAATATTACCCTCCAAATGTAGTAATAGATTTTTTTCCTGCACTAATGATTAATGCTAAAATACATCTCACATAATGATCTGCATAACCAGTATCTGCCCTTTAGCACAATAGGGTTGCTAAATTCTGTCATATGTACACATACTTTATAATCTAAACCTAGTTAAGAATTTTTTTCTCCTATTAAGGTGACAAATTATGGGCTAGTTTAAATCTGCAGAAAAAAAGGAGCCTATAGCTGCAATCCTACACACACTTTACTTAGAGAAAAGTCCCTCGGAGCTTAACAGTTGGGATTGCACAATGTGAATGAATTGCACAAAATGAACGGTATGCATGCTCACACCTTATTCAGACTAAAGGCAAATTAAAGGTTACATCCAAAATAAAAATGTATTAAGACTCAATGGTACATACCTGAAGAGATTATAAATCTTCAAACTGAAAAAAAGATAATTACACAAATGAGAGACCTAATGAAATGCTTATCACTGAACCAATTGCTAAAGTATACTGTCATCTTTTTAAGATGAAAGCTGAGTATATACAAATATTATTCTGAAAAACTGGAGTTTACAATAATTCTTTATTAACATTCTTAAGGGAAAGGGTATGTTGCTATCCTACATCAATGCTATACAGTATATGAGAAAAGTAGATGCAGCCCCAATGTTACTGTATTTTTTTAGACCAACTTGGGGATCCTAGTGAATTAGCAGGATAGAAAATCAAACAAAAGAAAAAAAGGTCAGCCCGAAAGTCACAAGGGGCCAAGTTGTTTAATTATAGGTTATTCACAAATAGAAGATCAGGATTACATAACCAGTTTAGCAAGTTAGTAATGTTTTTATGAGTATGATTGTGTACTTGGAACAATAATGAGCATGCAAAGGTGAACAGGAAACTAAGCATATAGCTAAGAAATTGCAGCATGAAATTTAGCAGGGGAGGGTGGGAAAAAAGAAGACAACAATGTCATGCAACCAGAACCACAAGTTGTAGCAATCATGTATACAGTAGGAATCATGGGGGGAAAAGGCAAGGTATTACAGCAGAGTTAGGAGTAAGAAAAAAAATTCTAATAAACTAGAATAATAAAGCTAGCCACAACTTGGTGTCCTCTAAATGTTTTGGACTTCAACTTCCATAATTCTCATCCACTGTAGAGCCCTACTTGGGCCATTAAACCAAATGAACTGCAGGCTACTATGTACCCCTAATCTAAAAAATCAACTTTGCAAATGGTCAACCTACAAATATTCAAATTTGTAACAGTCAAACTTTAAGCAAGTTTTTTCCAAGTTGGCATGCTGTGGAGGTATTGGGACTGCTATTTGGTTATGTTGGGTGGGAATTTTGAAACTTGCAATGTGCAATTCCAACATATCTAGAGGTCGCCAGATTAGGGAATGCTGCCCTATGCACATTAACTTGGACTCTTGTATCACAACTTCAAATTGTATATTTGACTTAAGATCTGGTTAATTAACCAGGATAATTTGATATAGCAAAGCTTCCTCATGCATTTCAGAATATATGCAGTGGTAATGGCTACTGATATTTAAACAAAAGTCTAATTAATTTTTCTATGCCATTATATATAGGCATGCCAAGTAATGTTTTGCATTTAATGAAGTAATTAACAATTTAAGTGTCCAAATTCAGACAAATAATTGGGACAATTGTAAACTTAAGAATAATTTTGGTAGATGAGGGATCCCCCCCCCCCAATGCTCCTCCATCCATTCTTGGCAGTAAATTCAAACAATAACACAATAATTGCTGCTATTCAGAAACCTCCTCAATATTTAGTGCCATTCAGCTTTCTTGTACTAATGGATGCGCAATGGAAACATTTTAAATAGCTGTCCTTTTACAAAGGCCATCAAGAAAAAAGGTGATATTATCCAAAAGATAAATTCATCCAAGGTATTCCATAAGTTCTGCCCACAACTTACAAAAGAGTCAACCACAGATCTGATATCTGAATGAATTTGTGGATATTTTAAGTTGAACATAGGCTAAAGCAGTGATCAATCCACCTATCAGATTAAAATGATTTGTATAAAACAGAAAGAAAACTTTGAATTATGAAATGTGCATGCCCAAATAGAAATAAGAGGTATTAAATAATTAAATAGCCTCCAAATTGCTATCTGTATTTTGCTTAAGATATTGAAAAGATTGGCAGATAATGATATATTTGAGCATAGTCCACTTATTTAGGCCTTAGTGTGTTCTATGATATGCTAAGTTTATAAACCATGTTTATAGATTAAACCATGATCTGAGGTTTTAAGCCATAATTTATGGTTATATTGTGCAAAGCCAGCAAATTGTACTTTGTTCAATAAATCAAAGTTAAATGAACAATCACTACATGCAATGTACAAACCTAACCATTATCTCAGCATCTGCTATGGCCACCAATACTTAATTCATTAAATAAATTGTGAAAAGAGGCACCATATCCTTTTAAAAAGTCTCTATTCCATTAGGACTAGAGCATGATATGGATCCAGCAGGTAGTAGAAGTAATATACCTATTACTGGATAATAAATGGGGTAGCTAAATGACCAGTAATTTTGTTGGGAAAACAAAGAACAACTTCACTGAATCATGCAGCATACATAATTTGATCCACATGAAAAATTACAAAGTCCAATCTTCCTGAAATGGTAAACAGGCAAGGACATACTGCAGAGGGTAGCAAACTTCCACAAAATATATTTGACGTGAAGAAGATTAAGTCCTAAAGCTAAGATAATAGTGATAAATATTTATTTAATTTCTCATAACTCCTGGACTAAGACCCACAATTGTCAAGATCTGACTTTCTAGGCGGCTTCCAGCAACAAAAGTTGTGTGCTGCTTCCTTGTAGATGAAACTAAGGAAAAATGCCTTTTGGTTTTAGAGAAATCATGAGACCGTCACACTGTAGCTGGTACTAACAACTGTGCTTAAAACAAAATATAAAAAAGCCTTTGTCTTGAGTGCCAGGAGGATTCTTTTTGTGTAAACCAATAAGAAACAAAACCCTAGTTAAAAAAAGAAAGCATTTTGTGTTCTGGAAGAACCAGTCCCATCCTTTACTGCATTTTCCAAATATACAGTCCCATTTTAGAATGTAATACGTTCATTTTTACCCAAGATCTGATTTAACTTATGCTTTATATTAATTTTCTCCAATAGGATCCTTTTCTGTAGATACTGGACTTCAACTCCCAGAATTCCAAGATTGTTCAATGCCCAGACAACTTTTCTATTTATTGCTCATTAAAACTACTAACGTCTGTTTCTATAAACAGCGGGAGTAACCCTAGAGCACCAGATTTTGGATCATGCTGCCAAAATTCAGCAGTAATATATCTGTCATGAATTTCTGATTTCTCATTATATTAAGAAGTAGCATTAGATAACCTACAAACCTAAAAAAGAAGAGTGACAAGTATTCCAGTTCCTTTTATGCATAATTAAAGATTATCTCCCCTTCTCCAGCTCTCTACAAATTCATCTGTTATCATCTGTGTGGCATCATATCTGCCCCATCCCCCTTGTAATATGATGTTTGATTGGTAAAAGGTTGCCCACTCTTATTCAAAATATCGTCTGTTTAAGAGCATTTCTTAAAGCATGGTTGTAAACCTACAACAGCTGTAAACCTTTCAACAATGTTCCAGTTAGTCATCAGAACCTCCTTGCTTCCAATTACTGTACTCAGATTATAGGCAAATGACTGGAAAATGTGTTAAGGAGTCAGAGACTGAAAGACAGAGTTGTGGGTGGTTGTTTTTTTTTGGGGGGGGGGTTGGTGCCTTGAAGTCAGTGTTGACTCCTGGTGACTGCCTGGACTGAAAATCTTGCAGATTTCTGGGCAGGTTTTCAGAAGTGGTTTACCATTGTTTCCTTTCTAGGGTTGAGAAAGTGACTGGCCCAAGGTCACCCAGTTGGCTTCATGCCTAAGATGGGACCAGAACTCATGGTCTCCTGGGTTCTAGTCTGGTGCCTTAACCAAACTGACTCAGAAGTATTTTAATCATTAACTTTTTTTGCTAAAATAAGGTCTCCTTCATGTGGTCGGTGCTTCAAACACACCTACTTTCACTTTATGAATAGTTGGCTTAAGTAATTTTCAGCCCTCTCAAACAGGCACCAGACAGTACAATAGAAGGTTTGAATATCTCTGGATCAGGGCATACAGCATAACCACAATGCTTATTTTCCCAATGTGTCACCAGATGGTAGCAAAGAGCAATCGATGCAGCCCTTACACTTTCAAATGGCTGGAAAAAGATTTGAACAAATCAGGTTTTAGAGTCTTTGGGGAACACCTTATCCTGCCATAAAGGTTTGGCTTTCAAGCTGCAACTTCTACTTTTCCTGTACTTGTTTGATTTTTAAAAAGTCAGAGGAAATTAAAATAAATTATTTTAAAAGGCAAGCCATTGAAAACTAATCAGCAGTTGACGTTATTGACCAGCTGCTGAGTAACCAGCTGTCCACTTCATAAAAAGAGTAGTTTCCCCCTCTCCCCTCCCATTGACTCCTATATTTAAGGGGAAAGTGGGACAATAATTTCAGTGGTATGCAGCAACTAGCAGGAAAAAATATTTCTAACTTTTTTCTTTGTTTTGGAAGCATCAGCAACTGATCTATGGATGTAACACGCACTTCAGGTAATAAACTTCATCCATTCCCATGCAGAGAAGCAAGGACAACACTAATGTCCCAGAGGCTGACACAGAACTCAGAGAAATTGTCTGGTGGTAGACTCAATATTCTTTAAGGCAATGACCAACAAACTATTCTCAACCCAAATAGATTCACAGCATCCAACTTCACCCAGAGAAAGCATATCTACACCTTCCAAAAAATTCCTTCTCTCCTAGCGACAGAGGTACTGTACTTCCACTACAAAGCCTTCCTCTTTTTACCCTTGGGCTTATAAAACCAACCCTTTTCTCTAGTTCCATAACTTCACCTTCAAGAGGTCCATATAAACTCATAGGAGTGAGCAATAAAAGGAGGCTTCAAGTACCATAAAACAGGGATTTGAATACTGCAAGTTTCTTATCCATTATGCTAGGAGGCCCTACTAGTTCAAACCTTCACAGAGCTGAGTGAGATCTCATATGGTTGCAGAACCACATTCCCTCAATTAGTCAGCAAAACTCAATTGCTACAGCTGCAGCAGGAGTCTAAAGATCAGTGTTTCTCCACCTTGGCAGCTTGAAGATGTGTGGACTTCAACTCCCTGGGGAATTCTGGGAGTTGAAGTCCATACATCTTCAAGCTGCCAAGGTGGAGAAACACTGATCTATAGATAATCAGTTTAGGGCTCTATCCCTAAAATCACAGAGATTCCTTCATGATTTTAATAACAGATACATTAAGGTTAGGAGGACCTAGCAGGGTCATATAAATCAATGAATATGAATAATCTGAGTAATTGGGCAAAGCAAAAACTATCTGGAGCCATCATGGTCCATCAAACTATCCTACCTATTTTATTAACATCTCCTTCAGATGTACCAACTTTCCTTATTTAATTATTTAATTGTTTAGTGTGTCTTGCCACAATCAAGGACTCTTGGTGGCCCACGAAGTAAGACTATACAATAAAATACAAAGACATAAGCATAAGACATAAAACCCCAACACAACACATGGTGTCAGGCCCTAAAAGCTCTCCGGAAAAACTCTGCCTTCAGCTTTTTGTGGAAGACCATGCCAGCTCAGTCCCTGAAAAATGCTTTCAGGCTTCGGCCCCTCTCACCTCCCAGGAATAGCAAACGACCAGCTGCTTCTCCAAAGTGAGTGGCGAGATGCAGTCTTGTAAGTACCCAGGCACCTAGCCATTAGCAATAGCTTACATAAACATTTTGTTCCATTTACTAAAAAGTGACGGTTTTCTTGAACTTAAAAGAATAACCATGTTATTTACTTATTTTATTTTAAGAATTTATGTCTCACACAGTGATCCTAGATAGCTCATAACAACCAATAAAAACAATATAAAAACAGATCATGCCCTTAAAACCAGGCACTAGGTCACACCTACTGTTGATTCCTGGAATCAGTCCCATCCTGGTCCAATGCCTAAGGGAGGAGCCAGGACTTCTGAAAGGGTAGGGGCTCCCCGAATCTCAGGTGGGAGTCTATTCCAAAGGGCCAGCGCAGCTACCGAGAAGCCATGCCTTTCAGGTCCCACCAGATGACAATGTTTGAGGGAAGAGACCTGGAGTGCACCCACCCTTTCTGAGCTAGTGGGATGGGATGAACTTGGGGAGAGATGGTCTGAAAATAACCTGGCCCTGTACCATGTAGGGCTTAAAGATGATAACTGGCATCTTGAATTGCCCCTAGAAAGCTGAAACTGAGAGCCAGGCAGCTCACACAACAGTGGTGTAACATGGGCAAGCCACGGAGCACCCAGAACTGAGCATGCCATTGCGTTCTAGACCAGCTGCAGCTTCCAGATGGTCTTCAAAGGCAGCCCCATGTACAGCACATTACAGTAATCCAATCAGGAAGTGAGTAAAGCCTGAGTAACTACAAGCAACAGAACATCAATCCATCAAGGAACTTTTCCATATGATTGTAGACTGGTTAATCAAGTCCTCAATCTAGGGAATTAGAGTTGCTATTCATGTATTTGCATGATTCATGTTTTCCCTCATTATATTGTAAGAGGTATTCACCTACAATATACATCAAAAGGTCCCAAATCCATGGTTTAGTGTAATATGTAAACCTATCTGATAGTTTTGTTCAAAAGTAGCCTTCCTTATACCCATAATTTGGACAGAAAATTTCAGAGATTTTCAAATATTCTGCGTTAAGAATTAGACAGTCATTTGCCTGGACTGTGCCTTCATTCAAAAAGTGATATTCTCATGGCCACTGGCCATAAGTACTCATCCTGCCTTCACAGGCCAAGTGAAGCAGAAATGTTTAGGAAAATCTGGCACAATTAAGATACATTCAGAGCATTCAGTACATACTTATCAAATAAGGGGCAATCATTTTGATTCCTTTCATCAAAACTCTGAAGAAAACTTGTTCAATGTCATCCAAACATGATTAATATTAATATGAATTAGTAATAATATACTTAATATATATAATATACATCCCTTCTTAAAATCCTCACTTACTACCAAAGCAGCAGTCACCTCATAAATTCAATGAAGAAATACATAGATTACAGAACTAGGTAACCAGCTATCATGGCTAGCATGTTCACTGGACACCTCAGCCTTGAAGCTGTCTGTAATTCCCAGCCACTGAGGACAATTCTACTTCTAATAAACACACCTTTCATGTCTACCCAAAATCTTATATAACCTTGGCACATTCTACCTTGGATACCTTCCGCATCAGGGAATAGAATATTAATTGTCCTGTTTGGTGTACAGAGCTATCCAAATCTATATACTTGCAAAATTCAGTAGCTGTTGTCAGTTCATGAGTTTACACCTTAAAAAAAAAACAATGGAACATTTTCAGTTTGTATTAACAAGATATGGCAAGAAGCTTGTTCTCTGGTTTATTTTTTCATTCTTGTGCCTCACTTCAAAATGAAACCAATAGGATCGTACAATGTGGGCTCTTTCTATCCTGCTTCTTCAAAGTCCAACTTTTGCTTCCATAGAGCGTCACAGGGAAAACCATTGCCTGCACTATTCTGCTGTTTGTAGGTATAGACACATCACAGTATTGGAGTATCTTTTTCAAGTCTACAGAGTACTTCTTGACTGCTTATTCCTTTACTGTTGATGGCTATACTAAAAGGCAGAAGCTACCAGTTCAATATATTTACAGGTAGTCCTTGTGAAACTGTGACTGTGCCAATGATCTTAACTTCAGCTTTCCTTTGCTTTACAGACCTGCAAAGGTCATAAATGTGAGGATTGGTCATAAAGTTACTTTTTCATCACTGTTGTAACTACAAACGGTCACTAAATGAGACAGTCACTAAACAAGCCACAGCTTGACATGGTTGACAATCAGAGGCCTTTCTATAATCAATGAAGCACATACTGATTTATTTTTTATATTCTTAGCATGCATCAGCAATAATGTCTTGTGTTCCTTGGCCTTTTCTAAAGCCAGCTTGAACATCTGGTATCTCCTTTTCCATGCAGGGCTCTAATCTGTGTTGGATGATCCTAAGCATTATTTTGCCAGCATGTGAAATTAAAGATATTATGTTATGCACAATCTGTTGTCTCCGTTTTTTGGCATTGGAATGTAGACTGACCTCTTCCAATCTGTTGGCCATTGTGTTGTTCTCCAGATTTCCTGGTGTAGCTTAGTTAGAACTTTTACTGATTCTTTTGTTGTTTGCTATACTTCTGAAGATATTTCATCAATTCCTGTGGCCTTCTGATTGTTAATGATTGGAGTGATGATCTAACTTCATACAGGAAGAATATTATGAAGCATTATTTAACAATAACATCACAGCTCTGGAGGAGCAAATGGCAATTCAACAGCAGTTCCCAACTTGGCCTTTTCTACTGGAAGTTAGTAAAGCATTATTTTTACTGAAAAGTAGGTAGGCAGTAGGTAGATACATGATTTATTAAAAGCCAAGATTGTCAGGCTCTTGTATTAGTGTTCCTTTTCATTTGTGGATCAAAATTTGCAGATTCTGGTCCTGATCTATAACTATTCTATAAAAGGTGACAGAAAGGATCCAGCCAATAATCATCCAATCAGCCTACTGAGTATGATTTGAGCAGGCTGAGTATAGAGCAGGGAGGTCAACAATGGATTAGCAAGTTATTTTTCATCACAAGTTAAGATATTCTAGTTTTTTACAGGGTGCCTAATGTGTTACTTTTGTAGATCAAAAGGCAGTATTTCATGATAGTCTTTGAAAGAAGTTAGAACATTCTACCATCACTAAGGGATGGTTGTAAGTACTCAGGCTCCCTCGTAATGTGAATTAATTATGGAGGCCATTGACAATTCTCTATTTAAATTCCTATTCAGAAAGGCATAAAGCAAAGATGCATCCTTACACCATATTTGTTTAACATGTGTAAACAGAATGGTGCAAGCATATAAGTGGGAATTTCTTCCACCGTGTAACTTTATTAAAGAATTAGTGACATCAAATACAAAACGATTTATTCTAATTGCCTCTTGTTGAAGATCTTTATCTACAAAAATTGCAAATATATATATATATATATACACACACACACACACACACACACACTGTGTGTGTGTGTGTATTTATATATATATAAAAGCCTTTAAGAGCAGTTTAAGTGCTGCTGAAATAAACAGTAGACCATGTATTACTTTGTTGTCCATTGTACACAAGGCTTTAAAATTATCTAAAATAGTCACCCCCTACCAGCCACTAGTTGTATACCAAATAGATCAGACACAGAATATGTGCATTTACTACTGGGTGATCAGTTTCCTTATGTATCAAAGGAGGTTGTAAAACTTTCTCAATTGCCATTTATATGTAAGAATATTTATTTATTAGATTTATATGGTCACCCAGCTTATGAACCCTAACTCTGGGTGGCTCAAATAAACAACAGTTAAATAAATAAATAAAAAAACAACATCCAAAAAAAGAACAACTTCCAGCACCCTAAACCAACACTCTTCAATACCACAGCTATTGAGCTCCAGCCTAATCCTATCCTAATGCCTGGGGAAAAGCCAGCTTTTTAAGGCCTTCCAGAATGCTAGACAGATGGGAGCCTGTTTGATCCTAAGGAGGAGAGTGTTCCACAGGGCAGGGGCCACTACTGAGGTGTGCTTCCTAGGTCCCACTAGATGAAAACATTTGAGAGAAGGGACCTGGAGCGCACCCACCTTATTTGCCTGGTAGAGTGGGCAGATATCCTCAGGGAGAGATGGTCCCACAGATTACCAGGCCCCATGTGGTGCAGGGCTTTAAATGTGATAACCAGCACCTTGAATTTAACCCAGGAAGAAACTGGAAGCCAGTGTAATTGTGTAGCAGTGGTATAATACAGGCAAACCTGTATTTGGTTTGGGGTACCCTAAACTGTGTGTGCTGCTGCATTCTGGACCAGTTGTAATTTCCAGATGGTCTTCAAGGCAGCCCCATGTAGAGTGTGTTGCTGTAATCCAACCAGGAAGTGACCATGAGCAACTATAAGCAAGGCATCCCAGTCCAGGAATGGGTACAATTGGCGCATGGGATGAATCTGTATAAAAGCCCCCCTTAGCCATGGCTGCCACCCACTCCTTGAGCAGCTGCGAGTCCAGGAGGACCCCCAAATTATTTGTTGTACACTGCTCAGAGTCACTTTGTGTGAGATGGGTGGCTATATAAATATGAGAGAGAGAGAGAGAGAGAGAGAGCGCTCACCAGCTCTGTCCAGGGAGTAGTACCCCATCAAGAGTCAAAGATGACTTCATTCTAAATCCAGGGGGGCCAAACACCCCAAGCCATTACTGCTTGCTAGGCTTCAGTCAGAGCTGGTTCCTCCCCATCCAGACTCTCACAGCCTCCAGGCACTAGGTCACCACCTAAACAGCATCACCTGCCCAGCCCAGGATGGAGATGTATAACTGGGTATAATCAGCATACTGATGATCCACACACCAGGCTGCCAAATAACTTCACCCAGTGGTTTCATGTAGAAAGGGAAGGTTGAAGACTGGACATAAGTTGTCTAACACTTAAGGAGGGCCTCTTGAGAAGGGGGTGCACTACCATCTCCTCCTGCAATGAAGCATTAACCAACCCTTGGACTCAACCACATCCTTCTGGGAGGCCTTAACCAACCAGGAGGGCCATGGGTCCAGAACACAGGTGGCCAAACTCACAGCTGTGAGGACCCTGTCCCTCAGGATTGACCGGTTCAAATTCTTTCCAGATAACTGAGCTCAGATGAGCCTTAGGCACTTCCATAGGATCTGCCTCTCCAGAGACCAACTCCAAGCAAAGCAGAGAGACTTTGTTCCACAGAAGCTCAGAATATTCCTTGCAGCAGCTCTTCAAGGGTTTTCCAGCCCCTCCTTACCTAGAAGGGACCTGGCCACCCAAAACAGGACCACTGGCCAGCTATCTGCAGACATAGTAAGAGCAGTGAAGTGAGCTCAGTTCACTACTCTTACTACCACAAGGGAAGTTCTAATAAAAGCTCTTACCTGTATTCAATCAGCTTTGTTCTTCATCTTTTGCTAGTAGCACTCTAAGCATCTTCATCTTGTGTCCCTTCATCTTTTGGAGCTCTGTGGGATCCACAATCACAGAGCCTGCACAGGTATCATCCAGTCCAAGGCCTCCACCATGTATTCATTCCAAGCTGCAACCAAAGCCTTGGCAGGAAGAACCCCAAGTTCTCTCTCTAACTGCACTGGGTCCATCAATTACCTGGGGTGGACCAATCAAATATGCCCTAGCCCCCTGCAGTGGGAGAGGGTGTGATCTGGCATGATCTGTCCATGGCAAGTGACTGATGTTAATATTGCCCAACTCCAGAGCACAACTCCATTGCTCCGAGACAAAAACACATCTAATGTGTGACCTCTGCTGCAAGTAGGGCCCTCAATAAGTTGGACTAGGTCCATGGTGACCATGAACTCTGGAGCCACATCTGACTCTGGGCTCAAAGAAGTCCCCCAGTATCATAAGCCTGGGGAGTCAGCCAATTCAGCCACAGAGATGTTCAGGCAGGGACCCCGCCACACTGCAGGGAAGAAAGTAGGCAGACAGCAGCCCCAAGTGGTCCTTATGGCCCAATTTCATGAACAGGGTCTCACATCTGGCTATATCTTGGGTGGCGCCCCTAAAGGCCACTAGACTCTTTGATAGCCACAACCCCAACCACACCCCCAACCCTGCCTTGCAGTTGTAGTTAGTGCCACACCCAGAACCTGGAAGGGCACATCTCTGAGAGGGAAACCCCTCTGTGCCCAACCAGATTTCAGTGATGCATGCTAGGTTGGCCCTCTTATCCATGATCAGGTGATGAGATGAACTTTATTACAGGCCAACCAAGCACTGAATAGCAGCAGCTGGAAGCCAGGGCTGCTGAAGCTCTGGAGAACAGGTCCTGGGGCTGGGCACCAGGGGCTAGAACAGGGTATTGTTCTTAGACACTAATACTGCCCTCCCCAAGAGCTACCTGCCCTGTCTCCTGTCCTATCTCCCCATGCCTGACACACCATGATATTCCCCTTGCTCTCTCCCTCATCATCCAACTCCCCCCACGTTGACCTTTCCCCTATCTCATCATCCAACTCTCCCCCATCCCAAACAAAAGGGACCCATCCACCAACACACACAGCACAAGGACAAATAAACCCTGACCAGATACTGGCACTTCTATATAACATTCAGTGCCTAAAGCCTGGGCAACACCTCTCTTCCTCACCATTCACTTGATCACTCCTCCTCTCCACTCTCTAACCCCACCCCTACCCCATTCTCACCCAGGAGGGAAAAAAAAACATATAATCAACAGGCCTGGTAGGTAATATTCCCCCTCCCCTACTTCTGTCTCTCACATGAGGGTCGTGGACAAATCTAGCCTCACTTTGCCTACACTCCCCCCACTCCCACCAGCCCAGTTCTCTCCTCTCATGGTGCCAGCATCCACAATATAACTTTTTTTTCCTTGGTAAAACATTTGATTCTGACCTGGTCTACCAACTATAGGGCTAATTCCAGGCCAGGCCAGAGTCTGAGGAAGACAGGGAGGGCCACCAACATGGCTAGTGCAATGTGGTTACTCAGGCTGCAGCTGCAGGACCCAAGTTCATTCTCTCGTAAGACTACCAACTTGTTCCCACTTCCACTGCTGTCATCCACTGGACATCCAAATCCTGTTACACCAAGGACTCCTGCTGCCAGGATGCCATAGCCACTTTGCGCTGAGCTATCACATAGCTCTTTGCGCTGAGCTATCAGTCTCCACTCCATCCCCAGCACCAGCCACAAATGGAGGGCGAGAGCAGAACTGTTCCTCTCTGCTGCATCTCTCTGCTGCTGCCTCTTTGTTGTGTCTCCCGGCTTCATCTTGCCCTGCCAGGCAGTTGAGTCAAATACAGCTATTCTGCAATGCTGCCAGATTCCGTTGCTTGCGGCCTGCTCTCTGCTGACTCTTCGCGATTCAAGTACAGCCCTGGATGGAAACACAGTGCAAATCCACTGAGCTCCACCACACTGTCTATCCACTGCTGGGGGAGATGCAAATGGAGCTGTTCTTCCCTGGCTGCTCCTCTCCTGTTTCTTCTGCTGGCCCACACTTTGCCTCAAGTCACTCCTAGAAGCCAAATCACCCTGAGACCCCATCTAACACTATCCCTAACATACCAAAAGCTCTCAAAAACATCAAGCCCCACTACCACACATCTGCCTCAGCATCAGCGGCTGGATAGTGTAGTTGTTACAGCACCACCCTTTGACGTGGGAGACCAGGGTTCAAATCTCAGCTGGTACCTACCTTACCAGCAGGGGAATGCTTCCCCTTCCTACCTCGGATATGAGAGTGACATGAACTAAAAGAGTCTTGCCAGCTTGGTTGTTGCCCAGATTAACAAGGTCCACGCCAAATGTTGAGGAACCAGAACAATCTGGCGATAAGTGGACTACTGGAACAAACCATACACTGGCAAGACAAGAGAACCTGGAACTGATGGAACGCTACGACAACAGTAGACCTAATGAGAGGGGATATGTGAAACGTATGAGGGAACTATGGATGGACAGAACACCTACATCCACACTAACTGAGAAACAGCTAGTTACCCAACGCTTCAACATAGTAAAGAGGAAGCTGCTCTCACAACTTGAGACAGACCAACTACATATTACATCCCAGTCTCAAGAAGACCCGGAAGAACAACTGGATGTGCAGCCAACACCTGAAGCTGGAATGTCACTGCCACCCCCTCCATTACAGAGCACAGCAGCTGATATGAGGCATAAGATCATGGATAAACTAGCTATAGTCAACCCTCGAGACCAATTACCAAGGCTCAGTGGAGAAGTACTATCAGATAGTATGCTAGAAGATGCCAATAGAGCCTCACAACAATCCCTGCTACCACCATAACTCAAACAAGTGAACTGGTATATGCTACAGCTGCTGTAATCCTGGAGATACTTGGCTACACAATCAAGAACAGCAGTACATGCCCCATCAGAAAATGAGGTTGGAGGCTAAGATCAAGGAAACTCGGAGAGAAGTTAGTCAGCTGGTGGAAGAATATATGGGAGGAAGAGAAGATACATAACACCAGTGCAAAGTGGCTGCAGGACCTGAGAGGAGACCACAGCAATCTGTCAGAACAGGAACCAGTCACTATCACAGTAGCAGACATCCAACAGCAGATCAAGAACATGAAGAGCTGGACAGTGCCTGGCCCGGACATGATCCACCTACTAGCTAAAGAAACTAACAGTAGTGCATGAATGCCTAGCAGCTTAGATGAACCAGCGGCTAGCAGCAGGCTCCCACCCAGACTGGCTAACACAAGGAAGGACAGTGCTGATCATGAAAGATCCCCACAAGGGAACAGCACTGTCCAACTACCAGCCAATAATCTGCCTCCCCACAACATGGAAAGTCCTATCACGCATCGTAGCTGCCAAGCTACAGGACCATATGGGTCAGTACATGAGCACAGCTCAGAAGGGCATTGGGAACAACACCAGAGGCTCAAAACACCAGTTGCTCATAGATACAGCAGTCGTCTGAGACTCAAGGTCTAGACAGACCAATCTGACCAATCTGAGTACAGCCTGGATTGACTACAGGAAAGCCTACGAATCAATGCCACACACATGGATCTGTGAATGCCTGGCATTATTCAAAGTCAACAGGACCCTAAAAACCTTCCTCAAGAACTCAATGGGACTATGGAAGACAACACTGGAAGTCAACTCAAGATAGCTCACACAAGTGGCCATCAAGTGGGGCATATAACAAGGTGATTGTGATGGAAGACATGAGTGAGGAGGTCCAAGGTCATAGGGAGTCGGAGAGAAATCTCAAGCATCTCTTCAGCCTCCAGCCTGAGCGTGTGAAAACTAAGAGGATGAGACTGGTACCACCCTGAAGAATGCAGAGTGTTTAGTTGCTGTCATTGGGGGTTAGAGTTACTCTGGCAAGATTCTGTCTAGTAGGTGTAAGCTAATAAAGTAACTGAACTGTTCCTGAATTGTCACGCTGGGTTTCTTGGGCTGTACCTGACAGTGATGCACTGTCCCCGCTGTTCTGCATAGGCTTGAGCTCCCTCAGTCAGATAATCATAAGGATTGGATATGGATACAAGTTCAAGAGTAGAACTACCATTAACCACCTCCTCTACATGGATGATATCAAGCTGTATGCTAAGAGTGAACAAGACATCGACTCACTGATCCACCTGACATGATGTACATTGAGAACACTGGGATGTCATTCAGACTGGAGAAGTGTGGCCGGATGATAGTAAAGAGAAGGTAGTTAAGACTGATGGAGTGGCACTACCAGCAGGCCACATAGCATACAGACCAGTTACAAGTATGTTGGTATCCCAGAGTCACATGGGAACTAAAATGAAGAGGCAAGGAAGACAGCAACATCCAAGTACCACCAAAGTATAAGACAAGTCCTAAAGAGCCAGCTCAATGGGAAGAACAAGATCCATGCCATCAACACAACCAAGTACCTGGCATTGTGTACAGGAGCATCTCCCAAGTCCAGATGGGAGATTCCATAGAAGGTCATGGAGAACAGGGCTAAGATCCTGTGGGACTTTGAGATCCAGACGGACAGGCAGGTACTGTCCAAACAACCGGACATCATGATAGTAGACAAGGACCAGAAGACAGCAATGGTGACAGATGTAGCGGTGCAAAGTGACAGCAACATCCAGAAGGAGGAGTATGAGAAGCTGGAGAAGTACCATGGCCTGAAGGAGGGGATATGGAAGTAAAGGCCAAAGTGGTCCCAGTAATGGTAGGAGCACTCAGGGCTGTGACTCCTAAGCTGGGAGAGTGGCTCCAACAGATCCCAGGAACATCAGAGCTCTCTGTCCAGAAGAGTGCAGTGCTAGGAACAGCTAAGATACTGCACAGAACCCTCAAACTTCCAGGCCTCTGGTAGAGGACCCAAGATTGAGGAAGAGATACACCCATAGGGGTGAGATAGGGAATGAAAAAAAAAAAAATTCTCTCTCTCTCTCTCTCTCTCTCCTCCCTCTACGTTTTATTTTTAAGTCATACCTTTGGTTGTAAATAATTGAATAATTCATTACATATCAGAACTGATTCACTTGCTTATATTTCCTTATTATCTTATGTTCCACATGAGGGAGCTATGTCATTTGAAAGGCTAAAAACGGGAGTTCCAGAAATGACTTTTGAAGGCCACATGTCTGGGAGTTTGGTTACTATCATGCCATCCAGAAAAGGAAGAAAGTTTAGCCTACTGATAATATTAGAAAGACACCAGATACAAGCAATTAGACAACATAAGGGAAGTAACATACAGTAATTTTAACTGTATGTACAGTAGTTTAACTGAGCTGTACTGAATTTTGGGAGGCAATCTTTCAGTGTGAATAGGAGACTATGAGGGCCTAATATATTCTCCCAAGGGATCCCTTTTCTATAATGATTTATTGCTCTACTCAACTGCTACTTTAATCCCACTGACTGTGTTTCATTTCAGCCTTCTACAAACCAGCAATGTGGTCACTGTTGCTAGGATCACAGCGCATTTTGTACTTTAAAAAAATAGAGCAAAACCTGCAACTGTTTGGAGCTATTAAGGTGTTCATTTTATCCTATTATAATATCAGATACTAAATAATAAAATACTGAAAATATGTTTGTGCATGGAAGAGGGAGGCAATTAATTCCTATCCAATCTTATGTGTCCCTGAGAAAGTCAAATTTCATCTAGGAGGAAAAAAAAAATGGAAGATGCATCTACTCTAACGCCACTAATTTCAAGCATTCCTCCCACCGCAGAACTTTATTAAAGAATTAGTGACATAAGAATAACAAAATGATTTATTCTAGTTTCCTCTTGTTGAAGATCTTTATGTACAGAAACTGTAAAAAAATCTTTGCGCCTTTAAGAGCAGGCATACGTGCTGCTGAAATAAAGTTACGGGCACTGGAAAAAACTGAAGGTTCAGTTTGCTGTGGTCAGGGAATGAGGCAATTGGAGAGTTCCTCCTCTCATCAAATATCTTTGATGACATCTTCAAGTTCTTCTTTTGTGTACATGTGGAATTTCTTCCCAGGTTGGACTGTTGCAAGCTGCAAGGACAGCAAAGGCAAGTTATAAATACTTATTCACATTAGAAAGTAACAGCGTTTGACATACAGGAGATAGATTACTACACATGAAACAGATACTTCTATTGGACTGTCTGAACACTTTTGGCTTAATACCTTTCTGAAAATAAAATTATTTCTAACATGCTGTAGTTCTTCAGCGCAAAAGCAGAAACTTCAAAAGCTCTACTAAATTTACTTAAGTTTAGCGTCATCAGAGTAAACAAAGATTTTTATCCACACTGCTCCAACAAAACTTGAATCTGGTCCATGCATGTTCCTCTTTGCTCAATAAAACAGAGGGGAAAAGTAGGGCCGTGCAATATATTCTCTGCACAAGCTCTCGCTGCATAAAATAGCTGATTTGTGGTAATCTGTGCCTAAACCAAATCATGCATGTTTCAGATCTTTGGTTCATATATGGAGTGAGCACAGGGCTGTTTGTTCTGGAAAGTGCAGCTTCTCTGGGCAGAACTGAGTAGTAAGAGTGGGAGCTGAGGGGTCTCCTTGGCAATGGCATGTGCAGTCATCAGCAGCTGAGGGAAGGCAAGGGGGGGAGAAGGGAAGGCACTGGGGAGATTGGGAAGCACCAGGCTGGTGAGATAAGTTGCATTAGGAGTCTGTTGCTTACTGCTGAGACCATCTCGGTATGGAACAGGCACAGACAGTAGTGCATTGGCTGAGAGAAGGCAAAGGAGTGGGAAAGAAAATATGCTGGGACAATTGGGCGGGGTGTGGAAAATATTTCATTTATTTTCAGCAAAAATGCCATGTGGCAACCTCAGCACTAGGGACTGAGGGAAGGTGAGGGATGGAAGATGGGGAAGGTACTAGGAAGACCGGGGTGGGGGGAGGCAGGCTGATGGGAATGCATTGGCAATCCAACATTTAAAGATCAACACGGCAAGAAACAAACCAGTATACTGACAATCATTGAGAGAAGGAAGGGGAAGTGATGCAAGGTACGGTACTGAGAAGATTTGGGTGCCAATCAAGAACCCACAGTAAGAATCCCCTATAGCCCCCATATCCATCTGTTTCATTATATTAAAAACCTGCCAGCAGATTTTTGTTCTGGAGAGAGACCACTATCTTGATCTCATTCTGAACACTACGTCAGAATATCATGCAATAAAACAAATTAACATTTGTAATGACAACACTTTAGTTCTAACTCCGTCAGCTGTTATGACTTCTTGATACCTCCATGTGATTCACTTAACAATTTTTGTTGGTTTTGAAGCTACTGTCAGTGGCTGCATTCAACACTGCATACACCCACATTCCTAAAAACATTTCAATAAAGCTACTTGGCAGCTTTATTGAAATGGTTTGTCAATATCTTCTTTGGGATTATTTTTTGACTTCCCAGTTTAACTGTCAGAATCTGCAGCAATCAAGATATATATCAACTAGAGGACTGTTTTATTAGCATAGTAAATGCCATTTGTATATAGGGAATGTTTTCTTAGCTTGCTTTGATTCTGCCAGTCTCACTGGTGGGGGGGAGGCAGTAAAAGAAGACAGAGCCAGAGGAAGATTGAAGGACAGGAAGAAGACGTGTTATCGGGGCTGGAATGCACAAGGTCATACCTCTGTGAGAACTAGAAGTGGCGCCTAGATTGAAGGGGGGTAAAAGTAGAGGGAAAATTACGCGGGCTTTAGTTTTAGCAATGCTTGGCTTAGAGCTGCATGTATCCTCCAATAAATGAAATCTTTTCTGAATCTACTTTGGGGTTCAAGAGATTTGTCTGTATTGGAGTTTGAACATTGTAGACCTGACATTAACCTTCAGCCCCGGGATCTCCTACTGATCTACTATCCAAGTACAAATGAGATCTGACATGCTTGGCTTTTTTTTAAGATCACCTACAGACCCTAAGTTCTGCCACAGCCTTGTTCCAAGTCCTCAGTATATTCTGGTTCCTGAGCTTCTCACCCTGGCTATATTTGGATGTCATGATATATAAAACTGATACGTGGTGCTTGATAGTTTCTATTTGGTTCCTTCTTTCAGTGGCAGTTTAAAAAAAAAAAATCATGCTCCTTGCGAGTTTTGACAATGTTTAAATTTATTTGTCTCTCTCAAAGTAGTAAGCAGTCAAATTTAAAAACAAACCATGGCTTCCAATTCTGATTTCCTATGAGGGAAATAAACCTAGAGCAGATACCATGGGGTTTTTTCCTGCTTTGGTTTCTTGTGTTCACTGGCAGGAGGAGCCAAGCAATCAAACCCCACTCATTCAATCTGACAGTAAGCCAGAAATTTTAGGAATGTTAATGTAGTATGTGAATGTATCCACTGACAATAGCTTCAAAACCACCAAAATAAAGTTTATTCTTGAATAATTTGCTGTCAAAGGCATTGCTGGTGGCCATCTAAGACAGTTTTTAGAAGGTTTAAGACAAATTCAACCTCAATGACAATTTGTCAAAAATAGTCATATGGTATTTCTGGCATCAAAGCACTATGTCTTTCAATTCCAGCTGTTGAAGAACAGAAGGTTTTCTGTCCTCAAGGTATGTACCTGTCCAAGTTACCTATATAATGGATTAGTTAGTAGAACATTGAATTAGATGGAAATTGAGTCATCTAGTGTTAGGAATCTACTAAGCATATGCAAAAACTACTGTTCTTTCTCCTGACCATGCCAATCTGGCTATTTCAGGAGCTTTCAGTTAATTATGTGAGTGAAGACCATCCCTAGTATGGCCAGATCTGAATGGTCCAAAAGAGGAACAGTAGATTTTGCAAATACTTAGGACCAACAGCTAAATGTTGGCTAGGGCAGAATTATTATTTTTATTCCACCTTTTTAATATATAACTCAAGGCGGTGAACATACCTAATACTCCTGCCTCCTATTTTCCCCACAACCACCACCCTGTGAGGTGGATTGGGCTGAGAGTGACTGGCCCAAAGTCACCCAGCTGGCTTTCCTGCCTAAGAGAGCCTAGAACTCACAGTGTCCTAGCTTCTAGGCCAGCACCTTAACCACTACACCAAACTGGCTATTTATTTATGACCTAGTTGTCAGTAAATAGTTTCCTTCACTTCTTGATACAGACACCACAAAATCCATACTGCAAAAATCATAAAAAGAAAATCTTGGAAGCAAACTGAATTTCATTCCTTCAAATTTAACTACCAAAAAGCACTTCTGAGCAAGGGAAGTTGCTATTAAAGCTATTATGGTGGCAACAAAGCAGCGTATGTAAGATTTTTGGCTTTTGCTAGAAATCCTTTCTGAAGGCTCCAAGGATTTGGACTTCTAGCAGTGGATTTTGCAGAAAAATATAACTGCTCTGAGATCTGTTATATTTTCAAATGGACATGGCAAGATTCAATGGTACCTTAGTATCAACAGAAAGGGAGATTTCTACTGAGAAAATGGGGGTGATTTTCCCCTTCCTCTGTAACCTTCAAATCTTTTATGGAAGTTCCCCCCACATCAGGAGAATATTTTGATAGCATGGTGAGGGCCAGGGAAAGAAAAAGGAGGAAGTTCTTTGTCATCTGCTCATATGATAAAAGATGACGTGCACAACCAGGAAATGCATTTCCAGGAGATGATAAAACTCAGAAACAAATGTTAAGCACTCAATTTATTCACATCACGTCTGTTTTTGGTACTATGGCAGTAAAGAACCTTTCCATTGCCATCAAGATGTTAAGAAGTTGGAATATAGCTAAATCTGTCACTATTTCACTACAAAGATCTCAACACTCTAATCTCACAAATATCAACTCAGAAGCAGCAGACCAAATATGTAACTTTTCTACAATTCCTACACACACAAAAAATCCTACAATCCTACAGAAAAAGGATTGGACACAACATACCATCCATAGCAAATCTAAGCTACCTCAACATCTGTGCTGAAATTCCCTTAATAAGGACATTGTTAGAAAACCTTTACAAATTGATTAACATACCTCAATATTAGTTGCATTCAGCTTTTCCTCCATAACTTGTTTTAGAATTATAAGGGATGACTTGATTGCCTCTTTCAGTGTCATTGACTGTAGAGAGAAATTGTAAAAGTTAAGGGTGATACAATATGATAGGCATCAAGTTGCTATAGTTTATCACATTGACTGGATAATTCTCTTGAATTAAACAGATACTAGAATAACCATCAATGGCATATATAATGTTGTAAGCCATGTCTACCATTATATAGAAATGAATGGCTGGACAGTGCACTTGCTGCACACACTAGTCTAAATTGAATTTATATAATTAGATATTAATTCTTTGCCTAAAAAGTATTCATATCAATCTGTGGCTACAGTTGGATTCAGGTCACTATAGTAAAAATGTCTTTATGGTTGAGAGCTGCAGGTTTCGGTCATCTGACATATCATAAATGACCTTATATTTATTTAAGATAATGTAGGTTCTTGTTTAGGCATGAGATTAAATTACTAATTTTGACTTGTTAAGTCAAGAAGGCAAAATACAGAGAAGGCAAGTACTGCACTTTCAAAGTGTAATACTGACAAACAGATTTAATTTAAAACATCTCAAAATTTAACTTCTTTTCATGTTATTTCTATAAAATGTTCTACACCTGTGAACCTCCCAGATCCAAAACCAAGTTTAGATACCTGGAACCTATAAATATGTTGAAAAAAAAGTATTCAACTGTCATAGGCAAACAACTACATGACACTTTCTAAATTGCTCAAAATACATTGATAGCATCCATTCTACAAGGATATAGATAACAAAGGTGATTCCAGAACACTGTAAAAAAAGTTACAGCTGATTTACTATATCCCTTTAAAAGGTTTAGACAGCCAAACCACAGGATCTTGTGGGTACTGCTAAAATAAAAGCCACATTTGTTCTCTTTATCTCTCTTCTTTCATCAAGGAGCTGCAATAAAGAGTAAGGCCAAATGAAATGGGCTTTTACCTTATGATAAATCTCTTGCAGTGAGCTTTGTGCACCTTCTGAAGCTGATCCAATTGCTCTTGCATCACACTGTACAAAAGTCCCAGAAGGATCCATATGAAATCTACAACATAAATAAAAGATAGGAAAATGAACAAATCATCATATGCCAAGCACATCATTTAAAAGATATAAAGTCTGCAGTTTACTCTGTGGGTTACATTTGAAAGATAAGATAAACTGTTCTAGGAAAAGATTGTGTATGTATACATGTGTGTATCATAATTAAACTATTACATCCAACATATTTGGGAAACTAGTAGGGATGGCCACAGATTTACTACATGGCTTAGAGCCAGAAAATGTTGCCTGGTGATCTATATCTAAATTGGATTGTCCTGGCAGTGTTGCAATACCTGGCTTTCTTTTAGAGTACCTGACAAAAAGGCATCATATACACAGCCAGGTGAGAGGAAATGTCTTCAATTCAAAAGAAAAAAGTAAATGACACTTTGGACGCAAATGAAACGTAGGATGGTTCTTGTTCTTTTAATAGCCACAAAAATATAACTTGTATTAAATTCACACATCACACACACACAAAGGCATTTTAGGTTTAACATCAAATTAATTCTATTTATTTGGTTCTTTTTAAAAATCAAGGCTGAAGTCAGACTTGTCCTTTTATTTACTAAAAAAAACCAAGAATGTGCTGCAGAAATTAGTTTACACTTTCCTTTTTCTCTGAAGCCCCCAGCACCACTTCCCATTGTACTGGAGTATTCCACATTCTTCTAAAACACATTTCCCCCCCCATTTTGGCAGGGCATATACCGGGGAATAAGTAAGTATCAATGCTCTTCTCTTCTTCTAGAAGAGTCCTATGAATCCAATCCTTGCTATTTTTTGCACATTTCAGATTTTTGAATGTTTCTTCAGGATTTTAGCTCCTGTAGTTCAGGTTCCTCAACCTTGGCAACTTTAAGATGGGTGGACATCAACTCCCAGAATTCCCCAGCCAGGCTGGCTGGGGAATTCTGGGAGTTGAAGTCCACCCTTCTTAAAGTTACCAAGGTTGAGGAACCCTGCTGTGGTTCACGTAATTACTGGTACACCTACAATTCTATGAATTGTATATATGATTTTATCAAAGTTATCTATTGAAGAACAAGTTACTGGACATTTATCTAGCAGCTCAATGAGTGGTCTACAAGCACATTAAACTGAGTGAATAATATGAAGGCACAGAAGGGAGCCATGTAATTGTGTGAACAAAAATCTCTATAGGCATTACTGAGTTCTCATTATAGAAATCCACTGATGGTTTAAAAAAAAAAAATCCTTAGAGATGGTTCAAAATTGGAATAAATTACCTTATTTTCCTGCAGCCATTTAATAAATTTCAGCATCTGATAAAATACCTTACAAACTATAACAGTTCATGTTCTTTAAATACATCTTTAAGGTGCAATAAATACCATTTTTCATTTGCTTGTTTTAATAAAGAATTTGTTGTTAAACAGCTGGTGTCAACTATCTCTTGCTCCTAGCAACAGTTTATTCAACTGTTGAAGAGTAAGTTGAAAATAAGAAAGAGAGGAGAAAAGACAGCCTAAATGTTAAAGAAATCCAAGTTTATTAAAATGCAATATAGAACCATTTAGATGTAGTGTATGTTCCCCTTCAAATGCATTTTGTTTATATAAGGTAATTTGTGCTGGTTTAATGACCACAATGAAGATTGATTTTTTAAAACGTCAGCAGACATAAAAGTTTAATGTTATTTTGCAATTTAGGATTATTATTTAGGATCCTTCTTAAGCCTCTCTTGCACTCTTAACTAAGCTGCTTCCTCTATGAAATTTAGGAGAGCTTTCTCCTTTAAAACGTGCTTGGAACTCTGAAGTATGTAGCGCTTCTAGTTACAAGGGCTCTCTTAAACACCACCTAAGGAATGCCACAGAAGTTTACAGATATTAGATTACCTCGGGGTCTGCCAGTTCTTCTGAAAAAAACCCAACAACCTAAAGACAACTTGCTCCTTCTCTTTATTTTCACTGAATTTTACATTATCAGAAGTTTACACTTATGCAGAAGTCATATTCTATACAAAGTGCCGTTCAAACAGCTTTTGGGCATGTATCTATAGAAGAGCCATTAAATTTCTTGTTTTTCAACCTTACTGATAGATACAAACAGCTCGTGCCCTCATATCAAAATCAAATTTATCATATTTTTACCGCTTTAATGTGTCCTGAAAACAATGAAAAACCTTTTGAATAATTATAGTTATTTACATAGTTTTCACTATGAAAATTCATATACCTCAGAACAGCTTTGCTTTTTGACCATCAATGTATCTTTAATGATGGTGACAAACACCAGCACAACAAGGTTTGGAAGCTTCTATAAGATTGTAAGTTAATTCATACCACCCAATCCAGTCCAATGTCTACTGACATTCTCCTTGATTTGCAAGTTGATTTTTGCAGAACTCCATGGCATTCTGTCTCCTAACTAAGCAGTGGTAATATAAGCAGTCTGGATTTGAACACACAAATAATCAGAGTGAAGAAACAAAGCCCAACTTACAGTTGAGGTCCTTTTTCATCAACTCCTCCAAAGAGTAATGCCACACCAAATGGCCTTGACTAGAATGAAATCATAAAAGGATCAGGCATTTAATGACCTATTAACTGGATAGTGCAATTGCCAAAGATGTACATTCAGCAAATGCAATATTTACCATTGCACCTGGATCAGCATCTTCTTCTCCAAACTGTAACGCTAAGTTGGACACAGCTTGTGTCACACTCTCCACAGTCATGATTTCATTGTATGTAAACCAGTGATTCTGAGATGATAAAAAGAGACCTGTATCTCTCTTGTCATAAAAGATACAATCTGCAGCCAAATAAACTTGAGCCAAAATTCCAACCAAGGGAAGAAATCCACAAAAGGGTAACATGCAGATCAACTGCAATGTGGTACAAAGAATGCACAATAAGGATTTGGGGCAAGAACTTAATGATTCATGGCTAATTTGTTATTCCTTTTAGAACAGATATGTGCTATGAATAAAGCTGTCCGTATTTTCAATTCGAGCTTGATGAAGTTCTTTTAAATGTTTCCAGCCACATGGGAAGCACTCTTCCATGAGCCGCTCCTATGTAGACTGCAGTTTATGGTGACCTAATTACATGAAAGGAAGCTAATCTCACAACTGCAATCACAGAATCAATATCCCATAGTTGAGTACTTTAAATATTTTGCCGTCTGTGCAGAAACCACTCACAGGAAAATGATTTATATGCCGTTAAGAGTGATTTGAAAGAGCTCCTTGATCCAAGGATGGTTAACTTAGAAAGATTATGGAAACCACTCACTGGAACATATTTTCAATTTAACCACACTTCCGTAGCAGAGTCTTGACAATTATGAAGCTAAAGATTGATTATTTAGAAAACAGTTTTACTTGTGTCCTAAAGTGTACCTATTCCCTAAGTTTTACAAGTTTTTTTTCTTTATTGGATAGAGACTTTTAAAAGGGAAATAAGACTATTAAAATGTTTTCAAACTCAGTTCAGAGACAGACACCAAAACTCCTAAAGCCATGACAGCAGAGCACTTTCTTACATCACAGGTTCTTCTAATATTCAGGTATATGTAAATAATTGGTAACACAAAAAGAATGAGGGATGTACAATCATGGAATCTTATTTTCACCTTCTCAAATCAATCTTGATATTTGCATATTCTTTTCACATGAAATTTAATTTTTCTTTTCAGCTCTGCTGCCATGTTTGTTTTAAGTCTAATGAATGAATAACTAATTTGCTAAAAAAGGGAGTTGGAGAAAAGCAAGATGTGCAAAGATCAGCACTTGAGTTTTACCTGTGTCTCAACTCTTGCTTTGTCAATTAATGTCTTTGCATCAGCTATCAAACCACTCATTGCACAACCTGAAAAAAAGGAGATACAAATTAAAAAGTCCCAGCCCCAACACTGATCCCTGAGAGACACCACTGATCAGTGTCTCCAATTTGAAAATTGTCCTATATATTTATCAAATTTCTTTAAAAAATGGAAAAAATCTGTCCTTTTATTCCAAGTGGCTGAATTTGCTGAGGAGCATTTGTTGATGGGCTTTTTAAAAAGCTTCCTAAACATTCAAACATACAACGTGCTTTTCATCATCCACATGTATACTGACACTCTTAAAAAACTGTAAAAGCTAAAAATCTAACTTCTCATAAAATTCATGCACTTGCATGAGAAAGAAGGGCAGGTCAAGTGACTACAGGTATAGATACCTTACAATATTTGTCAGTCATATTTATTTGTTAATTATCTTTGTTAGCCAATACCATTGTTCAAGACTATATTAAAATAACATTAATGATAAATACAGAGAAAGGCAGATACAAATGAACTCTAGCTCCAATTTTCATCAGAGGTGTGTGCATGTCCATGTTAAAAAAAAAAAAAACCTGCCTCAAGTACAGAGGACAGGCTAACATTAGAGGTCCAATCAATGAGCTTCCAAAAGAGGAGTTGGCTGGGGATCAAGAGCATACAGGGCAATTCCCAGCTCTCCAGTTTCTATATTTGGAGTCAAACTTTTACTGGTGAGGTCATACAGAAGCAAGTTACTTCTGCTTTCTACACCTGCATCTATGTCATGCTGATTTAGAGCCTAGAAAACCAATGACCATTACTAGTAAATATGAATTTCACACCAAAAGAAGTCTATACATAAGCTTGTATTATAGGAATTAGAAGACCACCAAAGAAAGAATTTTATTCATATCCCTACTGCAATTACACTGCAGACTCTTCTTAGGAATTAGCTTTCATTCTTACCTATATGAGAATCAATTTCTACAATTTTCTCAATACTGCTTGGCTCCATAAGTGGGGAAGTGATCCTCTTCTCCACAGCCAGGCAAACTCCTTCTGATGTCTGGATTCCAATTGCTGTGGAACCAAGCTACCAAAAAATAAAACAAAAACAAAAACCACTTTTTAACAAAACTGTGTACTTGCTCTATACAGTCTAAGAAATACTCAGTACA
Organism: Python bivittatus; assembly: GCF_059951505.1. Taxonomy (NCBI): domain Eukaryota; kingdom Metazoa; phylum Chordata; class Lepidosauria; order Squamata; family Pythonidae; genus Python; species Python bivittatus. Next base: position 54,051,564 of record NW_028277098.1, on the reverse strand, counting down.
TATAGTCTATCATAATCAGACACAGAATTTCAGAAGAGTATTATATGATAGGATGTATGCAGGATCCAACCAAAGTCCAGAATGCAAGGAAGAAAAGGAAAATTTGGAACAGATTTTCATTTACCCAGGGAAGTCATGTCTGAACTTGCTCTGTTTTGATTCTGGACCTTCATGGAAATTCTTAAATTGTTCCTCTAGAGATTTATTGTGCAACAGCAGATGTGTCATAGCGAATCATGCCAAAAAACCCCAAACAACCCCCCCAACATTATGTTTATGTAAAATCAAAAAGGGGAACTTTGGAAAGGAAATATTTAAATCAGTGATCAGTATTTTGTCCTCAAATTGCAGGTGTCCTAATAATTGGACCATCACTGACCTAATCATGGACTGGGCACAAGGGAGAAGAAAGAGTGAGCAAGATACTTTTTACCATTCACTCACTGAATCTCTCTCATTCTGAGTCAATATGTGACATTTGAGAAACTGCATTAATTGCACCAACTGATCTGGTATATCAACTCTTTTTCTAATTTATCAGTTAACCCCTTATATGATTAAGTCAGCTCCATCCCATTCAGGAAATCCCCAACATCATTTTATACAAAATATATCATGCATCTTCTCATAACAATCTGTTTGCAGATATTTGCAGCTGGGTTTTTTTTGGTTAACCTGTGGAATACTGGAGCCTAGAGCTGGTCACAGAGTATCTTCAGAACAACAAAGACCTGACTTGGCTCTGGAAATGGCCCCACACCTTATTCCTTATACCACAGATATAAACTATTCTAAAATAAACATATTTTAAAATATTCATGGATAAAAATGCATTTGTTTAGATCATCATGAATCTAAAATAATAGTTAAGATACTCACAATACCAGTTATGAATAGTCTATCCATCAATCACATCAGTCATCAATTTTTCAGAGAGACACACAACTCTACCTAGAAACTACCTACAATATCTTTGTTTATGGAAAGTTGTAGGCACTTAATGAGCCAGTGATCATGGTTAGTACACTGAGCTGCATACAAACAGCAGAATATTTGCCTTTTTCCTCTTTTTTTTAAAGGTATACAGGCGTCTACGATTCTGATTGACAGACTAGCCAACCCAAATTATTGTGCACGGTCAGGTTCTAATCCAACCCAAGCTTTCTGGCAATAAAAATAGACAAAGATATGAATACTTTCCTGCTAGTCCACAAGTATTTTCCAAGTTGTTCTAAGACATCCCTACTCTCCAGTCTTGCTACAGGTCCATTAAAAGTAAGGAAAGCTTTTGGGAAAGTCTAATGGAGAGCTCATAGAACTGGTCATTGGAAAGTCTACTAATCATTCATGTGCAACTCTGAAGGATTTCAGCTGAAGCTGCTGTTATGCCCCAAAGTGATACTTAATGCAGTGGAAATGACTACGGCCAAAACAATGAATTTCCACAACCATATATATTATTTCAATCTCTGAAAATGAAGACCTGCATGCATAATAAGTTATCAAATTTGCAACCTACAAAGTCAACACACTATCAAAAACAAATTATAATTATTCAAACTGTATAAATTTTGATATAATCACGTTATCTTTCAGATAATTGAAAACAGAATAAGAAGCATGCAAAGAAAACTAATATGCAATAAACACAGCCTGAAAAGATGACATTTCCTCTGGCCACAGGAACCCCTGCAGAAATTTCAAAGCCTCTAGTAGTTATTATTATCATCCATCTTTAAAATGTTTCTTCTGAATTATGAAGTTCAGGGTGATGTATAAAGCAGTCCCTCTCAATTTTTCCCCTTACAACTGTGAGCTGAGCTGCACTGTCTGGCCCAAAAGTCACAGTGAACTTCCATGGTTTAGTGACAACGTGAACATGCATCACTGTAATCCTAGTCCAATACTGTAATCACTACAACAGACTGGCTCTCAATGCAATATAACTTGATGTTCCTGTTACTGCATGTCCTTACTAAAATCATGCTACATAATCTAATTGGGAAATGGTAGACACCAGCTTTGTCTTCATTTTGGTTACCATATCACATTCACATAAAGAAGGAACATAAATAGCTTATTCTTATGAAGTTGCAGAACCATTTAATTCTTGAGCATTTTTCAACAGAACCCATCACATTATCTGAGTTATTTACATTAATTAAACATTTTTACAGAAATTCCATTGGATGCAACTGGGTAAATTAAAGAATATGACAGGGAACACTGCCACTCTCAGCCAAGGAAAGTAGGATAATCATTACGACTGTTCAAAAGCTATTTCAGCCCTACTCCAAAGAAGGTGCACAAAAATTGGATAGTATTGCTCAATCTGTATTCTCAAACTGAATTCTTAGTCTTCATCCATTGTTTTGAGATTCCCCCATTCCAGTCCATCCAGTTCTCTGAAATAGCTCAAGGTACTTTTTGCACAATAGTTTCAAATGTACCTTGATAGCTTCAATGGCATATTCCACCTGGAATAATCTTCCTTCTGGAGAAAAAGTGTTCACACCTCTGCAAAGGAAAGGAAAGAATCAGAGTCACACTGAACGCTTCCGAGAATTTAGATTCTGAATCAGACTTATGCAATAAAGTTCCATTTGAGGTAATTAAAGGCAAAAGGACAAAGTATTTTTCAGACTGAGTCTAGCTGAATTATAGAATTTGCAACATAATAACCAACAAGGGTGTTTTCAGAGAGAAACTGGACAAATTCATGGAAGATACCTCAACAGCTTCCAGTCCTGACAACTATATATTATCTAAGGTCCCAGAAAGTAATCTTTCATATCTTAAATTTTCTAGCAAAAAAAAATTGTGTTCCATCAATATAGGAAAAAACTCCACTTTTTCCAGAAAGGCAACATTCTATTTATCAGTTTAGTAAGCTTTAAGGTCCAAACTTCTCAGAAATTTCTCATCCTCCCAAGAATATGAAGATATCCCAAAGTTATTTTAAGAAGTTTGTTCAATTCAATAAATTCCCAGAAACAAAACAGTGACAGTATGGACTGAGAGTTTACGAAATTGCAAAATATGAACAAAAACTAAATTTATGAAATGATTTATGAAAGTTGCCAAATTAAACTTTGATTTTCTTCTTGATAAATATCCCAAAATATTGCCAAAAATAATTGGCAAAGTTCATTTGGCTATCAGTGCATTGGTTTGTACAAGTAACGTATTCTAAAACTATATCTGAAAATCTCTGCATAACTAAATTTGCTTATGATTTGGTTTATTCAACAATGAAGTATTACAGTACAGTGAGCAAGCCCAATCACTGATAAGCATAACTGAAAGCAAAAGCTTGAACATCATCATTATGACTAAGGAAACCAGTTCTGGCCTTGACTACACAATACTCCAAACAAGATTACACTGTACTTTCACAACACAGTTAGGCCCAAACTGCCATGAGTAAGAATACTGTAATGCACTACCAGTATTAAAAGTATTCAAAGGGAACAGGATAGCCTGATTTCTGAATAACAAACCTGAGAAATGTCACAATCCCTCCTATTTTCTTTATCCAATAATGAGCAGACACACTTAAGGCAAATTAAAGATCTATAAAAAACGCAACCCACAAAGAATAAGCAAATTTGCAATTAACTTACATTAAGAATAAATGTAATTGGAAACTTTTTTTAAGTATTGTTTCAAATACAAATAACATCTCTTTACTCCGTAGAGCTTAAATTTCGCAGCTCACTTTACGTAAAGCTACTTTTTCCGCCTGCGAAAAGCTTCTGCAGGACAGCACAAGACGGACACCCATCTGCCGGAAAGCTCCGCTACTAGCGTGAGGAGCGCTTACGCTCCAAACTGTAGACAAGTACAAACACATTTCTTGATCTTCTTCCACGCAGGCAAACTATTCTCCATTCCCAGGCATACAGGCACAAGACCAGACCGAAGCGCTTCCTTTCCAAAGAAAAAAGCAAAGAGCGCCCACATCACCACTAGAGATCCTCGAGCAGAGGCCGGCAAGCTCGAGGAGGAAGGGCGCTTCAACTCCTTCCGAAGCCTTTCGACTAGTCGGCCGCAGTGACTCAGCCCCGGCCAAACCAGGCCGCGCTTCCGCTTGGCCTGGCTGCACTCACCGGTCGTACTCGGAGCGAGTGAGGAACATGCTGGCAACAGCAGCTGCAGCCGCACCAGGAAAGAGGAGCGCGCGCGCCGGACGCAGAAGTTGCACGTTCTAGCCTCGATTTTAGTCCGGGGACGGCTGCGGCCCTGTCAGCGGAGCACCCGGTTGCATCCACCACCGCACACTGCACATGCGTGAAACTCGTCGGCGTACGCCTTGCGTGCTTACCAGCCAATAGAGTTCCGAAGCGGGAGCTTACAATGCCATCGTGCAATTGGTCCTGGGAAGGTTCGTACCAAGTCGTAATTGGCTAACGGTTGCCATGGTCTACGGAGATATCAATCCCGCCCTTCCAGACGAAAGATTTGAGAAGAGTAAACTAAGAGATGTGGCAGGACGCGATTAGCGCGTTTTGTTTCGCCGGGAGTTGATGGCAGGATCTTCACCTCTCTTTCTGTTATAACGCGATAGATGTAGCTCCATTAGTTTGGTAAATAAATAAATTATTGGAAAATATCCTGCCATTAACAGTTATAAGAGGCAATCTTGTATTGAAATAAATCAGTGCAGTGATCCATGCCTAAACCTTTTCCATAGGCAGTAGCGATATCAAAGCATGAAACCAGGACCATCTCATGATATTTAGGACACCAGTCCTACGCTGCCTGCCCTCTCCCCGTATCATGCTGTCACCCATTCACCCTGCTTTGAGATTCAATACTGAAGCAAGATCTTGGGCAAGGCTCAGCGATTCACTTACCAGGAAATACGCATTTGTAGGAGGGGGAAATACCAATACATTCAGAGTATGAATGAGCTGTGCCCCAGGGTTGAAGGTTCAAGCAGCCTATATATTGTGCTGAAAGGACAATGATCGGTTTCACCCATTCGAAACAAAAATGTGGTTTGTCTGGTTTTAACTCAGTATGTTGTATGAAGGCACCATTGTGATTTATTAAATAAATGATAGTTAAACTATGGCTTACAGAGATGGCCAAATCAAGTTAATAAGGAGACAAGCAATACTTGTTCTGGGGTGTCAAGTGTAGGACAAGAAGACAGACACGCCAAAGCACTTGGACGAGGAAGGGACCAAGGGCGGTGTAAAGCAAAAAGAACTACAAGTAGTCTTCGTTTAGCAACCACAATTGTGACTGACAACTTGGTCATTAAGCAAAGTGATTGCTAAATGAAACTGTAACTGCCCTTATGATCTTACTTCAGCTTTCCTTTGCTTTACAGACCTGTGAAGGTTGTAAATGTGATGATTGGTCGTAAAGTTATTTTTTCATCACCACTGTAACTGTGAATGGTTGCTAAAGGAGGCAGTTGCTAAACAAGGGCTACCTGAACGGAAGATACCTCCAAAACAAAAGTCTCAAAAGTGACATCCAGATGAAAAAAGCAATAGTAAAATAAACAGTTGTCACCCCAAAATATTACTGACCGATTCCTGCATGTGCCATCTTTCCATATATTTTGGCTGCATATCCCTGGCCTCTTGTGCTGGTCAACAAACCCCAAACCTTAGCTTGCAGTGGGGCAGCTCATGTTTTCTATCAGATAAGTCCTTTCCCATTTGTCACTACTTACCTTCCAAAATCCCCATACTCCAAGCAGCCTTCTTATTTTCTTAGGGGTGGTAAAATTGTAAACTCTCCATCTTCCAACATCTCTCCTGATGTTTTAAATGGAAAGCTAAAAGGGAAAGGGGCTGGTGTTGAAGTATACAGCAAAGTAGCCACTGTTAATCACTCCCATGCCCTACTGTCTAAACAGAATTTTAGTTGAAGGCTTCAGACATTTGTGCAGACTTTTAATGCATACTTTTTTTAGACTAATGGTCATGGGGGGTGGGGCAGAATTATAGAATGTGTTGAGAGCTACTCACCGGCAAGGCAGGATAGAGCTGGGTGGGCCAAAATAGAAATTAGACATTTTCATAGCAAATTCTTAAATCTCACTTAAAAGCTGATTTTTCCCCTTTCCCACATTCATTCATAAAACCAAGATGTGTAATTTAACTTAATTACTAAATACTGATGATCGCTGAGAAGAGATGTGGAAGCCAGATTAAAGCTTTGGGCTGAAGATTATAATGCTTATGTAGGTAAGCAGAAACAAGCAACCCTGCTTGTTGACTGTGCATGCTGTCTCTCTCTTTCTCTTTTGCAGTCCCTGGAGTCCATTTACAGCATTCAAATTTGTTGGAGAAATGTCAAAAATCAGCAGGAAGCAGGGGAAAAAAGGTGTTTTCATAGGCTTAATACATCAGTGAAAGTAAAAGTCCCACAAATCTCTCCAAATGGCAGGAAATTGATTGAAAACTCCACCCTCTGCCTTCAATGATGGTATTACATCACTGTTTTGCTGACTGCTGTGCTTGGCTGCCAAGAATACTAATAAAAAAATAGACCTCAGTGGCAGAAAACCACTAACCCCTGATGTTAGAGTATTGTGGATGGATGATATTGAGGTCTCACTAAGGACCCTATGTTTCACAGTAGTGCATTGCATAGGTCAGAAAATAACTAGGTAAAATATTCACTACTGCTTGCTCAAAAAAACCAAGCTGGAAATGTCCAAGGCTTAGATGGGAGAGGTATCACCTGAAATTGTAGGTCCTTTGATTCAGCTGTCCAAGTACAGCTTTTTAAAGAACTGAAATTCTGTATTTCTGTGAATGGTTTATTTATTAATTAGATGTATATCCTGCCATTCACTCAGAAGCCCAGAGTGGCATACTCCTGTTTTTCTCTATAACAACTATGAGATAGGTTGGTAGGAGAGAGAGTGAGTGGCCCAGGTGGTCATCAAAGGCCAAGGATTAGAGACTAGATTCACATATTGGGCTAATAACAGTTAGTTGAACAAGTCACACATGGATGAGTTTAAGTCAATTGTGAAGTTAAAAAAATTATTTTGGCTTAGCGAATTGTACAAATCAGGTTTGTGTATGTGTATTCCTGGGGTCTCAACAATAATATAATAATAGGAACTGCAACTGTTTCATGATTTTTCCAGAGAACTACTCCTAGCATTACCTTTTGAAAAGAATGTGAAACTATTGCACCTTTCCTTCTTTAATTGAGGGGGAGAAACAGAAGTGATGGGAAAAACAAGTGGCTCATAAATGTAAAATAACATGCTGAAGCTCTTTTATACAAATCTTTGTTGGAGGCAATGTGCCTGCACAATAAAAAGTCTCATGTGGGAGCACCCTCTGTCACTTGAATAAAATGATTTCATCTGCCATCAAGCCACAACTTGGAAACAACTGCTTTGTAGCCTACTAGTATGCATATTGGCTGAGTATCAAAACCTATCTTCAGCGTGACTTACTACCAAGGAAGTACATAGTCATAATTATAGATCCCTTTCTTGAACACTTTGGAGTTGGGATAGCCAGAGGATAGTATCTTTCCTATTTCTCCCATTTCTACTATTTTGAAATCCAAACAACACCTTAAAGTTCAGGTTTATAATGCCCTCAGATCTTTCTTATAGGATAGACATGTCTGCTCTGTCTTTTGTGTACATCCCTGCAAAAGGCACATTGAATTATTTGATCAATGTTTTGCATCTTCCTACAAGGTCTACATTTTAAATGGCTAGGCCATTTTTCAAAAGTAAAAACAAACTATTTTTACGCCAAGCATTAATTTCATGGCTCTAGTTCCCTAAATATAGGAGGAATGCTGAGCCAGCCATAAGTAGAGTAGGGCAAGGGGACTGTTCTATCACATAAGGAAATATGCTGGAGGCGTAAAGCCCAAGGCTTAAACAGTCATTTAAGAGAAGGAGATTCACAAGCGAGTTTCAGGTTACATCACATAGAAGTCTATAAGAAAATCTCATGCTGCTACCAAACATTTAATTTGCTGTATTAAGAAAATGCCAAACACTCTAGCTGTTTTTCAGAAAGTTCTGGAAAAAGAACTGGAGTAGGACATATTCCAAGTCCTACCTTATTTTTCTCTGAATAAAATAAGAATAGGATTGCCAAATGTCCTGGAAATTGTGTAAAATCTAAGCAACATCATCTTGTCCTGAGATAGTATAGTAATTGTCCTAGAAACTGTAATTGACAAATCTTAGCTTTAAATACCCAGATTTGTTTAGCACAGATAGATGCAATCTCAGTCACATTTCCTTACTTTTCAGTTGCTCTTTCCTCATGTTACAAATAACTCAAAAAAGAAATATACCAGCAGGGAATAAAACCTAGAATTCTGGCTTGAAATTTTGCTACAAACATACTCAACGTCCAAGCAAGCATCTTTAGTCATCCCCATCTGTTGACCTGCAGAAAAATTGGCCTATAATTCACATAATTTCCATCCAGCATGAAGACCAGCCATTCTAGCTGGCAGATAATGTGAGTTCTAGTCCAACACGTAGAAGCCACTAGGTGGAGAAGAATGCAATAAAGCAAGCAATTGTCCTTGTGCCTCAGATGCTTATATGAACAGGATTACTGTACAACAAGGAAGAATAAATTCTACTTCAGCCATTGATCATCTTGAAGGATTAAAATGATACAACTCCAATTATCATATCCTGTTTTTTACAAAATCTCTCCCCAAAATATTCCTCATTCCCTAATTCTTAACTAAGCCCTTTAAAATAAAAACCTGTTTTGCACAACACAGTCTCACATATTTCTTTCTCATTAGGAAAATAAACCTTGTAACAGTGTACTCGTGAATATTTAAGTCAAAATTTTCTCATTAACTTCTGTGAATTTGCTGTATTTAAGAATCTACACCAACCCTGATAAATTAAATAAAATGTATAATACAATATTGAATGTATGTTGGAAGTGTAAAAAGGAAATTGGTACTTTATACCATATGTGGTGGATGTGTCCAAAAGTAAAAAAATATTGGGAGTCAATACATAAAAATATTTGCAAAAATTGTCAATGGAATTTATTAAGAAACCTGAACTGTACCTACTCGGATTTATGGATAAAGAAATTGAGGAAAAACATGGAAATTGTCTACTACATCTGATCACCGCGGCTAGAGTTGTCTATGCAGCCAAATGGAAAGAGGAAAATGTACCAACCCTAGAGGAATGGTTACTCAAATCTTTGGAAGTTGCTCAAATGGCTAAATTGACTGACCAGCTAAAAGATAAAAATGTCGATGACTTTATAATAAACTGGAAACCCTTTTTTGGCTATATGGAAATGATATACTCCATACAGATGAACATTTAGAGTAATAAGTAAGAACTGTGAATAAAATAGAAACAGAGATAAAATGAAGGAACCAAGAAAAGAAAAAGACATGTAAATAGTCAAAACTCACTGTTTAGTTAGAAGGAAACCCTGCTTTAAAAAATTTTGTGTAGTTTTTTTTTTTTTTGTGGCTGTGAGGTGTGGATCTTTAGGGTTTTTTTTTTAATTTCTTTTTCTATCTGTATTCGCTCTTTTCATATATGTTTGTTAGGTTTGTGTTGTTTGTGTTAAATTTTATAAGCTAATAAAGAATTCTTGAAAAAAAAAAGAATCTACACCAAGAGAGCAAAATTTCAATTTATTTCATGGTTTTGCACTATATAATGATTCTTCACATATGGTTTAGAAGATAAACACCAACAACAAATGAAGGAGGAGCAGGGAGATGCTGAGTGGCTTTCAAAATTGATTCTATAGTTATTTAATTAAGTAAATAGTATTTTAAAAATTTTGTTTAAAACAGCATTTCCAGAATACTTTGAAGTAATGTTTGCAACTAAAAAAAAAACATAATTAGCGTAGCATAACATAATAAAGAACAAACAAGTGTCCCGTAAGAATTCATTGCTACTTACCTAGGTTTGTAAATTCTTATTTAACTTCCCTAGGTTAAAGTCACCTAATATAATAACGATCTTTGAGTCACCCTGCCTATCCTATGAATTTTCTTTAATTACCCATCAAAACAGAACACAGCACTCTGACTTTTTCCATTATGCAACTCTTCTGCTGGAATGTATTTTAATCATGAGAGCAGAGCAGACGAAGCACTGTAATCAACATACAATCTGAAAGTCATTTATCTTGTCTCTACAGTAACCTTTCCACCAGCACCTGAAATAAACTGATATGAACACAGCTTGGCCTCTTGTTCTCAGCTCTCAATTACTGTTTAAAAGCATAAACTGCCCAGAGTATATTTGTTACATATATGGTAGATTAAAAATATAAAAATAAAGAAATGAAAATCTAACTCTTACTATTTTGGCTATTTCAGTTGCTTCAGGTAAAGAGCAATGGATGAATTTTTCAGCAAGATAATAGGTAGCGCAAAATAAATCAAAATTGTAAAAATCTGGGTGGGAGCTAGATGGCAGCAAATAGTTGGGACATCTCTTTGCTCCCAACTGGTGGTAGAAACTCCTCCGTCCACCTGGGTGACGAGAAAGATGTCCACATCCACAGGTATTTGGTAGAAACCACAGTCATGTCATGGGCATTGTTATGACATCATGGTGTGTGTGATGTCAGTTGTTCTGCCTTGTTCCCCCCCCATACACCCATACTTAATATTCCTCACAATAAATATGACTGACAATCCTCTGAAGCTGAAATAATCACAACAGTATTACCATACAATATAGGGTAAGAAGACTTCCTTAGGGGGAGGAGTTTCCGTTGGGGAAGTCCTATTTGGAGCTCAGTGTAGGGTGCAGAGTTGGGTCTGGATGGTTTGAAGCTTTGTTTGGGCCTACCTTTTCGTTGGTGAGCCCGGCTTCCAATGACGACGCTGGTCCTAACTCAAGAAGAGCGCTTGGATGAAGGGTGGCCTTGCCTTCCAGTGATGACAGATTATCCTTCTGGACTAGGGAGAACTTACGGATCCCCACAAGGAGATGGGAATGCCTTCATAGTGCCTGAAGTAAAGGCCACTCTCTTCATCTCCTGGAATGAACCCCCCAGGACAGAAGAAACTAAATGTGAGTTCATAGGAACGGGCAGAAGGAAAGTCTGGGAATAAAGCAAACAACAGGCCTGACATTGTGTGAGGGGTGAAAGTACTATTCACTTTTGGTAAGAGTTAGGCTTACCATATTTTCAAGCAGACGAACCAAGCTAAAAGTCATGATCAGCAGGTTTATGCAGGCTAAGCCAGAGAGTGTGGACCTTAGTGCTGTTTCAAAGCTCACCCTCCTGTGTGCAGGCAAAGTGGGGGCAAGTTTGGATAGACTGCTAAACCCATGCTTCCCTAGAAAAGAGGGAGTGTGCATTTAAACTGCCTCACCCTTTGACTGAGCATGCTGTTAAACTGCACAGGCAAAGCAAAGCAAGTTATGAGAGACGGGCTACACCTACCATGCTCTTTGGCAGGCTGTATAGCCCTATTTGCCCAAAAGGTTTTTTTTTTTTTTTTAAAAAAAAAAACACAGTTAGAATGCCTGGACTGGAGCACAAAACCAGAACAATCCTAGTCAAACCAGGATATGTAGTCAGGCCAGAAGGAGTGACCTGGAATAGCTTCAGATAACCATTGCAAGTGTGCTTGTAACCACCTGATCACCTGTATATTTCAGCTCCATATTTAATGAAAAGTTGCTAAATAAGTCAGGAAAGTTTTGATTAATGTCTGAAATACTAACCTATACCTGTCTATTACTAAATAAGGCCTATCGAGTTCTTTGGAACTCTTTGGAATTCATATATGGATAAGTATGTGTAGGGTTAAATCTGCACATGAAAATTCAGGGAAAGCTGCAGAGAATTAATATCTGCATTGAGACAGACCTGAGTACATGTGTGTCGAGTCACATAGCTGCCCCATGTCAGTTCAGTGTGTTTTTAACAAGGAGTTATCTTGCTAACAGGATTACTATAAATCCTACTTAGAGAAGGATTTTGTGTGGTTTTCAGAGCACCTGATTTAAAGAGTAAAACAGCTTTGGCAGAATCAAAAGTGTTGCTACAGAAGATGACATTTCCATGTACATTAGTACATGTGTGATCAGAAACCTGCTTTGTTTATTAGTAGTAATTCACATCTTATCTTCAAAGCTTCACTGAGAAATTAATAGCAACTTCCTGTTTCTACTTTTAAAGCAAGCTACAGCAATGACTAAATTCAACCTCAACTTTTCAGATGTTCAAAGTGCCTTCTCTATTTCTAATATCATTTATCTTAAAAAGATGAAATATCACAACTCTCTGAGATTTTATTAATAAGTATTCATTAATGAATGCAGCTTGGGTGCACTGTATTCTAAACATGAAATAATTGCAAACTGAATGCCTCATTTTTTATTAGCACAACTTTAAAAAGTGGGATTCTTAAAAATATGGAGGACAATCCATAATTGTCACTTCAAAGGATCTCTGAAAGAGATCACGACAAACTGGGCAAACAAATTCTGCTTTGAAACTACTATTCTTTTAAAGGATGACATGAGTTGGCAATATGGAAAAAATAATTAACACCTCTTGGAAAGAAGCCTGGTTGGCATTCTAATGAAATGACAAGACAGACTTAGTAGCTTTATTTGCCTGTTGTTGTTTTTTAATTGCTGTATCATGGTATAGTTTGCAAAATCTACTAACTATACAAAGTTGAACAGTGTTGCTGAAATATGGACTTTTAAAAAGCATTCTAGACATTATTTTCTTCTTAGGTTAAAATTTTGGTCAGATAGTTGGATAATTTTTTTTTTAATGAATGGATTCAAAACATTACTGTGAGTCAGGTGACAAAATTTGCAAAGATATTATGGGAATGTAAACATCAACTTGCTTGGAATTTATACTTGCATATTTAGACATTATAAATTGACTTTTGTACTGTCATGCAACTTTTTCCTCCCCAAATACTTTGTGAATATCAATTTATTAGCAAAAATTAGTTTTTTGGAAAAATAAACATAAACTATTCATACTCATGGGACTCGCCTGAAAAAGATGCAGTTCTAAATAGACAGATAACATTATGTCATCCCAACAGCAGATCAAATTCACACTGATAACCTATACACTTATATATTATGTTTTCATTTAAACTGTTTTACTTAGAGAATTATATCACATTAATACCAACATCCTATCACCTAGGACAGAAAATAGCTGCAGTACTTCATAGCCTCTTATCCAACTGTATGGCTATTAAAAGGTAAAGTGTTATGAAAAAAATATTTCCAAGCAAAGGAGAACCATCACAAAAGTATACTGATACTTTTCTTGGCTCAGAAACTACATAAGGAATAGACTTGTATGTCCCTGGATCCTCCACTGCTGACATCTAGCAATGAGGACCATATGTATGATTCCTGGAGTTGTATTAGAAACCATATGTGCAGTGCTGAACACATGGATAACCAGAGAAAAGCATGCAGGTGTCTTTCCAGATGTGAACTCATAGCATGGGTGGAGCTAATTCCCATCCATTTTAATATTTTAAATTTATACTGTTTATATTGTAGCTTAACAGCAGTGATTAATATGCATGAATATCACATCTGTTGTGTGGAGCCCACATGCTATTTTGTGTATTTGTAATTACTGTAGAGCATTTATACCTCACTCTGGGAGTACATTCCCAGAATAGCTAACAATAACTTTTAAAGGACCAAAGTAAAATACTAGCATCACTACTGTAAAATAAATAATTTAAAATAGCATAGGAGAAAATAGAAGAGCCAATAAAATATACTATAATTCAGTTTCTAAATATCTGGAAAAATAAAAAGATCACTACTTAGAAAACCTCAGATACATTGGCTTTAATAGCTTTAATGACTTTAATAGATGAAAATATGTGTAGCTCAGGGTTGAACTGTGGGATTCTTGGTGCTCTCAGAGCTTGGTTGTTTGCTTGCAGATGTTTCATTACCCAACTAGGTAACATCATCAGTGCAAGCAGTTGGGTAATGAAATGCCTGCAAGTAAACAATCAAGCTCTGAGAGCACCAAGCCCAACATTAAATAAAAATGAAGGGTTAAAAAAATGAAGTACTTTTTCCAGATTGCATGTTTATTGACTTAATAATTGCACAAATATATCATTGTATATCAGGTCTGGATATAACACTGTCCCCAAAGTGTTAGGGACACTTTTTTTTTTTGCAAGAGCCAGTTTGGTCTAGTGTTAAGGCACCAGGCTAGAAAGCAGGAGACTGTGAAATCTAGTCCCGCCTTAGGCATGAAAGCTGGCTGGGTGACTTTGGACTGGTCACTCTCTCTCAGCCCAACTCAGCGCAGAGGGTTGTTGTTGTGAGGAAAATAGGGGGAGGAAGGAGTACTAGGTATGTTTGCTGCGTTGAGTTATTTATAATAATAAAGGCAGGATAAAAAAATCTTTTAAAATTCCTGCATCTGGCTTAAAACATAGCGGCTGACTTTTAACTGGCATAGGACACTCTTAGCACATAACATGAATTCCAGCTGTAATTCAAGTTTCTAGTTTAAATGTTTAAAGCCTGAATGGACAAGGTCCAGTAGTTTATAAGCTCTGAATTTATCTTGCTTATTGATGCAGGGTTATCCTTTGAATATTAATTTTCTATGGACTAATTTTAACAAAGGCATTCCTAATGGAAACCTCTTCTCTGAGGTCATAATTTGGGGCCACTGCTGACCTTTAGGAAATTACTCTGTTTGGGGGAATGATTTTTAAATCTCAGTTAAAAGTTGAACTTCATGACATTATGAAGTTAATTGCCAAAGGTATTCTAAGGTGTAGTGTTATGCTCAAGAGCGATCAGCTGAAGAACTGTACAGATTGGGCAGAAACACCACTATCAGGCGAAACACAAATTATTACGGAGTCCACAGAGCAACTCAGATATGCCAGAAAAACACTCTACTGATGGAGCTGTTCTGTCAGTAAAAGGGCTACAAACTGAAGGAACTGTGGACAGGATGGGAGTGGGGATAACAAAGGAACGAAGCATGCTTATCCTATATCCTGTATTCTTCTAGAGCAGCATCTACATCAGCTCTGGATCTGAAGCAAGAAAGGTGGTATTGCTATTAACTTCAATAGGATTTTTGGTAAAAAAAAATGTAATGCCCACATTAATATTGTTGCCTCCACTGAATGTAAGATAAGTTTTATCAAATACCAAGATATCACTACCAATGTCTAAACACCAAATATAGCTCCTCTGCAAGTATTTGCCTTCATATGACAAATAAACTATTGTTTTGCATATTCAGAATTAATTTGCAAAGAATTCTGAAAGTGTGCTCAGCTTACAGAATTTACCGATCAGAATTTATGATTGTAAGAGCTTAGAGAGCTCTACTGCAGATTGTCATACAAAACACATAAAGATCTAGTGATTTCCTGTATGTTCACATCCCCTAATCCACTTTAGCTATACATACTGTATATTATACCAGAGATAAGGTATGGGGCACCAGGCTCCAGCCTCTCACACACCTTACTGCTCTCAAAGTGAAATGCTATTGATAAGAACCATGAGATGCTTTGTGATCACTTTTCACAAAGCATCTTCTCTCCAAAACATGCCTCACAGTTCCAGCATACAGGTAGTCCTCGTTTAGCGACTATAGTTGGGACCGGCAACTTGGTCATTAAGCAAAGCAGGCACTAAGTGAAACTGCAACTGTGCTTATGATCTTACTCTAACCCTAACGCTTTCCTTTGCTTTACAGACCTGCAAAGGTTGTAAACGTGAGAATTGGTCATAAAGCTACTTTTCATTACCGTCGTAACTGTGACTGGTCACTAAATGAGGCAGTTACTAAACAAGGATTACCTGTATTGCTCATGCTTCTCTTTCTACAGTAGAAACTGGGACTGCAATCCAGTGCAAAATACTTGGGAATAAGGCCTGCGGGACCCAACAGAAGTTTGCAGAGCATTGGATTGTAGTCCCAGTGACTTTATGGTCACTTTGAGATGGAAATCTGTAAGAATTAAACTTTTATGAATGGTTAGGTGTGAAGGCAGTCCAAATCTATTTAAAACATTTTATTCTGTTCATCATACCAAATTTGAGATGGAGGAACAGCATAAAATACTAAAATAGGAAAGGAGTCAATGAAACTTAGCAGACTACAGTTCAGCAACTAGCATGTTAACCAGCAAAGGAAATAATTCACAGGACAATATGCCTCTTCCATGTGGAGAGCATGCACAAACTAATTAAGGGATGGAAATGGGGAAAAATAAATATTTAGATTGTAAGCTATTTGAAGCAGGGCCCTATAAGCTTGCCTTGTGTAAATGACATGCCTAAGGATGGCAGGAAGAATTTACTAAGGATGGGAAATAATTATCTTCCTATGTGTGGAAGAAAATTAGAATTGTGGATCTATCCTAGTAGAGGCCTTAACAAGACTATGAAATTCATCCAAGCTCAATCTTTTTACAATTGGATCTCTGCTTCTGGGGGACACAAGAACACAATAACATTAAATATGCATTCTTCAACTCCTGGTAGGCAGCATAAACAGTCCTACTTTATATTAAATGGAAGAAAGGCAACTTCCCATCAAACAATCACTGTTTGAAATGCTTTATTTAATTTTTTCAAACAGCCAAGAAATTTGTGAAATACTTGCTTAGAAGCCCGCATTCCTTCAAACTTAATATGCATTTACTTACATTGAACGAAACAAAACGACGCTCTTCCTTTTTCCCCTTATTGGCCAAGCTTTGCGCCCCCAACACCAGAATGCATGATACCAGCGCGCTCCCATTTTCTGCGCAAGGTAGAGCATCCTTGCCCGCCGCACAGAGCACGCGAGGTGCGACCCGCCTTCTGCCGGAGGCCGAAGAGGCGCCGGGCGCCTTGACCGTCCGCCCCTTCGAAGAAGGCGGAGTCGCCGGCTGGAGCGCCGCCCTCAGCTGCTTGAGCCCAGAGCCAAGCGCGCGCCGGCGAGCCCGGCCGCCTGCTGCCGCGTAGCGCGCTCACTCTCCTCTGCGAGTTTGACAGGAGTTCCGACGGGGCTTTTTTCGCCGCAGGTCCGTGGAGGAGGGAGCAGCCGCCCACGCCGCCAACTCCAGCCCGGGCTTCTCTCGCCTGGATCACTCCCCCGCCCACTCGCCAGAGAAGCAAGGAAGCCGACCCGGACCTGGCGACCAGCCCTCCTCGGAGCATGTCGGAGCCCGGAGCCCAGACAACGGCGGCGGACAAGGAGTCCTCCAACCTGGTGGTAGGGCTCCTTTGCTGGCCGTTTTCTCCCGCCTCTTCCCCTCTCCCGCATTGTTCTGTCTGTCTGTCTCTGATTCTCCCTCACTTTCTGACGCCCTTTCCTAATTCTCCCTCCCCCTTTGCTTTCCCTCCTGGCTGACCTGAAATCCCTGCCCTTGTTTCTCTCCCCCTCCTCTTTTTGCTTTCCTTGCCAGGCCCAGCTGTTTGGGGGGCTACGTTGGGGCCGCCTGGAGGAGCCCCTGGGATTCATTAAGGTGCTGGAGTGGGTAAGTTTGTTCTTTCGTGTGTAACTTTTGCACTTTGCTCCCCTCCCGCACCCCAAACCTGGAGGGGAAGAATGACCCCACACTAAATTGTTGCCTTGGTGGAGTGTCATCAAGGGAAGGGGCCACAGGGGGCGGGAGACTGGACCTGGGCTGTGTGCAGGGCCGGTTGAGCAGGAGGGAGTGTCTTCTCAGGCAGTCCTTCTATGTGCAAGGAGTCTGGATTTATGGACCGGGGTATGCATGGGAGCAGTGGCAAGTGGTGCTCACATTTCACCCAGGCGGGTTTAACCTTTTTGGAACTCTGATTCTGCACATACCGCGCCTTAACTTGTCCCTGAGCTCACAAATTCTCTCTCTTCTCAGCCTTCCCAAGAGGAGATTAGAAATCCTGGATTTATTTAGTCCACAGCACAGAGCCCAGTGCCAGGAGACTCCACTCCAGGGCTGTATTTTTGTGTGTCTGTTTCCACAGGGGAGGAGCATTTCAGTTTGATTGCCATGAACATCTTCAGATTTTTACCCATTTTGATGCAGAAGTTAGGAAAGAAACTTGTATAGCACAAAGAAAATGAATAAGCCTTATCTACTCTGTAGTTCTTAAAAAGGAGAAAAGCTACTTCCTGTTTACCAAAAAAAAAATCCCTCAGTTTTAAACTTTCATATATAGCACTGTTATTAAGTAACATGCTGTACTGCCATTTGTTTTGTCTTTAGGCAATAGTGGTACTACTTAAGCATAAGGAACATATTTTGCCAAAACCGTATAGTTAGAGACTCTGATTTTATAGTTGTGCGAAGCATGTGCAATACTTCTTCAGACTTGAAAAGAATCAGAGAGGAAGTGAGTGATAAGACAACACAACTGAGCTATCAGCATTTTATCTAAGTGCGCAGCACTTTTGGATGAGTTTAGACCTCAGTGAGGACACATCTCAAACACTTAAAAAATAACACCAGTGGGTCCCTTGGTAAACCCAAGGACTTGTCACTGCATAATGCATGGCTTGAGGACAGCAGTATTTGCATAGATATATCAAGATCTAGTAGAAGATGACAATTTTGTGCATTGATTGTATGGTTAAAGCACTGGATTGTGAGAATAACTAGCACCAAAGTTTAATGACAGATGAATGACACAAGTGGCCTTCCATCATACATCAAGACATTACTCTTCTTAGATATGCGATATAAGTAGTTGTCTGTGCCCTCTTTCATTGTTTCAAATGTGCACATACGGTTCTTTCACAGTCTACAGCTGGCACTTCATATTTTTTATTATGTTTTGTTGCTGCCTGACAAGGTCATCAGATTCATTGAGAATTTTCAGATCTCTTTAGACTTTTTAGCTTTGCGCACTCTTTGTGATAAAACAGTTATATCAATCATCTCAAGAAGTTTCCATTTTAGAGCATAGGCTAAAATTAGCATATACTGTATTTCAAAAAGCAAGAAAGTTCTATTGACAAATCTCTTTAGTAAAAATCATAGGAAACTGCCCACATAGTGACTGGATCTTGAAAGTGTTTTTTTGTTCTACCAAATCTGTTTATTTTATTCAATGGTAATGTTTTAACTGTAGAAAGTATAACTACTGAAGAAACATGACCTGATTTTTCATATTTTCTTGCCTTGAGTACACAGAGACATTTTTCATGATAACTGGTTTGCACAGACCATCTGCTGTGGTGCAGATTGTATTTTCTGAATACAGCATTTTATTTATTTATTTATTTATTTATTTATCGTATTTATATATCATATTATATTTTCCTTTTTTTCTCAATTATATTTTTCAGATCTGGTAAAATACTGAGAACCATGGTATCTGTGCTGTAGCTTTCTAGTCTAGTTCTCTTTTTTCTATACAGATTGAAAATATAGAGTTGGCTCTAAATTCATAGAGGTCAGCACTTAAACAGTTGCTTCTTGCTTTGGGAGAAGACAGCACCGCTTGGAGTTTGAGCTTGATTTCTGCTCGGGTGCAGAAGTAGTGTTGAGAACCCCAGTGCTGTCATTAGCTGTTACATGAAATCTGGAATTGCAGATAGTAATTCCAGATTTCATGGAATACTGTAGCACATGAAAGCAAACTCAGTGTTGGCTGCCTGTAAACATTTCTGGATAAGCTTTATTAAATCAGGATACCTGGTTTGTTAGGATAGGAACAAATGAGACCTTGGCAGATACAGAAGTCCTGTTGCTGCAGAATAGTTCCTTTCTGAGCTCTTTGCATTACCATTTTGTTGTAACTGTTACTTTTAATTCCATCTTAGTGCTAAACATAATGACTAGGCCTCTCTTTTACTAACATCTTTTTTGTAACTTTTGCTTTTCCCTGCACTTATATACAGACAACTAATTCTGAAACTCTTCAGTCGTAGTGGTGTTTAAGCAGCACATCTGCTAGCTTTCATCACTTTCCCTAACTGAGCTTATAGAAACCTATAGGGAGTACAGTGCAGCCATTCATTATAATAGTTGAACTTTGGTTAGTCCTGTTTTGGCTGGATGTTAGTCTCATCCAAGGTGGCTTCCAAACCAGGTGCCAGTGCTTGGTCTAGGCTCTAGACTGCTGTTGCTTTGTTGTTATAAAGCTGAACCCACCAAGAGTGTCTTACCAGGTCTTGCAAGACCCATGTTGGTGTGTGAGAGAGAGTTGAGCCTAATGGGTAAACAAAATAAAATAAGTTTTTTGTTCATC
Organism: Python bivittatus; assembly: GCF_059951505.1. Taxonomy (NCBI): domain Eukaryota; kingdom Metazoa; phylum Chordata; class Lepidosauria; order Squamata; family Pythonidae; genus Python; species Python bivittatus. The sequence goes on along the minus strand of NW_028277098.1, from coordinate 54,031,370 downwards.
TGTAAAATCTTTTCTTTTTTCCTCATTCCCTTTTATGTACTGATCCATCATAGTGCTTGAAAAATCTTCTTGATATAGCTTATCTTGATATCCAGTTTATATATTGTTTAAGTCAAAACTGACAATTTTGCCATTAGCTACATCTTCTTGTTTTCTCTTATCTATCATGAGTCTATCATAGCAAGAGTGCTTTTAAATTTAATTTTGGTCTCTTCCAACACTACCACCTGCTTTTATATACCTATTAGTCTTGACTTTCTACAGATTTTGCTGAGCTTTGCTGATTACAAATGCCATGCATATCTCTGGATGGAATGTGTGTTAAATATGAATATGTCTATCAGCTTCAAGCACTTTCTTATACTGTGGATTTCACTTTTGTGGGGGGGATTGATTTTATGCAGCTCTGGGCCATTGATATTGAAACAAAATATTTTTGATGTGTGTGGCATAACTATTGTTTGTCCCACATTTAGTGGCAGGCTTTAGTCAAACCATTTAGCTTTCTATTGAAGCTGATGGAATTATTTCAGTTGCTTTACTGAAATGTGCATTTTTCAGCTAGTAGTTATATCTAAGGATTCTAACACTGCTTAGTGTTCTGCAAAAAAGTAAGACATCTTGCTTTTTTTATTTAATGCTTTTTTCTTTTATAGAAGCTGAGTATTAAGCTGGGTATTATTCTGCAGTGTTGGCTTCCAGCAAGCTATTTCCTTTTCTTTCTTTCAAGGTGTTATTTTTTTTAAATGTGTCTAAGAAAATATGCAGCTTTTTTTTAAATTGATCAGATTTCCACATTGCTTGCATATTTTTGCTACAATGGTTGATATGCATTGATGTTTGATATGATTTTATTAAAACAGTTCTGGGCCGTTATAAACCTGGGTAGTTGTGTGCAGTTTCTGCGGTCTTGGGATAGTTCACAGGAGTTAATAAAGCTAAATATGTTGTCTCGCTTAGAGTGTTTTTCCTACTGATCGTTAACAAATTTAATCCTAAACTCCCCTTCCCTTTTTCTTCAGCTCTTTGCCATTTTTGCCTTTGGAGCCTGTGGTTCTTTCAGTGCAGAAACCGGGGCCACTGTGAAATGCAACAAGGCCCCTAAAGAGACATCTGCTATTACTGTGCAGTTTGGATATCCTTTCAGGTAAATCAAACGCTTACTGAGGACAAATTTGGAATATAGAATGTGAAATTAAACACTGTTGGTAATAGCCTCTGATTAAGGGAAAATAGTTAAGTTATATTTCCTAGGCTTCTTTTTTCAATGGTAAGTAATTATTTAACTTAACTTGAGGTGCTCAATATTGCAGGCTATTTTTCAAGACATTCATCTGGAATTGCCCTACATCTGTTAACTATTGATTCAAAATGAATTAAGCAGTGAAAGAATTGCATCATTATTACAATGATGGCTGGAAACTGCTCTGCAGGGTGTTACATCCAGAAAGCCCATTTAAGCATGTTGGCTTGGACGTGCTAAGTTTTTTTGTTTGGGGTTTGTCTTTTTTAATACCTCCAATTTCTCAGATCACTTTTAGGAATTCTTTTAGTTTTCAAAGTGATTTGTCATGCAGCATGGAGGGTTGCTACTCAGGAACCAAGGCCAAATGTCTCTTGGTTGCATAGAGCAGATTTTATAGCACTTTGAATTCCTTTTCTTCTTTCCAATCATACATAGGTTTGGGGAATGTTCCTGCAGAAAAATATAGTTCATCTAAGAAACTAGTATATGTTTGCCACAATAGAAACCACTTCTGATCCATTGGTCAGAAACCAGTGGTCAGTGGAGTGGCTATTGGGTCTTTGATGGTTGAAAAAGCAGAGATTCAGTAACTTATATGCTATAAATAAGCTACATTTTGTACATTGGGATAGGGTTTTTTTTGTAAATTCAAAGGCAAATTGTTTCCTAAAATCAATAATTTGGACAGAGGAGGGAGATAGCCTTTCTGACTCATTGGCCTACATAAAGTTATGTAAACATCTTAGGCTGTTGAACAAATGTTATGATTAAGAAGATACAGTATCTTTGTCCTCGGATTTTAAATGGGATGCATGGGAGAAGGCCGTGCCATACCTCCCTTCCTTCCTTTCTTTTTCTGTACATATAAAAAATCTATTTCCAACCATGACAGCTGAGAAGATTAAGACCATCTTCAAATCAAGCTTGACTCCTGGTGACTACATGGCTATGAACATGCAGTTTTCTTGACAACAGTATTAGAAGTATTTTGCAATTGATTTCTTCTTAATTTCTTTTATTACTTCCCCGTCTAGCTTATAGCCCTGGAATGCCCATCCAAGTACCCACTAGGCCTAATTCTGCTTAGCTTCCGAGTCTAAACATGTACTACCACCTTCTAGAGACAAGTGTTTTAAATTCAGGGCTTAAAAAAGATATGTCCACATGAGAAAATTCCTGTTACAAAGCACTATACAGTGAATTAGGAAACGCATTGACCTGCAGAAAGAGGAGATGTTGTGATCTTCAGAAAGCTTCACAGGTGAACACATTAATTCAAATGTATTAATTTCTGGGCCATGGTATCTAGAAGTATGCTATCTGTCATTTTGTTTGGGGGCATATCTCTTCCATTCTGACAGCTAGGAATGAACCCTCTCTTCTCCCAGGATTTCAGAATCTCCAAGATGAGTTTATCCCCAATAGAGACCTATTAAGGGAAGCATTACCACCATCTTGCACCAATGTATCTATTTAAAAAGGGCCCATGTCTGGAATATCTTGGTTGGAGACAACCAGATGAGGTGAGAATTCTGTTTCCAATTGGGGTACTTTGCTTCCAGATTGATATTATCTCCAAGAATGGCAGGTGGAGGTCCCAGCTGCCTTGCATTTGTATTTCATCATGTTTAGATGTAATCTGATTCCTTTCTACCATACCCCTACTGTGGTTCAAATGTATTAAATTATATTTCAAGTGATACCTGTGGGGAGAGCTCAGTTAGAGATGAAAGGCAGGATAAAAATAATATAATATAAATCTTTGAGAGCACAACTTCCTGAGGGCAGTTTTCACCAGGGAGTTTAGCAGGTGTCAACTGGATCTGTGCACTTTATGCACATGGCTATACCTCAGTAGATTAACACTGGCAAACCAGAGTGAAGCAGAGTTGTATAATCTGAATCAAACTAAAACAATGATTACGGTATAACACTCCTGCACTGTTGTTTCCATTTCTCCATTCCACTCACTTCCAGATGAATGTTGCTATAGCAGATTACTATCTGTATAGGAAACTGCTGTCTAGCCAGAAATGCAATACATGCATTTTGAGCACTCTCTGATTTGCTTTGAGAGGAAAAGGATTTTTTTTTTTTTGTGGCAAACTTAAAAGCAGCAGCTGACCTGATACAGCTGTCATCTATTGAGGGGCATATGAACCGGACAAAAATGTCAGCAATTCTTTATTTGCTGTACATTCTTTGTCTAAATCTTAGTGATCAGGCTGTGATGGACTTGGTGATCAGCACTCCTGGCAAAAACAAGAGGCAGCATTGGAGTATGGATAATATCCTTAACTCGTTTTTGGTATGCTATATCAGGTAAAAGATTATCTTTTTCTGGAGAGCAAAGAAATCAGAACAGTGAAAACTTTGTACATTACGCACCCATCGCAAGACTTGTTGGATAAGCAGAAACAAGATCTAAGTTAAAATGAAATCAATCAGTGTATGAAAGATCGAACATTGTTATATCTGTGTGCATCTTCCCCTCCCTGCCAACATCTGATAGCTATAAATAGAGGCATGTCTGTGAAGTATTTTGAAATGCCTTTGACGAGAAGGGGAACAAATTGGAAGGGTTGTTGTGGTGCTGGCAGTGACAGTTCAAAACATAATGCAGTATCTTAAAATAATGAATTGTATATGGGTTGAAAAACATTTTAGTTGGAATAGATTCCCCCCTCCCCATCCTTGGAGGCTGTTTTGCCACTTGAATTCAGAATTATGTTAGGTATGGTTGCCAAGGATATAAACCTCTTTTCTCAGAGTTGTAACTTCAGTGCAGGACATCCTGTACAGTACACTGTCAATTGTTAAACTACCATCTCAACAAACCCATAAATTATGGTTTGCGGCAGGAATTTCTAAAAGAAATTCTTCTCCTTTATAACTTTTCCAAGATGCATGTTCAATATAAGTCATAATATGATGGAAAGGTAATATGGAAATAGAACAAGGCAATGTATGATATGATGCATAGATGTGTTGGAAACAAGGATGGTTTGCAAGTACAGAAAGCTATAAACATGCATTGTGTAACTAGATTTAGGCATATTTTATTTTTTCTTAACTCATACCTTTATTTTCTTTGACTTTTAAAAAAATATTTTTATACTTTACATAACATTGCATATTCCAAAAGGGCATGATAGATATGTATTTGTTTATATACAGCCAGAACCAGAAATATTGGAACAAGGATAACTGTTTTGGCATTTGGCCTCTGTCCACCACCACATTGAAGTTGAAAGGAAACACACCCAGATGGGAGTGAAGTCAGGACTTTCAGCTGTAATTCAAGGGGTTTGACGAAAGTGGGATATTAACCACTCAGGAAGTACAGCCAGTGGCATATACACACCCCCATCGTTGGTGGCTCATAAGTAATGGAATGAATGGCTGACAAGCAGCTGCATGGTCAGGTGTGGCCTGATTCCTGGGTACCCCATGACCAATCAAGCAGGTAAAGGCCTAGAGGTGGTTCTGAGTGTTACATTTGCATTTGGTAGCTGTTCACTGGAACTCTCAACATGAGGTCCAAAGAGGTGTCCATGCAAGTGAAGGAGGCCATCATTAGGCTGAGAAAACAAAATAAACCCGTCAGAGAGAAAGCAAGAACATTGGAAGTGGCCAATACAACAGTTTGGAACATCCTGAAAAAGAAGGAATGAACTGGCAAGCTCAGCAACAGCAAAAGGCCTGGAAGACCACGGAAGACAACTAAAGTGGATGACCGCAGAATTCTGCTCATGGTGAAGAGGAACCCTTTCACAACATCTAGCCAGGTCAAGAATGCTCTTGAGGAGGTAGGCATGTCGTTGTCAACATCTACAGTCAAGGGACGGCTTTATGAATGTAAATACAGAGGCTTCACAACAAGGTGCAAACCACTGGTAATGCTCAAGACAGAAAGGCCAGATTAGACTTTGCCAACAAACACCTAAAAAGCCTGCCCAGTTCTGGAATAAGATTCTTTGGACTGATGAAACCAAGATTAACTTGCACCAGAATGATGGGAAGAGAAAGGTATGGAGAAGGAAAGGAACAGCTCATGATCCAAAGCATACCACATCATCTGTCAAACATGGTGGAGGCAGTGTTATAGCATGGGCATGTATGGCTGCCAGTGGAACCAGGTCACTGGTGTTTATTGATGACCTGACTGCTAATAAAAGCAGCAGGATGAATTCTGAAGTGTATAGGGCTATACTTTCTGCTCAGATTCAGCCAAATGCTGCCAAACTGATAGGATGCCACTTCATATTGCAGATGGATAATGACCCAAAACATACAGCAAAAGCTACCCAAGAGTTTCTCAAGGCAAAGAAGGTTCTTTCAATGGCCAAGTCAGTCACCTGATCTCAACCCAATAGAGCATGCTTTTCACTTACTGAAGACAAGACTGAAGGCGGAAAGACCCACAAACAAGCAGCAGCTGAAGGCAGCTGCAGTAAAGGCCTGGCAAAGCATCTCGAGGAAGGAAACTCAGCATTTGGTCATGTCCATGGGTTCCCGACTTCAGGCAATCATTGACTGCAAAGGATTTTCATCCAGGTATTAAAGGTGTCCTTATGTTTATCGTGATGTTGGTTTGTTCCATTACTTATGAGCCACCAACGATGGGGGGCGGGGGTATATGCCACTGGCTGTACTTCCTGAATGGTTAGTGCCCCACTTTTGCCCAACCCCTTGAATTACAGCTGAAAGTCCTGCCTTCGCTCCCATCTGGGTATGTTTCCTTTCAACTTCAGTGTGGTAGTGTACAGAGGCCAAATGCCAAAACAGTTATCCTTATTCCAATATTTCTGGTCCTCACTGTAAGTAGAAATTTAAACTTTTAGAGTACTGTCTCTTTAACTCATTTATTCTGACATCTTTTTCAAGGAAGGTTTAGCCACTTTTTAAGTTTTCCTGCTCAATTCTCATTTATTAAAATCAGTAATATGGTTTGAGAGAATCTGCCAAAGGATTTTATTATTACTGTTGTTGGCTGCACTAGGAGAGAAAGCTTCTGATTTTAATGTGAGGAAATGCTCAATTTTGTGTTATAACCTGTGGTTGGAGGTTGGAGTGCAAAATCAGCCTAATTCAAATGGTACTGGTAAGAGGCTAAAAGCTATTTTATATATAATATTACTGATTCCTAGAATTAAGTAGAATTGACCCTGGTTAGTAATTGTACAAGGATCCACCAAGGAATTCTAGGGCTATTGGCTAAACTGGGAAAAAACATTTTGGAAAAAGGAAGTAGGAAACCCTTTTGTAATACTGCCCAGAAAATGTATGGATCCTGCACCAGGAGTTTAAGGTGATTTCAAGGTGAGGACATCTTTACTTTTGCATCACTTTACAGTATGCAACATGAGAGCAACTCTGTATAAAATTGTGTTAAATCTTAGTCATGATTCATATAGTGAGTGTTTTTCAATTTCTACAGTACATTTCATATGTGTAGTTTATTTGCACATATATAAATGTGTGCATTTGTTACACTTGTATAGATCCCAAGCCCAGCCTTTAAGAGCTGGCAAACTTAGTAGCTGTGTTGTGATTGAGTCACGTGCAAGTGTACACAGAAGTATACCATAGCTTCCAAACCAAGGGTGTAATTAACCAGGTTTGTTTTTAGCAACAAATGAGGATTCCTAGTATCAGTTTGGTTTTGTGGCACTGTCTTATTCATTGGCTTATATGTTTATTCTGGCTAACTGATTTGTAGAGGAATGAGTAAACTGATCACGAATAAGCCACATGCATCAGTATTCCTTTATGATAACCCAGAAGTCACCAGAACATGTCAATAAATACTCCATTACAACTTAAATTATCTTGATCTGTAATTCTAACCCTAACCCTGTTGATGGTCCTTCTAAAGAGCTTCTAAAATATTATGGCAATGGGTATTCATAAACAAATTAACCTGCCTGCACTGCCTGTGGCGGGGAGGGAGGTTGTCAGAAATGGGGTTGGCTAGCCCCCTAGAGGCCTAGTATGGTTTCCATCAGCCTCTTGGATTTTTTTTCTCTTCTTTCCATTTGTGTAGATCTGTTTGTCTTTTTATAAATTTTAATTATGTATTTATTTGTTTTAATTTGATGTAAACCGCCCAGAGTCCCCCATTGTGGGGAGATGGGCGGGGATAAGTCCATGTATAAACAAACAAACAAACTCAGTATCACTCATTTTTAGGGAAAAGAGTCATCCATGCATATTCTCATAGATCAGGGCTGAAGAATTTTGCACCTCAAAGGCAAAAGAATTTTGCACTGTTAAGGCAAACTAGATAAAGAAAGCTTGGGTTGTCATAGAGTCTTAGATGGATGTATGATAAACAGATCTAGATAGGTTGTTCTCAGTCAGTTTCATAAAATTTGGAGCCAAACTGTTGTTCAGAAGTTTCTTTCAGAGAGCTGTTTTAAAAAGGTGTTTGCTGCTCAGGACTTCTCACTTTCATCTGTAAGAAAAATGTTTAAAACCTGCAAAATACATTTTAACAGAGGTGGGAATAAGGCAAACATATTTTCCTCCAAGCAGATTTCTAGATGTCAGAGATGTCCTGTAGCCTAATTCTTCTGCACTAAATACTCAAATTAAACTGAAGCTGTTTCTCTTGCTCTCTTTTTCAATTTGACTAGGTTGTATAAGATCCCATTTGATATGCCAGATTGTATTGAAGGATCGACTGCTAAAAGAGTGCTGCATCTCATGGGAGACTTTTCTGCACCAGCTGAATTCTTTGTGACCTTGGGTGTTTTTTCTTTTCTTTATACTATGGCAGCTCTTGTAATATATCTACGATTTCACTCCCTCTATAATGAGAATAAGAGGCTACCTTTTGCGGTAAGATCTCAGTTTGGTTTTCAACTCCTTAGCTTTCAAGTCCTGCATCATAGAACCAGTTCTGTACAAATGCAATTAGCTTAGAGTAAACGCCATTAAAAACTCCAGCATTTCTCAGTATGAAATCTGAGAAAAAATGTACACGGCTTCACTACATGCATTTATTTATCCAGTTGGGAAGTCCTGCCCTCTCTATTTTGTATTCTTCTTGACCTTGGAGTGCTAGCACAAGAAGAACCAACCTATGCAACTGTATTATCACCTGATTCATATAGTGCACTTAGCCTGGTTTTACTTATCCATGGTTTGTTGAATAAGCCACAATTGGTTAAGAACCACCGCTAATGGCTGAGACAGCAGCAAACAAACCACATCTTGACTGTGTGAACCTCACTTACATATAGAGTGGATGTGGTCATTGTTGTCTTACAAATAATGTGACACAATAAACTGCCTGATTAAAATAAATGAACCGCCCCCTCATTTGGGCATGGGTATTTTGGATGAAAGGATGGCTCTCTCTGTAGCAGAATGGAGTTACTGACATGGAGTTATACTAACCATGACTCTTTTTTTGTTGTTGTTTTTGTTTTTGTCCTCCATTTAGGACTTCTGCGTGACTGTGTCATTTACCTTTTTTTGGCTAGTGGCATTTTCAGCTTGGGGCAAGGGTCTGTCAGATGTGAAAGGAGCTACACGGCCTTCCAGCCTCATTGCAGCCATGTCAGTGTGTCAACTCAAAAGCGCAGTGTGCAACGCTGGGGCCACCCCTTCTATGGGTTTGGCCAACATCTCTGTGGTAAGAGTTGCCCGGAAGTAATGCTGTATCGATTGGGAGAGAGAGGATGGGGATTTTGGCTGCACTGTGGCCAGTGTGGTTTCATTCTGTTTCCTTCACTAAATCACAGCCATTCTGACAACCGAGAGGGGCAGGCTGTTAAGCTTTATTCTTCAGAATAAGAACATCTCAAGTAACTCTGAAATCATGTCATGAAAGAGGGTGGGCAAACACAATTGCCTTTACAAACAGAAACTTCCCTTTAAGTTTGCTGCAACAAGCAGCTGCTTATAACAGAAAGGTGAATCGTAATGGTTAAAGTAGAACAAAGAACAGCCTAAGTATACAAATGTAATAACATATATCTAAAGTACTACATTTTAAAACATAGTCTTTTAACATTTAAAAGGAAATATTGAAAATCAGCAATGCATTTGAAATAAAACTCAGGCGATAAAAATTATTTGTAGATCCTTAGCCATCAATACAAACATGCCTAATAAAAACATAACAGTTAAAATGTCACTTGGAAGAGGTATGTTTTTAACACTCTCCCCAGTACATACATCCCTTGGGAAGGAATTTAAGATACATTACTGCTCTCCAAGGAAGAAGAGAAGATCAAGGAGGACTGCTTGTTATCAGGTTCATATGGAAGCATACTGGTCCCTGGCCCCAAACTCTGTGCGGTTTATGTTCTACTGAATGCAGTCATTGTTACTGAAATGCACATATGAGGAGTAATGGCAGTTCCTCTAATTTCAGCACTATCTTCTACTTAGGTTACTACTGAATTTATTCTTCAGTGGTTAATGAGCAGACAAATAGACAGCGCACTCGATCAAGGCTGTATAATTTTGTAATGGACATGCCGATTTCAAAATTATGTTCAACTATGACTTTGGATCTCACAATCATAAATATGAGAAAGTATTGCCACTGCACATAAACATGCATAAATCAGTGAAAGATTGTTATTTTTCTGTTCTTTAATCACTGCGAAAATCTGAACAAGAGGGCATTGAAGAGTACTGAACTGACTTTATATATGTGCTCAGAGTTCACTGATGAGTGCTTTGTATTAACTACGCACTTCTCCCTTTCTTCCTCAGCTGTTTGGTTTTGTCAACTTTATACTTTGGGCTGGAAACTGCTGGTTTGTTTTTAAAGAAACCCCTTGGCATGCACAGACCACCAACAAGGAAAGCTCTGCTGAACAAGGAGCTGTTGATAAGCAATAAGGAAACCCCACCCCATTGAAGCCTTCTTCCCTCCACCCCCACAAATCAAGAACATGCAGTCCCTTTGCTCATCCCATTGTAACCCATTGTGCAGGAAATATTGTCTTCTCTGCCATCTTTGCTACTGTTCAGCAGTCATATCGGCTTCCCTTTGTGACTGATATGGGATGCCTTTCTCCAGCTGCGATCATTGGTCCTCTTGTGGTCGTAGACATACCGACTGTTCATAGTTACAACAAAACTCTTCTTTGTCTGGATTTTTTTTTTATAAACATACGCTACTGTACATTTTCACGTTAGTCACCTATCTTAGAATGTATGGCAATGTGTCTTTACTGATGGTTTTCACCATTTTTTAAAGAACAAAGCAAGTAGAGTTGAATAAAAACAGAGAGAAAACCCAATCATTAAAACCACAGAATTTGAGACATCTAAGTGCCTTAGAGAGAAAATACATTTACTTTGTAGCTATAATAGATGTGGAAACAGTAACGTGCCACTCTGCTGATCAGCAAAATAAAATAAAAACAAAATAATATTTTACCTTTAATATATTTGAAGGTAGGAAGGAGTGTGTTACATTTCTCCTTTTGTATTACAGAGTATATATATTCTAAACATATTTCTGTTTCCCTTAAATATAATTGGATTACAACTAAAGATACTGTTTGCACGCAGGTGTCTTGTTCAGGCCTGCATGGCAAAGACTGAGTAGGGTTTTATTAACAAACTGAAATAAGAGAAAGTCCTCTTTGTCCATGTTGAGCCACAAAGGATAATCCTTGCCAATGTGAGCTGTTAGCAGTTGCTGGTTTTGCTATCCCTATATTGCATGCACATAGTGTCAGAAAAATATTGCCCGTACAGAAGTAGCATTAGTGGAATACTTCTAGCACTCTAGAATTTGAAATCTGGGCATCTGTTTCAAAATCTTCCTGAAATTTTGTTTTATTTTAAAATATTTCACCATATGAACTTCTTTGAGTAGTTTAACCTTCTAAGGTTAAGGCAGCCCAAGCTTGGCTGAGAAACATGCAGAGCACAGATGGAATTTTTTATAACTTGTTATATTGTTCAGAATCTTTGTGGTTAGTGACTTAGCAATGGCCTTTAAATCCTCTGTAATGGAAGCTGCTAACTCTTCAGTTTTGGGGTTGAATATCAGTGGATTCATATATACTTGTTCATATCTCAAATTTAACTTCCATGTGGCTGCAATTAGCAACAGAATTTGATGGTGACACGAGCCACCCTAATCACCCAAGTTGCTATGGGAATTCTTAAGGAAGCTTTTAGCATCTCTGGAAGTCTCTTTGGCAGAGGATGAGACTGCCAGAAATTAAGAGTAGTATAATATTAAATCTACCTTTTTCTTCCCCCCATCTTTTTCATTAGAAACAACTTGCTACTGAGAATATCAGCTATGAAATGCAGGAACTCTCTTGGTGTTATTGTTTCTTTTCTTTTTCCTACTGATAATGTCATTGAAAAATAAATGGGGCTGATCCACCCCACCCCTCAATGCTTAAATCTCTGTGCTTCCATATATATCTAATCTTAAATGGGGGGATAGCTTTTAGGAAGGTGGGGGATGCCCTAGTATGGAAGGATGAGTACTTTCTCTGTTATTAAATCTCTTACATCAGACTTGGTTTGGTCTTGGACTTTCTCTTATTCCACCTCTTCTTTTATCAGCAAAGGGAGAAGAAATCTTAATATTACTAATATTGGTGCTTCATTAGGTGTGGGACCTTCATGTTAAGCAGGCCTCCTTTGTATTTTTTGTAAATGTTCTTTTCTTTCTGAATTTTTATTACTGGTACTTCTGCACCACTGTAATAGTCTTTAGGAAATCCTGTGACATTTTGGCATTGAAACTACAAATATGTAGTCACCTTCTGGTCCTGCGGTGTCCATGTTTTTTATAAGGGCTACTATAAACCAAAAAGAAAACTGTTTGACTATCTTTTTAGAATGAGTTTTTCTGGTAGTCAATCATTATGCGTGCTTCTATCAACAAATTAGTCCATACCTAAGAAATAGCTTCTAGCCAATAGTGTGTTTACATAATCACCCATTTCAAGGAGTTCTACAATATTTTTTTTCTGAAACACTGAACCTACAAATGTAATTAGATATGTGTATCTTTCATCTTGTATATACCTTTGATTCTTCCTTCTGTATCTTACAGGATTACTTGGTACCTTTGCAAAGATTTGTCCGAGATCCTCAATTAATAAAAATCAGTGTCACAATACTATGTGCTACCACTTTATACCAGTTGAAGATCTGATCTTTGTGCAAATATTGAGCAATACTTTATAAGTTGATGCTAGACGCCGAAACAAGGAGCTGGTACATGCAGTCCATTTGGCAGTAATGATTCTTAAAAAATATGATAATTGCATGCCATTGATCATGCAAGTTCTGCAAATCACTTTCTGACTTAAAATATGTTTGCTTCTGTATTTATTTGAAGTAATTACAGTTGTGTGGCATTTGGCATTTCTTCTATACCCAATACAGAAGAGGGCTGTATAGAACAGCTGAACAGGCAGCAGATGCAGATACACCCATTGCACTGAATCCAAAGTCATCCTAGATGACTAACTTACTGTCTTCAGGCTGTATCTTGGGCATGACACATGCTAGAAAGAGTGGAAGGGCCAACCACTGCTTTTGCTGCCTTTGCATTTTGTGAAAGCTGAAGCCTAGCATTTCTACAAATTCAGTGCAGCAAATGGTGGTTAATAATGTGTAACTAAGATGTTCATGATGTCTGTCTTCCCTGTCCTGGAAAAATAGTTCTATTGAAAGTGGAGCAACCAATAGCCCGTTATTGAATTATAGGGATCTATTCTATCAATTCTTCTTACTTTCTTAGGCATTTATACTAGTGGCAGAACATTGCGTATTTTTGCCTTCCTAGTGATTGTTAATATTATTCTAATAAAGTGTCTTGAGAGTTCACTCTGAGGGACTGTAGCCTTTATGTATGCCTACAGTTTTTGCTTTGATCTATGTCCAATCTAGTTCCTATGTATAATTACCTTAAGGACTATGTTCCTGAACTGGCTATTTTCTAGGGATTAACTGACATAAACAGTGTTTTAGAACTCTTGTTTTGTTGTAAGGTACAATGAGTTTTGCGTATATTCACATACAGTGGGGCAAAAAAGTATTTAGTCAGCCACCAATTGTGCAAGTTCTCCCACTTAAAAAGATGAGAGAGGCCTGTAATTTTCATCATAGGTATACCTCAACTATGAGAGACAAAATGAGAAAAAAAAATCCAGAAAATCACATTGTCTGATTTTTAAAGAATTTATTTGCAAATCATGGTGGAAAATAAGTATTTGGTCAATATCAAAAGTTCATCTCAATACTTTGTTATATATCCTTTGTTGGCAATGACAGAGGTCAAACGTCTTCTGTAAGTCTTCACAAGGTTTTCACACACTGTTGCTGGTATTTTGGCCCATTCCTCCATGCAGATCTCCTCTAGAGCAGTGATGTTTTGGGGCTGTCACTGGGCAACACGGACTTTCAACTCCCTCCAAAGGTTTTCCATGGGGTTGAGATCTGGAGACTGGCTAGGCCACTCCAGGACCTTGAAATGCTGCTTACGAAGCCACTCCTTTGTTGCCCGGGCGGTGTGTTTGGGATCATTGTCATGCTGAAAGACCCAGCCACGTTTCATCTTCAATGCCCTTGCAGATGGAAGGAGGTGTTCACTCAAAATCTCACGATACATGGCCCCATTCATTCTTTCCTTTACACGGATCAGTCGTCCTGGTCCCTTTGCAGAAACAAAGCCCCAAAGCATGATGTTTCCACCCCCATGCTTCACAGTAGGTATGGTGTTCTTTGGATGCAACTCAGCATTCTCTCTCCTCCAAACACCACAAGTTGAGTTTAGACCAAAACGTTCTACTTTGATTTCATCTGACCATATGACATTCTCCCAATCCTCTTCTGGATCATCCAAATGCTCTCTAGCAAACTTCAGACGGGCCCAGACATGTACTGGCTTAAGCAGGGGGACACGTCTGGCATTGCAGGATTTGAGTCCCTGGCAGCGTAGTGTGTTACTGATGGTAGCCTTTGTTACTTTGGTCCCAGCTCTCTGCAGGTCATTCACTAGGTCCCCCCATGTGGTTCTGGGATTTTTGCTCACTGTTCTTGTGATCATTTTGACCCCACGGGGTGAGATCTTGCGTGGAGCCCCAGATCGAGGGAGATTATCAGTGGTCTTGTATGTCTTCCATTTTCTAATTATTGCTCCCACAGTTGATTTCTTCACACCAAGCTGCTTGCCTATTGCAGATTCAGTCTTCCCAGCCTGGTGCAGGTCTACAATTTTGTTTCTGGTGTCCTTCGACAGCTCTTTGGTCTTAGCCATAGTGGAGTTTGGAGTGTGACTGTTTGAGGTTGTGGACAGGTGTCTTTTATACTGATAACAAGGTCAAACAGGTGCCATTACTACAGGTAACGAGTGGAGGACAGAGGAGCCTCTTAAAGAAGTAGTTACAGGTCTGTGAGAGCCAGACATCTTGCTTGTTTGTAGGTGACCAAATACTTATTTTCCACCATGATTTGCAAATAAATTCTTTAAAAATCAGACTGTGATTTTCTGGATTTTTTTTCTCATCTTGTCTCTCATAGTTGAGATATACCTATGATGAAAATTACAGGCCTCTCTCATCTTTTTAAGTGGGAGAACTTGCACAATTGGTGGCTGACTAAATACTTTTTTGCCCCACTGTACGTATTCTTAATTTGACATCTCAGTAAGTGATGGTTTCTGACTTTTAAAGCAATAGTCTATGATGGACAAACAACAAAAAAATTGTTTTGTCAAAAGTTTGCAAGTGATTTTGTAGCCAAGCTATTGCCTATGATATACACTTTCTCTATCGTGTTGTGATTACGAAGTGGAAAGGGTGATAAAGATACCCAGTGTGATTTGTATTGGTTGTATGCATTTAATGAGATTGGTTGAGATGCCTCACTGAACAGCAGTTATTCTAAGTAGAAAGGATGTATGTATCATAAGTAGGCAAAGACTTGTAAAGCTTCTAGTCCAAATTTTAGCACAATGCATGACATTCAGAACAAGAGCGCTTTTTAGATTGCCCAGTCTCTGACCACCAATCTTCTAAGTAATTTGTTTAATTTTTTACCTATTCTTAATAGAACAATTTGTTTCTAATGTACAACTAAAAATATGCCCTTTTTATGGCAACCAAAACAAATATTTGCTGCCTTCTATGTGATAATCTTTCAAATATTAGAAGAGTGCTATCAAGTTCTTGTTATATTATTCTCTTCAAATTAAACATGTTTCACCATGTCCAGAACATTTGAGGAATTTAAAAGAAAAGATGGGTATGTGTTTTATCTGAGAGATAGGATTATTTACTCCAATAATAATAATAAACTGCTGATTGAATAGTCTAGAAGTTGATTGCAATCTGCCCTCTTCTCTCTAGTTTATGATGAGGCCTTTTCCTGCTCTCTTTACCACAGTTGACTGTATTAATCTAATCTAAAGCATATACTGTATATGGCATTGAAAAAGGATCAGTATTGAGATATACTTGGGAGGCTTTTCCATTCTGATCTTAAAATAACATTTTGTGATATAAATGGTGGAGAGAGAGAAAGAGAAGGCCAAGATTATCCATGGAATTTCATGAGAGTTGGGGGATTTGAGCTTTCATTCTTCAAGACACCTCACTGATTTATCACAAGAGAAAATAAAATAACATAAAATATTGGAATGTAAAAAAAATATTGATTTAAAAAATAGGGATAAATCCATTTTTATTTTGTTGAAAATTGTGGAAAAGGGGAAATAGGGATATGGAGCAATTGGAGATTAATAACCCCAAACAAATTCAGGTAAGTGAAGAAAAGTTCCATTTTGCATTTAAAAAAAAGACTAAAAACAACTTGCCCTTTATTTATTTAAAATAAAAAAATATACTGAAGATGCCACATTCTATTATTTGTAACAAGGCATGTCATGCTTTTTGCCAGACTCACTGCCATATGATGCATTCTCTACTTCCTGCTGTTTTCATGGAAATCTGAAAAACCTCCCTACCCAGACTAATTCTGATTTGGTGAAGTCAAGAATGTCAAGGGAAACAGCTGTTGGATCAACTGAGGACACAACAGCTATTGCTGGCACAGACATAAGAGAGGTGTTCTGATACTGATTGTATTAAGTCAGCTCTATTCCCATTTAAGAGCCAAGACTAAGTCTGTATCCGCATCACAGTCCACTCAGTTGCATTCATAACTGAACTGGATCTTAAGCTCAGCCTTCCAGATCAAATGTCCACATTCAGTTTAATAAGCTATATTGCTTCAGAATAGCTCACACAAAAAGCAACTGGTCAGCTAACTGAACTGGCTAATCATTATGAAATAAAGATGTCTACACACACATATAACTGTAATTGCATACTGTAAAACCTATCAAAGAAAAAAATCCACTGTTGTTCCAAGTTCATGACAATAGCAAATCCAGTCTTTTAAGTCAACTTGGTCCAGTAAGAATTGCCCAATGCACTTCAGTTTCTATTTTCAGTCATTGTATAGTAACATCTTTGGTCATGAAAAATAACTTATTTGTTTATAAAATTTTAAAATGCTCTCTTTAGT
Organism: Python bivittatus; assembly: GCF_059951505.1. Taxonomy (NCBI): domain Eukaryota; kingdom Metazoa; phylum Chordata; class Lepidosauria; order Squamata; family Pythonidae; genus Python; species Python bivittatus. The sequence goes on along the minus strand of NW_028277098.1, from coordinate 54,014,590 downwards.
AAAAGGAAAATAGCAGTTTCAGTACATTTCAGATACTACAGGACCATGTAATCTACATTAACAAGATAATAACTCAAAGCACAATATAGAATCTGTACAGTGGGGGTTTTATTTCCACCAAGTTTTATATTACCAGAATCTTCTTGTTAAGTTATAACGCATACTTTACAAATATATGCACAAAATACTGAGTACATTTATGTTCCTGAAATTTTTCATTGTTGCAGACTATATGCTTTCCCCTCATACAGCATTTAAAATATTGGGAGCGTATTCCCACCTTATCTGGAAGGTACCCGGTTGGGGAAGACAAGTAACAGATTCAGTATCTTAGCTGAGTCACACTGGTTCATGGTAAGCAGGAGGGGGAAGAGGAGAGCCAAAGTGCATTGATTATCTGTAAAATTCCTTGTGTCTGTGCATTTCAAGCACCTAGGCACAAGAGGGCCCTCCAATGCAGGGAGCTCCTCTTATTTCCACCCTAGAAACAGCTAAATCCTAGATCATTCTCTAGGCATCAGCAACAAGGAGTTAGAACTGCACTCTTATTATCTTTTTTTTCTAATTAACCCGAAACCATTTAGTATATTCCAAATGTAATTTTGATTGCAATTTATAACACCTTCCTTAACTTTATAAAAAAAGTAGGAAGGATGTATTTTTGTAAAATGGATATGAAAAACTTGTTTTTCAAAGGCAGCTACAGGCTGGATTTTTGTAAAAATATTTGAATTCTATAGTTTTATTCATGATCAATTTACTGTCCTAATTATCCAGAAATATATGATTGCCTTTTGTCCAGCTAGAAAACTCCCTAGCTGTCCTGAATTTTTAATCCTTGGATTTAGTTATATTATTTATAATATTTATTTATTAAAGAAATGTAGAGTCATTGCAACTAGCAAAATGAAATAAATAAAGAATGATATGTAAACAAGAAGGTCAGAAGCAGCATCATTAAAGCCTTACTGGAATACATCATTCAGAATTGTTCACTGAAATAATTGCTGAGAGGAAAGCAGCAAGGGGCCAGGCCATTACTTCTGGAGATGCTATTCCAGAAGAGCTGTCCATCATTTAGCGGCAGCAGAAGATCAGAAAGATCCAAGAGGTTAGTCATAGTTCCTGGGCCAGTCTATGTGGCAAGTGGGGAAGTTGATTGTGAAACAATTTGGATCCCAATTTGAACTCAGTGCCTACTATCCGTGTAGTTTCTTAGCCACAATATGGAAGTCGTTGGGCATTGCTTTTTTCCAGGATTTTTTTAAAACTTCCCAATATAGTTCATAGCCCTAGGGTTTCCTGGGTGGTTTACCATCCAAACAGTAAGCATACCCAGGCCAATTTAACTTTTTTAAGACCATCCAAGTTGGCCTTTAAAGATCAAACCTATTGACTTGAATTTGGCCTTATAACAAATGAATAAAATCTGTAAAGGAAGTTAAAAAGAAGAAAGATGCCTCTGGTCAGACTTGGTTCCTGAGATTACATGGACTTATCCATGTCATTTTCTTGGCAATGGTAAAAAAGTGATTTGCCATCATCTTCCAGGATGTCTTCCCATTTAGTCTGCAGCCCTGGCATTCCTGGTGTTTTGCTAATCAAGCAGTAATTGGGTCCAACCCTGCTTGGCTTCTGAGTCCTGAAGGTTTGCAAAGTACTGCCACCTACTGAGATATCAGTGAAGTTACACTGGGTAATATATGCCAACTTGCAGGCTCCAGTTAAAGCCTGGCACCTAAATTTTCCAAACTTTTTTCCAAAATAATCCCTTTCAGAGTCCAGATCACAGTAGTCTAATTAGGAACTCTCTCACCTACCTTCCAATGTGCTGGGGAGTCTGTTGGGGTCACTGGGCATTGCATAAAAACAGAAGGGGGTTCCAGATGATGCTAGAGGTCTAACTGCTCCAATTGTTCCTTTCCAAAAGTGGCTGTTCAGAGCCTTCAGTGAACCTTATGAATGGTGCATAAAGGTGACAATTCATTCCCAGTAACAGATAATCAGAAGCATACTGCTTCTGCAAAGACTGCTCAATATAATTTATATCATTCTTCTACTTAATCCCCTTTTACAGCTGTTCATTGCACTTTTTGCCAGGAGCAAATCTTAAACATTTGCTATGTTCTGTGTGAAAAAGTACTTTCTGTAGTTTGAAATGAGCTCCCAATTTCACTAACCAACCATGAATTTTAATATTGGGGGGGGGGGGCAGAGTAATGACATTCTACTCACCTACTTTATTTACCCATCATCATTTTATAAACTGCTATCAAATCCCTGAATTATTTTTTCTTCCTGAACTAAGAAACTCCAATCTTTTATCTTTCTGAATTTTCAGTTCATCATTAGTGGGGCAAGTATTATGATAGCTTACAGATGTTAATGTAGATTTGTTTATAATATAGATTTTTGTTTTGTTTTAACAGTTGGTTATTTCCTAATGTTTGACTGACACTGGGAAAGTATCTCTTAAGGAGTGTCCCTCCCATTGCTGCTTCAGAGGTCTGCAGTTTTGTGCAGTCGTCACCACTGCAGGTAAATGAAATAAACATTTGTACCAATTCCAGTATCTTTAGAATTTAACAGAATAACACAAAATATACAACTATAATTTTTTAATTAGACAAGATGGTGAAGCTCCAGAACAGTCCCTTTCTCAAGGAAGCCAGAAAGCCTTCTTCATAATGCAATGTTAGTATTTCATGCTGTAGTTTCATAACAGCAGAAAATATCATAGGAGAAATGTATCAGAAGTGTGTTGGTGTTATTATGTCTCCAACAAGTGCAATAAAGGTTGTGCAAGGTGGCTTTCAGAGAGGGAGATTCTTCTGAGCAAAGGTGGAAACAAACCCCGTTATTAAAGCTCACCACAGGTAGAGTGACATCCGGAAGGAGAAATATTGCCGTTTGGAGACTTTAGCAACAGCTCTTAAAGGGAGAAAATATTCATTAGGAAAAGAGCAAAGTGATGGATGAATTTACTGTACAGGCTGGACAGGAGGATGCTGGCTGGCACACGGGATATTGATCCACAAATGGAGGGAGGATGTTTGCACAGCAACAGAAAAGCTTCTAGGGATTCAAGGGCTTTCTAGCTTGCAATTCCTCTCAAGCCCAAGGGAGCCTTCTGTCACTGTGGCAGAAGATCCAGACCAGCTGAGCTCTAGTGCTCTCAAGAATAGACTACTTGGGCTGTTTCTCTGAAGAGCATCCTCTTCCAGACATAGGACGAGGAGGAACAGTGATTCCAGTACTTGCAAGTCTTACTTGGCAGACACTCAGGCTGCAATCCCATATAATTGAGGCTAAAATAAGTTCCATTTAAATGCCCAAGTCTTACTTCAAAGGAAATGTACTTAGGGTTGGAAGCGTTAATAAGTGCCTTGATCTGAGGTCATCTTCACTGCTTCTCTGTCCTTCCCCCCCCCCTCTCAAATTCTTACAACATAATTGGTTGCACTATTATGATTTAGCTTGCTAGGACTTGCTGCAATGGAAACATTGCATGCGTGTGAAATTATACATACTGTAGATACCTTCAGTCTCCTGGCATAAAGAAATGCACAGAGTTCTCATACGAATAAACCTTTCTTGCAGCTTAGTCTATGTTTGCTTGTTCAAAGGTCCCATTGTATTATTCATTATCCTTACTGTAAGCTGAATGTGCATAAATTTACAGCTTTGGAGAAATCTGATAATTTGGGTTCATCGTCAAGAATGTTCTAGATCTCACTTAATGTCCCTTTTTCACAGTGGCAGGAAGGAAGCAATTATTAAAGAAAAAAGGGGGGGGTCAGATAATAATTGTATTGTAATGGTCAAAATGCAATATTGGTCCTTAGGGTGTCATCATGTACTATAGCAGCTCCCTTTGAGGAAGGAGGTTTTCATATATTAATTTTGTTTTAAGAGATGAATTGGTTGCATTTATTTAAAACATTTTATACACTTCTCATTAAAAGAAACCTCCATGCAATTTATGGTTTTTGTAGATATTTATGTTGTTTTAAATTAAATTTGGATAGTCTAATGAGTAGACAACAGAATATTGGGTATTTTCATGGCTGCAGAGACTGATGCTCCATAGCTGGAATGATACTGAATCTCCATCTATTAGACAGTCATCAGTAAATCTTAACTCTTTCTATATTGGAACAAATATTCTACTGCAGAGACTCTCATTTGGGGGACTATTTAGAAATCTGCACTACATTTAACTGTTAATTATATAACATAAATATTATTAATATTTACATATAACAATTTTATCTACCCATCTATCAGAAGACTTTTTTTTTTTTTTTTTTGGTGCCTTCGAGTCAGTGTTGACTCCTGGTGACTGCCTGGACAAGTCCCTGCATTTTTCTTGGCAAGATTTCGGAAGTGGTTTGCCATTGCTTTCTTCCGAGGGCTGAGAGAGAGTGACAGGCCCAAGGTCACCCAGCTGGATTTGTGCCTAAGGTGGGACTAGAGCTCATGGTCTTATGGCTTCTAGCCTGGTGCAGTAATCACTGCACCAAACTGGCTCTCATCAGAAGACTAGTATTATCTGATTTGTTCCTAAAGGATCCAGAACAGAGATGAGCAGCAAAAAACTTGGTGGATAGTTTTAGGAGAGTAAAAAAGCAGACCCAATTGGACTTTAGTTCCTAAAAGTTCTCTCCAGACTGGGTAAATGGGTAACAAGATGGTAAAAGAGATTCAGAATAATTAAGTGAAAAGCATAAATTTGTAACTTGGCATATACTGATAAAATTGGAAATCGCAGTGACTTAATCTGAATGAAATTTTGGGGTTGTGGTAGCATGGCTCAGTGTGACAACAAAACAAGATAATCTCTATATGGAATGATAAGAGAAGGGACTATTGACAATACAGGAGCTGACTATTATATTCTGTTTTGGAATGCGGGGAACAGCTCTTAGTTGCTCCATCTCAAAAAGGATACCTTTGTGCTAGAAAAGGAATCACACAGGACAATAAAAATGGCCAGTAGATTGTCATGCTATTTCAGGAGGAAAAGATGTATCATATTCTGACCTTGCTTTAGAAGGAAAAATGGCATTGATAAAAAATTATACAAGAGATGAGGAAAGAGAAGAGAGTTTTCCCTGTCCTTCATATTGCTGCAAGTTGGTTTGCAGCAGACTCAGGTCAGGTCAGACGAATGGACGACACGTGTTTCTTTCCACCCTGGAGATGAAGTTACTGTGTCAAGATCCTAGCTCTCATACACCTTAGACTTGAGCCTAGTCATGCATTTATTTGTTAGAGTAAGATTCCCACTGCACGGATGAAAAAGTCATAAACTTAGGATCTTTTCTTCGCAAATACGGGAGTCGCTCAAATTATAGGCCGGGGATGGTGGACTGTAGAAAGGATGGAACGAACACGTCCCTCTTGTTTCCATCGCTTTTCTTGGCATGCGCAGAGGAAAGGCGCCATCAGCTTGGGAACTACATTTCCCGTCGTACAAGGAGCAAGGCGCACATGCGCAAGCTGGTGCCGCCAGCGGGGAGGGCTGCGCGTTCTCGTACGGTGATGGCGGTGCGTGGACGCGCGGCGGTAGTAGCAGCAGTAGCAATGGCTGCTGTGGATCGGCGGCTGCCGAATCTCGATGACTTCGCGGGGCAGAGCTGGAGTGCTTGGGTGGAAAGAGTTGGGCCACCTACTACCGAGACAGGTGAGCGCGCCTATCCCGCTCGTTAACCCTTAGGCGGCGAGGGGCGGCGGGGGGAAGCGGGGGACACTTCTCCGTCGCCGTTTCTGCTGCCGCCGCCGCCGCCGCCGTCGACGAGCTCCCTCCCTCCCTCTCTCCCTCCCTCCGCCCGCCCCAAACAAAGGAGCCGCCGGGTCCTAGCGCCGCGGAAGTTCTTGCCTGATGAATGCTGCTTTTTGCAAAACCAGGTTTCCCGAGATCTCTCGAGTTCCCAGAATTGATTCCTCTGTCGAGCCTGATGTAATTGGAGGGCATACTGTGATCATCTTGGTGCCGATCGGAATCTTTGTTCCCAGTGGATTCCACACACAGTCCTATGTAGTTCTGTCCTTTGCTTTGATCCCGCCTAACATGAGCTTACTGTAGTTAGTTATGCCCTATTCACAGGATTCCCCCTGACTTTTGATCTTTACTGTTTTTGAGTCCACAGTTATGTATGAAACAGGCTATATACATTCCCACTAGGATCCTTGAGCCCTGGTTTAACTGTCCCCATTTCATCTGAGTGTTCTTTCTTTCTGGTTTTTTTACAGCCACTTTTTCTACTTTCTCAGAAATAGTCCATGCTTTGATATGCCACTGTGGCACTTACAAAACACAAAACACATCGCTGTTCCTGAATATCTTGAATTCTCTGACTGTCCATGATCTCCTGGATCACTCTGGACGTGCTGGTTTTTCTTCCTCTAAATGTTCACATTTGCCCTTTAAACTCAGCCAGCTAACATTTTGCATTGATTTTATCCTTTAAATCTCCTTATAGCTGATTCTCAACCAGTTCTTTTAAAGTGTTTTCAGAAATTTGTGTTGGCTTTACCTCCAGCTGTGTTGTGTCTCTGGATTTCCTCCTCTTCAAGTTATTCCGTTTTTATTCAGATCTTTGCCTAGGCCACTGAAACTGGTCCCCGCCCATCCATCCGTTTCGCATTCCTTGCACCTTCTCTTCCATCTTCTGTAGCAAGCTCCTTTTGCACTGTTGGCTTGGCCACTAAATTATCACCCACTAGAATTTCCTTGCCTCTGTTTTCCTCTCCTATCAACCTGATCCCTGGCATCCTGATTCAGTGTCTCCATGCTCCTCCTCCTTCGTTTTGTTTTGTCCCTTGCTCTGTCAGGGGGGCAGGTTGAAAGTGCATTAACATGGTGGGTGGAAGTCTTGGCCTCTGGTAATTTTTGTCCTTGGAATCGTTTGGAAGCATTTTGCCTTTAGTGTCTTTGACTTTCTCAAGTGCAACCTGACAGCAGACTCCAGAAGGGGCGGTGAGAGTCTGCGGAGCTGTCCCTGGTGATGCTTTTTATATTGTTGAGCTTCTCCCTTCCCCCTCCATTATCTTGATAGAGTTAGTGCCTTCGTATAATTCCTGATCTACTTCCAGATCTAGCAGAGTTGGCGTAATCGCTCCTGTATTTTCAGAGATTTAGAAGCAAGTTATAAATTTTCCTTGCTAACAGCTTCCTATTGGACTGTTTTATTTACTTGCTTAGCATCCACCTTTTGCTCTAATCCTGTCAGGTTGCAGTGCTCAGTTATTTCATTTGTTAGCCCTGCAAAGGTTCTGAGAAAGTCATGTTTTTCTTGGAGCCCATACATTAAAAAAAAAAATTAACTATTTTGAATTTCCATCTTCTGTTTTGATGCTGAAGCAGTTGATACACTATAACAGGTACATCTTGTCTTTGTGAATGCACCAGGTGGTGTGAAATCTATTAGATGCAAGCAAAGCATTGTGTCTTGGTTAAAGTCAGGAGTCAGGTCCTGGTGACCAGCTCTGTGACACATTCACACTGCTAATTTGGAGTCACATCTTTGCATTTGACCTGCAGACACTTGTGGGCATTTCATGAATGCCTGTATAGTGCAAAGAGATTCCCATGTGGAAAGTGGTAGAAGAAATATTAGTTCTAAATCCATTTATTTGATTTCTTATGTACATGCTGGGATTGGGTACCAATCCACATTATTTGGGGCAGGTACATGCACAGTGTAATAAGAAAATGTTCCCACTTTAATGAAACCAGAGTATTCTGGTTTAGAACATGACACCAGTGTAATTTAGCATCAGCAAAATTTTGATTCCAGGAGCCAAAATCCAACAGCATTTATTTACCTTGAAATTTGGGAATTCCATTTTGAAGTCCGTCTTAAGGCATCTGTTTCTGAAGCTTGGTTTGATTGCTGGGAGAATAGAAATACTTATTCTAAAAAGGCATAAATCACATATGTATACTGTTGTTTCATCCCATGCGATACAAGGATACCTCTTACATATTCATCTTTACATATGTGCTTATTGAATGCTGGTGGATGATAGCTATTTGAAAGCTAAATGAAAGAGTTTTCAAATGAAGCCTTGCCACAGGAGTTGATCAAATCATGTTCTTACCCTATGGCCACATTGTTATAATTTGCAAAGCATCCATGGGTGGAGCTGTATGCTTGTCACTGTCTTCTACACACCTCTTGATTGATACAGATTGGCAGAGCAATTCTGCTGAAACAGCAGGCAGTGGAGTCTGAGATTCAGCAAGTCCACTACTATAAGCTTGCAGAAGCTCAAGAACATCTGCTATATTAGCAGAACTGATTCTTAGGGACCCTTATTTTCTTGGCAACTTTAAGAACTACTATGATTATTACTGTTATTAAATTAACTCCTTCTCTTCAGTGAAACTCAGGGTGACCTTGGGCAAATCACATACTCAGCCTTACCCTTTTCATAGGGTTGTTATGAAGATAAAAATAAGATAACCCTTGCACAGACTTCTGCTCAAGCTCCTTTGGAGGCAAGGTGGCATACAAATGTAATAATTTTTCATCAAGAAGTCAATTTCATATACTTTTGAAGGGGAAGGGATTAAATAAAATAAACCCCTGTTCAACTGCAAATGGGAATATTGTGTTATCTGCTGTGAGTTGCAGATGGATCTTTTCGGTACTAGGACATAACATAATTGCAGAGTGCTACATGGCAAGTTTGGGAAGGTGTGATGTGTAAATGAGATGGAAGTTCCTCTTGCTACTTATTTGTCTTGAAAGACGTTGTAAGTCTATTAAACCTACTGACATAACCATGCATACTCTCTAGTAAGTCTTACTATATAATATGAATTAATTCTAAGTGAGCATGCTTTGAGTTGAACTTTAAGGGGTAGAAAGTATCCATTTTAATATATCTGGATGTCATAGGTTCTCGTTAGCATTGATAATGTATCTTCAATGGTTTTATTATTTTGGCTGATGGAAACAATTTTTTAAAAAATTTGCCTAGTGTCTGATCTGGAAGAAAACAGTAGGAATGGGAGAAAGAAGATTGATGCAATGACCCTCATTAAAGAAGGTAAGACATCAAACTCTCTGGTGAAACTTGAGTTGTGGAGACCCTTGGTCCAAACTCACCGTTCTGCATTTGTAAATGCTCTGCAAAAGGAAAGGAATGAAGACGGTTATAAGTATTGTGTCTGTCTGGAATGGCAATTACTGTATTTTCACGCAGCAGGTGACCCTTAACTGAGACTGTACAGACTTCTCAGTTCTGCAAACAGAAGACTGTTGTTTTGCTTGCCTATGTAGCAGTGACATGTCCATAATGACGCTGAGTGATGGCCAGAGTACGGTTTGCTGCATTATGACAACCAACTACACTTTTTCCATAGTGTAAGATTTGTTGGGAAAGGAGAATTGAAATGCATAGAACAAATCCCTGGGCAAATGCCTTGATGGTGGCATTTTCTGCTTTGCTACATCATGGCTGGCAGCAGTGGTAAAAGTGACCTATTCCATGATTGTATTCTTGTGTTTCAGTGAGGGTTGATGTTTTGCCCATTCAAGATGGACTTTTCCTGATTATGGCATGAACTTTGCCGTGTCTTGGGATACAGGGGAGGAATGCTCCTATAATTTATTAGGAAATCAATATAGGCCAAGCTTAGCCTTGGGGATATATCTTCCTTGATATCTGAATGGTTTTGTAGATTTTGTCTTGAATCTTCCCATCTTGCCTCTGTAGCCCTTCCATTGACCAAACAGTTAATGTGATCTTTCCAGAGATTTGAGATAACTTAAACTGTTCAGTTTCTATAGCTATGCTTTCTTTAGTTTCAAACTCTCTCCTGTTTCTGTTCCATTGCTATGATTTTTAATAAGATGAAGTTTCATGAGCCCCAAGCAAAAGCCACCACATTTTGTCCAAAGATCATTGTCCATAGTTTCCCTTTTTATCGTATTATATGATCTCAGCCAGTACATTTCTTAAACCAGAGTTAGTGTGAAACAGACTTATAAAGGCTCCAGATGACTCATGCAAATGAGTCAGGGCTGCAGGGAAGGGCCCAATATGTTTATTTTGTACTCAAAGTGTTCTTTTCTGACCTCAAATATCAATCATACTCTGTCCATCAGCTCAATAATTTAACCAGAACATTCCAAAGAAATGTTATTGAGTGAAAACTATGCTAGAACCTATGCTAGAATGGATAAAACCAAATCCAACTCATCCAACTCCAGTCTCTGTTAGTATTAATAGTTAGGAAAATATGCCCTGAGTCACCAACTGCCTGTACTCCGCCAAGAGATCAGACAGCTTCCTCTTTCTATTTTGTGTGTGTGTGTGTGTGTGTGTGTGTGTACATATGTGTTTCTAAAGAAGTCCTGTTCTTTATTAGAGTAGGGAAGGCTACAGACACAGATTAAAGTCCTACTAGAAGGTAAGAATGTTGACATCAGAAATGACATCGGGAACTTAAATCATTTTTCCAGATGAGATTATTCATACCTTAAACTCTTCAGGCAGCCCCTTCTGGTTCTCTAGCAGACCTTTAGAAATGTGAATTACCCTCTGTCCTTCTCACTGGACACCCAGGCCAGAATTTTCAGTTGAGCCTCTGCTGTGCTTTTGTCTGACTTTTGCAATCACTTCGAACCAGTCAAGCCCTCAGATAGTCTGCAATTAGTTGGGCCTTGTCCCTCCCTCCTCTTTGGCAGTTTTCCTCTCTTTCCTGCCCTGCTGCCCTAGGTCTTTTCATTGCTTTCTAGCCTGTCTGTGACTCTTTGTTTTCCATTTCTGCTACCCCAGCTGTGCTAGGAGGTGGGGCTGCTTGCTGCCAACGTTACAGAGCATAGGACAGCATGTGAGAGCCCCCTTTGCCAGATGATAGCCATTTGTTCTGTCACCTTTTTGTTTTTTAACATGTGTGCCCACATTAGCAGGGATAGGCAGTCTCCAGACTAGATCTGGAGGCCACATCACTCAGTGGCAGTTTTCTAAATTGAGCAGCTGCTTGTGAAAATATCAGCCTAGATGCTAGTAATGCATAAAATCATTGTATACATGTTGGAGTACCTAATTTGGTAGTCAAGTATGAGATCTGTCTTTTTCAACCCAATGCCCTCCACATGTATTTGATTTCAGCTCCCATTATCATTGGCGGGATATCATTGGCGGGATATCATGAGAGTTGTAGTCACAACTGGTGGGTGATGAGTTGGGGAAGGTTCCTTTAGGTTGCTGATCAAGAAGTCCTTCAACTAAGAAGTAGGTGCTTCTTTTGCTAAGTAGAGTATAGGCTCCGCTGTTCAGCTGTAGCATCTCCCGTTGTCGTGGGATGACTAGCCAGTTAGAACAGAGAGCATTTGGCTACCTGGGCCTGACTTGATATAAACAACTACTTATTATAACTGAACAGTGAACCTTGCCAGCGCTGGCTTTTTCATCTGCACCCATACAAAGCAAATGGCTTGGTAATATTCCCAATTTATAGTTGAAAAACAGAATCCGAGACACGCTATGAAATAATTGTGACCGACATGCAACTTTTCCTTCTCAGCTCCGTGTCTCATTCTCTGTTCTTTTGAGTCAGGAGGGGGGACTCTGTGGTTCTCCAGAGGTTGCTGAATTACCACTTCTTGCCATCTCCATCGGTGAGTTCAGTGGTGGGGGGTGTTAGTAGCTGTAGCTCAGCTGCATATGGAGGGTTCCAGGCGTCTCATCCCTGACTTAACCTGTGCTTCCAGGATAGGCTGGGCGTCTCATTTTGCCCATGGGTTTGTTCAAGTGTTTCTTAGTCTACAAATATTGACAGGGTGACATGGGCCTCTTCCCTGGGTGCGCTCTCATCACTCGCATCTCTTGTCCTTTCAGACATGTCTATCTTTGGTCACTGCCCAGCTCATGATGAGTTCTACCTGGTGGTGTGTAACCACTGTGGCCAAGTGGTCAAACCTCAAGCCTTTCAGAAGCACTGCGGTAAGCTAGGCAACCGACATGCCAATTGAATGTCTGTAGCCTCTCAGGGAGAGCTTGGGAGTAGTGCTGCTGCCCAGTTGGTGGGGAGGGGGGGTACATGAGTGAAAGGCCCTCTTTTCGGTTTCCTTCCTGCAAATTAGGGCAGCTCTTCTTCCCTAGGATTGCCTCTTAGTGAGCAAGGAGACTGCTGGTAAGAGAGCAGCCAGGAAGACAAAGGGTACTTTTGGATCATGTTAGCGTCATGCCTGAGATGATATTTTGCTACTCACACCCCAAGGTTGGAAGCCAGCTAGAAAATGGCCAAAACTACATGTCTGCATAACTTCTGCAATATAGTATGTAAGATACATGAATAATTATGTACATCTTAACAGAGCCATCCTTAATGGTAAAAGACATTATTTGCTAGAGTAATGCTTTGTTTGAGTTGAACATCTGACTGACCCTTTTCTGTCCTAGTGCTTGCCGGATATGTGGTATTACAGCTCCCGCCCTTCCCAGCTGGCCTAGCTGCCTTCCTCCACATTCTAACTTTTACAGATACAATTGTGTTTGGCCATTTTTTAGCTGTTTTTCCTTCTGTGATCTCAAAATGCAGCTAGGGAAATTAAATGTAGGAAATTTCCTTTAGCAATCATCTGTGAATTATTTACCTTCATCTCAACTTTTTGCCTTTATCCACAGCTGGACTGTTGCCTGGAGGGAGATGAGGGGAAGTTATCATTTCACTAGGATTATCAAAATCTCTCTGCTTGCTATCAAAATCTGTTCTGAGTTGAAACAAGCCAAGTCAAGGGTCTAAATTTGAAGCCCTTTGACAACTTGGCAAGTTGCAATTTAGTGTGTTGGCAAATGAGATGCAAATGGGTGTATAGGGTGACAGAGTTATCCAGAATATGAGCAGAAGTCACATGATGCAGCACCCTTGCTGAAGCAAAATAGATTGGGTCTGCTCAGTGTTTCAATGGACAACCACATAGTATATCACTTTAAATTACATGATGGAAGAAATGCCATTTTTATTTCTGTTATGTATTTATCCCCTGGGCTTTATGAATCATGCCTAGAGGAACAGAATAACACTGTGTATGTTGCTAGTGGCAGCTCCATAGAGAAAAATGTATTGAGATTGTCTTTGGAGCCCCATGGTTGTATGTTGGTGATTGGCTATGAACAGTTAATGGCTACTCTTCCCTGAGAAAAAGGAAAGAGAGAGTAACCTCTCTGCTGTCTCCCAGCTCTGACAAAGCTATCTGGGACAAGCCTGGGAAGATGAACTTTGAGGGTTGCTAGCAGAAAGAGCCAGCTTGGTGCAGTGGTTAAAAGCATCAGGCTAGAAACCAGGAGACCATGAGGTTTCCTTAGGCATGAAGCCAGCTGGGTGACCTTGGGCCCGTCACTCTCTGTGGAGTCCTTGGGGTTCTCTGAGCTTGGTTCTTTTCTTGCAAACATTTCATTACCTGGCTAGGTAACATCTTCAGTGCTAAAATGGGATGGGGTTTGCTCTCTATTTATATATTGTGGCCTGCCTTGCCAGTGCTGGTGGGGGTGGGGGTTTGTTTTGCTCCTCAAAACCCCCACCCCCACCAGCACTGGCAAGGCAGGCCATAGTATATAAATAGAGAGCAAACCCCATTCCATTCCAGCACTGAAGATGTTTCCTAGCCAGGTAATGAAACGTTTGCAAGAAAAGAACCAAGCTCAGAGAACCCCAAGGACTCCACAGTTCAACCCTGAGCTACACATATTCACCTCTATTGGCAGTCACTCTCTCTCAGCCCTGGGGAAAGAAGCAATGGCAACTCTCTTCTGAAAAAATTGCCAGGAAAACTACGTGGATTTGACTGCATAGTCAGCAGGAGTCAAGACTGACTTGAAAACACTATATAGTAATAGCAAAGACTTAAAAATGTGTTTTGGTAAACTGAAAAGCTGTACAAATGTGCCTGTAAAGTTTGGAAGGTCTAGGCTTAGCTCTAGATGCTGCCATGGACTTTGGCTCAGTAGGTTCTGGGTGAAAGTTCAGACTTAGTAACAACAGGTCTTTCCTGGGGCATTACTATATATATAAAATCAAGTTTGCAGGGTGGGGTGGAGAGTAGATTAGGAAGGGAAAGATCCAGAATTTTGCAGTGAAAAGTATCTAAATAATTTTTGACTGGAATGAAATACAGAGATTGCATAAGCTGTCTCTGACTTGGTTGGCCAGGAATTCAGTTTTGACTGGGAGGTGAGTGATCAGGTTAAACTACAAATTATAATTTATTTATGTTGTTTACATTATTTTTATTCCTGAGTAGGTTTGGGGAGGGACTACAATATTTTGCTCATGGCTGATGAAAGAAATTGGGAATCATAACATATTTGTAGTTGAATAACAAGGACTGATTATGGGAAACATGCTTTTGCAAGGCCTGGCTTACTGTTGTACCTACCCCTCTTCATACCTAAGGCAGAACTGCAATTAGCAGTCTGGTTGCTACCTCAGAGGATCCTTCACTGACCAGCCAAGCTTTCTGGCTAACAGCATTGTTATTCCCACTTAGAGAGACGTCATGGACCTCTCAGCAAACTCTGTGGCCGGGTGCAGCCTTCGTCCAATTTGCAGAAGTGCCATGCAGTCAATGGGCGGCCCATTGTCAGTGGCAGTCATGGATCCACCAAATCATGGAGGGAAAAATCCCAGAGCTTCTTTAGTCAAACCCAGCACATGCCCGAAAAGACGGACAAGATGCCGAAGGACAACCTATGGTAAGAGGGTCTGGGGTTCTTCTTTGTGAGTGGATAAGTCCAACCAGTCTCTCTGAGAATATCTCACCTCATGTATACCTTGGAGAAAGCAGTCCTAGCTATGAGTTGGTTGGTTGAAGTGCAGTAAGAAGGAGAAAAACAATCCTCTATAGGACATAGGATGCAGCATTTCCTGAGGTGATACAGGGAGCTTGCAAGCACTTCTAGGGTTCATTTATATTTTTGTTCTGTAGGGTTTATATTTCATACAGAGTAAGAATCTTCTTTTGGAGATTTCTATTCAAATGGTTGCAAACTCTAGATGCCCCACCTAAAATACAAAATGGGTTATTTTCCAACAATGTTGAGTTGCTTCCAGCTTGGAACAGCACAGCTTCGAGTGTGAAACACTTCTGAAGTGCTCAAACAGCTCATTTTGCACTTGAAACAGCTGTTTCACATGTGATTGGGCTGTTTTGAGCTTGAAATGGTTCAGACAAAAAGGTTTTGCACACTCTTAGTTTTATTCATTTATTTATGGTCCCATTTGCCATGGATAGTTCCAAAAAAGATGATTTTTGAAACATGGACTTTATTTTTTAATTCATTTTAAAATATGTATTTCAGCCTTTCCTCCTTTATGGTGGATTACAGCTCCAGAAGAAATCAGAGCAATAAATAAATCAGATATTAATGATACAAATAAGGAATACTATGTACTCCCTTCATGCCATTTTGATAGTTCTGTGATTCCTTTCTATTAACTAATTAATTTGATTTATTTAATTATCAAATGTATGTAAATGCTTATGGCAAAACTAGCACACAGCAGTTAAAAAATCTACAGTCAGTACAATAATCAGTCAGTTTTCTACATTATAGACGACAGCTTGCTCATTTATTTAATGATTAAGGTTGAATTCTTTTAGTGAGATCACAGTGTTCGAAATATTTTTGAAGTCTGGCGAGAAAATATGACTGCTCCCTTGGGTTCAGATAACCTCATTTTGGTTTCGGAGAATATTTACTAACAGGTGAGCTATGATGGCAATTGTTCTAAAGGTGGTTTCCTTGGCTTGGTCTTTTGATGGCTGAAGGTGAACTAGAAGGCTGTGGTTGCTAGGTGCTGGGATCATGCATGGAGTTATCCCTGATAGGGCTCCCCACTTTTTCCAGATTCCTGTTGTACCGTCTGTGGAAGCTGGCCTTTATTTTCATGTCTTTTCCTCTCCTACTTTCTCCTGTACCCCCTCTATTTGGGCAGCCTTCTCATGCAGTGATTACATTTGGAGCACCAGCCCAGCTTCTCCTTTTGTTCATAAATATAGTGCTAATAAAAGAGGAAGGCAGCTTTGCGAAGAAAGCTGCTGCCAGAGTATCCTGGTATAGAACTCCAACTGTCATAATGGCCTTTACAGGGCCTCCAAGTTATTTCCTTTGGGAACTTAGATGAAATACAATTCAGAAGATTGTGTATGACATTAAGACCAAAGTATGTATTTGTTTTTGGCTAAGACATGGTTTATTGTTTGACACTGAGCCGCAGCTTGAAGCCTTGATTTTGTTGATGGTTTACCAATCCTGGATTTTAAAAGAATGGCTTGTTATTAGACCTGAAACCAGAATCTTGGTTTATTCCTGTTTGTTTTTGGGCTCCACTCATTTCTTCTGGATACTGGCAGAAGTGGAGAAAACTCACCACTTAATACATAAGCCAGACTCTGATTTGTTCCTGATTTGTAAATACATAGCAAGCACAGCCAATAGAGAGGTAAAAGTGTGACATTCCTCAGCTGAAGTGGGAGAAATCATGATGCTGTTTTGCCTTCCAGCTTGTTTGTGCCTGTTGTAAACCTGGAGAAGATCTCCAGCCTTCCAAAGTCCGATGGAGATGGAATCAAGGCTCCCCCTCTGCTTTCTGACATTGCCATTCCCAAACAGTCTTCTGTTAACTCAAAAGAGGTTCAAGGCAAACCTTCCTTCGTGACATCACCAAAAGAACTACTGACATCAGCCAAGGGTGGCAGCACCTCCATCATACCTGCTGACACCTTGAACAGGAAACTGGAGAATACTCCTAGCCTCAGTGAGAAAGAATCTGGTGCTGTAAAATCTTTGAAGAAAATATCACGTGAGTCTTGCCTTTCTAACTGTGTAATCTTCTGGCTGGAAGCAATGTAATAAGTTAAACTGTCAGGAATGTTACATGATAGTGTCTTTTTAATGGCTGGTATTGTAAAGATGAAGCTATACTTCCTAAGCAAAACATTTCCCATAAATCCATTCCATATTTCATCTGTAAGGAAGAGTGGGTTGCTACCTCAGTCATAGGGCAAAGCTGGAAGAAAGTTCTGTGCAACTTTTCGCTTCCCTAGTAATCTTGAAGGGAGAGGGCCAGGAAGAAGCTAAGCTGCCACCTTAGAAGCCTCCTTCCATGTGTATTTACCACCTTTCTCACTTCATTATTGTCAAAAGGAAAAGGGTGTGTGTCCCAGCCACTTTGAAATTTTGGCAAAACCAGTATATCCAGTGTGCAAAACCAGTTTGTCCAGTCTAATCCCATGAGGTTGAGCATTTATCGCATGTGCACACTACCCCTGACTGGATGGGAAGGGAGGGGAATATTGCATGTATCAGCTCACTTTTGTTCATTCGGCTAAGAGATTACAGGACTGGATGGAGGATATGTGATATGACCTACTTAGCAGCAAGAGGAAGTGAGTTTTGGGGGAAAGAGTATGGTCTTCCCCAACCCCCAAAGAATTTCTCTTTTCAGTAAATACTATCTGATCACAATTCTGGGCCAAGACGAAAAGGATGTCACCCTAATCTGTCTCCCAAAGATATGACTCCATGTAGGCGGAACTAAAGTGAAACAAAGGTCAGCAAGAAAATAAATATCAAAATACAAAATGAGACATGCCATTCATTTACACAAAGAATTGTATTTAATGTACTTATGCATCTCTGACAGCAAAAAGTGAAGGACTGTTGTTTTGTTTTGGAAATATTGCATTTTCCATAGGGGGGCTGCCTTAAAGGATCAAAGGGAAACAGGCAATTGGGAGGGGAGGCATGTAATTGGACACCAGGAGACATTCAGAAACGTGACTCTTTGGCTGCACTTTTGCTTTTGCATTTAATTCTGTATTTGTCCCCACAGGGAAAGAATGTGACTTAAACCGCCAATGTGGGGTGGTGAACCCTGAAACCAAGAAAGTTTGCACTCGGTTACTGACCTGCAAGGTAAGAGGCTGTGTAGTGTAAGCCTGCTTCCTGCAGTTGGAGAGATGTGGGGGACAAGAGAGAGGTGCAGTGCAGCAAGATGGCCTTATGCACTGCTGCTCTCACACATTTCTGATGGGATATGCTTCTTCTTTTCAAGAGGCTGTCCTCCTTTGTTTTTAATGGCAGTCTGGCATGGGGATGTTTAGCAGGTGATCTTGTATCTCCATGCAGAGAGCTGCTTCATCTGCACAGTGGAAAGGGAAGATGTGTCTTAGTGAAGGCCCTGTAGTGTCCTTCTAAGGATACCTTATTGGAGTGCCAGCAGGGTCATTCATTTGGGGAATCAAAAAAGTCAAAAATGGTGGTCTCAACCATGTGATCAAAGCCCTTCCACTTTGTATGTGCGTGCAGTGTTGATGCATATGTGCTTCGATTGTGCATGGTCACAACCACCAACTTTACTTTATTTACTCCTTCCCCTTCAGATATTGCTGGTCCCACCATATCTAGAGGGCATGAAAAATTGTTTTTACATAGCCAGTTCTCTACTCCAAATGTGGCGTCAATTTTGGATGATAGTGTTGCCTTGAAACCATATTCAAGCTCCTAAACTGGCAGTTCTTGTATTAAGATAGTTGGATACAAGCTAGCTTTTGGATGAAAGAATGTTCCTATTTGCAACAAGACTAGGGTGTGCCAAAATATGGCAAAACTGTATTGTATAGAGTCAGAGGAGCCTGATCAAAGAATCATAGAGTTGAATGGGATCTCAAACTTAACTAGTCCAACCCCATGTTTGGTGCAGTATCTCTTAAGTCACTCGGTAAGCAGGTCTGCTGAGTGCAAGACATCCACAACCAACAGAAGACAACCTAGTCTCTGTTTTGAAGATTTCCAGCAGAGGTGAGTTCTCAACCACTCCCCAGTAATTGGTTCCATTCTTGAACCACTCTTGCATTAAAAAGCTTCTCCTAAAAATCTACCCTCCTGAAATAGACAAGTCTGCATTTTATTTATTCATTTATTTCTGTATTTCTGTATTACGTTACATCCTGCCTTTCCTCCAAGAAGCTCAAGTGGATAAATATGAAGTCACTCCTCTTTTTATTCTCACAACAATGTGAGTTTGGTTGGGCTGGAAGAAAGTAATGGCATTGGGAGTTTTATTTAGTGTGTACTTATAACCAAACAACTGGTCTAAAGTCGCTCAGTGATCTTCATGATCAAGTGGTAATCTCTGAGGTTCCAGTTCAACACTTTGCTACACTGGCCCTCTCACTCTCTTCTATACAACAGTCCATTGCTTAATAGATCTCATCATCCCTTTGCTCAATAACCACACATTGTGCAGCTCTTCAAGGCTTATGAACAAAGTCAGTTTAAAAGAAAAAGAAAAAAAAATAGTGTCACTTACCAGAATTTCTAGAACTACTTAATAAAGTACAGGAAGGAAAATATTTTAGTAAAAATGCTGCATACACTTTTATTGCAATAGAACACTTATTCAGTAAGAGCTGGAAGCCCTTTCCTAGAAGCAGTGTATGAAATACGCCAAAGCAGTATATTTTAACCTCAGCAACTTTAAGATGTGTGGACTTCAGCCCCCAGAATTCCCCAGTCAGCATGCTGAGGTCAAGAAACACTAAAACATTTGAAACTCTTTACTTTAGAGGGGGATAGTTGAAATGAGAAGAATGAGAAAGTATTGACATAATAGAACTCAGGACTCTTCTTCAAATGGCACTTGCTCTATAGGTTATGATCATGCATCAAGTAGGGTGATGGCTGCTGCTCTGAATGGTTCTGACAGGAGGATAGATCTGTTATTGATTACTAGTCCTAATAGCCACATAGATCAGCTTTTCCCAGCCTAGTGTTCTCCAGCTGTGTTGATACAAGTTCAGTGTTTCTGGAAAGACTATGGTCTGTCCCCTCCTCAAGAAGCCATTGCTAGTTGAAACACAATTGGACAATTTTTGTCTTTTCTTCAGATTTCCCTTTTTAGGGAAGGTAGTTGATTTCAGCTTCAAAGGGTTCTGGAGGAAGTGGATTATCTTGACCTCTTCCAGACTGGGACACAGGGACAAGAGAGCATTAGTTGCACTTGTTGATGGCTTTTGATGGGCTCAGGATGGGCGGATAGAATCCATCCTGGCCCTCCTTGTGCTCTCAGTGTTTTTTAATTCTTTTTGGACTGATTTAGGGGATTGGGGAAAGCAGGCACAATGTTACAATGGTTCTCCTCTTTCCCCTTGGGCCATTTCCAATTCATGTTGGTGAGGAGGGAGCAGTCTAGCTCTAGACTTTGTAGAGTGCTTCAGGGTCTATCCTCTGTCCGTTTCTGTTTAACATCTACATGAAGCAATGGGGGGGGGGGGTGTCATCCAGCTGTATGGGGCAGTATCATCAACACACATGATATTCAGTTGTATAAGTCTGTCCCTGGCCATACAAGTGATGCTGTCAAGGTTCTGCCCCAATGTCTGGAGGCTGGTGGGATCTGGATGTGGAAGAACAAGATTAATTGTAACCCAGCAAGACCAGGTGGCTGTGGATTTTGGGCCTGCGCGATCTGGCTCTGGAGGGAAGGTAGCATTCCCCTGCTCAGAGCCAGAGTGCAATTTGGGGGTTCCCCTGAATGCACAGTTTTGATCATCTATTAATTTCTGTTGCTGTTTTTAACAGTATGGTTTGTTGCTGTTTTTGATTGTACATCACCTGGAGTCACAATTGTTTGAGTTGGGTGACAATATAGATTTTATAAACAGATAAATAAATAAATGACAGACACCAGGCTGGGTAAGGCTGATAAAGAATTACAGCACTGAGAAACTTGCCAATGAATACCACTGTTAGGAAGCAAGAAGGAGGAAAAGATGTGGCTTCAGTGTCAGATGCATTATAGGAAGCAGAATCTTGCTGTGATAGACCAGTGTTTCTCAACCTTGGCAACTTGAAGATGTGTGGACTTCAACTCCCAGAATTTCCCAGCCCCACATCTTAAAGTTGCCAAGGTTGAAAAATATTGGGATAGACCTTTGTTGTCATCTCATATTGCTGCTATGTGTTGTGTAAGTCCATGAGTTGCTGGGAGTCGGGCAGTGTAAATAAATAAAATCAATAAATTAATGGCAGAATGCAAATGCAACCTACTAATTAAGTATGCCAGTTCTGCTTATCTGGTCCTGCTTATCTCAGGTTGGGAAAGCATTTCCAGTGTTTTGCACTAGGAATAGAGATAAAAGATATGGTATGTGTATGTAGGAAGGAGTTTTCTCCTTCCTGGGGTGTCCAAGGTATATTACGATGTTTACCCCTGAAACCCTTGAATTTGGCCAGTGATTTTCCCCTTCCTGTTGCTTTGTGATTTATTTCATGATGATGGCAAGTGAATCATGAGGGGGCTTATGCAGTGGCCTGGAGCAGGAATGGGAAAAGCCTGAAGAGTTGGAGCTGCAACTCAACCTCTTGATTTTCTGAAGAGTTGCAAGAGGCTCTTCAGCGATGCTATGGTATCACCAACAGAGGCATGGCTGATACATGTTGGCCTATTTGGGGTGGGGGGCAGTGGAGATGGTTTAACATGGTGGTTAAACATAGATGGGACTTGGGAGCATCTAGGAGCAAATGGCTTCCATTTCAAACCACCTCGTAATGTGAAGCTCAAGTTACTTTTGCTGTAAGACTTCATATAGGTAGCATTGTGTTTTTATAATCAGGTATGTTGTGCACATAAATGAAGAAGGGGAACGGTTCCAAACGTTTAGGATACTTGCTTTAGATAAAAAGATGTTTTGTGGTAGTTCTGGGGATTGATTAATAGACCAAGAGGCAAGCCATAGCAAAACATTCCTAGTAAGGTCCCAGCATCACAAAACAGAATTCACAGTCAGGACAGCAAAATATAACATAAGATAATATACTGCAGTTGAGTGTGGTGAATAAGTAAAAATCCATGTAAGGGAGTGACAGCTGCAAAAAAGGACAAGAGAAAGATATTGCATAATGAAAAAAAGAGAAAAGGATATTTGCAGTAATAATGGTGGAAATAAACATTTGCTATGGAAGTAGGTGAAAAATGCTGAAGAGCCTCCTATAGAATGAATAGAATTAAAAATAGAAGTGGTGAAATGATTTAGGATGAAACTGACTAAGGGAATGCTGGAAA